>NC_058518.1:381589580-382839580 GCF_904849725.1 Hordeum vulgare subsp. vulgare | reverse complement strand
TTAACGCTTGCATAAAAGTAAATACTGAAAGGTAAAATATAGGCCCTTCACAGAGGGAAGCACGGGTTGTCATGCGCTTTTTGGTTTTATATGCACAATCCCTTAATGCAAAAGAATGTCATGTTATATTGCCCCTTATGATAGCAACCTTTATGATGCAGTACATCGCTTTTATTACTTTGCCATCACAAGTTCGTACAACGCTCAATTTTCTCTTACACTAAATGATCAAACACATTTAGAAGCAAATTTTATTGCCTTTTTTGCACCGATGACAACTTACTTGAAGGATCTTATTAAATCCATAGGTAGGTATGGTGGACACTCATGGCAAGAAACTGGGTTTAAGGGTTTTGGATGCACAAGTAGTATCTCTACTTAGTATGATTTTTTGGCTAGCAAAAGATCCTAAGCAAACGCCACATGCTGGAGGGTCCGTAATGATATAACTTCTATGCAAATATACACAACCATAACTCATTATGTTGTCTTCCTTTTCCAACTTCAACTAATTTGGTCAAGTTTGAAAATAATTAATGGGTATTCACAATCATAGAAGATGTCCAAGATAACATATTTATATGTGAAAGTTCTCTTCCTTATACCATTCATTCATGAATTGCTTGAATGAACAATATTGTGATTGTCAAATTTCAAAAGATTTCACTTTCTAAACCCAATGTGAATCTACTACTAAGCATGACATGAACATATAATTTCAACTTCATGGTATGCAATTCATTCAACAATTTACTCATAGGATATAAGTGAAGCACAAGAGCAAACAATCAAAATACTCTCAAAAGATATAAGGGAAGATCAATGAGTAGTTAAACAATCAAGTAGTAATGTGAGGAATATCTCTCAATAAATATTTTCAGATCTTATAATTTTATTCAAACAACAAACTAAACAAAAATGCATTCCAAGAATAGCACATATCATGTGGACAATTAAAATTTAGGCTCAACATAGGCTAACCGATAGTTGGTGATGAAGAGAGATGGGATGCATAGCATCCCCAAGCTTAGATTCTTGATAATTCTTGTAATATTTACTTTGGATGCCTTGTGCATACCCAAGATTGAGCTTTTGTGTTTCCTTTATTCCTCTCATACGATGGTTTCACCTAAGTCTCAAAAACTTCATCCACACAAAACTTGAAAAGAACTCGTGAGATAGGTAATACACATAAAAGTAAATCAACTCTTTATGTACTGCCAAGACAAGTTTCATAATAATTTTCAAACATTAGGTACCATATACTATCATTTCCACAATTTATATCTACCAATATAAGCCATGTAAACTATAGGATAAGTAGATAACAAAACTATGACAACAATCTGTCCAAAGAGAACAGCCTGTAGTAATCTATATAAAAGTGTACTTATGTGTATCCCAAAATTTATGAAAATTTAGGATGTGATAAATAATTTGTAGGACAGTACTGTGTAAAAATTTCAGAAACTTCCCACGTTCGAGTAAAATATTATAATTCAAATACTACAACATAAGTTTGTGTTTTTGTACATCACACATCACACATGCAATTCAAGCATTCTAAAGGCAATTCTTGGAGCTTTTTATTGAAAAACAAGATTATAAATAACATAGAACATAGAACAACAAAATAAAATGATGCTCCAAGAAAAACACGTATCATGTGATGAATAAGAATATAGCTCCAAGTAAGATATACTAACAATCTTGGAGATAAAAGAGGGGATGCCTTCTGGGGCATCCCCAAGCTTAGACGCTTGAATATTCCTCAGACATTACCTTGGGGTGCCTTGGGCATCCCCAAGATTAGGTTCTTGCTTCTCCTTATTCTGCTCATATTGGTATATCACCCAAAACTTGAAAACTTCAACCACACAAAACTTAACGGAACTTCGTGAGATGGGTTAGTATGATAAATATTGATCATTCACTTAGGTACTGCCAAGAGAAGATTAATATTTTTTCTAACATAATACCTACTATATTATATCATTCCCATAATTTATATAACTCCATATAAGTTACAGAAACACAAAAACAAGCAAACCATGCACATAAAACAGAATCTGTCAAAAACAAAACAGTTTGTGAAGATCTACATTAAAACCATACTTGCGTGACTCTAAAAATTCTGAAAATTTAGCAAAACACAGAGAATTTGCATATAAATTTTGTGTAAAAATTTCAGAATCATTATCCAGTAAAATGACATAATTCATTTATTGGACGCAAAAAAATCCGTTCTTGCAGAGAATCAAACAAGCAAGTATCCACACTATCCCAAAGGCTTTACTTGGCACTGTATTGAAATAAAAGGCACAAAACTAGATTACTACAGTATCTTAATCATGTGAACACATCAGAACACAAAGGAAAAGTGTTGGGTTATCTCCCAACAAGCACTTTTCTTTCATGCCTTTTAGCTAGGCATGATGATTTCATTGATGCTCACATAAAGATAGTAGACGAAACATGCAAAAGAGCATCATGAAAATTATTTTTATGGTACAGTGGTATTTACAAGGATATCACAATTTTTATGAGAAACTTCCATGAATTTTTTTACATTGTTTCCATGAGCATGAACACAAGTGTTCAAGGTCGACCATCACTTCTCCAATGCATAACTTTCGATTTGCTTCTCCTATGAAAGGTAAGTAAATATTTTTGTGTTTTTTTATTTTTCAAATGTTTTTGTTTGTTTCACCCACAACTAACAAAATAAAGAAAGAAAAAAGAAACAAAAGGAAAATAAAATCTAATTAGTGATAGAAGCAAACAAGCATACACGAAAATAATCCCACGCACTTGCTCCTCGACAACAACACCAGAAAAGAGCTTGATAATCCCCAAGTGCAAGGAATCATCATAGAATTTTCCAAAGATAGAAGTGGTAAGTATGGAGTGTCGAACCCACAATGAGCTAAAGGTACGATTAATATTCTCTCAAGTCCTATCTGCCACCGATACGACTCTACGTACACCAAGTGTTTGCTTCTATCTACTAACGAGAAATAAAATTGTGTTGTGGGTATAAAGAGGATCGTTTTCATGATATTGGAGAACTAAAATATGAAAATAGTTGCTGCATTAAATAGAGTTAGAATAGATTACAATATATTAAAATAGCGAGTGTTGAATAATGATGGTATGGTGTGCGGAATCATCCCACGCAATTGATAACAAGATCGCTAATCATTCTTTTAATTTTATATGAGGGAGAGGCATGAACTAACATACTTTCCGTACTTGGATCATATAAACTTCTGATTCGACCTCTAGAAAGCATCCTCCACTATTAGAAATCATTAAGGTAATACCCAACCATAGCCTTAAGTATCAAGTCCTCATTACTACGCGCACAACTCTCTTACTCGGGTGTAAGTTTCTGTCACTCTTGCCGCCCACTATAAGAAAATCATGAACATATTGCAAAACCCTCTAGTGTGGATCTTTTACTTGTGCGCCTCATTGAAAGCACCTTAGGACAACACCAAAATAAAACATACACTCAAACCAATCAAGATCATCAATCAACCCAAAGGATGGCAAAGATCTACTCAAACATCATAGGATGGCAATCAATCATTGATTAACAATATGTGGCATGAAACACCATGTTCAAGTAGGGGATTACAACGGGGTGCGGGAGAGTGGACCGTTGAAAAGACATGAGGAAGGCGATGAATATGGTGATGTTGATGAAGATTATCACCGCGACAATGGTTCCCCCGGCGGCACTGTGGTGCCACCGGAAGAGAGGGGGGATTCTCCCCCTTAGGCTTGCTTCACCTTGGCCTCTCCCAAGATGGGGAGAGGTTCTTCCCTTTGGTCCTTGGCCTCCATGGCTGCGGGAGGGGCGAGAGCCTTCTTAGTCTCGTTGATGCATTGGTTTCCCTCCAAGCTTAAAGGGTGATGTAGCATAAAAATGACAAGTATTTCCCTTAGTTAAGAAACCAAGGTATCAATCCACTAGGAAGATCCACAAGACTATGTAAGCAACACATGCACACCAATAGCTAATCCTCGCAACCCAACATGTGGAGGGGTTGTCAATCCCTCGTGGGTAAAGTAAGGACAGATTGATATATGAAAATAAGAGTGATAGCAAATAGAACGCACCAAGGTATTTTTGATTTTTTTATAATATAGATCTAAAAATAAAAGAGCAAATAAAAAAGAAACGCAGAGCAAAGTAGAGATTGCAAATAGATGATGTGAAGTAGACTCGGGGCCCGTAGATTTCACTAGTGGCTTCTCTCGAAAATATAAAATGGTGGTAGACAAATTACTATTGTGCAATTGATAGAAGAGCGAATAATTATGACGGTATTCAAGACAATGATCATGTATATAGGCATCACGTCCAAGACAAGTAGACCGACTTCTGCCTGCATCTACTTATATTACTCCACACATCGACCGCTATCCAGCATGCATCTAGTGTATTGAGTTCATGGAGAAATAGAGTGATGCCTTATGAACGACGACATGATATAGACAAGATCTATTCACGTAGGAATAGATCCCATCATTTAATCCTTGATAGCAATGATACATGCGTGTCATGTCTCTTTCTGTGACTAAGATTGAACACCGCAAGATCGAACCCATCACAAAGCACCTCTTCTCATTGCAAGATAAAATATCAAGTTGGCCTGACAAAAACCAAACATCAGAGAACAAATACGAGGCTATAATAATCAATCATGAATATGTTTTCATAGATGTGATCATAAACTCACAATTCATCAGATCCCAACAAACACACCGCAGAAGAAAGAGTTACATCGTATGTATCTCCAAGAGACCATTGTATTGAGAAACAAACCAAAATAGAAAGCCATCTAGCTACTGCCTATGGACCCGTAGGTCTGATATAAAGTACTCACGCATCATCATAGGAGCACTAATGAGGATGGTGGACCCCTCCATGATCGTGTTCCTCTCCGGAACGGGCTCTAGATCGGATTTCATTGCTCTGGAACTTGCGGCGGCTGAAACGATTTTTTGTTGACTCCTCTAGGGTTTTTTAAATATTGGGGTATTTGTAGAGCTGAGAGGCGGTGGAGGAGGTGCTCGAGGGCCCCACTAGACACTAGGCCACGCCAGGGGCCTCTCGCTCGCCCTGATGTCTAGTGCCCCCCTTGCTCCCAAGTTTCCGTCTAGTCCATAAAAATGATATAAAGTTGTTATAAAATGATTATAAAACATCCAAGAATGATAATATAACAGCATGGAACAATCAAAAATTATAGATACGTTGGAGACGTATTAGAGCCCCTCCGTGTTGGATCCCTCTCTCTTGTTTTTGCTACTGTTTGTTCTCTAGATTGGTTTTTCATTGATACACAGAGCTGTGGCGGTGGAACTTATGATCCATGACTATTTATGGAGGTTTCTATATATGTAGGATTTTTGGGTGTTGGAATCACGCCAAGATGGGCCACGAGGTGCCCACTAGATACCTGCCCACGCCGGGGCGGCTGGCGTGCCCTAGTGTCTAGTGGGCACAAGAGCCCCCCCCCGTGGTGGTTCTTTGCTCCAGTATTTCTCTTTTTCCAAAAAAATCAAAAGGTTGCGTCCAATTCCGGGAACTTTTATTTCTTCACAAAAAAAACACCATGGTAGTTCTGCTGAAAATAGCATCAGTGCGGTTTAATTATAAATAAATCATATAAAGTGCAAAAAAATCATATAAAAGTGTAAACATAGGCAAGCATGGCATGAATACTTCATAAATTACCGATGTGTTGGAGACGTATCACACCTCTGCAAATTAATGCTTCCTTGTGCGAAGGGCCTTTCATTTTAGCTTTATGTTATTTTCTTTTATTTGAGTCATCATCTTCTTAGTAAAATCACCAAACATGAGAGCACTATTGTCATTCTTACGCATTGAGTAGTTAATGTTTGATGAGAGCATGAATGGATCTTTTCTACTATCAATTACAATGTTTAGTCGTTGCTTGGATCTCAGAGGTGCTTTGTATTTATGTTTTGAGGTCACAAAAACGGCTAGCGAGATACCATATCATCATAATATATTATGGTTGTTTAAAAAAATTGTTGGGATGTGAATATGTTGTTGCCATAAGTGAATATGTTGTTTAATTGTCATCATGTATACGGTTATTTATGATTTATGCTGAAAACCTGAACACTAGCTAAGCAATGAGAACAAAAGAGTTCATAAAAGTTTTCTTTATCACTTTCAGTTTATCAACTAAATTTCTTGAGGACAAGCAAGGAGTTAAGCTTGGGGGAGTTGATACGTCCCAAACGTATATACTTTTCCATACACTTTTGCTCTTGTTTTGGACTCTAATTTGCACGATTTGAATGAAACTCGCCTAGGACTGACAATGTTTTCAACAGAACTGCCATGGTGTTCTTTTTGTGCAGAAATAAAAGTTCACGGAATCGAAGAAACTTTTTTGAAACGTTTTGTGGATTTTTTTCTAGAAAATATAAGAACTATTGGAGCAAAGACCCACCAGGGGGCACCTGTTGGTGACAAGCCAACAGGGCGCGCCCACCCCCTGGGCACGCCCTGATGGCTTGGGGCCAACTCGTGGCACCTCCTACCCTAATTCCAGCCCTATAAATTCAGAATTATAGTGAAAAAATAGGAGAGAAGTTTTCATAGTGATTTATGAGATGAGGGATGATGTGGAGTCCGTTTGGGGCTTCAAAGAGGGAGATTTGTCACTGTCGTCATCTCCAACTCTTCTTCATCAACTATTCCATGATGCTCACCACCGGGAGTGAGTAATTACTTTGTAGGCTTGCTGGACAGTGATTATATTGGATGAGATTGACCATGTAATCAAGTTATTATGATGGGGTTTAATCCCTAGTATCCACTATGTTCTGAGATTGATGTTGTTATGACTTTGCTATGCTTAATGCTTGTCACTAGGGCCCGAGTGCCATGATTTCTATTCTGAACATATTTTTTTCAAGAATATGAGAGCGTTTTGTATTCTATCTTGCAGGTGTATGCACCCATCACGTGTCATGACCCGCATACCCCAAGGTGACAACAATTGGGATTCTTTCTGGTGATTGCCGTAGTTTGAGGAGTTCATGTATTCACCATGTGTTAATTTTTTGTTCTGGTTCTCTATTAAAAGGAGGCCTTAATATCCCTTATATTTTCTTATGGACCCTGCTACCACGGGAAGGTAGGAAAAAATTTCACACAAGTTCTTATCGCAAGCACGTATGACTATATACGAAATACATGCCTACATTACATTGATGAACTTGAGCTTGTTTTCTGTCGCTCTAGTGTGTAACTGTTACAAGATTGATTTCATCTAAATCATTATTCATCAGTAGTCCACGTGCCTATGCTTTTTCATATATTGAATCTTGCTAAGTTACTTTTTTTGTTGCTACTGTTACAATCACTACAAAACTATTGTTGTTACCGTTGCTACTACTATTTTGTCATGATACTAAAATCTTTATTGAGAGAGATATCCCACGTGTGGTTGAATTTACAACTAAACTACTAAGACTGATAAATATTCTTTGGCTCCCCTTGTGTCGAATCAATAAAATAGGGTGTAATACTACTCGTGAAAACTGTCGCGATCCCCAATACTTGTGAGGTACCAAACACCTATATGAGTCTCATTGTTAAACATCGCAATCTATGAGAGTGGGGTGCTCTCTATTAAACTCATGAAAGGCCTAGGAGTACGACGCATAAGCTCTACTCACAAGGAAGTCTCATGGTAGCTCGCTATCAGTCATGGCTTTGGTGTGAAGCTAGATTCATAGAAAACTTGTAGTTTGAGGCATAGTCCATGATACGTCTGCAACGTATCTATAATTTTTTTGATTGTTCCATGCTGGTATATTATCATTCTAGTATGATTTTGGGGTATTTATTTACCATTTTATATAATTCGTGAGCACTAAATTATTGACCTATTACCTTAGTGTGAGTTGTTGTTTTCTGTGTGTTTTTCACTTTGCAGGGTTTCCATACGGAACGAGGTCCAATTTCCCTAAAACTTTTAGACAAAAAAGACCAACGAGCATCAGAATAAGGCTGGAGGCCTCACGAGGAGACCACAAGCTAACAGGGCGCGGCCTGGGGGCGCCCTGATAGCTTGTGCCTCCCTCGTGGCCCTCCCGACTCCGTTTTGTGGCTTATAAATTCGCATCTACCATAAAAACACTAGGGGGAGTACCGAAACACTTTTTACGCCACCGCAAGTCTCTGTTCCGACGAGGGGGCATCTGGAGCTCCATTCCAGCACCATGGCGGAGGGGTGATTGATCACGGAGAGCCTCTTCATCAACCTTGATGCCCTCAAGATGATGTGTGAGTAGTTCACCACAGACCTACGGGTCCATAGTAAGTACCTAGATGACAATCTCTCTCTCGTTGATCTTCAATACATTGATCATCACATCTTTGCTTTGATCCATATGATGTAATTCCTCTTGTGCGGTACGTTTGTTGGGATTCGGTGAATTGTGGGTTTATGTTCAGATAATTCATGTTAAATATTTGAGTCAACTCTGAATACTTATATGATTCTTATGTGCATGACTATGATAGCTTCACAATTCTCTTTGATCTATCGAAATAATTTGGCCAACTAGATCGATATTTCTTTGGTGAGAGAGGTGCCTTGTGGTAGGTTCAACCTCATGAGTTTCTATATCCCGATGATAGAAGGGGACAAGATGCGTCTATGTGTTGGTCCTACTAAGGATAAAACGATGGGGGTTTATTCATATTGCTTGAGTTTACTTTGTCTACATCATGTCATTGTTCTGCATGCATTACTGTGTTTTACTGAATAATCTAGATGCATGCTGGATAGTGGTCTTGTGATAGCCTGGCTTATTAGGGATGATAGACTAATCATATCAATAAGGAATTCCTTCTTTTCCAGGAGCCGATTCAAACAGAACTCCCAGGTTAAGCATGCTCGGCTTGGAGTAGTTCTAGGATGGGTGATCGACCGGGAAGTTGATCCCGGGTGCGCATGAGTGAGGGCAAAATGCGCACAAAAGACTAGATCCCACCAGGAGTAATGACCACCGGCCACGGCATGTCACATGTACTGGACTGGACATAGACGTTTGTGCCAAGAGAGATGATAGACTACTCATATCAATAAGGAATTCCTTCTTTTCCGGGAGCCCATTCGAACAGAACTACCAGGTTAAGCATGCTCGGCTTGGAGTAGTTCTAGGATGGGTGATTGCTACCTATTGAGCTTGCGTTGGTTTTTCCCTTGAAGAGGAAAAGGTGATGCAGCACAGTAACGAAAAGTATTTCACTCAGTTTGAGAACCAAGGTATCAATCCAGTAGAGTATCAAGATGAGGCACCAATGTACCTGCGCAAAAACAAACAAACTTGCACCCAACGCTATAAAGGGGTTGTCAATCCCTTCATGATTATTTGCAAGGTGAGATCTGAAGGAGAAAAGTGCAACAAAGTAATTTGGAGGATTTGAAAATATGATGTGAAGTAGACCCAGGGGCCATAGTGTTCACTAGAGGCTTCTCTCATGATAGCAAGTATTACGGTGGGTGAACGAATTACTGTCGAGCAATTGATAGAATCGCGGAAGGTCATGATGATATCTAAGGCAATGATCATACATATAGGCATCATTTCCGAGAGAAGTAGACCGATACTTTCTGCATCTACTACTATTACTCCACACATCGACCGCTATCCAACATGCATCTAGTGTATTGAGTTCATAACAAACAGAGTAATGCCTTAGGCAAGATGACATGATGTAAAGGGATAAATTCATGCAATATGATATAAACCCCATCTTTTTACCCTTCATGGCAACAACACGATGCGTGCCTCGCTACCCCTTCTGTCACTAGGTGAGGACACCGCACGGTATGAACCCCAAACCGAGCACTTCTCCCATTGCAAGAATTATAGATCAAGTTGGCCAAATGAAACCCATAAAGCGAAGAGAATTACAAGGATACGAAATCCTGCATATAAGAGATCAGAGGAGACTCAAATAATATTCATAGATAATCTGATCATAAATCCACAATTCATCGGATCTCGACAAACACACCGCAAAAGAAAGTTACATTGGATAGATCTCCATGAAGATCATGGAGAACTTTGTATTGAAGATCCAAGAGAGAGAAGAAGCCATCTAGGTACTAGCTATGGACCCGAAGGTCTGTGGTGAACTACTCACACATCATAGGAGAGGCAATGGTGTTGATGAAGAAGCCCTCCGTGTCCGAATCCCCCTCCGGCAGGGCACCAGAACGGTCCCCAGATGGGGTCTTGCGTAGACAGAAGCTTGCGGTGGCGACAAAGTGTTTTTGTGGCTCTTTCTGGTGATTTTAGATTTTTAGAGAATTTATAGGCGAAAGAGGTAGGGCAAAGGAGCCATGTGGGGCCCACAAGCCTGCCAGGCGCCCCCCCCCCGAGGCCGCGGCTAGGGGGCTGATACGTCTCCAACGTATCTATAATTTTAGATGGTTCCATGCTATTATCTTGTCAAACTTTGGATGTTTTGTATGCATTTTATATCTTTTTTGGGACTAACTCATTAACTCGGTGCCAAGTGACAGTTCCTGTTTTTTCCGTGTTTTTGACCTTTTTCAGATGAGAATATCAAACGGAGTCCAAACGGAATAAAACCTCCGAAAAGATTTTTTTTACGGAACAGAAGATACGCAGGGAGCTTGAGAACCAAGGCAAAGGGTCGTAGGGGAGGCCACAAGCCCCCTAGCCGCGGCCTGGGGGGCCGCGCCTAGCAGGCTTGTGGGCCCCCCGTGGCTCCTTTGCCCTACTTCTTCCGCATATAAATCCTCGAAAAAGCTGAAACCATGGGAGAGAGCCACGAAAATACTTTTCCGCTGCCGCAAGCTTTTGTCTCCGCAAGATCCCATCTGGGGCACGTTCTGGTGCCCTGCCGGAGGGGGCATTCAGACACGGAGGGCTTCTTCATCAACACCATTGCCTCTTCGATGATGCATGAGTAATTTACCACAGACCTTCGGGTCCATAGCTAGTAACTAGATGGCTTCTTCTCTCTCTTGGATCTTCAATACAAAGTTCTCCATGATCTTCATGGAGATCTATCCGATGTAATCCTCTTTTGCTGTGTGTTTGTCGAGATCCGATGAATTGTGGATTTATGGTCAGATTATCTATGAATCTTATTTGAGTTTCTTCTGATCTCCTATATGCATGATTTCATATCCTTGTAATTCTCTTCGAGTTGTGGGTTTCGTTTGGCCAACTTGATCTATAATTCTTGCAATGGGAGAAGTGCTTCGTTTTGGGTTCGTACCGTGCGATGACCTCACCTAGTGATAGAAGGGGTAGCGAGGCACGCATCGTGTTGTTGCCATCAAGGGTAAAAAGATGGGGTTTAGATCTATTACATGAATTTATCCCTATACATCATGTCGTCTGGCTTAAGGCCTTACTCTGTTTGTTATGAACTCAATACACTAGATGCATGCTGGATAGCGGTCGATGTGTGGAGTAATAGTAGTTGATGCAGAAAGCATCGGTCTACTTGTCTCGGACGTGATGCCTGTATGTATGATCATTGCCTTAGATATCGTCATAACTTTGCGGTTCTATCAATTGCTCGACAGTAATTCGTCCACCCACCGTAATATTTGCTATCATGAGAGAAGTCTCTAGTGAACACTATGTCCCCCGGGTCTATTTCACCTCATATTTTCAGCCCTACAGTTTTACTTTGTTGCACTTTCCACCTTCAAATATCACCTTGCAATCAATCGTGAAGGGATTAACAACCCCTTTGTAGCGTTGGGTGCAAGTTTGCTGTTTTTGCGCAGGTACTTTGGAGACTTGGTTTGATACTCCTACTAGATTTATACCTTGGTTCTCAAAATTAGGGAAATACTTACTGCTACTGTGCTGCATCACCCTTTCCTCTTCATGGGAAAAACCAACGCAAGCTCAAGAGGTAGCAAGTAGAATTTCTAGCGCCGTTGCCGGAGAGGAGCATCAAGTCAAGAATAGTATTCCTCCAACGTGTCAATTTCTGGCACCGGGGACTGTTCTAAGTGAAGCTTATCCAAGTAACTGTCGCAAAATCATCTCTTGCATTTACTTTTTTTGCCTCTCGTTTTCCTCTCCCCCACTTCTGAAAAACAAAAATTTACAAGAATATTTGCCTTTTTTCGTTCGCCCTTTTCTTTCGCTTGCTTTCTGTTTGCTTGTGTGCTTGTCTTGCTTGCTGAAGTCACCATGATTGAAAACACCAAACTTTGGGACTTCTCTAATACTAATAATAACGATTTTATTAGTACTCCGATTGCTCCCGCCACTAGTGCGGAATCATATGAAATCAATGGTGCTTTGCTGAATCTTGTTATGAAAGAGCAATTTTCCGTCCTTCCTAGTTAAGATGTCGCATCCCATCTTAATACCTTCATTGAGTTATGTGATATGCAAAATAAGAAAGATGTGGATAATGATGTGATTAAATTGAAGCTATTTCCGTTCTCATTGCGACGTCGAGCAAAAACTTGGTTTTCATCTTTGCCCAAAAATAGTATTGATTCTTGGAACAAGTGCAAAGATGCTTATATATCCTAGTATTTTCCACCGGCTAAGATTATCTCTCTCCGTAATGATATCATGAATTTTAAGCAACTAGATTATGAACATGTTGCACAATCTTGGGAGAGAATGAAATTGATGATTAGAAATTGTCCCGCTCATGGCTTGAGTCTTTGGATGATTATACAAATCTTCTACGCTGGTTTGAATTTTGCTTCTAGAAATATCCTTTATTCCGCCTCCGGTGGAACTTTCATGAAAATCACATTAGGAGAAGCCACAAACCTCCTAGACTATATCATGACAAACTATTCTCAATGGCACACTGAAAGAACACCTACTAGTAAAAAAGTGCACGCTATAGAAGAAATTAACTCTTTGAGTGCTAAGATGGATGAGTTAATGAAATTGTTTGCTAGTAAAGGTGCTCCTTTTGATCCAAATGATATGACATTGTCTTCCTTGATTGAGAGTAGCAATGAGAGTTTGGATGTTAATTTTGTTGGTAGGAATAATTTTGGCAACAAAAATGCTTTTAGAGGAAACTATATTCCTAGGCCTTTTCCTAGTAATCCCTCTAATAACTTTGGCAATTTCTACAACAATACTCATGGAAATTACAATAAATTACCCGTTGTTCTAGAGAGTAATATTAAAGACTTTATCAAGTCGCAAAAGATTTACAATGCATCCATAGAAGAAAAACTGCTCAAAATTGATGATTTGGCTAGGAGCGTGTTAGCAGATCCCCCGCAACGGCGCCAAAAAATTGTTGTTAGCAGATCCCTCGCACAAGCTAGAAAAATGTTGTTCTCGATTGCTCAACAATTAGAAATTGTCTTGCATTAGCCCACCAGCGCGTGGGATCGAGGCAGTTTTCGAGGGTAGAGTATTCAACCCAAATTTGTTGGTTCGCACGACGGGAATTGAAAGTATATTTTCAAGTTTTAGCAGCTGAATGTGTCAGATTCAACCACACCTGAAATATTAGTATCTGCAAGCAAAGTGTCAACAGCAAAGTAGTATGATAACAACGGTGCCAGAAACGAGCTGGTGACACGGCGGACTATTCCTAATTGTCGTATCAATGGCGCCAGGAGTTTCCCGTGGACGGGAAATATTCTTTCCCGGCAACGGTGCGAGAAAAAGTATTGTAGCAGGTAGTAGCAGTGTAATGAGTAGCAGCAGTGGCAAGGAACAACAGTAGTGATAGCAGTAGCAAGTCGCAACAAGAGCAAGTAACAACAGCAGCAACAGTAGTAACAGCAGCAGAGCAAAACAAGTAACAGCAGCAGCAACAATAGTAACAGCAGCAGAGCAAAACAAGTAACAGCAGCAGTGGGACAGACTCGTAGGCAATGGGTCGGTGATTTGTTTGGATGATATTCATCATGCAACAGTTATAACACGGAGAGATATGTGGCTAGCTCCCATTCGTCAATGTGATGTAGGCATGCATTCTGTGTGTCGTCATACGTGCTTAGTGAAAAGAACTTGCATGGCATCTATTGTCCATCCCTCCCGTGGCAGCGGAGTCCAGAAGGAAACTACGAGATATTAAGGTTCTCCTTTTAATAAAGAACCGGACCAACGCATTAGCACTTGGTGAACACATGAACTCCTCAAACTATGGTCATCACCGGGAGTGGTTCCGGTTATTGTCACTCGGGGGTTGCCGGGTCATAAAACATAGTAGGTAACTACAACTTGCAAGATCGGATCTAAAACACACAAATATTGGTGACAACATAATAATTTCAGATCTGAAATCATGGCGCTCGGGCCCTAGTGACAAGCATCAAGCATGGCAAAGTAGTAGCACCATCCATCTCGGAACATAGTGGATACTAGGGATCAATCCCCGTCAAAACAAACTCGATTACATGATAAATCTCATCCTACTCATCACCGCCCAACGAGCCTACGAATAGATTACTCACGAACGACGAAGAGCTTCATGGAATTGGAGAGGGAAGAAGGTTGATGATGACGATGGCAACGATTTCCCCTCTCCGGAGCCCAAAACGGACTCCAGATCTGCCCTCCAGATGAAGAACAGGATTTGGCGGCGCCTCCGTATCGCAAACGCGACGAAATCTTCTCTCTTTATTTTTTCTGGGACGAAAGTGAATTTATAGAACTGAGTTTGGGGGTGGCAGAGCCATGTGGGCCCCACAAGCTTGCTAGCCGCCACCAGGGGGCGGCGGCTATACGGCTTGTGCCCCACTGGCCTATCCCCGCCGGTGGATCTTTGCGCAGGTATTTTTCATATTTTCCAGAAATATTCTCCGTAAATTTTCAGGAGGTTCCGAGAACTTTCATTTCTGCACAAAAACAACACCAAGGCAATTCTGCTGAAAACAGCGTCAGTCCAGGTTAGTTCCATTCAAATCATGCAAATTAGAGTCCAAAACAAGGGCAAAAGAGTTTGGAAAAGTAGATACGATGGAGACATATCAACTCCCCCAAGCTTAAAACCTTGCTTGTCCTCAAGCAATTCAGTTGACAAACTGAAAGAAAAAGAAAAACTTTGACAAACTCTGTTTGATCTTGTTGTTGCAACTATGTCTAACTCATAACCAGAATTTCAGCAAGATCACAAGTTAACCACGTAAGCAAGTGACACAAAGGTCTCACGGTAAACTAATATCAATGGCATAATCAGCTAACGAGCAAATAATAATGAGTTTCAAATACCAACAATTCAATCAAAACAAGCATGAAGCAATATGAATAGGTGGTATCTCGCTAGCTCTTTCTGAGACCGCAAAACATAAATGCAGAGCACTTTCAAAGATCAAGGGTTGACTAAACATTGTAATTCATAGCAACGAAGATCTAGTCATAGTCATACTCAATATCAATCAAAAGCAAAGCATAAAAATGACAGAGGTGCTCTCTAATTGGTGCTTATATAAGAAGAGGATGACTCAACAGGAAAATAAATAGACAGACCCTTCATAGAGGGAAGCATTGATTTGCAGAGGTGCCAGAGCTCAAGCTTTGAAAACAAAGATAATAATTTTGGGTGGCATGCTTTCATTGTCAACGCAATGACCAAGAGTTCTCAATATCTTCCATGGTACTCATGCTATAGGCGGTTCCCAGACAGAAAAGTAAAGTTTTAACTCCCCCACCACCAATCAATCACACTCCACGGCTAGCCGAATCCTCGGGTACCGTCCATACTAACATCAATCCAGGGGGAGTCTTGTTTTACAGTTATGTTTTCGATTTAAGCATGGAACTGGGCATTCCAATTACCAGCCCCTTTCTCGTGAATGACAGTGAATAAACACATGTCAAGTATAACACGCCTAACATGGAAGATACCAATAGCCCCCTGTCACCACATGAGCGGTTCGGTCATGCAGAACATATTATTTCTTAAAGGTTTAGAGAATGGCACATGCAAATTTATTTCGAACGGCAGGTAGATACCGCAAATAGGTAGGTATGGTGGACTCTCATGGAAAAACTTTTGGGTTTATGAAAGTGGATGCACAAGCAGTATTCCGCTTAGTACAAGTGAAGGCTAGCAAAAGACTGGGACGCGACCAACTAGAGAGCGACAATAGTCATCAAGATGCAATGAGTTTGACTAACATTGAATGCAAGCATGAACAGGATATAAATCACCATGAACACGAACATCATAGAGGCTATGTTGATTTTTTTTCAACTACATGCATGAACATGTGCCAAGTCAAGCCACTTGAATCATTCAAAGGAGAATACCATCCTATCATACTACATCATAGTCATCTCAAAATCTATGTTAGCATTCAAGACAAACCATTATAAGCTCTCAGCTAGTTAAGCATGGCATCAGAAACTATGATCTCTAAGTTGTCATTGCAAACATGGTTCTCTCACAACAAAGCTGAATCAGGCATGACAAGCTAGTCATATTTACAAAAACAAAATAGATAGAGTTCATACGAGCTTTTCCAGTCTCAGTCACTTCATCATATATCATCATTATTGCCTTTCACTTGCACGACGAACGATGTGAACAATAATAAGAGTGCTCGTGCATTGGACTAAGCTGAATCTACAGGCAAACACAAAGGAGAAGACAAATTAATATGGCTCTTTGAAAGCTACACAGGTATGCATGCAAGAGCCACTAAACATTGTAACCAATATCTTCTACCTTGACCCAAAGAAAAAGAAAAGTATGTACACGGGAAAATTCCCAACAAGCAAAAGAAGAAAGAAAAATCTTTTTGGGTTTTCTCAAAAGGACACAAAACAAGAAAACAAGAAAACAAAAATAAACGAGCATGGATAATACAGTGGCAAAGTGTAAACACCGACTGACAAAGTGAAAGCATAAGCATGAATGTAAGGTCGGTGAGAACACGTACTCCCCCAAGCTTAGGCTTTTGGCCTAGCTTGGTCTACTCCCATGGCGGGAAATAACCAGCTCCGGGATACTCCGGAGCAGACTATGGATGCCACTGCTGTGTGAGCTCCTCTGGCTCCCACTGATAAACTGGCGTCTCGTACTCGACTGGCGGCTCGGGCACGGGCACTTGTGGCTGGGCCAAGCCCCAATATGCGTAGATATCCGATGGCATAATAGTGTACCTGCCTGCATGAAGATCGAACAAAGAAGGAGCAGGCAAATTAATAGCCTCTCGAGTACCCTGACTAAATACCAGGTTATAAAGCATCTGTCTACTAGCATCTCTATCCAGAAAATCATGGCGAACCATGCTGTCATAATCCAGATATTTCTCAGGGAGAAGCATCTCTCCTTCCTCCCCCAGTCTAACGGGTATCTCAAAG
This sequence comes from Hordeum vulgare subsp. vulgare, assembly GCF_904849725.1. Lineage (NCBI taxonomy): Eukaryota > Viridiplantae > Streptophyta > Magnoliopsida > Poales > Poaceae > Hordeum > Hordeum vulgare. The sequence goes on along the minus strand of NC_058518.1, from coordinate 382,822,213 downwards.
TGTCTGGCAAGACGGGTAGCATAGATACCTCCATAGACGACACCCTTGGAACGGTTGGTGTTCAACCGCTGGGCTACTATAGCACCTAAGCTATAAGTCTTATTGTTATAAAGGCCTTCACGCAAAACCGCAAGGTCTGGAGAGCTAAGTGATCCAGCCTCCCCACGGCCAATCAAACATTTTACCACAAATAATGAGAAGTATCGAAGCACAGGAAAATGTATGCTAGCAATTCTAGCGCGAGACACTCCTCTCTCCTCTCCAACAGCAATAGTACCTATTAAATCCTCCAAGTCCCATGGACGAGGGTCACGGATATCCCCAACATAAGGTAATTTGCATACATTACAAAAATCCTGTAGTGTCATGCACTGAGGGATGTCGTATAACATGAACTCAACCATGGGAGGATTCTTCCTCGGATAAAAGTTGAAGCTTTGAACGAAAATATTGGTGAGGAGGAGGTATTGTGAGCACTTATCTTCAACGAACGTAGTAAGACCTGCGTTCTCCACCAAGTAATAAATGTCTTCATAAAGCCCAGCGGCGCGCAAAAATTCATCACTTGGCCACTCGCACGCTCGAACTTCTCTGACTCAAGGAACCACGTACTTGGGGTGGTTCTTCTCATCCTCCTTGGGGTTACGGCTTGAAGAGCCTCTCAAGAACCTCCTCATATTTTTCCTTTTTTAGCTCTGAAAAAATCTGAAATTTTTAGAGACTTCAAAAGAAAAGTGAGTAAGAATTAACCCAACTCGTAGCAACTACTCCTACTAGTGCCTAGAGACCGTATCACGCGCTAAAACTACTTGGAACCAGCTAAAATCAACATTTCTAGCTCAAGAATAGGGTCACCAAGGTAGCAAGAATACGCGAAGGATAAAGCACTAGAGCAAAAACTAATTGGGCCAATGGAGGAGTCACTTACCAATGAGTAATTTCCCCAAAACGGTTCGGAGAATGGTGCTTTGAGCAAGGAGATCGAAAATCACAGCCAAATGAGCAAGAACACGGGTTTGAGCTGCGAAACGATTTTTTCTGGAGGTGGAAGAAGAGGATGGAAGCTGGAATGTGTGGAGGGGGTCCCTGTGGGCCCCACAAGCTTGGTAGCCGCCACCAGGGTGCGGCGGCTACAGGGCTTGTGACCCACTGGTGTGGCCCCTAGGCCAGCTCTCAGTCCTAGTATTTTACAAATATTCCAGAAAAAATCATACTAGATTTTCAGGGCCATCGGAGAACTTTTATTTTCGGGGTATTTTTCTCCGGGACGCTAAAACATAAAACAGGAAAAATTAAACTAAATCTATCATTTTTCTTCTAAGCAACAGAAAGTGAAAGCTTAAAACAGAGGTATGTGACTCTTTGATTCATCCATTTCATGGTCATCGAAAGAAATCCGTCAATGGGGTTGATCAAACCCTCATGACAAAACCTTCTCGAATCACAAAAGAGAATGGAGAATTTTCGAATAGCCACTAAGTCACCTCAATGGGGATATGTATCTCCCCAACAAGAAAATCATACTTCATCTTGACACGAGGAATAGGGCATTCAAAGCTCCCAATAAGAATCGATGAAGTCTTTTCGATAGCATTGACGCAATGTACTTGATATCGTTTCTTCCGAAAGTGCATTGTATGTTCATTACTGTTGACATGGAAAGTGACATTGCCTTTGTTGCAATCTATAACAGCCCCTGCAGTGTTTAAAAAGGGTCTTCCGAGGATGACAGCCAAGGCATCGTCCTCGGGAATATCCAAGATAACAAAGTCTGTTAAGATAGTGGTGTTAGCAACCACAACAGGCACATCCTCGCAAATGCCGATAGGGAAAGCAGTTGATTTGTCGGCCATTTGCAGAGAAATTTCAGTGGGTGTCAACTTATCCACTTCAAGTCTACGATAAAGAGAGAGCGGCATAACGCTAACACCGGCTCCAAGGTCACATAAGGCAGTTCTTACGTAGTTTCCTTTAATGGAGCAAGGTATAGTGGGCACTCCGGGATCACCAAGTTTCTTAGCAGTTCCACCTTTGAAAGTGTAATTGGCAAGCATGGTGGACATTTCAAGATCTGGTATCTTCCATTTATTGGTCACGATATCTTTCATGTACTTGGCATATGGAGACATTTTGAGCATATCAGTTAACCGCATCTGCAGAAAGACGGGTCTTATCATCTCAACGAAGCGCTCAAAATCCTCATCATCCTTTTTCTTGGATGGATTAGGAGGAAAGGGCATAGGTCTCTGAACCCATGGCTCCCTTTCTTTATGATGCTTCATAGCAGTGAAGTCATTCTTATCGTATCTCTTAGGTTGTGGGTTATCAGGATTAACCGTAGGTTCAATCTCCACATCCTCATCATTGCTAGGTTGAGCATTATTATGAACATCCTTGTCCATATTGTCACCAGGTTCATGTTCATCACCATATTGTGTTTCTGCATCAGACGCAGAAATATCATTAGGTTCTTCAGGTATGACAGTATTTGGTAAACTGGCATGTAGGTTTCTATCATCCTTCTTCTTCTCCTTAGGATGAGTGGGTGTACCAGCATTAATTCCTTGAGAGTCTTGATCAATTCGCTTAGGATGGCCTTCATGATACAAAGGTTCCTGATTCATTTTGCCTCCTCTAGTAATGACTCTGACAGAGTTTTCATTTATATCATTGAGAAAGTCATTCTGAGCTTTAAGTACTTGTTCTACCTGAGTAGTAATCATAGAGGCATGTTTACTCAGAAGCTTTAGATCATTGACATTTCTGTCTACACAAGCACTTAAATGGCTAAGCATACGAGTACTTTGGTCCAAATGTCTGCTAACATAATCATTGAAACTCTGTTGTTTGTCAATAAAGTTGTCAAATTCATCAAAGCATAGGCTAGCAGGTTTGTCAAAAGGAATATCACTCTCATCAAACCTACGCAGAGAATTCACTTCTACTACTTGTATCGGGTTATCGAGACCATGGATCTCTTCGATAGGTGGTAGATTTTTTACATCTTCAGATCTAATGCCTTTCTCTTGCATAGATTTCTTGTCTTCTTGCATATCTTTGGGACTGAGGAATAGAATACCTCTTTTCTTAGGAGTTGGCTTAGGAGGTGGTTCGGGAATAGTCCAAGCATTATCATTGATCAAGATGTTATTCAGAAGGATCTCAGCTTGTTCGATAGTTCGTTCCCTAAAAACACAACCGGCAGAACTATCTAGGTGGTCTCTAGAGGCATCGGTAGGTGTGTTATAGAAGATATCAAGTATCTCGTTCTTCTTAATAGGGTGATCAGGCAAAGCATTCTGTAGCTGGATGAGCCTCCCCCAAGCTTGTGGGAGACTCTCTTCTTTGAGTTCAGCAAAGTTGTATATTTCCTGCAAGGCAGCTTGCTTCTTATGGGCAGGGAAATATTTCTCACAGAAGTAATAGACCATATCCTGGGGACTACTCACACATCCAGGAGCAAGAGAAGTGAACCAGGCTTTAGCGTCATCCTTTAGAGAGAAAGGAAACAGTTTAAGGATATAGTAGTAGTGGATCTTCTCCTCACTAGTGAAAAGGGTGGCTATATCGTGTAGTTTGGTAAGATGGGCTACGACCGTCTCAGACTCATAACCGTGGAAAGGATCAGATTCGACTAGAGAGATTATCTCAGGGTCGACAGAGAATTCATAATCCTTGTCGGTGATAAAGATAGGTGAAGTGGCAAACTTCGGGTCGTATTTAATCCTAGCTTGCAGAGATTTTTCCTTCCACTTGAGAAGTAATTTCTCAGCGTCATAGGCATCCTTACATGCAAGAAAATCCTCAGCTATCTCTCCCTCCATAATGTAACCCTCAGGTATATCAGGCAATTCATATCTAGGAGAGTTAGATCTAGCAGGAGCAAAAGTAGGTTCTTTCTCAATAGTATCGGCAGTTTCAGAAGCATCACGAGCATTGATAGTAACTCTAGCAATATGAGCATCAAGGAATACCCCTAGTGGCACATCAGGCAAAGTAGTATCTCTAGCAGTATCAAGCATAACATTGTCAGGCAAAGCAGTATCAGGCATAGCATCTCTAGCAGTATCAGGCATAGCATCTCTAGCAGTATCACGCATAGTAGCATCATAAGAATCATCAAGCACAGGCGACATATCAAGATTTCTAGCAGGAGGTGATGTCGCAAACTTACTCATAACTGAAGGTGAATCAAGTGCAGAGCTAGATGGAAGTTCCTTACCTCCCCTCGTAGTTGAGGGCAAAACTCTGGTTTTTGGATCTTTCAGATTCTTCATAGTGATGAGCAGATATAAATCCCAAGTGACTCAGAAAATATAGCAATCGCTTCCCCGACAACGGCGCCAGAAAAATGTTGTTAGCAGATCCCCGGCAACGGCGCCAGAAAAATGTTGTTAGCAGATCCCTGGAAAAGTCTAGAAAAATGTTGTTCTCGATTGCTCAACAGTTATAAATTGTCTTGCAATAGCCCACCAGCGCGTGGGATCGAGGATGTTTTCGAGGGTAGAGTATTCAACCCAAATTTGTTGGTTCGCACGACGGGAAGTGAAAGTATATTCTCAAGTATTAGCAACTGAATGTGTCAGATTCAACCACACCTGAAAGATTCGTATCTGCAAGCAAAGTGTCAACAGCAAAGTACTATGATAACAACGGTACCAGACACGATCTGGTGACAAGGCAGACTATTCCTAAGTGTCGTATCAATGGCGCCAGGAGTTGCCGGTGGACGGGAAATATTATTTCCCGGCAACGGTGCGAGAAAAAGTATTGTAGCTGATAGCAGCAGTGTAACGAGTAGCAGCAGTGGCAAGGAACATCAGTAGTGACAACAGTAGCAAGTAGCAACATGAGCACGTAACAGCAGCAACAACAGTAGTAACAGCAGCAGAGCAAAACAAGAAACAGCAGCAACAACAGTAGTAACAGCAGCAGAGCAAAACAAGTAACAGCAGCAGTGGGACAAACTCGTAGGCAATGGGTCGGTGATTTGTTTGGATGATATTCATCATGCAACAGTTATAACACGGAGAGATATGTGGCTAGCTCTCGTTCGTCAATGTGATGTAGGCATGCATTCCGTGTGTCGTCATACGTGCTTAGGGAAAAGAACTTGCATGACATCTATTGTCCATCCCTCCCGTGGCAGCGGGGTCCAAAAGGAAACTACGGGATATTAAGGTTCTCCTTTTAATAAAGAACCGGACCAACACATTAGCACTTGGTGAACACATGAACTCCTCAAACTATGGTCATCACTGGGAGTGGTTCCGGTTATTGTCACTCCGGGGTTGCCGGATCATAACACATAGTAGGTAACTACAACTTGCAAGATCGGATCTAAAACACACATATATTGATGACAACATAATAATTTCAGATCTGAAATCAGGGCACTTGGGCCCTAGTGACAAGCATTAAGCATGGCAAAGTAGTAGCAACATCAATCTCAGAACATAGTGGATACTAGGGATCAAACCCCATCAAAACTAACTCGATTACATGATAGATCTCATCCTACTCATCACCGCCCAGCGAGCCTACGAATAGATTACTCACGAACGACGAAGAGCTTCAGGGAATTGGAGAGGGAAGAAGGTTGATGATGACGATGGAAACGATTTCCCCTCTCCGGAGCCCAAGACGGACTCCAGATCTGCCCTCCAGATGAAGAACAGGATGTGGCGGCGCCTCCGTATCACAAACGCGACGAAATCTTCTCTCTTTATTTTTTCTGGGATGAAAGTGAATTTATAGAGCTGAGTTTGGGGGCGGCAGAGCCACGTGGGTCCCACAAGCTTGTTAGCCGCCACCAGGGGGGCGGCGGCTACAGGGCTTGTGGCCCACTGGCCCATCCCCTCCGGTGGATCTTTGCACAGGTATTTTTCATATTTTCCAGAAATATTCTCTGTAAATTTTCAGGACATTCCGAGAACTTTCATTTCTGCACAAAGACAACACCAAGGCAATTCTGCTGAAAACAGTGTGAGTCCAGGTTAGTTCCATTCAAATCATGCAAATTAGAGTCCAAAACAAGGGCAAAAGAGTTTGGAAAAGTAGATACGATGGAGACGTATTAGAGCGTTGATAGAATGTCTCTTGATATTGATGCTTTGAAATTGAGATGTGCTCCTCCCAAGATCAATATGGACGAAACTTTGAAAGCTATGTGTGTTTCCATGAATGAGATTAAAGAAAGAACCGCCCAAATTCGTGCTAGACATGAATGGCTTAAAAAGGCGTGTTCTCGTGATGAGAATCACGAAGATCTTAAAGTTCTTGGTGTGACTCCCATTGAATCCTTGTTTTCTAGTGTCAAACCTAATGATGATGGGGCTAGATATGAATCCACTTTGGTTGAGAAACGCTCCAATGATTCGGAGTCTATCTATCTTGATGCTAAAAACATTGAAAGTGGAGTAGAGGATATCAAAACTTTGAGTAGCAATGAAATTACTACTTTGGATTTCAAGGAATTCAATTATGATAGTTGCTCTTTGATGGAATGTATTTCCTTGATGCAATCGATGCTAAAATCTCCACACGCTTATAGCCAAAACAAGGCCTTTACCGATCATATCGTCGATGCTATGATGAAATCTCTTGAAGAGAAACTTGAGTTGGAAGTTTCTATCCCTAGAAAACTTCATGATGAGTGGGAACCTACTATAAAAATCAAGATCAAAAACTATGAATGCAATGCCTTGTGTGATTTGGGTGCTAGTGTTTCCGCGATTCCAAAGTCTTTATGTGATGTTCTAGGCTTCAATGAGATTGATGAGTGCTCTCTTAATTTGCATCTTGCGGATTCTACTGTTAAGAAACCTATGGGAAAGATCAACGATGTTCTTATTATTACAAATAGGAACTATGTACCCGTGGATTTCATTGTGCTTGATATTGATTGCAATCCGACATGTCCTATCATTCTTGGTAGACCTTTGCTAAGGACTATTGTTGTTGTCATCGATATGAAGGAAGGGAATATTAGATTTCAATTTCCATTAAAGAAGGGCATGGAACATTTTCCTAGAAAGAAAATAAGATTGCCTTATGAATCCATTATGAGGGCTACTTATGGTTTGAGTACCAAAGACGACGATACGTGATTCTATCGCCTTATGCCTAGCTAAGGGCGTTAAACAATAGCGCTTGTTGGGAGGCAACCCAATGAATTTATCGTTGCTTTTTGCTTTCTGTTTTGTTGCGTCCACACCATCATAATTCTGTTATTATTGTGTTTTTTGTGTTTCTTTTTGTGTTTGTGCCATGTAAAACCTTTATGACTAGTTTTGGTGACGGTTGTTTGATCTTGCTGAAAAAGACAGAAACTTTTCGCTCACGAAATTATTTTTTATTTTTACCAAGAAAGAGATTTTGAGTTGATTCTTTTTTCTGCTGGTTGATATGCCAATTTCCCAAATTGTCGTAATTTTTCAGAATTTTTGAGATACCAGAAGTATACGAAGTATACACATTGCTACTGACCAGTCTGTTTTTGACAGATTCCGTTTTTGTTGTGTTGATTGCTTATTTTGATGAAACTATGGATAGTATCGGGGGGTAATAGCCATGGAAAAGTGAGAATACAGTAATCTAACACCAATATAAATAGAAACCAAGTTGCTACAGTACCTAAAGACGTGGTAGTTTGTTTTCTTGTGCTCATGATATCACGAGTTAATGTTTAAGTTTTGTGTTGTGAAGTTTTCAAGTTTTGGGTGATGTTCTCATGGACAATGGGATAAAGAGTGGAAAGGGCTCAAGCTTGGGGATGCCCAAGGCATCCCAAGCCAAATTCAAGGACACCAAAAAGCCTAAGCTTGGGGATGCCCCGGGGAGGCATCCCCTCTTTCGTCTTCAATCCATCGGTAAACATTACTTGGAGCTATATTTTTATTCACCACATGATATGTGTTTTGCTTGGAGTGTCGTGTATTATAGGAGTCTTTTCTTCTTGTTGTGTCACAATCATCCTTTCTGCACACCTTTTGAGAGATACATGCACTTATCGTGAATTTGGTAGAATACTCATTGAGCTTCGCTTATATCTTTTGAGTTAGGCAATTTAGCTCACATGTGCTTCACTTATATCTTTTGAGCTAGATAACTTTGCTCTAAGTGCTTTACTTAGATCTTTTTAGATCGTAGCGGTGTCATATTTCGGAGAAATAAGAACTCTCGATCTTCACTTATACCTTTTTGAGAGTGCTCTCTCTGAGTAACTTGGTAATTGGCTTGTGCTATGAAAGTAGTCATAAAGATGATAGGCATCCAAAGAGGATATAATAAAACTTCTATATTCATGTGCATTGATTAGTAAAGAGAAGTTTGATTCCTCTCAATTAGTTTTGAGACATGGATATGGTAATATTAGAGTTATGTTAGTAGGGTGTTGTGAATCTAGAAATACTTGTGTTGAAGTTAGTGATTCCCGTAGCATGCACGTATGGTGAACCGCTATGTTAGGAAGTCGGATTATAATTGAATTATTGATTGTCATCCTTTGTGTTGCGGTCGGGATCGCGAGATGGTTAACACCTACCAACCCTTCCCCTAGGAGTATGCGTTTAGCACTTTTTTCAATTACTAATAAAAACTTTCGCAATAAGTATGTGAGTTCTTCATGACTAATGTGAGTCCATGGTATAGATCCACTTTCACCTTCCACCATTTCTAGCCTCTCTAGTGCCGTGCAACTTTCGCCGGTACACAAAACCACCATAGACCTTCCTCAAAACTGCTACCATACCTACCTATCATGGCCTTTTCATAGCCATTCCGAGATATATTGCCATGCAACTCCCACCGTTCCGTCTCATGACTTGTGCCGTCACTTACATATTGCCATTGCATGATCGTAAGATAGCTAGCGAGATGTTTCAACGTCATATGCTAAGGTAGATCGTTGCACATCCCGGTACATTGTCGGAGGCATTTCCTATAAGAGTCATCATTATTCTAATCATTGAGCTGTGAGTAAATAAAAGTGTGATGATCATCATTATTTGAGCATTGTCCCATGTGAGGAAATAAAAAGAAAGAGGCGAAAGTTGCCCACAAAAAATATGGAAAGAGGCCAAAAAGAGCCAAAAAAAGAGAGAGAAAAAGAGAGAAGGGACAATGCTACTATTTTTTCCACACTTGTGCTTCACAATAGCACCATGTTCTTCATGATTGAGAGTCTCTTGTTTTGCCACCACCATATACTAGTGGGAATCTTCATTATGTAACTTGGCTTGTATATTCCAATGATGGGCTTCCTCAAAATTGCCCTAGGTCTTTGTGAGCAAACAAGTTGGATGCACACCCACTAGTTCTCCTTTTGAGCTTTCACACACTTATAGCTCTAAGTGCATCCGTTGCATAGTAATCCCTACTCATTCACATTGATATCTATTGATGGGCATCTCCATAGCATTTTGATACGCCTAGTCGATGTGACCATCTCCTCCTTTTTGCCTCACAACCTACACCACACTCTATTCCACCGATAGTGCTATATCCATGGCTCACTCTCATGTATTGCGTGAGAGTTGAAAAGGTTTGAGAAAGTAAGAGTGCGAAAACAATTACTTGGCCATTACCGGGATTGTGCATGATTTAAATTCGTTGTGTGGGGATGATGGAGCATAGCCAGACTATATGATTTTGTAGGGATAACTTTCTTTGGCCTCGTTATTTCCAAAGTTCATGATTACCTTGCTAGTTTGCTTGAAGTATTATTTTTTCATGTCAATAGCAAACTATTGTTTTGAATCTTACGAATCTAAACATTCATGTCACATGAAAGAAGTTACAAAGGACAAATATGCTAGGTAGCATTCCACATCAAAAATTCAGTCTTTGTCACTTCCCTACTCGAGGACGAGCATGAGTTAAGCTTGGGGATGCTTGATACGTCTCCAACCTATCTATAAGTTTTGATGGTTCCATGCTATTATCTTGTCAAACTTTGGATGTTTTGTATGCATTTTATATCATTTTTGGGACTAACTTATTAACTAAGTGCCAAGTGCCAGTTCTGTTTTTTCCGTGTTTTTGACCTTTTCATAGGAGAATATCAGACAGAGTACAAACGGAATAAAACCTCCGAAAATACTTCTTCCGGAATAGAAGATACACAGGGAGCTTGAGAACCAAGGCAAAGGATCCCGGGGGAGGCCACAAGCCCCCTAGCCGGAGTCTGGGGGCGCCTAGCAGGCTTGTGCCCCCCCCCCCCCGTGGCTCCTTTGCCCTACTTCTTCCGCCTATAAATCCCCGAAAAATCTGAAAACCACGGGAGAGAGCCACGAAAATACTTTTCCACCGCGGCAAGCTTCTGTCTTCGCAAGATCCCATCTGGGCACGTTCTGGTGCCCTGTCGGAGGGGGGATTCGGACACGGAGGGCTTCTTCATCAACACCATTGCCTCTCCGATGATGCGTGAGTAGTTTACCACAGACCTTCGGGTCCATAGCTAGTAGCTAGATGACTTCTTCTCTCTCTTGGATCTTCAATACAAAGTTCTCCATGATCTTCATGGATATCTATCCAATGTAATCCTCTTTTGCGGTGTGTTTGTTGAGATTCGATGAATTGTGGATTTATGATCAGATTATCTATGAATCTTACTTGAGTTTCTTCTGATCTCTTATATGCATGATTTCATATCCTTGTAATTCTCTTCGAGTTGTGGGTTTCGTTTGGCCAACTTGATCTATAATTCTTGCAATGGGAGAAGTGCTTGGTTTTGGGTTCATACCGTGCGGTGACCTCACCCAGTGACAGAAGGGGTAGCGAGGCACGCATCATGTTGTTTCCATCAAGGGTAAAAAGATGGGGTTTATATCTATTGCATGAATTTATCCCTCTACATCATGTCATCTTGCTTAAGGCGTTACTCTGTTTGTTATGAACTCAATACACTAGATGCATGCTGGATAGCGGTCGATGTGTGGAGTAACAGTAGTAGATGTAGAAAGTATCGGTCCTTATGTATGATCATTTCCTTAGATATCATCATGACTTTGCGCGGTTCTATCAATTCCTCAACAGTAATTCGTTCACCCACCGTAATATTTGCTATCATGAGTTAAGCCTCTAGTGAACACTATGGCCCCCGGGTCTATTTCACCTCATATTTTCAGCTGTACACTTTTGCTTTGTTGCACTTTCCACCTTCAGATCTCACCTTGCAATCAATCGTGAAGGGATTGACAACCCCTTTGTAGCGTTGGGTGCAAGTTTGCTGTTTTTGCGTAGGTACTTTGGAGACTTGGCTTGATACTCCTACTGGATTGATACCTTGGTTCTCAAACTGAGGGAAATACTTACTCCTACTATGCTACATCACCCTTTCCTCTTCAAGGGAAAAACCAACGCAAGCTCAAGAGGTAGCAGGGCTTGTGACCTCCCCCGAGGTCCTTTGCCTTGGTTCTCAAGTCCCGTGCGTATCTTCTGTTATGGAAAAAAATCATCCCATAGGTTTTATTCCGTTTGGACTCCGTTTAATATTCTTCTCTGAAAAAGGTCAAAAACAAGCAAAAAATAGAAACTGGCACTTGGCACTGAGTTAATAGGTTAGTCTCAAAAAAGATATAAAATAGCATATAAATGCATACAAAACATCCAAAGTTGACATGATAATAGCATGGAACCATCAAAAATTATAGATACGTTGGAGACGTTTCAGTGATCGACCGGGAAGTTGATCTCGGGTGCGCATGAGTGAGGCAAAGTGCGCACAAAAGACTAGTATTTTGTGTGGGGACAATCTAGATCCCGCCACTGCCGGCGGGTGTGTCCGGGGTGTTACAGAATGCATAGATGTTTGTGCCAAGAGAGATGATAGACTACTCATATCAATAAGGAATTCCTTCTTTTTCGGGAGCCCATTCGAACAGAACTATCACGTTAAGCATGCTCGGCTTGGAGTATGTCTCATAAAAAATAAAATAAAAAATACCTTTGCTTGCTTAGCTTGTCACTAGATTGCATCCTCGCTCTCTAGTTTTCTTGTCTTGCTTGTTATTTTGCTTGCTCGGTCACCATGTCTCAAAATACTACTAAGTTGTGTGACTTCTCAAATACAATTAATAATGATTTTTATTAGTACTCCTATACCACCTGCAACTAGTGCAGTTGCTTTTGATATTAATGCTGCATTACTAAATCTTGTCATGCAAGAGCAATTTTCGGGAAGTCCTAATGAGTATCCCGCTTCACATCTCAATACCTTGGTTGAACTTTGTGATATGCAAAATAAAAAGGACATGGATAATAATATTGTGAAATTAAAGTTGTTTCCTTTTTCACTAAGAGAGAAAGTTAAAGCTTGGTTTTCATCTTTACCACGTAATAGTATTGGAACACGGGATAAGTGTAAAGATGCTTTTATTGCCAAGCATTTTCCTCCTGCTAAGATCATCTCACTTAGAAATCAAATAATGAATTTTAAACAGCAATATCATGAACATGTTTCACAAGCTTGGGAGGGGAGATTTATGATAAGAAATTGTCCAACTCATGGTTTAAATTTATGGACGATTATCCAAAATTTATATGCTGGACTAAACTTTGTGTCTAGAAATCTTTTAGATACTATCGTAGGTGGTACCTTCATGGAGGTGACCTTATGAGAGGCCACCAAACTTCTGCTCAACATCACGGCCAACTATTCTCAATGGCATACCGAGAGAGCTCCAACTGGTAAGAAGGTAAATTATGTTGAGGAAATCGCTACCTTGAGTGAAAAAGTCGATGCTCTTATGAACTTGGTCGCTAATAATAATACTAATGTTGATCCTAATGATATGACCTTTTCCACCTTGACTGAGAAAAATAATTATCCTATTTATGTGAACTTTGTCTTGCGAAACAATTTCAACAACAATGCTTATAGGGGTAATTTCATTGCTAGGCCGTATCCCCATAATAATCCTAATGGTTATGGAAACTCTTATGATAATTCTTATGGAAATTCCTCTATAAATTATAATAGTATACCCTTTGATCTTGAGAACACAATAGAGAAATTCATTAATTCTCAAAAGGTATTCAAAGCTATGGTAGAAGAAAAATTGCATGTTGTTGATATTTTGGCTAAAAACATGGATACGATTGTTCTTGATGTAGAAACTCTTAAAAAAGCTTTGCCTCCTAAGCATGATTTTAATTAGACTATTAAATATATCCAAGTTTCTATTAATGAAAGTAAGGAGAGGACCGTTAAGTTGAAAGCTAAGCAGGAATTCCTAGAAAAAGCTCTTACACCCGATTTTTACGTGAATCATAATGAAGATCTTAAAATGATTGGTACTTATCATATTGAATCTTTGTTTCCTTTTCAAAATGTAATTATAAAGGGACTAGAGATGAGTCAACCCTAGTAAAGGAGTGTTCCATTTGCTAAGAGGGTGATGATTTAAATGCTAACACTGGAAAAAGTGGGTTTGGAGAGGTCAAAACTTAAACTAGTGATGTGCCCGCTATTTTGGATTACAAGGACTTTAATTATGATAATTTATCCTTAGTAGAAGGCATTTTCTTTCTGTAATCCATTATTACCTTACCCAATGCTTATTAACAAAACAAAGCTTTTACTTAACATATAGTGGAAGATATGGTAAAAGCTGTAAGTGCATCTAGTGCCCCTTAGTGATTTTGGTGGTTTGAAGACTTATAGGTTAAGTATCTAATGTGTCTATGAGTGTACACAGGATCTATAAGTCATTGAGGAGTTTGAGATATTTGAAGAATATCGACCCCTAAAAATATATATCTTCGGTTGAAGAAATTGGTCTAAAGCTGAAGAAATGAATCGCCAGGAATCTACGACGAAATTGATATTCCTCATGAAGATACTAAAATCGAGGAATTCGGTGTGTCCTGAAGAAAATCATTTTGAAGACTTTGAAGCATGAAGATTTACTCTTTCTGTTTTATTTTCTTCGCATTTGAGTACTAGGAACACCGTACTGTTAAAGGGGGTCGAAGTTACACTTTCGAATGAATTTCCTCATGATGCTCAACCCAAGCCTAATCCGACCAATAGCCTCAAGTGAGGAATACGAGTGACATGAGGACTCTCACAGTTGAGGGTTCCGACCGTTTCGACAGCCACGCCAAGTCATTGGTCTTATCCACTCCAACGGTCATATTATTTAAGGGCATTAGTGTCAAATCATGTCGGGATGCTCCCAGGCTATAAATAGCCACCCCCCACAACCATTAGCTGGTTGGCTGCTCCGTTAGAAACTGACACTTGTCATAAGAGCAACCCAATTCCTGAGAGTCTTCGAGAGTAATTCATCAGTGAGGAAATACCCCATACACCGAAAGCACAAACCAAACCTAGTGATTGGGCATCACTGAAGAAGTTGTTCATGTGTGGGACTGAAGCCTTCTACCTTTGAGGACTGTGCATCCTCCAGACGGTTAGGTGTCATGGTCTAGAGCTTTCCAGCAGTCAGTTGTGGATTGCCGGGTGACCAAGCTTGTGAGGGTTTGGAAGTCTGCCTGAAGACTTACCACGAGTGTTGGGTGAGGACTGTGTGTTCTTAGCCCAAGGAGAACACGGTAGGGACTGTGTGTCCTGGGACTGTGTGTCCTTTGGTTTCAATCCAAGCCGCTCCAAACCAGATGTACGACTATCACAACAGTTGGAACTGGGTCATCAACGACTGTCTTCACTGAGAAACGAGTTCTTACTCCTCAACTCCTTACTTTCCTCGAATTATGTGTTGATGCCTTTCACTGCTACTGTTTGAAGAATTTGCTGAAGACTTTCTCTGAATTCCCTCAACCCCAAATTCTTCACGTCAGTTAATCCTCATCTGTATTCTGCGTGCCTCCTCACAGTGCAATCTGTTTTCACATTCCTCACTCTGAAAAACTGCTGTTGTGAAACTTTGCATTTCTGATCCTTCACTGTTTCCGCTGTAACTTAGTCATCAGTGAGGAATTTCCTCAGTGACGAAATTCTAAAAATCTCCTATTCACCCCCCCTCTAGTCGATATAACGCACTTTCAATTGGTATCAGAGCAAGGTACTCCCTTGTTCTGTCTGATTTTGGTTTAACCACCTGGAGTTTTAGTTATGTCGACTGCAGGCATGTTTAAGGTGACTGCAGCATGTCCTACCTTCGAAGGAAAGAACTTTCCCTTCTGGAAGAACAAAATGCAAATGCATCTACAAGCTATTGATAATGATCTCTGGTATATTGTGGAACATGGCGTCCCCATCATCTCTGCTAGTGTCTCTGCTGCTGATGTGAAGAAATTCAAGCAACTCGATTCTCAAGCGAAGAATATCATATGTGGCCATCTGAGCCCAGGCCAGTTTGGAAGAGTAAGTGCTTTGGGCTCTGCAACACTAATCTGGGAGAGACTGTGCAAAGTAAATGAAGGATTATCAACCCAGCGTGACTCTCGTGTTGATATTCTTCACAATCTCTTCAATCGCTTCAAGAGACATGACAATGAAAGCTGCCAAGACACCTTTGATCGCCTGACTGACATATCCAATGAACTGCAAGCACTGGGAGCTCGAGACATCACTGATCACGAAGTTGTGAAGAAACTGCTGAGATCTTTGGATTTTTCATTTGATACTTTAGTTCTGATGATTCAAGAAAGACCAGACTACAAGATGCTTGATCCAGCTGATATACTCGAAAGGCTAAATACTCATGAATTCCAGCTAGAAGAAAAGAAAGATCTATATGGACCAAGCTATTCCAGACCACGTGCACTGAAGGATAGAGCAATTTCCTCATCTGAAGAAGAAGACACATATGACAGCATTGGTGACCCTGAAGAATTTTGACAGGAGCTTGCAATGCTCGTGAGGAAATTCCAGAGATTTACACGACGTGGCCAGTTCGGTAAATCTTCAAGAAGAGACATGAGGAAATCAGAATCTTCATCCGAGGACTACAAGAAACGAACCTGCCTCAAGTGCAAGAAATCAGGTCATTACATTGCTGATTGTCCCCGTTGGGGAAAGGAATCAAAGAAGAAGAAATACAAGGATGAAAGTTCTGCTGACTCGAAGAAGAAGAAGAAATCTTCAAAATCCTCATCTTCAAAGCCCTCATCGCACAAGAAGACTAGTTTCAGAAAGGCTCGGGCACTAATTGGCAAGGACATGGACTCAGAGGCAGAATCAGAAGAAGGTGATGAAGAAGAGGGTTCTGATGAAGACTCAGAATCCGGATAGGCTAGTCTTGCACTGGCAACCACTTTCGTCAGCAAGTCAATCTTCAATCTTGAAGAAAATGATTGCACCATCCACACTAATGACTATGCTGATGACTTTGCTCCAACCTATTGCTTCATGGCAAAAGGTTCAAAGGTACCAAATAATGCCTCCTCCTCTGATTCAAGTGACTGTGAACCTGATGATTATAAAAAACCCAGTTACAGTAAACTTGCTATCATTGCCACTAAACAACAAACTGCCCCGAAAAAGCTTCAGAAACTGCTAGATAAAAGTGATGATCTGTTGAATGATGAAATGAACCTTACCCAAATCCTCACCGAAGATGTGAAAAGTCTTCAGTCTAGATTTGATAATCTTCAGGATCATTATGATACACTCCTCACTGATCATGAGAAGCTTTCCTATGAATTTCTTCAAAGGAAGCTTGATCTTGAGAAGCTGAGGATGTCTCATGATGATCTTCGTATGGAAAATGATTCATTACTAGCTCAACAGATCAGCGCTGGTCAAGTTGAATTCATTCCTCCATGTCTTAAATGCATTGAACGCAAAACTGCTAAATCCTCACCAGAATCATCAAATGCTACTATTACTACAAATTCTTCAACTGCACCTGTTGTATCTATTTCCTCACTTGAGGAAAACACAAATGTTACTGATGAAAATGCAGGGTTGAAGGAATTGTATGTGACAGGCATATACAAAAGCCTCAAAGGACATCAAACCCTTTGTGATGTGCTCAAAAAGCAGATCTTGAACAGGAACCCGAGGAAAGAAGGAATTGCCTGTGAGAGGAAATTAAATGCTGATCGATCTTATTGGAAAGCTGAGCAGTATCCCAAAACCTCATGAGTTGCTGCTACTGGGCCTCCTTTTGATCCATCCAATCTAACTGGCTTTTCATGTGAATTATCCTATTCCTCAGATGAGTCATTTGACTCCAACTATAAACTGTTCAAAAATCAATCTGGTGAAGTATTTTCTCGATATGTTGGAACTAACTACAGGAATGGCCCTCCCTTGAGAAAAATCTGGGTTCCCAAAAGCTGTCCTGAAAATCTTCGGGTGAATGTCCTCATGACACCACCACTAAAGAATCTGAACCACCAGATCAAATTCCTCAGGAGGACCAAAGTCTTCAAGAGGATTAAAATCCTCAACTGGTCAAAATTATACTCGTACCCGTGCTAATGCGACTAACATGCAGGGAAATTACAAGGAATATGAATATGAGCGCTACTCTTCAAATCATTATGTTCATAAATCCTCAAACCAGTTCTCTGCATATTCATATGAGTACTTTAACCCCCCTACTGTTAAGAGAAGTGCATTAGCTTCAATGCCACCTTTCTCATATGGTGCTCGCAGGATGATGAATGCTTTGCCACCCCTTCAGATGTGGGTGGTGAAGAAATCAAACTAATCACTTCTGCAGGTCAGGTCTCCAGATGAAAATCATCATCTGAAGAATTTGCTGGAGACCTGAGGAAATGCTTGATAGGACGCAAGCTAATGATTGATGAAACAGAAATATTTCACACGTCCTCATATTTCTGTTGTGATGAAATTCTTATCTGATGAAATTAATATCATATTCTTCAAATCTGAAGCATATGAGATGGTAAGCTGTACTAATTCATCTGCAGGATGACAAACCCAAGAATACTGAGTGGGTTCTTGATAGTGGCTGCACACATCACATGACTGGTGATAAAAGCTTACTGATGAATATGCGACTAACTCCATCACCTCTGAAGCAAATCACATATGCTGACAAAGGTAAAAGCAAGGTATTGGGACTTGGCAAAGTGGCTATTTCCAAGGATAGGCATATGGACAAAGTGATGCTTGTTGAATCCCTTGGTTTTAACCTCATGTCAGTCTTGATGCTTTGTGATCTTGATATGATTGTTATCTTTGGTAGATATAGATGTGTAGTCATCATGGAATCTGACAGATCCAAAGTCTTCGAAGGTGTAAGAAGAGGGGATTTGTAGATTGTTGATTTCTCTACAGGTCCTCAACCAGCCACTTGCTTACTAGCAAAAACCTTAGAAGGATGGTTGTGGCACCGAAGACTAGGTCATGCAGGCATGAAGAATTTGCACACGCTCGCGAAGAAGAAGCATGTCATCGGCATCGAATCAGTCAAATTCCTCAAGGATCATCTCTGCGGTGCTTGTGAATCTGGGAAAATGACCAGATCCAAGCATCCCTCGAAGACTATCGTGACCACTACACGTCCATTCGAATTGCTTCATATGGATCTATTTGGACCTACTCATTATGCCACACTAACCAATGCAGCATCTTTATATGGCTTCATCATAGTTGATGATTATTCCAGATATACATGGGTGCATATCATAGTGTATAAAACTGAAGTACAGGAAATCTTCAAACGATTTTCTTCAAGGGCCTCGACAAACTTTGGCATCAAGATCAAACATATCAGGAGTGATAATGGAACCGAGTCCAAAAACACTGGTCTTGTTGATTATCTTGATGAACTTGGTATTAATCACGGATTATCTGCTCCTTATACTCCTCAGCAGAATGGTGTCGTCGAAAGGAAGAACGGGACTCTGGTTGAAATGGCAAGAACTATGCTTGAAGAATATCAGACTCCTCGTCGCTTTTGGCCTGAAGCAATCAACACTGCATGCCATATCATCAACAGGGTATATCTTCACAAATTACTCAAGAAAACCTCAAATGAACTCCTGACTGACAAGAAACCCAATGTAAGTTATTTCAAAGTCTTCGGTGCAAAATGTTGGATTAGAGATCCTCACCATAGCTCAAAATTTGCACCTAAGGCACATGAAGGTTTTATGCTCGGTTATAGAAAGGACTCGCACACCTACAGAGTCTTCAACAACTATCACAACAAAGTTGTTGCGACTGTAGATGTGCGGTTCAATGAAACTAATGGCTCGCAAAGAGAGCAATTGCCTTATGATCTAGATAAGATGTCTCCTGAGGAAGCAATAAAGCTCAAACCTACTGAAGACATTGTCCCCACTGAGGAAATTGGTGAAGGAACGATCCCCATCACTGATGAAAATCAAGAAGATGCTCCTGAGGAAATTGCACCAGAACCACTTCCTTAGCCGAGACGAAATCCTCAACCAGCTCATCTGAGGATTGCAAATGAAGTAGAACTTGACAAAATCCTCAACGACATCAACGCGCCAGGTCCTCTCACTCGCTCAGAAGCTTCACACTTAGTTAACTTTTGTGGGCATTTTTCCTTTGTATCCATCACAGAACCCTCAAAAGTTGCTGAGGCTTTTCTAGAACCGGAGTGGATCCAAGCTATGCAAGACGAACTTCTTCAATTCAAGCTGAATGACGTATGGGAGCTTGTCAAACGACCAGATCCTCGCAAGAACAACATTATCGGCACCAAGTGGATTTTCCGAAACAAGCAAGATGAGGACGGTCAAGTGGTGAGGAACAAGGCACGACTTGTAGCCCAAGGCTACACCCAGGTTGAAGGAATAGATTTCGATGAAACTTTTGCACCTGTTGCTAGACTTGAAGCTATTCGAATACTACTTGCTTATGCTAATCATCATAACATCATCTTATATCAAATGGATGTGAAAAGTGCATTCCTCAATGGTAAGCTTGAGGAAGAAGTATGTGTTTCTCAGCCCCCGGGTTTTGAGGATCCAAAGAATCCAGACAAAGTCTTCAGACTCAAAAAGGCTCTCTATGGTCTCAAGCAAGCCCCTCGGGCATGGTATGATACATTGAAGGAATTCCTCATGAAGAAAGACTTCAAACCTGGTTCACTCGATCCAACTCTTTTCACTAAATCCTATGATAATGAGCTATTTGTGTGTCAAATATATGTCGATGATATCATATTTGGCTGTATTGACAAACGATACAGTGATGAATTTGCTTACATGATGAGTGAAGAATATCAGATGTCCATGATGGGGGAGCTGAAATTCTTCTTAGGTCTTCAAATTCGTCAACAAAGCAATGGAATCTTCATCTCACAGGAGAAATACCTCAAGGATGTTCTGAGGAAATTTGACATCCATGAATGCAAAGGTGCCAAGACTCCAATGCCTACCAAAGGCCACCTCGGCACTGATGAAAATGGTAAAGATTTCGATCAGCAGGTATATCGTTCTATGATTGGCTCTTTATTGTATCTATATGCATCTAGGCCAGATATAATGCTTAGTGTTTGCATGTGTGCACGTTTTCAAGCAAAACCGAAGGAATCACACCATAAGGCTGTGAAGCATATTCTTCGATACTTAGCTCACACACCAACACTAGGATTATGGTATCCCAAGGGCTCAAATCTTCATCTAGTAGGGTATTCCGATTCTGACTATGCTGGTGATCGTGTGGATCGCAAGTCAACTTCTGGCACATGCCATTTCCTCGGAAGATCACTAGTTTGCTGGTCCTCAAAGAAGTAGAATTGCGTATCACTCTCCACTGTCGAAGCTGAGTACATTGCTGCTGGTTCATGTTGTGCTCAATTACTATGGATGAAGCAAACCCTCAAGGACTACGGCATCAACATGAAGAATGTGCCTCTCTACTGCGACAATGAGAGTGCAATCAAGATTGCATACAACCCAGTACAGCACTCGAAGACCAAGCACATCCATATTCGTCATCATTTTCTTCGGGACCATGTCCTCAAGGGCAATATCCTCATCGACCATGTGAAGACTGATGATCAACTGGCAGATATCTTCACTAAGCCCTTGGATGAGAAAAGGTTTTGCAAGTTGCGGTGTGAGCTAAATATCTTAGAATCTTCAAATGTTTTGTAAAAACATGCACACATCCTAACACTTATGCAAAATTGATGACTTAGATGTGCAACACATGATGAATCGATTTTCTTCAACTAATGAAGAATGTCACTCTGAATGTGAAGAAATCAACGAAGAAATTGATTCTCAGGGCCCTACGACAATTGTACATGGCGTGTGAAATCAACATTCTTATATGGTGGGTCACGCCACCGCCCAATGTGAAATTCCTCAAGTTGATTTTCTTCAAATGTTCCATTTCCTCAAAATGTGTTTTCTTCAAAACAGTTGTTCTTCATTGTGACGATTTATCACAAAATCTTCAAAAACACTTGATGACTTTCATTTGACTAGATAGACTGTGATTTCAAGTCCTCAACAACGTTCACTTATAGCTATTTCTTCAAGTTGATATTTCTGCTAAGTGAATGTGATCGGACCCTACTTTCCCTCTATGCTATACTCACCCAGTCTATTCAATTCTTCATATGCGTTCTACTTGAAACTTTGTTCAAAATCCTCACTGCGTCCTTGTCAGCTGGTGATTTTGTAACGAAAATCCTCAAATCTTCAAAAATTGTTTCTTTAATGCACAGTAACTGAACCCCACTTCCCACGTTCGGATAACCACGATCTCCACTATCTCCACCGCCTTGTTCGGGAACTACACGTGTCCTGCGGAGACGTAGAGGCACGGGCTGTTTGGTCCGAAATCTTCGCGCCAACAGTAACTGTCTCGCTGTAAATATGTCCCTATCCCCCTCGGCAAACTCTTCTTCGCCCCATCACTCTCTTGCTACAGCAAAAAGCACCGAACCCTAGCGCCACCGCTGGAAGTTTCGTCGCCATTGAGGAAGAGCTTCACTGCCTCGACTTCTCCATCGCCGGAACCACGCCGGAGTCAGACCATCTTCGTCCGCCGCCGTCGTAGACGTCCTCTTTAGTCGGGTTAGGGCGCATTGGACACGCGACTGAAGAGCCTCTCTACACAACTTCGTTGTGTTCTTCGTGTGCTCCTTCAAGGGTAAATAAAATCCCATTTTTATCGCAAGTTAGATCTACAATTTTACATCTTCTATGTGAAATATGTTTTCCTCAAGAATCAATAAGCACTTGATTCCTCAAACACTGTCTATCACCACATCATTGATGAACTATACTAAGCATCTAAGATTTTCACGAGATTCCTCAATTGTGCAAATTTTCGGATCTGTACAACTCTGGAACCCAAGAACAGTATGCTTAGGCAAATTCCTCAACCACTGGTTAAATTCCTCAACTGTCAAACTTTTTCATTTTCTTCAAATCTGAGAACGCATATGACCTCTCCAAATTCCTCGCAACTATACTCTGTTCATAGGTACACACATGTCAGCTGATGAATCTCTCGGTTCTCATCACATTAACTCATTTGCAGCGTTTCTTGAAGAAAATCTTCAAGTCTCATCAGAATCCTCAAGAGTTCAATCTCATCAGCAAAATCCTCAGCTGAAGAAAATGGAGGATGATAGAAAACAGAAGGGAGGAAAGAAACTTGAGAAAAACACAGCTACGGATATCCCTGAGGATATTTACTTGGACTATTGCACACCTGATGAAAATTAGACAATGGCCAAGAGAAAGATCCGGGTGCAGAAGATAGAGTGCCGATGGGCGAAGGAATGGAAAGAATACAGGTTTGTAACTGCCAAGTATGCGAAGAAATTCGCTCTGAAGCCCCCTGGCAAAAGGGCCCCACCTGAGGCTCATCAAGTAGCACATCCCTCAAGCCTCAAGACCTTTGATGACTATGCAGATGAGAAGGAAAAGCATCTGGCTAAGCTCAAGAAGCAAGCAGAAGCTGCAGTGAGGAAATTCAATGAATCCTCAGGTGCTGCCTCAGCTGCAGCTACTTCCTCTGCCGCTGAGACCTCTGGTTCAGCTATTCCTCAACCACAGTCTGTGTCGTCAAAGCCAAGGGCTCCAAAGCCTCAAGAGAAGTCTACTCAGGCATCAGTTACTAAACCCTCAGTGCCAAAACCATCAGTGCCAAAACCCTCAGCGCCAATCTCCTCGGCGCCAATCTCCTCAGCTTCAAAATCCTCAGCACCACCACCAAAGCCTCAAGAGACACATGTACAGAAGCAAGTCATGAAGCCTATGACCGCCAGCTCCAGCTCCTCACTCCCGGCTGCAACCAGCTCGGAGACAAAGTCTTCACCACCTCCTGTGAAGACTCAGGTGTCTGCTGAAAGAGAAACTCTGCCGAGCCCCAGCAAAATCATCACCGTCCCGTCTGCATCAGAGGGCAGTGATGAGTATGATGATCAAACCCTGCAAGCCATAATCAGAAACAAGCAGGAGAGAGTAGCTCAGGCATCAGGCAGCACCATTCCTCTGGCGATGGACCCCAAGGTCCTCCTAGACTACATCAACATCTGGTATGAGGACCCAAACACTCCGCTTGATGATTTGAAACTTCCCCCTGGCATCAACCACATGGTGGCCACTTTCATCAATGAAGCCAAGTGGAAAGAACAGCAGGCCAAGCAGACCAAGGTTGCAAAGCTTAAAAAGGAGAAATTCCTCAAGCAGAACCTCCTCAGCTTGACGCCTGATGCACTGGTGTCAACATAGGCAGAGCTGAAGAATTTGACTGACAAGTACTCCAAGCTGTCAGATCGTAAGAGTCTCAAGAGCAATTTCATCAAGCTGGCCACTAAAGCTGTTGATGACTACAACAAGAAGGCTGCACCTCCAGCACCAACTTCCCAGCCCTTGATTGAGGAGCCAGCAGATGAATCCCCTCGAGCTGAGGAAACTCCTCAAACTGAGGAAATACACCAAGAAAGCCGTGTAGATGTACCGGCTATTGAAGAAATCACCATGGAAGCTCCAGCTGATGAACCTGCTGCAGCTGATGAGACTGCCCCTGACCCAGCTGCTTCATCAAAGCAAGCTGATGAGTCTGCTCCAGCTGGTTCCTCAAAACCAGCTGAAGAATCTATCGAGAGAACGCCTTCACCAAAAGCTTCAAAGGTGAAGAAGATGACTCCGTCTGCATCATACATGAAGAAAACCAGGGCTGTTGAGAAGGAAGCCAAAAAGAGAAAGGCCTCCTCAGCAAAAGAAGAAACAGAGGCCAAGCGCCTCAAAGCGCTTGAAGAGACTACTCCTCTGGACCATGTGCCCCTAAATGTCGCTGCTTCTGATGAAATGGTCATTATTGATGATCAACCGAAAAGGGCAGATGAGGAAATGAAGGATGCCGCCTCTGAGGAACACACCGACGAAGAAATTCGTATTGACAACAGTCCTCGGCCCTTCATTCCTCAGAAAGACATTGCTCAAGGATCAGCTGCACCAGCTGATGAAACTGCCTCTGCCACCAAGCCAGCTGAGGAAGAACAAACTAAAAATCCTCAAGCTGATGAAATTCAAAGCTCCGAGAAAAATCTTCAAGATGAAGAACAGGCTGACCCAACTCCTCCACCTGAGCAAGATGAAACTATTCCTCAGCCTGATGCACAGCCAGAGCAAGCCCCTCAGCCTGACACCCAGCCAGAGCCATCTCCTCATCCTGAAGCCACAGCTACTGAAATTCCTCACCCTGAGGAAAATGATGAGGAAAATGCACCTGACCAAGACAATGCATTCGTCGTGCTCAACCCCGAGACTGCAATTGTTGTCTCCCCTCCTGTTCCTCAGCAAAATCTTCAGCCAGTTCAGCGTCATCCATTCTCCAAATGACCAAAGTTTCAAAAGGAAAATTTCTTTGAAGAACGCATGTACTTCATTGGAGAGAACCCCTATGACAAGCCTCAAATGAGGCATATGAAGTTTTGGACCAGGACACAGATGAATTACTATGCCTCTGTGCAGTGTGGAAGAAACAAGATATTCCAGCACAGGCATATTCCTCATGTTGAACTTGAAGCAATACCATGCCTAGAGCCAGTCCTCAATGTTCTCCATGACGCTGGTCTGCTGCCAATGTGCTCCGACATCTCTGACTGGAACAGTGAGCTCATTCTTCAGTTTTATGCCACTCTTCACATATCTGGCAACCCTGAAGACATCAACACCTGGGTGTTTGACTGGATGACACAAAACACTCACTACAAGGCTCCTGCTACTGAGCTCCTCCGTGAACTGCCTGTACCAATTCCCTCAGAGGAGTATGTGAAGCTTTATGGTGAGCGTGAGCTGCCCAACGGGATGATGGAAGTCCTCATGAAGCCTTTGGCTGAAGGAAAATCACCGAGAAAAACATTCCTCTTCCACGAGCTCAAGTATACACCCAGGTCTGTCTACAGAATCCTCTGCAGTGTGCTCGCGCCGATCAAAGGCCATGATGATGAAGAAGATGTCGTAGGCCTCATGAAGAATATCCTCTTCAACATCATTCATGGTATTCCTATCAACATCCATGATTTCTTCTTGAGGACTTTGGCCGACAATGCTATATGTCCTTTTGATCACAAGATATATGCCCCATGGATCATGAGATTCATCAGGACAAGGACAGGCATCAACTTCCACGTTGATTTCCAAAACCATGTTGGTTATATGCCTCCTATCCGGGTCAACAAGAAAACTTTCGAGCCCATTGAAGGAAAAGGCAAGTCAGTGATTGAAGAAGGCAGTAGGCCCCTTGATGGCCAGTTCAGAGAGCCATAAGCTTATTCTTCATGGGATGATACCGAGACTCGCCCGGCAAGCCCCGTTCCTCCTCCAGTGATGAATACAAGAGAGCTCCTCCTCAGTCTTCACCAGAAGGTGGATCGCAATCACAAGTGGGTCAAACACCAGTTTGGCGCCATTTTGAAAACCCTCACTGAAACACAGAACTATGTGAAGCTCAACCATCACTATCTGCATGAGGTTTTTGATCGCATCTGGGCTACACTTGCACATCTGAAGACTCAGACTGAGCTTGAAGAAATGGACTTTGAGCGAGACTTTGACTGGTCGTGGCCTCCCAAGAAGAAGTTCAGGCCGATTCCAGTTCCAGACCTTGAAGACAGCTCCTTTTCTTCATTTCGCACTTCTGAAACTGATGAAGAACAGCTCGACACTGCTACCGGTCTAAGGAAGAAGACTACTCCCAAGAAGCGTCACGACTCTTCCTCAACCGCCAAGAAGTGAAGTCTTCACGGGCGTTAGTCCTCAGTTTGTCCCTTTTTGTCACTTGATGAGAAAGGGGGAGAAACTTGAGAGTTAGTCTTCAAACGGGATATTTTTGGGGCTTATGAACTATATTTAAGTTACAAACTCTTGGCTCTTCTGAAGTTTTTATGTAATGAGTTGTAACTTAAGCCCGATGGTACTCTGACGCTTTTGAACGTTTTTCTTCGCATGCTTATTCCTCAAGTTTTGACGCACGCATGCTGGAATTCGTCAGATACCATTTGTCATCATGCATTTTCATTTTCTTCATATGATATGTTACATGTATGCATGATTTACAAGACTCAGGGGGAGATCTCCATGATATAAATCATCAATGTGCATTTGCTGTGAAAAGCAAAATCCTCACAATATGCACATCTTCAAGGGGAGTCTCTCTGAATCTTGATTTCAAATTCCTCAAATGAGTATTTACACTTCAGATTTTTGATCCCTGTTGAAGACATAACCTAATTGTCATCAACCACCAAAAAGGGGGAGATTGTAAGTGCATCTAGTGCCCCTTAGTGATTTTGGTGGTTTGAAGACTTATAGGTTAAGTATCTAATGTGTTTATGAGTGTACACAGGATCTATAAGTCATTGAGGAGTTTGAGATATTTTTA
The DNA here is from genome assembly GCF_904849725.1 of Hordeum vulgare subsp. vulgare. NCBI lineage: Eukaryota > Viridiplantae > Streptophyta > Magnoliopsida > Poales > Poaceae > Hordeum > Hordeum vulgare. Next base: position 382,795,443 of record NC_058518.1, on the reverse strand, counting down.
GAATATCGACCCCTAAAAATATATATCTTCGGTTGAAGAAATTGGTCTGAAGCTGAAGAAATGAATCGCGAGGAATCTGCGATGAAATTGATATTCCTCATGAAGATACTGAAATCGAGGAATTCGGTGTGTCCTGAAGAAAATCATTTTGAAGACTTTGAAGCACGAAGATTTACTCTTTCTATTTTATTTTCTTCGCATTTGAGTACTAGGAACACCGTACTGTTAAAGGGGGTCGAAGTTACACTTTGGAATGAATTTCCTCAGGATGCTCAACCCAAGCCTAGTCCGACCAAAAGCCTCAAGTGAGGGATACGAGTGACATGAGGACTCTCATAGTTGAGGGTTCCGACCGTTTCGATAGCCACGCCAAGTCATTGGTCTTATCCACTCCAACGGTCATATTATTTAAGGGCATTAGTGTCAAATCATGTTGGGATGCTCCCAGGCTATAAATAGCCACCCCCCACAACCATTAGCTGGTTGGCTGCTCCGTTAGAAACTGACACTTGTCATAAGAGCAACCCAATTCCTGAGAGTCTTCGAGAGTAATTCATCAGTGAGGAAATACCCCATACACCGAAAGCACAAACCAAACCTAGTGATTGAGCATCACTGAAGAAGTTGTTCATGTGTGGGACTGAAGCCTTTTACCTTTGAGGACTGTGCATCCTCCAGACGATTAGGCGTCATGGTCTAGAGCTTTCCAACAGTCAATTGTGGATCGCCGGGTGACCAAGTTTGTGAGGGTTTGGATGTCTTCCCTGAAGACTTACCACAAGTGTTGGGCAAGGACTATGTGTTCTTAGCCCAAGGAGAACACGGTAGGGACTGTGTGTCCCGGGACTGTGTGTCCTTTGGTTTCAATACCAAGCCGCTCCAAACCAAATGTACGAGTGTCACAGCAGTTGGAACTGGGTCATCAATGACTGTCTTCACTAAGATACGAGCTCTTATTCCTCAACTCCTTACTTTCCTCGAATAATGTGTTGATGACTTTCACTACTACTGTTTGAAGAATTTGCTGAAGACTGTCTCTGAATTCCCTCAACCCCAAATTCTTCACGTCAGTTAATCCTCATCTGTATTCCGCGTGCCTGCTCACAGTGCAATCTGTTTTCACATTCCTCACTCTGAAAAACTGTTGTTGTGAAACTTTGCATTTCTGATCCTTTACTGTTTCCGCTGTAAGTTAGTCATCAGTGAGGAATTTCCTCAAAAGGAATTTCCTCAGTGGTGAAATTCTAAAAATCTCATATTCACCCCCCCCCCTCTAGTTGATATAACGCACTTTCAAAAGCTTATGATGAGAAACTATAAAATTTAAGATAAATAAATATGAATGCAATGCTTTGTGTGACCTTAGTGCTAGTATTTAAACTATACCTAAAACTTTATGCGATGTGTTTGGTCTAACTAATATTGAAGAATGTTCCCTGAACTTGCATCTTGTGGATTCTAACATCAAGAAACCCTTGGGTAGAATAAACTATGTGCTGCTAATTGCAAATAAAAATTATGTTCATGTAGATTTCATTGTGCTTGATATTGGTTTCAACCCTACTTGTACAATTATACTTGGAAGACCCTTCCTACGAACTATAGGTGCAATCATTGACTTGAAAGAGGGAAATATATGGTTGCAATTTTCTTTAAATAAAGTAATGGCGAGAGAGAATTAGGTCACCATATGAATCAATCATGAGATCCACTTATGTTTTGAGTGTCAAAGATGACAACACTTGAAACTATGCAATTTGCCTAGCTAGGGGCGTAAAACAATAGCGCTTGTTGGGAGGCAACCCAATAGTTATCTTTATTTTTTTGCTTTTTAATTATGTTAGTGTTTGATAACATGATTATTTTTGATGTAATGATTGTGTTTTTATGTTTCAGTTTGTGTTTGTGCCAAGTAAAGCTTTTGGGATGATTTACATGAGGAGTAGAATTGATACGGTGCAAAAACACAAACTTTGACGTCGAGTGCAGAATTTCGATGATTTTACTGGAACATATTTTTAAGATGAAACTTTTACACGGTATTTATATACAAATTCCTAAGGCCTTCTTAATTTTTCAGAATTTTTGGAGTTACAGAAGTATAGGTTCCTTACAGATCACTACAGACTGTTCTGTTTCAGCCAGATTCTGTTTTTGCATGTGGAGTTTGCTTGTTTTGATGATGATATGGATTCTACCGGGGGGTATAAACCATGGAGGAGTTAATATAGAGTACCCTATTCTAAAAAAAAGAATCAACATTTAATGGTACCTGAAAGTATTTGATATGTTTCTTATACTAACGAATCTCACGAAGTTTTATCGAGTTTTATGTGATTGAAGTTTTCAAGTTTTGGGTATTGTCCCGATGGACAAAGGATTGAGGAGCAGAAAAATCCTAAGCTTGGGGATTCCCACAGTACCCAAGGTAATATTGTAGGAAGACTCAACATCTATGCTTGGGAATGCCCCAGAAGGCATCCCCTCTTTTCGTCTCAATCCATCGGTTTGTTACTTGGAACTATATTTTTATTCGTCACATTATATGTGTTTTGCTTGGAGCGTTGTTTGGTTTTGTTTGATTTTAACTTAAGTATACCAAAATCATTGTTTGTTGTACGGACCTATTTGAGAGAGATACCACATCATCACAATTTGTTAGAATACTCTCTGTGCTTCACTTATATCTTTTGAGCTTAGGAGTTGCTCTAGTACTTCACTTATATATTTTTTAGCACGATGGCGTGTAGTTTTTATAGAAATATTATACTCTCATTATTTACTTATATTTTTTGAGAGCTGGAAAAATAGCGACGGTAATTTGCATGGGTCATAAGACTATATCAAAAATAATGAGTATCCAATGAGTGATGATAAAAACCATCATGTAGCACATATAGAGAAATTGTGGATCAATGATATTGATATGGTGATATAAAAAAGGTGTGAGTGTGTTATTATTAATTTAGATAGGTGTCAATATTAAGAGATGTTAAGCTTCTTTGTTAGAGCATATTTCTCCCTAAGTGGTTTTGGTGATTGATCACAATGCATGTGCGGACTAATCGTGTGCATTGAGTATTTCAGATAATTCATGACTAGGCACAAGACGATTCGGTGCCCCCGGAGTCATTCAAAGACGGTTGCTTTCTATGTTTATCTTTGGTGGATTTGAGTCGTAGGAAAGCCGTACTATTAAGAAGGGGTACGCTTCGGAAAGGTTAGGGTGGAATCAACACGTACACATTTCTATTGCACCGCCTTTCCCTCGCTTCAATGGAGGTCCACCTTATTTCTCCCTATCTGCGCAAAGGACCAGCGGGTGTACCGCAGGTATAGCGGTAGTACCGCTCTCTGGGTGGTAGTAGTTTATTACTACCGCTCCCTCGGACTTTTTGCGCATCCACAACCTCGACGGTGGTAGACGCAGTAGTAATTTTTTAGTACCGTGGTTGGTGAACCTACCATACGGTAGTACCGCTCCTAGCAGCGATAGTACCGATCTGCTCGGGCTGTGAGTGGGGGTAATGATTGGATTATTTCCCACTCTATATAAAGGGGTCTTCTTCCTCAAAAAGGTCACTTCTTACCTCCCAAAGCTCATTCCCGCCTGGTCTCTCTACCTAGCCAATCAAACTTGTAGATTTCCTAGGGATTAGTTGAGAAGACCCTGACTTACACGTCCACCAAAAGATATTTCATTCCCCCCACCAATCCCTTGCGGATCTTGTTACTCTTGGGTGTTTGAGCACCCTAGACGGTTGAGGTCACCTCGGAGCCACATTCCATTGTGGTGAAACTTTGTGGTCTTGTTGGGAGCCTCCAAGCTATGTGTGGAGATTTCCCCAAGCTTGTTTGTAAAGGTCCAATTGCCGCCTTCAAGGGCACCAATAGTGGAATCGCAGCATCTCGCATTGTGTGAGGGCGTGAGGAGAATACGGTGGCCCTAGTGGATTCTTGGGGAGTATTGTGCCTCCACACCGCTCTAGTAGAGATGTACTTCCTGTCAAAGGGAAGGAACTTCGGTAACACATCCTCGTCTCCACCGGTTCCACTCGTGGTTATCTCTTACCTTTACTTTGTACTTATTTTTGTTGTGGTGTATTCCTTGCTTGCTTTAGTTGTTGTTGTTGTTAGCATCATATATGTTGCTCACCTAGCTGTTGATCTAGAGAACCTTTTGTTGCTAACCCTAATTTGTTAAGTAGAGCTAAAAATGGTAGTTGCCTATTCACCCCCCCTCTAGTCAACCATATCGATCCTTTCAATTGGTATCAGAGCCACATCTCTTTATTAAGGGTTTCACCACCCAAAGAGTATGGTTGACGACGGTGAGGTTGGGCATGAAGTCCCCAAGGTGGTGGAGTTGGGTTCGATCACACGGGGTGACTTGAATGAGGCTATGGCCTCACTCAAGATGGCCATGACGACTGAAGTCAAGTCCATGCTTAAAGAATTGCTTGAGGGGATGAAGAATTCTCCCAAACTGTTGCTTGTGGCTAAACCCACCACATCGGAGTCAGAAACCAATTCCAAAAAGGAACCGGCTAAAGGTACTCGAACTTCTTCCCCTCTTGACAAGAATGGGACGGGAAGCTTTGCCTCGGTTCCTCCTCCCCCGGTCTATGGAGGACTGGTCCCTACACCGCATATTAATAACCTTGGTCCTCCTCCTAAACTTGTTAAAGGTAATTTAGCTAATTGGGTCTTTTGCATCAAGTCTCATTCGAATCACAACTCAACAAATCTTTGGAGAATCATTCAACAAGGCTTTTACCCACATGATCAAAACAACCTCACTCCAAGAGAAGAGGCGGACAATCAATACAATCATTATGCGTTGTTCATCCTTCAATCCATGGTTCCTCCTGAAGATCTATCTCACTTGCGCACCTTCACCCGTGCAACGGATTGTTGGGAGCGCATCATGGTTTTGTATAAGGGGAGCTCAAGCATTCAATGATCCAACCTTGAAGTGGTTTTGATGAGGCCGATGAGTTTGTGATGCTAGAAGATGAGGACCCCTGTGATCTCTACTGAAGGGTGACTACTCTTGCCGTTTCTCTCCAAGATCATGGGAGCAAGGATACAGATCACACTTGGATCAGGCACAAGTTTCTCAAGGCCATCATGCCATTCAACAAATCCATGTCCTCCGTCATTCGTCAAAGGCCGGATTTCCACACCTTGACCTCAAGCGAAGTGTTGGATGAGTTCATTGCCATGAATATCATGAACAAGACCGTCGACAATGCTCTTTCTCGTGTCCGGTCGAAGAAAGCCTCACCCAACCTTGCCTTGACATCCAAGGTCATTTCGTATGAAGAAGAGGAAGAGGAAGAAGAGGGCTGCCCCGAAGACACAAAGTATGCTTATCACGAGCACATGGCTCTTGCATCAAGGCAATTTTGGGGCAACAAGAGAAACTCAAGGCCCAACTTCTCCAAGAACAAGCAACGAGTGAGGACATGCTACAATTGCGGCAATGTGTGTCACTTTGTCGCGGATTGTCCCTATGAGAAGAGGGAAGACAATGGGGGCAAGCTCATTCACAAAGACAAAGCAATGTCTTTCCCAAGCAAGAAAATCTTTACCAAGAAGACTCCTCCAAGGGGTGTGGTGGCCCATGAAGAGTACGCCTCCGATGATAACGAAGATGATACATGTGACAGCCCGAGACCGACGCTCCAGAAGATTCGCTTTATTCCGTTGTCGTTGGGTGATTATTTGTTTGTCGCATTCATCATCGCATCATTCGCATCATTAGCATTGCATCGGCACTCTGTTGCCGCTGGTTTGGAAAACTTGCATCCGTTATTAGTTGCGGTTCTCTCCGTTTTCGTCGTTGACCGTTTCGAGACCAACCACACACGCACGCGCCCGGGACATCAGTTAAATATTGTTTTTAAAGGTGTCCGAAAAACATTCTCTGATTGGGTTGAAACTTGGCGTGCGGTCTTAATATAGTGTAGGTAGGCCGCTTGCCAATTTTCGTCACAATCAGAGCTCGTTTGATACCCGTACCATTTACCCTATAGTGGCACTATAGCTGGTTTAAATTGTCGGACGTTCGGTGTTTTAAAAACTCTGTCAAGGGCCGCACCATTTCCCTTTGATCCCTACATAGCCCAATTACACAGCCCATTAGACCTACCTAGCCACTTCCGCTGCTCGTGGTCGCTGGATCGCGATCGGACGGACGAGGTCCACCCCACCATAGCCCAACCCTATACAAGAACCACCCCATGGTGGAGCGCTCTCACTCCACTAGGGTTTTCCCCTAGCCATTTTTGCAGCCACCCCCCTAGAAAACCCCACCTGCTAGGCCAAACCCTATAAATCCCATGGCCCAAACCCTCTAACCAAATCTAGCCATTGGATTTCCATCTAATGGCTCAAAATAGCCCCAAATCCCACCTACCGGACATGTCCGTGGTCAAACCGGACACGTCCGGTGACCACCCAGCTCGAGCAGCTCCCGAGCTGCAGTCTGAGCTGCCTCACCGGATCTCCGTCTCCGATCGCCTATTGCACCCCTCCGGCGAGCCGTGGCACCAGGCCCGGACGAGGCCATGACCTCTCTCTCTCTCTCTCGTTCTCCTTCCCTTTCACTTCTTCCTCTCTCTGGTCTCTCTCCCCTCTTTCTATGAGGTACCCAAGGTGCCATGGACGACCTCATCCTGAGCGCCATGGCAGCCCGGAGCTCGCCTTCGATGGGCCCCCCATCGGACCTTGCCTCTGTCAGGAACAGGAAGGCAGCCCCCGGATCCGGCTGTCCCCAAGCTCCTTCCTGCCGCCGGAGCCCCGCCGCCTGAGGACCCACCGGTCGGCGCCACCATGGCCTCCCGTGGCTCGGCCTGGGGAGGACGAAGCCTCCTGCTCGCTCGCCTGGGCCTACTCCTCCCAGGTAGGCCGCGCCCCGCCTCCTCTCGGTCTACTAGGAAGCCAGCCCCAGCCGGCCCGCTTCGCCCCTCGGCCCAGCGCCTCCGAGCCAGCCTGCCTCTCCACCGATCGGGCCAGACCCACGAGGCGAGATGCCCCGTGCCCTATCCTTCGCCCTAGGCGTAGTGTAGCTATTTTGTGCTTGCTACCTATTTCAGCCCGAAAAGGAGATTCGGCCCATTAGTGTTTTTATTTAGACTTGCGATTTATCTAATTTCAGAAAAAAAAACACATATTTTTCAAACGCTCGTAAGTTTTTAGCCGTGCATCGGATCAGAACAAGTTATATATGTAACTTGGCTGGAATTTCGCATAGAATAATATTTTCCAACTCTCATGGTTATTTAAGGCTGTTTAGCATGCTGTTTGCATCGGTTTGCGTGTCGATGTAATAGAAACGGTTTAGGTCATAGTTATTTAACCGTAGCTCCGTTGGAGATGAGCCATATATGTAAATGGACTAGAACGACGAGTAGAATAACGTGAACCGCTATTTTTTCCTTTTAGCAAACATAAAACATGATTAGGACAAATCTGTATAGATTAAGAAGATAACACATGGGGTCATTTCGGAGATGTTATATGTCGTTTTCGGCCTCATTTAAAATGCCCAGATAGGTAGATTATTTGTGCTTCACCCCTTGCCATGTTTAACAACATTTAATATTGTTGTGTAAATAAACGGAAGTGAAATAAATAATTAAATGTGGAGTTCCGTCAATATGCAACTCGTTGCATATTGAACTTCACTTAATGTGTAGTGTTTGCGTGATGTGAATTGTCGTGTCATGCCTTGCATATTTTAAACTGCTCATGCATCATATGTGGCGTGCATCATGTCGTGCATGTGTTGTGGTGAATATCATGTGTTGATACTTGTTTCCGGTTTGCTTCGTCTCGATAGAGTTCCGCAAGCGTGTCGGAATGTGAGGATCCGTTTGACTACTTCGGTTCGTCTGCTTCACGGAGTCGTTCTTCTTCCAAGCAGGATCTCATGCAAGATGATCATTTCCCTAGATACCATTACTATCATTGTCTTGCTAGTTGTTTTGTTTCTATCATTATGTCTTGCTACCTACCACCTGTTAAATATCAGCCTCCCAACATTGCCATGAAAACCTTCAACCTTTCTACAACCTAGCAAACCACTGATTGGCTATGTTACCGCTTGCTTAACCATGTGTTAGCGTTGCTAGTTGCAGGTGCAATTGCTTCCATGTGATAACATGGGTTCCTTATTATATCACCCTATTGAATGCTATATAATTTAATGCACCTATATAGTTGGTAAAAGGTGGAAGGCTCGGCCTTTCTAGCCTGGTATTTTGTTCCACCTTTGTCGCCTTAGTTTCGGCTACCGGTGTTATGTTCCACAAATGAGCGCTCCTAACATGCTTGGGGTTGTTATGGGGACCCCCTAGATTCTCGCTTTGGGATAAAGCTCGTCTAGCAAGGCCCAACATTGGTACTATATTTGCCCAGCATAATAATTCTATTAATACTGAAAAAATAGGGCGTCATGAACCCGAGGAGTAATTCAACATAATACAGCGAGGGCCAGTGCTGATGGTGCTGGTCCAAAATAGAGCACTGTGCGGGGCCAACCCAGGGCAACTTGGGTGATTTCTATCAGGCCACCGTACGCGTGGTTTATCCATCGTGTCGTGAGAACAAGATATGCATCTCCTATCGGGATCGTCGACATGTCGGGCGGCCTTGCTAGACTTGTTTTACCTTTCTCGAGCGTATTGTGCGAGGGATTCGAGGATGCTTTGGGTTATCTCGAGGTTGAGGTTTTCCAATAGGAACCTGAGGAGATCACGGGTTTCCCTGATCAAGGTTATTCCATCGCAGCGTGTGGTAGTTTGTGATGGACTAGTTGGAGCACCCCTGCAGGGTTAAATCTTTCAGAAAGTCATGCCCGCGGTTATGTGGCAACGTGGAAACTTTGTTTAACATCTGATTCTAGATAACTTGAAGTAAGCTTAATTAAAATATGCCAACTGAGTGTGTAACCGTGACTATCTCTTTCGTGAGCTCCTTCTCCGATCGAGGACACGGTGGAGTTATGTATGGCGTAAGTAGGTGTTCAAGATCGTTCATTTGATCATCAGTAGTTCACGTCTCCTATGCGTAGATCACCCCTCTCTTATTCTTGTACTCATAAGTTAGCCACCTCAAATAAATGCTTAGTCGCTTGCTGCAGCCTCACCACTTAACCATACCTCACCCATTAAGCTTTGCTAGTTTTGATACCTTTGGAAATGATATTGATGAGTCCCTGTGGCTCACAGATTACTACAACATCAGTTGTCGGTGCGGGTAAAGAGTTATTATGACGTGAGCGCGATGATTGTGCTTTGGAGTTTCTTCTTCATCATCATCATCGATCTAGGATGGGTACCAGACCGGTAGCCTGGGATAGCAAGGATGGACGTCATTCTTTTATCGTTTGTTTTCATCCGTAGTTGAACCATGCTCTTCTTCATGATGATTGTATGTATTGTACTGATGTGACTCTGATGTAGCTTGTGGCGAGTGTAAGCCAACTCCTTATACTCATCTTTTCAGTACATGTACTTGTAACGATATCCATTCTTGCGAAACGACGAGATGCGTTTCTATCCCTGTCGAGGCCGTTGCGCCAAAATGAGGATATGACCGCATTTTGGGCGTCACAATACAGGTCATGAGGGGATGGCAACGGCTATCGTGGCCATTGCCACTTCCTCCCCCAAGGTGTCTCTCTTCGGCGCCACGAATGAGAACCGCATCGCCAAGTGCCTCATGGCCAAAGGTATCATTAAGGTAACCCCCAACATCAAGACCACTATCACTACTTCTCCTTCATTGTTAGACTGTGTTGATGATAGTGAAGGAGTGGAGATTGATGAGAATGAGTTTGACAAATTCCTGTGTAAGATCAAAGGTGAATCCAAGAAGCACTTTGTTGCTATTTTGGAACAACTTGGGGAGGCCAATGATCTCATTGAGACTCATGAGGATACTATCTCCAAGTTTGAGGGACATAGTCGTGATTACGCCGATGAGATTGCGAAACTATCCATTGCTCTAGAGGAAGAGTGTGGTCTTCGTTTGGCTCTTGAGGATTGACACAACGTTGATCATGCTAAATTGCAAAAAGATCTTGATCATGATATTGTTCTTACCCGTGTGCTCAATTCCAAGAAAGTTGCACTTGGGGTTGGCCATGATGGACTCAAGGAAGAATTTGACACACTTGACCAGGCTCACAAGGTCTTGAAAGGTGTTCATTCTTCTCTTAAGGAGTCTCATGATCAACTCGAAGTAAAACTAACCAAGGAGATTTCTACTTGTCCTCCTTTTGTTCTAAATAGCAAATATGCACGTGCGTTGCAACGGGAAAAACGGATTATGTAACCTTGGGCTAGACCCTCGATGAGATTGCCTCGTACCATGAACATCGGCTACCGCTCATCACTAAGGGTTGACGTAGCATGGAACCGACATCTTTGTTTGAGATAACATGGTGCTAGTCAACGGGGATTGCGGCCGACATCTTCATTGTCCATATTCTTGTATTGTTGATCCATATTCTCATATTGTTGATGAACTTGACGCGGGTTAGTATGACAATAGTGGGGACATAATCTCACAGTCGTGTATGATGAAGCGTTTGTACATGATGTCCATCTCATCGTTGTCGCTGCCGTTGGATCATGCTTCTGCAGGAGCTTGTACGGCGGGACACTCCTCAGGCCGTGGACGGTAATATTGTGTGTGTGCATGTTTTATAGGTTGAGCAAGTGGTTGAGAAGGTATTTAAGTAAGCAACGGTATTGATGGGATCGAATTTTAATAGTAACATCCTTCACTTGCATTGCTTACAACATAACTATAATATTTTTCTCGAGTAACATATAGAAGAGTAAATTAATTATTACAAAAAAATCAGCTATAAGACCTAATCAAGTCCTACCATGCATGATAAGTGATCAGGTGCGTGCTGTTTTGCCATTACATACCCGGTTCAAATCTAGAAATATAATATAACTCGTGCCCATATTCACATCATTTAGGTGCCTTAGATGGTCTTTCACCTCCACGCTCCTCGTTTAGCACCTCGACTCTTCTTGGGATAATGCAAGCACACGGCAGGCAGACCATATCCATGGTTCGTACATTGCAACAGTGTAACAAAACCCACTCATTGATATACAATTGCTAGATAATAATCTAACACTTTATGAGTTATTTCATCATTAATAAGTATAATTTGAATGCACGTTGTAAATTTCACATGATATTTTTTTTTCTCAGGAGAAAATGTAACTATCTAGATGGACTCACAATTGATGCTACTATGCTAGTTACAAATGGAGTAGCACTCTTCGTTGATTTAAGCGTTTTACGCAAAATATATATATTTACTTGAGAAATAATTTGATAACTGTCCTAATAAAACAAACTTAAATAAATCATTCATCTCAAAAATAATATCTGAACGCTTGCGCATTGGACAAAATTAAATAAACCATTCCTCTCAATGAAAAATGTGTTTTTCACATGTGTGTCATATGTCAGTACCGTCAGTACATGTTGATCGGCTCTCTCCAATTAATCCCATTTATTCCTCAATTTTCTTTGGAGACGGACCCACTCCTTCCCGGTTTTCTACGTCGCTTATTCACGTCAATAGCCCAATGTATATAAATCAATAAAAGATTATGCAAGAGGGCGAGGTGGGACAATATATAAGGACGGAACCAAAATCTCTTCATGGCGCAAGGCTTGGTCGGTTGTACTCGTAGTCCAGGTATTGAACAGGAAGGGCAGGGTTTCGACCTCGAGCAACGCACTTGATATTTTTTCCTCCGCGGACTGCCTGAGCGTTGACGTATGGTTTTTTTCAAGTTTTTTTCTTTTGAGGTTTACGTTCAGCTTCTTATGACATAGACTGTGACGTATAGTTTTTTTAAGGCCACGTAACAGTTATTTAATGGGTCTCTTTGCGTGGAGGGTAGGGGAACAATGGCGGAGCTAAACAAAAATGGATGGGGGGCGAAACATAAAATACTAGGGTTTGGAGGGCCAAAAGCTAAAAAAAATCTCATCTAAGCCCTCACATATTTTTTTTCTTCACAAATTGGTTCAATGTTGGAGGGGGCACAGCCCCCCAGGACACTAAATAGCTCCGTCATTGTAGGGGAAGGCTGGTTTGTACACGTTCAGTTTGGATTGTCACGTACACTTTTGGTAAAAAATATATTGTTACGAAGATCTAACGGTTACAATATGTTGGTCACAAGATGAAGGGTCATTATTTTATATTAACGTGAGATTTTCTAGGGCGAATTCTCTAATTTTTCTCTGTATTTTCTTTTTAGTAGATAATAGATTGCTAATGCTTGGGCTACTAACCCTTGTTGTGAGCATGCGCATCTTGTGGAGGAGAATGCCAAGTTGAAAGAACAACTTGAAAAGGGCCTTGTGTCATGCATCCAAGGCGAGAAGAATCTAAATGACCTTTTGAGTAATCAAAAGGAAGTTGTAGGAAAGGAGGGACTTGGGTTTGCACCCAAGTCTAAGAAGAAAAAGAAGAACAAGACCAAGCTATCTCCCCTCTCAAGAACATTTTTGGCAAAGAGGGTGAGAGTACTCATAAGAAGATGAAGAACAAGGAAAGAGGTGATAATGCCAAGAGAGGTCAAAACTTTAACTAGTGATGTGCCCGCTATTTTGGATTACAAGGACTTTAATTATGATAATTTCTCCTTAGTAGAATGTATTTTCTTTCTGTAATCCATTATTAGCTTACCCAATGCTTATGAACAAAACAAAGCTTTTGCATAACATATAGTGAAAGCTATGGTAAAAGCTTATGATGAGAAACTATAAAATTTAAGATAAATAAATATGAATGCAATGCTTTGTGTGACCTTAGTGCTAGTATTTCAACTATACCTAAAACTTTATGCGATGTGCTTGGTCTTACTAATATTGAAGAATGTTCCCTAAACTTGCATCTTGCGGATTCTACCATCAATAACCCTTGGCTAGAATAAATTATGTGCTGGTAATTGCAAATAAAAATTATGTTTCTGTAGATTTCATTGTGCTTGATATTGGTTTCAACCCTACTTGTACAATTATATTTGGAAGACCCTTCCTACGAACTATAGGTGCAATCATTCACATGAAAGAGGGAAATATAAGGTTGCAATTTCCATTAAATAAAGTAATGGAAAAAACAGAATTAGGTCACCATATGAATCAATCATGAGATCCACTTATGTTTTGAGTGTCAAAGATGACAACACTTGAAACTATGCAATTTGCCCCAGAAGGCATCCCCTCTTTTCGTCTCCATCCATCGGTTTGTTACTTGGAACTATATTTTCATTCGCCACATTATACGAGTTTTCCTTGGAGGGTCCTTTGGTTTTGTTTGATTTTAATTTAAAAATACCACAATCATTGTTTGTTGTACAGACCTATTTGAGAGAGATATCACATCATCACAATTTGTTCGAATACTCTTTGTGCTTCACTTATATCTTTTGAGCTTAGCAGTTGCTCTAGTACTTCACTTATATACTTTTTAGCACGGTGGCGTGTAGATTTTATAAAAATATTATGCACTCTTTCTTTACTTATATTTTTTGGAGAGATGGACAAATAGCGACGGTAATTTGCATAGGTCATAAGACTAGATCAAAAATAATGAGTATCCAATGAGTGATGATAAAAACCATCATGTAGCACATATAGAGAAATTGTGGATTAATGATATTGATATGGTGATATAAAAAAGGTGTGAGTAGATTATTATTAATTCATATAGGTGTCAATATTAAGAGATGTTAAACTTCTTTGTTAGGGCATATTTCTCCTTAAGTGGTTTTGGTGATTGATGTCAATGCATGTGTGGATTAATCGTGTGCATTGAGCATTTCAGATAATTCATGACTATGCACAAGACGATTTGGTGCCCCTCGGAGTCATTCAAAGACGGTTGCTTTCTACGTTTTTTTGGTGGACTAGAGTCGTAGGAAAGCTGTACTATTAAGAGGGGGCCCGCTTCGGAAAGGTTAGGGTGGAATCAACACGTACACATTTCTATTGCACCACCTTTCCCTCGCTTCGGTGGAGGTCCAGCTTGTTTCTCCCTGTGTGCGCAAAGGACCAGCGGTAGTACCGTTGGTGCCAGCGGTAGTACTGCTCTCTGGGCGGTAGTAGATTTTTATTACCACTCCCTCGGACTTTTGGCGCATCCAGAGCCTCAGCGGTGGTAGACACGGTAATATTTTTTTACTACCATGGTTGGTTAACCTACCGTGCGGTAGTACCGCTTCTAGCAGCGATAGTACCACTCTGTTCGAGCTGTGAGTGGGGGTAACGGTAGGATTCTTTCCCCCACTATATAAAGGGGTCCTATTCCTCAAGAAGGTCACCTCTTACCTCCCCAAGCTTCATTGTTGCTCCAAAGCTCATTTCCGGCCGATTTCTCTCCCTAGCCAATCAAACTTGTTGATTTCCTAGGGATTGGTTGAGAAGGTCTTGATGTACACTTTGAAAAGGACGTGGATGTCGCCTAGGGGGGGTGAATAGGCGCTTTAAAATAGTTAAGGTTTAGGCTTGAACAAATGCGGAATAAAACTAACGTTTAATATGTCAAGCACAAAACCTACAAACAACTAGGCTCACCTATGTGCACCAACAACTTATGCTAAGAAAGATAAACAACTAAGTGATAGCAAGATATATTACAATAAACAATATGTCTATCACAAAGTAAAGTGCATACGTAAAGGGTTCGGGTAAGAGATAACCGAGGCACGGGGAGATGATGATGTATCCCGAAGTTCACACCCTTGCGGATGCTAATCTCCGTTAGAGCGGTGTGGAGGCACAATGCTCCCCAAGATGCCACTAAGGCCACCGTAATCTCCTCACGCCCTCGCACAATGCAAGATGCCGTGATTCCACTAAGGGACCCTTGAGGGCGGTCACCGAACCCGTACAAATGGCAACCCTTGGGGGCGGTCACCGAAGCCGTACACGTGGCAACCCTTGAGGGCGGTTACCGGTACCCGTACAAATTGCTCGGGGCAATCTCCACAACCTAATTGGAGACCCCGACGCTTCCCGGAGCTTCACACCACACTGATTGAGCTCCAAGACACCACCAAGCTTCTAGGACGCCAAAGCATCCACGAAGAACAATATCAAGGGTACTAAGTACCAAAGGTAGTAAGCTTCTCAACTTCTCACTTCCACGTATCACCGTGGAGAACTCAAACCGATGCAGCTAATGCAATGGCAAGAACACACGAAGTGGTCAAGTCCCTCACACTCAAATCCCTCCACAACAACAAGAGCTATGGAGAAATATGAGAGGAAGAACAAGGAGCTCACAAAGAACTCCAAGATCAAGATCCAAGGGGTTCCCCTCACATAGAGGAGAAAGTGATTGGTGGAGATGTGGATCTAGATCTCCTCTCTCTTTTCCCTCAAGAACAAGCAACAATCATTGGAGGGATAGAGAGTAATCAAGCTCTAAGAATGTCAACAATGGAGATAGAACAAGAGCTCAACAAATGGATAAGGCCAAGGGGGAAGAAGACCCCCTTTATATAGTGGGGGAAAGAATCAGACCGTTACCCCCACTCTCTGCCCGAGCTCCAGCGGTACTACCGCTGGCTGCAGCGGTACTACCGCTGGCACTCCAGCGGTACTACCGCTGGTACTCCAGCGGTACTACCGCTGGTACTCCAGCGGTACTACCGCCAGCTAGCGGTACTACCGCTGGCTGCAGCGGTACTAACGCTGGCACTCCAGCGGTACTACCGCTGGGCCCCTGGTAGTGCAAGGGCACTACCACCGCGAAGAAAGTCTTCGCAAAAAGGTCCGTCCACGAACAACCGCTAGGCAGGCGGTACTAAGCTCCTGGAGCGGTACTACCGCTGACCAGGGGCGGTACTACCGCGAGCCAGCGGTACTACCGCTAGGGCCAGCGGTACTACCGCCAACTCTAGCGGTACTACCGCTAGGTCCAGCGGTACTACCGCTCGCCACTGAAACAGCCATAACTTTCGCATACGAGCTCCGAATCGAGCAAACCCAAGCTTGTTGAAATCTTAAGACCATGCGGTTATGAATATGCCAAAGATATAGAGATGTGAGATCTCTATGAATGAAGAATCGGCAAAAACTCCAACATCGAAAACATCATAGTAGATGCATATGGACTCCGTTTTCGATGAACTCGAGCTTGTCACGAAGATGACCATAAGCTCTAAAACTCACAAAGAGAAACACCAAACAAGAACCAAGAAGTATGATGCAAGGATGCAAATGGTTTGAGCTCTCAACGAACGATACGATCAAGCTACTCACTTAAGAGCCCCCCTTGATAGAACAACAATCTATCCTAACCAGAAAACCTATCAAGGGCAAACCTATACCTTGCACCTCGTCCTCTTGAGCTAGATGATGATGATCTTGGCTTCCTCAAGATGGACCACCTTTCTTGATTGTGTTGGCTTGATGAAGACTAGTTGATTGCTCCCCCATACTCACTATGGGTGAGCCACTCTTCAGCATACCTTCACAAGTCCATTGCCACCACAATGGACGGCAAGCTTCAAGCATGCTATCTTCGTGCTGATCCACTTGAACTTGCACATCGCAATCTTGATGACGATCACAACTTGACGTCATACTCCATGGGTTGTATGAGATCTTCCCTTTGACGCAAGCCCATGGAAACACACCTAACCCCCACATAGAACTCTCACGAAGACCATGGGTTAGTACACAAACACGTAATGGACAATGCTTACCATACCATGGGATCACTTGATCCCTATCGGTACATCTTGTACGCTTTGTGTGTTGATCATCTTGGTTTACTCTTTGTCTGAGATCTTGATCAACCATTGATGATGATCACAACTTGACGTCATACTCCATGGGTTGTATGAGATCTTCCCTTTGACGCAAGCCCATGTAAACACACCTAACCCCCACATAGAACTCTCACGAAGACCATGGGTTAGTACACAAACACGTAATGGATAATGCTTACCATACCATGGGATCACTTGATCCCTCTCGGTACATCTTGTATGCTTTGTGTGTTGATCATCTTGATTTACTCTTTGTCTGAGATCTTGATCAACCATGTGTCTCTATGACCATTCTTTGGATAATACCTTGAGTACCATCTTGGTCATCATATAAACTCCTTGAACCCAATAGATGGACTTCAAGAAGTGCCTATGGACAAATCCTATAAATGTAACTTAAGGCAACCATTAGTCCATAGGAATTGTCATCAAGTACCAAAACCACATATGGAGATATATGCTCCAACACACTTCCACTAAGAGATATTTGATTACCCCCACTAATCCCTTACGGATCTTGTTACTCTTGGCTGTTTGAGCACCCTAGACGGTTGAGGTCACCTCAGAGCCACATTCCATTATGGTGAAGCTTCGCCGTCTTGTTGGGAGCCTCCAAGCTTTGTGTGGAGATTGCCCCAACCTTGTTTGTAAAGGTCCGGTTGCCGCCTTCAAGGGCACCAATAGTGGAATCACGGCATCTCACACTGTGTGAGGGCGTGAGGAGAATACGAATGCCCTAGTGTCTTCTTGGGGAGCATTGTGCCTCCACACTGCTCCAATAGAGACGTACTTCCTATCAAAGGGAAGGAACTTCGGTAACACATCCTCGTCTCCACCGGTTCCACTTGTGGTTATCTCTTACCTTTACTTTGTACTTATTTTTGTTGTGGTGTATTCCTTGCTTCATTTAGTTGTTGTTGTTGTTAGCATCATATAGGTTGCTCATCTAGTTGTTCATCTAGAGAACCTTTTGTTGCTAACCCGAATTTGTTAAAAAGAGCTATAAATTGGTAGTTGTCTATTCACTCCCCCTCTAGTCAACCATATCGATCCTTTCATTCTTGTTCATCTAAGAAATTAAAAAGGCATGGTGATGATGTGTGAGCATTTCTATTCCTCGTTCAAATCCTTGTGTTGTTTTGAGTCGGAGTCGCGCGATGGTTAATTCTTACCAACTCTCTTCGTAGGGGCATGCGAGTAGTATGATTTATGATAAAACTAATAAAACTTTGCAATAATTATATAAGTTCTTCATGACTAATGTGAAACCATGGAAATACGCAATCTCACCTCTTCAAATTTTCTAGCCTCTTCGGTACCGTGCATCCCCCGTTCTTGCCTTGAGGATCGGTGCAACTTTTGTCGGTACATCCAAACCCCATGTCATGACATGCTCTATTGCGCATAAAGCTTTTTTATATCCTCCTCAAACCAGCCACCATAACTACCTATCATGGCATTTCCATAGCCATTCCGAGATATATTACCATGCAAATACCATAGTCACTTCTCATGACTAATTTATTCATCATCATAATGCTTTGCATGATCATATAGAGATGACATAGTATTTTTGGCAAAGCGGCCATTCATCATATTTTCAATGCATGTCACGCTAGATCTTTGCACATCCAGGTACACCACTAGAGGCATTCATCCAGAGTCATATCGTCCTATCAGTTTTCATGGTGAGTTGTAAGTAAATAAAAGTGTGATGATCATCATTATTAGAGAATTGTCCTAGTGAGGGAATAAAATGGGGGAGGCCAAATGATCCCACCATAAAGAAATGATGAGAGAAAAAGAGAGAAGGGACTTTGCTACTATCCTTTACCACACTTGTGCCTCAAAGTGGCACCTTGTTCTTCATATATAGAGTCTCATGTTATATCATTCATATTCTAGTGGGAATCACTTTTCCATAAACTTGGCTTCTATATTCCTATGACGGGCTTCCTCAAATGCCCGAGGTCTTCATGAGCAAGCAAGTTGGATGCACACCCCACTTAGCTTCAGTGGAGCTTTCATACACTTATAGCTCTTGTGCATCGTTTGCATGATAATCCCTACTCCTCGCATCAATATCTATCGACAGGAATCTCCATAGCTTGTTGGTACACCTAGTTGATGCGACACTATCTTCTCCACTTTCACCCCTTTGAAACCTACGACCACATTATATTCCACCTTTATGCTATGTCCAATGGTTCACGCTCATGTATTGCGTGAAGAATAAAAAGTTGATGCATATTGAAAAATTATGATCCAATTGCCAGACTTGAACACCGTGGTGCTTGACCTTTTGTATTAATATGGTGAAGATGGAGCCATGCCTTGCTAATGTAATAAATATGGATGGGAGGTAAAACAATCTTTGAGGACTGTATACTTTGAAAGATTAATCATTTGTTGCTTATACCTATAAGTATTGCTATGTTAATATTTGTTAATTCATCGTTTCCCAATGAGCATACACTCATAAGGTTACATCATGGATAGAGTGTCACATCAAAAATTCTGTTTTTATCATTTACCTACTTGAGGACGAGCAAGAATTAAGCTTGAGGATGCTTGATACGTCTCCAACGTATCTATATTTTTTTATTATTCCATGATGATATATTATCATTCTAGTATGCTTTTGGGGTATTTATTTACCATTTTATATTTTTTGAGCACTAAACTATTGACCCAGTGCCCAGTGCCAGTTGTTGTTTTCTGCGTGTTTTTCACTTCGCAGGTTTTCCATACCAAACGAGGTCCAATTGCCGTGAAACTTTTTGATGATTTTTCTGGACCAAAAGAAGACCAACGAGCATCACAATAAGGTTGGAGGTCTCATGAGGAGCCCACAAGCTAACAGGGCACGACCTGGGGGGCGCCCTGATAGCTTGTGCCTCCCTCATGGCCCTCCCAACTTTGTTCTATGGCATATAAATTCTCATCTACCCTAAAAACACCAGAGGGAGTCCCGAAACACTTTTTACGCCACCGCAAGTCTCTTTTCTGACGGGGGGCCATATCGAGATCCATTCTAGCACCATGTCGGAGGGGGGGTCGATCACGAAGGGGCCCTTCATAAAATTTTCTTCCCTCACGATGATGTATGAGTAGTTCACCACAGACCTACGGGTTCATAGTCAATACCTATATGGGAATCTCTCTCTCTTTGATCTTCAATAAAATGATCATCGCATCTTTGCTTTGATCCATATGATGTAATTCCTCTTGTCTGGTGCGTATGTTGGGGTCCAATGAATTGTGGGTCTATGTTCAGATTATTCATGATAAATATTTGAGTTACCTCTAAATACTTATATGATTCTTATGTGCATGATTATGATAGCTTCATAATTCTCTCCGATCTATTGAAATAGTTTGGCCAACTAGATCTATATCTCTTCGGTGGGAGAGGTGTGTTGTGGTAGGTTCAACCTGGCGAATATCTATATCCCAGTGACAGAAGGGGACACGATGCATCTTTGTTTTGCTTTTACTAAGGATAAAATGATGAGGTTTATTCATATTGCTCGAGTTTACTTTGTATACATCATGTCATTGTTCTCCATGCATTACTCTGTTTTACTTAATCTCTAGATGCATGCTGGATAGTGGTCAATGAGTGGAGTAATAGTAATAGATGCAGACAGGAGTCGGCCTATTTGTTTATGGACGTGATGCCTATATACACATGATCATTTTCGTGAATATCACATAACTATCCTATTTTCTGTCAATTGCCCAACAATAATTTGTTTACCCATCGTATGCTATTTTTCCATGAGAGATGTCATTAAGGAAAGCTACAGGCCCCTTGTATATTCACAACGTATTGATAAAACTTTCATTGTCTTGATGTTATTTACTTGTTTTTATTTTATCTTGCTATCTACAATTATCTAAACACCTCACTTCCTTGCAAATAACAAGACAACAGGATTGACAACCCTCTTGCCCATGTTGGGTGCAAGTTGTTTGTTCTTTTGTGTGTAGACGCTGAAGACAATTGTGGTTGATATTACTATTGGTTCGATCAACCTTGGTTTCATAATTGAGGGAAATACTTACACACTTTGTGTTGCGATAACCCGTTCCTCTTCATAGAAAACCCAACGTAGATCACGAGTATCAGTCCTCTGTTCAAGTCACTTACTAGGGTAGCATAGTTGTAAAGAAATTATCCTACCTTAATTGTTTTGGTGATGATGACAAATCACTATGTTATCTAACCAGGTGTCAAGTTGTTCAGGTATCATGTGTGAGACACAAGACGGTTAGGTATTCCTCCAAACGAATAAGATCGAAGATGGTTTTCTCTACTTGTTTATTCTCTTTGGTCGTAGGGATCCTGTACTATTAAGAGGGAATCCTCATTGGAAGTTCGTGGGTGAATCAATTCTATCTCACAATTCTTTTGCACCCAACTCATTCCATTGCATCAAAGAGAGAGCCCCCCTTTCCCTCCAAGTTGGCCGGTTGAACCCCCCACAACCTGGAGGGTTGAACCAACCGCGCACTGGTCCACAACCAGACAAAGTTCTGTTGTGTTGTGGTTGTTGGGCGGTACTCGCCCAGTTGTACCGCTATATTAGTATGGCCCGATACTACCGGTGTTCCAAGCGGTTGTATCGCTTGGGACTTAGCCGTGCCCAGCAATCATGGTGTGTGGAACCGCCGGCCAAGGTTCTGTTTTGGCTCGGTGGTTGGGCGGTGGCTGGGTGGTTGTACCGATATATTATGCAGCCCGGTTGTACCGCCCGAGCCACTGGTTGAACCGCTGCCATATAAAAATGGTTGTAATGGTTGGAAAGTGGGGGGCCTATATAAAGGGGGGTTCTTCCACCTCTCTTATCTCTTACCTCCCTCTCTCCACCATTGATGCACTCCAAGCTTTCTTGCCCGATCTCTCTCCCTAGCCACCCAAACTTGTTGTCTTGCTAGGGATTGAAGGACGAGATCTAGATCTACACTTCCACCAAAGGAAAATTGATTCCCCCAAAGTTTCTTGTGTGGTTTTGTTACTTTTGGATGTTTGAGCACCCTAGATGGAAGAGATTGCCTCTAAGCCATATTCCATTGTGTTGAAGCTTCATCGTTTTGTTTGGACCCTCCAATTAAGTAGTGGAGAGAGCCCTAACCTTGTTTGTAAAGGTCCAGTCGCCACCTTCCAAGGCGCCACTTAGTGGAATCATGGTAACTTGCATTGTGTGAGGGCGTGAGGATAATACGGTGGCCTTAATGGCATCTTGGGGATCATTGTGCCTCCACACCACTCCAACAAAGACGTACTTCCCCTCAAAGGGAAGGAACTTCGGAAACACATCCTCGTCTTCATCGGTTCCACTCGTGGTTATTTCTTACCTTTACTTGTATTTACTTCTTGCTTACTATTGTTGTTTTAGAATCATATAAGTTGCTCACTTAGTTGCATATCTAAACAACCTATTTGTTGCTAATCTTATTTTTCTAAAAGAAAAGATTAAAATTTGTTAGTTGCCTATTCACCCCCCCACCTCTAGTGAACCATATCGATAATTTCAATTGGTATTAGAGCCTTGTCTCTTTATTAAGGGTTTTACCACCCAAAGAGTATGGATGGCGATGGGGTTAGTCTGAGGGAGTTGCCGAAGGCAGCTGTTGCAAACTCAGTCTCCCGAGAGGACCTAAATGAGGTCATGTCCACATTTAGGTCCTAAGTGACGATAAAGGTCAAGAACATGCTTAAAGATTTCCTTGATAATTACAAACCGTCTACCGACCCATTGTTTGTGGCTAATCCCACAACTTAGGATACGGAAGCCAATTCCGAAATGGAAAATGCTAGTAGAGAAAAAGATAAATTACCTCAAGGAACGAATGGGGAAAATAGCTTTGCATCGGTTCCTCTTCCCATGGTCTATGGAGGACCGGTTCACCCACCACATATTATTAATCTCGGTCCTCCACCTAAGCTTGTTAAGAATGATTTTGCTAATTGGTTTTTTCGTATAAAGGCTCATTTGAATCACAGCTCAACACATCTTTGGAGAATCATCGAGCAAGGCTACTACCCTCATAATGCAAGAAACCTCACTCCAAGGGAAGAGGTTGCCAATTGGATCAAACATAAGTTTCTCTCAAGGCTATCGCGCCCTTCAACAAATCCATGTCCTCCGTCATCCACCAGAGGCCAGACTTTCACTCCGTGTCTTCAAGAAATGTGTTGGATGAGTTTATTGCCATGAACATATTGAACAAGACCGCTGACAATGCTCTTGATCGTGCTCAACTGTCAAGAAAATACTCTCCCAACCTTGTCTCGAAGGCCAAGGCTGAATTGGAGAAAGGTGAGGAAGAAGAAGAGGAATTGTGCCTCAAAGACACTAAGTATGCTTACCATGAGCATATGGCTCTTGCATCAAGACATTTTTGGGGCCACAAGAGAAACTCAAAGCCAAATTTCTCCAAGAACAACTCAAATGGGCCCAAAGGCAAGCAATGTGTGAGGACTTGCAATAACTGTGGCAATGTGAGCCACTTTGAGGCTGATTGTCCTCATGAGAAGAGGGAAGACAATGGTGGCAAACTTATTCGGAAAGACAAGGCCAAGCCCTTTGATACGTCTCCATCGTATCTACTTTTCCAAACTCTTTTGCCCTTGTTTTGGACTCTAATTTGCATGATTTGAATGGAACTAACCTGGACTGACGCTGTTTTCAGCAGAATTGCCTTGTTGTTTTTGTGCAGAAATCAAAGTTCTCCAAACGTCCTGAAAATTTATGGAGATTATTTTTGGAAAATATGAAAAATACCTGCGCAAAGATCCACCTAAGGGGGTGGGCCAGTGGGCCACAAGCCCTCTAGCCGCCACCCCCTGGTGGCGGATGGCAAGCTTATGGGGCCCACGTGGCTCTGCCGCCCCCAATCTCAGCTCTATAAATTCACTTTCGTCCCAGAAAAAATAAGAAGAGAAGATTTCGTCGCGTTTGCGATACGGAGGCGCCGCCACAACTTGTTCTTCATCTCGAGGGTAGATCTGGAGTCCGTTTTGGGCTCCGGAGAGGGGAAATTGTCGCCATCGTCATCATCAACCTTCTTCCCTCTCCAATTCCATGAAGCTCTTCATCGTTCGTGAGTAATCTATTCATAGGCTCGCTGGGCGGTGATGACTAGGATGAGATCTATCATGTAATCGAGTTAGTTTTGATGGGGATTGATCCCTAGTATCCACTATGTTCTGAGATTGATGTTGCTACTACTTTGCCATGCTTAATGCTTGTCACTATGGCCCGAGTGCCATGATTTCAGATCTGAAATTATTATGTTGTCACCAATATATGTGTGTTTTAGATCCGATCTTGGAAGTTGTAGTTACCTAGTATGTGTTATGATCCAGCAACCCCGAAGTGACAATAACCGAAACCACTCCCGGTGATGACCATAGTTTGAGGACTTCATGTGTTCACCAAGTGCTAATGCGTTGGTCCGGTTCTTTATTAAAAGGAGAACCTTAATATCCCGTAGTTTCCTTTTGGACCCCGCTGCCACGGGAGGGATGGAAAATAGATGTCATGCAAGTTCTTTTCCCTAAGCACGTATGACGACACACGGAATGCATGCCTACATCACATTGACGAACGGGAGCTAGCCACATATCTCTCCGTGTTATAATTGTTGCATGATCAATATCATCCAAACAAATCACCGACCCATTGCCTACGAATTCGTCCTACTACTGCTGTTACTTGTCTTGCTCTGCTGCTGTTACTACTATTGTTGTTGTTGTTACTTGTCTTGCTCTGCTGCTACTGTCGCTACTGTTGATACTTCCTACTGTTGGCACTACTGTTGTTCCTTGCCACTGCTATTACTCGTTATACTGCTGCTACCTGTTACAATTTTGATACGCTGGTCGTTGATGGGAATAGACAATTTTCGTCAACGGGCAACTTCTCGCCATTGATATGACAGTTAGGAATAGTATGCCGTCAACAGATCTTTCCTAACACCGTTGCTATCATACTACTTTGCTTGCAGATACTAATCTTTCAGGTGTGGTTGAATCTGACATATTCAACTGCTAATACTCGAGAGTATTCTCTCACCTCCTGCCTGGCGATCAACAAATTTGGGTCGAATACTCTACCCTTGAAAACTGCTACGATCCCACGCGCTGGTGGGCCGTCGACAACATTCTTCTAGTTTTGATTGCCGGAGAGTGCTAGCAGCATTCTTCTAGTGCCGTTGCAAGGGAAGGTTTGCAGTCACGGAGTCAGCATTTTTCTGGCGCCGTTGTCGGGGAGGTATTGCTATATTCTCTGAGTCACTTGGGATTTATATCTGCTCATCACTATGAAGAATCTGAAGGATCCAAAAACCAAAGTCTTGCCCTCAACTACGATGGGAGGTAAGGAATTGCCATCTAGCTCTGCACTTGATTCACCTTCAGTTATGAGTAAGTTTGCGGCTTCACCTCCTGCTAGAAATCTTGATATGTCGCATGTGCTTGATGATGCTTATGATGCTACTGCTAGAGATACTATGCTTGATACTATGTGTGATGATACTATGCTTGATGCTATGCCTGATACTGCTAGAGATGCTATTCCTGATACTGTTATGCCCAATGATGCTAGAGATGCTATTATGCCTGATGATGCTATGCTTGATACTGCTAGAGATACTACTTTGCCTGATGTTCCACTAGGGGTATTCCTTGATGCTCATATTGCTAGAGTTACTGCCAATGCTCGTGATGCTTCTAAAACTGCCGATACTATTGAGATAGAACTTGCTTTTGCTCCTGCTAGATCTAGATCTGCTAGATATGAATTGCCTGATATACCTGAGGGTTACGTTATGGAGGGAGAGATAGCTGAGGATTTTCTTGCGTGTAAGGATGCCTATGACGCTGAGAAATTACTTCTCAAGTGGAAGGAAAAATCTCTAAAAGCTAGGATGAAATACGACCCGAAGTTTGCCACTTCACCTATCTTTATCACCGATAAGGATTATGAATTCTCTGTCGATCCTTAGATAATTTCTCTAGTCGAATCTAATCCTTTTCACGGTTATGAGTCTGAGAAGGTCGTAGCCCATCTTACCAAACTACACGATATAGCCACCCTTTTCACTAGTGAGGAGAATATCCGCCACTACTATATCCTTAAGTTGTTTCCTTTCTCTCTAAAGGATGATGCTAAAGCCTGGTTCACCTCTCTTGCTCCCCGATGTGTGAGTAGTCCCCAGGATATGGTCTATTACTTCTGCCCATAAGAAGCAAGCTGCCTTGCAGGAAATATACAACTTTTCTCAACTCCAAGAAGAGAGTCTCCCACAAGCTTGGGGGAGGTTCGTCCAGCTACAGAATGTTTTGCCTGATCACCCTCTTAAGAAGAACGAGATACTTGATATCTTCTATAACGGACTTACCGATGCTTCTAGAGACCACCTAGATAGTTGTGTCGGTTGTGTTTTTAGGGAACGAACTGTAGAACAAGCTGAGACCCTACTGAATAACATCTTGATCAACGATAATGCTTGGAGTATTCCCGAACCACCTCCTAAGCCAACTCCTAAGAAAAGAGGTATTCTATTCCTTAGTCCTGAAGATATGCAAGAAGCCAAGAAATCTATGCAAGAGAAAGGCATTAGATCTGAAGATGGCAAAAATATACCACCTATCAAAGAGATCCATGGTCTCGATAACCCGATACAAGTAGTAGAAGTGAATTCTCTGCGTAGGTTTGATGAGAGTGATATTCCTTTTGACAAACCTGCTAGCCTATGCTATGATGAATTTGACAACTTTGTTGCCAAACAACAGAGTTTCAATTATTATGTTAGCAGACATTTGGAACAAAGTACTCGTATGCTTAGCCATTTAAGTGCTTGTGTAGACAGAAATGTCAATGATCTGAAGCTTCTGAGTAAACATGCTTCTATGATTACATACTCAGGTAGAACAAGTACTGAAAGCTCAGAATGACTTGCTCAATGAATTAAATGACAACTCTGTCAGAGTCATTACTAGAGGAGGCAAAATGACTCAGGAACCTTTGTATCCTGAAGGTCATCCTAAGAGAATTGATCAAGATTCTCAAGGAATCAATGCTGATACACCCAGTCATCCTAAGGAGAAGAAGAAGGATGATAGAAACCTACATGCCAGTTCACCAAATACTATCACACCTGAAGAACCTAATGATATTTCTGTGTCTGATGCAGAAACACAATCTGGTGATGAACATGAACCTCGTGACAATATGGACAGTGACGTTCATAATAATGCTCAACCTAGCAATGATGAGGATGTGGAGATTGAACCTACGGTTAATCCTGATAACCCACAACCTAAGAGATACGATAAGAATGACTTCACTGCTAGGAAGCATGGTAAAGAAAGGGAGCCATGGTTTCAGAGATCTATGCCCTTTTCTCCTAAGCCATCCAAGAAAAAGGATGATGATGATTTTGAGCGCTTCGTTGAGATGATAAGACCCGTCTTTCTGCAGATGCGGTTAACTGATATGCTCAAGATGTCTCCGTATGCCAAGTACATGAAAGATATCGTGACTAATAAACGGAAGATACCAGATCTTGAGATCTCCACCATGCTTGCCAATTACACTTTCAAAGGTGGAACTCCTAAGAAACTTGGTGATCCCAGAGTGCCCACTATACCTTGCTCCATTAAAGGAAACTACGTAAGAAC
Source organism: Hordeum vulgare subsp. vulgare (assembly GCF_904849725.1). NCBI lineage: Eukaryota > Viridiplantae > Streptophyta > Magnoliopsida > Poales > Poaceae > Hordeum > Hordeum vulgare. Next base: position 382,767,915 of record NC_058518.1, on the reverse strand, counting down.
TGCCTTATGTGACCTTGGAGCCGGTGTTAGTGTTATGCCGCTCTCTCTTTATCGTAGACTTGAATTGGATAAGTTGACACCCACTGAAATTTCTGTGCAAATGGCCGACAAATCAACTGCTTTCCCTATCGGCATTTGCGAGGATGTGCCTGTTGTGGTTGCTAACACCACTATCTGAACAGACTTTGTTATCTTGGATATTCCCGAGGACGATGCCATGGCTGTCATCCTCGGAAGACCCTTTTTAAACACTGCACGGGCTGTTATAGATTGCAACAAAGGCAATGTCACATTCCATGTCAATGGTAATGAGCACACGGTGCACTTTCCGAAGAAACGATATCAAGTACATTGCACCAATGCTATCGAAAAAACTTCATTGATTCTTATTCGGAGCTTTGAATGCCCTATTCCTCGTGTCAAGATGAAGTATGATTTGCTTGTTGGGGAGATACATATCCCCATTGAGGTGACTTAGTGGCTATTCGAAAATTCTCCATTCTCTCTTGAGATTCGAAAAGGTTTTGTCATGAGGACTTGATCAACCCCATTGACGGATTTCTTTCGATGACCATGAAATGGATGAATCAAAGAGTCACATACCTCTGTTTTGAGCTTTCATTTTCTGTTGCTTAGAAGAAATATGATAGAATTAGTTTAGTTTTCCTGTTTTGTGTTTATCGTCCCGGAGAAAAATACCTCGAAAATAAAAGTTCTCCGATGGTCCTGAAAATTTAGTATGATTTTTTCTGGAATATTTCAAAATTACTGGGCCTGAGAGCTGGCCTGGGCGGCTGACCAGTGGGCCACAAGCCCTGCCACCGCCACCCCCTGGTGGCGGCTAGCAAGCTTGTGGGGCCCAAAGGGGCCCCCTTCACTCATTCTAGTTCCCAACCTCTTCTTCCACCTCCAGAAAAAATTGTTTCGTAGCTCAAACCCGTGTTCTTGCTCATTTAGCTGTGATTTTCGATCTCCTTGCTCAAAGCACCATTCTCCGAACCATTTTGGGGAATTACTCCGTGGTAAGTGACTCCTCCATTGGTCCAATTAGTTTTTGCTCTAGTGCTTTATCCTTCACGTATTCTTGCTACCTTGGTGACCCTATTCTTGATCTAGAAATGTTGATTTCAGCTGGTCCCAAGTAGTTTTAGCGCGTGATACGGTCTCTAGGCATTAGTAGGAGTAGTTTCTACAAGTTGGGTTAATCTTTATTCACTTTTCTTTCGAAGTCTCTAAAAATTTCAGAATTTTTCAGAGCTAGAAAAAGGAAAATATGAGGATGTTCTTGAGAGGCTCTTCAAGCCGTAACCCCAAGGAGGATGATAAGAACCACCCCAAGTACGTAGTCCCTCGAGTCACAGAAGTTCGAGCGTGCGAGTGGCCAAGTGATGAATTTTTGCGTGCCGCTGGGCTTTATGAAGACTTTTATTACTTGGTGGAGAACACATGTCTTGTTGCGTTCGTTGCAGATAAGTGCTCATAATACCTCCTCCTCACCTATATTTTCGTTCAAAGCTTCAACTTTTATCCGAGGAAGAATCCTCCCATGGTTGAGTTCATGATATACGATGTCCCCCAGTGCATGACGCTACAGGAGTTTTGCAATGTATGCAAATTACCTAATGTTGGGGATATCCGTGACCCTCGTCCACGGGACTTGGAGGATTTCATTGGTACTATTGTTGTTGGGGAGGATAGAGGAGTGTCTGTGCTAGGATTGCTAGCATACATTTTCCCGTGCTTCGGTACTTCTCACTATTTGTGGGAAAATGTTTGATTGGCCGTGGGGAGGCTGGATCACTTAATTCTCCAGACCTTGCGGTTTTGCGCGAAGGCCTTTATAACGATAAGACTTACAGCCTAGGTGCTATAGTGGCCCAGCGGTTGAACACCAACCGTTCCAAGGGTGTCGTCTATGGAGGTATCTATGCTACCCGTCTTGCCAGACACTTTGAGATACCCATTAGACTGGGAGAGGAAGGAGAGATGCTTCTCCCTGAGAAATATCTGGATTATGACAGCATGGTTCGCCATGATTTTCTAGATAGAGATTCTAGTAGACGGATGATTTATAACCTGGTATTTAGTGAGGGTACTCGAGATACTATTACTTTGCCTGCTCCTTCTTTGTTCAATCTTCATGCAGGCAGGTACACTATTATGCCCTCGGACATCTATGCATATTGGGGCTTGGCCCAACCACAGGAGCCCGTGCCCGAGCCACCAGTCGAGTGCCAGACGCCAGTTTATCAGTGGGAGGCAGAGGAGCTCACACATCAGTGGCATCCACAGTCTGCTCTGGAGTATCCCGCAGCTGGTTATTTCCCACCTTGGGAGTAGACCAAGCTAGGCCAAAAGCCTAAGCTTGGGGGAGTATGTGTCTCACCGACCTTACATTCATGCTTATGCTTTCACTTTGTTAGCCGGTGTTCACACTTTGCCACTGTATTATCCATGCTAGTTTATTTTCGTTTTCTTGTTTTCTTGTTTTGTGTCCTTTTTCGAAAACCCAAAAACATTTTTCTTTCTTCTTTTGCTTGTTGCGAGTTTTCCCGTGTAAATAGTTTTCTTTTTCTTTGGGTCAAGGTAGAAGATATTGGTTATAATGTTTAGTGGTTCTTGCATGCATACCTGTTTAGCTTTCAAAGAGCCATATTACTTTGTCTTTTCCTTTGTGTTTGCTTGCAGATTCAGCTTAGTCCAATGCACGAGCACTCTTATTATTGTTCACATTGTTCGATCGTGCAAATGAAAGGCAATAATGATGATATATGATGAAGTGAGTGAGACTGAAAAGCTGGTATGAACTCTATCTATTTTGTTTTTGTAAATATGACTAGCTTGTCAAACCAGATTCAGCTTTGTTGTGACAGAACCATGTTTGCAATGACAACTTAGAGATCATAGTTTTCTGATGCCATGCTTATTTAGCTGAGAGCTTATAATGGTTTGTCTTGAATGCCAACATAGATTTTGAGATGACTATGATGTAGTATGATAGGATGGTATTCTCTTTTGAATGATTCAAGTGGCTTGACTTGGTGCATGTTCATGCATGTAGTTGAAACAAAATCAACATAGCCTCTATGATGTTCGTGTTCATGGTGATTTATATCATGTTCATGCTTGCATTCAATGTTAGTCAAACTCATTGCATCTTGATGACTGTTGTCGCTCTCTAGTTGGTCGCTTCCCAGTCTTTTGCTAGCCTTCACTTGTACTAAGTGGAATACTGCTTGTGCATCCACTCCCATAAACCCTAAAGTTTTTCCATGAGAGTCCACCATACCTACCTGTTTGCGGTATCTACCTGCCGTTCCAAGTAAATTTGCATGTGCCACTCTCTAAACCTTCAATAAATAATCTGTTTTGCATCCCCGAACCGCTCATGTGGTGAAACGGGCCTGTTGGTATCTTCCATGCTAGGAGTGTTATCCTCGACATGTGTTTATTCACTGTCATTCACAAGAAAGGGGCTGGTAATTTGAATGCCCAGTTCCACGCTTAAATCGAAAACTTAACTGTAAAACAAGACTCCCCCCGGATTGATGTTAGTATGGACGGTACCCGAGGATTCGGCTAGCCGTGGAGTGTGATTGATTGGTGGTGGGGGAGTTAAAACTTTACTTTTCTGTTTGGGAACCGCCTATAGCATGAGTAGCATGGTAGATATTGAGAACTCTTGGTCATTGCGTTGACAATGAAAGCATGCCACCCAAAATTATTATCTCTGTTTTCTAAGCTTGAGCTCTGGCACCTCTGAAAACCAATGCTTCCCTCGGTGAAGGGCCTGTCTATTTATTTTCCTATTGAGTCATCCTCTTCTTATATAAGCACCAATTAGAGAGCACCTCTGTCACTTTTATGCTTTGCTTTTGATTGATATTGAGTATGACTATGACTGGATCTTCGTTGCTATGAATTACACTGTTTAGTCAACCCTTGATCTCTGAAAGTGCTCTGCATTTATGTTTTACGGTCTCAGAAAGAGCTAGCGAGATACCACCTATTCATATTGCTTCATGCTTGTTTTGATTGAAGTGTTAGTATTTGAAACTTATTATTATTTGCTCATTAGTTGATTATGCCATTGATATTAGTTTACCGTGAGACCTTTGTGTCACTTGCTTATGTGGTTAACTTGTGATCGTGCTGAAATTCTGGTTATGAGTTAGACATAGTTGCAACAACAAGATCAAACCGAGTTTGTCAAAGTTTTTCTTTCTCTCTCAGTTTGTCAATTGAGTTTCTTGAGGACAAGCAAGGTTTTAAGCTTGGGGGAGTTGATATGTATCCATCATATCTACTTTTCCAAACTCTTTTGCCCTTGTTTTGGACTCTAATTTGCATGATTTGAATGGAACTAACCTCGACTAACGTTATTTTCAGCAGAATTGCCTTGGTGTTGTTTTTGTGCAGAAATCAAAGTTCTCCAAACGTCCTGAAAATTTATGGAGATTATTTTTGGAAAATATGAAAAATACCTGCGCAAAGATCCACCTAAGGGGGTGGGCCAGTGGGCCACAAGCCCTCTAGCCGCCACCCCCTGGTGGCGGATGGCAAGCTTATGGGGCCCACGTGGCTCTGCCGCCCCCAATCTCAGCTCTATAAATTCACTTTCGTCCCAGAAAAAATAAGAAGATAAGATTTCGTCGCGTTTGCGATACGGAGGCGCCGCCACAACATGTTCTTCATCTGGAGGGCAGATCTGGAGTCCGTTTTGGGCTCCGGAGAGGGGAAATTGTCGCCATCGTCATCATCAACCTTCTTCCCTCTCCAATTCCATGAAGCTCTTCGTCGTTCGTGAGTAATCTATTCGTAGGCTCGCTGGGCGGTGATGAGTAGGATGAGATCTATCATGTAATCGAGTTAGTTTTGATAGGGATTGATCCCTAATATCCACTATGTTCCGAGATTGATGTTGTTACTACTTTGCCATGCTTAATGCTTGTCACTAGGGCCCGAGTGCCATGATTTCAGATCTGAAATTATTATGTTGTCACCAATATATGTGTGTTTTAGATCCGATCTTGCAAGTTGTAGTTACCTAGTATGTGTTATGATCCGGCAACCCCGGAGTGGCAATAACCGGAACCACTCCCGGTGATGACCATAGTTTGAGGAGTTCATGTGTTCACCAAGTGCTAATGCGTTGGTCCGGTTCTTTATTAAAACGGGAACCTTAATATCCCATAGTTTCCTTTTGGACCCCGCTGTCACGGGAGGGATGGACAATATATGTCATGCAAGTTCTTTTCCCTAAGCACGTATGACGACACACGGAATGCATGCCTACATCACATTGACGAACGGGAGCTAGCCACATATCTCTCCATGTAATAACTGTTGCATGATGAATATCATCCAAACAAATCACCGACCCATTGCCTACGAGTTCGTCCTACTACTGATGTTACTTGTCTTGCTCTGCTCCTGTTACTACTATTGCTGCTGCTGTTACTTGTCTTGCTCTGCTGCTACTATCGCTTGCTACTGTTGCTACTTGCTACTGCTGTCACTACTGCTGTTACTTGCCACGGCTATTACTCGTTATACTGCTGCTACCTGCTACAATTTTGATACGCTGGTCGTTGACGGGAACAGACAATTTCCGTCAACGGGCAACTTCTCGCGGCATTGATACGACAGTTAGGAATAGTCTGCCGTCAACAGATCTTTCCTAACACCGTTGCTATCATACTACTTTGCTACTGATACTTTGCTTGCATATACTAATCTTTCAGGTGTGGTTGAATCTGACATATTCAACTGCTAATACTCGAGAGTATTCTCTCACCTCCTGCCTGGCGATCAACAAATTTGGGTCGAATACTCTACCCTCGAAAATTACTACGATCCCACACGCTGGTGGGCCGTCGACAACATTCTTCTAGTTTCGATTGCCGGAAAGTGCTAGCAGCATTCTTCTGGTGCCGTTGCAGGGGAAGGTTTGCTGTCACGGAGTCACCCTTCCCCAACAAGAAAAACTTCTTCAAGAACAAGCCCCAAAAGATGTTGGTGGCTCAAAAGTAGTAACTCTTCGATGAGGATGAGGATGATGATACAAATGGTGACGTGATGGGGATGGCCATTGTGCCCATTGCATCCTATTCTCCAAGCAAGCTGTCCCTCTTCAACGCTCCCAACGAGAACCGCATTTCCAAGTGCCTTATGGTCAAGGCATCCAACAAGGTAATATCCAACATTAAAACTTCCAAGCTCAATGCTACCATTTCCACTGCCTCTATTAGTGGTGATGAAAAGGAAGAGGTAGAGGATGAGGAAAACTCCTTTGATAAATTCATGAGAAAACTCAAGGGTAAATCCAAGAAGCATTTTGTTTCTATCTTGTAACAACTTTGAGAGGCTAATGACCTCATTGAATCTCATGAAGAAACTATCTCTACATTACAAGTACATAGTCGTGACTATGCCGATGAGATTGCGGATCTTTCTGTTGCTCTCGAATAAGAGCAAGGGCTTCGTTTGACTCTTGATAAGTCACACAACGATGAACTTGCTAAATTAAGGAAAGATCTTGATCATGCTCTTGTTCTTACTCGTGTGCTCCAATCCGAAAAGGTTGCACTTGGGCATGACCATGTTAGACTCAAGGAAGAGCTTGCAACACTTGACAAGGCTCACAAGGCCTTGAAGAATGTCCATGCCTCTTTAAAAGAGTCTAATGCTCAACTCCAAGTTAAACTCACTAAGGAAATAGCCACTTGTTCTCCATTTGTTTTAATTGATAATGTCCAAGCTACTAACTCTTACTGTGAGCATACCAAATTAAAAGAGCATCTTGAGAAAGGCCTTGTGACATGCATCCAAGGTGAAAAGAATCTTAATGACCTTTTGAGCAATCAAAACGAAGTGGCTGCAAAGGAAGGAGTTGGGTTTGCACCCAACTCCAAGAAGAACGAGAATAGGAAGACCAAGCAACCTCCCGAGCTTATGGAAACCTTTGTTAAAACTTGGGAGGGTACTCATGAGAAGAATAAGGACCAAACTAAGGGTGGTAATGCCAAGAAGGGCAAAAGCCCTCTACCCAACACAGCCGACGACTTTTACCCCTCTTATGTTTTATGTCGTGCTAGTGATCGGAATGTTTTTGCTAAGTTTGTTGGTTCTTATGATGAGTACATTGAATGGTCTATTTGGGTTCCTAAGACCCTTGTTACTAACCTGAAAGGACCCATTAAAGAATGGGTACCTAAACACAAGCATTGATCTTATGCAGGAGTTTGCTTCTGGTGGGGTGTCGTAGTTTCTTGATAGTGGAGCAACAAATCATATGACGGGAAGCAAGGACTTGGTGGTGGACGTTCATACCGACCCATCCATTACCACCCAAGTCTCCTTTGGTGATGATGCAGTTTCAAAGGTATTGGGTCTCGGCAAGGTGGTAATTTCTCCAGAACTTACCATTGAAAAGGTTATGCTTGTTGAGACCCTCGCATACAATTTACTTTCCGTTCATCAACTTGCACTTATGGGCTTTAGTACCTTCTTTGGCATTGACTCTGTGGCCCTTTTATGGAGCAAGACTCTTAAAGTAGCCTTTGTTGGGCATGTCAAGAACAGTCTCTATGTCGTTAGCTTTTCAGAGCGACCCACTAAGACTGCGACTAGCCTAATGGCTAAAGTTGATGTGGGATGGCTTCGGCATCACCGGCTAGCCCATGTCAATATGAGATCTTTGCAAAGTCTCCTCAAAGGTGATCATGTTCTTGGACTAACAAATGTGAGTTTCGTCAGAGATCATGCTTGCATTGCATGTATTGAAGGTAAGATTCATGAGACAGCTCAACGTCCCATGACTACCATCTACTCAAAAAGGACCTAGGAGCTCCTCCACATGGATCTCTTTGGTCATCCATCCTATGATAGTCTTGGGGGAAGAAAGTATTGCTTAGTGACTGTGGATGATTACTCAAGATATACTTGAGTACACTTTTTCAAGAGAAAGACTGAGACTCAACAAACCGTCATCGACTTTGCTAATGAAGCTCAACGACAACAAAATGAAAAGATATTGATGATTAGAAGTGACAATGGCATCGAGTTCAAGAATTACACCTTAATGAATTTCTGAGTGATGAAGGAATCAAGCATCAATACTCTGCACCTTACATTCCTCAACAAAATGGTGTGGCGGAAAGGAAGAACCGGACGTTGATGGACGCGGCAAGAACCATGATGGAGGAGTTTAAATCTCCGTATAACTTTTGGTCCGAAGCCATCAACACCGCATGTCATGCATCCAATCGTCTCTACCTTCGCAAAGGCTTGAACAATACTCCATATAAAATTCTTACCGGTAACAAGCCCAACCTCAAGTACTTTCTGGTGTTTGGTTGTAAGTGTTTCATTCTTAAGGAAGGTGCTCAATTGTCTGAATTTGAACCTAGAGCTTAAGAGGGCATATTTGTTGGTTATGCTACAAACTCTCGCGCTTACCGTCTGCTCAACAAGTCCTCGGGACTCATTGACGAGACATGTAACATGGAGTTTGATGAGAATAATGACTCCCAAGTGGAGCAAAGTGGTATTTGTGATGTAGGTGATGAAATTCCTCCCCAAGGCATAAGAAGAATGGGTGTGGTACACTTCGTGTCCGATGAGGAACCCCTTGTGGCTGAAGGATAAGGACAATGTTCCACTCATGTGGAACCATCACCGATGCAAGACCCACACGCTTCCGAAGAACACTCTGAAGGCCCTCAACCATGTGATCTTGATAAAGGAGAAGATCAACCTCAGGATGGTCCTACACCAAGTGATGTCCTTGATAAAGCTCACCCCTTTGAGGATGCTCAAGATCAATATCAAGCTCAAGACCAATACCAAGTCCAAGATCAAGAGAAATCTCAAGAACAAAACCAAGCTCAAGATCAAGGGAAAACTCGCAAAGGTGGTAAAAGTCTCAAACATGCTCCTCATCTTACCCCTGAGGAGATTCAAGAAAGACGTGTGGCCAAGAATGCCAAAAAAGTGTGGTGAAGGTACAATAGGCTCTCGAAGACATGGATTGGGTTGAAGCCATGCATGAAGAACTCAACAACTTCGAGTGCAACAAAGTGTGGTGATTGGTGCCAAGATCAAAGGAGAACCACAATGTCATTGGGACAAAGTGGATCTTGAAGAACAAGCAACGTGCAGACGGTGTCGTCACTCATAACAAGGCAAGATTGGTAGCACAAGGATACTCCCAAGTCGAGGGCATCGACTACGGTAAAACTATGCTCATGTCGCTCGCCTTAAATCTATTCGCATGTTGCTTGCATTTGCTTCTCATCATTACTTCAAATTATATCAAATGGATGTGAAGAGTGCATTTCTTAATGGTCCCCTTAAGGAGTTGGTTTATGTCAAGCAACCCTGAGGGTTCGAGGATCCCAAGTTCCCTAATCATGTGTCTGTTCTCGAGAAGGCACTCTATGGCCTTAAACAAGCCCATGTGCGTGGTATGAGCACCTTACCGAGATGTTACATGACTGTGGATTTGAAGTTGGGAAAATTGACCCCCACTCTTTTTACTAAGAAGGTCAAGGGGAGCTTGTTCATATGCCAACTATATGTTGATGATATTATCTTTGGTTCTCCTAACAAAGCTTTTAATGGAGAATTTGCCGCACTAATGACTAAAGAATTTGAGATGTCTATGATGGGAGAGTTGAAATTTTTTCTTGGATTCGAAGTCAAGCAACAAAGTCAAGGAACCTTCATCAATCATGCAAAATATACTCAAGACATCCTCAAAAGGTTAAGATGGATGATCTCAAACCGCCCAAGGCCAACACTCCCATGCCTCTCAAATGCCATCTTGACCTCGATCCCAATGGTAAAGTTGTGGATCAAAAGGTATATCGCTCTATGATTGGCTCTCTGCTTTACCTTTGTGCATCTAGACCAGGTATTATGTTGGGTGTGGGAATTTTTGCACGATTTCAATCAGCACCTAAGGAAAGCCACTATGTGGCGGTCAAGCGAATCTTTTGATATTTGGCTCATACCCCAAACATTGTCTTATGGTATCCCAAAGGTGCTTCATTTGATCTCATAGGATATTCGGACTCGGATTGGGCGGGTGACCGTGTGGAGAGGAAGTAAACTTCCGAAGGTTGCCAATTCCTTGGTCGCTCTCTGATAAGTTGGTCTTGCAAGAAACAAAATTTTGTTGCTTTCTCATCCATCGAGGCTGGATATGTAGATGATTTAAGTTGTTGTGCTCAGTTGCTTTGGATGAGGCAAACTTTAAAGGATTATGGTGTCAAATGTGACAAAGTGCCTCTTTATTGTGATAATACAAGTGCTATCTCAATCTCCAATAACCCGGCTCAGCATTGCAAGGCGAAGCACATCAGTATTAGTCACCACTTCATGTGGGATCACATCAAGCATGGGGAGACTGATCTCATTTACCTCAACACTAATGATCAGCTTGCAGATATTTTCATGAAGCCTTTGAATGAAGCAATATTTCACGAGTTAAGGCATGAGCTAAATATCATTGATTTGAGCAATGTGGATTGAAATTAGGCACATCCCACCACTCTCATCATTCTATTATGTTTAGATGTAGGCATGGATTTAGGGGGAGTGTAGTTCTCTCAACGAACTATCCCTCCTCCTATTATGCATAAAACGAACAAATCTTTCACATTTTCCATTTTATTGATAGTAATTGTGTCTTAAAGACGAGTTTTGGTCATGGACCCAAGGTTAAAATCTTCGCGATGCCATACCAATCGACTCAAACATAGGTGGCCCCGTCCACCGCCCCCTCCTAGTGAGGTATTTTCCTTTTGATGTTTCTCAAAAATGTGTCTTTTTGGTCCTTATTTGCTCTTCTAGTTTGCTTAATACCTAGGTATGGGTATCCTTCACGGTGTGTCTTTTTGCGTTTTCTCTTGGTCACCTTGGAGCTTACCCCACCATACTCGTGTGCCCTACATCTATCCCAATTTGTCCTCATCTCGAAACCCCTCTCATCAAATTGTACGCTTTTGAAACCTTGGTGGTGGTGGTTGTGGCCGAGTGGTACAACCGGTAGTCCATGCGGTTCAACCGCTAATCACCTTGTTGTCCCTCCCCAGTGGAACAACCGGGGTGTTACACGGTTCAACCGCTAATTCCCTGGTCCTGTTCGAGGACCGGTACAACTGCTCCGCGGAACGGTACAACCGGTCGCGTCAACGGGTGCCTAAAGGGAGCTCCGGGCCGAAGGGGCACCCAGTTTCCCCTTTCGTGCCCCTTCCCCTCTTTGGTGCCCTAGCCGCGGGCCGCCATCACCATCGCATCGGATTAGCTCTGGCGCACTGGATGTGCGGTCTCCTCTCGGATTTTCTCCATAGAGGCACTTCCTCCCCTAATCTCCTCCCATGGATGCTAGTAATGCCCTCTTCTCATCTTGATCTTGGATTCTTTCCTTTGAATCCTCCTTTGGTAGGGAACTGCTAGGATATCGCGTTTTTATTCAAAACTATTGGAAGGAGGAGATCCTATATGTGCTTCCTATTTGTTGTGATGAGTAGAACCTAGAGTTGGTGGTGTACGTCTCAGATACGGATGCATCCCCCCTCAAAGCCATGGTACAAACGCTTGCACCCGCGGTACAATCGTTGTTGCGGTACAACCGCTCATATGGAGGGTTCAACCGACCTTCCTGATTCCCGCCCCACTCATTTGTCGTTCTCCTCTTCACACCTAATTTATTCCTTCGTTCGCGTACAATCCTCTCATCTTTTCGGGGTTTCTTTTGTGTGCTCCTCGTGTGTGTGTATGCAGGTGGCTCTTGCTCTCGTTCTGCTCCTCGGAAGAACTCCAAGAAATGAGCTCGCGGGTGTAAGCTCGTTGATGACTCTGAGCATGAAGAAGTTGTGATTCCTACAAAGCCAACTCGCCGTGAGAAGTCCTTGGCCTCCAAGCAGAAAAGTGCCAAGCCAGTGCACTCGTGGAAGCAAGCTGACTGGGAATGGGTTCATTTTCAAAATCCTTATGCGATCCCCGTTGATCCCAGGTGGACCACACCTCAGTTCCAAAATGAGTTACAAGTGTGGATTATGCATGAGCTCTATGACAATCACAAGAACAAGTTTCTCAAGCAATGGACAATTGAAATTGAGCACTGGAAGAGCAACATGGATTACTTTGGGGAGGCGTTTGCACTTTGTGAAGACTTTGACTTGATCAAGATCATGACTATCAAATGTCCCTTTGATGTGCAGCTCATTCACCAGTTCTATGCTACTGTTCACTTTGGCATTGATGAAGCCCGTACCCTTACCTTTATGTGTCCTGATGAGTTGTCTGAGGTCCCGTGGTGTACAGTTGGTTATGGTGATACTGGCCTCACTAGGAATGGAGGCATCCGTCCTCACGATCGGGCTACTACTATGGACAAGGTGGTGTTAGCCCCCTTGTACATTCCCGGGCGTGGGATTTCAGGTTCCTGTAAGGGCCTATCGCAGGTCTATGATATTCTGCACCGTGTTTTACGGAATGTCCTTTTGCCCAAGGTGGGAAATCAAGATAAGATTCATGGATATTTTGTTGATCTGCTGGTTGCCATGAAGACTGAAGCTGGCTCTGGGGCTACGTTTGATGCTTCCAACTGGTTGTGCGAGGAGATGTACTCCACAGTCTTCTTCAGAAAGGTCCCCAACTATGCTCCTTTCATCATGTATTTTCTTGACTCTGTGTGGGCAGTTCGTAGGCCTGGCGAGCCTCTCTCTTCTCCCGACAACCTCATTGAGCATGAGGTCAAGCAATTCTGGAAGAAGAAGCATCTTGCACCTCGTTTCCCCACTGCCAACCCTGAGGATGTCTTTGCTTCTTCCAGTGATAGTGATTTTGAGCTCCTTGTAGGAGCCAAGCCATCTTGGGTCTCCAAGCTCTCCGAAAAATTAAAGAAGACCCTCTGCCTCCAGACTCATGTTCAGAAGAAGCTCTATGAAGCCCATGTCAACGAGAAACTTGCCAGACGCAGACAGATTCAGATTATGCGGGCTCTCCGGCTTGAGGCAGCCAGTGGTTCTGAGAAGACCATCACCCCTAATGAGAAGTGGATCTATGAACATAGCAGCTGGACTGATGATGAGGTCTCAGGTCAGCCTATTGCCTCCTCTGCTGCTGCTGCTAATGATGAGGATGTTGGTGATGATGGTGATGATGATGCTAAGTCTGCTACTGGTGATTACGAGGAGTTCGGCGGATCTGACGAGCTCTACTGAGCACCAGGGCGTTATCATCACTCTTTTCCTTTTTGGTGTCCTGATGCCAAAGGAGGAGAGAGCTATATCATGACGGGATTTGCATGGGGGACTTTGGTTGTCTTCGTGTCTTTGTTTCTTTCGTTTTTCTTCCCAGTTGAACTCTTATTTGCTTGTTAGTCGGTCATGAACATATCTTATGTGGAGACTATTTGAGTTTCAGTAGAGACTAAGTTTATTCCTACCATTATCATTAAGCTCTACTTATTATCTCGTACAATCACTCCTTGATGTTATTCCCTCTATATACCTAGTGGTTGGTCTCTAAAATCAAGGGGGAGCTCCAATTCCGGTTCTTGTCTCATCTGGGACACACAGCGAGGGAGAGATCCACTTTTATTTTGGAGACCATCAATGCAAATCGTGTTATTGTCATCATCCACCAAAAAGGGCGAGATTGTAAGGGCATTCTCCTACTTTAAGTGTTTTGGTGATGATGATAACTCACTATGTTATCTAATTGGGTGTCAAGCAGTTCAGGTATCATGTCTGAGATACAAGACGGTTAGGTATTCCCTCCAAACGAAAAAGATCGAAGGTGGTGTTATCTACGTGTTTATTCTAATTGGTCATAGGGATCCCATACTATTAAGAGGGAATCCTCATTGGAAGTTCTTGGGTGAATCAATTCTCTCTCACAATTCTTTTGCGCCCAACTCATTCCATCGCATCAAAGAGAGAGGCCCCCCTTTCCCTCCAAGATGGCCGGTTGTATCGCTGCCTCAGGCAATTGTACCGCCCACACCCTGGACGGTTGAACCGGACGAGCACCGGTTCACAACAGGACACAGTTCTATTATGTTGTGGTTGTTGGGAAGTAGTGGCCTGCTTGTACCGCTATATTAGTATGGCCCGGTACTACCGGTATTCCAGGCTGTTGTATCGCTTGGGACTTAGCCGTGCCCAGCAATCGTGGTGTGTGGAACCGCCGGCCAAGGTTCTGTTTAGGCCTGTAGGTTGGGCAGTGGCTGGATGGTTGTATCGCTATATTATGCAGCCCAGTTGTACCGCCCGAGCCACCGGTTGAACCGCTGCCATGTAAAAATGGTTGTAACGGTTGGAAAGTGGGGGGGGGGCTATATAAAGGGGGGGTTCTTCCACCTCTCTCTTATCTCTTACCTCTGTCTCTCCACCATTGATGCACTCCAAGCTTTCTTGCCCGAACTCTCTCCCTAGCCACCCAAACTTGTTGTCTTGCTAGGGATTGAAGGAGGAGATCTAGATCTACACTTCCCCCAAAAGGAAAATTGATTCCTCAAAGTTTCTTGTGTGGATTTTGTTACTTTTGGGTGTTTGAGCACCCTAGACGGAAGAGGTCACCTTGAAGCCATATTCCATTGTGGTGAAGCTTCGTGGTTTCGTTGGGAGCCTCCAATTAAGTTGTGGAGAGAGCCCCAACCTTGACTGTAAAGGTCTGGTCGCCGCCTTCAAGGGCACCACTTAGTGGAATCACGGCACCTCGCATTGTGTGAGGACGTGAGGAGAATACCGTGGCCTTAGTGGCATCTTATGAAGCATTGTGCCTCCACACCGCTTCAACAGAGACTACTTCCCCTCAAAGGGGGGAACTTCGGAAACACATCCTCTTCTTCATCTGTTCCACTTGTGGTTATTTCTTACCTTTACTTGTATTTACTTCTTACTTACTATTGTCGTTGTTAGCATCATATAGGTTGCTCACTTAGTGGCATATCTAGACAACCTATTTGTTTCTAATCTTAATTTATTAAAAGAAAATATTAAAAAAATTAATTGCATATTCACACCCCCCCTCTCTAGTCAACCATATCGATCCTTTCAATAATGTTATAGGTGCAAGTTCAACGTAACAGTTTCTACAGTAGTACCGATATATAAACAATGTTCTATAACTAAAGGCAAATTTTGTGTGCCTCTAAGATCTGATGGGGGATTGCTGGAATTTAGTCTATTTATGGGCCACTCCAATAGCATTTTTAGAATCCTAATAAATCCTAGAGGCCCACTTAGCCCATTCATGCATGGCAAGAGGTGGTACTCAAGTTTAATCCCATACTGTTCACCTAGTAGGAGTTAGACCTCCTTATAAGGTAGGTTGTTTTTCCACATGTATGAGGATGAGAAGAAGAGAGACATTCACGGACGCTCCTCCTTCGTCGCGTGCTTCGCCACACCATGACTCGTCACGGCGTGTTGCGTCGCATGTTGAGGGAGTGAGCCAAGTCATTTTCTACATTTTTACCACGCACGACTGGTATATGAAAGGTCACTCGGGAGCTGAAAAGTTTGATGTAGTGAAGATTGAATATGAACGCTGCACCCTTCGGCTGCTTCCTGTTCGTTTCGTCTTCCTCTTTTGCTTCACCTTTCGTCGCAGCCTATTCGCCTCCTTCTCGTGTGCCTATAAAAAGAGGTCACTCCTCTTCAGAGGGACACATCAGAACATCATCTTCTCCACACCTCCAAACTCCGAGTTGCTGCTAGGTTCTTTCCCATCCCGGTTTGCGGTGTGCACTGCAGGTCAGGACAGTAGGACTCCGAAATCCCTCCACTTTGAGTCATGTACAGAAGAAGGGTGATACGGTTTTTGGGAAGCACTCTGCACAGCTACTGATTTGTTCACCATGAACGCCATCGACGCCGACAACCACTTTCCAAGTGATGACTTCTTCCCCGACATCAACAACTTCGACCACATGGCCGCTAACAGTGTCAATGCCAAATCCCAATGCTACTCTTGCAACTCAGTACGTTTCATGTTCTTTTTGTTTGAGATCTTGTCATAGTTTCTTGTTTTAGTTTCTGTTCTGTATATGTTCCATTCATACTCACTATTTCAGATGCTATTTGCATACTCTATGTCTGATTGCATGACTTGTCTTATATCTCTTACGTTCATCATGTTTTATCTACTATTTATGTTAATAAAATTATATGATAAATTGCTCATATTTTCAACAAAAAAAGATGTCATATCATATAATAATACCATCAGGGACGATTCTAGGGGGGACTAGGGGGGCTAGACCCCCCCTAACAAATTGATTTTTCTACTATAATATTAATTGTTGTAGCTATTTTTTTTTACTTTATATAAATTTTGCCCCCCTATGCTTACATGTTGGCTTCGTCTCTGAATACCATTAAGAATTGACTTGTTTTCCCTACTAGAAGTGATTGTCCCTTGGCTAATAAAAGATACACACCTATTTTGTTATCTATCTTCTTTAAACCATCAATCATTTCACTCAAGAAAAGCTATAAACCCATAGTTCCACAATAAAATCAATGAAATTATGTCTAGCATTCTTACGACGACTCGACAAGAGACAAGAAAGTGTCACATGCTCTTGTCTCCACTTCCAAGTCTAAGAGCATCTACACTCGGATTTTCTATTTCATTACTAAACATTTAAAACGTGTGTTCGGTCGGTATCCGATCAAAACAAGTTCAAACGAGATATCTTATTTGGTCTCTATACATCGGGATTGATTGACACCCTTTTAAATTCGTCTTAAATATGAGGATGATATGAGGCTGCCCGGTCATATACCCGAACACCTCCCTTCACGGCATAGCCATCCGAGATTGTCCCATCTGCAGCCACACGTCAGGAGAGACAGTCGACGACCTTTCGCGGCCCAT
The DNA here is from genome assembly GCF_904849725.1 of Hordeum vulgare subsp. vulgare. Classification (NCBI taxonomy): domain Eukaryota; kingdom Viridiplantae; phylum Streptophyta; class Magnoliopsida; order Poales; family Poaceae; genus Hordeum; species Hordeum vulgare. Next base: position 382,751,016 of record NC_058518.1, on the reverse strand, counting down.
GCCTGTCGGCCTCGTCGCCGTGCTGGACGCTGCCGCAGCTGGAGCCCCATACAGCGGACAGGCGGGCGCAGCCGAAGCCGCGGGCATGCACGAAGCTCGCGCGCTGCTAGCCGCGTTCGTTCTCGGAGCTCGCGTGGCGGCAGCCGCGCGCGTGCATGGGTGCTCGGCCAGGCGAAGAGTGCGGTTGTGCATGCGCCCGCGGCTGCCAGCGGACGCGGATGTGTTGCGTGCTTGCTCCGGCCAGGCGGAGAGTTCGGCTAGCAGCGGACGCGGATGTGCTACGTGCTTGCTCCTGCCAAGCATCGAGCGCGGCTGGCAGCGGACGCGGATGTGCTGCGTGGTTGCTCGGTCCAGGCATCCAGCGCGGCTGTGCAAGCGTGCTTGCTCCGTGCCGGTGCTTCATGTGTGCGTGTGCTCCGGCCGGCCGGCAAAGACGCATTCAACCTGTTGGATAAAATGTCTACAAAAATGAGAGGTATAAAATAGAAGTTGTGGTTGCATGAAAAAAAAAAGGGGTTCAAAGCGGACGCGTCCAGACAACGACCCGACGCGACCGCGGTCATTTGAGCCTTCAATTTGATACATCGCTATTAATGCTTTAAAATGTCTCTTTACATGAACTGACTAAAATATGTAGAAGAGGATTGCACCCATAACATGTAATATAAGTCTTTTTAAACATTTCACTAGAGGACTACATACGGAAAAAAATAAATGAATATATACTCTAAATTATGTCTATATACATTCGTATATATATTTTTTAGTGAAACCTCTTAAAAGACTTATATTTAGAAACAAAGGGAGTATATATTTATCAGGAGGTTAATTAAAAAATTATTTATAAACAAAATGAGACTTACATTGCCTTTTTTGGGGGTATTTTTTTTTATCTATTCATCTTCATGGCCTACATGGCATAGCGCTAGCCTTGCAACACATGAAACTTTTGATCATTGTGAAGTTGGACTAGTCCAAGGCCCTAACTATCTTCAGTGATAGGTTGCTAGTCCGTTCTTCATATGGACACCTCGTGATGGAGATTCTAGCCTTATGAAAAGTTTGGGAGTTTATCCCACAAAAGCTTCATCATTCTCAGAATAGAGTGATAGAATCTTTAGCAAGGTATAGTCATACTGAATGTAGCATTGTTGTTTGGCTATACAGGGCCTTCATGTACCACGGAATTCTCGCCTCTGCACAATAACTCTATAATTTTAAAATATTTCATTTCACGTCATAAAAAATGGAACACGAGAAATAGTTAAAAATTACATCCACATTCATTGACCATCTAACGACGTCTACAAGCACCGAAGCGAGCCAAAGGGCGCACCGCCTTCATCACACTCCCACATCGGGGTCGAGCAAAATTTGTTTCTAGTAGACAGTCGGAAAGTAAACAACAACCATCATCGACGAAGAAACGCGTAGGTCGGAAGGATATAACCTGAAGATACACGAATGTAGATGAACGAAGAACGAATCCAAGAAGATCCATCAAAGACAACCACCGACCGGATTATATAAGATTCATTGGAGAACACCTCCATGCACCCTCTGAGGATGCTAGGTGGGAAGAACATTATTGCGTTTTGAGGAAGTCATTGGTGTCTAACCTTCCTGGGTAGGACACGAACCTTAATAAAATAGAATAAAAAATCTAAACAACGAGTCCCCTTGCCGGCGAGTGCCGAGTCACACTACGCCCTAAGGCCATATGAGACGTGGAAAATCGACGGCGTCGTTGATGGGAGGCAGGAACCCTTGTCTACTGTTTGCTTGGGAGGAGACAAAAATCGTCGTAGTTTGTAACAAGGAAGCAGAATTTTCTCCGAGCTTCTCTCGAGAAAAGATTATATTTTCCCTCGTCGCTCCTCTGGTCCTGATTTATTTTTACAATGTCAACAGACAACATGCTGAATTTACAATCTAGACCTTTTATTTCTAAATAGCTACAACCCATTATATATTTTGTCTAGCATCCAACATGTCACAGAAGCAACTCAGGCATGCAAGCTGTAAATTACATTTTTTTTTCATTACTCTATACATGCAATGCTGGCACATCATCAATTCATGCATGTTTGTCATAAATTATTTTTTTCATTAGAGTTCATCCTTCACATTTCGTCAGAAATGACATTCTCTTAACTATAATTTATTTTTCTCTTTTATATGCTTCATATTGTTTTAAGATTGGATTCGCCTTTCATTAGTTTTAGATTTTTTGTAATAACTATTTTTGCATTTTAATACAGAGGTTCCCACATCAACACACGGAGTATCATCTAGTTAAATAAGTTATTGCTCTTCTCCCTGAGAAGAAACTAGGGTTACACTACACCTCAGCTCCAAGCAACAGAGGTGATTATGCGGATTTTTCTCCCCTCTGCATGTGGTTCCTACGCCCGATGGCAAATGATCTTTCGGGCTTCAGTTATCTTCGAGTTTGTTTGTTTGGACGGTGAGGCTAGAGTTTTGATTGGGTTGGTGAAGTTAGGTTTTCTTGTCGTTCATGTGCAACGGCGGGGTTTGATGTCAAGCATTTTATATCGACTTAAGGATTCAACGACAACAACTTCAGCTCGATAACGCTAGTCCCTATGAACACGTGCACGAAAACTTCAAAATTGTCATCAACAAGGTTAGGCCGGCTCCGATAAGCGAGCAATGACAGTGGTGCATCGATGGCTCGGTCGGGCGGCGCTAGTAGCCATTCGGTGGTCTAGAGAGCTCAAAGTAAATTTTATTATATTTAGGGTGTTTTTTATTTCTGGTAATTTTTTAATATATTTGGATGCTTTTCCGCAAAAAATATACTATTAAGTATCTACAAAAGAAAGCATCTACAAATTATCAAATAGCAGGGTGGATCTTGTGGGTGCCATAGCACCACCTCCAAAATTGCAAAATAGTTCTTATTATATGCTTAACACTGAATACCTAACAAGTTAATACAATTTTAAGACTATTTGCTTCGAGCAAATTATACAACTTTAAGACTATTTGTGGTGATTATAACAATGTTTAGACCAAACTATACTATTCATAGTGAGATTCTAGATTCTTGATTCGCCACTGCAAATCATACTATTCATAGGGTTTTCCAAATTTTGAACTGTGGCACCCTCAAGAGTCAAGAGTGAGATTCTGTATTGGCCGCTGCCAAATCATTCCTCGTTCGAACAGGCTTAGTTCAAACAAGACTGGAAGAACTGTATTTCCCTACCATCTTTTATTCTTGGACGTCAAATCCGTGCAATGTTGTTCAGTAATAATGTACAGAGCGATAGTACACCAGGTGTCATAATCATATCATACGCTTCGTGGCCTTATTGTTGTTTCGGCAAACCGTATGTACGAAGCAGGCACGCAGCTGCAGCTGCAGCTGCATGAACTGCGATGCAGAGTTCAGTCAGTAGGTCTCCCCCTCGACTCCCGGCTCGTCGTCGTCGTCGCTCTGCAGCTCGGCCAGCTCGGCGAGCAGCGCCGCATCGGCCGACGACTTGGACATGTCCCCGGGGGCCTTGGCCTCCTGGATTATCCGCATGATCTCTTCCACCGGCTGCGCCGCCGAGGCCGCGGTCTCCGTCGCCTTCTCAGGCTCCTTGAAGTTGGCCCTGTCCCTCTCCGCGATCTCCTTGGGCAGGCTCTTCAGGTACCACGGCAGCTTCTTGATCTCAGCGATGGTGATCCTCTTTGGAGTTTTAGGAGTTTTAGGCACGATTCAGGGCATTGCAATGTCAGATTACGACATATTTGCAAAAGGAAAATTATCAGATTACGAGATGCAGAAGACGTAGGTAGAGCCTGGACATCAAACATTTTTGCCTTTTGGAGCAATCTGAAGTTTACTTGGAAGTTACTAATAAACAGAAAAGAGAATAAGCAGTTGTAGTACCTTTGAAGGATCGGCAGTGAATATTTGGGACAGGAGGCGTCTGCAGTCGGAGGACACCCTGACGTAGTCCGGAATGGAGTATTGCACGCCAAGGATTCTCTGTCAAGTGTGACAAGACGTGCATTCGCGTTCAGATCAGAGTTTCAGGCACGCTTAGCACAAGCATTTAAGCAAGGTGCTGAACAAGGGAAGGGTGATAAGGAGGAAGGATCGATAAGTTACACTGATTGTTTTCCGGAAGTTCCTTGGATCCTCGGGGTCCTCAAATGGGTACGACCCGATGAGCATCACATACAATGTCACGCCGCAGGACCAAACATCCGCTACCTGGACATGGGGAACCATTTCGTCATAAGATGCAGAGTTGGAAGCCAATCATGTGACATCTCAGAACCATGATAACATCACTATACATTACTGAAGATACACAAAATAAATTAGTGATGTTTGTTTGTGCTGTGTGACCATTTTCAGTGGCAGCAGACCATTGGTAAGCGAATCCGCATTGTCAAATGATACTGATCCTAAATGCAACATGGATAGAAAAATCAAACACTAAATAATCAGTGACTTTTCTGATTTTCCTTTCATAGCTACACATCCTTCAACTAATACATCTGAATCAAGAGGGTTAAATTCATAACCTCCTTCAGCTCAGTTCTTAATCCAGTCACAACTTTTAATTGTTTTTCAAAGTACTACTCGCTCCGTTCATAAATATAAGTCTTTTAGATATTTCAATTCAAACTACATACGGATGTATATAGACGCATTTTAGAGTGTAGATTCACTCATTTTGATCCGTATGTAGTCCGTATTGAAATATCTAAAAAGACTTATATTTGGGAACGGAGGGAGTAATTGATATTACTACACATTCTTTACCGTGTTCTCTGCTGGAAAGAAGACGCTGACGCATAACTGGAACAAATAACCGCAGATTGTCAAAGGCAGAACTTACCTTGCCATCATATTCTTTTCTCGAAAGAACTTCCGGCGCTATGTATGCTGGAGTACCAACTGTTGATTTTGGTTTGGAATGCAGCAAAGCAGACTGAAAATCACGATAGCCAATTTGGTCAGTAAGGACAGAGAAAGGTCAATTCTAGCAAAACTGGAAACATAACGGTAACTGTTAGTCTGTTAGTACCTTTGAGTAACCAAAGTCGCAAATTTTCACTCGAGGTGTTGGACTCCCATCCAGGAGAGTGTTTTCCAGTTTAAGATCACGGTGACAGATTTCCTGCATTTGCAGCATTAGTTCATGAGCACTTGGGTTTTGCATTTGTTTTCTTTCATGAATTTCAAAAGGCAAAGCGTACCATAGAATGGCAGTAGCTGACCCCTGAAAGTAGTTGCTGGAAGAAGTATCTTGCCTGTTGACACGCATAGCAAACAGGTTACATGATTACTTATACTGTTAGCAGACAAGGTTCAGAATAAAGATAATCTGATGACATAGCAAGGTAAGTATGTTCAAGAGCAACCTCATCTTCACTGAATCGGCCCGCGGTGCATATTCTTTCGAAGAGTTCTCCGCCAGCAGCATATTCCATGACGATGGCAAGGTGCGTCGGAGTTACACAAACCTGTCCTCGATATTATTAGCAAGGCAATTCAATTTTATCTAAAGCTGACAATTTGCTTAGTTGAATATCAGGACAGAGACATTCTAGGACAAACTTGGATGATTCTGAACTCATTATCACCAACCATAGTGACCCTGAAATGTAGGGGTTCAGTGCCGCCCAGCCCAACAATACTAAGTTTTGACCAAAAAACCATTACTAATAACTGGCAGAGCAGTCATGACGCAAACATTCAAAAAGATAATCGTCATTTATTCCCAAAAATATTAGGGTGTCAATTCTGCTTTCTGGAAGAAACAGAGTACTTCAGTGTTCATACTTCAGAACCTTCAAATTTATGAAGTATTTAATTTAACCAAACTAATGTAACTGAGAATCAACAAACTTAACAAACGACTAACGAGTCAAGAAGAACGGGCAATTACCTCCTTGAATCGTATGATGTTAGGGTGCCGGAGCGAGCGGTGATTGATGATCTCCCTCTGCACATTCTCATCAATCTGCACGCACACAAACAGACCCCAGAAATCACACATCCAGCAACACAAACCTGCAGCCACAGTCACTACACTGCCATTTATCGAGAATTGATTCTTCAAGAAGAACCCCCAAATCCACGAGTGCTCAACGACCAAACCTCAGAAGTCAGAAGTAAAGAACACAGGGAAGGAACGGAGAACCACGACCACGACATATATACCTTCTTGCCCCTCTCGATGTACTTGACGGCGACGAGCTCTTTGGTGCGCTTGTCCCTGACCAGCCTCGCCACCCCGAAGTTTCCCGTCCCCAACTCCTTCAACGCCTCGTACCTCTCCTCCATCGCCACCACCCGCCCGCCTCAATCCCAACTCCCAAGGTTTCGAGGGGCGGCTCCAACTCGAACGAATCCGACCGCGAGAGAAGCCCGACTCAGAGCAAACCTCCTCCTCCTGCTGCTGCTGCTGGTGGTGGTGGTGGTGCTGCTGCTGTTGCTGACCCAGCAGAGGACCAAGAGGCGGAGAAAAATATAGAGTTGCGCGCGCCGTCACCGGAAAGCGAAGCGAAGCCTCGGCTCGGGGCTGGGGCGGAAGCGACGGAACGAGGGCGGCGGAGAGACGCGCGATGGCCGACACGTGTGGGAGGCAGTGGCGGTTTTTTGAATTGGGGGTGGGCCAGGAGATACGTCGCGGCCGCGTGGGACCCGCCGGGAGCTCACCTAATCGGGGGCGGCAGGCGGGCCCCCCCTTGGTTAGATGGCACGTCCGATGGGGTGACGTGGCATCTCTGGACGCATGGGCTTGACGCGTTGCCCACCTAGGTGTCCTTTTTTTTTCGCAATTTGGTTAGATTTTTGGTTGGGGTTTTCCCACCGTGATGTTCTGACAAATGCGATCCTTTTTTATAATCTCAATTTAAATTCGATCTTGGCTCATCCTTCCCTTGTTTCTTTTAGACAAGACTAGATGCCAGTGCTACCAAGAAATCACCAAGCTCAATGCACGAGAGGAAAACAGGGCTAGCATGATGGGTGTTTGATTCGAGACTAAAACGTCGGACAACCATCTTTTAATCAAGATCGACCAAGTGGGCTAGTATAGTTTTATCGTGATGAATTTAGCTAGTTATCGATCTAAAATATACTTCCTCCATTTTTAAGTACTCTATAAGTTTTTCTAAATTTTTCATTATAGATTATATACACAACAAAATAAATGAACTTAAAACATGTTTAATGGCAGCGCACAAATTTTCTCTTGCATCCGTTCGCAGACAGGGGATTAGTCCATACACATGGATGCGAAGGACGACATTAATGGTAGCCGCATACATTTTTGATAATAATTCGAACCAACCGGATGAAATTCATGCAAACACGGCTGGATTTCATGCAAACATGACGGATTTCGTACAAATACGACGAATTTTATTACATTTTAAACATATTTTCACTAAAAAGATAAAAACTATGTGCATGTACGATCGCGCGGAGCTTCACTCCCATGATCCGTATATGCTATACTAGTCTATGGCCGCTCGCGGTGGATCCCTTTGTCTTCCCCATGTCCAGTAGTCCGCTTGCCGGACTGCCGGAAGCTCCATAAGCATATGCTTCAGCGCAAAGCATGCCTCGCTTCCCCACCGCTCGTCGAAGCGGAACCCCCGACTGATGTTTCAGCAGGAGGGGAAACGGGCACCTCCGCTTCCGTGCAGCTAATGCAGGGTCGACGAAGGTCTTCGCAAGAGAAGAACCGGGAAAGACACCCGGTGTGTACGTCGATGTTGCACCGACGATGGCCTTCATGGGACCCAAGCGGCGGCGGCCTCCCATGTTCTACTTCTCCTCGATGATGACGACGGACGTGGAGGCGCTGGCCACCGACTCGTCACTCTCCGCGCACCCGGCTTCTATCTTTGCCTCCATGGCGCGACCACATGCACGGGATGCGCAATCACCGGCATGGATGGTGCCGTCGAAGACACGAGAGGCGCGATCATCGTCGTGCTCCCTGTTTTATTGGCGTGGAGCAACTCGCCACTCCTCATCAAGCTGGTTTGGGGTGGCTAATTGTTGAACCACGCGTCAGCTTGGGGAGGCAACTAGCTTCGTCGGCTAGGCGAGGAAAGCAGAGCAGCGGGCTGCCTGGCGCATCCTCGTATCCGGCGAGCCACCTAGCCGGCTTGTATATATGCCAGAGAATTCCTCTTCAAAAGTCATCGGAAGAGTGGAGAAAATGGTTAAGGAGAAGATGGGAGAGCGGCGAAGCGGTGCGATTTTTGCCCAGCGTCTAGCCTTGTTTAAATAGAGGGCGGATTGGAGGAGCTCGGTGTGCGTTGCATTTAATGACGGTCCGCTCAGGGATGACGTGTGACCAGGAGTAGGTTTCTCGGCTTCCACGCGAGTTTAATGAAGGCATTTAAATGCGGCCAGGAGACGTGTTCGGCTGGGCATGCGGGCAGTGCCCTCGACCGACGGGCCGCTTCAATGTCAAAGGTAGTGATATGTCGTGTCCGCCCTGAGCCGCCTTCAATGTGGATCGTTGCGCCCTACAATGGCATGAATGCGGGTGGCTGGCGCCGGGCAGGAAGCGCGCACGGGAGGGGAAAGGGTTTTTGAAGGGCCAGGGCGGTCAGAATCAGGCGAAATAGCGGTCCGGACTCTCGGACCCCCCCCCCCCCCGACTTTTGTCTCCCGTTTGTAGGGGAAATCGCGTCCGGGCCATGCCACGGACCGATACAGGACTGTGTTAGATGGATTCCGTGGACCGTACCGCATGGTCCGGACGGGTGCGGAAGGTTTGTGGGTCCGCCTTGAAGATGACCTTATACTCCAAAATACTCTATATAGATCCGAATATAGTCTTTTCTAGTGGAATCTCTGGAAAAAAACTTATATCTTCAAACAGAGGAAGTATGTACATAATATTTTGTTTTATTTTTCAAGTGGTCAAGGTGGGAGGGAATGATCAACCTGATGGAGAAGGAAATAAAAAAATCCGTACGCACACGAAGACCTATCATGGTGATGTCCATCTACGAGAGGAGATTAGATCTACGTACCCTTGTAGATCGCTAAGCGGGAAGCGTTAAGAAACACGGTTGATGTAGTGGTACAGTTTCATGATTCAAATCACCGTCGTCCCACAATCTGTCCCACGGTCCGTTTCGATCTACCGCCGAACGGACGGCACCTCCGCGTTCAGCACACGTACAGCTCGATGACGATCTCGGCCTTCTTGATCCAGCAAGAGAGATGGAGAAGTAGATGAGTTCTCCGGCGGCGTAACGGCGCTCCGGTGGTGGTGATGATCTACTCCAGCAGGGCTCCGCCCGAACTCCGCAGAAATTCGATCTAGAGGTAAAACTATGTGGAATAGGCTAGAGTTGCACGGGGCAAAGTTGTGTCTCGAAAAGCCCTAAACCACCAATATATATAGGAGGAGGGGAGGGGCTAGCCTTGGGGCACAAGGGCCCCAAGGGTGCGCCGGCCGAAGGGGGAGGAGGACTCCTCCAATTCGGTTTGGGAAGGAGGAGTCCTCCTCTTCCTTCCCACCTCCCTCTTTCCTTTTTTTCTTTTCTTTCGTTTGGTATTTTTACTTGTGGCGTCATAGCCCTCTTGGGCTGGCTCCACCAGCCCACTAAGGACTTGGTGTGCCACCCTAAGGCCATGGGCTCACTCCCGGGTGGGTGGGCCCCTCCCAGTAAACACCCGAAACCCATTCGTCACTCCCGATACACTACCGGAAATGTCCGAAATTTTCCGGTGACCAAATGAAACCATCCTATATATCAATCTTCGTTTCCGGACCATTCCGAAAAGCCTCGTGACGTCCGTGATCTCATCCGGGACTCCGAACAACATTCGGTGACCACACATATAACTCAACTATACTAAAACATCATCGAACCTTAAGTGTGCAGACCCTGCGGGTTCGAGAACTATGTAGACATGACCCGAGACACTCCTCGGTAAATATCCAATAGCGGGACCTAGATGCCCATATTGGATCCTACATATTCTCTGAAGATCTTATTGGTTGAATCTTAGTGCCAAGGATTCATATAATCCCGTATGTCATTCCCTTTGTCCTTCGGTATGTTAGTTGCCCGACATTGGATCGTCGGTATCCGCATACCTATTTCAATCTCGTTACCGGCAAGTCTCTTTACTCGTTCCGTAATACAAGATCCCATGACTTTACACTTAGTCACATTGCTTGCAAGGCTTGTGTGTGATGTTGTATTACCGAGTGGGCCCCGAGATACCTCTCCGTCACACGGAGTGACAAATCCCAGTCTTGATCCATACTAACTCAATGGACACCTTGGGAGATACCTGTAGAGCACATTTATAGTCACCCAGTTACGTTGCGACGTTTGATACACACAAGGTATTCCTCCAGTGCGAGTGAGTTATATGATCTCATGGTCATAGGAATAAATACTTGACACGCAGAAAACAAAAGCAACAAAATGACACGATCAACATGCTACGTTCATAGTTTGGGTCTAGTCCATCACATGATTCTCCTAATGATGTGATCCAGTTATCAAGTGACAACACTTGCATATAGTCAGAAAACCTTGGCTATCATTGATCAACTGGCTAGCCAACTAGAGGCTTGCTAGGGACATTGTTTTGTCTATGTATCCACACATGTATCTATGTTTTCATTCAGTACAATTATAGCATGGATAATAAACGATTATCTTGTAACAAGAAATATAATAATAACTATTTTATCATTGCCTCTAGGGCATATTTCCAACAGTCTCCAACTTGCACTAGAGTTAATAATCTAGTCCTCACATCGCCATGTGATTTACATTGTAATAAATCTAACACCCATATAGTTCCGGTGTTGATCATGTTTTGCCCGTGGAAGAGGTTTAGTGAGTGGGTCTGCTACATTCAGATTCGTGTGCACTTTGCAAATATTTACGTCCTCTCCTTCTACGTAGTCGCGGATGAGGTTGAAGCGTCATTTGATATGTCTGGTCTTCTTGTGAAACCTTGGTTCCTTTGCTAAGGCAATGGCACCAGTCTTGTCACAGAACAGAGTTATTGGATTTAGTGAACTCGACACAACTCCAAGATCTGTCATGAACTGCTTCATCCAGACACCCTCCTTAGCTGCCTCCGAGGCAGCCATGTACTCCGCTTCACATGTAGAATCTGCTACAATGCTTTGCTTGGAATTGCACCAGCTTACCGCACCCCCATTAAGAATAAATATGTATCCGGTTTGAGACTTAGAGTCATCCGAATCAGTGTCAAAGCTTGCGTCGACGTAACCCTTTACGACGAGCTCTTCGTCACCTCCATAAACGAGAAACATTTCCTTAGTCCTTTTTAGGTACTTCAGAATATTCTTGAACATCGTCCAGTGATCCACTCCTGGATTACTTTGAAACCTGCCTTCCATACTTATGGCCAAGCTAACGTCTGGTCTAGTGCACAATATTGCATACATGATAGAACCTATGGCTGAAGCATATGGGATGTAACTCATTTGTTCTCTATCTTCCGCAGTTGCTGGGCACTGAGTCTTACTCAATTTTATACCTTGCAACACTCGCAAGAACCCTTTTTTGGACTGTTCCATTTTGAACTTCTTCAAAACTTTATCAAGGTATGTACTTTGTGAAAGTCCTATGAGGCGTCTCGATCTATCCCTATAGATCTTAATGCCTAGAATGTAAGCAACTTCTCCTAGGTCCTTCATAGAGAAAGTTTAATTCAAGTAATCCTTTACGCTCTCCAAAAACTACATGTTGTTTCCAATCAGCAATATGTCATCCACATATAATATTAGAAACGCCATAGAGCTCCCACTCACTTTCTTGTAAGTACAAGATTCTCCAACCACTTGTATAAACCCAAATGCTTTGATCACCTCATCAAAGCGCTTATTCCAACTCCGAGATGCTTGCACCAGTCCATAAATGGATCGCTAGAGCTTGCACACCCTGTAGCATTCTTTGGATCGACAAAACCTTCGGGTTGCATCATATACAATTCTTCCTTAAGAAAACCATTAAGGAATACCGTTTTGACATCCATCTGCCAGATTTCATAATCGAAAAATGCAGCTATTGCTAACATGATTCGGATGGACTTAAGCATCGCTACCGGTGAGAACGTCTCATCGTAGTCAACCCCTTGAACTTGTGAAAAACCCTTTGCCACAAGTCGAGCTTTATAAACGGTCACATTACCGTTTGCGTTTGTCTTCTTCTTAAAGATCCATTTGTTCTAAATAACCTTGCGGCCTTCAGGTAATACTTCCAAAGTCCACACTTTGTTTTCATACATAGATCATATCTCGGACTTCATGGCCTCCAACCATTTGTTGGAATCCGGGCCCACCATTGCTTCTTCATAATTCGTAGGTTCATTGTTGTATAACAACATAATTGGTAAGACAGGATTACCGGACCACTCAGGAGTAGTACGTGATCTTGTCAACCTGCGAGGTCCGATAGGAACTTGATCCGAAGTTTCATGATCATGATCATCAACTTCCTCCTCAACTGGCGTCGCAACTACACGGGTTTCCCCTTGCCCCGCGCCACCATCTAGAGGGACTAGAGGTTCGACAACCTCATCAAGTTCTATCTTCCTCCCACTCAATTCTTTCGAGAGAAACTCCTTCTCAAGAAAAGCTCCGTTCTTAGCAACAAACACTTTGCCCTCGGATTTGAGATAGAAGGTGTACCCAACTGTCTCCTTTGGGTAACCTATGAAGACGCACTTTTCGCTTTGGGTTCCAGCTTTTCAGGTTGAAGCTTTTTGACATAAGCATCACATCCCCAAACTTTAAGAAACGACAACTTTGGTTTTTTGCCATACCACAGTTCGTATGGTGTCGTTTCAATGGATTTTGATGGTGCCCTATTTAAAGTGAATGCAACTGTCTCTAATGCATAACCCCAAAACGATAATGACAAATCGGTAAGAGACATCATAGATCGCACCATTTCTAACAAAGTACGATTACGACGTTCGGACACACCATTACGCTGTGGTCTTCTAGGCGGTGTCAACTGTGAAACAATTCCACATTGTCTTAAGTGAGCACCAAACTCGAAACTCAGATATTCACCCCCATGATCAGAATCTAGGAACTTGATCTTCTTGTTACGATGATTTCCAACTTCACTCTGAAATTGCTTGAACTTCTCAAATGTTTCAGACTTATGCTTCATTAAGTAGATATATCCATACCCACTCAAATCGTAAGTGAAGGTGAGGAAATAACGATATCTGCCGCGCGCCTCTACACTCATCAGACCGCACACATCGGTATGTATGATCTCCAACAAGTCACTTGCACGCTCCATTGTTCCGTAGAACGGAGTCTTAGTCATCTTGCCCATGAGGCATGGTTCGCACGTGTCAAGTAATTCAAAATCAAGAGACTCCAAAAGCCCATCGGAATGGAGTTTCTTCATGCGCTTTACACTAATATGACCTAAGCGGCAGTGCCACAAAAACGTGGTGATATCATTGTTAACTCTACATCCTTTGGTCTCAATGTTATGTATATGTGTATCATCGCTATCAATATGAACAATCCTCTCACATTGGGTGCATGACCATAAAAGATATTACTCAAAGAAATAGAACAACCATTATTCTCTGACTTCAACGAGTAACCGTCTCGCAATAAACAAGATCCAGATATAATGTTCATGCTTAACGCAGGCACTAAATAACAATTATTTAAGTTCATAACTAATCCTGATGGTAACTGAAGTGAGACTGTGCCGACGGCGATAGCATCGACCTTGGAACCATTTCCCACGCGCATCATCACTTCATCCTTCGCCAGCCTTCATTTATTCCGCAGTTACTGCTTCGAGTTGCAAATATGAGCAACAAAACTGGTATCGAATACCCAGGCACTACTACGAGAGTTGGTTAAGTACACATCAATAACATGTATATCAAATATACCTGATTTTTCCTTGGCCGCTTTCTTATCAGCCAAATACTTGGGGCACTTGCGCTTCCAGTGACCCGGTCCCTTGCAATAATAACACTTTGTTTCAGGCTTAGGTCCAGCCTTGGGTTTCTTCGTTGGATTGGCAACAGGCTTGCCGCTCTTCTTGGAGTTACCCTTCTTGCCTTTGACGTTTCTCTTGAAACCAGTGGTCTTATTGACCATCAACACTTGACGCTCTTTTCGGAGTTCTGACTCTGCGACTTTCAGCATCGCGAATAACTCGCCAGGTGACTTGCTCATCCCTTGCATATTATAGTTCAACACAAAGCTCTTATAGCTAGGTGGCAGTGATTGAAGAATTCTGTCAGTGATGGCCTCTTGCGGAAGTTCAATCCCCAGCTCAGCTAGACGGTTTGAGTACCCAGACATTTTGAGCACATGTGCACTGACAGACGAATTCTCCTCCATCTTGCAAGCATAAAATTTATCGGAGGTCTCATACCTCTCGATCCGGGCGTTCTTCTGAAAGATAAACTTCAACTCCTGGAACATCTCAAATGTTCCATGACGCTCAAAGCAACGTTGAAGTCCTGGCTCTAAGCCATACAAGATTGCACATTGAACTACCGAGTAGTCGTCCTTACGTGTTAACCAAGCGTTCTTAACATCTTGGTCAGCCGTAGCGGGTGATTCATCTCCTAGCGTAGCATTAAGGACATAATCCTTCTTCCCAGCTTGCAGGAGCAACTTAAGATTACGAGCCCAGTCTACAAAGTTGCTTCCATCATCTTTCAACTAAGCTTTCTCTAGGAACGTATTAAAATTCAGAGTGACTGTTGCGTGAGCCATTGATCTACAACACAAATATTGCAAAGTGGACTTAGACTATGTTTAAGATAATTAGAGTTTAACTTATAAAATTAATAATAAACTCCCACTCAAAAAGTACATCTCTCTAGTCATTTGAGTGGTACATGATCCAAATTCACTAACTCAAGTCCGACCATCACGTGAGTTGAGAATAGTTTCAGTAGTAAGCATCTCTATGCTAATCATATCAACTATATGATTCATGCTCGACCTTTCGGTCTCATGTGTTCCGAGGCCATGTCTGCACATGCTAGGCTCATCAAGTTAAACCCGAGTGTTCCGCGTGTGCAACTGTTTTGCACCTGTTGTATGTGAACGTTGAGTCTATCACACCCGATCATCACGTGGTGTCTCGAAATGATGAACTGTCGCAACGGTGCACAGTCGGAGAACACAATTTCATCTTGAAATATTAGTGAGAGATCACCTTATAATTCTACCGTCGTTCTAAGCAAAATAAGGTGACTAAAAGGATTAACATCACATGCAATTCATAAGTGACATGATATGGCCATCATCTTGTGCTTTCTTGATCTCCGTCACCAAAGCACCGGCATGATCTTCTTGTCACCGACGCCACACCATGGTCTCCATCATCCTGATCTCCATCAACGTGTTGCCATCGAGGTTTTCGTGCTATCTATGCTATTACTACTAAAGCTACGACCTAGCAATATAGTTAACGCATTTGCAAATACAAACATTAGTTTAAAAACAACCCTATTGCTCCTGCCGGTTGCCGCAGCATCGACGTGCAAGTCGATATTAACTATTACAACATGATCATCTCATACATCCAATATATCACATCACGTCATTGGCCATATCATATCACAAGCATACCCTGCAAAAACAAGTTAGACATCCTCTAATTTGTTGTTGCATGTTTTACGTGACTGCTATGGTTATCTAGTATGATCGCATCTTACTTATGCAAAAACCACAACGGAGATGTACAAATTGCTATTTAACCTCTCTCCAAGGACCGCCTCGGTCAAAACCAATTCAACTAAAGTTGAAGAAACCGGCACCCGCCAGTCATCTTTATGCAACGAGGTTGCATGTTAGTCGATGAAACCAGTCTCTCGTAAGCGTACGAGTAATGTCAGTCCGGGCCGCTTCCATCCAACAATACCGCCGAATCGATAAAATACTAAGGAGGGCAACAAATCGAACATCAACGTCCACAAAACCTTTTGTGTTCTACTCGAGATAACATCTACGCATGAACCTAGCTCATGATGCCACTAATGGGGAACGTTGCATGGGAAACAAAAAAATTCTTACGCACACGAAGACCTATCATGGTGATGTCCATCTACAAGAGGAGATTAGATCTACGTACCCTTGTAGGTCGCTAAGCGGGAAGCGTTAAGAAACGCGGTTTATGTAGTGGTACACCTTCGTGATTCAAATCACCGTCGTCCCACGATCCGTCCCACGGTCCGTTCCGATCTAGCGCCGAACGTACGACACCTCCACGTTCAGCGCACGTATAGCTCGATGACGATCTCGGCCTTCTTGATCCAGCAAGAGAGATGGAGAAGTAGATGAGTTCTCCGGCAGCGTGACGGTGCTCCGGTGGTGGTGATGATCTATTCATGCAGGGCTCCGCCTGAGCTCCGCGGAAATCTGATCTAGAGGTAAAACTATGTGGAATAACCTGGAGTTGCACATGGCAAAGTTGTGTCTCAAAAAGCCCTAAACCACCAATATATATAGGAGGAGGGGAGGGGCTAGCCTTGGGGCATAAGGGCCCCAAGGGTGTGCCGGCCGAAGGGGAGGAGGACTGCTCCTCCAATTCGGTTTGGGAAGGAGGAGTCCTCCTCTTCCTTCCCACCTTCCTCTTTCCTTCTTTTTTTTCTTTCCTTTGGTATTTTTACTTGTGGCGCCATATCCCTCTTGGGCTGGCTCCACCAGCCCACTAAGGACATGGTGCGCCACCCTAAGGCCATGGGCTTACTCTCGGGTGGGAGGGCCCCTCCTAGTAAACACCCGAAACCCATTCGTCACTCCCGCTACACTCCCGGAAATGCCCGAAACTTTCCGGTGACCAAATGAAACCATACTATATATCAATCTTCATTTCCGGACCATTCCGAAAACCCTCGTGACGTCCGTGATCTCATCCGGGACTCCGAACAACATTCGATGACCACACATATAACTCAACTATACTAAAACATCATCGAACCTTATGTGTGCAGACCCTGTGGGTTCGAGAACTATGTAGACATGACCCGAGACACTCCTCGTTCAATATCCAATAGCGGGACCTAGATGCCCATATTGAATCCTACATATTCTTCGAAGATCTTATCGGTTGAACCTCAGTGCCAAGGATTCATATAATCCTGTATGTCATTCCCTTTGTCCTTCGGTATGTCACTTGCCCGAGATTCGATCGTTGGTATCCGCATACCTATTTCAATCTCGTTACCGGCAAGTCTCTTTACTCATTCCGTAATACAAGATCTCGTGACTTTACACTTAGTCACATTGCTTCCAAGGCTTGTGTGTGATGTTGTATTATCGAGTGGGCCCCGAGATACCTCTCCGTCACACGTAGTGACAAATCCCAGTCTTGATCCATACTAACTCAACGGACACCTTCGGAGATACGTGTAGAGCACCTTTATAGTCACCCAGTTACGTTGCGACGTTGATACACACAAGGTATTCCTCCGGTGCCAGTGAGTTATATGATCTTATGGTCATAGGAATAAATACTTGACACGCAGAAAACAATAGCAACAAAATGACACGATCAACATGCTACGTTCATAGTTTGGGTCTAGTCCATCACATGATTCTCCTAATGATGTGATCCAGTTATCAAGTGACAACACTTGCATATAGTCAGAAAACCTTGGCTATCATTGATCAACCGACTAGCCAACTAGAGGCTTGCTAGGGACATTGTTTTGTCTATGTATCCACACATGTATCTATGGTTTCATTCAATACAATTATAACATGGATAATAAACGATTATCTTGTAATAGGAAATATAATAATAACTATTTTATCATTGCCTCTAGGGTATATTTCCAACACAACCACCTCAACGTTTATAATAAGAAAAATTGTTGTGTAGTGAGCTAATAATTGATCTAAATATTTATGGTCGGAACACTTCCCCACACCTTAAGGTTTCGTGTTCTCGCCGGTTCCCTTGGCTCCGAGACTCGGTCCTCCTCCTCCGTTGTACATCCTGTTCTGCGACCGCTGGGGCTGATAAGGGTGACCTTGGCTAGACGTGATTAGATATACGATGGGTGAGTTTGGGTGATCTCATTAGAAACTCGTTGAGCTATAGTTTCCAGGGTGTCGGAGGCTTTGACTTCGGCCCCAGGGCGATAAAAATCTGGAGGAGATGATGATGCATCTCGAGATCAGGGAGGAACATAAGGACGACTTTACCTATGATGAAGAGAACCCGTCACTAGTGGTGCCCATTGACTGGTTGGCGATTGCTAGGGTTCACACGTTGAAGGATTACTTATGATTCTTCAAGAACATGTGTAACGCTAGCATCTAGCACATGTGGTCAAATTCAGACCACTTGGTGGTAACGTATACACCATGTAATTTCTCTTGCCTGGGTGATTTAGACAAGGTAATGGAGGAAGGTCCATGGACTTTCCACGATAATCATGTCCTTCTTGTGCTTTACAATGTCTTAATCAAATCATCTATAATTGATCTGAACAAACTCAAATTTTGAATTCAAAACTATGATATACCATATGGTTTGAACCGAAGAAGTTCCACACATCAAATTCGAGCCCTGTGAGGAGTTTGATATTTTTGACATTTTATAAAATGTTCAAATTGAAGATCCTATACCATATATGATACACATGATTGTTTGTATTCTAGAAAAAAGATCCAAGACCATATGTGTATATTTTTTGCAGGACGAAACCAACAAGCCTAAGAATGCGCAAATGAGAGTTCGTATAGAGAAATGGTGACTAAAACATGAAACTACATGTGTAGAATACAAAGGAGGATATAGAGTGTAGTACGACCATGGGTAGTCTATACGTGTGATTATTTACTAATTTTGTTCCACTTTGTTCCTCCGTGATCCACCTTGGTGACCAGTGGAGGTATCAGGAGATAATAAAGCTCCACTATAGTCCTTGGATGAAGGGTTAGGTGAAGGATCTTGATAACCTACAAGTGTAGGGGATTGTTTGCAGCCATTTCGTTTAATAAGAGTGTTGAAATCGAGGAGGAGCTAAATGTAAAATTAAAAATCCCTCAAGTTCTATCGACTAGTGATACACTCTACGCGCAATAATCTTCACTTTACCTAGTTCAAGAAATAATACTAGTTTGTAGGTGTAATTGGATAGTTTTGCAAGATAATAAATAATGTGGAAATAAAAGTTAGGTGTTGTTTTAATAAAATAATAATTAAGTTATTTTATTTTAGTGGAGAGCATTGTGTAACACAAGAGAAGGATTTGTCCCTAGGCAATTAATAACTAGATCGGTCATCGTCATTGCAATTTTATATGAGGCAGAGGCATCAGCTAACACACTTTCGGAACTCCAGTAAGAATCGACAACTACTAAAGTGCAATAAGGTAAAATCCAACCATAGCTTTAAGTGTAAAGTCCGTTTTATCCCATATGCAACCATTACCTTACTCGGCATCTCCACAGGAGGAAGAAGATGCATTTGTGCTGAGGAAACCGAGAGCTCACTTGCCATTGCACGATGATGCTCATCCTGTTGCTAAAGACATGAAGAAGAGAAGGCATCAAGGATTGAGGCAGTGGAGGACTTCAGATCCATATGCGGTCATGAGGAGAACTGTTGTTGATCCTTGTTTCCACACTAAGGACAACAAGACTTTTACGAGACAGTGTTGCTAGACAAGAGGCCTGCAGTCAGTGACATGAGATATGTTGAGTGGGATTACATCAAGTTTAATGGGGACTACGTTCCTCGTGTGAGAGAGAACTTCATGTTGATTGACATTGAAGATTTTTTTGGCAAAAAGATACCAGCTTGGAATGATGAGATGATCATGCAATTCTATTCAAGTGCTCATTTCTATCCATATGGAAGGATAGTATGGATGACTAATGGTCACAATTATGAGTCCACAGTAGAGGCGTAGGCCACTATCATTGGTGCCCAGAGGCATAAGAGGGAGATTTGGATGTGTACTCACAACCCAAGATTAATCACAACACAATGGAAAACATGTACAATCCAGTGCCCCATCAGTATGTGAAGACACGTAAGCTTGACTCTGACCATTTTCTGCAACGAGGAATACCAAAAACAAACGCCATTATGAGATACCCCTGATGCCCAAATCATGAGATGATAAGATGATCACGGGTTGTTCCATTAACATGCTGCACCACTTAGACACCCACACCCAAATCATAGTGATGGATTTGATAGTAGAGTCTGTCACGAGGACTCTTGCAGATGAGAAGAATCTTGTGGGTATGCACCATACATTCAGATACTTATCAATGCCAAGATTGGCAAGCATGCATATCAAGTTGATTGTCCACACCTGCCACTATAGCCAGAGTTCGAGGACAATGTAGTTGTGATGGACCCCACCCACCCATCTCAGCTATAGTGCGACAGGCAGCAGAGGTAGTACAGGTAGAGGCAGCCAGAGATGCTCCAGCTCCACAGCTTAGATCTAGAGAGGAGAAGATGTCTTTCTTATCAGCACCATCCGAGGGATGGAGGGGAATATTTCTGAGATCATGCTGAACTAGAAGATCCTTGAGAGGATCGTGTAGACTAAAATCCCGATCTGGATGTCAAAGTGACAGAGTTGTCTACAAGTGTTGAGCAGCTCAAGCATGAAGTTGATGTAGTGCATACACCTCGATCTAGCATGGATGATGAGGATTCACATCTTCCCATGAATACTCAGTTCAGGACCTATTCTAGGTCTGCAGTTGTGCTAGTGACAGAAACAAGACCAACTTCATTAGCTCAAGCGTCACCTCCAACTCCATCTCCTGCACCTCCCGTTTCAACACCTCCAGCTCCAGGGACATCCGCAGAAGACTTCGCCGACGCTCTTTTGTCTACTCCATCGACTCCTACCGAAGGAGGTCAAGCCCAGAGAGACGACTAGTTCTAGACCTTTTAACTTTTTGGTAACTTTTTTGCAAAAGGGGGAGAAGTGTATAGATCATTTAGGGCTTCGAGAGAGAGAGAGAGAGAGAGAGAGAGCTTTGCCTTTTTATTTTCTCTCGTTTGGTTTTACAAAACATTTGGTCTTTTGGATGACTTAAACTTTCGTGTTTGATCATAAGCCTTGATTCTTGATGCTACTATGTTATTCCTTTGAGCTATCTACATGATGATCATTCACTCATTTGTTTGGTGTTATGTGTAGTACTATTCATACATATCATCTATGCGCACCACCAAGATGTATGTGACATGGAAGAGTGATCCATGATCCTAATCGATTGTGCATTTGCATTCAAATGCAAATTTAAAAGAACGCACAAATTTAGGGGGGAGATCTTGCTTTTCACATACTTCTCAAAGCGACGATGCTACTCATTAATTGATCTTTTGTCGAAGCTTTCATTTATATTTGTCATCAATTACCAAAAAGGGGGAGACTTAAAGCATAATTGCTTTCTAAGGTGGTTTTGGTAATTAATAACAACATATGTATCATTGAACTAATGATATTATCCAAGTATATTTTAGAAAAGTTCAAAGATACATTGGCTAAAGGATTGTGAGGAGAAACCCCTTGATGCAAGGAAAGAAATAGGATTGCTCAAGCTTAAAGCAAGAGGACTCTACATTTTATATTTGTGAGAAAGCACTTTTGAGTCCATCGGAAAGCCAATATTATTAATAGGGGGTGAGGAATTATGATGAATTGTTTTCTCTAGTGCTTAGAGATAGCCACCAAAAATACTTAGCATTGCTCTCACAAATATCTGTCCAAAGACAAAATAGCAAAATTGGTGCCACCAAGTTTTACCATTTGACCCTACCGATTTTCCATGAGACAGATCCTTTGCCGAACACTAATCTCTTCGTACCAGCAACTTCCATATCGATGTTACTGATATCAGTGACCAAGTTGCTAGTGTGTCAATTCCAAGAATCGGAATTTTCGAGTTTTGGAATCCATCTCACCAAGATTTGTAAACTGCTCTAGGTCATCGTATCGGCACCACCGAGATCCATATATCGGTCCCACCGAGAATTTAAAAGTTGCCACATTTGGTGCAACTCGGTACCACCAAGATTCATTTCGTTGTTGTCAAATTGGTCAATAATGTTGTAACGGTTGATTTTGGGGGATGCCTATATATGCCCCTCCACCACCTCTCATTTGCAGAGGAAGCACTCACAACACACACACACACACACACACACACACACTTGCCAGATCCATTTTTCTAAGAGAGAGCCACCTAATCATGTGTTGAGATCAAGATATTCCAATCAATCCATTTGAAACTTGATCTCTAGCCTCCCCAAGTTGCTTTCCACAAAATCAATCTCTCCTGCCCATGCGAAATCTATGAGAGAGTGATTGAGTGTTGAGGAGACTATCTTTTGAAGCAAAAGAGCTAGGAGTTCATTTTTCTATCGCATCTATTACCTTTTGGAGGATGGTGCCTCCTAGATTGGTTAGGTGTCGCGTGGGAGCCTCCTACTTCGTGTTGTGGAGTTGAACCAAGAAGTTTGTAAGGGCAAGGAGATCGCCTACTTCGTCAAGATCTACCCCAAGTGAGGCTAGTCATTCGTCGATGTAAACCATGGTGGAATAGACAAGGTCGCTTCTTCATGGACCCCTTGTGGGTGGAGCCCTCCCTGGACTCTTGCAGCCGTTACCCTCCGTGGGTTGAAGTCTCCACTAACGTGGACGTACGATAGCACCACCTATCGGAACCACGCCAAAAATCGTTGTGTCAACCATTGCTTTTGATCTTCCTTCCCTACCCTCTACTTACATTTGAACGTCTTTACTTTCGCTGTTGTACTGTTAGATGTGCATGATTAGGGTGAACTTGACTAGTCATAATTGCTAAAACTGGACCACAACTAAAATTAGGAAAAGGCTAAGTTTTTATTTGGTCAATTAGTCTAATCATCTCCCTATAGACATACTTCTGATCCCACACTTTGTCGCCGCCCGTTCGCCCTCCTCGTGCCACCGCAACTTTCCTGTGCCACTCAACTCGCTCCCCTTCTTCCACTTACCACCCCTCCTCCTCCCCGATGATAGCAGGCCGCACGCCAGGCACGGACAAGGCGAGTTCATTCGGAACAGTGCGCCCGCATGCGCACCATGTCCCACCTAGTGTGTTGCAGCTTTGCCCATGTGCTCGCACTATTCTTGGCATCGTCCTTGTCGTCTCCAAGCAGCGCCCGAGCTCTCTCCCTCTCTCATTTATTTTGCAGCTCATCCCCGTCGGAGCTCGAGCTCGGTCACCTCACCAACTATAAATAGAGCCGCACCTGAGCCATTCTAGCCATCTGCACCACTTCGCCTAGCCACAAATCGACCACCACAGCTCGGGGCAAGGCTGTAGGGCCTCCAGCCTATGATCCTCGTTGGAGTTGGCTATGGATCCCCTCGGTCGTCCACTCGCTTCGGTACCCCTCGTCTTTGCCCTCCTCCTCATCATACGAGCTCGTGGTGATCCCCTGAGAAAGACGGTGCCACGAGTTCAATGGAGTGGAGCCATCTTCCCCAACTATGACCAGCTCATCCACCCGCCATCTCTGGAGAGGATCATTCCGACGCCATCCACCCACCTATGTAATTGTTTCGGTTGCGTACGTGTTAGCAATAAAGTGCTCGACCCATTCCCCCTCTCCCCAACAACCGTCGTGGTCTCTGAGTGAGTCCAGGACTAAGGGGTCATCGAGATGCCGGCGTATCTCTATGGGCCAGACACCTGGGCTACGGCCGCCGATGACATATACGAGGAAGATTCCACAAGACTTGGTTATCAAGGCAAGGAGTCCCCTACACCGACGTAGCCGACTAGGACTCTTGTTATCCTAGGACTATGGTAAATTATATAAACGGAGGGCATGCTAGTTGATACACAATCTCATAGTCATATGATCATTACTCCTAGGGTTTAGACCACAACGTGTGATCTCGAGGTAGACCAACTCTGTACTCGATACACCATCATAAATATAAACAAGAGCAGGACATAGGGTTTTACCTCCATCAATAGGGCCCGAACCTGGGTAAAACATCATCTCCTTCGTTCCTTGTTACCCATCGATCCAAGATCCACACATCGGGCCCCCTACCCGAGATCCGCCATTTTTTCTCGAACTTTAGTTTGGCATATTCCGTGTCGAGCTCCACCTCGGTGTTGTCAAAACACACTTAATGGATGAAATAGTTCCACAGGAGATACGATCCTTGGGACATGTTTCCAACCCAAGTCTCGGGGCTACTGGATATATAGCTCATCATTGAATAAATTACACCAACCAGAAAATCTTTTCCGACCCGTAGTTCGGCATCTTTCCTACCGATATGAACCTTGGTGTTGTTAAACATACACACCAAGTGCAATATGGTTTCCGAGGATATTCGATCCTTACGTCGGTTGGTCATGCCTAACCTGAGTCTCGGGGGCTACTGCACACCGCATTTTAATCCTAAAGTTTGCTACTGAGCAAGGAATTAATCCTCAGGCTGATTTTGCAAATCGACCTCAGTCTCGAGACCTATTGGGATCAGCGGTTTTATTTTTTCTATTAGGCGCATCTCAGGTTTTAGACCGACATGCACCTTGAGGGCTATTGTCTATACATCTTCGTAGTAAAAAATACACCAAACGGAAATAAATTCCGCCAAAAACAGCTCGAGACCGAGGTGGTGCACCACCTCGGAAGTAGTCTCACATATACTTCGGATGCGAATGGGTGGCGCTATAAAAGACTATTCCAGCATTTAAGCTCGGACGAATTCCTTGAAATTTTCACAGACCGAGGTAATCTATGACACCTCGGATGCCAACCAGCGTTGGAGCTCGGCTACAAAAAGACATCTCGAAAGTAGTCTGGCGCTAGTGCTCGGACGCAAGAGGACGCCGCCAAACGGGGAACATTTCAAACCCGAGATGTGGCGTGAAAAAAAAGGCATTAATAAAGGCTAAAAACTTAAAGGGGCTCCACGGATACCCGAAGTTTGAACTCTTCGGATACACTTTGGTGATCCTCAAAGATCAAAGATAGGAAGATTTGTTCAATTAGTATTCAAGACCTACGACCGAATATGAAGAACAGTTTGGAAGAACCGAGGAGCGTCCCCAACTTGGAGGCCTATGCTTGGAAATCAAGAAGTCATCAACGGCCGAACTGATGTTGGTCGAACATAAATGAGGAAAAGAACTCGTCCCGCAAGCTGAAGACTCTGAACGTGTGAAGATGTTGAGGATCAAGAATACGACATTGGTGGCCAGTTTTGGGGCTACTGAGGGAGTCCGGGATGAAGGGTCCTCGGGCCGCCAGCCTATCTCTACGGGCAAGACTCCGGGGCTACTTAGGGTAGCCAATGACATATACGAGGAAGATTCCACAAAAGTTGGTGATCAAGGCAAGGACTCCTCTACACTAACGTAGCCGACTAGGACTCTTGTTATCCTAGGCCTACGGTGCATTATATAAACCGAGGGCGGGCTAGTCGATAGACAATCTCATAGTCATATGATTATTACTCCTAGGGTTTAGACCATCATCTGTACTCGATACACCATCATCAATATAAACAAGAGCAGGACGTAGGATTTTACCTCCATCAAGAGGGCCCGAACGTGGGTAAAACATCATCTCCTTCATCCCTTGTGTTAGAGCATATTTCTCCATATGTTGTTTTGGTAATTGATGACAATTCCTATGGACTAATGGTTGTTTGAAGTTATATTTATAGGATTTGTCCATAGGCACTTCTCCAAGGAGTTTATATGATGACCAAGGTGGTATTCAAGGTATTATCCAAAGAATGGTCATAGAGTCACAAGGTTGATCAAGATCGTTAGACAAAGAGTAAATCAAGATGATCAACACACAAAGCATACAAGATGTACCGAGAGGGATCAAGAGATCCCATGGTACGGTAAGCATTGTCCATTACGTGTTTGTGTACTAACCCATGGTCTTCGTGAGAGTTCTATGTGGGGTTAGGTCTGTTTCCATGGGCTTGCGTCAAGAGGAAGATATCATACAACCCATGGAGGATGATATCAAGTGGTGATCGTCATAAAGATTGCGGTGTGCAAGTTCAAGTGGATCAACACGAAGATATCTTGCTTGAAGCTTGCCATCCATTGTGGTGGCAATGGACTTGTGAAGATATGTTGAAGAGCGGCTCACCCATATTGTGTATGGGGGAGCAATCAACTAGTCTTCATCAAGCCAACGCAATCCAGAAAGGTGGTCCATCTTGAGGAAGCCAAGATCATCTTCATCTAGCTCAAGAGGACGAGGTGCAAGGTATAGGTTTGCCCTTGATAGGTTTTCTGTTGTAGGATAGATTGCCGTACTATCAAGGGGGGCTTACAAGTAAGTAGCTTGATTGTATCGTTTGTTGAGATCTCAAACCATTTTCATCCTTGCATCATACTTCTTGGTTCTTGTTTGGTGTTTCTCTTGGTGAGTTTTAGAGCTTATGGTCATCTTCATGACAAGCTCGAGTTCATCAAAAAAGGAGTCCATATGCATCTTCTCTGATGTTTTCGATGTTGGAGTTCTTGTCGGTTCTTCATTCTTAGAGTTTTTGTCGGTGTTTGATAGCTCTTGTCGTCCTGAATCCGACAAGCCTGGGTTTGCTCGATTTGGAGCTCGTATGCGAAAGTTATGGCAGTTTCACTGGCGAGCGGTAGTACCGCTTGTGCCAAACGGTAGCACCACTCCTGGTGGGCGGTAGTACCGCTTCGAGACGGTAGTACCTCTCTCTGAGCAGTTGTACTACATTGGACTTTTTGCGAATACTTTCCCAAGCGGTGGTAGGCGCGACAGTAATATCTTTACTATCGTGGATGTGCGGTAGTACTGCTCCTTGCCTAGCGGTAGTACCGCTTGCGCCAAGCGGTAGTACCGCTCCTCACCAGCGGTAATACCGCTAGAGGCAGCGGTAGCGGGCTGTAAGTGGGGGTAACGGTGTGATTCCTTTCCGCACTATATAAAGTGGGTCTTCTTCCCCCTTGGGCTGATCTATCTCTTCAGCTCATGTTCTTCCTCCATTGTTGACCTTCTTCGAGGTTGCTAACTCTCAATCCCTCCAATGATTCTTGCTATTTTTTGAGGGAAAAGAGAGAGGAGATCTAGATCCACATCTCCACCAATCACTTTCTCCTCTATGTGAGGTGAACCCCTTGGATCTTGATCTTGGAGTTCTTTCTGAGCTCCTAGTTCTTCCTCTCATATTTCTCCATAGCTTTTGTTGTTGTGGGGGGATTTGAGTCTGAGGGACTTGTCCACTTCATGTGTTCTTCCATTGCATTTGGTGCATAGGTTTGAGTTCTCCACGGTGTTACGTGGAAGTGAAGTTTGAGAAGCTTATTACCTTTTGGTACTTAGTACCCTAGAGATTGTTCTTGGTGGATGCTTTGGCGTCCTAGAAGCTCGGTGGTATCTCGGAGCTCAATCATTGTGGTTTAAAGCTCCGGGCAAGCGTCGGGGTCTCCAATTAGGTTGTGGAGATTGCCCCGAGCAATTTGTACGGGTACCGGTGACCGCCCCCTAGGGTTGCCATTTGTATGGGTTCGGTGACCGCCCTCAAGGGTCCCTTAGTGGAATCACGACATCTTGCATTGTGCGAGGGCATGAGGAGATTACGGTGGCCTTAGTGGCATCTTGGGGAGCATTGTGCCTCCACACCGCTCCAATGGAGATTAGCATCTGCAAGGGTGTGAACTTCGGGATACATCGTCGTCTCCAAGTGCCTTGGTTATCTCTTACTCGAACCCTTTATATATGCACTTTAATCTGTGATAGCCATATTGTTTCTTGGCATATATCTTGCTATCACTTAGTTGTTTAATCTTGCTTAGCATAAGTTGTTGGTGCACATAGGTGAGCCTAGTTGTTTTAGGTTTTGTGCTTGATAAATTAACCATTAGTTTTATTCCGCATTTGTTCAAGCCTAAACCATAATTATTTTAAAACGCCTATTCACCCCCCTCTAGGCGACATCCACGTCATTTCACCTTGTTACCCATCGATCCAAGATCCATAGCTCGGGACGCCGTACCCGAATCCGCAGGTTTTGACACCGAAATATCCTTGCCGGAGAACCACCGGTGACAAAGCCGCCATGCAAAGTTCCCCTCTCCCTCTCTTTTAACCCTGACGGGTGGGACCCCTATCAGCCTCTCTCTCCCCCGCCTGAAGCGGTATAAGTGGAGGCGCCCGGTTAATATACGCCTTCTACCTAATTGCCTATGGATTTTCTTATTTTTAGTTTAAATTCAAATATTTTGACGAGACTTTGGCCAACTTTATCTTTTAAACCATATGTCCAAATGAGTTGAAACTTTTTTGCATTAGTTTTGTCTTGAGCTAAACTTTCTGGCTGCAAAATTCAAGAACTTTCTTTATTGTCCAGAATTTCGGGTGCAATAAAATGTTTTAGTACATTTTATTATTATATTTAAGTTATTTTCAGAAGAAAATAATTGCCTTGGAGAGGACGAGGAGTAGTGTGACACTCCTCTAAACTAAGGCAAGCCACAATATTATTTTGGAAGGATGCCATTGCAATGGAAATGGTTTTATTTAAATTAAAAATAATTTCTTATGCATAATTATTGAACGAAAAATTGTATACTAAATGCAACCCCCTGATTTCATGTGATATTTGCATGCTAGTTATGTAGATTTTATACTCCATGTCATGATTAAATTGATGCATTAGTTACTTGCATTCATATTGTCATGATTAACGTGGATGCATTATCATCATGATCCATGCATCACACTTCATACTATGACTAAAATAATTCTACTTTCAAGTTAAACCCGATGTTAATTCAACTTGAACAAGCTGTTGATCGTGTCATGGTGCCACCGGATCAACCTCACAAGTGCAACCAGATATGCCTGGATGGGAGGTCCTAATGCGGTCTATTGTCATGCCTCTCATCGGTGCCTCCAACTAGGGAAGGTTGTGCGCTTGCATTACCCTACCCCGTTGGGCAGTCATAACCTTGTGTGTTCGTAGTTGTACGGTACCGATGCCCCGTTTGGTACGTGTTTGTTTGGCCACAACGGTGGCAACCACAAAGGTGGTGGATGTCACGATTTAACATCGAGGCCAGGAGAGTGTCATGCAATATAATGGTTTTGTTGCAATTTCATTGGTCCACCCGAATGAGAGCACGAGGCCATGAGTTCCATGGTGTGGGTACATTGTACTAACCTCTACAGAGTGTATACTCTATCAATAGCTGCATCCTCGGATATGGACACAATTCATGGTAGGTCACACTATGGGTCAATAGTAATAAATAACTGGCACACTTAATAAATCAGAGATGACACTTGGTGATCGGTTGAGGATCATGATGGTAAGTTGTTGACCGTGGTTAGGAGGTAACCCCAAGATGGTAAGTGATACGTCTCCAACGTATCTATAATTTTTGATGGTTTCACACTGTTATCTTGTCAACTTTGGATGTTTTGTTTACCTTTTATATCTTTTCTTGGGACTAACTTATTAACTCAGTGCCAAGTGCGAGTTCCTGTTTTTTGTGTGTTTTTGACTCTTTTCAGATCTTATTTTGGAACAGAGTCCAAACGGAATAAAATCCCCAAAATGATTTTTTCCAGAACGGAAGAAGATCGGGAGGCTTGAGGGCCAAGCAAGTGGGCCCACAGGGAGCCCACAAGCCCTGTTGCCGCGGCCAGGGGGGAGGCCGCGGCAACCAAGCTTCTGGCCTCCCTGGCGCGCCCTGCCCTAGGTCTTTGGCCTATAAATTCCCTAAAAATCCAGAAAAAATTAGGGCGTCCACAAAAACACTTTTTCGCCGCCGCAAGCTTCCGTTTCCGCGAGATCTCATCTGGAGACCCTTCCCGGTGCCCTGTCGGAGGGGACTTTGGAGTTGGAGGGCTTCTTCATCAACATCATCGCCCCTCCAATGACTCGTGAGTAGTTCACTTCAGACCTACGGGTCCGTAGTTAGTAGCTAGATGGCTTCTTCTCTCTCTTGGATCTTCAATACAAAGTTCTCCATGATCTTCATGGAGATCTATCCGATGTAATCATCTTTGGCGGTGTGTTTGTCGAGATCCGATGAATTGTGGATTTGTGATCAGATTATCTATGATATATATTTGAGTCTTTGCTGATTTCTTATATGCATGATTTGATATCCTTGTAAGTCTCTCCGAGTCTTGGGTTTTGTTTGGCCAACTAGATCTATGATTCTTGCAATGGGAGAAGTGCTTGGTTTTGGGTTCATACCGTGTGGTGACCTTTCCCAGTGATAGTAGGGGCAGCAAGGCACACATCATGTTGTTGCCATCAAGGGTAACAAGATGGGTTTTGTCATAGATATGAGATTGTCCATCTACATCATGTCATCTTGCTTAAGGCGTTACTTTGTTCTCATGAACTTAATACACTAGATGCATGCTGGATAGCGGTCGACGTGTGGAGTAATAGTAGTAGATGCAGAAAGTATCCGTCTACTTGTTTTGGACGTGATGCCTATAGATATAATCATTGCCATAGATAACGTCACGACTTTGCGCGGTTCTATCAATTGCTCAACAGTAATTCGTTCACCCACCATCTACTTGCTTTCATGAGAGAAGCCAGTAGTGAACACTACGACCCCCGGGTCTATTCACACCTATCGTTTCCACTTTCACTTTTACTTTGCTTTGTTACTTTGTTGCTTTCAGTTCTCACTTGGCAAACAATCTATAAGGGATTGACAACCCCTTCATAGCGTTGGGAGCAAGCTCTTTGTGTTTGTGTAGGCACTTGTGATACTCCTTCACTAGATTGATACCTTGGTTCTCAAAACTGAGGGAAATACTTATCGCCGCTGTGCTACATCACCCTTTTCGCTTTGAGGGAACACCAACGCAAGGCTCCAAGGCCACGGGGGAATCCTTTGCATATTTTCCTAGGAAGTCCTTAAAGGCGTAGCCGTAGCAGAAGGATTCCTGGTGCCGTTGCTGAGGAGAATCAAGACAAGAATAGTCTCCCGTCAGCACGCTTGTTTCTGGCGCCGTTGGAAGGTCTTTTGTTGCAGTAGCAGTAAGTTGGTGTGAGGTATCGTGATCATATCCACATGCATATCATGTATAATATTATCATGTTCATGCTCATGCATGAACTTGTTAAATGCCTTGCTATTGTTTGTCATATTTGCTTTGTTAGTTGTGAGCTTACAAGTACATTCAAAGTACTCACATGGCTTATCAGGCCAGATGCAGGACAAGTCGTGCAAGGCGTTGATGTCGATTAGTTTGATGCTACCTAGGATCGTGTCCCAACAGTGTCCTTCTGGAGTGGAGTTCTGCTACTTCGTTATTCCATTACCGCGTAGTTGCTTCCCTTATTATCGAGGCCCCTGAGATGTTACTAAATAATGTACATAAGTGTAGTCGGACCATGTGTGCCGCTTGGACTCGCTTATCATGTAATATGTGAACCTCTGTATCTGCAAGATATCAATAAAGCGGTTGTACTGTGCACCAACTTGTTGTGTGTTGCTAGAACACTTGATCTCTCGGCTGTCAATGCAAGGTAAACCGGTTGCTGTGAGCTTGGGTGCCACAATGCTTGGTATCGGAGCCGCGCTGACTATAGGACACGCTAGATAGATGAAACATTAGAAAGTGGTAGTTAATCCTAGTGGTGATCATTCTGCATTATCTTTTGCATTGCATGCATATCATTTGTTTTATGGCTGACCAGCTAATGTGGTGGTTGTAGATGGCACCAGTTCCATATGCATATCAGCCAAAGCCGACACGTGCTGCTTTCCAACACCTGCTTTGCAATGTGTGGTACCGACTCTACCCCGATCGTGATGACCCTGTGTTCTAGGTGTACCGAGAGCAACTTGCAGATGGTGTGTATGAGTATCACACCGAAGTCATTATACACAACAACACCTTGGTGGGCACCTATACTATATCAACCAAGGGTAGGACGACTTCTACAACTGACTAGGCGGTTCAGTTTTCTCCATTTGAGGCATTCACTCACTTGCGTTACAACGAGATTGAGATGTAGAATCACCCAAGTTTCTTCTTCTACCCATCCCTGTTCGACATGGGACGAGTCTAGTTTCTTGTCATCCATCCGGAGTGTGATCGTTCAGCCACTCATCTATCTCGGTACATAATGGTTGGATACCTCCTAATCTGCATCCTATCTATGGAGCTGAACCGCACTCGGGAGGCACTTGAAGCCGCTCGATCTGTGTTTGCTCCACCTTCTCTTTCACATGCGCCACTCGTTCCTGCGGTCCCCATCCCTCCACCAGCACCTATTACACTAGCATCCACCCAGAGTAACTCAGATACCTTGACGGTAACTCCTCATGAGTCTTCTGCCAAGTGGACTTTACTCCTTGCTACCCCAGCTGCCCCTATGCTTCATAGTCTCCCTGCTCCAGACCCGAAGGGAGAGCCATCTAGTCAGCGCCGTCATGTTTCCTTTGCTCCGGTGGTCTCGGTTAATGTTATCAGTTCTGAGTCCGAGCCAGAGTCTGGGAGATACCAACATAGCTTTCAGACACCCAATGCGATGTGTACAACCGCGAGTAGACGAGTATGACATCGATGTATGTTCGTATGCGTGTAGCGGAGTAGTATTATCCATGATGTAGTACTTTCATGTATGATGTGTGATGTTATTTATAATTATATTGTTGTATTTTATTCACCTTGGTTTTTCTATGTTTCCTTTTTCGGGGTTATTGCTTTGCCTTCTCATTTTCCTTATGGATATTACTCATCTCAATGCTTCGT
This sequence comes from Hordeum vulgare subsp. vulgare, assembly GCF_904849725.1. NCBI lineage: Eukaryota > Viridiplantae > Streptophyta > Magnoliopsida > Poales > Poaceae > Hordeum > Hordeum vulgare. The sequence goes on along the minus strand of NC_058518.1, from coordinate 382,718,226 downwards.
ATCAGGAAGAAATATAGGATGATGAGGTGTGGCAGCAGTAGTCCCGGCGGTGATGATATCCCAGTTCGTCGATCCGCCAGGCAAGCACGGCATTCCCCAAAACCATATCAACCATCCCCTCCTCCACCTCAAGAACCCACAATAGAGAAGATTATGCAGATGTTTGAAGAGAAGAGGAACCAAGATTTGATGGAATTCCTGAGAAATATGCAGACTTTGGTTGGGTAGAACAATCATAACCATAATGTTTGCACTCGAAGCCGTCAAATTTTCATCCAACCAAGCCACCAAGTTTTAGTCACGCAGCAGATCCGATGGAAGCCGATGATTGGATAAGTACTATTGAAAATAAGTTGGAAATTGCACATACTTAAGAAGCTGATGATACGTCTCCATCTTATCTACTTTTCCAAACTCTTTTGCCCTTGTTTTGGACTCTAATTTGCATGATTTGAATAGAACTAACCTGGACTGATGCTGTTTTCAACAGAATTTCCTTGGTGTTATTTTTGTGCAGAAATCAAAGTTCTCCAAACGTCGTGAAAATTTACGGGGAGCAGTTTTGGAAAATATCAAAAATATCCGCGCCAAGCTCCACCTCAGGCGGTGGGCCAGTGGGCCACAAGCCCCTGCTCTGCCACCACCTCCTGGTGGCGGTGGGCAGGCTTATGGGGCCCACACGGCCCTGCCGCCCCCAACTCCAGCTCTATAAGTTGCCTTTCGTCCCAGAAATAATAAAAAGAGAAGTTTTCATCGCGTTTTCGATACGGAGGCACCGCCACCACGTGTTCTTCATCTGGAGGGCAGATCTGGAGTCCGTCTTGGGCTCCGGAGAGGGGAAATCGTCGCCATCGTCATCATCAACCTTCTTCCCTCTCCAATTCCATGAAGCTCTTCGTCGTTCGTGAGTAATGTATTCGTAGGCTCGCTGGGCGGTGATGAGTAGGATGAGATCTATCATGTAATCGAGTTAGTTTTGATGGGGATTGATCCCTAGTATCCACTATGTTCTGAGATTGATGTTGCTAGTACTTTGCCATGCTTAATGCTTGTCACCAGGGCCCGAGTGCCATGATTTCAGATCTGAAATTATTATGCTGTCACCAATATATGTGTGTTTTAGATCCGATCTTGCAAGTTGTAGTTACCTACTATGTGTTATGATCCGGCAACCCCAGAGTGAAAATAACCGGAACCACTCCGGGTGATGACCATAGTTTGAGGAGTTCATGTGTTCACCAAGTGCTAATGCGTTGGTCCGGTTTTTTATTATTAGAATTTTATTTTTGCGTTCAAATTCTCAGCATAATAGTTCAACAACCATTCCACAAATAAAATTCTCAGTACAATATGTTCAACAATTATAGGATTAGGCAGCAATTAACCATGACGAACCACAATATTTAGAGGCAGTAAAGGTGAAGAACCAAACTTTCTTAGTTTCCTCTCTTGACGCTTGTTGATGAATATCTCATTGCCCCATACGCAAAAGGGATCGAAGCGTGGATCAATACCATTGATATATGTACCTACAGAAAACAAGTAACTGTTAGAAGCTAAACTGCGGTTGCACAAATGGTGTAAAATACAACTACCTATGTTCCTAAGTACAAGTATTTTTAGTGATTTCTATATGTACTACATACAGATGTATATAGACATAGTTTAGATTAGATTGTAGATTCACTCATTTTGCTCTGTATGTAGTCTATATTGGAATCTCTAAAAATACTTATATTTAGGAACATATGGTGTATAATACATGGGATGTAGCTAACCTCGACAGCAAACAACAACATCACCCATTGTAGCCCCGCGCAAGTACATGGAAATGCAATGTTAACTACAACAGGGTTAACATCCACCAAAAATAGCAAATGGTAATGAAACGATAGCATCTGTAGTGATATCTTCATTGCAAGAGTGTAGCATGGTAGCAAAGGGATGGATTAGAAAATGGATAGAATTGTTTACTACAATAGGCACGTTTCACTACATACAACCGTATAGCCATTGAAACTGGTACTGAACTAGTGATAGAAATGAAATTGACAGAGTTAAACATCAAAAGGCATGTCCTACTAGAACGGACCTGTTGTCTATAAAAAGGTAGGGAAAATAGATAAGACGAGTTAGGCGTGTTTACTATAACATGCTTAACACATCAACTATACAAAACATGGCCATTGCAACTTGTATTGGTAAGATTCAACTGGTTAGTTCGTACTTGGTAATTCATGAGGGGTAGTTGCTAGGGCACTTCATATGGGCAAGAGCCCGGCCCAAGTAGGCCGCAACGAAGGCGAGGTGTTCCTCCGGGTCGAAGAGTGGCTCAGTGCTGCTGACATGTGTACCTACAAGAAGCAAGTAAATGTTAGAAGTTTAACTGAAGTTGCACAAATGATGTAAAATACTGTAGACATGGGATGTAGCTAACCTCGATGGCAAACAATAGCATCTCCCATTATGGCTGTGCGTAAGTACATGGAAAGGCATGTTAAATACAATAGGGTTAGCATCCACCAAAAATAGCAAATTGAAATAAAACAACAACATCTCTGGTATATCTTCATTATAGAGAGTAGGACCGTAGCAAAGGGACAGATTAAAAAATGGATACAATTGTTAATTGCAACAGGCTAAACAACGTACTAAGTCATGTTTTGTAAGTTTGTAGGTGATATTGGTGAAATTTAGCTGGACATTTCATACTTGAACATCACACAGTATGCAGTACTAAAAATAACAAGGCACATTTAACTACACACAACCTAGTATATCCAATGAAACTGGTACTGATAAAAATGCAATTGACAGAGTTAAACATCACAAGGGAAGTGTTGCCATAGCAGAGAATGGCCCTTTTGTCTATAAAAAGGTATGGAAAACAGCTAAGACATGTTAGGCATGTTTACTACAACATGCTAGTGTGTACAAAACATAGCCATTGCAATTGGTATTGGTGAGATTGAACTGGCCAGTTCATACTTGGTAAGTAATGAAGGGTAGTTGCTGGGGCACTTCAACTTGGCCACCGCCTGCCCCATGTCAGCGGAGGCGGAGGCGAGGTGTTCCCACAGGTCAAAGCATGGATTAGTGTTGCTGACATGTGTACCTGCAGGCAACCAGTTAATGTTAGAAGTTAAACTGCAATTGCACAAACAATGTGAAATACTCTAAGACATGGGGTGCAGCTAACCTCGACGACAAACAATAGCACTGCCCGTTATGGCCCTGCGTAAGTACATGGAAAGGCATGTTAAGTACAATAGGGTTAGCATCCATCAAAAATAGCAAACAGAAATAAAATGACAACATTTCTAGTGATATATTCATTGCGGAGAGTGGCACGGTAGCAAAGGGATAGATTAAAAAATGGATAAATATTAATTACAACATGCTTAACAGCATCCTGAGTCATGTATTGCAAGTTTGTTGGTGGTATAGGTGAAATTGAGGTGGACAGTTAATACTTGAACATCACACAGTGTGCAATACTGAAATAAACAAGGCATGAACATGCTTAATACATAAGCCGTACAAAACATAGCCATTGCAACTGGTATTGGTAAGATTGAGCTGGTCAGATCATACTTGGTAAGTCCTGGGGGTAGTCGATGGGGCACTTCATCTGGGCCAAAGCCTGCACCAAGTTGGCGGCGACAGAGGTGATGTGTTCCTCCGGGTCAACATGCACATCGGCCATCGGGCCATCGGCCGGATCAGCTCCTCGACCTCCACATGATACATGGTTGGGCTTGCGTGAGGATGCTCTGGAGGTAGGGCGATGGGGATTCGGAGGCATGACGATGTTTCGCATGCACCATTGAAGCAATGAGGCCGTGGTTGTAATAGAGATTGGTGGGTTACCTGACTGGATCGATGCTGCTCGAGCAAAACGTAGATGTGGTTGAAGTTGTGGTTGCAGCGGCGGGGGGGGGGGGGGGGGTGGTCAGCTGCCGGGAGGGGGCGGGGAGATACTGGGAAATGTGATTGGTGGGGATGTGGTGGGAGGAATAAATTCTAAAATCACGCGCCTAATAAAAATTTTGCTGCAAAAAATGAAACTTGGGTGGGGGAACACACAACACAGACGAAGCGCGTAAAATACTCGTGTGCGAGAAAAGAGCAAATTGGCGGATCCCGTCTCCAAAAAACTACACGTGTAGTTGATCTTTTTGGGGTCAATGGTACGCTTGCTTTATAAGAAAAGGTCGCATATTTAACTAACTCATGGATCATTAACGCAAAAAGAGCACACGATACTCCATTGAAACGGTGTGTAGTAGTGGTAGATGCTCGTAATTAATTATACAAACTTGCGGATGACACACACACTAACTACTTCTGAGATGCTGGTATCAGGGCATGCTGGCCACACATTGCCGTTCTCCTTGCTGGCCATGTCGGCTACAACCCACCATGCTTGGATCTCCACCGAGCTCTCCTCGGCACGACGTGTGACCTCTTCTTTCTTGCGGCACGGGGACTCTCTTTTCTTAATTCATTTCTGCCTTTTCTGCACCTTCTTAGTGGCTTTGGCCGCCTCTTGATCCACCGCACATTCGGCGATGGCAGCATCAAAGTTGACCCACATAGTTGTGTGGTCGCGGGCGGTGATGAACTTAGCACGGTGGGATGCCATCGCTTCCTTGCCATGTGTGCAGTCGCAGGCGGCGAGGTACTCGACGAGGCGAGATGCCATCACTTCCTTACCAGTTACTTTGCGACGTGGTGCCATGAACGACGCTTGAGAGAGCTCCGGGGTGGAGTGGCCGGAAAGTTATATAGTGCGGCGGTTTTAAATAGCTCAAGGACAAACGACGCCAGAAATTTGGCTTCCCTTACAATCTTGGTCATTCATTATCGCACACGGTTCACCTCCGTCGCCTCCGGAAACAGTGTGCGCTGAGCCTATTGTGTGTTGAGTTATGATTGGTTGGAACCCCAACCAAGTGGATCGCACGTGTGCACTCTAGGATGCACTATGATCGAACGGCAACCCATGTCCCTCGCATCACGCCCGCGGCAGTTTTAGCTGGATTGGATTTATCTGCTTATTAATTCCTAGAAAATGCACATAATCCCCTAAATATGGTAAATGAGTTCGGAAAAGTGCTAAACTTGAACATGGTGATTGGTATGGTGTATGTTCATCCTAGAAAAAACTCAAGGACAAAGGGCAAAGGAAATTTAGATTCCCCTTCAATCTTGGTGATTTCCCTCTCAAAACCATGAAACATCCTGAGTGATGGTTATATTTATGAAGGGCGTGCACGATGATATAAGCCAAACCTTCTAATTTTTTTATCATGGCATAGTGAGGCCATACCATGGCACCATGACACATGTCATGTTTTTCAAGCATGTATTTCATGTTTCTATAGTTGAAACCAATAAATGACACATTTGTGGTTGACTCGTGCCACACGTGTCCTTGAAATCCCTGCCCATTCATTGTAAAAGCCAAGTGAATTTATTAAATAGCACGAGCATGATTTTCCCGACCATTCTTGTGCACCTTTTCATGCATTAATTGTTTGAATATATATTATGTCATATAATAATGCCTAGAAAATGCACATTATCCCCTAAATATGGGAAATGAGCCTGGAAAAGTGCCAAATTTGAACACGGTGATTTGGAGGGTGTATGTTCATTGTAGAAATAACTCAAGGAGAGAGTATGGAAGAAATTTGGACCCCTTAATCTTGGTGATTTCCCTCTCGAAACCATGAAACTTCCTAGGTGATGGTTCGATTTATGAAGGGCGTGCATGATGACATAAGCCAAACCTTCTCATTTTTTTACCATGGCATAGTGAGGCCATACCATGGCACCATGAGAGGCGTCATGTTTTCAAACATGTATTTCATTTTTCTATAGTCTAAAAACCAATAAATGACACACTTATGGTTAAGTCTTGCCACACGTATCCTTGAATCACTGCATATTCCTTGTAAAAGGCATGAGAATTTGCTAAATTGCATGAGCATGGTTTTCCATACCATTCTTGTGCACCTTTTCATGCACCGAATTTTTGAATTTGAATTATGTGCATATATTAATGCCTAAAAAATGTAGATAATCTCCTAAGTATTGCAAATGATCCTGGAAAAGGTGCCAAATTTGAACACGGAGATCTTCAGGGTGTATGTTCATCGTAGAAAAAAACTCAAGCACAAAGGACGGAGGAAATATGGATTCCCCTTCAATCTTCGTGATTTCCCTCTCAAAACCATGAAAATTCCTCACTGATGGTTCGATTTGTGAAGGGCGTGCATGAGTACATAAGACAAACCGTCTCAATTTTTTACCATGGCATAGTGAGGCCATACCATGGCACATGCGAGCCGTCATCTTTTTCAAGCATGTATTTCATTTTTCTATAATTGAAAAACCAGTAAATGACACATGTATGATTAACTCTTGCCACACGTATCCTCGAAATCACTGCCCATTACTTGTAAAAGGCATGAGAATTTACTAAATAGCACGAGCATGGTTTTCCACACCGTTATTGTGCACCTTTTCATGCATCGATTGTTTGAATTTTAATTATGTGCATTAATGCCTAGAAAATGCACATAATTCCCTAAATATGGCAAATGAGCCCAGGAAAAGTGCCAAATTTGAACATGGAGATTTTTGGGGTGTATTTTCATTATAAAACATAACTCAAGGACGAAGGAAATTTGGATTCCCCTTCAATCTTGGTGATTTCCCTCTCGAAACCATGAAAGTTCCTCGGTGATGGTTTGATTTATGTAGGGCGTGCCTGTCGACATAAGCCAAACCTTCTCAATTTTTTTACCATGGCATAGTGAGGCCATACCATGGCACCCTGAGAGGCGTCATGTTTTTTCAAGCATGAATTTAATTTTTCTATAGTTGAAAAACCAATAAATGACATGTTTGAGGTTGACTCTTGCCACACATATCCTTGAAATCACTGCCTATTCCTTGTAAAAGGCTTGAGAATTTACTAAATACCATGATCATGGTTTTCCAGACCGATTTTTGTGCAATTTTCATGCACTGATTATTTGAATCTTAATTATGTTCATTAATGTGTAGAAAAGGAACATAATCGCCTAAATGTGGTAAATGAGTCCGGAAAAATGCAAAATTTGAACACGTTGCATTGGAGAGGTTATATTCATCATAGAAAAAACATAATGAGAAATCAAGAGGGAAATTTGGATTATCCCTCAATCTGAGTGATTTACTATCGCACATGATTCATCTCCGTCGCCTCTGCAAACCGTTTGCGTTCACTCACACATCCAAAAGGAAAAAAAGGAAACACTCACCCCACAGTCTAGCCGTCGCGCACTCCTCCGCAACCCTCACCTCATCGACTTCTATTGCGACAACCACCCTAAGCTCAACGGCGGGCAAAGGTCGCACTTCAAATGGCAGAAGATTTCGCCCCTACCGCTTGCCGCCGCCTATGTGCACCGAGTTTCTGGACTCTGTATATTGTGATTTTCGGCGGGATTGGGCCGAGGATTTTCATGATGGAGAAGGTACTTAATTTAGTGAAATATTCACCCATCTCTTATCACAGTTTGTCCGACGTTCTTAATCAACCTGTGGAAATCGTCCTAAGTTCTCATTTTTCATTCAAGTGTCCACAGTGCACACACAAATCAAGCAAGTGTGGTCGCGGCCAGTCGGAAATGAAGTTCTATCTCACCATTCCAGATGACTTCAGGGAGCACTCGGTATGTTCGAACTCACCTTACCACGGTCAACATTGCCTACACTTATGAACAAATACATTATATTGCTACATTCGGATAAAAGGTACGGTGTCACACGCAACCTAGACATCGAAGATGATTTTTTTCTTCTAAATTCGGCAAATTAATGATGTATTGTTCAATCAGTTACTCTCATATTTGCATCAAATATTTTTTACATTGTCTATTTATGACTGTATATTTTTGTACTTTGCTTTCAGCTATATATTCTTCCGTTCTCTAAGTTACTCCCATATTTGCATGTTGCTCTGTTATTTTAATATATCTAATTTACGATCTTAATTTTCATTCCAAGTAGTACATCCCTTGCTTTGCAAGAGCACGAGTAGAAGGAAATCTTGAGCTTCACTTTGTTGATGACTCCACGGATGTCATATTGACAACGCAACATGGATTTACAATGCCAGTTAGCGTAAAACTTGATAAAGATGGTCACTCCTATTTTGATGCGTACCTTTGGATAAAAATTTCTAAGTTTTATGAACTGAAAGCTGGCAATTAAATTCTAGTGCGTGCACCACAGCCTGGTCTAATTAATATTGATGTTTACTTCCCCAATGTCATGAGCTGATCAGAGTCTGATCGAGGTTTGTGTTCTTTCAATTTTCTCATGTTAGCATATTACTTAGCAAAATCGGGGTATTTGTTCTGACTAACTTGTCACTATTTAAGCAACCATGTGTGATTATGTTTTCTGACTCTAATCCTAGGGAGTAACAAATTGTATTTACCAATTTATGCTCACTATATCTGCTCCCATGTTCTGAATAAATAATACCTTTCCACCTTCCAAGCAGGATATGTTGGATGCATAGTTAACGATATGTATGTTACTCGGCATACCAAATTTCACTGGAAAGACTTGAAGCATGTCATAAAATTTGTGATAATCTCACAAAGATAGCATAGTGCATGAATGCTGGATTTTGGATGGGATTAATTCTACCTATGGTGCACACATTGAACAAGACCAATTGAGTGCACAAAACGCTGTTACAAAGTCTTGTTTTTTATGTTAACGTTCATAAACTATATATGTCTTCAACGATATGTTACAATTGGTTTTTATTCTACATTGCAACAGAAATTGCCCGCTGCAGCTTTTCCTGAATCGATTTCCCGACATGGTCGAATTACACTTGTGCGTGCTAATAATGCCAAAGTGATTGCAAGGTACTACCTTTCTCGCATAAATGGAGCCTTTCAAATTAACAAGTTCTCGCTTGTTGTGGCAATGCATCCACATTGGAAAACTGGAGACACTATTCTACTCATGCTATACCAAGGCACATGAGGGTTCTTCCTTTTCATTGACTAGATGCCGAGTCGCCGTGATCAAGCTGCTTCTAGTGGATAGTTGTGGTTATTGGCCCTTAGCCTCTTCAAATGTGCTAGTTGTTAGTATGTTAAGTATGTAGATACAGACCATATGGTTGTCAAAATTGTTAAGTACCATGTTACCAAGATCCTCCTTTTTTTGAATAGTGTCACCAATATATTATATGTTACTCAAATGTTGTCAACCAAGTTCTTAAATTTTCATCGAAAGTATCATACACAGTTCATTCAGTTTAAGCGCGTGCCATGTAGAGTAGATGATGTCCATGTTTTTGACTTGGCGATCAACACAGATGTCCAGATGGAATTTGCATATTAATTGTCCATATTGAAAGTTGAGATAATATAGGGATAAGCCAGCCCATACAATTGACATATTTGACATGCATGAACAAATCAATAGTTTGACGAGTAATTTACAAACCATAAGCTCACTAATTTACAAGAATATAACGAACTGCGTGCCCACAAAAGAGCTACCGTGCACCTGACGCCGACCCACCATGCACATCAGCCATCCATCGTCGTGTCGATCATGGGCTCAGTGGTAGAGGAGGCCACCAAGTCGATGACCTACACACCTTGATTGATCGAGGCTGGGGTAAGCTCAACATCGGGGGTCGCCGGTACTGCCTCGGGCACAACGCTTACGAGGGTTACCACACCTGGTTGGCTCCCGCTAGGGTTGCCATGACGCCCCCAGGCATGCCCCGACAACGTACAACATTGCGCCCTCCTCCATCCGGTACATAAGCATGCGCCTCGTGCATCGGACGCCACGACCGTAGATGTATTTGCGTTGTCCCGGTTCCTACTCCCCCGTCTGCACCATCCACCACAGTCCGAACTGAGCCAGCAGTATCACCTGTTGGTGATCCCTGTCCGCTTTTAGGACAACCCTGGCTAACCTGGCGGCTTGCTCGTACCGTGTTTCCTGCTTCCTATGGCCGTCGTTGGGAGAGGTGGCGACATGTCCGTCGACCGCCAAGCTAACGAACATGCCTTCAGCCTCGATTCCACCGACGCACAACTCCATCCTATCGCCGGACTTTGGGGCTATACCGGTATGCGTGGTTAACTAGATAGAAAGTGGATAATTAGCAAGTCGGCGTTGGCATCCATTGTAGTTGTTATTTATAGCTAAGAGCTGGCTAGGGGATTGGTGATTTTACAATTAACCGATATGCAACGCGGGAAGCCTTCCATAAAGTGTGGGTAGAGTAAAAGTGGAGCACACAACCTGACAACCGTATAGGGTGTCACGTGTTATCACACATGTGTTAACATAAGGAAATGTATGTGTAACTTACTAATAATCGCACACGAGTACTGACATACGCATTGTGTGCGATATTGCTAGCCACCGCAAACAACTAGTTTGCATTTTTCAAAGTGTTTTCTACACACATAATCACACACGAATTAACTATAGTAACCATCTATGTTATATTTTCTCATCACAAACAATTCATCCGAGTGGGTTGTTTGCCACGTATGACACAGGTCTTGTTTACACGAATCTTTTATGTTCTTTTGGATCATGCAAACATTTCATCTATGTGAACTGTATGCTGCATATCACACACATCTTGTTAAACTGAACCGTTTTTATGGTGTTTCCTAATCGAAAATAGTTCGTCTGAGTGAACCGTATGCCGCATATCGCACACACCTTGATCTGGCTGACCGTTTCTGTTGCATTCCCTAATAGCAAACCGTTCATCCGAGCGAACTGTATGCCATATATCACACATGCCTTGATATAGCTGCCCGTTTCTGTTGTTCTACATCATCGCAAACAGTTCTGATGGATTAACTGTGTGCCCCGCATCGCACACGCAAGTATAATATGAACCATGTTTGATGTCTCCGCCATCACAAACGTTTGCATCATCGTTTGTGATTAATGCATCGCACACAATTTCGTCAAAGGGTGTCTAATTGTAGTGTCATGTGTTGATCATTCTACAATGGTGCTGGATCCATGGTCAGAACAAATATTATATGCCAAGGATTGGAAATATCCATCAATTGGATCATTTTTTCCCGCCTCTGTGGTATCAATTGAGTCCACAAAATCGGATGTCATTTTGGGAATGGGTTGGTTGACAAAACACCGGGTTTGTATCAAATGTGCAACTAGAGGTCACTTTAATAAATCCCTTGCAACAGCCATCTCGGTTCTTTGCCGGAAGATCCATGCCAAAGAAAGGAATGGTTTATGCAGGGATTGCTAGGGATATGAATTTAATTCTAGTGGTCGGTGAGTTTCGAGACGTGTTTCTAGAAGAATTGCTAGGCATGCCACCCGACCGAGAGCTTGAGTTTTCTATTGAGCCTGTGCCTTGGATAGCACCAATATACAAGAAATACTATCGTATACTTTCATCAGAGTTAGTGGAATGGAAGAAATAACTTGATGAAATGCTTCAAAAAGGTTATATTTTCCCTAGGTCGTCTCCTTGGGGGTGCACCCACCATATATGTGGGAAAGAAATACGATAGTCTTTGAATGTGCATTGATTACCATGCTCTCAATGATGTCACGATAAAGAATAAATACTCGCTTCCCAAAGTCGCTAATTTCTTTGATCAACTTAGTGGAGCTCAAGTGTTCTCCAAGATTGATTTGTGCACCGGGTATCACCAGCTGAAAATTAGAGAAGAAGACATTCCCAAGACAGCTTTCACTACCACACATGGATTGTATATGTATAGATTCATGCCATTCGGACTAACCAATTCCACCGCCTTCTTCATGCACATGATGAAAAAGGTGTTCAAGTACTTTGTGGACAAATTTGTGGTAGTGTTCATTGATGTTAAGAGTTCTAATATCCTCCATACTAAACAAATTATAGACAGCTCCCAAACTGAAAATAAATTTTATTCCGTTTCCACCATTCTTTCACATTGCACGGCTAGCCGTATCCACGGGTACCGTCCATACCAACACTTCCCAAGGAATTTATTATTTGACAACATAAAATGTTTTTTGCATTTTGGGACTGGGCATCCCTATTACCGCCATACTCTCGTGCAATGACAAGTAAATAAACACTCATCTTGAGAATAACCTATTAACATGGAAGATACTGGCCACCGCTCGCCGCTTCATGAGCGGTACGACCGTACGAGCACACAAAACAGAAATTTATTTTGAAAATTAGAGTTGGCACATAAAAATTTACTTGGAACGTCGTTGAAATACAACATATAGGTAGGTATCGTGGACTCATTTGGCACAACTTTGGGTAGAGGATTTGGAGCACAAGCAATATACCCTCTTAGTACAAGTCAAGGCTAGCAAATAGATTGAGAAGCACCCAACCAAGGAACGAAAACCAGCATAAGTGAATATTAAACATAACTAACACCAAATAATGCAACACAAATAGGATGTAGTTTCATAGCATAATTATTGACTTCATGTGCATTCATAGGGAATCACAAACTTTAACACCAATATTCTTACTAGAGCCTAATTCCTCGTCAACATAACTCGCATATTACTATCTTCATATCACAAAACTATTGCAAAGAATCGGGTTTAATATCCAATGATCTTCATGAAAGTTTTTATTATATCTTTTCTGGACATTCATCACTTTGGGACTAATTTTCATTTAAAGCAAATTTCGAATGAAAATAACAAGCTCTCAAACCAATTAAAGTGAAGATCAAGAGCACATGTTTCTTAAAATTTTCAACTCTCAAAATTATATAAGTGAAACAAGAGAGGATTTCTTCAAAATTTCAGCAACTCTCAAAATAATCTAAGTGAAGCATGAGAGCAAATTTCTTCAAAATAACAACACCATCATGCTCAAAAAGATATAAGTGAAGTGCTTGAGAAATTCCATGGCTCAAATTTTTTTAAGTGAAGCATGGAGAGCGATTCTAACAAATCATAGCATAGTTTAGCTATCTAATGGGTGTGTCTAACAAGGTTTATTCTGACAAACTAACTAGCAAAGAAAGCAAATACACATCTGATATAAGAAGCTCCAAGCAAAACTCATGATATGTGACTAATAAAAATATAGCTCCAAGTAAAATTATCGATGGTTTTTATAAGGAGGGGATGACTTCCAGGGCATCCCCAAGCTTAGCTTCTTGGTACTCCTTAGATATTGCCTTGGGTGCCATGGGGCATTCCCATGCTTAGGCTTTTTATCATTCCTTACTATTTCATCCATCGTGGTCTCACTCAAAACTTGAAAACTTCAATCACACAAAACTCAACAAATTTTTCGTGAGATCCGTTAGTATAAGAAAACCAAACTTTACTATAGATACTCTTGAAAACCTATTCCAATTTTGTTTTTGCATTATACCTGTTGTATTCTAACTTTACCATGGCTTATGCCCCCCGAAATAAACCATAGAATCATTAAAATAAACACATAACGCAAAGAAATCAGAATATGTTAAAAACGGAACAATTTGTAAAGATTCAAAATTTACTTATACTTATGTAAATCCAAAAATTCTGAAAAATTAGGACAACATAGGGATTTGTATCAACCGTGTCTAGAAAATTCAGACACTTTTGATGTTTCTATGATTTTTAGGATTTTTTCTACTCGATGCAAAAGTTTCTATTTTTTAACATGATTAAAGCAACTAACTCCCCATGTGATCCCAAAGGGTTTGCTTGGCATAAACACTAAATAAAACACAAAAAACAATTATAACAATAGAATAATTGTGCAAACACTCAAGAACAGAAAGAAAAAGAAAAAAAATAAATTTTACTTATTGGGTTGCATCCCACAAATGTTATCGTTTTATGCCCCTAGCTAGGCATATAGCATAGATTTTAAGTGAAGTCATCTTTAGTTTCCAACTCCTCAATCATACATCCCTGAGTTTTTAGATATTTGGCATGCATATTCTCAAAAAATACTCCCAGGGATAAAGTTAAAGAATCCATTCATATGAGGGGGTTCACTCAAGTTGAAATGAGCCCTAATCATCTTAAGATCTATGTTGTTGCTAGAAGACGCACTCTTGTTCTTGGGAGTTTAGGTAGTTTTCTTGTTAAGAGGAGTTTTTTCAATATTTTCAATGGAAGAAAAAGTTGTGCTCAAGCTACTGAAAATTTCCTCTAATTATCGATCCGAGCGAGGCTCTCTACTACCCTTTCATTAATTATGGGTTGTTTCCCTTTTAGCATTTTAATAGCATCTCCCATCCTTGAACAAATACAATTAACAAGATCTTGCACCCTTTTATCCAAATTTTCAACTTGTTCTTTGGTAAGAGTTTTCTTTTCAATATCATCTATCCTTTGTATAACATGATCAAGTGTTCAAAATGTTTCATTTATAATGATAGGTGGAGACACCAATAGACTTCCCTTGGAAGTGAGAGCATCTGAGGGTGGACAAGTTCAGAGATTTCCCATGGTGATAGTACCAAGAACAAATCTATACCAAATAGTAATTCCCACATAAAAGTTTCGAAGAAGAACGATAGTAGATTACTTGTGGATAGATCTATCATGAGCATTGCAGATCCTATACCAAGCATCTTTCAAACTTTCTCCTCCCCTTTCTTAAAATTGAGAACTTCAACCTCATGGGTGCTCATAGCAAGGGAGGAGTTTGCCATGGCGACAAGTAAACAAAAGATCCGACAGGAAAACAGCAAACGGAAAAAGGCCAAAATAAAAAGGCAAATTTTTGTGAAGTGAGAGAGAGGAAAACAAGAGGAAAATGGCAAATAATGTAATTTCAAGGAGATGAGAGTTGTGTGTAGGAACCGGATAGATCTTGACTTGATCCTCCCAGCAACGACGCCAGAAATCTTGTTGCATATCGTTGATGCATTGGTTTCCCTCCAAGATTAACAGGTGATGTAGCACATCGAGATAAGTATTTCCCGCAGTTAAGAAACCAAGGTATCAATCTACTAGGAAGATCCACAAGACTATGTAAGCAACACCTACACAGAAATAGCAAATCCTCGCAACCCAACGCATGGAGGGGTTGTCAATCCCTCGTGGGTATAGTAAGGATTGATTGATAGATGAAAATAAGACTGATATCAAATAGAACACGTCAAGGTATTTTTGGGTTTTTGATAATATAGATATGAAACAAAAGAGCAAATAAAGTAGAAATGCAAATAGAAAATAGCAAATTGCAAATAAATGATGTGAAGTAGACCTGGGGGCCTTAGGTTTCACTAATGGATTTTGTCAAGAAAATAGCAAGCGCTGGGTAGACAAATTACAGTTGGGAATTGATATAAAAGCAAATAATTATGACGATATTCAAGACAATGATCATGTACATAGGCATGATATCCAAGATAAGTAGACCGACTATTGGCTGCATCTACTTCTATTACTCCACACATCGACCGCTATCCAGCATGCATCTAGTGTATTGAGTTCATGGAGAAACAGAGTAATGCCATAAGAAGGATGATATGATGTAGACAAGATCTATTCATGTAGGAATAGAACCCATCGTTTTATCCTTAATGACAATGATACATGTGTGTCATGTCTGTTTCTATCACTGAGATTGAGCACCGCAAGATCGAACCCATCACAAAGCACCTCTTCCCGTTGAAAGATAAAAAAATTAAGTTGGCCACACAAAAACCAAATATCAGAGAAGTAATACGAGGCTATAATAATCAAGCATGAATATGTTATAATAGATCTGATCATAAACTCACAATTCATCGGGTCCCAACAAACACACCGCAAAAGAAAGAGTTACATCATATGGATCTCCAAGATGCCATTGTATTGAGAAATAAAACGGGAGAGAAAGCCATCTAGCTACTGCCTACAAACACATAGGTCTGATATAAACTACTCACGAATCATCGAAGGAGCACCAATGAGGATGGTGAACCCCTCTGTGGTCGTGTTCTTCTCTGAAACAGGCTCTAGATTGGATCTCGTGGTTTCTGGAACTTGCGGCTACTAAAATAATTTTCCATCGACTCCTCTAGGTTTTCTGAATATTGGGGTATTTGTAGTGCTCAGAGACGATGGAGGGGGTGCCTGAGGCCCCCACTAGACACCAGGCCATGCTAGGGGCCTCTGGCGTGCCTTGATGTCTAGTGCCCCCCCGGGCCTCGTCTGCTACTCATTCTTGGCTCCCAAGTTTCCTTCTCGTCCAAAAGAAATGACCATAAAGTTTCATGGCATTTGGACTTCATCTGATATGGATTTTCTGCGAAGGAAAAAACAACAGAAACAGGAGTTGCACTTGCACTATATCAATAGGTTAGTCCCAAAAAATGATGTAAAGTTGCTATAAAATGATCACAATATGTCACACCCTATTTTCACTTTATCTCAACTGTAGTCTTTTCAAACTTGGAGTTATTAAAACTTTTTAAGAAAATGCAATGAGTGCAATGATTGTCATTGATTGTATGTATGCTTCAGTGTGTGGATCTAAATATAATTTTTATAACATAATATTTCCATAAAAATCCTTTTTCTTGTTTTTGTTAATTCAAAACCTTGCTTTGGGGTTTGCACTACAAGTCCCTGATTTCAAGGGGCTGCCTTCAACCAAAGATTATATTCTGATTTTAGCACTATTATATCTTTCCAAAATCATAAAATGATTATTTTATAAAATATTTTTCTATTTTATTTGCATGTCCTTTCCCGAGGCAAGAAATGATATTTATGGGTGGAAAATTATTTTTCTACCTTAGGAAAATCTAAGAAAATTTCGAGATCTTCACAGGACATATATTTTCCATACATAAGATTTTTAACCTCTATTTATGTTCAAATTATAGGAGCAAACCTTTGAAAATCTATTGTGTTTGTTTTGGCCTTTTGAAATATTTCCAAAGGAAATATTCTCAATAAACTCCCAGAAAATTCTAGCATGTTTCGCAAGCTATATTTGCTGATCATGCCAAGTTTAACCTCATTCCAAGGTGGTTTGGTTCACCAAATAGTCCTAAAACCTTTCCTATCCAGATTCAAGTTGAAGCAACTCTTCATTACAAAGTTATTCCAAATGGTCTAAAACTTTGCACGAGTGCTCAATACGCCAAACGAGGAGACCCTGCCAAGAATTAGATTTGTGGGAATTATTTGCTGACATTCTCTTCAATAAGGCAAAACTGTCCATTTGGGGTTGTTTTCAAGTTTACATTCTAAAACTTGTCCAATGGAGCTCAAATTTGGTAGAGCATCCGAATCTTGGCTAAAATCCAATATTGTTAACTTTCAGCATCATTGGTGAAGGCTAGCTACCCCAAACCCAGATCAAACACCTTCACCAGATTGGTGAAGCAACATCTAGCACCCTCTATACCCACACCCTTCTCTCCAAACTCCCAACACAGGTCGCCAGCACAACTCCTCAACTGCAGACGGGTGGCCCCTATTTAGTTTGATGTGAGTAAGCCAAAATCACCAATTTAGTTTCTGGTTCAAAGCTGGTAGCATCTCTTTAAGCCTCTCCCTTTAACCAACCTTGCTCTTCTCGGTTCCTAGTATCTGAGGGGCATCTGAGCCACCCCTTAGACAAGCCAGATAGGGCCAAGGCACGCCAGAGCGCCCCAGCATGCCATGGCATGCCAAAGCTGCACTCTGGGTGCACTACAAGGCGCACCCGAGGCAAGGAAAGCTAACCCCGACTGGTTTTAACCTCTCGTTGGTGTCTCTCCATGTCCCCGACAACCATCCGACTCAGGGCAGTCTCAGGGCCCCCTTCTCTCCCTCTCTACTAACTCAGGCGACGTGTGCCCACACGTGCCCGATTCGGTCAGTAGGATGCGGCCCCGCAGCACGCGCGCGCGGAGGCTCGCTCCCTCCCGTTGAGTCTGTGGAGTCTCAAACCATGTCCACGAAACCGTGGTTTCGGCCCCAAGCTCTCTCTCCCTCTCCTACAGCCGTGGTGAAACTACCGGCGCTCCCTCACTCGGTGCACCGCAACTGGCCTATAAATAGGCCCTCCCCCTTCACTCCAGCACCTCACCCCTCTCCTCCAGACTCTCAATCGAGCCCTTAGCCACTCCACTTGAGCAAGGAG
The DNA here is from genome assembly GCF_904849725.1 of Hordeum vulgare subsp. vulgare. Lineage (NCBI taxonomy): Eukaryota > Viridiplantae > Streptophyta > Magnoliopsida > Poales > Poaceae > Hordeum > Hordeum vulgare. Next base: position 382,700,093 of record NC_058518.1, on the reverse strand, counting down.
AGCCTCGGTGCTCGAGATCGACCGAGGTGCCGCCGCTTAGGAGGTCAGTCAATCTTGGGCTACAGGCCTGCTCTCGCGCTCCTCTCACATGCTCTGTGACCGTAGTGAGCTCAGGAAGCTTCTCCACCTCTTCCCCGAGTGTTTCCCTGCCCATAGCACCCATCTCCACCACCACCCGAATCATCTCCGTCGTGGCCACGTCGTCGCCGGTGACTCAGGTCTTTGCTGTCGGTCTTTTGACCCCCACCAGGTAGGCGGTGATGCCATGGTGCCGATTCTGCCTTCACCAGGCCACGAGGGCGTCGGAGCCGTCGCCGGCGTGCCTCCCCTCCCCTCTGTCCAGAGGTGGAAGACGACCCCGACAAGTAGGCCCCACATGTCGGCGGCCGGTCTCACCATCTCTCTCTCCTCTCTGCCGCTGACTGCACGGGTCCGTGCATCAGGTTTAAAACCTGATGGCGCGTGTGTGCCTAGGCTGGCGGTTGGCTAGGTAGGTAGCCGGTTGGCCAGTTGGGCCAGCCCAGCTGCTGGCCGAGCTAGGCCAGGGGCTGAGGCCCTTTCCTATTTTATTTTAAACTCATTTTTAAATAATTTTCATTGGATTAAATATTTAGTTAAACTCAAATATTTTTCCTCCATAATTTCTCTAAAAATGTGTAGAATTTACTAGTGCTGTTGTGCAAATTTTTGCAAAGACTTTTATGCGCAGCTTTAATTAAATACCTAGTTTGGGTATTTTTAGCTATTGTTAAATAGACTTTGAAATTATCTTTTTACTTCAAAAACAGAAACAAACATTTTTGAAACTAAAGATAGGGTTTCTAAGAATAGGTTAACATTTTTTAAATGAGTTAGTGCTCTATTTTTAGTGTTCTTATTATTATTATTATTATCATGACGATAGATCACGCGTTTGACGAAGGATTTGGACCCGAAGACCCGAAGACCCCAGATACCTAGGTGATCAAGGCAAGCAGCCCTTTGACCATGTCTGAGAAAATGTTTTATGCATGTCATGTTGATTATTTTATTCCGAAGCATATAGTCAAGATTAATCGGTACACCCCCATGGTGTTACAGATGGCTCCTTCGGAGCACTTGCATTTGAGCATGAGCTTACCATCTATGAGGGTCACGCTGATAAAAGTTGACAAGTAGTAGTAGTGATACGCATAGGATGAGCATATTCATGATGATGGTCACACATAGTTGATATCAAAGGTTTTACGAAAACCCTATCGGGTGCCACTAATTCCCGAGGGTGATGGTGTTGAGCTAGATGACCACTTGAGGAAGAAGTTGTTGGGGAACGTCGCATGGGAAACAAAAATTTTCCTACGCACACGAAGACCTATCATGGTGATGTCCATCTACGAGAGGGGATGAGTGATCTACATACCCTTGTAGATCGTATAGCAGAAGCGTTAGTGAACGCGGTTGATGTAGTGGAACGTCCTCACGTCCCTCGATCCGCCCCGCGAACAATCCCGCGATCAGTCCCATGTTCTAGTACCGAATGGATGGAACCTCCGCGTTCAGCACACGTACAGCTCGACGATGATCTCGGCCTTCTTGATCCAGCAAGAGAGACGGAGAGGTAGAAGAGTTCTCCGGCAGCGTGACGGCACTCCGAAGGTTGGTGATGACCTTGTCTCAGCAGGGCTCCGCCCGAGCTCCGCAGAAACGCGATCTAGAGGAAAAACCGTGGAGGTATGTGGTCGGGCTGCCGTGGAAAAGTCGTCTCAAATCAGCCCCAATACCTCCGTATATATAGGTGGGAGGGAGTAGACCTTGCCTTGGGGCTCAAGGAGCCCCAAGGGGTTCGGCCGAGTCCAAGGGGGGAAGGCTCCCCCCAAACCGAGTTGGACTTGGTTTGGTGGGTGGGAGTCCTTCCCTTCCTTCCCACCTCCCTTTTTTTTTCTTTCTCTTTGATTTTTCTTTGTATGGCGCATAGGGCCCTTTTGGGCTGTCCCACCAGCCCACTAAGGGCTGGTGCGCCACCCTTATGGCCTATGGGCTTCCCCGGGGTGGGTTGCCCCCCCGGTGAACTCCCGGAACCCATTCGTCATTCCCGGTACATTCCCGGTAACTCCGAAAACCTTCCGGTAATCAAATGAGGTCATCCTATATATCAATCTTCGTTTCCGGACTATTCCGGAAACCCTCGTGACGTCCGTGATCTCATCCGGGACTCCGAACAACATTCGGTAACCAACCATATAACTCAAATACACATAAAACAACGTCGAACCTTAAGTGTGCAGACCCTGCGGGTTCGAGAACTATGTAGACATGACCCGAGGGACTCCTCGGTCAATATCCAATAGCGGGACCTGGATGCCCATATTGGATCCCTCATATTCTATGAAGATCTTATCATTTGAACCTCAGTGTCAAGGATTCATATAATCCCGTATGTCATTCCCTTTGTCCTTCGGTATGTTACTTGCCCGAGATTCGATCGTCAGTATCTGCATACCTATTTCAATCTCGTTTATCGGCAAGTCTCTTTACTCGTTTCGTAATACAAGATCCCGCAACTTACACTAAGTCACATTGCTTGCAAGGCTTGTGTGTGATGTTGTATTACCGAGTGGGCCCCGAGATACCTCTCCATCACACGGAGTGACAAATCCCAGTCTTGATCCATACTAACTCAACTAACACCTTCGGAGATACCTGTAGAGCATCTTTATAGTCACCCAGTTACGTTGCGACGTTTGATACACACAAAGTATTCCTCTGGTGTCAGTGAGTTATATGATCTCATGGTCATAGGAATAAATACTTGACACGCAGAAAACAGTAGCAATAAAATGACACGATCAACATGCTACGTCTATTAGTTTGGGTCTAGTCCATCACGTGATTCTCCTAATGACGTGATCCAGTTATCAAGCAACAACACCTTGTTCATAATCAGAAGACACCGACTATCTTTGATCAACTGGCCAGCCAACTAGAGGCTTGCTAGGGACGGTGTTTTGTCTATGTATCCACACATGTAAATGAGTCTTCATTCATTACAATTATAGCATGGATAATAAACGATTATCTTGATACAGGAATTATAATAATAACTATATTTATTATTGCCTCTAGGGCATAATTCCAACAGTCTCCCACTTGCACTAGATTCAATAATCTAGCCCTTACATCATCATGTGAATTACATTGTAATAAATCTAACACCCATACAGTTCTGGTGTTGATCATGTTTTGGCCGTGGAAGAGGTTTAGTCAGCGGGTCTGCTACATTCAGATCCGTGTGCACTTTGCATATATTCACGTCCTCTCCCTCGACGTAGTCGCGATGAGGTTGAGGCGTCGTTTGATGTGTCTGGTCTTCTTGTGAAACCGCGGTTCCTTTGCTAAGGCAATGGCACCCGTGTTGTCACAGAACAAGGTAATTGGATTCAGTGCGCTTGGCACTACTCCAAGATCCGTCATGAATTGCTTCATCCAGACACCCTCCTTAGCCGCCTCCGAGGCAGCCATGTACTCCGCTTCACATGTAGAATCTGCTACGACGCTTTGCTTGGAACTGCACCAGCTTACCGCACCCCCATTAAGAATAAATACGTATCCGGTTTGCCACTTAGAGTCGTCCGGACCTGTGTCAAACTTGCATCGACGTAACCTTTTACGGCGAGCTCTTCGTCACCTCCATACACAAGAAACATCTCCTTAGTCCTTTTCAGGTACTTTAGCATATTCTTGACCGCTGTCCAGTGATCCACTCCTGGATTACTCTGGAACCTACTTGCCATACTTATGGCCAGGCTAACATCCGGTCTAGTGCACAACATTGCATACATGATAGAACCTATGGCTGAAGCATAGGGGACGGAGCACATATGCTCTCTATCTTCATCAGTTGCTGGGCACTGAGTCTTACTCAATCTCGTACCTTGTAAAACTGGCAAGAACCCTTTCTTGGACTGTTCCATTTTGAACCTCCTCAAAACTTTATCAAGGTATGTGCTTTGTGAAAGTCCTATCAGGCGTTTTGATCTATCCCTATAGATCTTAATGCCTAGAATGTAAGCAGCTTCTCCTAGGTCCTTCATAGAGAAACTCTTATTCAAGTAATCCTTTATGCTCTCTAAAAACTCCACGTTGTTTCCAATCAGCAATATGTCATCCACATATAATATTAGAAACGCCACAGAGCTCCCACTCACTTTCTTGTAAATACAAGATTCTCCAACCACTTGTATAAACCCAAATGCTTTGATCACCTCATCAAAGCGTTTGTTCCAACTCCGAGATGCTTGCACCAGTCCATAAATGGATCGCTGGAGCTTGCACACCTTGTTAGCATTCTTAGGATCGACAAAACCTTCGGGTTGTATCATATACAACTCTTCCTTAAGGAAACTGTTAAGGAACGCCGTTTTGACATCCATCTGCCAGATTTCATAATCGAAAAATGCAGCTATTGCTAACATGATTCTGACGGACTTAAGCATCGCTACGGGAGAGAATGTCTCATCGTAGTCAACTCCTTGAACTTGTGAAAAACCCTTTGCCACAAGTCGAGCTTTATAAACGGTCACATTGCCGTCAGCGTCCGTCTTCCTCTTAAAGATCCATTTGTTCTGAATAGCCTTGCGGCCCTCAGGTAGTACCTCCAAAGTCCACACTTTGTTCTCATACATGGATCCTATCTCGGACTTCATGGCTTCCAGCCATTTGTTGGAACCTGGGCCCACCATTGCTTCTTCATAATTCGCAGGTTCATTGTTGTCTAACAACACGATTGATAAGATGGGATTACCGTACCACTCTGGAGCAGCACGTGGTCTCGTCGACCTGCGTGGTTCGACAGAAACTTGAACCGGAGTTTCATGATCATCATCATTAACTTCCTCCTCAACCGGCGTCGCAACGACAGAGGTTTCCCCTTGCCCTGCGCCACCATCCAGAGGGATGAGAGGTTCAACAACCTCGTCAAGTTCTATCTTCCTCCCACTCAATTCTCTCGAGAGAAACTCCTTCTCGAGAAAAGCTCCGTTTTTCGCAACAAACACTTTGCCCTCGGATTTGAGATATAAGGTGTACCCAACTGTCTCTTTTGGGTAACCTATGAAGACGCACTTTTCCGCTTTGCGTTCCAGCTTTTCAGGCTGAAGCTTTTTGACATAAGCATCACATCCCCAAACTTTAAGAAACGACAACTTTGGCCTTTTGCCATACCACAGTTCGTATGGTGTCGTCTCAACGGATTTTGATGGTGCCCTATTTAAAGTGAATGCAGCTGTTTCTAATGCATAACCCCAAAATGATAACGGCAAATCAGTAAGAGACATCATAGATCGCACCATCTCTAATAGAGTACGATTACGACGTTCGGACACACCATTACGCTGTGGTGTTCCAGGCGGTGTTAACTGTGAAACAATTCCACATTGTCTTAAGTGAGCACCAAACTCAAAACTCAGATATCACCCCCACGATCAGACCGTAGGAACTTGATCTTCTTGTTACGATGATTTTCCACTTCACTCTGAAATTGCTTGCACTTTTCAAATGTTTCAGACTTGTGCTTGATCAAGTACACATAACCATATCTACTCAAATCGTCAGTGAAGGTGAGAAAATAACGATATCCGCCGCGTGCCTCCACGCTCATCGGACCACACACATCGGTATGTATGATTTCCAACAAGTCACTTGCACGCTCCATTGTTCCGGAGAACGGAGTTTTAGTCATCTTGCCCATGAGGCATGGTTCGCACGTGTCAAGTGAATCAAAGTCAAGTGACTCCAAAACTCCATCAGCATGGAGTTTCTTCATGCGCTTTACACCAATATGACCTAAGCGGCAGTGCCACAAAAATATGGCGCTATCATTGTTAACTCTAACTCTTTTGGTCTCAATGTTATGTACATGCGTATTGTCATCAAGATTCAATATGAACAATCCTCTCACATTCGGTGCATGACCATAAAAGATGTTACTCATGGAAATAGAACAACCATTATTCTCTGACTTAAAAGAGTAAACGTCTCACAATAAACAAGATCCAGATATAATGTTCATGCTCAACGCAGGCACTAAATAACAATGATTTAAGTTCATCACTAATCCTGATGGTAATTGAAGTGACACTGTGCCGACGGCGATTGCATCGACCTTGGAACCATTTCCCACGCGCATCGTCACTTCATCTTTCGCCAGCCTCCGTCTATTCCGCAGTTCCTGTTTCGGGTTGCAAATATGAGCAACAGAACCGGTATCGAATACCCAGGCACTACTACGAGAGCCGGTTAAGTACACATCAATAACATGTATATCAAATATACCTGATTTTTCTTTGGCCGCCTTCTTATCTGCCAGATACTTGGGGCAATTGCGCTTCGAGTGACCCATACCCTTGCAATAGTAACACTCTGTTTCAGGCTTAGGTCCAGCTTTGGGTTTCTTCGTCGGATTGGCAACAGGCTTGCCGCTCTTCTTCGAATTGCCCTTCTTGCCTTTGCCGTTTCTCTTGAAACTAGTGGTCTTATTCACCATCAACACTTGATGCTCTTTACGGAGTTCAGACTCTGCGACTTTCAGCATCGCAAACAACTCGCCGGGAGACTTGTTCATCCCTTGCATGTTGTAGTTCAACACAAAGCCTTTATAGCTTGGCGGCAGTGATTGAAGGATTCTATCAGTGACAGCTTCTTGCGGGAGTTGAATTCCCAGCTCAGCTAGACGGTTTGAGTACCCAGACATTTTGAGCACATGTTCACTGACAGACGAGTTTTCCTCCATCTTGCAAGCATAGAATTTATCGGAGGTCTCATAACTCTCGATCCGGGCGTTCTTCTGAAAGATAAACTTCTACTCCTGGAACATCTCAAATGCTCCATGATGCTCAAAGCGACGTTGAAGTCCCGGTTCTAAGCCATACAAGACTGCACATTGAACTATTAAGTAGTCCTCCTTACGTGCTAACCAAGCGTTCTTAACATCCTGATCAGCCGTAGCGGGTGGTTCATATCCTAGCGCAGCATTAAGGACATAATCCTTCTTCCCAGCTTGTAAGATTAGCTTAAGATTATGAGCCCAGTCTACAAAGTTGCTTCCATCATCTTTCAACTTAGCTTTCTCTAGGAACATATTAAAATTCAGGATGACTGTCGCGTGAGCCATGATCTACAACACAAATATATTAGAAGTGGACTTAGACTATGTTCAAGATAATTAGAGTTTAACTTAATCAAATTATTCGCTAAACTCCCACTCAAAAAGTACATCTCTCTAGTCATTTGAGTGGTTCATGATCCACTTACACTAGCTCAAGTCCGATCATCACGTGAGTTGAGTATAGTTTCAGTGGTAAGCATCCCTATGCTAATCATATCATCTATATGATTCATGATCGACCTTTTGGTCTCATGTGTTCCGAGGCCATGTCTGCACATGCTAGGCTCGTCAAGCTTAACCGAGTGTTCCGCGTGCGCAACTGTTTTGCACCCGTTGTATGTGAACGTTGAGTCTATCACACCCGATCATCACGTGGTGTCTTGAAACGATGAACTGTAGCAACGGTGCACAGTCGGGGAGAACACAATTTCGTCTTGAAATTTTAGTGAGAGATCAGCTCATAATGCTACCGTCGTTCTATGCAAAATAAGGTGCATAAAAGGATCAACATCACATGCAATTCATAGGTGACATGATATGGCCATCATCACGTTCTTCTTGATATTCATCACCAAAAGCACCGGCACGATCTTCTTGTCACCGGCGCCACGCCATGATCTCCATCAACGTGTTGCCATCGGGGTTGTCGTGCTACTCATGCTATTACTACTAAAGCTACATCCTAGCAAAATAGTAAACGCATCTGCAAGCACAAACGTTAGTATAAAGACAACCCTATGGCTCCTGCCGGTTGCCGTACCATCGACGTGCAAGTCGATATTTCTATTACAACATGATCATCTCATACATCCAATATATCACATCACATCGTTGGCCATATCACATCACAAGCATACCCTGCAAAAACAAGTTAGACGTCCTCTAATTTTGTTGTTGCATGTTTTACGTGGTGACCAAGGGTATCTAGTAGGATCGCATCTTACTTACGCAAACACCACAATGGAGATATATGAGTTGCTATTTAACCTCATCCAAGGACCTCCTCGGTCAAATCCGATTCAACTAAAGTTGGAGAAACCGACACTTGCCAGTCATCTTTGAGCAACGGACTTACTCGTAACGATGAAACCAGTCTCTCGTAAGCGTACGAGTAATGTCGGTCCAAGCCGTTTCAATCCAACAATACCGCGGAATCAAGAAAAGACTAAGGAGGGCAGCAAAACGCACATCACCGCCCACAAAAAATTTTGTGTTCTACTCGAGAAGACATCTACGCATGAACCTAGCTCATGATGCCACTATTGGGGAACGTCGCATGGGAAACAAAAAATTTCCTACGTGCACGAAGACCTATCATGGTGATGTCCATCTACGAGAGGGGATGAGTGATCTACGTACCCTTGTAGATCGTACAGCAGAAGCGTTAGTGAACGCGGTTGATGTAGTGGAACGTCCTCACGTCCCCCGATCCGCCCCGCGAACAATCCCGCGATCAGTCCCACGATCTAGTACCGAACGGACGGCACCTCCGCGTTCAGCACACGTACAGCTCGACGATGATCTCGGCCTTCTTGATCTAGCAAGAGAGACGGAGAGGTAGAAGAGTTCTCCGGCAGCGTGACGGCGCTCCGGAGGTTGGTGATGACCTTGTCTCAGCAGGGCTCCGCCCGAGCTTCGCAGAAACGCGATCTAGAGGAAAAACCGTGGAGGTATGTGGTCGGGCTGCCGTGGAAAAGTCGTCTCAAATCAGCCCCAATACCTCCGTATATATAGGTGGGAGGGAGGAGACCTTGCCTTGGGGCTCAAGGAGCCCCAAGGGGTTCGGCCGAGTCCAAGGGGGGAAGGCTCCCCCCCCAAACCGAGTTGGACTTGGTTTGGTGGGTGGGAGTCCTTCCCTTCCTTCCCACCTCCTTTTTTTTTCTTTCTCTTTGATTTTTCTTTGTATGGCGCATAGGGCCCTTTTGGGCTGTCCCACCAGCCCACTAAGGGCTGGTGTGCCACCCTTATGGCCTATGGGCTTCCCCGGGGTGGGTTGCCCCCCCCCCCGGTGAACGCCCGGAACCCATTCGTCATTCCCGGTACATTCCCGGTAACTCCGAAAACCTTCCGGTAATCAAATGAGGTCATCCTATATATCAATCTTCATTTCCGGACTATTCCGGAAACCCTCGTGACGTCCGTGATCTCATCCGGGACTCCGAACAACATTCGGTAACCAACCATATAACTCAAATACGCATAAAACAACGTCGAACCTTAAGTGTGCAGACCCTGCGGGTTCGAGAACTATGTAGACATGACCCGAGAGACTCCTCGGTCAATATCCAATAGCGGGACCTGGATGCCCATATTGGATCCCTCATATTCTACGAATATCTTATCGTTTGAACCTCAGTGTCAAGGACTCATATAATCCCGTATGTCATTCCCTTTGTCCTTCGGTATGTTACTTGCCCGAGATTCGATCGTCAGTATCCGCATACCTATTTCAATCTCGTGTATCGGCAAGTCTCTTTACTCGTTCCGTAATACAAGATCCTGCAACTTACACTAAGTCACATTGCTTGCAAGGCTTGTGTGTGATGTTGTATTATCGAGTGGGCCCCGAGATACCTCTCCGTCACACGGAGTGACAAATCCCGGTCTTGATCCATACTAACTCAACTAACACCTTCGAACATACCTATAGAGCATCTTTATAGTCACCCAGTTACGTTGCGACGTTTGATACACACAAAGTATTCCTCTGGTGTCAGTGAGTTATATGATCTCATGGTCATAGGAATAAATACTTGACACGTAGAAAACAGTAGCAATAAAATGACACGATCAACATGCTACGTCCATTAGTTTGGGTCTAGTCCATCACGTGATTCTCCTAATGACGTGATCCAGTTATCAAGCAACAACACCTTGTCCATAATCAGAAGACACCGACTATCTTTGATCAACTGGCCAGCCAACTAGAGGCTTGCTAGGGACGGTGTTTTGTCTATGTATCCACACATGTAAACGAGTCTTCATTCAATACAATTATAGCATGGATAATAAACGATTATCTTGATACAGGAATTAGAATAATAACTATATTTATTATTGCCTCTAGGGCATAATTCCAACAGATGTGGTGTGCCGGAAAGGTTTTGTTTGAGTGGTTTTGTAAATGGGATTAGATTTATGATGTGTTGACCGTCCCAACCTTACATGTGCGACCACGATACCCCTTTATGGGACGGGGCTTTGTTGATTACTTTGGTAGGTACTAGCAAAGAGCCCGCATTACTAGTGGCTGGAGTGATGTGGTCACTCTCATGACGGGGTCGTACCAGGTAGGTCGACTATGCCGTTTTTACGTGTTCCGGGCAGACTGTTGGTCCCTGCATGGATGACACGGTCCAAAGTTGGTGCTCGTAAGACATACATCATGTGGGTTGGGTACCAATCGAGTGGACTCTTTGTCTAGTGTCGTCAGGGGAAAGGCAATGATCAGGTAGTTACCTCGGGCATGTTATATACCGCGAGTTGTGGATGACACGGAAGTTTCCTGGATCTCATGGGTACAACGTACAACCTCTGCAGAGTGTTAAACTATTCGAATAGCCGTGTCCACGGTCAAGGACAGTTGGGTAATCCTGCTTAAACTACGTCCAGTCATTTCCGCATAAACCAAGTGTGTGCGTGTGTGTGTATTAAGGTGCCATCTGAGTAAGATGATATGACAAGTCTGGAGACTTGGCATATAGGGTGAACCTATTGTGTTCAGCCCTCCGAAGATATGTAGATATATGTGACATGTATTCATGATTACCATCTAGCTTATGATGCATATCCATACAAGTAATTGACCATGTTTATTCTTAAGAAAAACTTGCTTTCCATAAAGGCTGCATAATACTTTATCACCGTACCAACTTCATTATCCATATCATGTGCTGTTTGCGAGTACATTCAAAGTACTCATTGCCTTGCCACTTATTATTTTATTGACCAGACATGAGGAACCAAAGTATGGAGAAGAATTCATCGTGGGAGACGGACACACAAACTAGGACGCTTCCCATTCAGAATGCCTGTTGGTTAAGGCTGATGGCATGGATTCCCATTTACTACCAAGTATTCCACTAGTAGATGTGATGGTGTGATTGGCCTTCTAGGCCCTATCTATGTAAGACTTGACCATGATGGTCCTTTATTGTATCAGATGTTAAATTTAGATGTAAGACTCTTGTTATTCAGTATCTGTGTGTTCAGTGAGCATTGATCTCTGGGATCACTATACACGTGCATTCGACGATCTCGACTCGTAAGTCGGGGTCCCCATAGAGCTGGTATCAGAGCCAGATTGACTATAGGAAGCCTTAGGTAGCATGGACGATAGCTGAGACGAATACCACTCTTAGCCATTACACTTGAAATTTTTCCACGCCCTACCACCTTTGCATACCACCCACAAATTTCTAACCCTCTCCTAAAAACCTTGTAGATTGCCGTCGTACCTGAGACGCTTCTGGAAACCGTCTTTCCCCTACTCTTGGGAGACAGCTTGGAGAAGTGTCAAGTATGTTGCACGCCCATTTTTCTCTACCACGAGCACTGGGTCAACGCAGACACAAAGGAATATCACGTAGACGTGATTGTGAAGGCAAACGACTCCCAGGTTAGTTGGTTCTTTGAAGGACCTCAGATGGAGACTCTAGTGTTGGCAGTAGAGACAGCAGCACAAGAGACGCTCGTGCATCTCCGTGATTTCCTTCCCGAGATGGCCAATGAGCCAGCTACTCGTCACCCGCCTTTTGTTAAGGACGGACTTGACGGGAGCTGGACACTCAACCTATCCCCGGAGGATGGAATGCCACTCAGGTTTCAGACCTACTACAGCCTCTCCGCCGACACTCTAGCTCACCTTCTGATCAAGGAATCCGTCATGCTCCACCAAGAGATTCACCAAGTCAAGGACCTACTCCGCCTAGAGAAGATGAAGACACGCAAGGTTAACAAGGAAGGAGCTCCCGGAGGACAATCTGCCATCGCCTTCCGAGGAGGAATACCAGCACTCAAGGCCACTCCTACACAGAGTTGTCATCTGACCGCAGAAGAATACACTGAGCTCCTCACCGCTTCACCGATGAAACGTTGTCGTCATGGACCTCTTCCTCCCCCCACACCCCTGAAGGAAGAAGATACCTGCATAGATGAGGATGAAGAGGAAGACCCTGAAGAACCTGTGTACGAGATCGAGCAATCTATCACTTAGATAGGATGTATTAGGACAAGATAGGAGTTCCCCATGCGAAGTCCAGTCCGTGTGGTGGTTCATATGAAACCATGCATGTTTGTTGTGTGTGTGCTTCTGTTTGTGTCTCGATGCAAGACGCGTTTTTGCCTTAGGCAACATGTAAGCGACTTAATCACCTACCTTAATTAATGTATTGCATAGGGTCCTTTGACCCTTCTTATTTGACACACTTGCACTATACCAAAGCCCCCTTATGTAGGCACGTCATCCCTTTATGATTTCCTCTTGACCACTTCAGAGTATTGACCTGTCTGCTCCAAACAGGGTGGTGATTTCTACTTGCACCAGTACCTTCGGCAACCCCAACACTCGCACTTCTAGCCAGTAGCTAGGAGCCGGTGGGTCTGCCCAAGCTGGAGATCACCCCGAGCAGCAGCAAGGCGACATTCCCTTGTCACCGCCTCCTCCGGAGAGCATGACTATGACTCAGTTCCTCCAAGCTCTCCGAGAGGAACGCCAAGCCAACAACACCGCCATCCAGCAGATAGCTCACGCCCCAGTGAACAACCCGTCGCAGGGCGGAAATGGCAATGGTCGCTCCACTCTATCTGAGTTCATGAGGACTACGCCCCCAATATTCACTGAGACAACTGAGCCCCTGGATGCCGATGAGTGGGTCTGCACCATTGAAGAACTCCTCGTGTTGGTTAAGTGCACCGACGATCGTGAGAAAGTCCTTTATGCTTCTCACTATCTCGGAGGCACAACCAGGGCTTGGTGGGACGGGTTCCAGATTATGCGATACGCGCATGCTATCACTTGGGTTGTCTTCAAGGATGGGTTCCGCTCTGCTCACATTCCCCATGGAATGATGACTATCAAGAAGCGGGAGTTCCATGCTCTGAAGCAAGGCAGCGGAATAGTCAAGGAATACCTGCATAAGTTTAAGCTCTTGTAGAGGTATGTGCGTGAAGACGTCAACACTGAAGCCGCTAAGGTGGAACACTTCATGGAAGGGCTTCAGCAGTCGCTACAATATCAGCTTGTTGTCTGTGACTGCGGGACCTTTTGTGATCTGGTGAACAAGGCTCTCATCCTGGAGGACAAGCATCATGCAATGGATGATACTCGCAAGCGTAAGATGGTGGGAAATGGAGGTTCCAGCAACCAGACGGCACGTCCATGGCAATCCGCCCCGGCAAGGCCTAACTATCAGCAGCAGCAATACACGACTCCTCATTTCGCCCAAACTATCAGCCTCAGTAGCATGCCAACCCCAAGCCAACAATCCATCCGCCCAACAACAGTGGGGTCAAGCCCAACATCCCAGGGCACATCACTTGCTTTGTATGTGGTCAGACTGGACAGTACTCCAGGCAATGACCCAACAAGAAGCTCGATGCACCACGCCCCAATGCGCCAAATCAATGACAAGGTCATGGAGCACCAAGCAGGAATCAGGCTCCCCACAACCAACAGTACCACAGTAGGGGATGTGTGAATCACATCTCCACTAAGGAAACCCAGGAGGACCTGGACTGCATTTTGTGTACGTTCCTCGTCAACTCCACCCCAGCAACAGTATTGTTTGATTGTAGTGCTTCGCATTCTTTTGTCACCCAAAAGTTTGTTGCAAAGTGTGGTTTGAAGCCTACCCTCCTTAATGGGCAAATGGCGGTGCATACCCCGGGAGGACTGCTAAGGACCAACCTAGGATGTAGAGGAGTTGGGATCAACATTAATGGGATAGACTTCATAGCAAATCTCATCATCCTTAAGTCACAAGGCTTGGCCGTGATCCTTGGTATGGATTGGTTGGCCAAACATCAAAGCATACTGGACTGCGCCAAGAGGGCAATTACCATGACCAGTGACCAAGGGGTCAAAGTCAAATATGTCCCTGAGCCAACTTCCACTCAAGTCGCTCGAGTTAATTGCCTTTCGTAAAAAGCGTTGGACCGAGTACTAGTAGTATGTGAATACACGGACATCTTTCCCGATGAGCTGCCTGGGATGCCTCCTGACAGAGACATCGAGTTCATCATCAAGCTCATGCCCGGGTCAAGGCCGATCTATAAGAAGCCCTATAGGATGGGATCCGAAGAGCTGGCAGAGTTGAAGAGAAGTTGGATGAGCAACTCAGGAAGGGATTCATCCATCCAAGTGCATCACCTTTGGGATCACCTGTTCTATTCGTGTCCAAGAAGGACGGGACTATCAGGCTCTGCATTGAGTATCATTCCCTCAATGAAGTCACGATAAAGAACAAGTATCCACTCCCCAAGATTGAAGACCTATTCGACCAGTTAAATGGTGCCAAGGTATTCTCCAAGATCAATCTTAGGTCTGGGTATTACCAAATGAAGATTCGGCCCGAGGACATACCTAAGACGACATTCGTAACTAGGTACGGCATCTACGAGTGCACGGTCAGGTCGTTTGGGTTGACCAATGCCCCAACATACTTCATGTACCTCATGAACAAAGTCTTCATGGAATACCTGGATAAGTTTGTTGTCGTCTTCATCGATGACATGTTAATCTTCTCCAAATCCGAAGAAGAACATGAGCAACACTTGAGGCTAGTATTGGAAAAGCTTCAAGAGCACCAACTTTATGCAAAGTTTAGCAAATGCGAATTCTGGCTGCACGAAGTTGAATTCTTGGGTCATACCATGACGACAAATGGATTGGCAGTCGATCCCACCAAGACTACTACGGTAACCAACTGGGAGTCGCCAATCGACGTGAAGGAAGTTAGAACCTTCCTCGGACTTGCGGGATACTACCGCAAGTTCGTGCAAGGGTTCTCCCACATTGCCCGACCAATGACTCGGCTCTTGAAGAAGGGAAAAAAATTTCAAGTGGACACCGGAGTGCGAAGAAAGCTTCCAGGAACTGAAGAAGAGACTGACCACTGCCCTGGTACTAGCCACTCCAGGTATCAACAACGAGATTGTGATATACTGTGATGCGTCAAGAATCTGGCTCGATGGCGTCCTGATGCAAGACGGTAGGGTCGTGGCTTATCTGTCACGGCAACTGCGCCCACATGAAGAGAACTACGCCACTCATGACCTCGAGTTGGCAGCTGTAGTGCATGCCTTGATGGTGTGGCGACATTACCTTCCGGGGAAGCGATGTGAAATATACACCGATCACAAGAGTCTAAAGTATATTTTTACCCCGAGGGACTTGAATATGAGGCAGCGAAGATGGTTGGAACTGATTAAAGACTACGACCTCAACATTCAATACCACCCTGGTAAGGCCAACATGGCGGCCAATGCCTTGACCCGGAAGGCTTACACCTTGAATGCCATGATCAAGGAAAGGCTACCCACCCTATATGAAGAGCTGGAGAGCTTCGGGTTAGAGCTGGTTGAACCAGGATTCCTTCCTAACCTCGAAGTCAAACCCACTCTGGCTGACGACATTAAAGAGGCAAGAAGGGACACAAGAGCATTGAAGGCATCAAGAAGACGATCAAGGAAGGCAAGGCCCCAGGGTTCTTAGTGGATGAACAAGGAGTTGTGTGGTTTAGGAAACATTTATGCTTACCCAACAAGGCTGGACTCAAGAATTTAATCTTGCAAGAAGCCCACGACACACCCTACTTAATCCACCCTCGTGGAACCAAGATGTATCGAGACCTCAAGGAGAGATTCTGGTGGCATGGTATGAAGAGGGAAATAGCTTCCTATGTCACCAAGTGCGACGTATGCCAGCGGGTCAAGGCTGAGTACCAGCGACCTACTAGGCTGCTACAACCTCTCCAAGTGCCCGAATGGAAGTGGGATAAAGTCGGTATGGACTTCGACACTGGCCTACCCAGGTCCAGCAGAGCTCATGACTCCATATGAGTCATTGTTGATCAATTGACCAAAGTCTCACACTTCATTCCTGTCAGCATCACTTATGGTGGTGACAAGCTGGCTAGTCTCTACATTGAGCGTATTGTGAGCCTCCATGGAGTTCCCAAGGAAATTGTATCCGACCGAGGCATGCAATTCACCTCAAGATTCTGGAAGAAGTTCCAAGAAGCTCTCGGAACCAAGCTTTCTTTCAGCACCGCTTTCCACCCGCAGACGGGCGGACAGACGGAGCGATTGAATCAGATACTTGAGGATATGCTCCGCGCTTGTGTCTTGGCACATGGGTCAAAATGGGAAGACTGTCTGCCATTCGCTGAGTTCTCTTACAACAACAGCTATCAGTCTAGTCTCCAAATGGCCCCATTTGAAGTGCTATACGGACGTAAGTGCCGCACCCGCTCAACTGGCCCAAAACTGGCGAAGGATTAATTTTCGGGCGTGACGTTCTCCGTGAAGCCAAAAACAAGGTGCAACTTGTCAGGGAGCACCTAAAGGAAGCCAAGTTGCGGCAAAAGAGCTATGTGTATTCTCACTGCGGAGAAGTGGAGTTCAACCCCGGAGACCAAGTGTACCTCCGCATCAGACCTCTCAAGGGGACTAAGCGTTTCCACGTCAAGGGGAAACTTGCTCCAAGGTTCATTGGACCTTTTAAGATCACGACAAGGCGTGGAGAAGATGCTTACCAGTTGGAGCAACCTCCGGAACTTTCGGCTGTGCACAACATCTTACATATGTCACAACTTCGAAAGTGCCTTCAAGCGCCAAACCGTCCAGATCTTTATAAGGACATCGACCATCAAGCCATTGACCTTCAACCTGACCTCACTTATCGTGAGAGACCGATCTGCATCCTGGACGAAGTCGAGCATTGTACCAGAAGCCATACCATCAAGTACTTCAAAGTTTAGTGGAGCAACCTGCTACGGCAACAAAAGTCCTTCCCTGGCGCGTAGGAATTCTTCTTGTTACTTCTCTGGTTTGCGTCGGTTTTTCCCTTGAAGAGGAAAGGGTGATGCATCACAGGAGCAGTAAGTATTTCCATCAGTTTGAGAACCAAGGTATCAATCCAGAAGGAGGGTCTCGTCAAGTCCAGAGTACCTGCACAAACACAAACGAGCTTGCACCCAACGCTTCAAAGGGGTTGTCAATCCCTTCAAGATTGTTTGCAAAGTGAGATCTGAAGGCGGAAAGTGCAACGAAGTAAAAAGTGTAAGGCTGAAAATATGGTGTGGAGTAGACCCGGGGGCCATAGTGTTCACTAGAGGCTTCTCTCAAAATAGCAAGTATTACGGTGGGTGAACAAATTACTGTCAAGCAATTGATAGAACCGCGCAAAGTCATGACGATATCTAAGGCAATGATCTAGCATATAGGCATCACGTCCGAGACAAGTAGACCGATACTTTCTGCATCTACTACTATTACTCCACACATCGACCGCTATCCAGCATGCATCTAGTGTATTGAGTTCATGACGAACAGAGTAACGCTTTAAGCAAGATGACATGATGTAGAGGGATAATCTCAAACCAATGATGAAAACCCCATCTTTTTACCCTTGATGGCAACAACGCGATACGTGCCTTGCTACCCCTTCTGTCACTGGGCGAGGTCACCGCACGGTGTGAACCCAAAACCAAGCACTTATCCCATGACAAGAACCATAGATCTAGTTGGCCAAACAAAACCCACAACTCGAAGAGAATTACAAGGATATGAAATCATGCATAAGAGAGATCAGAAGAAACTCAAATAAGATTCATGGATAATCTGATCATAAATCCACAATTCATCGGATCTCGACAAGCACACCACAAAAGAAGATTACATCGGATAGATCTCCATGAAGATCATGGAGAACTTTGTATTGAAGATCCAAGAGAGAGAAGAAGCCATCTAGTTACTAGCTATGGACCCGTAGGTCTATGGTGAACTACTCACGCATCATCGGAGAGGTCATGGAGTTGATGGAGGAGCCTTCCGTGTCCGAGTCCCCCCTCTGGCAGGGCACCAGGACGTGCCCCAGATGGGATCTTGCGGAGACAGAAGCTTGCGGCGGCGGAAAAGTGATTACGATGCTCCCTTGATTTTTTTGGCAATATTTGGGAATTTATAGGCACAAGATCTAGGTCAGGGGACCTCCAGGAGGCCCACAAGCCTGCCTGGCGCGCTCCCTGGCCGCGGGGTGGGGGCTTGTGGGTCCCCTGGGGCTCTTCTGGCTTGGCCCCCAAGCTCTTCGATCTTCTTCCGTTCCAGAAAAAATCTTTTCGGGGATTTTCTTCCGTTTGGACTCCGTTTGAAAATCTCCTGTGAAAGGGGTCAAAAACATGGAAAAAACAGGAACTGGCACTTGGCACTGGATTAATAAGTTAGTCCCAGAAAATAAATAAAAGGCATGCAAAACATCCAAAGTTTGACAAGATAATAGCATGAAACCATAAAAAATTATAGATACGTTGGAGACGTATCACAACCACACCGAAGCAGAAGCAACATGGGAGCGTGAAGACTATCTCCGATCTGAATTTCCGTACCTTTTTAGCACTTAGCTTAGGAATCTCGGAGACGAGATTCTTGTAAGGGGGATAGGTCACCCTGATTTCACTTTGTCTCAACTGTAGTGTTTTCAAACTTGGAGTTATTTAAACTTTTTAAGCAAATGTTATGAGTGCAATTATTGTCATTGATTGTATGTATGCTTGAGTGTGTGGGTCTAAATACAATTCTTATAACATAATATTTCCATAAAATTCATTTTTCTCATTTCTGTTAATTCAAAACCTTGCTTTGGGGTTTGCACTACAAGTCCCTAAAATAATAAAATATTTTTCTATTTTACTTGCATGTCCTATCCTCAGGCGAGAAATGATATTTCTGGGTGGATAATTATTTTTCTACCATAGAAATATGTGAGAAAATTTGGAGATACTCACGTGACATATATTTTCCATCCATAAGATTTTAAACCCCTATTTATGTTCAAAATATTGGAGCAAACCATTGAAAACCTATTCTGTCTGTTTTGATCTTTTGAAATATTTCCAAAGGAAATATTCTCAATAAATTCCCACAAAATTCTAGCATGTTCCCAAGCTATATTTGGTGATTATGCCAAGGTTCACCTCATTCTAAGGTGGTTTGGTTCACCAAATAGTCCTAAAACCTTTTGTGTCCAGATTCAAGTTGAAGCAACTCTACATTGCAAAGTTTGTCAAAATGGTCTAAAACTTTACAGGAGTGCTCAATAACCCAAATGAGGAGACCCTCCCAAGAATTCAATTTGTAGGGATATATTTTCTCACATTCTCTTTTAATAAGGTAGAACTTTCCATTTGGGGGTGTTTTCAAGTTTACATTGTCAAACTTGTCCAATGGAGCTCAAATTTGGTAGAGCATCCTAATCTTGCATAAAATCTAATTATGTTAACTTTCAACATCATTGGTGAAGGCTAGCTACCCTAAACCCAGATCAAACACCTTCAGCCAGATTGGTCAAACAACATCTAGCACCCTCTATACCCAGACCCTTCTCTCCAAACTCCAAGCACAGGTTCCCAACACCACTCCTCAACTATTGACAAGTGGCCCCTCTTTAGTTGATGTGAGTAAGCCAAAATCACCAATTTAGTTTCTCGTTCAAAGCTGGCAGCATCTCTTTAAGCCTCTTCATTTGACCAACCTTGCTCTTCTCGGTTCCTAGTAACCGAAGAACATCTATGTTGGGTAACGTAGCATAAATTCAAAAAGTTCCTACGCATATTCAGATCTTCCTATGGAGAGACCAGCAATGAGAGAGGGGTGAGTGCATCTTCATACCTTTTAAGATCTCTAAGCGGAAGCGTTACTAGAACGCGGTTGATCGTACTCGCGGCGATTCAGATCGCGGTGTGATTCCGATCTAGTGCCCAACTACGGCACCTCCGCGTTCAACACACGTGCAGCCCGGTGACGTCTCCCGCACCTTGATCCAGCAAGGAGGAGGGAGAGGTTGGGGAAGATCTCCAGATGCACGATGGCGTGGTGTCGATGGAGAGACGAGGTCTCCCGGCAGGGCTTCGCCAAGCACCGGTAGAGAGGAGGAGAAAGAAGAGTAGGGCTGCGCCGAGGGAGATGGAAAACTATGTGCAAAACAGCCCCAAAACCCCCACTACATATAGGAGGAAGGGAGGGAGTGCCACCCCTAGAGTTCCCACCCTAGGTGGTGCGTTAGCCCCCCCAGATGGGAGGTGCGGCGGCCAGGGCATGCGGGAGGGGTGGCGCACCCCTAGGTGGGCCTTAGGCCCACCAGCGCCTAGGGTTTCCCCCCTCTCCACCTCCTGCGCCTTGGGCTGAGTGTGGGGGGCGCACCAGCCCACCTAGGGGCTGGTTCCCTCCCGCACTTGGCCCATCTAGCCTCCCGGGGTCGTGTCCCCCTTCCGGTGGACCCCCGGGGCCACTCCCGGTGGTCCCGGTACGTTACCGGCGACGCCCGAAACACTTCTGGTGTCCAAAACCATCCGTCCAATATATCAATCTTTACCTCCGGACCATTCCGGAGCTCCTCGTGACGTCCGGGATCTCATCCAGGACTCCGAACAACTTTAGATAACCTCTTATAACAATTCCCTATAACCTTAGCGTTATTGAACCTTAAGTGTGTAGACCCTACGGGTTCGGGAGACAAGCAGACATGACCGAGACACCTCTCCGGCCAATAACCATCAGCGGGGTCTGGATACCCATGGTGGCTCCCACTTGCTCCATGATGATCACATTGTATGAACCACGATGTCAAGGATTCAATCAATCACGTATACAATTCCCTTTGTATGTCGGTATAGAACTTGCCCGAGATTCGATCGTCGCTATACCTATACCTTGTTCGATCTCGTTACCGGTAAGTATCTTTACTCGTTCCGTAGCACGTCATCGTGTGACAAACTCCTTAGTCACATTGAGCTCATGATGATGTTCCACCGAGTGTGCCCAGAGATACCTCTCCATCACACGGAGTGACAAATCCCGATCTCGATTCGTACCAACCCAACACACACTTTCAGAGGTACCCGTAGTTCACCTTTATAGTCACCCAGTTACGTTGTGACGTTTGATACTGTTGGAAATATGCCCTAGAGGCAATAATAAATTAGTTATTATTATATTTCTTAGTTCATGATAATCGTTTATTATCCATGCTATAATTGTATTGATTGGAAACACAATACTTGTGTGGATACATAGACAAAACACTGTCCCTAGTAAGCCTCTAGTTGACTAGCTCGTTGATCAAAGATGGTCAAGGTTTCCTGGCCATAGGTAAGTGTTGTCACTTGATAACGGGATCACATCATTAGGAGAATCATGTGATGGACTAGACCCAAACTAATATATGTAGCATGTTGATCGTGTCAATTTGTTGCTACTGTTTTCTCCGTGACAAGTATTTTGTTCCTATGACCATGAGATCATATAACTCACGGACACCGGAAGAATGCTTTGTGTGTATCAAACGTCGCAACGTAACTGGGTGACTATAAAGATGCTCTACAGGTATCTCCGAAGGTGTTCGTTGAGTTAGTATGGATCGAGACTGGGATTTGTCACTCCGTGTGAGGGAGAGGTATCTCGGGGCCCACTCGGTAATACAACATCACACACAAGCCTTGCAAGCAATGTGACTTAGTGTAAGTTACGGGATCTTGTATTACGGAACGAGTAAAGAGACTTGCCGGTAAACGAGATTGAAATAGGTATGCGGATACTGACGATCGAATCTCGGGCAAGTAACATACCGAAGGACAAAGGGAATGACATACGGGATTATCTGAATCCTTGGCACTGAGGTTCAAACGATAAGATCTTCGTAGAATATGTAGGATCCAATATGGGCATCCAGGTCCCGCTATTGGATATTGACCGAGGAGTCTCTCGGGCCATGTCTACATAGTTCTCGAACCCGCAGGGTCGGCACACTTAAGGTTCGACGTTGCTTTATGCGTATTTGAGTTATATGGTTGGTTACCGAATGTTGTTCGGAGTCCCGGATGAGATCACGGACGTCACGAGGGTTTCCGGAATGGTCCGGAAACGAAGATTGATATATAGGATGACCTCATTTGATTACCGGAAGGTTTTCGGAATTACCGGGAATGTACCGGGAATGACGAATGGGTTCCGGGAGTTCACCAGGGGGGGGGGGGCAACCCACCCCGGGGAAGCCCATAGGCCTTGAGGGTGGCGCACCAGCCCTTAGTGGGCTGGTGGGACAGCCCAAAAGGGGCCTATGCGCATTGGGAATAAAATCAAGGAGAAAGAAAAAAAAGGGGAGGTGGGAAGGATAGGAAGGACTCCCACCCACCAAACCAAGTCCAACTCGGTTTGGGGGGGGGGGAGACCTTCCCCCCTTGGCTCGGCCGACCCCTTGGGAGTCCTTGGACCCCAAGGCAAGGCTCCCCCTCCTCCTCCTATATATAGTGGGGTTTTAGGGCTGATTTGGGACAACTTTGCCACGGCAGCCCGGCCACATATCTCCACGGTTTTACCTCTAGATCGCGTTTCTGCGGAGCTCGGGCGGAGCCCTGCTGAGATAAGATCACCACCAACCTCCGGAGCGCCGTCACGCTGCCAGAGAACTCATCTACCTCTCCGTCTCTCTTGCTGGATCAAGAAGGACGAGATCATCGTCGAGCTGTACGTGTGCTGAACGTGGAGGTAACGTCCGTTCGGCACTAGATCGTGGGACTGATCGCGGGACGATTCACGGGGCGGATCGAGGGACGTGAGGACGTTCCACTACATCAACCGCGTTCACTAACGCTTCTTCTGTACGGTCTACAAGGGTACGTAGATCACACATCCCCTCTCGTAGATGGACATCACCATGATAGGTCTTCGTGCGCGTAGGAAAATTTTTGTTTCCCATGCGACGTTCCCCAACAGTGGCATCATGAGCTAGGTTCATGCGTAGATGTCTTCTCGAGTAGAACACAAAAGTTTTTGTGGGCGGAGATGTGCATTTTGCTGCCCTCCTTAGTATTTTCTTGATTCCGCGGTATTGTTGGATCGAAGCGGCTCGGACCGACATTACTCGTACGCTTACGAGAGACTGGTTTCATCGCTGCGAGTAACACCGTTGCTCAAAGATGACTAGCGGGTGTCAGTTTCTCCAACTTTAGTTGAATCGGATTTGACGGAGGAGGTCCTTGGATGAGGTTAAATAGCAACTCATATATCTCCGTTGTGGTGTTTGCGTAAGTAAGATGCGATCCTACTAGATACCCATGGTCACCACGTAAAACATGCAACAACAAAATTAGAGGACGTCTAACTTGTTTTTGCAGGGTATGCTTGTGATGTGATATGGCCAACGATGTGATGTGATATATTGGATGTATGAGATGATCATGTTGTAATAGAAAATATCGACTTGCACGTCGATGGTACGGCAACCGGTAGGAGCCATAGGGTTGTCTTTATAACTAACGTTTGTGCTTGCATATGCGTTTACTATTTTGCTAGGATGTAGCTTTAGTAGTAATAGCATGAGTAGCACGACAGCCCCGATGGCGACACGTTGATGGAGATCATGGTGTGGCGCCGGTGACAAGAAGATCGTGTCGGTGCTTTGGTGATGGAGATCAAGAAGGACGTGATGATGGCCATATCATGTCACTTATGAATTGCATGTGATGTTAATCCTTTTATGCACCTTATTTTGCTTAGAACGACGGTAGCATTATGAGGTGATCTCTGACTAAAATTTCAAGACGAAATTGTGTTCTCCCCGACTGTGCACCGTTGCTACAGTTCGTCGTTTCGAGACACCACGTGATGATCGGGTGTGATAGACTCAACGTTCACATACAATGGGTGCAAAACAGTTGCACACGCAGAACACTCGGGTTCAGCTTGACGAGCCTAGCATGTGCAGACATGGCCTCGGAACACATGAGATCGAAAGGTCGAGCATGAATCGTATAGTTGATATGATTAGCATAGAGATCCTTACCACTGAAACTATTCTCGACTCACGTGATGATCGGACTTGAGATAGTGGATTTGGATCATGTACCACTCAAATGACTAGAGAGATGTACTTTTTGAGTGAGAGTTCTTAAGTAATATGATTAATTGATATAATTATCATGAACATAGTCTAATGATCTTTGTGAATTACGATGTAGCTTGCGCTATAGCTCTGCTGTTTTTTATATGTTCCTAGAGAAAATTTAGTTGGAAGTTGATAGTAGCAAACTTTGCAGACTAAGTCTGTAAAACCGAGGATTGTCCTCGTTGCTATGCAGAAGGCTTATGTCCTTAATGCACCACTCGGTGTGCTGCACCTCGAGCGTCGTCTGTGGATGCTGTGAACATCCGACATACACGTTTCTGATGACTACACGATAGTTCAGTACAAAATACTTAATGGCTTAGAAGCAAGGCGCCGAAAACGTTTTAAAACGTCACGGAACATAAATGATGTTCTAAAGAGATGAAATTGTGATTTCATGCTTGTGCCCTTGTTAAGAGGTACGAGACCTCCAACAAGATTCTTTGTCCGCAAAGTAAAGGAGAAAAGCTCAATCGTTGAGCGTGTGCTCAGATTGTCTGAGTACGACAATCACTTGAATCAAGTGGGAGTTAATCTTCCAGATGAGATAGTGATGGTTCTCCAAAGTCACTACCACCAAGCTGTGAGAGCTTCGTGATGAACTATAACATATCAAGGATAGATACAATGATCCTTGAGCTATTCACGATGTTTGACACTGCGAAAGTAGAAATCAAGAAGGAGCATCAATAGTTGATGGTTTGTAAAACCACTAAGTTTCAAGAAAGGCAAGGGCTAGAAGGGATACTTCGTGAAACGGCAAAATAGTTGCTACACTAATGAAGAGACCCAAGATTAAACCCAAACCCGAGACTAAGTGCTTCTGTAATGAGAGGAACATTCACTAAGGCGGAGCAACTCTAGATACTTGGTAGATAAGAAGGCTGGCGAAAGTCGAAAGAAGTATATTTGATATACATGATGTTGATGTGTACTTTACTAGTACTCCTAGTAGCATGAGGGTATTGGATACCGGTTCGGTTGCTAAGTGATTAGTAACACGAAATGAAAGCTACGTCATAAACGGAGACTAGCTAAAGGCAAGGTGACGATACGTGTTGGAAGTGTTTCCAAGGTTGATATGATCAAACGTCGCACGCTCCCTCTACCATCGGGATTGGTGTTAAACCTAAATAATTGTTATTTGGTGCTTGCGTTAAGCATGAACATGATTGGATCGTGTTTATTGCAATACGATTATTCATTTAAAGAGAATAATGGTTACTCTATTTTCTTGAATAATCACCTTTAATGGTTTATTGAATCTCGATCGTAGTGTTACACATGTTCATGATATTGGTGCCAAAAGATACGAGTTAATGATGATAGTACCACTTACTTGTGGTACTGCCGCTTGAGTCATGTTGTTATAAAATTGCATGAAGAGGCTCCATGCTGATGGATCTTTGTACTCACTTGATTTTGAATCACTAGTGACATGCAAATCATACCACATGAGCAAGGCCTTGTTTTCATTGAGATGAAATAAGATAGTAACTTGTTGGAAGTGATACATTTTGATGTATGCAGTCCAATGGGTGCTGAGGCACGCAGTGGATATCATTATGTTCTTACATTAATGACGATTTGAGTAGATACTAGAGTATTTACTTAATGAATCACAAGTCTGAAATATTGAAAAGTTCAATTCTGTTTCGGAGTGAAGTTCGTCGTAAAAAGAGGATAAACTGTCTACGATATGATCATAGAAATGAATATCTGAGTTGCGAGTTTTGGTACGCAGTTAAGACAATGTGGAAATTGTTTCGCAGTTCATGCCACCTAGAACATCACAGTGTGATGATGTGTCTGAACGTCATAGCCACGCACTATTTAGTATGGTGCATGCTATGATGTCTCTTGTCGAATTACCACTATCCTTTATGGGTTATGCATTAGAGACAACCGCACTCACTTTAAATAGGGCACCACGTATTTCCGTTGAGATGACACAGTATAGACTGAGGTTTAGAGAAATCTAAACTGTCGTTTCTTGAAAGTTTGGGGCTTCGACACTTATGTGAAAAAGTTTCAGTCTCATAAGCTCGAACCCAAAGCGGATAAATGCATCTCCATAGGATATCCAAAACAGTTGGGTACATCTCCTATCTCAGATCCGAAAGCAAAGTGTTTGTTTCTAGAAACGGATCCTTTCTCGAGGAAAGGTTTCTCTCAAAAGAATTGAGTGGGAGGGTAGTAGAACTTGATGAGGTTATTGAACCATCACTTCAACGAGTGTGTAGCAGGGCGCATGAAGTTGTTCCTGTGGCGCCTACACCAATTGAAGTGGAAGCTGATGATGGTGATCATCAAGCATATGATCAAGTTACTACAAGCCTTGTAGGTTGACAAGGTCGCGTACTACTACAGAGTGGTACGGTAACCCTATCTTGGAGGTCATGTTGTTGAGCAACAGTGAACCTACGAGTTATGGAGAAAGCGATGGTGGGCCCAGATTCCGACAAATGGCTGGAAGCCATGAAATCCGAGAGAGGATCCATGTATGAAAACAAAGTGTAGACTTTGGAAGAATTACTTGATGGTCATAGGACTATTGAGTAAAGATGGATCTTTAAAAGGAAGACAGACGATGATGGTGATAAGTCACTATTAAGAAAAGCTCGACTTGTGGCAAAGATGTTCCCGACAAGATCAAACAGTTGACTATGATGAGACTTTCTCACTCATAGTGATGCTAAAGGTCTGTTAGAATTATGTTAGTTGTTGATGCATTATTTATGAAATATTGCACGTAGGATGTCAAAACATTGTTTTCTCGACGGTTTCCTTGAGCAAACATTGTATGTGATACAACCAGAAGGTTTTGTCGATCCTAAAGATACTAGCAAGTATGCAAGCTCCAGTGATCCTTCAATGGACTGGTGCAAGCATCTCGGAGTTGGAATATACACTTTGATGAGATTATCAAAGATTTTGGGTTTGTACAAGGTTTATGAGAAACTTGTATTTCCAAAGAAGTGAGTGGGAGCACTATAGAATTTCTGATAAGTATATGTGGTAGACATATTATTGGTCAGAAGTAATGTAGAATTTCTGTAAAGCATATAAGGTTGTTTGAAAGGAGTTTTCAAAGGAATACCTGGATTGCGCTACTTGAACGTTGAGCATCAAAGATCTATGGAGATAGATCAAAAGCGCTTAGTGAAAGTTTCAATAAGATGCATGCCTTGACAAGTTTTTGAAGGAGTTCAAAATAGATCAGCAAAGAAGGAGTTCTTGGTTGCGTTGTAAGGTGTAAATTTGAGTAAGACTCAAAACCCGACCACGGCAGAATAAAGAGAATAGACGAAGGTCGTCTTCTATGCCTTAGCCGTAGAATCTAAAGTATGCTATGCTGTGTACCGCACCTGATGTGTGCCTTGACTCAATGTCTGTTGAGAAGTACAGAGAGTGATCCATGATTGAATAACTAGCAGCGGTCAAAATTTATCCTTAGTAACTAATGGACTAAGGAATTTTTCTCGATTATGGAGGTGGTTAAAGAGTTCGTCGTAAAGGGTTACGTCGATGCAAGCTTTGACACTAATCCGAATAACTATGAGTAGTGAAACGGATTCATATAGTAGAGTAGATATTTGGAGCATTTCTGAATAGCACGTAGTAGCAACATCTATAAGATGACATAAAGATTTGTAAAGAACGCACGGATCTGAAAGTTTCAGAACCGTTGACTAAAACCTATCTCACGAGCAAGACGTGATCAGACCCCAGAACTATATGGGTGTTGGATTCGTTGGAATCACATGGTGATGTGAACTAGATTACTGACTCTAGTGCAAGTGGGAGACTGTTGGAAATATGCCCTAGAGGCAATAATAAATTAGTTATTATTATATTTCTTAGTTCATGATAATCGTTTATTATTCATGCTATAATTGTATTGATTGGAAACACAATACTTGTGTGGATACATAGACAAAACACTGTCCCTAGTAAGCCTCTAGTTGACTAGCTCGTTGATCAAAGATGGTCAAGGTTTCCTGGCCATAGGTAAGTGTTGTCACTTGATAACGGGATCACATCATTAGGAGAATCATGTGATGGACTAGACCCAAACTAATAGATGTAGCATGTTGATCGTGTCTTTTGTTGCTACTGTTTTCTGCGTGTCAAGTATTTTGTTCCTATGACCATGAGATCATATAACTCACGGACACCGGAAGAATGCTTTGTGTATATCAAACGTCGCAACGTAACTGGGTGACTATAAAGATGCTCTACAGGTATCTCCGAAGGTGTTCGTTGAGTTAGTATGGATCGAGACTGGGATTTGTCACTCCGTGTGACGAAGAGGTATCTCGGGGCCCACTCGGTAATACAACATCACACACAAGTCTTGCAAGCAATGTGACTTAGTGTAAGTTACGGGATCTTGTATTATGGAACGAGTAAAGAGACTTGCCGGTAAACGAGATTGAAATAGGTATGCGGATATTGATGATCGAATCTCGGGCAAGTAACATACCGAAGGACAAAGGGAATGACATACGGTATTATCTAAATCCTTGGCACTGAGGTTCAAACGATAAGATCTTCGTAGAATATGTAGGATCCAATATGGGCATCCAGGTCCCGCTATTGGATATTGACCGAGGAGTCTCTCGGGTCATGTCTACATAGTTCTCGAACCCGCAGGGTCTGCACACTTAAGGTTCGACGTTGCTTTATGCGTATTTGAGTTATATGGTTGGTTACCGAATGTTGTTCGGAGTCCCGGATGAGATCACGGACGTCACGAGGGTTTCCGGAATGGTCCGGAAACGAAGATTGATATATAGGATGCCCTCATTTGATTACCGGAAGGTTTTCGGAATTACCGGGAATGTACCGGGAATGACGAATGGGTTCCGGGAGTTCACCGGGGGGGGCAACCCACCCCGGGGAAGCCCATAGGCCTTGAGGGTGGCGCACCAGCCCTTAGTGGGCTGGTGGGACAGCCCAAAAGGGGCCTATGCGCATTGGGAATAAAATCAAGGAGAAAGAAAAAAAAGGGGAGGTGGGAAGGAAAGGAAGGACTCCCACCCACCAAACCAAGTCCAACTCGGTTTTGGGGGGAGACCTTGCCCCCTTGGCTCGGCCGACCCCTTGGGAGTCCTTGGACCCCAAGGCAAGGCTCCCCCTCCTCCTCCTATATATAGTGGGGTTTTAGGGCTGATTTGGGACAACTTTGCCACGGCAGCCCGACCACATATCTCCACGGTTTAACCTCTAGATCGCGTTTCTGCGGAGCTCGGGCGGAGCCCTGCTGAGATAAGATCACCACCAACCTCCGGAGCTCCGTCATGCTGCCGGAGAACTCATCTACCTCTCCGTCTCTCTTGCTGGATCAAGAAGGCCGAGATCATCGTCGAGCTGTACGTGTGCTGAACGCGGAGGTGCCGTCCGTTCGGCACTAGATCGTGGGACTGATCGGGGGACGGTTCACGGGGCGGATCGAGGGACGTGAGGACGTTCCACTACATCAACCGCGTTCACTAACGCTTATGCTGTATGGTCTACAAGGGTACGTAGATCACACATCCCCTCTCGTAGATGGACATCACCATGATAGGTCTTCGTGCGCGTAGGAAATTTTTTGTTTCCCATGCGACGTTCCCCAACAGATACTACACCCAAAGCACTCCTATGGTATCCGGGAGTTGCACAATCTCACGGTCGAAGGAAAAGACACTTGACATTAGAAAAGCTTTAGCATACGAACAATACGATCTAGTGCTATGCTTAGGATTGGGTCTTGTCCATCACATCATTCTCCCAATGATGTGATCCCGTTATCAATGACATCTAATGCCCATGACCAGGAAACCATGATCATCTATTGACTAACGAGCTAGCCAACTAGAGGCTTGCTAGGGACACATTGTGATCTATTTATTCACACATGTATTACTGTTTCCTGTTAATACAATTATAGCATGAACAATAGACGATTATCATGAACAAGGAAATATGATAATAACCATTTTATTATTGCCTCTAGGGCATATTTCCAACAGTCTCCCACATGCACTAGAGTCAATAATCTAGTTACATTGTGATGTATCGAACATTCATAGCATTATGGTGTTGATCATGTTTTGCTCGTGGAAGAGGTTTAGTCAACGGGTCTGCAACATTCAGATCCATGTGTACTTTACAAATCTCTATTACTCCACTCTGGACATGGTCCTGGATGGAGTTGTAGCGGCGTTTGATGTGCTTCGTCTTCCGGTGAAACCTGGGCTCCTTGGCTATGGCAATGGCCCAAGTCTTATCACAGAAGAGTGTCATTGGACCCGACGCGCTTGGAACCACTCCAAGGTCGGTGATGAGCTCCTTCATCCAAATTCCTCCATGAGCCGCTCCTGAAGCAGCTATGTACTCCGCTTCACATGTAGATGCTGCCACAACTTCTTGCTTGCTGCTGCACCAGCTTACTGCCCCACCATTCAAAACATATACGTATTCGGTCTGTGACTTAGAGTCATTCGGATCTGTGTAGAAGCTAGCGTCGACGTAACCCTTTACGACGAGCTCTTCGTCACCTCCATAAACGAGAAACATTTCCTTGGTCCTTTTCAGGTACTTAAGGATATTCTTGACCGCTGTCCAGTGTTCCATACCGGGATCACTTTGGTACCTCCCTACCAAACTTATGGCAAGGTTTATATCAGGTCTGGTACACAGCATGGCATACATAAGAGAGCCTATGGCTGAAGTGTAGGGTACAGAACTCATCTTCTCTCTATCTGCTGCCATGGTCGGCGACTGAGTCTTACTCAATCTCATACCTTGCAAAACTGGTAAGAACCCTTTCTTTGAGTTTTCCATATTGAACTTCTTCAATATCTTGTCAAGGTATGTACTTTGCGAAAGACCTATGAGGCGTCTCGATCTATCTCTATAGATCTTGATGACTAATAAGTATGCAGCTTCTCCAAGGTCCTTCATTGAAAAACTCTTGTTCAAATAGGCCTTTATGCTCTCCAACATCCCTATATCATTCCCCATCAATAATATGTCATCCACATATAGTATGAGGAAAGCTACAGAGCTCCCACTCACTTTCTTGTACAGACTGGCTTCTCCGTAAACCTGTATGAACCCAAACGCTTTAATCACCCCATTAAAGCGAATGTTCCAACTCCGAGATGCTTGCACCAGCCCATAGATGGAGCGCTGGAGCTTGCACACTTTGTTAGCACCCTTAGGGTCGACAAAACCTTCTGGTTGCATCATATACAACTCTTCCTTAAGGTTCCCGTTAAGGAACGCTGTTTTGACATCCATTTGCCAAATTTCATAATCATAATAGGCGAGAATTGTTAAAATGATTCGGAGTGATTCCATCTTAGCTACGGGAGAGAAAGTCTCTTCGTAGTCAATTCCTTAAATTTGTCGAAAACCCGTTGCGACAAGTTGAGCTTTATAAACGGTCACATTACCGTTTGCATCAGACTTCTTCTTGAAGATCCATTTATTTTCTATGGCTCGCCGGTCATCGGGCAAGTCCACCAAAGTCCATACTTTGTTCTCATACATGGATCCTATCTCGGATTTCATAGCTTCAAGCCATTTGTTGGAATCCGGGCCCACCATCGCTTCTTCATAGTTCGAAGGTTCACCGTTGTCTAACAACATAATTTCCATTATAGGGTTGCCGTACCACTCTGGTGCAGAGCGTAACCTTGTGGACCTTCGAGGTTCAGTTGTAACTTGATCCGAAGCTTCATGATCATACTCATTAACTTCCTCTTCAGTTGGTGTAGGCGCCACTGGAACAACTTCCCGCGCTGCACTACTATCCTGTCCGAGAGGGGGTGTAATTACCTCATCAAGTTCTACCTTCCTCCCACTTACTTCTTTCGAGAGAAACTCTTTCTCTAGAAAGGATCCGTTCTTGGCAACAAAGGTTTTACCTTCGGATCTAAGATAGAAGGTATACCCAATAGTTTCCTTAGGGTATCCTATGAATACGCATTTCTCTGCTTTGGGTTCGAGCTTTTCTGGTTGAAGTTTCTTCACATAAGCATCGTAGCCCCAAACTTTAAGAAACGACAACTTAGGTTTCTTGTCAAACCATAGTTCATACGGTGTCGTCTCAACGGATTTAGACGGTGCCCTATTTAAAGTGAATGCTGTAGTTTCTAATGCGTATCCCCAAAATGATAGCGGTAAGTCGGTAAGAGACATCATAGATCGTACCATATCTAATAAAGTGCGATTACCACGCTCAGACACTCCGTTGCGTTGCGGCATGCCAGGCGGCGTCAATTGTGAAACGATTCCACACTTCCTTAGGTGTGTGCCAAACTCGTGACTCAAATATTCTCCTCCACGATCAGATCGTAGACACTTAATTTTTCTGTCACGTTGATTCTCAACCTCACTCTGAAATTCCTTGAACTTTTCAAATGTCTCAGATTTGTGCTTCATCAAGTAGATATACCCATACCTACTCAAATCATCGGTGAGAGTGAGAACCTAACGATAGCCACCGCGAGCTTCAACGTTCATTGGACCACATACATCAGTATGTATTATTTCCAATAAGTCGGTTGCTCTCTCCATTATTCTTGAGAATGGAGCCTTAGTCATCTTGCCCATAAGGCACGGTTCGCATGTGTCAAATGATTCAAAGTCAAGAGACTCTAATAGTCCATCAGTATGGAGCTTCTTCATGCGCTTAACGCCGATATGACCATGGCGGCAGTGCCACAAGTATGTGGGACTATCATTATCAACTTTACATCTTTTGGTACTCACACTATGAATATGCGTAACATCACGATCAAGATTCATCAAGAATAAACTATTCACCAGCGGAGCATGACCATAAAACATATCACTCATATAAATAGAACAACCATTATTCTCTGACTTAATTGAGTAACCGTCTCGCATCAAGCAAGACCCTGATACAATATTCATGCTCAAAACTGGTACTAAATAGCAATTATTAAGGTTTAAAACTAATCCCGATGGTAGATGTAGAGGTAGCGTGCCGACGGCGATCACATCCACCTTGGAGCCATTCCCGACGCGCATCGTCACCTCGTCCTTGGCCAGTCTCTGCTTATTCCACAGTTCCTTCTTTGAGTTGCAAATGTGAGCAACAACACCGGTATCAAATACCCAGGAGCTACTACAAGCGCTGGTAAGGTACACATCAATAACATGTATATCACATATACCTTTAACGTTGCCGGCCTTCTTGTCCGCTAAGTATTCGGGGGCAGTTCCGCTTCCAGTGACCCTTTCCCTTGCAATAGAAGCACTCAGTCTCAGGCTTGGGTCCATTCTTTTTCTTCTTCCCGGCATCTGGCTTACCGGGTGCGGCAACAGCTTTGCCATCTTTCTTGAAGTTCTTCTTACCCTTGCCCTTCTTGAAACTAGTGGTCTTGTTGACCATCAACACTTGATGCTCTTTCTTGATTTCTACTTCTGCAGACTTGAGCATCGAGTACAACACGGGAATGGTCTTCTCCATCCCTTGCATGTTGTAGTTCAGCAAAAACCTTTGTAGCTTGGTGGGAGAGACTAGAGGATTTTGTCAATTATAGCATCATCCGGAAGTTCGACTCCAAGTGATGTTAGACGACCGTGTAACCCAGACATTTTGAGTATGTGCTCACTGACAGAACTGTTCTCCTCCATCTTACAAGTAAAGAACTTGTCGGAGACTTCATATCTCTCGACACGGGCATGAGCTTGAAAAACTAGTTTCTACTCTTGGAACATCTCATATGCACCGTGCTGCTCAAAACGCCTTTGGAGCCCCGTTTCTAAACTGTATAACATGACACACCTAACGAGAGAGTAGTCATCACTCTGCGTTTGCCAGACATTCAGAATGTCCTGGGCTGCTGCGGGAGCGGGAGGGTCACCTAGAGACGCATCAAGGACATAAGCCTTATTAGCTGCTTCAAGGATGAGCTTCAAGTTGCGAACCCAGTCCGCATAGTTGCTACCATCATCTTTCAGCTTGTTTTTCTCTAGGAATGCGTTGAAATTGAGGTTGACGTTGGCCATCTACAATGTTTATAAAGACAACTTTTAGACTAAGTTCACGACAATTAAGTTCATTTAATCAAATTAAGTATGAACTCCCACTTAAATCGACATCCCTCTAGTCATCTAAGTGATACATGATCCATGTTGACTAACCCGTGTCCGATCATCACGTGAGACGGACTAGTCACCATGGTGAGCAACTTCATACTGATCGTATTCAACCATACGACTCATGTTTGACCTTTCGGTCTCTTGTATTCGAGGTCATGTCTGTACATGCTAAGCTCGTCGAGTCAACCTAGGTGTTTCGCGTTTGTAAATCTGGCTTACACCCGTTGTATGCGAACATTAGAATCTATCACACCCGATCATCTCGTGGTGCTTCGAGACAACGATCCTTCGCAATGGTGCACACTTAGGGGAATACGTTATCGAAATTTTAAGAGGGATCATCTTATTATGCTACCGTCGTTCTAAGCAATAAGATGAAAAACACGATAAACATCACAATGCAATCATATAGTGACATGATATGGCCATTATCATCTTTGCTCTTTCGATCTCCATCTTCAGGCATCGCATGATCATCATTGTCACCGGGGTGACACCATGATCTCCATCATCGTGTCTCCGTGAAGTCATCACGCCAACTACTACTATCACTACTACTATAGCTAACCGTTAGCAATGAAGTAAAAGTAGTAAGCACATGGCGTTGCATCTCATACAATAAATTAAGACAACTCCTATGGCTCCTGCCAGTTGTCATACTCATCGACATGCAAGTCGTGAAACCTATTACAATAACATGATCATCTCATACATCATACATGCAACATCACAACTTTGGCCATATCACATCACATGTCAAACCCTGCAAAAACAAGTTAGACGTCCTCTAATTGTTGTTGCAAGTTTTACGTGGCTGATTTGGGTTTCTAGCAAGAACGCTTTCTTACCTACGTGACAGCCACAACGATGATATGCCAAATCTATTTACCCTTCATAAGGACCCTTTTCATCAAATCCAATCTGACTAGAGTAGGAGAGAGAGACACACGCTAGCCACCTTTATGCACGGTGTGCATGTCTGTCGGTGGAACCAGTCTCACGTAAGCGTACGTGTAATGTCGGTCCGGGCCGCTTCATCCCACAATGCCGTCGGAAATGAATAAGACTAGTATCGGCAAGCAATTGACAAATCATCGCCCACAACCTTTTGTGTTCTACTCGTGCATATAATCTACGCATAGAAAACCTGGCTCTGATACCACTGTTGGGTAACGTAGCATAAATTAAAATAAATTCCTACGCATATTCAGATCTTCCTATGGAGAGACAGGCAACGAGAGAGGGGTGAGTGCATCTTCATACCTTTGAAGATTGCTAAGCGGAAGCGTTACTAGAACGCGGTTGATGGAGTCGTACTCGCGGCGATTCAGATCGCGGTGTGATTTCGATCTAGTGCCGAACTACGACACCTCCGCGTTCAACACACGTGCAGCCCGGTGACGTCTCCTGCACCTTGATCCAGGAGGGAGGAGGGAGAGGTTGGGGAAGATCTCCAGCAGCACGATGGCGTGGTGTCGATGGAGAGAAGAGGTCTCCCGGCAGGGCTTCGCCAAGCACCGGTAGAGAGGAGGAGAAAGAAGAGCAAGGCTCTGTCGAGGGAGATGGAAAAGTGTGTGCAAAACAGCCCCAAAACCCCCACTATATATAGGAGGAGGGGAGGGGGGTGCCACCCCTAGGGTTCCCACCCTAGGTGGTGCGGCAACCCCCAGATGGGAGGTGCGGCGGCCAGGGCAGGGGGAGGGGTGGCACACCCCTAGGTGGGCCTTAGGCCCACCAGCGCCTAGGGTTTCCCCCCTCTCCACCTCATGCGCCTTGGGCTGAGTGTCGGGGGCGCACCAGCCCACCTAGGGGCTGGTTCCCTCCCGCACTTGGCCCATCTAGCCTCCCGGGGTCATGGCCCCCTTCCGATGGACCCCCGGGGCCACTCCCGGTGGTTCCGGTGGTCCCGGTACGTTACCGGTGATGCCCGAAACACTTCCGGTGTCCAAAACCATCCGTCCTATATATCAATCTTTACCTCTGGAGCTCCTCGTGACGTCCGGGATCTCATCCGGGACTCCCAACAACTTTTGATAACCTCGTATAACAATTCCCTATAACCCTAGCGTCATCGAACCTTAAGTGTGTAGACCATACGGGTTCGGGAGACACGCAGACATGACCGAGACACCTCTCTGGCCAATAACCATCAGCGGGGTCTAGATAGCCATGGTGGCTCCCACTTGCTCCACGATGATCACATTGTATGAACCACGATGTCAAGGATTCAATCAATCCCGTATACAATTCCCTTTGTCTGTCGGTATAGAACTTGCCCGAGATTCGATCGTCGGTATACCTATACCTTGTTCAATCTCGTTACCGATAAGTCTCTTTACTCATTCCGTAGCATGTCATCGCGTGACTAACTCCTTAGTCACATTATGCTCTTGATGATGTTCTACCGAGTGGGCCCAGAGATACCTCTCCGTCACACGGAGTGACAAATCCCGATCTCGATTCGTACCAACCCAACAGACACTTTCAGAGGTACCCGTAGTGCACCTTTATAGTCACCAAGTTACGTTGTGACGTTTGATACACCCAAAGCACTCCTACGATATCCGGGAGTTGCACAATCTCACGGTCGAAGGAAAAGACACTTGACATTAGAAAAGCTTTAGCATACGAACAATACGATCTAGTGCTATGCTTAGGATTGGGTCTTGTCCATCACATCATTCTCCCAATGATGTGATCCCGTTATCAATGACATCTAATGCCCATGACCAGGAAACCATGATCATCTATTAACTAACGAGCTAGCCACCTAGAGGTTTGCTAGGGACACATTGTGATCTATTTATTCACACATGTATTACTGTTTCCTGTTAATACAATTATAGCATGAACAATAGACGATTATCATGAACAAGGAAATATGATAATAACCATTTTATTATTGCCTCCAGGGCATATTTCCAACAATCTAAGCCACCGCTGAGACAAGCCAAATTGGGCCAAAGCACGCCAGAGCGCGCCAGCATGTCGTGGCATACCAAAGCTCTGCTTTGAGCGCGCTACAGGGCGCACCCGAGGCAAGGGAAGCTAACCCCGGCCGGTTCTCACCTCCTCTCGGTGTCTCTCCATGTCCCTGACAACCATCCGACTCAGGGCAGTCTTAGGGCCCCCCTTCTCCCCCTCTCTACTGACTCAGGAAACATGTGCCCACGCGCGCCCGATTTGGTCAGTAGGACGCGACCCCGCAGCACGCGCGCACAGAGGCCCTCTCCCTCCCATTGAGTCTATGGAGTCTCAAACCACGTCCGTGAAACCGTAGTTTCGGCCCCGAGCTCTCTCTCCCACTCCTACAACCGTGGTGAAACCACCGGTGCTCCCCCACTGGGTGCACCAATGTTGTACCATAAATAGGCCCTCCCCTTCACTCCAGCACCTCACCCCTCTCCTCCAAACTCTCAATCGAGCCCCTAGCCACTCCACTTGAGCAAGGAGAGCCCGGGTGCTCGAGATTGACCGAGGCGCCGCCGCTTCGGAGCTTAGTAGTTCTCTGGCTACACGCCAGCTCTCGCGCTCCTCTCACCTCCTCTGTGACCGTAGTGAGCTCGGGAAGCTTCTCCACCTCTTCCCCGAGCGTTTCCCTGCCTGTAGCACCCATCTCCACCACCACCCGAATCATCTCCGTCGCGGCCACGCCGTCGTGGTGCCTTAGGTCCTCCCGTCGTTCTTTCGACCCCTGATACGTCCCAAACGTATCTATAATTTCTGCTTGTTCCATGATCTTTTAGTTGACATTGTTATATGTTTTGCTACATTTTTTATCTTTTTACACATATTTGGACTAACCTACTAACTCAATGCACCCAGTGACAGTTTTTGTGTGTTGATGTATTTTTTGCAGGGACTTTTACCCCAATTTACAAAGTCCCAAAAATCCCGAGAAAAATATATAAAAATCAGTGTGACGGAAACTTCACGAAGCACGAAGATGGGCCAGATGGGAGCCAGGGCCTGCCCAGGCGGCCTCCCTGCGCGGCCTACCCCCTAGCCGCGCCACCAGGTCACCTGGGTGGGGCGCACCTCCTATGGTACCCTCCTTCGGCCTATATTTACGTCTCCGATAGGAAACCCTTCCAGAAGATCTAGAATCGCGAATTTCTCCATCATTCCGCCGCCGCAGCACTCCCGAGATCGGGAGCGCGAGAAGACCTCTTCCCGGCACCCTGTCGGAGGGAGGATTGATCTCCGGGATCTTCCCCACTACCATGGACGCTTCCCGGACGTGCCATGAGTAGTCCTCCTTGGACCATGGGTCCATGACCAGTAGCTATGTGATGTCTTCTCTCCAATCTTGTGCTTCAATGTCTAGCCCTTGTGAGCTTGCCTACATGATCAAGGCATCTATGTAATTTTCCTGCTGTTGCTATGCTTGGATTGCTGGTATCTGATGGATTATGAGATTATGTTTAGATTGTGATGAGTTATATATTTGATTATACTTTTATATTATGTTCTTTAGTGATTCATGCATGTACTCCGTTGCTCTTTATTGCTTTGGCCGAGTAGTAGATTGTAACTCCAAGAGGGAGCGTTATGCATGATTGTGGGTTCATGCCCCCTGATGTCTAGCTTGAGTGACAGAAACATGAGACTAGGGGATGTGTTGTTGCCACCAGGGAGAAAACAACGGTGCTTGTGACCACGATTGCAAGGATTGTTTACCTTACGCAAAGTTCATTAATGCAGTTGTCCGTTGCTTTGAGTTTACACTTTGGGTGGGGATCGCAACTTAATACCAGTGAGATGTTCTGGATAGATATCTCAAGGTGGATGATTAGTAAGTAGATGCTGATGAATAAACGGTCTACTTGTCTTGGCGTACAACCCATTACTTTTGAGCCTCTAACTTTCTAGTAGCATGATTAGCATTGCAGTGCGTTTATAATTCTGTCAATTGCCCATCTCTAATTTGTTTACCCATGCATAGTTGTTTATCGTCTTTTGGGAGACAGACATCACTAGTGAACATCATGTGACTCCGGTCCATATTTCCACCATTGTTTACACCTCCACCATTTACTGTTTTTATTTAATTTTCTGTTGCAATCACCATCACTATTCCCGCTTGTGTTTTGATCCTTTGCAAACTACAAGGCCGAAGAGATTGAAAACCTCTCTCTACTCGTTGGGAGCAAAGTTATTTGTTGTGTGTGCAGGTCCACGTCTTTTGCTAGCGCTAGAGCAGCGGACACCTACTTGTTGATCCTCGGAGTCCTCCTTGATCGATTAAACTTACAGTCCCCATGTAAGGGAAATCTGCTGCTGACTACATCTCCACCTTCCACTTGGGGTAACCAACAAGGGGCGAGAAGTATATCTATCAAATTGTCATCAAGCAAATTTGTGGTGCCGTTGCCGGGGAACTCCAGTCTTCAAGATAGGGGATTTGCACGCTATCTTTTAATTTTGCTTTTAGTCTTGTTAGTTTGCTTTCTAGTTTTTGATTTAGAGGCTTATACCAAAACTACAAAAAAATTAGTTACTTTGCTTTGTTTAGTCAGTATTTCCAAGTCTTTTGCCTTTGGTGTTGCACCCGAAGGAGAGATTCTTACCTTCAAACAAAGGGTTGGAGAAAGTTTAAAAGATGCTTTGTATAGAATGAAATTTTCTCAAGATAGAGCCACCAAGAAGCAATCCACCACTATTTTGCTTATAAATTTTTATGTTGGTATTACTTCTTGGAATAGGTTTGTTCTAGACACAACAATAGGTGGGAATTTCTGGGAAGCTCCCATTTGGGGGGCTCTTAACGTTATGGAAAATCTTGTTGGAATCCCAATTATTGTTGACATAAAGCATGATATCACTTTAGCTCACATTATGAGTAAACTTGAGTATATAGAGCTAAATATGCCAAGCATGAGTAAAATAAATGAAGTAGATCATAGAATTCAAGGGAACTTAAATAGACTTGATAGCTCCATGCATAAAATTTACAAAACTTTGGAGACCCTTAAATCCCACGATGTGGATCCTTCTAGGATTAATAAGATCGAGGATATTATTGAAACTTTAGGAACTACTTTATCCTCCATCAAGACTAAAAAGATAGAAACCCCCGCAAGTAAGGAACCTAAGTTCGTTCACGTACCCAAGGTTTCTCAACCCAAAACGAGTATACTTATTGCTAGGGGTGTTGAAACTGTGAAGACCTTGGAAGAAAAACCTCTCTTAAATAGAATTAGAAATGAAATTCCAATTGGTCTTACTACCTTTGCTTTTGTTCCTAGATGTGTTGCCACTAAGCCTCTCTTTGAGAGTCCTCTTAAGATTAGTTGTACTATTGAAGAGCTTTTTGATGATCTTTGTGATGGTCCAATTGATACAACTTGATGTTTTTTGCATCAGGCCTAGCTCAAAGGCATAAAAGAAAGCGCTTGTTGGGAGGCAACCCAATTTGTTTTAACTTTCAGTTTTAGTGGTCTTGATGCTTGTTACTACTGTAGCAACATCATTGTATCTTTATTTTCAAGCTTTGTGACAAGTTTTAGCCTCCGATTGCAAGAAAGTTCAAAAGTTGTGACATGTGTGCTTGATGGAAAAATTCGCCAAAAATCACCAGATCATCTTTTTAATCTGATTTTTGTTGACTGTATGTTCTATATAATTTTGTTTCTCGCGTCTGTTATGAGTTTGTTGATTTGAGTTCCATAAGTGCCCCGAAAAAATTATTTACTACATGTTGTTCTGTTTTTTCACAGATTCTGCCACGTTTTGCGTTTTCATCATTTTGCAAAACACTAAGATTTGTTTTTATTTGCAAAAACCTTTTAGCAATCTTGAGAAATAGTAGCTCTTCATGAAAATCTTTTATTCCAGTAGATAATAAATTATTTTATTATGGGCACTAACCACTCTAGGAGAATCTAGCGTCTAAGCTTGGGGATCCCCCCGTGCATCCCCTTCTCCATCAACAATCATGAGTTCGTCCTTCTCCATGCTATATTTTTATCACTTCATATGTTATGTGCTATGCTTGGAGCATCCGCTCTTTAATTTTTAGATCGTTTTAGTTTACTTGCTCTTCATAACAAGTTGGAACCTAGCCTTCTTTGTTTGGGATAGAAACACGCTCCACTCCACCCTAGAACACAACATAGGTTTTCATGCTTATCTTTTTGTGTGTTCTTTATCTTTTCATAGATGATCTCATGTTTAGCTCTTAGTTTTCATGCTTTATCTTTTTAAGAGCTTTTATTTAGGTTGCTTTTGGAACTCTCTTGAGTTATCATGCTTATCTTGTTTAGAGAGTTGTCTTGTTGCACTGAGTTGTGTGTCTTGCATGAGTAGGTAACTGAGGTTGCTATTTAAGTATTGTCGTAACTTGCAATAGTTTTGAGGTATTGATTTGAGTAATGTTTGGACTATTGGTTCCAAGAGCTTGAGCCTATTAGTTATAGGTGCCGTATTTTGGGAAATCCGTGTGTTTTTGAAAACTAAGAAATTAGTTGAGAACTCTAGCTACTAGATGAATCGCTAACCTCTGGAGGGGTTGGAATATATAGAGTACCCTCACGTTACCATGGGTCGACGATGCGCAAGGATAACCCCCCCCCCCCCCGCAAAACACTCCTCCTCGGGGTACTTTTCTCTTTGTGAATCTCTTAATTAGATAGAGAGTTGCCGATAATAAGTGCATGAGTTCTCTGGACTAATGCGAGTATTCGATTGTTGGCACTTCCACCATCCATATTTTGCTAGCCTCTTCGGTACCATGCATTACTCTTTCTCATCTTGAGAGTTAGTGCAAACTTCGCCAGTGCATCCAAACCCTTGGCATGATACGCCCTGTCATCATAAGCTTCATTATATCCTTCCTCAAAACAGCCACCATACCTACCTATTAAGGCATTTCCTTAGCCTTTCCGAGATACATTGCCATGCAACATCCACCATCTCATGAATTGATCTTCATGTCATACATGCTTTTGCTTGATCGAGGAGCCGCATGCTAGTTGGGCCTTTCCCTTATTATTTCTACATGACGCGCTAGTTTCAATGCATATCCTGCTACACTGGAGAGGCATATATTTGCATACATCATGACAATTTTCATTTGTCTTTATGGTTGAGTACTTCTTATAAAGTGTGAAGATCTTCTTTTTATTCTTGTAAAACATAGAGTGTTGCCCTTAAGTGAGGAAAAGATCCCAAATAGGACAAATTAAAAGATCCCAAAGAGGACACATGAAAAGATCCCAAAGAGGACAAATGAGAGATAAATATAAAGAGCCAAAGAGGCCACAAAAAGAAGAAGAAACAGAAATAAAGAAATAAAAAGATAGAAGGGGGCAACACTACTATTCCTTTTGAAAGATCCACACTCGTACTCCATTGTTACATTTGTACTCCATAGAGATTATCATTCATGCATAACTATGCAGGGACCCTTACACTATAGAACTTGGCTTGTATATTCCAATGATGAGGCTCCTCAAATGAGCTATTGGTCTTCATGAG
Source organism: Hordeum vulgare subsp. vulgare (assembly GCF_904849725.1). Lineage (NCBI taxonomy): Eukaryota > Viridiplantae > Streptophyta > Magnoliopsida > Poales > Poaceae > Hordeum > Hordeum vulgare. Next base: position 382,657,188 of record NC_058518.1, on the reverse strand, counting down.
AAAGCAAGTTGGATGCACCCTCACTAGTTCCATTGGAGAACTTACCTTAGCTCATATGTGTATCCGTTGCATGGCAATCCCTACTCCTCACATCATATCTATCATTTGGCTTTCTCTCGCCTATGGTTGTCCTCATTGATGTGAGAATTTCACAGCCTTTTTGTCTTCCTTCCCCATCATTATTCTCTTTGCCATCCTAAGTGCCAACATATCTTGCTTGCGCTCATCCATTGCATGAGTGCTCAAAGTCGAAAGGGAGAGGATCATTTTGACTGGTGCCTGACTAGTGGTCTGGGGATGAGTGAAAATAAGATTCCCAAGGAGACCAAGTGTGAAGTTTTAGTAGATTGAGTTCTCAATTAGAAACTATTTTTATGCTCTAAACCCATCTCCCACTTCTTGGACGCAAACACCCTTTGGAGTCATTCGAGTCACGGACAGCGAGAGCTCTTGCTCCTTTATGTTCTTACTTTGCTAATTTCAATACTAAATATAGATTCTTGCTTGTTATTGTCTTGACTTGAATTGCATATCTTACTTGCTTTACTTTTAAGTTATTCTATGTGTGTTAGCATGTCACAACATAAATTATTTGTTGTTATCACTTACCTACTCGAGGACGAGCGGGAATTAGGCTTGGGGATGTTGATACATCCCAAATGTATCTATAATTTCTTCTTTTTACATGATCTTTTGGCTTACATTGTTATATATTTTTCTACACTTTTATATCTTTTTACACATATTTGTACTAACCTAATGATACGTCTCAAACGTATCTATAATTTTTGATGGTTTCACGCTGTTATCTTGTCTTCTTTTTATATTTTATATACCTTTTTATATCTTTTTGGGGACTAACTTATTGATTCAGTGCCAAGTGTCAGTTCTTGTTTTTCCGTGTTTTTGACACTTTTCAGATCTGATTTTGGAACGGAGTCCAAACGGAATCAAATCCCCGAAATGATTTTTTCCCGAACGAAAGAAGACCAGGGAGCCTTTGGGCCACGCAAGGTGGGCCACAGGGAGCCCACAAGCTTCACCACGCCACCAGGGGGAGGCGGCGGTGGGCAAGCTTGTGGCTTCCCTAGTCGCCTCCTGACCTAGGTTTTGCACCTATATATTCCCAAATATTCCGCAAAAAATCAGGGGAGCCTCGAAAATACTTTTCCGCTGCCGCAAGCTTCCGTTTCCACGAGATCTCATCTGGAGACCCTTCCCGGCGCCCTGCCGGAGGGGACTTTGGAGGTGGAGGGCTTCTTCATCATCATCATCGCCCCTCCAATGACTCGTGAGTAGTTCACTTCAGACCTACGGGTCCGTAGTTAGTAGCTAGATGGCTTCTTCTCTCTCTTGGATCTTCAATACAAAGTTCTCCATGATCTTCATGGAGATCTATCTGATGTAATCTTCTTTGGCGGTGTGTTTGTCGAGATCCGATGAATTGTGGACTTGTGATCAGATTATCTATGATATATATTTGAGACTTTGCAGATTTCTTATATGCATGATTTGATATCCTTGTAAGTCTCTCTGAGTCTTGGATTTTGTTTGGCCAACTAGATCAATGATTCTTGCAATGGGAGAAGTGCTTGGTTTTGGGTTCTGCCATGTGGTGACCTTTCCCAGTGACAGAAGGGGCAACAAGGCACACATCAAGCAGTTGCCATCAAGGGTAAAAAGGTGGGGGTTTTATCATTGGTTTGAGATTATCCCTCTACATCATGTCATCTTGCTTAAGACGTTACTCTGTTCTTATGGACTTAATACACTAGATGCATGCTGGATAGCGGTCGACGTGTGGGGTAATAGTAGTAGATGCAGAAAGTATCGGTCTACTTGTTTCGGACGTGATGCTTATAGAAATAATCATTGTATAGATATCGTCACGACTCTGCACAGTACTATCAATTGCTCGGCAGTAATTTGTTCGCCCACCGTCTACTTGCTTTCATGAGAGAAGCCACTAGTAAACATTATGGCCCCGGGGTCTATTCACATCCATCGTTTACATCTCCGCTTTTACTTTGCTTTGTTACTTTGTTACTTTCAGTTCTCACTTGGCAAACAATCTATAAGGGATTGACAACCCTTCATAGCGTTGGGTGCAAGCTTTCGTGTTTGTGCAGGATCTTAAGATACTCTTCCGCTGGATTGATACATTGGTTCTCAAACTGAGGGAAATAGTTAACGTCGCTGTGCTACATCACCCATTTCGCTTCGAGGGAATACCAATGTGCCGTAGTAGGAGTATTTCTAGCACCTTTGCCAGGGATACACAACAAACATCAGAAGTACTTCTGGTGCCGTTGCCGGGGAAGAGGATCGCTTGCTGAGGAGGATCGTGAAGAATATTCTCCCGACAACACGCCTATTTATGGCACCGTTGCCGGGGAGGAGAAATCAAGATCTATCCAAGTAGGTCTCACAAACTCTTCTCTTGCATTTACTTTTGTTGCCAGTTGCCTCTCGTTTTCCTCTCCCCCACTTCACCTTTGTCGTTTTCATTCGCCTTTCTCCTTCGCCGTTTTCTTTTGCCTGTTTCACTCTCTCTTCCTCACTACTGGAATCCAGTTCTTTGCCGTCAGCCAGTTCTTTGCCGTCTGCTGGCTGACGGCAAAGAACCTCTTTGCCATCAGTTGACACAAGGCAAACGGCAAAGGACTGACACATGGCAAAAATACTATTTGCCATGTGTCGGCCCTTTGCCGTATGCCAGCGGACGGCAAAGAGATCGAGGGCAGACGGCAAAGAGGACGGGTGGGTCCCATGCCTTCCATATCCGAAATCCGGGGGCCTTTGCCGTCCGCGGGCCTTTGCCGTCTGCCATGGGGCCCTTTGCCGTCGGGGGGCAGACAGCAAAGGGTCCGCCCTATAACAGCCGTTAACCCCCTCCTCCTCACTGTCTCTCTCTCCCCCGGGCTACTGTCTTGCTCTGTCTCTCTCCACGGCGCCCCCTCCCCGCGAGAGCCCCTCCCCGCGGCGAGCCCCCCCCCCCCCCCCGCGTCGAGCCCCCCCTGCGGCGAGCCCTTCCCCGCGAGAGCCCACCCCTGCGGCGACCCACCCCCGCGGCGAGCCCCCTGCCACGCGCCCCCTGCCCCCTCCTGTCGTCCACCGCCGCCGCCGCCGCCCCTACCCTCGTCCACCGCCGTGAGTTCTTCTTCTTTTTATTTTTTAAAAAAGTTAATTACTTTAGTTAGTTTATTAGGTTAGTTTTTTATTATATATAGGGTAATTTAGTTAGTTTATTTGGCTAGATTGTTAGGCTAATTAGGTTAGTTAGTTAGGTTAGAAGAAAAAAGAGGAAAAGCAGATGGAAAAAATGAAAAATAAAAAAGGAAAAGAAGAAAATAATTAGAAGAAGAACGAAAAGAAGAAGGAGAAGAAGAAGAAGAAGAAGAAGAAGAAGAAGAAGAAGAGGAGGAGGAGGAGAAAAAAGAAGAATAAGAAGAAGAAGAAGAAGAAGAAGAAGAAGAAGAAGAGGAGGAGGAAGAGGAGGAGAAAGAAGAAAAAGAAGAAGAAGAAGAAGAAGAAGAAGAAGAAGAAGAATAAGAAGAAGAAGAATAGGAGGAGAAAAAGAGGAGGGGGAGGAGGAGGAGAAAAAAGAAGAAGAAGAAGAAGAAGAAGAAGAAGAAGAAGAAGAAGAAAAGAAGAAGAAGAAAAAGAGGAGAGAGGAGAAGAAGAAAGAAGAGGAAAAGGGAACCCCGGCACCCCGAAACTGACCCTCGACCCCCGACCCCTGACGCCCGACGCCACTGACCCCCGACCATCGACCCCCGACGCCACTGACCCCCGACCCCCGACGCCACTGAACCCCAACGCCACTAACCCTCGACCCCCGATGCCATTGACCCCCGACCCGGACGCTCGGCCCACGACTCCCGACCCCCGACGCTCTATGCCACCAACCCCTGACCCCTGACGCCACTGACACCCGACATCACTGACCCTCGACCCCCGATGCCACTAACCCCCCACAACCGACGCCACTAACCCCCGACCCCCGATGCCACCGACACCCGACACCATCGACCCTCGACGGCACTAACTCCCGACGCCACTAAGCCCTGACCCCCGACACCTCTTATGCCTTCTTTTGAACGAGAAGGTGCTTTTCGGCCTTCCAGAGGCCCACGAGGTCATAGTTTTCTAAATTATGAGTTAGGTCACATATTTCCCGATTATGTTAATTATAAAAACATCGTATTTGTGTTGATCGTGTGAATTTCAATGTGCAGCTGTTCGATGGCCTCCACGTGCGTTGGACGAGCTTCGCCCTTGCGTTTCTTGGTGAGCACAAATGACTTCTCCTCCTACCCCCTTAATTTGCTCTGTTCCGGTCTTCGTGCCAATGAAACTTGCTAGCTATAGGTTTCTTCAATCATGAGTATGCGTGACCAGTATGCGTCTCCCGTTCGAAAGGGCGACATCTATAAATATGCATTTCTTTGCATATTTATAACCGCCATCCTTTCGAATTGTCCAACATTATCCATGGACAACCTGAGTATGTGTAGATTGGGTTTGTTTTCCCGTATGCTGTGCTCCGGATCCGATGCGGAATTTCGTCAGTGCCTCCCTGTTGTTCTCCGGGTACACATCCTCTCTCCTTATTGCCGAGACGTGTATCAGGAGAACAGCGGGGAGGTGCTGCCAATATTCTGCATCGTATCTGGAGAAGAGCATGGGAAAACAAACCCAGTCTACACATACTCGGGTGGGATTAGGACATATCTTTACCTATTAGCGTGTAGGTTGCATGGACGTAATAAAACTGACGAACTTGATTAGCGTATGAATATAGATGATGAATTATATATTTATTTCTTGTGCCCCCATAGGTAGCTAGGCAACATGAGTGATCGTGCTTCGATGTACACTGGTCACCCTAGTCAGAAAGACATGACCCATGAATGGTTAACAAAAACCAGGGGGTTTGTGAGAGCCGCATTTGCAAATGGCCAGCAAAAAACATGGTGCCCCTGTCCCAACTGCGACAACTCGAAAAAGCAGACAGAGTTTGAAATGGGTAAACACCTACAAAAGTGGGGTTTTACGCCTAATTATACGGTGTGGACTTTTCATGGTGAGTCTGACCAACGTGCCAGAGCTGAGGTGATTCGTCGTCGCACCGACGAGCATGGTACCGGGATTGAAGACATGGTGCAAGACTTTGATGATGCTCGGGATTCGGACGATGAGATGGAGGAATCTGCAAAGGCCTTCTATGAAATGTTGGAGTCTTCAAAACGTCCTCTCCACGAGCAGACCGAGCTTTGTCAGCTGGATGCCATCGCGCAAGTAATGGCTCTGAAGGCTCAACTCAACCTAGGCAGAGAATGCTACAACGCGATGATGACGATATTTGGACGCTTTCTACCCAAAGGCCATGTACTGCCTGCAAACCTGTACCAGTCAAAGAAAATCCTCAGTGTACTTAAGATGCCCTATGAGAAGATACATGCCTGTGAGAATGGATGTGCCTTATTTAGGCTTGAGTATGCGGCCTTGAACTATTGCCCCATTTGCAATTCTTCAAGGTATATTGTGGTAGACAATGGCATGGGTGAGAAGAATCAGACCAAAATCCCCATTAGTGTTCTTTGGTATCTGCCAATCGTACCAAGACTTCAACGTCTTTTCATGGTCAAAGAGACGGCCAGACAGATGACATGGCACAAATTGGGCAAAAGAACCGAACTAGATGCGGATGGGAACAAGATGCTGGTACACACTTCAGATGGTTTTGCGTGGAGGCACTTTGATGCATTACATAAGGATAAATCGGAAGATTCAAGGCAACCTAGAGTTGCCATCAGCACAGATGGGTTCAATGTGTATGGTATGACGGCATCACAATACAATTGTTGGCTTGTATTTGTCATTCCACTAAATTTGCCACCCGGAGAGATTATGAAAAGAAAGAACATTTTCCTGACGTTGATAATTCCAGGGCCCAACTATCCGGGGAAGAATATGAATGTGTACATGCAGTCGCTTAAGGATGAGTTGCAAGAAGCCTGGGATAATGGGATCAAGACCTACGACGCGTCTACCAAAACAAATTTCAAAATGCATGTGTGGTACATGTACTCGACGCATGATTATCCGGCGTTTGCGCTATTCGCTGGCTGGTGTGTGCATGGAAGGTTCCCGTGCACCACATGCAAGGCAGCTCCTCAGTTCCGTTGGCTGTAGGCTGGTCGCAAGTATTCTTGCTTCGACATGCATAGACAATTCATGGATCCTGACCATAAGTTCAGAAAAGATAAGAAGAATTTCATCAAAGGTAGAGTTGTCAAAAACACTGCACCAGCTGCGTTGATAGGCCAACAGACCCTTGATCAGTTAAATGCTCTCGAGCCTGATCCTTTGCGTCGAGGATACTTCAAAGGGTATAATACGGAACACGCCTGGACTCACAAGTCATGCTTATGGGATCTGCCTTACTTCAAACACCTCCTTTGCCCACACAACATTGACGTGATGCACACTGAAAAGAATATTGCGGAGGCCATTTTTGGTACATTGTTCGGCATAGAGGGGAAGTCAAAAGATAATCCTAAGGCTAGAATCGACCTGGAGGCTCTATGTGATAGACCGTTGCAAAACTTGCGACAGCGGAAAGGAAAGCAAAGCATAGCGAAGCCAAAGGCATGGTTCAATCTTGAAAGACCAGCTATGAGGGAAATGCTATTGTGGGTGAAAATGTGGTTGATGTTCCCCGATGGGTATGCTGCGAATCTAAAGAGGGGAGCGAGTCTTGAGAAATTGAAAATATTTGGGCTCAAGAGTCATGTTTGGCACATATGGATTGAGCGGGTAATGCCGGTGATGTTGCGTGGCTTTATCCCTAAGGATGAATGGCTAGTACTGGCAGAGCTGAGCTATTTCTTCCGTTCTCTTTGTGCGAAAGAACTATCGCCTGACGTGCTATATGAAATGGAAGAGTTGGCGCCGGAGTTGATCTGCAAATTAGAAAAGATCTTTCCACCGGGCTTCTTTAATCCAATGCAACATTTGATTTTGCATCTCCCGACCGAGGCAAGAATGGGGGGGCCCGTTCAAAATCGATGGTGCTACTCAACTGAGAGGATGCAGAAGACGCTTTGAGCTAAGTGTAAAAATAAACGTAGAATTGAAGCATCGATGGCCGAGGCATTCATTACTGAGGAGGCGACAAACTTCGTGACAGCACACTACGAAGCCAAAAATCATCATTTGCATAACCCGAAGCCTCGGTACAATGATGGGGATCGAAAAAAGTTTGATCCAACCTCAGCCTATTCAAAGGTAAGCTCGCACCATCTGGTGCTTCGAAAGGGAAATCGTTGGATGTCGAAGAATGGCGGACCATTTCATTGTATATCTTCACCAACCTAACAGAAGTGCGGCCGTACATCGAGTAAGTTCTCGGTAATTTATTGTTCCGCAACTTCTAGTTGCTTCGAACTACTCTTATTCCCGGATATTTGATATAGTCGATACGTCGCCGAATTCTCGAATGGAGTGGCCATCGAAAAGGATTCCGTCGAAGAGTATGAGCTTCTCGCAAAGCATGGAGGCGACTATCCCGGTTTCATCTCTTGGTTCAAGTAAAGGGTAATTAATTACCATTAAGGGCCCATTTGATTTCTTGGTCTAATTTGCGGCTAATGCATCCATTCTTTCATATTAAACTTGTAGGCTGATGCAGAGTCTATGGACGACGAGTTGAGACAAGTCGCTAATGGTTTTGACTATAAGGTCCATTCATTTGACAAATACAACATCAACGGGTATCACTTTCGTACCTTTGGCAAAGAGCTATCTATGCCCGACCTAAAGACTACAAATTGTTCTGTCTCTGCTATCGGCGAAGGAGACACCGAGTATTATGGAAGAGTTGAAGAAATTTTTGAACTTCTATTCTATGGTGAAAACCCACCGATCGTCGTAGTCTTCAAATATTATTGGTTTGAGCCGAGGGAGACTAGAAGGACTCATGAACATATAGGACTAGTAGAAATCAACCAAAACACCCACTTAGATGTTCCCAATGTCTATATTACGGCTCAACACGCGACACAAGTTTTCTATCTACCGTGGGCCTACCAAACTTATCCAAATCTCAAAGGTTGGGATGTCGTTTATGAAGTGCCACCACATTTTAGACCACCTACCCTCAATGAAGAGGATTACGAACCTCACATTAACCCAGACACATATGAAGGAGAATTCTTCCAAGAAACACGTATGTCCAAGAAACGTTTCAAGAACCGCTCTACTTCACCCCAGAACATTGAAGTAGACAGCGATAGTGAATCCGTCTTAACCCCTGAGCCCGAACAGGAAGAGGTGGAAGAAGAAGAGGTTACTTCTGCGGATGACCTGTCACTTCTTGACCGATTACATAATGGTGGCCTTCCACATGTTCTTCGTGATAGTGATGATGATGATGCATTTATTGATGATAGTGATGATCATGATGCATTATTGACCCCGAAGCATATATAGACAAGCACGATTGTTATTAGTTCATGTCAGGTATTCAACTATTATACTATATATAAATTTTGAGTTCATGTTAGGTATTCAATTTTGATTAGTCATGTTAGTATTTATGACGATGATACACTTAAATTATATACATTTCATTAATCCTGTTGGTATTTATGTTGTACTAATTTCATTTACTCTTTGTCATGGCATGTGTTGAAAGATGGTGGGAAAGGGTCGAAAGCACTCCGCGGCTCCTTCTTCGTCGGCGGGTGATGGGATGGGTACTTCCATTCCTGCCTCGCCTCTTCGGAGAGTGTTGCTCTCTACTATGCAAGGAGTGCCGCCTGTGAGAGGAGGTCGACCCCCCGCGAAGCCGAGAGGCACTAAACGTACACATTGTATTCATGTTGGTATTTATGTTGTACTCATGTTGTATGCATATTGGTATTTATATACATTTTATTACTCATGCTGGTATTTATGTTGTACTAATGGTACACGTGGCCGCGGGAGAGGTAGGGCGGTGGCTGCCACGCCTTCTGAGGTGGCGGCTACACGGTCTCAGCCACCACCCCAAGCTGATTCACCTGAGCACAGGACTTCTAGGGTGGATTCGTCTGAGGTGGAGGCTACACGGGCTTCGATTCACGAGCCTCGGGTCGACGAGCCTCAGGTCGACGAGCCTTCGACCCACGAGACTCGTGTCCCAGAGGCTTCCTTCCAGGCGACTCCGGAGCAAAGCAGGGATGAGGGTACGTCCCAAGAGATCCAGTGGGATGCTGGTAGCGACGAGGACCTGGGTGAGGGGGCTAACGTCTACCAGCGTGGTAGTTCGGGGCTCCCGCTCGTGCCAGCGACCCCCGAGCAGAGGTGGTCGATTTGGCCAAATGGGGACAAGTAAGTTAATTTACTCTTATTTAACCTTTTGCCTTCGCGTTTTCTCAAATATCTAATGTTTTGGCTTTAATTTGTCATACTGTAGGGGTTGGATTGTTGCCAAGGGTGTCCGCAAGCCCAACAGCGTCCTTGGTGTTCTTTGCCATAAAAACTTCCGAGGGTTTGTTACGTTTCCCGGTCGGGAGCGAGAGGTAGGAATGACCTGGGAGCACTACTTGGGTGCCCCGGCCCTGCCGGAGGTGGAGATCGACGGTGTTTTGTGCGACACGAGGGCGGACATGGTGATCCGAAAGTTCTGGGTAATTTCTCCTTCACACAATTATAAATCAACCATAGCTATTTATTGTACTAATCGGTGTTGTCTCGTTTGCAGACCTACTACAGGTGTGAGGAGGGATACGAGGAGGACGCGGCAAAGGCTATCGAAACCGAATGTCGCCGCCTACTTCAAAACTTTCGGCACGAGGCTCGGCTGCAGGCTGTTCGAGACTACTATGCCACGCGGTGTATTAGGATTGACAAGGCAAAGTGTCGTGATGCTAAGATGGAGAAGGAGCATTACATGAAGGTAATTACATATTATTAAGGCTTTGTAGTTAGTTTCCTTGATATGGTTCTTACGCGCTCAAATTTCTCTTTATTAACTTAGGTTCCCCCGAGATGGTGTGTGTGGATAAGATGGATTGCTGGGAGGCGTTGGTGGATCAGTGGTGCTACGAAACGTGGGAGGCGAGCCACAACAACGCCAAGGAGAGGCGTGGAAAAATGGTTGACGTGCCACACCATCAAGGGAGCGTCAACTTAATCCAATTTGGCGAGAACTGGTATGTGGTTTGCTTCATGCCTCGTGCAATTCATTCTTAATGCTATATTGAGCCCTTTACTAATACAATTTTCCTCTCTCTCTCTTTTAGGCGTGTCACAATAAGACGGAGGCGCCACAGATGTACGACCTGTATGCGATGGCCCATACTGCCTCATACAAGAAGGTCAAGGCATTCTCTGAGTCTGACCTCGAGCATCCAGAAAACTTCACCAACATCTCCTCCCACCACAAGCTCGTGAAGTAAAGAGATCACGGGAAGGCGAGGAAAGGGGAGGACTTTAACCCGAGCGAGGGGCCTATTGATCCAGAGCTGGTGATGATAGCTGGCAACGGGAGGCCCCATGGCTCGATCGCCATTGGAGACGGCCTTATACGTTGTCCTAGCACTCTTCGACAGATAAAGGCACGCCAAACGAGCTCTTGTCCGGAGATACCACGTCGTCCACGGCCAGTCGAGCTCGCCATCGAGGTTAGTTTAATGGACTCAACTATCTTTCTGCATTATGTTGTGCGTTGGAACCAATATGATTACATTGCTAACAATGAGTTGTGTTGCAGGGTGCTATTCAGAAAGAGAGAGAGGCAATGCAGGCGGATATGGCGGAGAAGGATATGGAAATTAGGGAGCTGGAGGAGAGGACGACTGCATTGGTGGAGGCGGAGAGGGCACGGAATGATGCGTCTAGCAGGGCCATATACGAGCTCTTCGTGGTAAGTTTCTTCTTCATGTTATTTCAAATCTTGCATTTGAATGTCCGTTTCATTAATAAAGAAAAGTTTGACTTGTCGAAACCAAATGTACAGTCTATGTGCGAGAAGAGCGGCCAAGTCCCTCCGCCGATGCGAGTCATTAACGTGGCGGGGACGGTGCGTTTCATTTCAGTGCAGTGATCTTAAGAGTGTCCTCCTGCTAACTACACATTGCAAACGATGTTTGGTGCAGAATATCTCCCGAAATGCATCGCACGACCCTTCTACAGTCGAGCCTTCTCCAGGGCAGCATTCTCCAGGTGAAACAAGCCAGAGCCACCGTGCTTCACCGATGTGATGACGATAATGGTATGTTATTTCTAGTGTTTTAATAAAAAATAGCTAGACTTCCATCTAAATGACATAATTAGCTTAGTTAGCTTCAAGAAAGGCTAAATTGGCTGATTATCCTACGAAATGACATAATTAGCTTAGTTAGCTCCAAAATGACCTATTTAATAAAAAAAATGACCTATAGTTAGCTAAGTTCTCTCCTAAATGACATAATAAGGCTTACGTTGCTGCAAGATGACGTATTCCCCCTAACTTAGGTATTAAATGGCCTATAATTAGCCTAGCTAGATCCAAAATGGCTTAATAAGCATAGTTTGCTCCGGAATGACCTATTTTACCCAAGTTAGCTCCGAAACGACGTATAGTTAGCTAGGGTTCCACCTAGATGACATAGTTATCTTAGTTAGCTCCTAAATGGTCTATTTAATAAAACATGACCTATACTTAGCTAATTATCCTCGAAATGACATAATTAGCTCCAAAAAGGCATTCTAAGCCAATTTAGCCCGAAGAAGGGGACAAGAGGAGAAGAAAGAGGAAAAATGAAAGGAAGGAAGAAGAAGAAGAAGATAAGAAGAAGAAGGAGAAGGAGGAGGATAACAAGAAGGAGAAGAAGGAGGAGAAGAAGGAGAAGGAGCTCCTCCTTCTCCTTCTTCTTCCTCCTTCTCCTTCTCCTTCTTCTTTTCTTCTTCTTCTGCTCTTCCTTCTCCTCCTCCTCCTCCTCCCCCTCCTCCTTCTTTTACTTCTTCTTCTCTTTCTCCTCTTCTACGTAGCTTAGACTCATCCAAGAAAGGCTAAATTGGCTAATTATCCTACAAAATGACATAATTAGCTTAGTTAGCTCCAAAATGACCTATTTAATAAAAAATGACCTATAGGTAGCTAAGTTCTCTCCTAAATGACATAATAAGGCTTACGTAGCTGCAAGATGACGTATTCCCCCTAACTTAGGTATTAAATGGCCTATAATTAGCCTAGCTAGATCCAAAATGGCTTAATAAGCATAGTTTGCTCCGGAATGACCTAATTTACCCAAGTTAGCTCCGGAACGACGCGTAGTTAGCTAGGGTTCCACCTAGATGACATAATTAGCTTAGTTAGATCCTAAATGGTCTATTTAATAAAACATGACCTATACTTAGCTAATTATCCTCGAAATGACATAATTAGCTCCAAAACGGCATTCTAAGCCACTTTAGCCCGAAGAAGGGGACAAGATGAGAAGAAAGAGGAAAAATGAAAGGAAGGAAGAAGAAGAAGAAGAAGGAGAAGAAGGAGGAGGATAAGAAGAAGGAAAAGAAGGAGGAGAAGAAGGAGAAGGAGGAGCTCCTTCTCCTTCTTCTTCCTCCTTTTTCCTCCTTCTCCTTCTCCTTCTTCTTTTCTTCTGCTTCTCCTCTTCCTTCTCCTCCTCCTCCTTCTTTTAATTCTTCTTCTCTTTCTCTTCTTATACATAGCTTAGACTCATCCAAGAAAGGCTAAATTGGCTAATTATCCTACGAAATGACATAATTAGCTTAGTTAGCTCCAAAATGACCTATTTAATAAAAATGACCTATAGTTAGCTAAGTTCTCTCCTAAATGACATAATAAGGCTGACGTAGCTGCAAGATGACCTATTCCCCCTAACTTAGGTATTAAATGGCCTATAATTAGCCTAGCTAAATCTAAAATGGCTTAATAAGCATAGTTTGCTCCGAAATGACCTATTTGACCCAAGTTAGCTCCAGAACGACGTATAGTTAGCTTGGGTTCCACCTAGATGACATAATTAGCTTAGTTAGCTCCTAAATGGTCTATTTAATAAAACATGACCTATACTTAGCTAATTATCCTCGAAATGACATAATTAGCTCCAAAAGGCATTCTAAGACAATTTAGCCTGAAGAAGGGGACAAGAGGAGAAGAAAGAAGAAAAATGAAAGGAAGGAAGAAGAAGAAGAAGAGAAGAAGAAGAAGGAGAAGGAGGGGGATAAGAAAAAGGATAAGAAGGAGGAGAAGAAGGAGAAGGAGCTCCTCCTTCTCCTTCTTCTTCCTCCTTCTTCCTCCTTCTCCTTCTTCTTTTCTTCTTCTTCTCCTCTTGCTTCTCCTCCTCCTCCTCCTCCTTATTTTACTTCTTCTTCTCTTTCTCTTCTTCTATGTAGCTTAGACTCATCCAAAAAGGGCTAAATTGGCTAATTATCCTACGAAATGACATAATTAGCTTAGTTAGCTCCAAAATGACCTATTTAATAAAACAATGACCTATAGTTAGCTAAGTTCTCTCCTAAATGACATAATAAGGCTGACGTAGCTGCAAGATGACCTATTCCCCCTAACTTAGGTATTAAATGGCCTATAATTAGCCTAGCTAGATCCAAAATGGCTTAATAAGCATAGTTTGCTCCGGAATGACCTATTTTACCCAAGTTAGCTCCGGAATGACCTATAGTTAGCTAGGGTTCCACCTAGAGGATATAATTAGCTTAGTTAGCTCCTAAATGGTCTATTTAATAAAACATGACCTATACTTAGCTAATTATCCTCGAAATGACATAATGAGCTCCAAAAAGGCATTCTAAGCCAATTTAGCCCAAAGAAGGGGACAAGAGGAGAAGAAAGAGGAAAAATGAAAGGAAGGAAGAAGAAGAAGAAGAGAAGAAGAAGAAGGAGAAGGAGGAGCATAAGAAGAAGGAGAAGAAGGAGAAGGAGCTCCTCCTTCTCCTTCTTCTTCCTCCTTCTCCTTCTCCTTCTTCTTTTCTTCTTCTTCTCCTCTTCCTTCTCCTCCTCCTCCTCCTTCTTTTACTTCGTCTTCTCTTTCTCTTCTTCTACGTAGCTTAGACTGATCAAAGAAAGGCTAAATTGGCTAATTATCCTACGAAATGACATAATTAGCTTAGTTAGCTCCAAAATGACCTATTTAATAAAAAATGACCTATAGTTAGCTAAGTTCTCTCCTAAATGACATAATAAGGCTTACGTAGCTGCAAGATGACCTATTCCCCCTAACTTAGGTATTAAATGGCCTATAATTAGCCTAGCTAAATCTAAAATGGCTTAATAAGCATAGTTTGCTCCGAAATGACCTATTTTACCCAAGTTAGCTCCGGAACGACGTATAGTTAGCTTGGGTTCCACCTAGATGACATAATTAGCTTAGTTAGCTCCTAAATGGTCTATTTAATAAAACATGACCTATACTTAGCTAATTATCCTCGAAATGACATAATTAGCTCCAAAAGGCATTCTAAGCCAATTTAGCCCGAAGAAGGGGACAAGAGGAGAAGAAAGAAGAAAAATGAAAGGAAGGAAGAAGAAGGAGAAGAGAAGAAGAAGAAGGAGAAGGAGGGGGATAAGAAAAAGGATAAGAAGGAGGAGAAGAAGGAGAAGGAGCTCCTCCTTCTCCTTCTTCTTCCTCCTTCTTCCTCCTTCCCCTTCTTCTTTTCTTCTTCTTCTCCACTTCCTTCTCCTCCTCCTCCTCCTCCTCCTTATTTTACTTCTTCTTCTCTTTCTCTTCTTCTACGTAGCTTAGACTCATCCAAAAAGGGCTAAATTGGCTAATTATCCTACGAAATGACATAATTAGCTTAGTTAGCTCCAAAATGACCTATTTAATAAAACAATGACCTATAGTTAGCTAAGTTCTCTCCTAAATGACATAATAAGGCTTACGTAGCTGCAAGATGACCTATACCCCCTAACTTAGGTATTAAATGGCCTATAATTAGCCTAGCTAGATCCAAAATGGCTTAATAAGCATAGTTTGCTCCGGAATTACCTATTTTACCCAAGTTAGCTCCGGAATGACCTATAGTTAGCTAGGGTTCCACCTAGATGATATAATTAGCTTAGTTAGCTCCTAAATGGTCTATTTAATAAAAAATGACCTATACTTAGCTAATTATCCTCGAAATGACATAATGAGCTCCAAAAAGGCATTCTAAGCCAATTTAGCCCGAAGAAGGGGACAAGAGGAGAAGAAAGAGGAAAAATGAAAGGAAGGAAGAAGAAGAAGAAGAGAAGAAGAAGAAGGAGAAGGAGGAGCATAAGAAGAAGGAGAAGAAGGAGGAAAAGAAGGAGAAGGAGCTCCTCCTTCTCCTTCTTCTTCCTCCTTCTCCTTCTCCTTCTTCTTTTCTTCTTCTTCTCCTCTTCCTTCTCCTCCTCCTCCTCCTTCTTTTACTTCGTCTTCTCTTTCTCTTCTTCTACGTAGCTTAGACTGATCCAAGAAAGGCTAAATTGGCTAATTATCCTATGAAATGACATAATTAGCTTAGTTAGCTCCAAAATGACCTATTTAATAAAAAATGACCTATAGTTAGCTAAGTTCTCTCCTAAATGACATAATAAGGCTTACGTAGCTGCAAGATGACCTATTCCCCCTAACTTAGGTATTAAATGGCCTATAATTAGCCTAGCTAGATCCAAAATGGCTTAATAAGCATAGTTTGCTCCGGAATGACCTATTTTACTGAAGTTAACTCCGAAACGACGTATAGTTAGCTAGGGTTCCACCTAGATGACATAATTATCTTAGTTAGCTGCTAAATGGTCTATTTAATAAAACATGACCTATACTTAGCTAATTATCCTCGAAATGACATAATTAGCTCCAAAAAGGCATTCTAAGCCAATTTAGCCCGAAGAAGGGGACAAGAGGAGAAGAAAGAGGAAAAATGAAAGGAAGGAAGGAAGAAGAGGAAGCGAAGAAGAAGAAGGAGAAGGAGGAGGATAAGAAGAAGGAGAAGAAGGAGGAGAAGAAGGAGAAGGAGCTCCTCCTTCTCCTTCTTCTTCCTCCTTCTTCCTCCTTCTCCTTCTCCTTCTTCTTTTCTTCTTCTTCTCCTCTTCCTTCTCCTCCTCCTCCTCCTCCTCCTTCTTTTAATTCTTCTTCTCTTTCTCTTCTTCTACGTAGCTTAGACTCATCCAAGAAAGGCTAAATTGGCTAATTATCCTACGAAATGACATAATTAGCTTAGTTAGCTCCAAAATGACCTATTTAATAAAACAATGACCTATAGTTAGCTAAGTTCTCTCCTAAATGACATAATAAGGCTTAAGTAGCTGCAAGATGACCTATTTCCCCTAACTTAGGTATTAAATGGCCTATAATTAGCCTAGCTAGATCCAAAATGGCTTAATAAGCATAGTTTGCTCCGGAATGACCTATTTTACCCATGTTAGCTCCGGAATGACCTATAGTTTGCTAGGGTTCCACCTAGATGATATAATTAGCTTAGTGAGCTCCTAAATGGTCTATTTAATAAAACATGACCTATACTTAGCTAATTATCCTCGAAATGACATAATGAGCTCCAAAAAGGCATTCTAAGCCAATTTAGCCCGAAGAAGGGGACAAGAGGGGAAGAAAGAGGAAAAATGAAAGGAAGGAAGAAGAAGAAGAAGAGAAGAAGAAGAAGGAGAAGGAGGAGGATAAGAAGAAGGAGAAGAAGGAGGAGAAGAAGGAGAAGGAGCTCCTCCTTATTCTTCTTCCTCCTTCTCCTTCTCCTTCTTCTTTTCTTCTTCTTGTCCTCTTCCTTCTCCTCCTCCTCCTCCTCCTTCTTTTACTTCTTCTATTTCTCTTCTTCTACATAGCTTAGACTGATCCAAGAAAGGCTAAATTGGCTAATTATCCTACGAAATGACATAATTAGCTTAGTTAGCTCCAAAATGACCTATTTAATAAAAAATGACCTATAGTTAGCTAAGTTCTCTCCTAAATGACATAATAAGGCTTACATAGCTGAAAGATGACCTATTCCCCCTAACTTAGGTATTAAATGGCCTATAATTAGCCTAGCTAGATCCAAAATGGCTTAATAAGCATAGTTTGCTCCAGAATGACCTATTTTACCCAAGTTAACTCCGGAACGACGTATAGTTAGCTAGGGTTCCACCTAGATGACATAATTAGCTTAGTTAGCTCCTAAATGGTCTATTTAATAAAACATGACCTATACTAAGCTAATTATCCCTGAAATGACATAATTAGCTCCAAAAAGGCATTCTAAACCAATTTAGCCCGAAGAAGGGGACGATAGGAGAAGAAAGAGGAAAAATGAAAGGAAGGAAGAAGAAGAAGAAGAGAAGAAGAAGAAGGAGAAGGAGGAGGATAAGAAGAAGGAAAAGAAGGAGGATAAGAAGAAGGAAAAGAAGGAGGAGAAGAAGGAGAAGGAGCTCCTCCTTCTCCTTTTTCTTCCTCCTTCTTCCTCCTTCTCCTTCTCCTTCTTCTTTTCTTCTTCTTCTCCTCTTCCTTCTCCTCCTCCTCCTCCTCCTCCTTCTTTTACTTCTTCTTCTCTTTCTCTTCTTCTATGTAGCTTAGACTCATCCAAGAAAGGCTAAATTGGATAATTATCCTATGAAATGACATGATTAGCTTAGTTAGCTCCAAAATGACCGATTTAATATAAAATGACCTATAGTTAGCTAAGTTCTCTCCTAAATGACATAATAAGGCTTACGTAGCTTCAAGATGACCTATTCCCCCTAACTTAGGTATTAAATGGCCTTTGCCGTCCGTGGTTCCCCCCTTTGCCGTCCGCCATGACAGACGGCAAATTTCTGAATTTCAGTAGTGCCTGCTCGTTTGTGTGTGAGATAGTCCATGAATGGCTAGACCCACCACTCCAAACGACACCCCTGAAAATGCAGTTTTCAATTTCAGGCAGAATGAGGTAGAAAATTTGAAGGACGCTTGGTACAAGATTTGCAATGCTCAAAGTAGATCTACTCGTAAGCAATCCACTACTGTCCTCCTTCGCAGTTTCTATGTTGGAATTTCTCCTTGGAATAGGTATATCCTTGATACCATTGTAGGCGGGAACTCTTTGGGGAGCCATACTGTTGACTCCTATAGAGCTATCATTAATTTGGTAGGCTCACCCCCGCTCATGGTTAATGGAACTATCTTGACCTGGGAACACGTCATGCAAAGGCTTGACGCTATTAATTTTTTTTTGCCACAGTTGAACTTATTGAGGGTTTGGATAGAAAGATCCACAATCAAATTACTCAATATGGATCTAAAGTGGAAAACTTTTTGAAAAATTTAAAGGAGAAGGAACTTATAGTTAATGATTCTTCTAGAATTGGCAAATTAGAAGATGTCATAACCAACTTGGGTTCCGCTTTTGTCGCTGTGCAAAATACTCGAAATCTTACTCTCAAAAAGACTGTCAAGCCTGTTTTATTTCCTAAAGCTAGTGGTGAGTCATCGAATAAAGATGAAAATCTTAAGATGATAAATGATCACGCTAGTTATGGTTTGAGCATCAAAGATGACTATACGTGATTCCATCACTTTTGCCTAGCTAAGGGCGTTAAACAAAAGCGCTTGTTGGGAGGCAACCCAAGGATTCTATCCTTTTTCTTTCTGTTTGTGTTTTTCACACTTTCATAATTCTGTTATGATTGTGTTTTTTTGTTTCTTTTTGCGTTTGTGCCAGGAAAAACCGTTATGATTAGTCTTGAGGATGATCGTTTGGTCATGCTGGGAAAGACAGAAACTTTCTGCTCACAAAAAGAATTTTCATTTTTTTTCTGTAAGAGCTTTTGTGTTGATTCTGTTTGCTGCTGATTGATACGCAAATTCTTCAGTCTTTCGTAATTTGTCAGAAATTTTGAAGTACCAGAGGTATACGAAACATACAGATTGCTACAGACTGGTCTGCTGTTAACAGATTCTATTTTTGTTGTGTTGGTTGCTTATTTTGATGAAACTATGGATAGTATCAGGGGGTATTAGCCATGGAAGATTGAAAGTACAGTAACCCAACATCAGCACAAGTATAGTTTAAGTTTTCTACAGTACCTAAGGAAGTGGTGGTTTGCTTTCTTGTACTAATGTTATCACGAGTTTCTGTTTAAGTTTCGTGTTGTGAAGTTTTCAAGTTTTGGGTGAAGTTCTTATGGACAAAAAGATAAAGAGTGGCAAGAGATCAAGCTTGGGGATGCCCAAGGCACCCCAAGAGATTCAAGGATGTCGTAAAAGCCTAAGCTTGGGGATGCCCAGGGAAGGCATCCCCTCTCTCGTCTTCAATCCATCGGTAACCTTACTTGGGGCTATATTTTTATTCACCACATGTTATGTGTTTTTGATTGGAGCGTCTTGTATCGTAGGAGTCTTTTATTTTTGTTGTGTCACAATCATCCTTGCTGCACACCTAGAGAGAGAGACATGCACACGCCGTGATTTTGCCGAGCTTCACTTATATCTTTGGGTAGACAATTCAGCTCACATGTGCTTCACTTATATCTTTTGAGCTAGATACTTTTGCTATATGTGCTTCACTTATATCTTTTAGAGCGCAGTGGTGCGTGGCTTGGTAGTTGATCTATGCTTTGAAAGTAGTCTCAAAAGGGGTAGTTATACAAAGGGATACAAAAACTTCCTCCTTCATGTGCATTGAATAGTTAGAGAAGTTTGATTCATCTCAGTTAGTTTTGAGTTGTGGTTATGGTAATATTAAAGTCATGCTAGTAAGGTGTTGTGGATCTAGAAATACTTGTCTTGAAGTTAGTGATTCCCGTAGCATGCATGTATGGTGAACCGCTATGTGATGAAATCTAAGCATGATTAGTATATTGATTGTCATCCTTTGCGTGGCGGTCGGGATCGCGCGATGGTTTATTCCTACCAACCCTTCCCCTAGGAGTATGCGTTGAATGCTTTGTTTCGATTACTAATAAACCTTTTGCAACAAGTATATGAGTTCTTCATGACTAATGTTGAGTCCATGGTTTAGATGCACTTTCACCTTCCACTATCACTATCTTCTTAGTGCCGTGCAACTTTCGCTGGTGCACAAAACCCACCATTAGCCTGCCTCAAAACAGCCACCATACCTACCTACTATGGCTTTTTCAAGGTCATTCCGAGATATATTGCCATGCAACTGCCACCATGATATGTGCCACCACGTCTACATTGCCATTGCATGATCGTAAGATAGCTAGCATGATGTTTCATTGATGTCTATGCCTTGCTAGATTGTTGCCACGGTACACTACCGAAGGCATTCCATATAGAGTTATAATTGCTCTAAGTTTTGAGTTGAAAGTGTGATGATCATCATTATTGGAGCATTGTCCCATGTGAGGAAATAAAATAGGCCAAAGAAGCCCAAAGAAAATAGGCCAAAGAGCCCACCAAAATAATAAAAAAATGAGAGAACAAGAGAGAAGAGACAATGCTACCACTTTTTCCACACTTGTGCATTTTGAGCACCATGATCTTCATGATTGAGAGTCTCTCGTTTTGTCACCACCATATAGCTAGTGGGAAATTCTCATTATATAACTTGGCTTGTATATTCCAATGATAGGCTTCCTCAAAATTGCCTTAGGTCTTCGTGAGCAAGCAAGTTGGGTGCACACCCACTAGTTTTCTTTAAGAGCTTTCACATACTTGTAGCTCTAGTGCATCATTTGTATGGCAATCCCTACTCACTCACATTGATATCTATTGATGAGCATCTCCACAACTCATTGATATGCCTAGTTAATGTGATTATCTTCTCCTTTTTGTCTTGCAATCTCCACCATATTCCACACCATATATAGTGCTATAACCATGGCTCACGCTCATGTATTGCATGAGAGTTGAAAATGTTTGAGAAAGTAAAGGTGTGAAACAATTACTTGGCCAATACCGGGGTTGTGCATGATTTAAATTCGTTCTGCAATGATGATAGAGCATAGCCAGACTATATGCTTTTGTAGGGATAACTTTCTTTTGGCCTTGTTATTTTGAAAGTTCATGATTACTTTGCTAGTTTGCTTGAATTATTATTGTTTCCACGTCAATAGCAAACTATTGTTTTGAATCAAATGGATCTAAACATTCACATCACATAAGAGGAATTACAAAGGACACCTATGCTAGGTAGCATGAAAAC
This sequence comes from Hordeum vulgare subsp. vulgare, assembly GCF_904849725.1. Taxonomy (NCBI): domain Eukaryota; kingdom Viridiplantae; phylum Streptophyta; class Magnoliopsida; order Poales; family Poaceae; genus Hordeum; species Hordeum vulgare. The sequence goes on along the minus strand of NC_058518.1, from coordinate 382,636,074 downwards.
ATCAAAAATTCATTCTTATCACTTCCCTACTCAAGGACGAGCAGGAGTTAAGCTTGGGGAAGCTTGATACGTCTCAAACGTATCTATAATTTTTGATGGTTTCATGTTGTTATCTTGTCTTCTTTGTATGTTTTATATACCTTTTTATATCTTTTTGGAGACTAACTTATTGATTCAGTGCCAAGTGCCAGTTCCTCTTTTTCCGTGTTTTTTAATATTTTCATATCTGATTTTGGAACGGAGTCCAAACGATATAAAATCCCCGAAATGATTTTTCCCGAAAGACACAAGACCAGGGAGCCTTTGGGCAAGGCCAGGTGGGCCCCAGGGAGCCCACAAGCTTGCACCATGCCACCAGGGGGGAGGCGGCGGTGGGCAAGCTTGTGGCTTCCCTGGCCGCCTCCTGACCTAGGTTTTGCGCCTATATATTCCCAAATATTCCGCAAAAAATCAGGGGAGCCTCGAAAATACTTTTTCGCCACCGCAAGCTTCCGTTTCCGCGAGATCTCATCTGGAGACCCTTCCCGGCGCCTTGCCGGAGGGGACTTTGGAGGTGGAGGGCTTCTTCATCATCATCATCGCCCCTCCAATGACTCGTGAGTAGTTCACTTCAGACCTACGGGTCCGTAGTTAGTAGCTAGATGGCTTCTTCTCTCTCTTGGATATTCAATACAAAGTTCTCCATGATCTTCATGGAGATCTATCCGATGTAATCTTCTTTGGCGGTGTGTTTGTCAAGATCCGATGAATTGTGGACTTGTGATCAGATTATCTATGATATATATTTGAGTCTTTGCTGATTTCTTATATGCATGATTTGATATCCTTGTAATTCTCTCCGAGTCTTCGGTTTTGTTTGGCCAACTAGATCTATGATTCTTGCAATGGGATAAGTGCTTGGTTTTGGGTTCTGCCATGTGGTGACCTTTCCCAGTGACAGAAGGGGCAGCAAGGCAGACATCAAGCAGTTGCCATCAAGGGTAAAAAGATGGGGTTTTTATCGTTGGTTTGAGATTATCCCTCTACATCATGTCATCTTGCTTAAGGTGTTACTCTGTTCTTATGGACTTAATACACTAGATGCATGCTGGATAGCGGTCGACGTGTGGAGTAATAGTAGTAGATGCAGAAAGTATCGGTCTACTTGTTTCGGACGTGATGCCTATAGAAATAGTCATTGCATAGATATTATCACGACTCTGCATAGTTCTATCAATTGCTCGGCAGTAATTTGTTCACCCACTGTCTACTTGCCCCCCAGGTCTATTCACATCGATCATTTACATCTCCGCTTTTACTTTGCTTTGTTACTTTGTTACTTTCCGTTCTCACTTGGCAAACAATCTGTAAGGGATTGACAACCCCTTCATAGCATTGGGTGCAAGCTTTTGTGTTTGTGCAGGATCTTAAGATACTCTCCCGCCGGATTGATACCTTGGTTCTCAAACTGAGGGAAATACTTACCGTCGTTGTGCTACATCACCCTTTCCGCTTCGAGGGAATACCAACGTGCCGTAGTAGGAGTATTTCTGGCACCATTGCCAGGGATACACAGCAAACATCACCTACTAACTCAGTGCACCCAGTGCTAGTTTCTGTCTGCTGATATCTTTTTTGCAGGGACTTTTACCCCAATTTACAGAGTCACAAAAATCTTGAGAAAAATATATAAAAATCAGCGTGACGGAAGCTTCACGAAGCACGAAGATGGGCCAGAGGGGAGCCAGGGCTTGCCCAGGCGGCCTCCCTGCGCGGCCTACCCCCTGGTCGCGCCACCAGGTTGCCTGGGTGGGGCCCACCCTCTCTAGTGTCCTCCTTCAGTCTATATTTACCTCTCCGATAGGAAACCCTTCTAGAAGAACCAGAATCATGAATTTCTTCGTCGTTCCACCGCCACACAGCGCTCCCGAGATCGGGAGCGCCACAAGACCTCTTCCCGGCACCGTGACAGAGGGAGGATTGACCTCCAGGAGCTTCTCCACCGCCATGGATGCTTCCCGGATGTGCCGTGAGTAGTCCTCCTTAAACCATGGGTCCATGATCAGTAGCTAAGTGATGTCCTCTCTCCAATCTTGTGCTTCAATGTTTAGGCCTTGTGAGCTTCCCTAGATGATCAAGGCATCTATGTAATTTTTCTGTTGTTGCTATGCTTCGTTTGCTGGGATCCGATGGACTACGAGATTATGTTCAGATTGTGATGAGTTATATATTTGATTATCCTTTTATATTATGTTCTTTAGTGATTCATTCATGTTCTCCGTTGCTCTTTATTTTTTTGGTCGAGTACTAGATTGTAACTCCAAGAGGGAGCGTTATGCATGATTGCGGGTTCATGCCCCCTGATTTCTAGCTTGTGTGACAGAAACATGAGATTAGGGGATGTGTTGTTGCCACCAGGGAGAAAACAACGGTGCTTGTGACCACGGTTGCAAGGATTGTTTAACTTACGCAAAGTTCGTTAATGCAGTTGTCCGTTGCTTTGAGTTTACACTTTGGGTGGGGCTCGCAACTTAATACCAGCGAGATGTTCTGGATAGATATCTCAAGGTGGATTATTAGTAAGTAGATGCTGATGAATAGACGGTCTACTTGTCTTGGCATACTGCCCATTACTTTTGAGCCTCTAACTTTCTAGTAGCATAATTAGCATTGCGGTGCATTTATAGTTTTGTCAATTGCCCAGCTGTAATTAGTTTACCCATGCATAGTTGTTAATCGTCTTTTGGGAGAGAGACATCACTAGTGAACATCATGTGACTCCGGTCCATATTTCCACCATTGTTCACACCTCCACCATTCACTGTTTTTATTTAGTTTTCTATTGCAATCACTACTATCACTATTCCCGCTTGTGTTTTGATCCTTTGCAAACTACTAGCCCGAAGAGATTGACAACCTCTCTGTACTCGTTGGGAGCAAAGTTATTTGTTATGTGTGCAGGTCCACGTCGTGTGCTAGCGCCAGAGCAGTGGACACCCACTTGTTGATCCTTGGAGTCCTCCTGGTTCGATAAACCTTATAGTCCCCATGTCATGGAAATCTGCTGCTGACTACATCTTCACCTTCCACTTGGGGTAACCAACGAGGGGCGAGATGTATATCCATCAACTCGTCATCAAGAAAATTGATGGCGTTGTTGCTGGGGAACTCCAGTCTTCAAGATAGGGGAGTTGCACGCTATCCTTTACCTTTGTTTATAGTCTTGTCAGTTTGCTTTCTAGTTTTTGCTTTAGAGTCTTATACCAAAAACCACAAAAAATAGTTAATTTGCCTTGTTTTGTCAGTATGTCTAAGTCTTTTGCCTTTGGTGTTGCACCCGAAGGAGAGACTCTTACCATGAAACTAAGGGTTGGAGAAAGTTTGAAAGATGCTTGGTATAGAATTAAAGATTCTCAAGATAGAGCCACCAAGAAGCAATCCACCACTATTTTGCTTATAAATTTTTATGTTGGTATTACTTCTTGGAATAGGTTTGTTCTAGACACAACAATAGGTGGGAATTTCTTGGAAGCTCCCATAAGAGAGGCTCTTAACGTTATGGAAAATCTTGTTGGAATCCCACCTATTGTTGACATAAAGGATGATATCACTTTAGCTCACATTATGAGTAAACTTGAGAATATAGATCTACAGATGACAAGCATGAGTAAAATAAATGAAGTCAATCATAGGATTCAAGGGAACTTAAATATACTTGATAGCTCCATGCATAAATTTCAGAAAACTTTGGAGACCCTTAAATCCCGAGATGTGGATCCTTCTAGGATCGATAAGATCGATGATATTATTGAAACTTTAGGAACTACTCTATCCTCCATCAAGACTAAAAAGGTATAAACCCCCGCAAGTAAGGAACCTAAGTTCGTTCACGTACCCAAGGTTCCTCAACCCAAAACGAGTATACCTATTGCTAGGGGTGTTGAAATTGTGAAGACCTTGGAAGAGATACCTCTCTTAAATAGAATTAGAAAGGAAATTCCAATTGGTCTTACTACCTTTGCTTTTGTTCCTAGAAGTGTTGCCACTAAGCCTCTCTTTGAGAGTCCTCTTATGATTAGTTGTACTATTGAAGAGCTTTTTGATGATCTTTGTGATGGTCCAATTGATACAACTTGATCTTTTTGCATCATGCCTAGCTCAAGGGCATAAAAGAAAGCGCTTGTTGGGAGGCAACCCAATTTATTTTTACTTTCAGTTTTAGTGGTCTTGATGCTTGTTACTACTGTAGCAACATCATTGTATCTTTATTTTCATGCTTTGTGCCAAGTTTTAGCCTCCGATTGCAAGAAAGTTCAAAAGTTGTGACATGTTGTCGAGAAACAGATTCTGTGTGCTTGACGGAACAATTCGCCAAAAATCACCACATCATCTTTTTTATCTGAATTGTTTGGACCGTATGCTCTATATAATTGTATTTATGGCGCTTGTTTTGAGTTTGTTGCTTTGAGTTGCAGAAGTGCCCCGAAAAAATTATTTACTACCTGTTGTTCTGTTTTTCACAGATTCTGCCACGTTTTGCGTTTTCATCATTTTGCAAAACCTGACGGCGCGCGCTCCTGTGCTGGCGGTTGGCTAGCTGGCCGGTTGGCCAGTTGGTCCGGCCCAACTGCTCGCCGAGCCACGCCACGGGTTGAGGCCCTTTCCTATTTTCTTTTAAACTGGTTTTAAAATAATTTTCACTAGATTAAATATTTAGTTAAACTCAAATATTTTTCCACCATAATTTCTCTAAAAATGTGTAGAATTTACTATTGTTGTTGCAATTTTTTGCAAAGACTTTTATGCACCGCTTTAATTAAATACCTAGTTTGGGTAGTTTTAGTTTCTGTTAAATAGACGTTAAAATTGTCTTTTTAGTTCAAAAACAAAAACAGACATTTTTAAAACTAAAGATAGGATTTCTGATAATAAGTTAACATTTTTAAAATGAGTTTGTGCTCTGTTTTTTGAGTGTGCTCATTATTATTATTATTATTATTACGACGATAGATCACACGTTTGATGAAGGATTTGGACCCGAAGACCCCGAAGACCCCGGATCGCTAGCTGATCAAGGCAAGCAGCCCTTTGACCATGTCTGAGAAAATATTTTATGCATGTCATGTTGATTATTTTATACCGAAGCATATTGTCAAGATTAATAGGTACACCCCGGTATGGGGTTACCGATGGCTCCTCCGGAGCACTTGCATTTGAGCATGACCTTACCATCTATGAGGGTCACACTGATAAAAGTTGACAAGTACTAGTAGTGCTACGTATAGGATGAGCATATGCATGATGATGGTAACACAGAGTTGGTATCAAAGGTTTTACTAAAACCCCGTCGGGTGCCACTAATGCCCGAGGGTGATGGTGTTGAGCTGGATGACCACTTGAGGAAGAAGTGGTGTACTGGAAAGATTTTGTGTGTGTGGTTTTAGAAATGGGATTAGATTTATGATGTATCGACCATCCCAAACTTACATGTGCGACCACGATACCCTTTATGGGACGGGGCTTTGTTGATTACTTTGGCCGATACTAGCAAGGAGCCTGCATTACTAGTGGCGGGAGTGATGTGGTCACTCTTGTGACGGGGTCGTACCAGGTAGGTCGACTATGCCATTTTTACATGTTCCAGGCACATCGTTAGTCCCTGCATGGATAATACGGTCCAGGGTTGGTGCTCGTAAGACGTACATCATGTGGGATAGGTACCTATCGAGTGGACTCTTTGTCTAGTGTCGTTAGGGGAAAGGCAATGATCGGGTACTTACCTCGGGTATGTATATACTGCGAGTCGAGGATGACACAGAAGTTTCCTGAATCTCGTGGGTACAACGTACAACCTGTGTAGAGTGTTAAACAATTCGAATAGCCATGTCCACGGTCAACGACAGTTGGGTAATCCTGCTTGAACAACGTCCAGTCGTTTCCGTATAAACCAAGTGTGTGTGTGTGTGTGTGTGTGTTAAGGTGCCATCTCAGTAAGATGATATGACAAGTCTGGGGACTTGGCATATAGGGTGAACCTGTGGTGTTCAGCCCTCCGCAGATATGTTGATATCTGTGACCTGTATTCATGATTACCATGTAGCTTATGATGCATATCCATACAAGTAATTGACCATGCTTATTCTTAAGTAAAACATGCTTTCTGCAAAGGCTGCATAAAACTTTATCACCATACCAACTGCATTATCCATACCATGGACTGTTTGCGAGTACACTCAAAGTACTCATTGGCTTGCCACTGGTTATTTTATTGACCAGACATGGAGGAACCAGAGTATGGAGAAGAATTCATCGTCGGAGATGGACACGCGAACTAGGACGCTTCCTAGTCAGAATGTCTGTTGGTTAAGGTTGATGGCATGGGTTCCCGTTTACTACCAAGTATTCCGCTAGTAGATGTGATTGTATGATTGGCCTTCTAGGACCTATCTATGTAAGACTTGACCATGATAGTCCTTTATTGTATCACATGTTAAATTCGGATGTAAGACTCTTATTATTTAGTATATGTGTGTTGAGTGAGCATTGATCTCTGGGATCACTGTACACGTGCATTCGGCGACCTCAAATCGTAAGCCGGGGTCCCCACACAATACATCCAAGAATAATAATATAATAGCATGGAACAATAAAAAGTTATAGATAGTTTGGAGACGTATCATTGGCCTCCCCGTCTTATTATTTTTCCTGGAAGCGTAGTCCGGGTGATGTTTGGCCTCGCTTGGTAATAGTGGGTGTCTGTTGGTTATGTGTTTTTACTTCTAAATTACGGTACATAAGATTGGTCCTTGTAACTATTGAAACCTGTTGGTTGTGGGTAAAGATTACACCCTCTATAGAGTCAAAACTATTTGAGTAGCCGCATTCATGGTCAAGGACGACTGGTTGACAGGTCAAGTGTCCATCTTCGTATCGGTCTCTAGAGAACAAAAATATTAGTTATGAGAACTCTTACTTTTGAATTATATGACTATGGCGTTTACAGCTAACCTGTTCAAACCTTGGTTAAGTTGGGTATTCTCTAGGTTCGTTCTACCACTCGAATCTTCACTTATTACTATTGATATATATATATATATATGCCCTTTTCGTGGTGTCGCTCAGATGCCCGACGGAGGCTTGTTGATTTATTATTTATGCCCTTTCCATGATGTTGCTAAGACGCCCGACTGAAGCTTGTTGATATATTATTTAGGCCCTTTTCGTGTGTCGCTCAGACACCCGAGTGAGGCTTGTTGATTTATTATTTACGCCATTTCCATGGAGTCGCTCACATGCATGACTCGGGCTTGTTGATTTATTATATATGCCATTTCTGTGATGTCGCCCACACGCCCGATTGTGGTCTATATTTATTTTATAAAGCCCTGTATGAGGTGTCACCTAGATGCCCGACTGTGACATGTCATTATTTTATTAAGCCCTTTATGTGGTGTCGCTTAGATGCCCGACTATGGCAGTTTACCTTTATTGTCAACCTTTCGAGGCGTCACTTTAGACACCTGATCGGTGTATTTTTAATTTTTTGGAAATTTCGGGAGGACTACCGCCTGACTTATCTAGTCATAATTTAATTCAGCTCACTGCTAATTTATTAATCTTGCTGATTGTGACAATTAAATTAACTTCTGCATACACATTTTGTTTGCATTCATTTTATCATATGTCTGAACTATCTTGCGAGTAATTTCAAAGTACTCACTCGCTTGTTGATTTGGCCAGATTTGGATGAAGTAGATCTCATGGATGAAGAGTGTGATAGCGATTCCAATGCCTAGAGGAATTCCAGTCAGTCTTGCGATCTTGGAGTCAGCCCTTGTATTATTCCACCACTTCCGCTATCATGAATAATTGTCGAGCCTCACTCTGACGCTTGACAGGTTGTAGCATATCAAGTCGTCTCACTTCACTCCGTTGGGACACGTCCACCTATATATGCGAGTAAGTAAAGCTACCCCCATGACCATTGTATTATATCCACCTTTATGTTAAATATGGGTGTGCTTGTAATAAACCTCCGCTCAACCTGTATAAAATGAAGTACTACTGGTTTTTCTGTATCAAGATTGGTCTACGAGTGTGAATTATTTTCTATGCTGGAAATATATTCAAGTCAGATTTTCGATAATTATATTATTTGGAAACCGGTCCTAACAATGCCTCTGCCCAGTCACACACGCCAGCCAAAAATAAAGCGTGTGCGATTGGGAGGACCATCACAAACAGATATATTGCAGAAGTCGTGTGAGATGTGCCTAGCATCCCACACATGGAATCCTAAAGATACGGCTTCGTACAGATTGCAAAGCACTCACAGTTTTCTACATAACATTGTTTGTTATAGGGCTACCCATCACACATGATAGATATAATTCTATAGATTGTGTTATTCAATACATCACTCACGGTGCCTAGAAGAAACTATTTGTCATTCAGCTGTCCATCACACACACTTGTTATGTGAAAATGTTTGTGATAGGGTGGCCCAACGCACATAGTTGTAGACCGGAAGCCGTGTGTGATTGTTCACTGATCCAACACGACAACTTTCTAGAAATCGTGTGGGTTTGTTGAGGTCATTGCCCACTATGTTGTCTTAGAAACCGTCTACAATAAGAACCCCAATAATCAGCATGATGCTCTATTATTTATAATACATTTAGTAATCAAACTAACATTTCATATCAAAATATATTTATTCGTATTATAGCAACTAGGATTTCATATTTGAATTACATCAGGGTACAACATCATATAGGCATATACTACCTAGCTACCCAATTGCACAACATGACAAAGTTTCAAATGCCACATGTAAAACCTTTGGAAACTAGTATCATCAAAGACGGTAAATATACAGATGAGTCTCGTCTAGAAAACTATTGAAGCGGAAGGCAAATATTGAGCCTTTAGTGATGTTGAAGGTCCTCGCAACTTTAGGCCAATGCCTATGGATGATTACCCCTCCATCATCGTCTTCTTGAGGAAGAATTCAAGATTATACTGCTGGTGGTGTATGAATACCTTCCTCGCCTCTTGACCATACAGGTGGTTTGAGACGTAATAAACAATGTACTGACTTGAAAAGGACTGAAAACAAACATATACATAAAATATCTTTTCTATAATTCGAAATGGCGCAAAGGGAAAAGGGCAATGTGAAAGAGATGGTGCCATCATATGGTTCACTAATATCTTCTACATTGGGCAGACAAACATCTTGTTGCTTTTCGTAGCTGGTTTCTTTATCTTAACAATCTTTGTGAGTTTCTTGATTTGACTGATATTCAAGGACACCTCATTTCCCCACATGCAAAAAGGGTTGAAAAGTGGGTCTAAACCTCTTATAGCAGGACCGACATGTGGAAGAACAAATTATTGAAAACCTTAGTATTAGAATGGTTCCTACAGTTGCTCAGTAATGTGCTAGGACAATATACCAAAGAGTTTATGAGTGTTCTTTTGTTCCTTCTAGTTCACCCATCAACCATAATGGTGTAGCCACTCTCCTTCCATGCTTTGCGGTAGCTGTCCAAGAACTTCTTTGTATTCTCAACATTTTTTGCTAGCAAAGGGCCTCACATTTTGTACATACTTGGCCCATTGTAACCAGAACCAACACTAGCAATTGCATCAATCATGGGCTGATAAAATCTAAAAGTTGTTGCATTGAAAGTAATGGATGCATCAATAAACCATGATGGATCGGATTTTGCTTCGGTTCTAGACTTTGGTTGTGCTTGTGAAGATTTATCCTCAAACGACGAGTTGCCAGTGCCACCATCAGTTCCTGACATGGGCGTCTCCGACTAACCCATCCTACTAATGGAATCCTACAATGGACAAATGAAATGCACAACAATATCAAACCAATATACAATCCCACTGTAACTTTGTATCCTCGAAATGAAGAATAGATCAATACAAGTATGCAGATTGGGGAGAGAGAAGAGAATGGACATTAGGCCATTAGGAAGATTTTCTTTACAAAAGTTGTCCTGGACGGCTGGATGGCTAGACCTCCTCGTGTTGCCGTGCTGGTGAGCTGGTGAGTGTTGCTGGTCTGCTACAGAACAAGATGGAACAAGGACGGCGATGTTGTTGCTGGTGGCTCATGTTGTTCTTGCTGCCGGATGGCGGGGCGAGGAGAGCGAGGGCACTCGTGCAGTCATGTTTCTTCCGCTACAAGGAGAGGTGGTGTGTCGGCGGTGAAGGAGGGGGCAGCAGGCCGGCGGCGCCAGGCCACAGGAGATAGGTGGCGACGGCTGCCCTCTTGCCTCTACACAAATGGAGGGAAACCCTCACGATTCAGCCGAAAACCTACCAAAATAGGGATTATTTTTACCTTTACGATTCTACCCCTCCATTCTCTACATGAAAACAAGTGCATCCACGGGCTTTTTGGAAATCAACATCGAACTGCCCGGTATTCTATGAAACGCCCGGTTCATCGGTTTTTCCAAAAACCGGCCGGTTCAGTCGTTTTTCCGGTTCGATTGCTTGAACAGTTTGTTGGGCTTAAAACCTAATTTGATCTCCGGTTCTAGGTTTTTCGGTCCGACCGCCGGTCCGGTTCGGTTTTTTAAACTATGATTGAACGGTGTGCAATGACTTTGATATTTTCCCAGTTATGTCAATCCCACACGGTTGGCTCTAGCAAAACATTGCCGCCGAAACTCTTTGTGGGACAGAAAACCCTCACCACCCAATTAAAAAAGGAGAAATAAAAACCCTCACCATACCCACATCACAAAAACCCTCACCATGCCGTGCACCCCCCTCCGGTCCCATTCACACCTACACAAGCTCCTCCACGACACTACTTGGCACCGCCTATCGCTGCGGCAACCACTTAGCTCAACGCACGTCGCTGTTGCCAGGTTGCTCGCAAACCACACCGCATTTCTCTACTTCCGCTTTTCGCCGCCTATCGCCCATCGACTTTCTCAACGCTGCTCGACATTGACCCAGGTCCGCCAGATTGGGGAATCCACGGTATTGAGGGTTTTTTCTCATGGACAACAAGGTAACTAATTTACTGAGATATTCTCTCATCTCGTATCCCAGTTCATCTGCCTACTTTAATCACTCGACTGAAATTGCCTTGAATTCATTTTTATTCGAGCTAATTTGAGGGTTTTGTTTCATTCGTAAAGCGTATAGTGTACGTACAATTTAGGACTTTGCGACCTTGGCCAGACATCCGTGGAGTTCCATCTCACCGTACCACATGACTTCAGGATGTGCATGGTATGTTCAATCCCACCCTACATCAGTTGGCATGACCTACTTTCCTGAACATATACTATATATTGCTACATTTGGATAAAATGTGCGACATGCGACATATACGTCAAAGGGGATTTTTTTCCTCTTCTTTCTATATTAGGCAAATTAATGATGTAATGTTCTTTTGATTACTCTCATATTTCCATGATATCATGGTTACACTATGTGTTTAATTATAGATTTTTGTCCTTTGATTTGAACTATTGTATTGTTCTTTCAACTTCGCCCATATTTGCATGTTACCATATTATTTAACAATCCTACCATTTTCTACAGCACATCCCTTGCTATGTAACAACATCTGTAGTACACAATCTTACCCTTTACATAACTCAAGACTTCAGCGATGTCATACCGAACACAAACCATGGATTTACAATTGTTGCTTATGTAAGACATGATGAAAGTGGTCACTCCTATTTTGGCACGGGCCTATGGAAATAAATTTTTAAGTTTTATGTACTGAAAGCCCGCACAAGAATTGCACTGCACATAGAAGAGCCTCGTCATGAGATATACGCTAACTTCCCGGACGATATCATTCATCCAGACTTTGTTCGAAGTAAGTGTTCTTTTCAAGTATCTGCATGTTGACTTACCCAACAATATCAAAGGAATTGTGTAGTATTTAAGCAACTAATTGTTATTCTATTTTCTTACTCTATTCCTACCTATTAACTCGTAGTTACCAATACATATTTCTTTTGCCCTGTTTTAACTAAATATTCCATGTACTCCCACTTCTATCAGAAAGCGCCACTAATGAGGAGACTCCGGAGGTGAAGAACGAGGCTGCCAACAAGCGGAGGCGGGTGGAGCAAGAACATCAAGCAACTCTAGCAGGCCTAGACTTCATTAGCAGCCTCCATGATGATATGTTGATAGTCATCTTCTCACTCGTTCCAATCAAATATGTGGCACGGACAACCATCATTTCCCGACAGTGGCACCCCCTATAGCACTCCACCCCTCTCGACCTCATCGACGCCGACAAGCTCTGCCATGGCTATCGCAACAGCTTGGACGTGTTGTCCCAGATCCTCGACAGTCACCTGGCTTAATCAGAGGCCTTAGCATCGGCAAGATCCGTTCCAACGGCAAGGACCGAGCCAAGCTTGATGAGTGGTTCTGATCCCCGCCCAAGGCCAGCTCCAGAAGACAGTTTTAATGATGGACATATGTGTTCGCTAGCAACGACCGCGCTCTGCCTCGAGCCCACGCTGTGCCTCACCAAATTCATGAACTGCCCCCTGATACGTCTCAAATGTATCGACTTTTCCAAACACTTTTGCTAATGTTTTGGCCTCATTCTTGCATGATTTGAACGAAACTAACCTGGACTGACGTTGTTTTCAACAGAGCTACCTGTATGGTTTTCTTGTGTGCAGGAAAATGAATTTTTAGGTGTCCTGGAAAATTCCAATAAAAATAGAGAAAATACACGCACTAGGAGGAACCGTTGACCAGAAGATGGGCCAGAGGGGGTCCCCAGGCCTCCAGGCGACCTGATGGCGCGGCATGCCCCCTAGCCGCGCAAGGAGGCCGTCTGGGTGGGGGCCACCCCCTCTCGTGCCCTACCTTGGCTCTTATTTTTACCCAGACGGAGAAACCCCAGAACAGAAATCGTTTTGCCAATTCTCGACGCGAATTCGCCGCCACCCTCGGTTCTTCTCCGGGAGAGCTAATCTGGAGGCTGCCTTGGCCTCCGAAGAGGGGAAATTGTCGCCATCGTCATCACCATCGCCACTCCATCACCCTTCGATGACTTCCCCTTTCATGTGTGAGTAATTCCCTGCTGTAGGCGAAGGGGGTGGTAGGGATTGGATGAGTTATATCATGTAATAGTTCGTCATATTGTTGGGGGCATGTTGCCTATCGTCTACTATATATGGTGTTCTACTACTTGTTTCTCTTCATGCTTGTCACTTTGGGCCCGAGTGCCATGATTTCAGATCTGAACCCATTATGTTTTCATGAACATATTTGTGTTCTTGATCCTATCTATGAGTTGCATGCACCTATTATAGTCCGGAACCGGCGATCCCAATGGTGACAACTTGGGACACCAAAGGGGACAGACTATAATTTGAGGTTTCCATGTATCCATTGATTGTTAATGCTTTGTTCCGGTGCTCTCTGACAGGAGTACCTTAATCTCCATAAGTTCCTTTTGGCCCTGTTGTTAGTGGGATGGTAGGACAAAAGATGTTGTGCAAGTTCTTATTGCAAGCATGCACGACTACCTTGCGATACATGCCTAATGTTTGATATTTGCCTAGATGATCATTACTTTTCTGTGTGCCTTGCCCCAAGTTAAATACATGATATCTCTCATCCATGACCAACCATCCATCTCCCTAGCCTACAGTGTTTTAATCTTGCTAGTTACAAGTTGCTTTGCTTTTGCTGTTTTACTTCTGTTGCTTTCCCACCATTATTTCCGTTGCCACCATCACTTTCGTATCACCATTGCTACTAATATTTCGTTGCCAAGCAAGTATCTTTCAGGTGCGGTTGAATTCACAACTCAACTGTTAAAGCTTATAAATATTCTTTGGCTCGCCTTGTGTCGAATCAATAAATTGGGTTATCTTACCCGCGAAGACTGTTGCGATCCCCTACACTTGTGGGTTATGAAGACTATTTTCTGGCGCTGTTGCCGGGGAGCATAGCTTTATTTACATGTCTACTTGGAATTATTTTGCTTGCCGTGATTTATCCGCTATGGATAAGAAAGGAGACCCCAAGGTTCCGATTTTACCATCCACTACAAGAAAAGGTAATGTTCTTAGCATTAGTGCTACGCTTGATTCACCTTCCGTTATGAGTAAGTTTGCTTCACCACCACCACATGCTGCCTCTACCGAGTCCGTCACTATGTTTGATACTTTTGATGATGCTTCTACTACTCTTGATGAGACTGGTTTACTTGGTTATTTTATGGAGTCTCAGATTACTAAGGCTGCAAAGCAGTTTGGAATGGAAATTCCTGTTACACGCTCCCCATTGGTAGACCCATTGGTTACCCAGACTTGAGTAGTCTCAAGGAAAGAATTCTTGATGATGATTTATGCAGGGAGCTTACAGAGTGTGCTGACTCTGACCCTGCTGATGTTAAGAAGCTGCTTGAAAAGCATTCTATGAAGAACAAATTTACTCCTCATCCTGAATTTGCTTCATCTCCTATTTGCATTGAGGATGCTAATTTCGATTTCTCTGTGGATTTTTCACTTATATCCATAGTTTAAGCTGGCCCCTTTTATGGCAGAGAAAATGCCGATGCTATTGCACACCTTACCAAACTCACTGAGTTGGGTGGCTTATTCACTAGAGAGGATAAGAAGAGAAATTATTATGTTACTAAGCTACTTCCTTTCTCTTTGAAGGGCGATGCTAAAGCATGGTATGATGCACTACCATGTGGTTCCATTAAGAGTCCTCAAGATTTAGCTCAATCTTTTGTTGCTAAATATTTTCCTGCACATAAGCAACATGCTGCTTTACAAAGAATATATAACTCTAAATAGTTGCAGGATGAGCACCTCCCTAAAGCTTGGGGGAGGTATTGCACTTTACTCCAGGCTACACCGGAACATGGAATCCCTAAGGATGAATTGCTTGATATATTTTATGTTGGTCTAACCGATGAGTCTAGAACCTATCTGGATAGTTGTATTGGTTGTGTTTTCAAGGAAAGAACACCGGATGGTGCTGAAGATCTAATGGGCAAGATAGCTAAGAATCATGATGATTGGTCCGTTCATGAACCACCTCCACCACCAAAGAAGAGGGTATGCTTTTCTTGAGCCCCGAAGTTATGCAAGAAGCCAAGAAGTCTATTAAAGAGAGAGGTACTAAAGCTGAAGATGTGAAGAATCTTCCTCCTACTGAGAAATTATGTGAGCCTACCACTCACCCACCTATGGTAGAGGTACACTCTCTTTTAGAAATCAATGCAAGTGACATCCCTCATGGTAAGCCCCCTGATAAATGTTTAGATGAGCTTGATAATTTCATTGTCAAGCAAAGTCACGTTAATGAGAGGATTCAAAGCCAATTGCATGATAATTCCCTTGCTACCAAAAGTTTGCTTGATGTTTTAAGTAGAACTGTTAATGATGTTAAAGATCTTGGTAAACATTTTCATATGGTTCAAAATCAGCTTGAACAAATTTCTAATGTGCAAAAAGATTTGCTTGCTAACAATGCCAAACAAGTTGATACACAGGCGTATGGTATAAAGACCCGAGGTGGTACATGTCGGAAATATGCCCTAGAGGCAATAATAAAATGGTTATTATCATATTTCCTTGTTCATGATAATCGTCTATTGTTCATGCTATAATTGTATTAACAGGAAACAGTAATACATGTGTGAATAAATAGATCACAATGTGTCCCTAGCAAGCCTCTAGTTGGCTAGCTCGTTAGTCAATAGATGATCATGGTTTCCTGATCATGGGCATTAGATGTCATTGATAACGGGATCACATCATTGGGAGAATGATGTGATGGACAAGACCCAATCCTAAGCATAGCACTAGATCATATTGTTCGTATGCTAAAGCTTTTCTAATGTCAAGTATCTTTTCCTTCGACCGTGAGATTGTGCAACTCCCGGATACCGTAGGAGTGCTTTGGGTGTATCAAACGTCACAACGTAACTGGGTGACTATAAAGGTGCACTACGGGTACCTCCAAAAGTGTCTGTTGGGTTGGTACGAATCGAGATCGGGATTTGTCACTCCGTGTGACGGAGAGGTATCTCTGGGCCCACTCGGTAGAACATCATGATGAGCTTAATGTGACTAAGGAGTTAGTCACACGATGACGTGCTACGGAACGAGTAAAGAGACTTACCGGTAACGAGATTGAACAAGGTATAGGTATACCGACGATCGAATCTCGGGCAAGTTCTATACCGACATACAAAGGGAATCGTATACGGGATTAATTGAATCCTTGACATTGTGGTTCATCCGATGAGATCATCATGGAGCAAGTGGGAGACACCATGGGTATCCAGATCCCGCTGATGGTTATTGGCCGGAGAGGTGTCTCGGTCATGTCTGCCTGTCTCCCGAACCCGTAGGGTCTACACACTTAAGGTTCGGTGACGCTAGGGTTATAGGGAATTGTTATACGAGGTTATCGAAAGTTGTTCGGAGTCCCGGATGAGATCCTGTACGTCACGAGGAGCTCCGGAATGGTCCGTAGGTAAAGATTGATATATAGGACGGATGGTTTCGGACACCGGAAGTGTTTCGGGCATCACCGGTAACGTACCGGGACCACCGGGACCACCGGAGGTGGCCCCGGGGGTCCACCGAAGTGGGGCAACGACCCCAGGACGTAAGGTGGGCCAAGTGGGGAAGGGAACCAGCCCCTAGGTGGGCTGGTGTGCCTCCCCACTCAGCCCAATTCATGGGGGAGAGAAAAAGGGGGGGGCAAAACCTAAGCCAGGTGGGCCTAAGGCCCACCAGGGGTGCGCCACACCCCTCCTCCCCCCCTTGGCCGCCGCACCAGCCCCCATCTAGGGCTGCCGCCCCCCCGGGAGAGGGGAACCCTCAAGGGGGCGAAGCCCCCCCCCTCCCCCTATATATAGTGGGCACTTTTGGCCATTGGAGATCAGACTTTTGCCTCTCTCTCGGCGTAGCCCTGCCCTTCTTCCTCCTCCTCTCTGCCGATGCTTGGCGAAGCCCTGCCAGGAGACCTTGTCTCTCCATCGACACCACACCGTCATGCTGCTGGAGTTCTTCCCCAACCTCTCCCTCCTCCTTGCTGGATCAAGGTGCGGGAGACGTCACCGGGCTGCACGTGTGTTGAACGCGGAGGTGTCGTAGTTCGGCACTAGATCGGAATCGCTGCGAGTACGACTCCATCAACTACGTTCTAGCAACGCTTCTGCTTAGCGATCTTCAAAGGTATGAAGATGCTCTTACCCCTCTCTCGTTGCTGGTCTCTCCATAGGAAGATCTGAATATGCGTAGGAAAATTTTGAATTTATGTTACGTTACCCAACAGTGGCATCCGAGCCAGGAGCCCCTCTATCCTGAGGAGCATCCAAAGAGGATCGAGCAAGATTCTCAATTGTAGGAAGAAGACGTTGTCAGCTCCTCGAAGAAGAGAAGAAGAAGAAACACAAGGAAGCTCACAACTCCAATGATCCCATAATTGATGAAGAACCTATTTCGATCCTAATAGTATATCTACTTCCGATGTTGAAACTGAAGATGGTGCTGAACCTGATAAAGATATTGAGAAGAATGATCCTCGTGAAGTACAAGAAGAAGAAGCACCCGACAAGCGCAAGAGATATACTAGAGAAGACTTTGTTGCAAGAATGGGAGCATGTCTATTATTCTTGGTAGACCTTTTCTTAACACCGTAGGTGCTATTATTGATTAGAATAAAGGAAATGTGACTTTCAATGTTAATGAGAAGGAGCACACGGTATATTTTTCGAAGAAGATTGATAAAATGAATGGCCTTAATTCTATTGAGAATATTGAGACCGTGAAGGTTGGAGAGTGGGATTGTCCTCTACATGTGCACCACAAATACAAAACCATTATGGTGGGGACAATATCCATTAAAATAAAGGTACCATGATTGCTTTATGAGAAGTGAAACTTTTTCCTCGATATATCACATGTTTGGTAGTAAGACTTGATCAAACTTGCTAACAAACATGTTTTATATGAGTAAAAAGAGAAGTTTTTCATGTTTTCATTTCCTTTATCTTTAATCCTCCTTGTTGTACCAAAATTTTATATTTTTGAAGCTTCATATGTTTAACCATTGCTTCGAGCTTTCCGGAAGTTTTGCAGCTTTCGGTACTTCGAAAAAAATTCAAAGATGAAGTTGTCAGAAAAATTCAAAAAAAATTATAATAAAAATTTCTATAAAAAAAGAGACACAGGGGCACCTGGGTCTGACCAGGGGGCCACCCTGGTCCAGGCGGCCAGGTGGCACGGCCTGGCCCCTGGTCGCGCCCACAGGGCGCCTGGGCGCACCTGGTCCCCTTTCCAGGTATTTATTCTTCCCTTCTCTCTCTCTCACTCCAAAAATCCCTTTTTTGTCGTGGAACTCGAGTTCCTGCTGTCCTTGGTGGCAAATTTCGATCTCTCTCTACAGCCCATCATTTGCATTGAGAATTTGAGCATTTGCTCCTTGGTATGTGACTCCTTCACCCCTCCAATTAGAATTTTGATTGGTAGTCTTATTTGTGAATATTTAGCAGTTCTTAGTGCTGTTCATATGAGCTTGCATGCATGTTTAGTAATTTATTTTTGAAGTTTTGATGCAAGTTTATGCCTTGGGGAAGTGAGTAGAATAGTTTGCTCCAACTCATTTTGCTTAAACCTTCATTTTTTTATGTACCAAAAATTTCAGAAATGAGTTTGTTTGTAAAGCAAAAAGATGGCTTGGGAAGAAGAGACCCGAGCCTACCAATAGACTAACTAAAGTTGCAGCTTCACCTTCTACTATGAGGACAAGTTACAATGATGATCTCGTGCCACCGGAGTTTCTCCACGACATGGACACGGCGTGTGCCATGACATACCCGTGTTCAGAAGTACTTGCGACGGTAGGTATTAAGAATGAGTTTGATAACCTCTGTGCAGTTGTAGGTTTGACATGTCTCATAACACGAGTTTGCCACAATACCCAAAACTCACCTATTATGTTGTCAACTGGTTTAGATACAATGATAAAATTTCCATGATTGAATTCAGATTATATGAGGATGTCTTTACCATGTCTTTGGCAGAATTTTGTGACGTTATAGGTGTGCGGAATGTCGGGAAGATGACCAGAGTAAAAGTTCAACCCTACGAGCTGAAATCCCTATTCGCCTCCCTTTGCAGCAAGGATCCGCAAGACATTCACCGGGGGAAGATTTCCAGCATCTTGTTTCCCCACATCAGGTATTTCGCATACTATATTGCTCGAGGGGTGTTAGCTTGTGACAACACGAGCAACATTTCGGCTCCGGATATTGCTATCTTGGCAGCCGCCCTCTCAGGAGATAACACGTATAATATGGGTGCTTTGATTGCTCGTCGCCTCATCGCTAACAGCGGCAAAGTGCCTCATTTTGGTGGCATTTGTGCCATGCTTATCCTCGAGCATCTCGAGTGCACTATACGCGCGGATGATGCGCCTTTTCCATTCATAAGCTTTGATCTTACCGCTATGAAGAGGCATGAGTTTGTTACTAGCACTTCTGAGTTTGGTAACCTTCTTTATATTATGAGGTTTGGCGAGTTTACTACTCGCGAGATCCGTCTACCTGCACCACTTTTGTTTGATTATACTAACAGGAACAGATGGTACTTCACCGCGATTGAGCTGGACGAGTTCGTGATCCAGCAGCAGTTCCACAACCCCAAGGAGGGGGTTGTTCCCGAGGAAGAGGAGCCTTCTTCTTGGGAGGAGAGCAGGACATCAGTCTACGCGCCCGAGGCCCCGTACAATTCTTGGAGCTACCAGTACCACCCCGGAGCCTAAAGGAGCTCCTCGAGCCCACAGTAGCCAAGCCCAACTTAGGCCAAAATCCTGAGCTTGGGGAGTACGTACCCTTCTCCCCTTTTATTGTATCATCCATGGTTTCCTTTTTAATCTTTTCGGAGTTTTTGCCTGTTCTTCTTTGTTCTTTCTTTGCAAAAACAACAAAAAGATTTCTTTCTTTTGCTTTCGTTTAACCTTTGGAGAACCCAAAAAGATTTCCTTTCTCTCTTTAGTTTGCTTTGTTTGTAGAGTTCAGCTCATGTCCATGGTTGCAATTGCACTTGATTATATCTTTCTACATTCAACCGTGCAAATGACGATGCAATAATGACGAAGATCGACGGAAGGGATGCAATAAGGAAAGCCGATATGAACTCTATTTGTTTCTACTTTTGTACATATGCTTGTACTTATGATCTAGAGACCAGCTTGTAGCAACATAGTGCTATGTATACAATGCTTTCCCAGTAGTTCATGCTTTCTTTGTGACTAGTCTCAAATAGCTGGAGTGCATAATGTGTTATCGAAATTATTTGCATGCATTGCATTGTTCATGGTTTGGCATATTGAAGTAGTATTTCCCTTCGGAGAGTTTTTGGATTGACTTGGCACATGCTTACACATGTTTATGACTAGAAGTCTATCAAGCCTTGATGATCTTTTTATTTGAGAATAGTTATATCACTTTCATGCCCGATTCAATGTTGCTTTGTCACTCTGTATGATTATGACCGTTATTGCTCTCTAGTTGGTCGCTTCCCCGTCTTTTGATAGCCTTCACCTGTACTAAGCGGACTGACTGCTTGTGCATCCAAAATCCTTGAAACCAGTTGTGCCATATGAGTCCACCATACCTTCCTGTATATGGGATTTACCAGCCATCCTAACAAAGACTTTCTTGTACCATCTCAAAACTATTCAAATGCATTTCTCCTTTTGTACCCGTACAAGCTCATGGAGCTTTAGGGGCAACCAATATCTTCCATGCTAAAAATATTTTACTCCTTGACAAAGTTTATTCTAGTCAAACTTATGAGGCAGAGGTTGGTTCATAGAATGCCCAGTTCTAATTAGTTTATAAAAAATAAATAAACTTATACTCCCCCTTGGCTTGAGATTGTATGGAGGGCACCCGCGAATGCGGCTAGCCATGGCTTGTGTAAGAATTGGTGGAGGGGGAGTGTAAGCATAAAAAGCATGGGAACCGCCATTAATATGGTCAGTACGGAAGATATTGAGAACCTTTACCATCTACCGTTGACTGGAAAATTACACTCCTAAAAGAATTTTATCTCTGTTTTCAAAACCGCGAGCTCTGGTACATGTTTAGTCTTTGCTTTCCAGCCACGGGTTTTCAACCATGACATGAAAAGCCACGATTCGAGAGTCTTCACCTTCTTTCTTCAAAGCACCAACTATTGAGAGCATAATTGTCATTCTGAGTGTAATGTGCATTGTCCCAAAGTACCACATTGTCTTCTGCATGATTGTGATATTACTCATTCTGAAATATTTATTTCTAGTCTCCTTCAAGACTCCGAAGGAGCGTCTGCATTTATGTTTTGCTTCACTCATGGGGGCTAGCGAGATACCACTCTAGTATGTCTAGGTCATGTGCATTGTGATCTCGTCATGATTTTCAGTTGCATATTATTCATTCTTAGTTGTTTGAAACTCTTCACATGATCGAAGGATTGCTTCGCGCATTGTCTTTGTAGCATTGCTCCAATACTTGTTGGACTTGTTTGTAGTACATGCTTATATACATCTAATGATGCAAATAAGTTTGTCAAAGTTTTCTTTGTCGCGTCCAGTTCATTGAACTGAATTGCCTGAGGACAAGCAATATGCTAAGCTTGTGGGAGTTGATACGTCTCAAATGTATCGACTTTTGCAAACACTTTTGCTATTGTTTTGGCCTCATTCTTGCATGATTTAACGAAAATAACCCGGACTGACGATGTTTTCAGCAGAGCCACCTGTATGCTTTCTTGTGTGCATGAAAATGAATTTTTAGGTGTTCCAGAAAATTCCAATAAAAATAGAGAAAATACACGCACCAGATGGAACCCTTGACCAGAAGATGGGCCAGAGGGGGTCACCAGGCCTCCAGGCGACCTGGTGGCGCGGCCTGCCCCCTAGCCACGCAAGGAGGCGGCCTGGGTGGGGGCCACCCCCTCTGGTGCCCTACCTTGGCTCCTATTTTTACCCGAGATAGAGAAACCCCTGACGAGAAGTCGTTTTGCCAATTCTCGACGCGGAGCCGCCGCGACCCTCGGTTCTTCTTCGAGAGAGCTAATCTGGAGGCTGCCTTGGCCTCCGGAGAGGGGAAATCATCGTCATCGTCATCACCATCGCCACTCCATCACCCTTCCATGACTTCCCCCTTTCATGTGTGAGTAATTCCCTGCTGTAGGCGAAGGGGATGGTATGTATTGGATGAGTTAGATCATGTAATAGTTCGTCCGATTTTTGGGGGTATGTTGCCTATCATCTACTATGGTGTTTATCATCTTTGCTACTACTTGTTGCTTTTCTTTGTCACTTTGGGCCCGAGTGCCATGATTTCAGATCTGAACCCATTATGTTTTCATGAATATATTTGTGGTCTTGATCCTATTTATGAGTTGTATGCACCTATTATAGTCTGAAATTGGCGATCCCAATGGTGACAACTTGGGACACCAAAGGGGATAGACTATAATTTGAAGGATTCCATGTATACATTGATTGTTAATGCTTTGTTCTGGTGCTCTTTGACAGGAGCACCTTAATCTCCATAAGTTCCTTTGGCCCCATTGGTAGCGGGATGGTAGGACAAGAGATGTTGTGCAAGTTCTTACTGCAAGCATGCACGACTACCTTGGGATACACGCCTAATGTTTGCTATTTTCCTAGATGATCATTTGTTTTCTGTGTGCCTTGCCCAAAGTTAAATACATTATATCTCTCATCCATGACCAACCATCCATCTCCCTAGCCTATAATGTTTTAATCGTGCTGCTTACAAGTTGCTTTGCTTTTGCTGTTTTACTTTTTTTTGCTTTGGCACCGTTATTTCCGTTGCCACCATCACTTCCATATCACCGTTGCTACTAATATTTCGTTGCCAAGCAAGTATCTTTCAGGTGCAGTTGAATTGACAACTCAACTGTTAAAGCTTATAAATATTGTTTGGTTCCCCTTGTGTCGAATCAATAAATTGGGTTATCTTACCCGCGAAGACTGTGGCGATCCCCTACACTTGTGGGTTCTCACCATCCCCCTTGTTGATGCGCCCGCTCTTTTTCTACCATGACTGAAACACCTCGACCTTGTTGTCGTCTACATCCCAAAGGATGACATGGAGCGCCGGCTCCACGGCTGTACTACACTCGAGTACCTTCGTCTTCAGGCGATCAATGGGTTGAGTAACTTGCACATCACCTCCACGATTCTCCGTACTATTTATGTGTGTTGCTGGTACTGCAACAAGAGATCACAAAAGGTGTACCATAGTATGGTCATTCAGGACACACCTTCAGTTGAGAGATTACTTTTAGTTGATCAATAGGTCCAACCAGAATCAATGCCATTTCTGTGCCGAAATTGACAGTGGTGGGCTACTCGTTTGTTAATTACTGTGAACTTGTTATTGGATCCACACCCGTTCAGGTACAATAGTCACCTTCTACCTCTCCTTCTTGAAATTAACATTATTTCTAAATTTGAAGATGTAAGTTTGTCTATCATCCAGAAAATGAATCTCGCAAGCTTGATCCTGAATCTGCATGCAATGAAGGTCTTGGCACTAGAATCAATTGGCCCCAACCTGGAATAAGTTGTGAGTTTGCTAAGATGCTTCCCGTGCCTGGAGAAGCTATATATCGAGGTGATGTCCGTTCATGTTAAACTTTAACCATAAGGGAGTTCAATGGAACCTTTTCCCAAGTTTACAATGACAATGTACTATGATTTCTAAAGGAATTTTGGAGCATTTTCGTACATACATGCCCCGCACCATATTGGTTGCTTGATTCATATGGTTACAATCCATAAGCATTTCTCCTTTGGATTCATCTGTACTAGTTTTCTTAGGGAATTTTTTCTCCACTCCAACCTCTTATCAAGAAGGCTACACGTTTCTAGATTGCAATCAAACGCCCATGTTAATCATGTTGGATCGAAGATGGCACGTTAGTGTATTTTATGAATCCTTCAAACGAAATAGGCATGTAGTAGTGTTCAAAACTGCATGTGGGCACTAATATGTCCTCTTCTTTTGCAGATAATAAAAGGCCCGATGGTGGATAATGTGATACAATATAACAATCACATCGAATGCCTAGATCTACATCTCTTACAAATTACTTTGAACTCCTACCGAAGGACCTTACTAGATATTATATTCGGCAGTTTCTTTGTTGTCAGAGCAAGGGTCCTGAAGGTAATGAAGTTTGCCCTACATTTCTTTCAGAAAAATGAAATGGTTTGTTGATCAGCGCCCACGGCTGTGGTAGAATAGAAAAGGCTCCGAAAAAGCTGAATTTCATTTTGGAACTTGAGATGACAGAGTAATCGATAGTCATTGTGTTTTTCAACCCCATACATGACTTTTCAGTGGTTGACCCCTTCGCAAAAATGATGAAATTTTGAAACTAGCCTTACAAGTGATAATATTTTTTTTAATCTCTCTTATATCCATGTTTAGCTGATCACCACGGGCGTTTGCAGTTGAATGAGTTAAATTTCATTTCTAATACCAGTTTGAACCTTGTAATCTGGGAGTTTGAGCCATCTAACTCTGGAATTTGAACCTTGTAATATTTTGGGATTTTGTGGTACAATCATTGAAATGGCATTGTATGCGACTCATAAATTGGTTGTACTATTTTTACCTTAATATGCAATGGACCTAGATTTTATTAACCATTCTTGAATGTATTCCCACTAGCGATCTCATCATGAAAGATTTGTATAGCTAACTCGACTGCGATCTTTGACATTATTGCACGTGGTTAGTTTCTTCACCCATGTGCCCTGTAGAGCGTAAAAT
The DNA here is from genome assembly GCF_904849725.1 of Hordeum vulgare subsp. vulgare. Taxonomy (NCBI): domain Eukaryota; kingdom Viridiplantae; phylum Streptophyta; class Magnoliopsida; order Poales; family Poaceae; genus Hordeum; species Hordeum vulgare. The sequence goes on along the minus strand of NC_058518.1, from coordinate 382,611,239 downwards.
TAATTATCGCACTCGAGTGTCCATCATCACCATTTTGTGTAACTTTGACCTCATCACTCACGGATAAACATATGATCGAAGTCATTCTGTACACTTTGTTTTTGCGAATAAACGCCCACGATTTGCCCCTCTTCTAGCCAATGCATGGCCAAACTAGCCAGGCAGGAACCTTGTGCGGTTATGCATGGTAAACTACGCGGTTGCACAAGAACAGGATTCGCTCATCAATGATACATTTGGCGCCTCTTCGAGCCCATGCGGTGACAAGACATGGCGATTATAGGCCAGCCGGCCCCCATTTATTACAGTGGCCATTTAACCCTTGTGTCTCTTCAACCTTTCGATCGCGCCCCAGTATTGCAAGAAGCACACCCACCACGAAAAATTCTTAAAGGGTATCATGCGCAGGTCCAATGGCGCTCCGAGGGCTGCCGATGACGGGCAACAGTTTGTAGGACCAAAAGTATGTCGGGAGGGGGGTGATTAGACTACTTGACGAATAAAAACTTAGCCTTTTCCCAATTTCAGTTGTGGGCCAGTTTTAGCAATTACGACAAGTCAACTACACCCTACACATGCATCTCTAAGAGTATAGCACCGGAAAGTAAAGACTTGCAAATGTAATCTAGAGGGAAGGGTTAGGAAGATCAAACACAAAAGTTGACACGACGACTTCTGGCGTGGTTCTGATAGGTGGTGCTATCATACGTACATGTTAGTGGAGACTTTAACCCATGGAGGGTAACGGCTGTGAGAGTCCATGAAGGGCTCCACCCACAAGGGGTCCACGAAGAAGCGGCCTTGTCTATTCCACCATGGCTTACGTCCACGAAGGACTAGCCTTACTCACGGTAGATCTTCATGAAGTAGGCGATCTCCTTGCCCTTACAAACTTCTTGGTTCAACTCCACAACACGAATTAGGAGGCTCTCAAGCGACACCTAACCAATCTAGGAGGCACCACCCTCCAAAAGGTAATAGATGTGGTAGAACGATGAACTCGTTGCTATTGTGCTTCAAATGATAGTCTCCTCAACACTCAATAACTCTCTCATAGATTTGGCATGGGTAGGAGAGATTGATTTGGTGGAAAGCAACTTGGGGAGGCTAGAGATCAAGTTTCAAATGGTAGGATTGGTATCTTCTGATCTCAACACATGAGTAGGTGGCTCTCTCTCAGAAAACTGGATATGGCAAGTGTATGTGTGTTCTGAGTGCTTCCTCTACAAATGAGAGGTGGGTGGAGGGGTATATATAGGCATCCCCCAAAATGCAACCATTCCAACATTATTGCCCAACTTGGTGACACCGAATTAAAAACTTGGTGGTACTGATTTGCTCATGAGTTAGCAACTTCTGAATCTCGCTGGAATCGATATAAACTTCTCAGTGGTACCGAAGCTGTGACCAACGATCGGATGAAAAAACTCGGTGGCACCGATACGGAAACTCGGAAATTACGATTTTGTGTAATCAAGCAATAGAGGATTTGCCACCCAAACTCGGTGGCACCGATGCAGAATCGGTTGTAACGAAAAGATAGGTTTTGGCTAGGATCTGTCTAGGATGAAAATCCGTAGGGTGGAATAGGAATTCTTGGTGGCCCCGATTTTGGATATTTGGTTTTGAGAGACTTTTGTGGAAGTGCTTGTGGGTGTTTTTGGTGACTATCAGTTGTGCACATGGAGAATTTTTTCTCACCAAAAGTACCACACCCCCTTTTAATAGTATTGGCATTCCTATGACTCAAAGTGATCTCTCACAAACATAAAATGAAGAGTCTTCTTTCTTGTTGGTTGAGCCAATCCTATTCCTTCCTTGCATCAAGGGGTTTCTCCTCACAATCCTTTTAGCCAAGGCATCTTTTGAACTTTTCTGAAATATACTTGGATAAGATCATTAGTCCAATGATGCACAGGTTGTGATCAATTATCAAAACCACCTTAGGGAGCAATTGCGCTTTCAATATCCACCTTTTTGGTAATTGATGGAAACATATAGATCAAAGCTTCGACATAAGATATAATCAATGATTAGCATCGATGCTTTGAGAAGTATGTGAAAAGCAAGAGCTCCCCCTAAATTTGTGCATTATTTATAATTTGCGTTTGAATGCAAATGCACAATAAATTAGGATGATGGGTTACTCTTCCATGTCACATACGTCTTGGTGGTGCGCATACATGATATGAATGAATAGTAATGCACATAACACCAAAACGATAAGTGCATGATCATCATGTAGATAGCTCAAACATAATAATGTAGTAGAATCAACCAATCAAAGTGTATGATCAAACACATGTAAATGGATAAATTCATCCAACGAGACCACAAGTTTTGAAAAAACAAGTGAGAGCAAATAAAAACCAAAAGCTCTCTCTCTCTCTATCTATCTATCTATCTATCTCTCTCTCTCTCTATTGAAGCCCTAATGATCTATACACTTCTCCCCATTGGCAACAAGTTACCAAAAAGTTCAAAAGTATAAAATTAATCGTCTCTCTAGGCTCGATCTCCTCTGGTAGTTGATGATGGAGTGGACAGGAGAGCATCGACGATGTCTTTGGTAGAAGTCCATGGAGCTAGAGTTGAAGCTGATGGTGCAGATGCCTGAGCTGATGAAGATGTTCTTGCTTCCGTCACTGGCACAACTACTAACCTAGGCTTGGTGCTAAACTGAGTAGTCATGAGAGGAGGTGACTCTTCATCGTCACTACTGCTCGAGCGGTTAATATTCACCGAATCAACTTCATGCTGGAGCTGCTTAACTATAGTAGCCATCTCCATGAATTTGACATCCAAGTCATGGAATTTGGTTTCCACGATCCTCTCTGATCTCTTTTGATTCACAGAACCTCTGATATGTTCTTCTCCATCCCTTGGATGGTTCTCACTAAGAATGTCATTTGCTCGCCTTGAGTTCTAAGCTATGGAACTCGTGGTGGCACATTCCTAGCAGCCTCTGCCTCTGCTGCCTCTGTTGTCTCTCTAGGTGCGGCTGAGCTCGGATGAGTGTCATCCATCACAACCACATTATCTTCAAACTCTGGCTGAAGGGGTATATTGTGACGATCAAGCTGATATGCATGCTTGCCAATCTTGGCATTGATGAGCATCTTAGTGTACGGAGCATATCCACAAGATCGCTTTTGATCTGTAGCAGTCCTCCTGATCGTCTCTACTATCAAATCCATCACCTTAAAGCGAGTGTGGGTGTCTAGATGGTGCAGGATGTTCACGGAATAGCCTCTAATGATCTTGTCATCACCTGATTTAGGCATCAAGGTGTATCTCATGATAGTGTTAGTAGTGGGTATCCCTGCTTGCAAGAAATAGATACAACCAAACTTGTGTGCATCCAAATACTAACGAGGAATTGGATTGTACATATTGGCCATGGAGTTATGATTCATCTTTGACTCGGAATAGACATCCAAATCACCTTCTTTCTCCTTTGGGGCACTAATGATAGTGGCCCATTCTTCAATTGTTGATTCATATTTATGACCATCAGTCATCCAGACAATTGTGCCATTTGTATAGAAATGAACAGTAGAATATAATTGCATAATCATTTCATCATTCCATGTAGTCATCTCTTTCCCAACAAAATATTTAATGTTAACAAGATTGAAGTTTTCTATCACATGGGGAAAGTAATCCTCATTGGCTTTGATGTAAGCTGAGTCAACATATCTCATATCACTGAAAGCTGGACTTTTATCAAGCAGAACAGTCTCATAGAAATCTTGTTGCTCCTTTGTGTGAAAGCGAGGATCAACAATGGTCCTCCTCCTGACAGCATATGGATCAATGGATCTCCACTTCCTCAGTCCTGCAACTCTCCTTTTCTTCATGTCCTTAGCAACTGGATGAGACTCATTGTGAAGTGGCAGATGAGGTCTTAGCTTCATAAGAACACATGCATCTTCTTCTTCTTCCTCTGTAGCAAAGGCTTTGGAAGCAGTGCCTTTCTCCTTGATAGTTGTAGGTATGTCCTTGGTAGTCCTCTTGGGAGCTACAACCTTCTTAGCTTTTGTTGCTGCAGGATTTGGAGCAGACTTCTTTGGCATGGCATCAGCCATTAGCTTCTTCTTCTTAGGAGGTGGTGCATCATCTGGATTCTCTTCCTCTTCCTCTTCACTCTTCTCTGGAGTTCTTACCATAGACGTTGGCCTTTGAGTGACATAAACAATTGTCTTTATCTCTCTCTTCTTTTCAGGCTGTTTTGATAGCCTGGAAGAAGGTTTCTCAAGAGTAAGAAGCATACCTTGTCTTGCAGACTCTGGAGCTCTAGTTTCAGCTCGCCTGGGATACTCCTTCGTGATTGTCTTCTTGACAACAACCTTCTGCTTTTGAGGAGCAAAAATCTCTGGGACAAAATCAGCATCTTCTTCATCATAATTAATCGTCCTTCTGGACCCGGTAGTTGGCTTGGGCAAGCCATGGGAGCTGGGAGTACATGGGTCAGAAGGTGTCCTATCTGGACTGGTGCGTGAGTCCATCTCAGCACTTGGTTCTCTGAAATTGTTCTGGCTATCTTTAGATCCTCACATCATGATAGTCCGAGCAGACAAGCAAACTAGCTGACAAGCAGACCCTATGAAATAGATATAGAAGAGCACAAGGTTGAGCATCACAAAAACACAGATTTTTTCAAAATTTGAACTTAGGAACTTTGGGTATTATCTACTGCAGAATGTATTTCGATAGCATTGGCTTGAAGTTTTTGGAGTCACCGAGACTGACCACTTGCAATAACAGAAACCTAGCCAGCCTTTTCGGTGTAACCGAAACAGACAACTCAGTCTCACCGACGTGGTTCTCAGAAACCCTATAAACTAAATTGATGGAACCGATTTTACCAACTCGGTATCACCGAGATGCATGCCGCAGGAGATCAGATCCAAAATTTCTTTGTTCTCTGTTCTAAGGAAGATTTTTGTGGCATAGAAGGATTTGACAGTGTGGCTTGTAGATGGGAGTAACCTAATGCGCATGAACCGGATAGAGGAGCACACAAGGGGTCGGATTCATACCATAGCATGGTGATGAATCTGCTAGGCAACGATAGTGGCGGTGATTCCCAATGGCGAAGGCGCTCGGGGACGCAAGGTGATGACCAAGGGGTCCGGGTGCGGCAATTTAGGATTGGGGACAAGACATTTGAAGATGGAATTCAAAATATTGGGTCCGCCAGATATAAATACCCCTCACTGTCGGTGTCACCGATACTAAAATTTTTGTGCCACCGAGTTCCAATGTTGTCTGTTGACACGGAAACTCGATGAAGCCGAGATTACGGTATTGGTGGTACCGAGATGAAAACTTAGATCAACTTTGAGAATTGGTGGAATCAAGAATTTGGGGTTGGTTACACTGAGATCCACAAAAAGGGTTTGGAAAGCAGCCTTTGTTGATACGGGACACCGAGTGCTCCTCACACAAAGGGATTGAGAAGTACTTGTTCAAGTTTTTGTGATGTAGCATGAATAGAACTTGAGATGAGAAATCATATATAGCTAGAGAAGGGTCCTAGGCATTCTTGTCCATCCAATTGGTAAAAGATAAATCAAAAGCCAAATAGCAACAATTGGATGTCCTCGAATGAGCAAAAATATGCATACCAACATGCTCACACAAGAAGATGACAAATAAAACATGGTGAACATGCACAAACACCGCAGCATCTATCAAGCACTTTGGCGATGACAAAGTCATCTATATATGACTATATTGACATAGGAGCCAAGTAAGAATACTTGATCATAGGTCATACTCGTCGTTTAAGCACAAGTGGGGTTACCACTTTTACATAAAGCATTAATGTGTTCATATTGTTAGGTGATGCTTATACTTACGATTTAGAGTGAAGCTCCCCCTTGATATGACACCCCCCTAAGAGGGATAAACTAACCTTGGGTTTTGTCATAGAAGACTTCAAGTAGGTGAAGTAGTGGTGGATGCTCAATGTTGATGAAGATCATCTTGAGTTGGGAGCAATCCTTGTTGTTTCTTATTCTTCTCACCTACATGGGTTAGTCCCAAACCACAAGGAACATATGCAACAATATCTATGGACATGAAGTGAAATACATGTGGGATGATGTCCAAAGATACATTAATTACCTTGTCCCTTGCTTACCTTTGAGGGAATGTGTGACTCCTTGAATTAATGCATATGGTTAAAGTTGATTGCATATAGTTCTTGCCAATATAAATAAGAGTGAATTTCATTGGCGGAGTCACCCCTCAAGAACTTTCTAGTTCTTCCTCTTGGGGATCCACATCAACTTGATGGTAATCCTTGGAGTTGTGGTATCACTAGATGATGTACTGCTAGTAGTGTCCTTGGGAATCCACTTTACCTTGGCTTGGGGTTCCTCTTCAAATAAGTCAATCACTACTGGAATCAGAGAATTTGCCATCAGCCCGTTCTTTGCCGTCTGCTGGCGGATGGCAAAGACCCACTTTGACGTCAGCTGCCAAAAAACAGATAACAAAGATCAGAGTGCTGGCAAAGATACTCTTTGCCATCAGTGAGCATTCTGTCGCCTGCCAACGAACGACAAAGAGATGAACGGCATATGGCAAAGAAACTAACCGTTGGCTGATATTTCATTTGCCATGAGTGAGCTCTTTGTCGTCTTCCAGCTAACGGCAACGAACAAGCAGGCAGACGGCAAAGAGCATGGGGTGGCCCACCCCACACCTCCTCTCTAACCCATAATGGCCTCTCTCTCTTTGCCGGCTGCCTTATATCTCTTTGCCCTCGGGGAGCAGACGACAAAGAGCCAAAGAGCCCTAACAGACGTCGGCCACCACCCACACCCGCTCTCACCCCCATAACGGTCTCTCTCTCCCCCCGCACCCTCGAAACCCATCGTACCGTTGGAGCTCGCCCTCCCCTCCTCCCCGCGACCCGCTGCAGGAGCTCGCCCTCCCCTCCTCCCTGCGACCCACTGCTGGAGCTCGCCTCCCCGCGGCCCTCCTCCACCATCACCCCCTCCTGTACCACCGCCCCCTCCTCCACTCCCCCCCTCCTCCACCCCGGGCCCTCCTCTTCCCTGCGAACCCCTCCTCCACCATCGCCCCTCCTCCACCACCGTGCCCCTCCTCCACCATTGCCCGGCCCCCTCCTCCCCACGCCCCTCCTCCCCGTGACCCCCTCCTCCACCATTGCGCCACCCCTCCTCCACCACTGCCCCCTCCTTCCCGCAGACCCCCTCCTCCTCAACGCCCGGCCTCCCTGCACCGTCCTCATCGCCCGGCCACCCCCTCCCGTGAGTCCCTCTTTTTTCCTTTTTTTTAAATTTTTAATTAGCTTAGTTAGGTTAATTAGTTGTTAATTAGCTACTATCAATTAGCTTCATTAGGTTAGTTGTTAATTAGCTTAGTTAGGTTAGTTCTTAATTAGCTTAGTTAGGTTAGTTGTTAACTAGCGACTATTAATTAGCTTAGTTAGGTTAATTCATAATTGGCAATTGTTAATTAGCTTAGTTAGGTTAGTTGTTAATTAGCTTAGTTAGAGGAGAAGAAAAGAAGAAGAAGAAGAAGAAGAAGAAGAAGAATAAGAGGAGAGAGCAGAAGAAGAAAGAAGAGGAAAATGAAAAGAAGGAAGAAGGAGAAGAAGAAGAGGAAAACGGAAAAGAAAGAAAGAAAGAAGAAGAAGAAGAAGAAGAAGAAGAACAAAAAGAAGAAGAAGAAGAAGAAGAAGAAGAAGAAGAAGAAACGGAAGAAGAGGAAGAAGAGGAAGAAGAGGAAAAGAAGAGCAGGAAGAAGAAAACGACACCCTAACACCACGACATGATGCTCCGACACCCCGACATGACACCCAAACACCCCAAGACGACGCCCCGATACCCCGACACGATGCCCCGACACGACATCCCGACACCCCCACAAGAAACTCCGCGCATCTTTCTTCTTTTGCATATCGCATAACTCAATGAAGGTATTAAGATGGGATGCGGCATCTTCACTAGGAAGGCCAGAAAATTACTCTTTCATAACAAGAATTAGCAAAGCAGCATTGATTTCATATGATTCCGCACTAGTGGCGGGAGCAATCGGAGTACTAATAAAATCATTATTATTAGTATTTGAGAAGTCACACAACTTGGTGTTTTCACTCATGGTGACTCCAGCAAGCAGACAAGCACACAAGCAAATAGAAAGCAAGCGAAAGAAAAGGGCGAACGAAAAAGGGCAAATATTTTTGTAAATTTTTGTTTTTCAGAAGTGGGGGAGAGGAAAACGAGTGGTACAAGGAAAATAAAGAAAATGCAAGAAATGAGTTTGCGAAAGTTACTTGGATAAGCTTCACTTAGAATAGTCCCCGGTGCTAGAAATTGACACGTTGAAGGGAGACTATTCTTGACTTGATACTCCCCGGCAACGGCCCTAGAAAATGGCACATTGACGGGAGACTATTCTTTGACTTGATCCTCCCCGACAACGGCGCCAGAAATTCTTCTTGCTACCTCTTGAGCTTGCGTTGGTTTTTCCCTTGAAGAGAAAAGGGTGATGTCGCATAGTAGCAGTAAGTATTTCCCTCGGTTTGGGAACCAAGGTATCAATCCAGTAGGAGTATCAAGACAAGTCACCAATGTACCTGCGCGAAAACAAACAAACGTGCACCCAATGCTATAAAGGGGTTGTCAATCCCTTCACGATTAATTGCAAGGTGAGATCTGGAGGTGGAAAGTGCAAGAAAGTAAAAGTGTAGAGCTGAAAATATGATGTGAAGTAGACCCGGGGGCCATAGTGTTCACTAGAGGCTTCTCTCATGATAGCAAATATTACAGTGGGTGCACGAATTACTGGCGAGCAATTGATAGAACTGCGAAAAGTCATGATGATATCTAAGGCAATGATCATACATATATGCATCACGTCCGAGACAAGTAGATCGATACTGTCTGCATCTACTACTATTACTCCACACATCGACCGCTATCCAGCATGCATCTAGTGTATAGAGTTCATAACAAACAGAGTAACGCCTTAAGCAAGATGACATGATGTAGAGGGGTAAATTCATGCAATAGATATAAACCCCATCTTTTTACCCTTGATGGCAACAACATGATGGGTGCCTCGCTACCCCTTATGTCAATGGGTGAGGACACCGCACGGTATGAACCCATAACCAAGCACTTCTCCCATTGCAAGAATTATAGATCAAGTTGGCCAAACGAAACCCACAACTCGAAGAGAATTACAAGGATACGAAATCATGCATATAAGAGATCAGAGAAAACTCAAATAATATTCATAGATAATCTGATCATAAATCCACAATTCATCGGATCTCGACAAACACACCGCAACAGAAGATTACATCGGATAGATCTCCAAGAAGATCATGGAGAACTTTGTATTGAAGATCCAAGAAAGAGAAGAAGCCATCTAGCTACTAGCTATGGACCCGAAGGTCTGTGGTGAACTACTCACGCATCATCGGAGACGCAATGGTGTTGATGAAGAAGCCCTCGATGTCCGAATCCCCCTCCGACAGGGCACCAGAACGGTCCCCAGATGGGATCTTGCGGAGACAGAAGCTTGCGGGGGCGGAAAAGTATTTTCGTGGCTCTCTCTGGCAGTTTGGGATTTTTCGGGGATTTATAGGCGGAAGAAGTAGGGAAAAGGAGCCACGGGGGGCCCACAAGCCTGCTAGGCACCCCCAGGCCGCGGCTAGGGGGCTTCTAGTCTCCCGTGGGGTCCTTTGCCTTGGTTCTCAAGTCCCCTGCGTATCTTCTGTTACGGAAAAAATCTTTCCGAAGGTTTTATTCCGTTTGGACTCCGTTTAATATCCTTCTCTGAAAAGGGTCAAAAACACGGAAAAAGCAGGAACTAGCACTTGGCACTGAGTTAATAGGTTAGTCCCAAAAATGATATAAAATAGCATATTCATGCATACAAAACATCCGAAGTTGACAAGATAAAAACATGGAACCATCAAAAGTTATAGATACGTTGGAGACGTATCAAGCATCCCCAAGCTTTACTCGTGCTCGTCCTCGAGTAGAGAAGTGATAAAGACTCAATTTTTGATGTGGAATGCTACCTAACATTTTTGTCCTTTGTAACTTCTTTCTTGTGACATAAATGTTCATATCCGTAAGATTCAAAACAATAGTTTACTATTGACATGAAAACAATAGTACTTCAAGCATGCTAGCAAAGTGATCATGAACTTTTGAAATAACAAGGCCAAAGAAAGTCATCCCTACAAAATCATATAGTAGGTAGGTATGGTGGCTGTTTTGAGGAAGGTATATGGTGGGTTTGTGCAACGGCGAAAGTTGCACGGCACTAGAGAGGCTACCAATGTTGGAAGGTGAAAGTGCATCTATACCATGGACTCACATTAGTCATGAAGAACTCATACACTTATTGTGAAAGTTTTATTAGTAATCGAAACAAAGTGCTAAACGCATACTCCTAGGCGAAGGGTTGGTAGGTGTTAACCATCGCGCGATCCCGACCGCCACACAAAGGATGACAATCAATAAATCAATTATGCTCCGACTTCCTAACATAGCGGTTCACCATACGTGCATGCTACGGGAATCACTAAGTTCAACACAAGTATTTCTAGATTCACAACACCCTACTCACATAAATCTAATTTTACCAAATCCATGTCTAAAAACTTAATTGTTAGGAATCAAACTTCTCTTTACTAATCAATGAACATGAATATGGAAGTTTTTATTATATCCTCTTTGGATGCCTATCATCTTTAGGACTCTTTCATGGCACACGCCAACTACCAAGTTACTCAGAGAGAGCACTCTCAAAAAGATATAAGTGAAGACCGAGAGTTCTTATTTCTCCAAAATTTGACACCGCCGTGCTCTAAAAAGATCTATGTGAAGCACTAGAGAAAATTTATCTAGCTCAAAAGATATAAGTGAAGTACATGCGAGCTAAATTGCCTAACTCAAAAGATATAAGTGAAGCTCAATGAGTATTCTAGCAAATTCACGATGAGTGCATTTCCCTCTCAAAAAGGTGTGCAGCAAGGATGATTGTGACACATCAAAAAAAGAAAAGACTCCTATAATACATGACGCTCCAAGCAAAACACATATCATGTGGTGAATAAAAATATAGCTCCAAGTAATGTTACCGATGGATTGAAGACGAAAGAGGGGATGCCTTCCCGGGGCATCCCCAAGCTTAGGCTTTTTGGTGTCCTTGAATTGGCTTGGGATGCCTTGGGCATCCCCAAGCTTGAGCTCTTTCCACTCTTTATCCCATTGTCCTTGAGAACATCACCCAAAACTTGAAAACTTCACAACACAAAACTTAAACAGAAACTCGTGATATCATTAGCATAAGAAAACAAACCACCACCTCTTTAGGTACTGTAGCAAACTTGATTTCTATTTATATTGGTGTTATATTACTGTATTCTCACTTTTTCATAGCTAGTACCCCCCGATACTATCCATAGTTTCATCAAAATAAGCAATCAACACAACAAAAACAGAACTTGTGAAAAACAGACCAGTCTGTAGCAATCTGTATACTTCGTATACTTGTGGTATCTCACAAATTCGGAAAAATTATGACAATTAGGCAAATTGGCATATCAACCAGCAGCAAAAAAATCGACTCAAAAGCTCTTTCTTGATAGGAATGAGAAATAATTTCGTGAGCGCAAAGTTTCTGTCTTTTTCAGCACGATCAAACAACCATCACCAAAACTAGTCATAAAGGTCTTACTTGGCTCAAACACAAAAAGAAACAGAAAAAACACAATCATAACTGAATTTTGATGGTGTGTACACAACAAAACAGAAAGCAAAAAAGCAAAGATAAATTCATTGGGTTGCCTCCCAACAAGCGCTATTGTTTAACGCCCTTAGCTAGGCATAAGGGGATAGAATCAAGTATCGTCGTCTTTGGTGCTCAAAACATAAGTAGCCCTCATCATGGATTCATATGGCAATCTTATTTTATTTCTAGGAAAATGTTCCATGCCCTTCTTTAATGGAAATTGAAATCTAATATTCCCTTCCTTCACATCGATGATAGCACCAATAGTCCTAAGGAAAGGTCTACTGAGAATAATGGGACATGTCGGATTACAATCAATATCAAGCACAATGAAATCTACGGGTACATAGTTCCCATTTGCAATAATAAGAACATCATTGATCCTTCCCATAGGTTTCTTAACAGTAGAATCCGCAAGATGCAAATTAAGAGAGCACTCATCAATCTCGTTGAAGCCTAGAACATCACATAAAGACTTTGGAAAGGCGGAAACACTAGCACCCAAATCACACAAAGCATTGCATTCATAGTTTTTAATCTTGATTTTGATAGTAGGTTCCCACTCATCATGAAGTTTTCTAGGAATAAAAACTTCCAACTCAAGTTTCTCTTCAAGATATTTCATCATAGCACCAACGATATGATCGGTAAAGGATTCATTTTGGCTATAAGCATGTGGAGAGTTTAGCATGGGTTGCATCAAGGAAATACATTCAATCAAAGAGAAACTATCATAATTGAATTCCTTGAAATACAAAGTAGTAATTTCATTACTACTCAAAGTTTTGATATCCTCTACTCCACTTTCAATGCCTTTAGAATCAAGACAAATAGACTCTGAATCATTGGGGCGTTTTTCAACCAAAGTGGATTCATATCCAGCCCCATCATCATTAGGATTGACATTAGAAAACATGGATTCAATGGGAGTCATGCTACTTCTCAAACAACAGCGCCAGAAATTGACACGTTGATGGAGACTGGGCTTGCGTTGGTTTTTCCCTTGAGGAGTAAAGGGTGATGCAACACAGGAGCAGTAAGTATTTCCCTCAGTTTGAGAACCAAGGTATCGATCCACAAGGAGGGTCTCGTCAAGTCTAGAGTACCTGCGCAAACACAAACAAGCTTGCACCCAATGCTTCAAAGGGGTTGTCAATCCCTTCAAGATTGTTTGCAAAGTGAGATCTGAAGGCGGAAAGTGCAACGAAGTAAAAAGTGTAAGGCTGAAAATATGGTGTGGAGTAGACCCTTGGGCCATAGTGTTCACTAGAGGCTTCTCTCAAAATAGCAAATATCACGGTGGGTGAACAAATTACTGTCGAGCAATTGATAGAACCGTGCAAAGTCATGACGATATCTAAGGAAACGATCATACATATAGGCATCACGTCCGAGACAAGTAGACCGATACTTTCTGCATCTACTACTATTACTCCACACATCGAGCGCTATCTAGCATGCATCTAGTGTATTGAGTTCATGACGAACAGAGTAACGCCTTAAGCAAGATGACATGATGTAGAGGGATAATCTCAAACCAATGATGAAACCCCCATCTTTTTACCCTTGATGGCAACAACATGATGCGTGCCTCGCTACCCCTTCTGTCACTGGGTGAGGTCACCGCACGGTATGAACCCAAATCCAAGCACTTCTCCCATTGCAAGAATCATAGATCTAGTTGGCCAAACAAAACCCAGAACTCGAAGAGAATTACAAGGATATGAAATCATGCATAAGAGAGATCAGAAGAAACTCAAATAAGATTCATAGATAATCTGATCATCAATCCACAATTCATCGGATCTCGACAAACACACCGCAAAAGAAGATTACATCGGATAGATCTCCATGAAGATCATCGAGAACTTTGTATTGAAGATCCAAGAGAGAGAAGAAGCCATCTAGTTACTAGCTATGGACCCGTAGGTCTATGGTGAACTACTCACGCATCATCGGAGATGTCATGGTGTTGATGAAGAAGCCCTCTGTATCCGAATCTCCCCTCCGGTAGGGCACTAGAACGTGCCCTAGATGGGATCTTGCGGAGACATAAGCTTGCGGCGACGGAAAAGTGATTTCGATGATCTCCTGTTTTATTTGGGAATTTTAGGGAATTTATAGGCATAACCCCTAGGGCAGAGGGCGCCCAGGGGGCCCACAAGCCTGTGGGCCGCAGCCTACCCCCCTCACCGCGTGGTGGTGGCTTGTGGGGCCCCTAAGGCTCCCCTGCCTTGGCTCCAAAGCTTCCCGATCTTCTTCCGTTCCGGAAAAAATCTTTTCAGGGATTTTCTTCCGTTTGTACTCTGTTTCAAAATATCCTCTGAAAGGAGTCAAAAACATGGAAAAAACAAGAACTCGCACTTGGCACACAGTTAATAAGTTAGTCCCAAAAAATATATAAAAGGCATGCATAACATCCAAAGTTTGACAAGATAATAGCATGAAACCATCAAAAATTATAGATACGTTGGAGACGTATCAAGTCACACCAAGCACTTTAAGATCTTCGTGATTCCCATCACGAGAACACGCCTTTTTAAGCCATTCATGTCTAGGACGAATTTGGGCAGTTCTTTCTTTACTCTCATGATGGAAACATGCATAACTTTCAAAGTTTCATCCATATTAATCTTGGGAGGAGCACACCTCAATTTCAAAGCATCAATATCAAGAAACATTCTATCAACGGTCCTATCCAAGTCATCAATTTTGAGAAGTTTTTCTTCTATGGACACATTGAAAATCTTTTGCGAGTTGATAAACTCTTTAATATTACTCTCAAGACCAGAGGGCAATTTATTGTAATTTCCATGAGCATTGTTGTAGGAGTTGCCAAAGTTATTAGAGGGATTACTAGGAAAAGTCCTAGGAATAAAGTTACCTCTATAAGCATTGTTGTTGCCAAAATTATTCCTACCAACAAAATTAACATCCAAGCTTTCATTGCTACTCTCAATCAAGGAAGACAAAGGCATATCATTTGGATCTAGAGGAGCACCTTTACTAGCATACAATTTCATTAACTCATCCATCTTAGCACTCAAAGAGTTAATTTCTTCTATATCATGCACTTTTTTACTAGTAGGTGACCTTTCAGTATGCCATTGAGAATAGTTTGTCATGATATTGTCTAGGAGCTCGTGAAATACAGGGACGTGGGGAAGACTGGGAAAGGGGAGGACTTTAACCCTAGTCGGGAACCTTTGGATCCAGAGTTGGTGATGATATCTGGTGGCGGGAGGCCCCATGGCTCGATAGCCATTGGAGATGGGATGATACATTGTCCACTCACTCTCCCGATATCAAGGCGCGCCAGTCGAGCTCTTGTCCTGAGATAATGCCTCGTACACGGCGAGTTGATCTCGACATCGAGGTTAGTTGTACGGACTCGGAAAACTTTCATCCATTTCATTATGTGTGTGGCCATCGATCATTACAGTGGTAACGAGGAATGGTGTTGCAGGCTGCTCTTCAGAAAGAGAGAGCGAAAAACCAGACTACTCTTGCGAAAGAGGGAGCGGCAAACCAGGCCGCTCTTCAGGTGATTCTCGAGGAGAGGGACCGGACCATGGCTCGGTTGTTGGAGGAGGAGAGGGCTCGGAATGATGCGCGTCACCTGGCCATGTACAAGCTTATTGTGCTAAGTATATTTTTCACATTAGCCAAAGCATGCGTGTAATGTGTGTTTTATTACTAACTGATACAACTGACTCTTCAAAACCAAATGTGCAGTCTATGTGCGAGAAGACCGGACAGCCCCCTTCGTCGATGCCAGTCTTTTCTGCGATTGGCACCGTGAGTTTCATTTCAATGGTCATTATAAACTAGTATTAACATTTGAGTGTCATCATGCTAAAGAGACATTGCAAAATACCTTTTATGTAGAACAACTCCTGAGCGACATCGCACGACCCTTCTCGAGGGCAACCCTCTCCAACCACACCCGACCCGAGCAACCGTGGTGCTTCTCCTTGATGACTACGACGGTAAGTTTTCTCTAGTTCATTTATGACATAGGTAGCTTACTTAGTTCATTTATAACATAATTAGATAATTTAGTTCAATTATGACATAATTAGCTTAGTTAGGTAAAAACATCATAAGAACCTTGGTTAGCTCATAACTTAGTGTATCTTCCTCCTAAATGACATAATAAGCTCTTCCTCTCCTTCTCCTTCTTCTTCTTATTATTATTCTTGTAATCATCCTCTTCTCCTTCTTCTTCTTCTCCTCCTCCTCCTCCTTCTTCTTCTTCTTCTCCTTCTTCTTCTCCTCTTACTTCTCCTCTTTCTTCTTATCCTTAGCTTATTTTCCCCAAGAAATACATACTTGGCTAATTATCCTCCAACATGACATAATTAGCTAATTTAATTCATTTATGACATAATTACCTTAGTTAGGTAAAAAAACATCACAAGAACCTTGGTTAGCTCATAACTTAGCGTATCTTCCTCCTAAATGACATAATAAGCTCAAAATAATAAAAGTATTGTAATCATCCTCTTCCTATCCTTCTACTTCTTATTATTATTATTCTTGTAATCATCCTCTTCTCCTTCTTCTTCTTCTCCTCCTCCTCCTCCTCCTCCTCCTTCTTCTCCTTCTTCTTCTCCTCTTTCTTCTCATCTTTCTTCTTCTCCTTAGCTTATTTTCCCCAAGAAAGACATGCTTAGCTAATTATCCTCCAAAATGACATAATTAGCTAATTTAGTTCATTTATGACATAATTAGCTTAGTTAGGTTAAAAAACATCACAAGAACCTTGGTTAGCTCATAACTTACCGTATCTTCCTCCTAAATGACATAATAAGCTCAAAATAAGAAAAGTATTGTAATCATCTTCTTTATCCTTCTCCTCCTCCTTCTTCTTATTCTTGTAATCATCCTCTTCTCCTTCTTCTTATTCTTCTTATCCCCCTCCTCCTTCTTCTTCTTCTTCTTCTCCTTCTTCGTCTCCTCTTTCTTCTTCTCCTTAGCTTATTTTCCCCAAGAAAGACATACTTAGCTAATTATCCTCCAAAATGAAATAATCTTACATCATTAGCTTAGTTAGGTAAAAAAATCACAAGAACCTTGGTTAGCTCATAACTTAGAGTATCTTCCTCCTAAATGACACAATAAGCACAAAATAAGAAAAGTATTGTAATCATCCTCTTCCTCTTTTTCTCCTTCTTTTTCTTATTCTAGTTTCATTCCTCTTCTAGTTTTATTCTTCTTCTTCTAGTTTTATTCTTCTTCTTGTAACTTTCTTATTCTCATTTTGCAGATATCATTCACTCATGGAAGCTGCAATTCATGGAAGCTCACATTGATGGACTGCTACTGTTTAATTTTTGTTTTGATGAACGGTATAAAACTATGTGTATGTATGGAGATAAGATGTTCGATGCATGGCATATGGCCTATATATACGACGTTCCTGCTCTTATATTATGTTCGATACATGGCCTAAGGTGCTTATTTGATGTTTGAAAGTATATGTGGATGTTTGAAACTATATGTTGTTAGAAACTACATGTGAAATTATATGTATTTTAAAAATGTAAGGAAATAAATAAAATCAAACAAAACAGTGACAATATTTCCTCTTTGTCGTGTGCTGGCTGATGGCAATGACCTTTTCCGTCTGCCCGCAGACGGCAAAGGGGACATGTGGCGCCCACTTGTGCATCCTAGGGCAGCAGCGGCTGACTCATATTGTCACGTTGCCATCTACTTCCCTAGCCAGCAGACGACAAAGGGCCGTCGTGGTGGATGACAAAGAGCCGCCACCTCGCGGTAGTGGGGGCTTCCCATGTTGACGTATGGCAAACGACAAAGCTTTCCCAATAGGCACATGGCAAAGCCCATCAAATAGAGTAGATGGCAAATACTCCGTTAGCACCTAATGGAGTAGTTGCGTGTCGGCTGCCGTCTAAGGGGCTTTGTCGTCTGGTGGCTGCGGAGGCTGATGGCAAAGCCCTTCACCGTCCGCTTTCACCAGGCAGACGGCAAATAAGGGCCTTTATCAACGAAAGTAGTCGTAGAAGTTTTGTCGAGAGGAGGTTGATGGCAAAGGCCTTTGCCATGCGTGATCTACCCCTTTGTCGTCCGTTATGGCAGACGACAAAGAACCTGATTCCTGTAGTGAATGTCATCTTGAAGCTTACCCTCGCCCTTGTGGTCTTGTGGTAGAACGTCATCTTGAAGGCTTGTTCCCTTGGGGAGAGTAGGATCATACTTCTCCTTTTGGGTAATGAACTTTGGAGTGGGATGTGGACCTTCTTCCCGTTCAACTCGGTTGGCATTGAAGTAGGCAACACCTTGCTTCTTCCGATATCCTCCTTGCTTGCGCACAATTTCCTCGAATTTCTTACTTCCGGCAAGACTCTTGAAGACACCTCTCTCTATAATCCCTTTCAATAAATCATTTTCGTGCTCAAGTGTAACTTCTCTAAGAGAATCATTAGTGGAATAAAGAGAGCTACTAGCAACAACATCATTGGATTTAACTTTAGCGTTGTTGTTACTAGATAAAGAAACTGTCTTGTATTTGTTACTAGTGCTCTTAGGTTTAACTTGTGGAACAAAAGTAGCCAAAAGTAATCGTTTAGCTAGATAAGAAGAACTCCTCTTTCGAAGATCATCATTGATTGCTTCTAGGAACTCATGCTCTTGCTCTAAATTTAGCTTCTCGAAGCGTAGCTTCTCATGAGTCCTTGCAAGCTCTTTATGATCTTCTAGAGTAGTTTCATAAGCTAACTTAAGAGTGTTTAATTCTTTAGTTAGTCATTGAATCTCTTTATCATAATCATCATTCGACTTCTCTTGACTAGCATGATAATTAGCAAGTTCATTTTCAATGTTATCACTAGTCTTATCAAAGAGAAAATCATTTTCTCCTAACAAGTCTTCCTCATCACTATAAAAATCAAGATACTCGGGTTGTGATACCTTGGGGCCTTTAGCCAAGAAGAAATTTCCAAACTGTCGGCGTTCTGGGAATGGGGTACCCAGACCTGCCTGCCTGCAGCCCAAGGCTGGCCCACTTCATCGACCTAAGACCAATGGGCCCGGCACCACCCAGGACAAGGCCCTCACTAGGGACCAAGCCTTGCGAGGAGGAGCGACAGCAAGACCCGCAGGCGAAGCCCAACCTTAGGAGTCAAGGCTGACATAGAGCAAGGACGGGTGAGCAGCAGGCAGCAGATGGTGCAGTTTCCCTTTTGGTGCAAAGAGGGCAAAGGTGAAAACTGGTTCCCAAGGCGTCTTCTAAAGGTTTCGCTTCTGGTGCAACAAGACCATGACCGCCTGCCGGCAGGACGTATGTCATCCCTGCGCCTACCCCTGCAGCGCTGGAAGCTACTTTGCAGGCGAAGACCGCTTTTTGACAAGGGAAGCATGTTCCCCTGTCCCCCTTTGAAATTGGCCGTTGTGGGATCCCTTCCCGCCGAAACGATGAGGGAAGAGGACCCGGGCCTCCACTATAAATAGATAGGGTAGGATACTTCATAGGGAGATGAGTTCATTCTCATCCTTGAGCAACACACAAAGCCACCCAACCTCCGGAGGCTCGAGAGCACTGTACTAGTTCATCCACCAACCTCCACGAGAGGCAATCCACCAAAAGTAGGAGTAGGGTTTTACACTTCGCAGCGGCCCGAACCTGGGTAAATTGTTGTGTTCTATGTTTCGCTAGCCATCGAGTGAGTCCTTCATCGTTCCCATCGAGTAGCGAGCTAGGAGAGACTGAGCGGGAAGAGATCTTCGTACACGCCCGTGTATTCGAATCCTTAGGGTTTTGCGGAGCCCGAAATTCGACATTTGACACGCCAGGTAGGGGCTTGTGAAGGTCTTCTCCGAGCTTCTTCCTTCCCAGTCCCGCTGCTCCGATGTCCGGCGACCAACCAACTTCTTCGAGCCTCGTCTAGTTGGTCTCCGACCGCCACATCACTACGGCTAGAAGCACGCATGCCGGCGTCATGGCACCAGGCGGCTCATACCAGGTTGTCAACATCATATCCACCGTGGCGGCCACCCATGCCACCCACGCGCACGACGGCGGGGCGGCGACCTAGGTACCCGCAACGCACCACATCAACTTGGGGGACCTCGGCACACACGACGCGTTGCAGATGGCAAGAGAGATGCTCCCCCAACGATCGATGCAATGGGGCTTCGACGCCTGGGCGGACCACATCATGGAGTTGGTCGCCATCGCCTAGAAGACCATCCAACCCGGAGCTTCTTCAAGGCCACCAGCGTCAGGCACCGGGGGCTCGCATCGTGTGTTGGTCCCCGGGCCGGCAAGCATCGAGGCCCTACCTGCGTCGGGCGGGGCCGAGAGAGACACGCTTCACGCTGCCCTCCTCCTTCTCCACACCCCAGCGACCGGCCCCGAGGCGCACCATACTGACAACCATAAGGGGCGCGAGGAGAATGGCGGGACTACCGATGCACATACTAGTGCGCATCACCAAGACCAGGTCGCCCCTCGACAATCTGGGGCAGCTAGGCAGGAGCGCTCCCTCCGGTGCAGCTAGCATAGGGCGGAGGCAATGGCGCCGGCGGATAACGACAACGGAGGCACGCCGGGGCACCAAGGAGGGAATCAACACCGAGCCATACCGGGGCCGACCAACAGCGGCAACAAGAACAAGCGACTTCGCGCGAAGGCCTTTCGCAGGAAGAACTCCGAGCAATACTGTCGGGGAGATCCCCCTCCGCCACCAAGGGGGCCGCCACCACCGCGCTGCTGAGCGGCTTCGGAGGACGGGCGAGAGCCTACATGGAGCCGTATGTGCCGGAGTATGCGGCACCATGATGTCAGCTGAGCTTCCCTTCCAAAGGCGCCAGAAATAGTTGTGTCGATGGCACCGGGAATCCTTCTGCTGCGGCTATGCCTTAAGGGACTTCCTAGGCAAGTATGCAAAGGATTTCCCCCGTGGCCTTGGAGCCTTGCGTTGGTGTTCCCTCGAAGCGGAAAGGGTGATGCAGCGTAGCGGTGGTAAGTACTTCCCTCAGTTTAAGAACCAAGGTATCAATCCAGTGGAGGAGTATCTCAAGATCCTGCACAAACACAAAAACTTGCTCTCAACGCTATGAATGGGTTGTCAATCCCTCATAGATTGTTTACCAAGTAAGAACTGAAAGCAACAAAGTAACAAAGCAAAGTAAAAGCGGAGGTGTGAACGATGGATGTGAATAGACCCGGGGGCCGTAGTGTTTACTAGTGGCTTCTCTCATGAAAGCAAGTAGACGGTGGGTGAACAAATTACTGTCGAGCAATTGATAGAACCGCGCAAAGTCGTGACGATATCAATGGCAATGATTATATCTATAGGCATCACGTCCAAAACAAGTAGACCGATACTTTCTGCATCTACTACTATTACTCCACACGTCGACCGCTATCCAGCATGCATCTAGTGTATTAAGTCCAAAAGAACAGAGTAACGCCTTAAGCAAGATGACATGATTTAGATAGACAATCTCATATCAACGACAGAGCCCATCTTGTTGCCCTTGATGGCAACTACTTAATGTGTTCCTTGCTGCCCCTACTGTCACTCGAAAAGGTCACCACATAGTAGAACCCAAAACCAAGCACTTCTCCCATTACAAGAACCATAGATCTAGTTGGCTAAACAAAAGCCCAAGACTTAGAGAGACTTACAAGGATATCAAATCATGCAAATAAGAAATCAGCAAAGACTCAAATATATATCATAGATAATCTGATCACAAATCCACAATTCATCGGATCTCGACAAACACACCGCCAAAGAAGATTACATCGGATAGATCTCCATGAAGATCATGGAGAACTTTGTATTGAAGACCCAAGAGAGAGAAGAAGCCATCTAGCTACTAACTACGGACCCGTAGGTCTGAAGTGAACTACTCATGAGTCATTGGAGGGGTGATGATGATGAAGAAGAAGCCCTCCAACTCCAAAGTCCCCTCCGGCAGGGCGCCGGGAAGGGTCTCCTGATGAGATCTTGCGGAAACGGAAGCTTGCGGCGGCGGAAAAGTATTTTCGAGGCTCCCTTGATTTTTTGCTGTATTTTAGGGAATATATAGGCCAAGAATCTAGGTTTGGGGGCGGCCAGGGAGGCCACAAGCCCTGCCACCGCCGCATCCCCCCTGGTGGCGGAGTGGGAGCTTGTGGGATCCGTGGAGCCCACCTGGCTTGGCCTAGAGGCCCCCTGATCTTCTTCTGTTCGGGAAAAAACATTTTTGGGTTTTTATTCCGTTTGGACTCCCTTCCAAAATCAGATCTGAAAAGAGCCAAAAACACAGAAAAACAGGAACTGGCACTTGGCACTGAATTAATAAGTTAGTCCCAAAAAAATATAAAAGGTACATAAAACATCCAAAGATGACAAGATAACAGCGTGAAACCATCAAAAATTATAGATACCTTTGAGACGTATCAAGCATCCCCAAGCTTAACTCCTGCTCGTCCTCGAGTAGGGAAGTGATAAAAAATGAATTTTTGATGCTTTCATGCTACCTAGCATAATATCCTTTTTAACTCCTCTTATGTGACGTGAATGTTCAGATCCATTAGATTCAAAATAATAGTTTGCTATTGACGTGGAAACAATAATAATTCAAGCAAACTAGCAAGGTAATCATGAACTTTCAAAATAACAATGCCAAAAGAAAGTTATCCCTACAAAAGCATATAGTCTGGCTATGCTCTATCATTGTTGCACAACGAATTTAAATCATGCACAACCCCGGTATTGGCCAAGTAATTGTTTCACACCTTTACTTTCTCAAACCTTTTCAACTCTCACGCAATACATGAGCGTGAGCCATGGTTATAGCACTATAGATGGTGTGGAGTGTGGTGGAGGTTGCAAGACAAAAAAGGAGAAGATAATCACATTAACTAGGTATATCAATGAGCTATGGAGATGCTCATCAATAGATATCAATGTGAATGAGTAGGGATTGGCATACAAATGATGCACTAGAGCTACGAGTATGTGAAAGCTCTTAAAGAAAACTAGTGGGTGTGCATCCAACTTGCTTGCTCACGAAGACCTAAGGCAATTTTGAGGAAGCCTATCATTGGAATATACAAGCCAAGTTATATAATGAAAATTTCCCACTAGCTATATGGTGGTGACAAAACGAGAGACTCTCAATCATGAAGATCACGGTGCTTAATATGCACAAGTGTGGAAAAAAGTGGTAACATTGTCCCTTCTCTATTTTTCTCTCATTTTTTTATTTGCTGGGCTCTTTGGCCTCTTTTTGTTTATTTATTTTGGTGGGCTTCTTTGGCCTGTTTTATTTCCTCACATGGGACAATGCTCCATTAATAATGATCATCACACTTTCAACTCAAAACTTAGAGCAACTATGACTCTATATGGAATGCCTTCGGTAGTGTACCGTGGCATTGATCTAGCATGGCATAGACATCAATGGAAACATCATGCTAGCTATCTTACGATCATGCAATGGCAATGTAGATTTCGTCGCACATGTCATGGTGGTAGTTGCATGGCAATATATCTCGGAATGACTTTGAAAAAGCCATAGTAGGTAGGCATGGTGGTTGTTTTGAGGGAGGCTAATGGTGGGTTTTGTGCACCGACGAAAGTTGCACGGCACTAAGAAGATAGTGATGGTGGAAGGTGAAAGTACATCTAAACCATGGACTCAACATTAGTCATGAAGAACTCATATAGTTGTTGCAAAAGTTTTATTAGTAATTGAAACAAAGCATTCAACGCATACTCCTAGGGGAAGGGTTGGTAGGTGTAAACCATCGCGTGATCCCGACCGCCACGCAAAGGATGACAATCAATAGACTAATCATGCTCAGATTTCATCACATAGCGGTTCACCATACGTGCATGCTACGGGAATCACTAACTTCAACAAAAGTATTTCTAGATCCACAACACCTTGCAAGCATGACTTCAATATTACCATAACCACAACTCAAAACTAATTGAGATGAATCAAACTTCTCTAACTATTCAATGCACATGAAGGTGGAAGTTTTCGTATCCTTTTGGATAACTACCCCATTTGAGACTACTTTCAAAGCATAGATCAACTACCAAGCCATGCACCACTGTGCTCTAAAAGATATAAGTGAAGCACACAGAGCAAAAGTATCTAGCTCAAAAGATATAAGTGAAGCACATGTGAGCTGAATTGTCTACCAAAGGATATAAGTGAAGCTCGACAAAATCACGGTGAGTGCATGTCTCTCTCTCTAGGTGTGAATCAACGATGATTGTGACACAACAAAAATAAAAGACTCCTACGATACAAGATGCTCCAAGCAAAAACACATAACATGTGGTGAATAAAAATATAGCCCCAAGTAACGTTATCGATGGATTGAAGACGAAAGAGGGGATGCCTTCCCGGGGCATCCCCAAGCTTAGGATTTTACGGCATACTTGAATTTCTTGGGGTGCCTTGGGCATCCCCAAGATTGAGATCTTGCCACTCTTTATCTTTTTGTCCATAATAACTTCACCCGAAACTTGAAAACTTCACAACACGAAACTGAAATAGAAACTCGTGATAACATTAGTATGAGAAAGCAAACCACCACTTCCTTAGGTACTGTAGCAAACTTAAATTCTAATTTTGCTAATGTTGGGTTGCTGTATTTTAAATCTTCCATGGCTAATACCCCCCGATACTATCCATAGTTTCATCAAAATAAGCAACCAACACAACAAAAAACAGAATCTGTGAACAGCAGACCAGTCTGTAGCAATCTGTATATTTCGTATACCTCTGGTACCCCGGAAATTCTGACAAATTATGACAGTCTGAAGAATATGCATAGAAATCAGCAGAAAAAAGATTCAACCCAAAATATCTTACAGAAACAAAACTAAAATTCTTTTCGTGAGCAGAAAGTTTCTGTCTTTTCCAGCATGACCAAACGATCATCCCCAAGAATAATCATAACGGTTTTGCTTGCACAAACGCAAAAAGAAACACAAAAAACACAATCATAACAGAATTATGAAAGTGTGGAAAACACAAAACATAAAGAAAAAGGATAGATTCGTTGGGTTGCCTCCCAACAAGCGCTTTTGTTTAACGCCCTTAGCTAGGCAAAAAGTGATGTAATCACGTATAGTCATCTTTGGTGCTCAAACCATAAGTAGCCCTCATCATAGATTCATAAGGCAATCTTATTTTCTTTCTAGGAAAGTGCTCCATGCCCTTATTTAAAGGAAATTGAAATCTAATATTCCCTTCCTTCATATCGATGATAGCACCAATAGTCCTTAGGAAAGGTCTACCAAGAATAATGGGACATGAAGGATTGCAATCTATGTCAAGTACAATGAAATCCACGGGTACATAGTTCTTATTTGCAACAATAAGAACACCATGGATCCTTCTCATGGGTTTCTTGACAGTAGAATCCGCAAGATGCAAATTAAGAGAAGACTCTTCTATCTCATGAAAACCAAGAATATCACATAAAGACTTTGGAATCGCGGAAACACTAGCACCCAAATCACACAAAGCATTGCACTCATAGTTTTTGATCTTGATTTTGATAGTAGATTCCCACTCATCATGAAGTTTTCTAGGTATAGAGACTTCTAGTTCGAGCTTCTCTTCAAGAGATTTCATCATAGCATCTACGATATGCGCGGTAAAGGCTTTGCTTTGGCTATAAGCATGTGGAGAGTTTGCAATGGATTGCATCAAAGAAATGCATTCAAACAAGGAGGAATTATCATAATTGAATTCCTTGAAATCCAAAGTGGGCGTTTCATTACTACCCAAAATTTTGACTTCTTCTACTCCACTCTCCACACCTTTATCATCAAGATATGTGGACTCTTAATCATTGGGGCGTTTTTCAACCAAAGTGGATTCATATCCAGCCCCTCCATAAATAGGTTTGACACACGAAAACAAAGATTCAAGAGGAGACACACCAAGCACTTTAAGATCTTCGTGACTTGCATCACTAGAACGCACCCTTTCAAACCATTCATGCCTAGCGCGAATTTGTGCGGTTCTTTATTTGCTCTTATTCATGGAGACAGGCATAGCTTTCAAAGTTTCATCCAAGTTGACCTTGGGAGGAGCGAATCTAACTTTCAAAGCATCAATATCACAAGACATCCTATCAACGCTCTTAGCCAAATCGTCTATTTTGAGTAGTTTTTCCTCTATGGACGCATTGAAAATCTTTTGAGAGTTAATGAACTCTTTGATATTACTCTCTAAATCAGAGGGTAATTTGTTGTGATTTCCATAAGTGTTGTTGTAGGAATTGCCATAGTTGTTAGAGGAGTTACTATGAAAAGGCCTAGGAACATAGTTTCCTCTAAAAACATTGTTGTTGCCAAAATTGTTCCTACCAACAAAATTCACGTCCAAACTAGCGTTGCTACTCTCAATCAAAGAATATAGTGGCATGTCATTAGGATCTACGGTAGCGTTTCTACTAGCAACCAAATTCATCAACTCGTCCATCTTAGCACTAAGCGAGTTAATCTCTTCTATAGCATGCACCTTTTTGCTAGCAGGCGACCTTTCAGTGTACCACTGAGAGTAGTTGGTCATGATATTGTCTAGGAGTTTTGTAGCGTCTCCTAACGTGATTTCCATGAACGTTCCACCTGAGGCGGAGTCCAAGATATTGCGAGAAGCGAAATTCAAGCCAGCGTAAAAGATTTGTATAATCATCCACAAACTCAAGCGATGAACGGGACAATTTCTAATCATAAGCTTCATCCTCTCCCAAGATTGTGCAACATGTTCATGATCAAGTTGCTTGAAATTCATGATATCGTTGCGTAAGTAGATGATCTTAGCCGGCGGAAAATTCTTGGATATGTAAGCATCTTTGCACTTATCCCAAGAATCGATACTATTTTTATGCAAAGAAGAAAACCAAGTTTTTGCACGATCTCGCAACGAGAAAGGAAAAAAAGTTTCAACTCAATCACGTCATTATCCACATCTCTTTTCTTTTGCATATCACAAAGCTCAATGAAGGTATTGAGATGGGATGCGGCATCTTCACTAGGAAGGCCAGAGAATTGCTCTTTCATAACAAGATTCAGCAAAGCTGCGTTGATTTCATACGATTCCGCACTAGTGGCGGGAGCAATCGAAGTACTAATAAAATCATTATTATTAGTGCTCGAGAAGTCGCAAAGTTTGGTGTTTTCAGCCATGATGACTTCAACAAACAAACAAGCACACAAGCAAGCAAGAAAACCGGCAAAGAAAAATGGCAAAGGAGAAAGGTAAAGGAGAAAGGCAAATGAAAACGGCAAATGTGAAGTGGGGGAGAGGAAAACGAGAGGCATCTGGCAACAAAAGTAAATGCAAGAGATGAGTTTGTGAGACCTACTTGGATAGATCTTGATCTCTCCTCCCCGTCAACGGCGCCAGAAATACTTCTGATGTCAGCTGAGCTTCCCTTGCAACGGCGCGAGAAATAATCGTGTCGACGGCACCGGGAATCCTTCTGTTGCGGCTACGCCTTAAGGGACTGCCTAGGCAAGTATGCAAAGGATTTCCCCCGTGGCCTTGGAGCCTTGCGTTGGTGTTCCCTCGAAGCGGAAAGGATGATGTAGCACAGCGGTGGTAAGTATTTCCCTCAGTTTGAGAACCAAGGTATCAATCCAGTGGAGGAGTATCACAAGATCATGCACAAACACAAAATCTTGCTCCCAACGCTATGAAGGGGTTCTCAATCCCTTATAGATTGTTTGCCAAGTGAGAACTGAAAGCAACAAAGTAACAAAGCAAAGTAAAAGCTGAGGTGTAAACGATGGATGTGAATAGACTCGGGGGTCGTAGTGTTTACTACTGGCTTCTCTCATGAAAGCAAGTAGACGGTGGGTGAACAAATTACTGTCGAGCAATTGATAGAACCGCGCAAAGTTGTGACGATATCTATAGCAATGATTATATCTATAGGCATCACGTCCAAAACAAGTAGACCGATACTTTCTGCATCTACTACTATTACTCCACACGTTGACCGCTATCCAGCATGCATCTAGTCTATTAAGTCCAAAAGAACAGAGTAACGCCTTAAGCAAGATGACATGATGTAGACGGACAATCTCATATCAACCACAGAGCCCATCTTGTTACCCTTGATGGCAACTACTTAATGTGTGCCTTGCTGCCCCTACTGTCACTGGGAAAGGTCACCACATGGTAGAACCCAAAACCAAGCACTTCTCCCATTGCAAGAATCATAGATCTAGTTGGCCAAACAAAACCCAAGACTCGGAGAGACTTACAAGGATATCAAATGATGCAAATAAGAAATCAGCAAAGACTCAAATATGTATCATAGATAATCTGATCACAAATCCACAATCATCGGATCTCGACAAACACACCGCCAAAGAAGATTACATCGTATAGATCTCCATGAAGATCATGGAGAACTTTGTATTGAAGATCCAAGAGAGAGAAGAAGCCATCTAGCTACTAACTACGGACCCGTAGGTCTGAAGTGAACTACTCACGAGTCATTGGAGGGGCGATGATGATGTTGAAGAAGCCCTCCAACTCCAAAGTCCCCTCCGGCAGGGCGCCGGGAAGGGTCTCCAGATGAGATCTCGCGGAAACGGAAGCATGAGGCGGCGGAAAAGTATTTTCGAGGCTCCCCTGATTTTTTGTTGTATTTTAGAGAATATATTGGCCAAGGATCTGGGTCAGGGGGCGGCCAGGGAGGCCACAAGCCCTGCCACCACCGCATCCCCCCTGGTGGCGGAGTGGGAGCTTGTGGGTTCCCTGGAGCCCACCTGGCTTGGCCCAGAGGCCCCCTGATCTTCTTCCGTTCGGGAAAAAATCATTTCGAGGTTTTTATTCCGTTTGGACTCCGTTCCAAAATCAGATTTGAAAGGAGCCAAAAACACAGAAAAAATAGGAACTAGCACTTGGCACTGAATTAATAAGTTAGTCCCAAAAAAGATATAAAAGGTACATAAAACATCCAAAGATGACAAGAGAATAGCGTGAAACCATCAAAAATTATAGATACGTTTGAGACGTATCACACCACCTGACCCTCCTGACGAGGAAGAGCTTCAACCCCCCCCCCCCCCCCCCGCCCCCGGCGCATATCCTCCTCAGGAGTAAGGAACGCTTCAGGGCCCCTCCTTGAGCCGGGCCCAAGAGGCGCGGGCAGGAAGGCGCCCTCGAGCCGCGGGACGTGGCCCCAGCCACCTTCCTCGTGGAAGAACTACGTAGGGACGAATCCCAGGCCTCGGGAGGATGAGTCCAGTGCAACAAAAGACGCAAGTGGCGCGAATCGCCCACGGAAACCACGATGCAGGCGTGGGTGCTGAGGGCCGGGCCTTGTGAGGCGCTCTTCAAGTGCAAGGGAGCCACTCGAGGTAATTTTTTGGACCTACTTCCTTAGGAAGTGTCTGCTGACCGCAGGGACTTCGAGTACTCACGGCATGCTTCCGCCCGTCGTATCGTTTGGCAATCTTTCGTAATTTCTACTGCATCTTTGGGCGACCTGACACACTGCCTTGCTTGCACCTTTTGGCGATCTGCCCCCCTCACTCGGGTGCTTCGGCCGGTACGCGTCACCCCACCACGGGGACTGGAGAAGCCCCTGCGGCTCCCGAGGACCACAATCGACAGAATAAAATCAAAGTCGCTTGAGCGTCAAAGGGGGCTCCTAAGCATCACGCCGCAGGGGCCTTACCGATCACAAAGTCACCCACCTCCCTTGACGACGTCCTCGGTTATCCAGTTGTTATCAGCGGTGGCAGGGCCTGACCCCGTAGCTACATCCGTTAACTCGGTCCCACGCGATGGCGGTTGGGAAATGTGCGGGACTGGATCCTAGCGACGCAGAGCCGCTTGAATGTCAAAAGGGGGCTCCTGAGCATCGCATCTCAGGGCCTTACGGTCACAAAACCACTTCTCGCCCTTGACAGCGTCCTTGGTTATTTGGTCGTTATCAGGGGTGGCACGGCCTGACCTCGTAGCTACATCCGTTAACTCGGTCCCACGCGATGGCGGTTGGGAAATGTGCGGGACCGCATCCTAGAGACATAGAGCCGCTCGAACGTTAAGGGGGGCTCCTGAGCATCGCGCCCTGATGACCCACAAGTGTAGGGAGTTTATGTAGTCCTTACGATAAGTAAGAGTGTCGAACCTAACGAGGAGCAGAAGGAACTGACAAGTGGTTTCCAGCAAGGTATTCTCTGCACGCACTGAAATTATCGGTAACAGATAGTTGTGTGATAAGATAATTCGTAGCGAGTAGCAAGTAACAATAGTAACAAAGGTGCAGCAAGATGGCCCAATCCCTTTTGTAGCAAGGGACAAGCCTGGACGAACTCTTATATGAGGTGAAGTGCTCCCAAAGACACATAGGAATTTCTGTCAAGCTAGTTTTCATCGTGTTCATATGATTCGCGTTCGCTATTTTGATATTTTGATATGTGGGTGGACCGGTGCTTGGGCGCTGCCCTTACTTGGACAAACATCCCACTTATGATTAACCCCTCTCGCAAGCATCCGCAACTACGAAAGAAGAATTAAGACAAAGTCTAACCATAGCATTAAACTAGTGGATCCAAATCAGCCCCTTACGAAACAACGCATAAACTAGGGTTTAAGCTTCTGTCACTCTAGCAACCCATCATCTACTTATTACTTCCCATTTCCTTCCTCTAGGCCCAAATAATGGTGAAGTGTTATGTAGTATACGTTCACATAACACCACTAGAGGAAAGACAACATAGATCGCATCAAAATATCGAACGAATACCAAATTCACATGACTACTTATAGCAAGACTTATCCCATGTCCTCGGGAACAAAAGTGACTACTCACAAAGCATAATTACGTTCATGACCAGAGAAGTATTGAATAGCATTAAGGATCTTAACATATGATCTTCCACCGAGTAATCCAACTAGCATCAACTGCAAAGAGTAATTAACACTACTAGCAACCTTACAAGTACCAATCGGAGTCGCAAGACGGAGATAGGTTACAAGAGATGAACTAGGGGTTGGAGATGATATGGTGCTGATGAATATGTTGATGGTGATGAGTCCCCTCCGATGATATGAGTGTTGGTGATGACGATGGCGACGATTTCCCCGTCCGGGAGGGAAGTTTCCCTGGCAGGACGGCCATGTCAGAGCTCTAGATTGGTTCTGCTCAAGTTCCGCCTCGTGGCGGCGGCGATTCCTCCCAAAAGCCTCCTCTTGATTTTTTCTGGGACGAAATCCTCCTTATAGCAGAAGATGGGAGCCGGAGGGGCAACAGGGGGCCCACAAGCCACCCAGGCGCGGCCAGGGGGGTAGGTCGCGCCTGGTAGGCTTGTGGCCTCCTGGTGGCTCCCCTCCGGTACTTCTTCCGCCCAGTATTTTTTAGAAAATCCAAAATAATTCCTCGTTGATTTTCACGGCTTTTGGAGTTGCACAAAATAGGTATCTCAAACTTGCTCCTTTTTCAGACCAGAATTCCAGCTGTCGGCATTCTCCCTCTTCATGTAAACCTTATAAAATAAGAGAGAAAAGGCATAAGTATTGTACCCTAAAGTTTAATAACAACCCTTAAAGTGATAAATATCAACATGAAAGCAGGATGCAAAATGGACGTATCAACTCCCCCAAGCTTAGACCTCGCTTGTCCTCAAGCGGAAGCCGAGATCAATAAATATGCCCACATGTTTAGAGATAGAGGTGTTGATAAAACAAAATACGGACATGCAGGCATCATGATCATAATTAGAACAGCAATATCGTCATATAATCTGTTATGCTAAAGTGACAATTCCTTCACAAAGTAAAGTATGGATCAAGAACCCTATGGAGAAGTAACAACCAATAGCCTTTAGTCACTGAAGCAATTGCAATTTATCATAACATCGGAAAGAGTCAAATAAGAGCTTGTAAAGCAAATCCACGTACTCAATCATCCTTTCGTCATCTACAATTGCTAAAACTCACGTGGTACTCATGAGATCAAAGTTTCAGTCGGACATAGAGAAAGATAGGGGCTTATACTTTGGCCTCCCAACTACTTACCTCAAGGGTAATGTCAACAATAATAATTCATGAATACTTACTTCCAAGTTGACATATGAATATAGATCTTTCCCTAGCACATGATGTCAGCCAAGATAATGGCGAAATAAGGAATTGTTGTCGATCACCATGACTCTTTTAGGGATAAAAAGTAAAGGTACAAGATAGGCCCTTCGCAGAGGGAAGCATAGGTTGTCATGCACTTTTGAGGTTTGGATGTATGACCCTTAGTGTGAAGGAACGTCACTTTATATTGCCTCCTGTGATAAAGAACTTTATTATGCAGTTTGTCGATTTTATGTCTTCCTCATCACAGGTTCATACAAAGCTTATTTTCCACACACTCATAGATTATACATATTTAGGAAGCAATTTTTATTGCTTGCACTGATGACAACTTACTTGAGGGATCTTCTTCAATCCATAGGTAGGTATGGTGGACTCTCATGGCAAAACTAGGTTGAAGGTTTATGGATGCACAAGTAGTATATCTACTTAGTGCGGAAGTTTTGGCTGAGATGAGGTGGAAGCAAGCGTCACATGCTAAGGGATCTCTAGTCATATAACATTGTTCGGAACCAAGCAAACATAATTCATTATATTGTCTTCCTTGTCCAACATCTACTTCTAAGCATGTAATAGTTTAATGAGTGTTCACAATTATAGACGGTGTCAAAGATGATATATTTATATGTGAACCTCTCTTTCTTTATTACTTCATATTAATTGCAACAACGACCAAGGTCTACGTTTGTCCACCCACAACAAGTTTCAATCAACATTCTTTTTGTATGTGAAGCCATCACTTCCCATAAGATCCTTACATGATCTATCATGCTTTTGTTCTTTTATTATTCTTTTCTTTAGATCATGGCATGAAGCAAGGCCCTTAACTAAAACACTCTTTATTATATGACTCACGAATACGATTACATTGGGGGTAACACAAATAAAACTCAAGCCTAGATCATACTAAGAACTTTATTCTACTAGAGAAATATAAAACCAAAAGGGATCGAACTAAGATAAAGGTAAAGGCAAAAGATGTGATGGTGATACGATACCGGGGCAACTCCCCCAAGCTTGGCGCAAGCCAAGAGGAGTGCTGATGTCCCACAAGGGTATGGGCTCGCAGTAGTTTTCGAGGGTAGAGTATTCAACCCAAATTTATTGATTTGACTCAAGGGGAAGCGAAAGAATATTCTCAAGTATTAGCAGTTGAGTTGTCAATTCAAACACACCTGAAAGATTAGTGTCTGCAAGCAAAGTATCAGTAGCAAGGTAGTACGATAGCAACGGTGCCAGAAAAAGCCTTGCTGACAGGATGTAAGTGCCACTTACCTAGACAGGCAACGGCGCCAACAAAGTCTTGCAGCAAGTAATAGCGGGGTAGTAAGGAACAATAGTAGCAGCAGCAGCAGCAAAGTAACAAGTAACGGCAGTAGTGACAGCAATAGCAAAGTGACAAGTAACAGCAGTAGTGACAGCAACAGCAAAGTGGCCCAGTCCGTTTGGTAGCAAGGGACAAGCCTAGGCAAAGTAACGTAGCGAGAACTAGTAGTAAAAGACCCATAGGCAATGGATCGGTGATGGATGAGTGTGACGGATGTGATTCATCATGTAACAGTTGTAACACGGAGAGATATGTAACTAGCTCCCGTTCATCAATCGAATGTAGGCATGTATTCCGTATGTAGTCATACGTGCTTAGGGAAAAGAACTTGCATGGCATCTATTTTCCATCCCTCCCATGGCAGCGGGGTCCTAATGGAAACTACGGGATATTAAGGTTCTCCTTTTAATAAATAACCGGACCAACGCATTAACACGCGGTGAATACATGAACTCCTCATACTATGGTCATCTCCGGGAGTGGTTCCGGCTATTGTCACTCCGGGGTTGCCGGGTCATAACACATAGTAGGTAACTACAACTTGCAATATAGGATCTAAAACACACATATATTGGCGACAACATAATAGGTTCAGATCTAAAATCCTGGCACTCGGGCCCTAGTGACAAGCATTAAGCATAGCCAAGTAGTACCAACATCAATCTAGAACATAGTGGATACTAGGGATCAATCCCCGTCAAGAACTAACTCGATTACATGATAGATATCATCCAACTCATCACCGTCCAGCAAGCCTACGATGAGATTACTCACGAACGATGAAGAGCATCATGGAATTGTCGATGGAGAAAGGCTGATGATGACGATGGCGACGATTTCCCCTCTCCGGAGCCCGGTACGGACTCTAGATCTGCCCTCCAAATGAAGAACGGGATGTGGCGGCGCCTCCATATCACAAAACAAGATGAAACCTTTTCTCTGATTTTTTTTCCAGGAGAAACAGAAGATATAGAGCTGAGATTGGGGGCGGTGGAGCCAAGTGGGCTCCACAATCCCTCACGGCGCGGCCAGGGGGTGGCCGCGGCCTGTGGGCTTGTGGCCCACTGGTCCACCTCCTCTGGTGGATCTTTGCGCAGGTATTTTTCTTTTATTCCAGAAAAAATCTCCGTAAATTTTCAGGACGTTTCGAGAACTTTTATTTCTGCACAAAAACAACACCATGGCAATTCTGCTGAAAACAGCATCAGTCCAGGTTAGTTCCATTCAAATCATGCAAATTAGAGTCTAAAACAAGGGAAAAAGAGTTCGGAAAAGTAGATACGACGGAGACGTATCAAGTGCCCATACTCGTGCTTAATTCTCTTGCTTCGAAGGTGATGGTGGTGGAGTTGTCTTGTCTTTTGATTCCAAGAGGGCCATCAATCTTCGATTCATACTTTGGAGCACTGTGATATGTTTCTCCAGCAAAACAACTTCACGGGTGAGATAAGTATTACGAACACGAGTTATTTCACATAACCTCAAGAGTTCGATCAAGGATGGAGGAAAAAGGTGGAGGTAGGGTTGAAGAAAATCCTCTTCCTCAGCTACTTCCTTGTTGGGCACTGATACGTCCATTTTGCATCATGTTTTCATGTTGATATTTATCGCTTCTTGGGCTGTTATTTGATTTCACGGTACAATACTTATGCCTTTTCTATCTTATTTTGCAAGGTTTACATGAAGAGGGAGAATGTCGGAAACTGGAATTCTGGCCTGAAAGTGGAGCAAAGTTGAGATACCTATTCTGCGCAACTCCAAACGCCGTAAAATCAACGAGGATGTTTTTTCTGGATTTATAAAAAATACTGGGCCGAAGAAGCGCCAGAGGAGCGCCAGTAGGTGGCCACAAGCCTGAACGGCATGGCCACCCCCCCCCCAGGTTGCTCCATGAGGGCTTGTGGGCAGCCTGCTGGCCCACTAGCCCCCCTCTTCTGCTATATGAAGGCTTTCGTCCATGAAAAAATCAGGGAGGAGCTTTTTCGTGGATTCGCCGCCGCCACGAGGCGGAACTTGAGCAGAACCAATCTAGAGCTCTAGTAGGACGACCCTGCCGGGGAAACTTCCCTCCTAGAGGTGGAAATCGTCGCCACCGTCATCACCAACACTCCTCTCATCGGAGGGGACTCGTCACCATCCACATCTTCATCAGCACCATCTCATCTCCAAACCCTAGTTCATCACTTGTAACCAAACTCCGTCTCGCGACTCCGATTGGTACATGTAAGGTTGCTAGTAGTGTTGATTACTCTTTGTAGTTGATGCTAGTTGGATTATTTGGTGGAAGAGTTTATGTTCAGATGCTTGATGCTATTCATTACCTCTGTGGTCATGAATATGATTATGCTTTGTGAGTAGTTACTTTTGTTCCTGAGGACAGGGGATAAGTCATGCTAATAGTAGTCATGTGAATTTGGTATTCGTTCGGTAATTTGATATGTTGTATGTTGTTTTTCCTCTAGTGGTGTTATGTGAACATCGACTACATAACACTTCACCATTATTTGGGCCTAGAGGAAGGCACTGGGAAGTAGTAAGTAGATGATGGGTTGCTAGAGTGACAGAAGCTTAAACCCTAGTTTATGCGTTGCTTCATAAGGGGCTGATTTGGATCCACTAGTTTAATGCTATGGTTAGACTTTGTCTTAATTCTTCTTTCGTAGTTGCGGATGCTTGCGAGAGGGGTTAATCATAAGTGGGATTCTTGTCCAAGTACAGGCAGTACCCAAGCGTCGGTCGACCCACATATCAAACTATCAAAGTAACGAACGCGAATCATATGAACATGATGAAACTAGCATGACAGAAATTCCCGTGTGTCCTCAGGAGCGTTTTCCTCCTATAAGACTTTGTCCAGGCTTTTCGCTTGCTACAAAAGGGATTGGGCCACTTTGCTGCACCGTTGCTACTTTTGTTACGTCTTGCTTGCTATGAATGATCTCACCACACCATCACTTGTTACCGACAATTTCAGTGCCTGCAGATTTTACCTTGCTGAAAACCACTTGTCAGATCCTTCTGCTCCTCGTTGGGTTCGACACTCTTACTTATCGAAAGGACTACGATTGATGCCCTATACTTGTGGGTCATCAAGACTCTTTTCTGGCGCCGTTGCCGGGGAGTGAAGCGCATTTGGTAAGTGGAACTTGGTAAGGAAACATTCATATAGTGTGCTGAAATTTATTGTCACTTGTCACTATGGATACTAATCCTTTGAGGGGCTTGTTCGGGGTATCTTCACCTCGAACGGAAGCACAAATAGTTGCTCCTCAACCTGCTGCACCTACTGAAAATATTTGCTTTGAATTTCCTTCGAGTATGCTTGAGACACTGCTGGCTAATCCTTTTACAGGAGATGGAACATCACATCCAGACTTCTATCTAATCTATGTAGATGAAGTTTGTGGTTTATTTAAGCTTGCAGGTTTGCCCGAGGATGAGGTCAAGCAGAAGGTATTTCCTTTATCTTCGAAGGATAAGGCGTTGACATGGTATAGGCTATGTGATGATACTGGATCATGGGACTACAATCGGTTGAAATTGGAATTTCATCAAAAGTTTTATCCTATGCATTTAGTACATCGTGATCGGAATTATATTTATAATTTTTGGCCTCGTGACAGAGAAAGCATCGCTCAAGCATGGGGGAGGCTTAAATCAATGCTATATTCATGCCCCAATCATGAGCTCTCGAGAGAAATTATCATTCATAACTTCTATGCTTGGCTTTCTCATGATGATCGCACCATGCTTGACACTTCTTGTACCATTTCTTTTATGAAGAGAGATATTGACTTCAAATGGAATTTATTGGAGAGAATTCAACGCAACTCTGAAGATTGGGAGCTTGAAGAAGGTAAGGAGTCAGGTATGAATTTCACGTTTGATTGCGTTAAATCCTTTGTTGAGAAAAATACTTTTTGTGACTTTAGCGCTAAGTATGGACTTGACTCTAAGATAGTAGCTTCATTGTGTGAATCCTTTGCTACTCATATTGATCTCCCCAAAAAGAAGTGGTTTAAATATCATCCTCCTTTAGAAGTCAATGTAGATAAACCCACTCCAGTTGAAGAGAAATTCATTGCCTATAATGATCGTGTTGTTCCCAGTGGTTACATTGAGAAACCACCTTTCCCTGTTAGGATAAAAGATCATTCTAAAGCTTCAACTGTGATACGTAGAGGCTACATTAGAACACCTACACCCCCTGAGAAAATTAGAGTTGAACCTAGCATCTCTATTATCAAAGATCTTTTGTCCGACGATGTTGAGGGACATGGTATTCACTTCTGTGAAGATGCTGCTAGAATTGCTAAACCTCACGCTAGAGAAAAACATAGGCCTTTTGTTGGCATGCCTGTTGTTTCTGTTAAGATAGGGGATCATTGTTATCATGGCTTATGTGACGTGGGTGCTAGTGTTAGTGCAATACCTCAATCCTTATATGATGAAATCAAAGACGAGATTTCACCTATTGAGATAGAGCCTATTGATGTCACTATTCATCTTGCCAATAGAGATACTATCTGCCATGTGGGAATTTTTAGGGATGTTGAAGTCTTGTGTTGTAAAACGAAGTATCCTGCTGATTTCCTCGTTCTTGCTACCGCACAAGATAGCTTTTGTCCCATCATATTTGGTAGACCTTTTCTCAATATTGTCAATGTTCATATTGATTGTGAGAAGCAAACTATCACTGTTGGCTTTGAAGGTGTGTCACATGAGTTCAATTTCTCTAAGTTTGGTAGACAACCTCATGAGTAGGAGTTGCCTAGTAAGGATGAAACTATTGCCTTAGCCTCTATTGTCGTGCCCCCTACTGATCCCTTAGAGCAATACTTGCTTGAGCATGAAAATGATATGCATATGGATGAAAGGGATGAGATAGATAGAGTTGTCTTAGAACAATATCCTAACCTTAAGAATAACTTGCATGTTGAACTGCTTGGGGATCCACCCCCAACAAAGGGTGATCCTGTGTTCGAGCTTAAATAGTTGCTCGATACTCTTAAGTATGATTATCTTGATGAAAAAGAGATAGATCATGTTATTATTAGTGCTAGCCTCTCAGAGCATGAAGAAAAGAAGTTACTAAAAACTCTGAGGAAGCATCGTGCTGCTATTGGATATACTCTTGATGATCTTAAGGGCATTAGTTCTACTCTATGCCAGCACAAGATTAAAACTGATCCTGATTCTAAACCAGTTGTTGGTCATCAAAGGAGATTAAATCCTAAGATGAAAGAAGTAGTAAGAAAAGAAATACTAAAGCTCCTGGAAGCGAGTATTATCTATCCTGTTGCTCATAGCGATTGGGTGAGTCCGGTGCATTGCTTCCCTAAGAAGGGAGGCATTACCGTTGTCCCTAATGATAAGATGAATTGATCCCACGGAGGATTATTACTGGCTATAGGATGGTGATCGATTTTAGGAAATTGAATAAAGCCACTAGGAAAGATCATTACCCTTTGCCTTTTATTGACCAAATGCTAGAAAGGCTGTCTAAACACACACACTTCTGCTTTCTAGACGGTTATTCTGGTTTCTCCCAAATACCAGTTGCACAATCTAATCAGGAGAAAACCACTTTCACCTGCCCTATCGGTATCTTTGCTTATAGATGTATGCCTTTTGGCTTATGTAATGCACCTTCCACCTTTCAAAGATGTATGATGGCTATATTCTCTGACTTTTGTGAAAAGATTGTTGAGGTTTTCATGGATGACTTCTCCGTTTACGGATCTTCCTTTGATGATTGCCTCAGCAACCTTGATCGACTCTTACAATGATGTAAAGACACCAATCTTGTCTTGAATTGGGAGAAGTGCCACTTTATGGTTAATGAAGGCATCGTCTTAGGACATCAAATTTCTGAAAGAGGTATTGAAGTCGATAAGGCTAAGGTTGATGCAATCGAGAAAATGACATACCCCATAGATATCAAAGGTATAAGAAGTTTCCTTGGTCATGCTGGTTTCCATAGAAGGTCCATCAAAGACTTCTCTAAGATTTCTAGGCCTCTTACACTACAAGAAATATGCTCATATGTGATGTTTTTTAAAATGTCGTTGACGAATTCGTCATAAATCTATGACGATTTCATCCAAGATCATCGTAAACCGTTTGAGGGGATCAAATCTAAATATAAATTACGACGATGTGAGTCAAAACGTCGTAACCGCATAAGATGAGATCGTCATAACTTTTACGACGATTGTAAAAATGTCGTAACATGTTCTAACTATGTTGACATGTCACTCGTGGGTCCATTCTATCCCATCTAATCCTAGTTTGTGAAGCAACCTACTATTCTATCATTCCGAAAAATCTCGAAAAAATCTCATAAATACTTTGGACTATATATTTCCCAAATATGTGAAAACCCTCCCTTCCAGAGTTCAAAAATAATTCAAAAATATTCATTTTCCTATTCTGTTCAGAATAGCACTTTGTGAAGGAAGTGCTATTTCTATTTCTTTGATTACCCTCATATTGTTTGGGCACTCTTTCCTATCCAAATCATTGCCTCATGAAAACTTTCGTAACGATTTGCGTAGTAAATCTTTCTCAGCAAATTTCCAAAGTTTGTGTTCACCTAACATCTTTGTGAAGGAAGTACTAGATAAGAATATCCTCATGAGTTGAATTTTTTCCACATCATCTATGTGCCCAAAACATAGCTCTCCATAAAATTTTAGCCACATCTAACAATCCACGTGAGCTCATCATCCAATCTTTGTTTCTGGTAATATTTTCATTTTGTGAAGCAACTAGACTATATATTGCTTTATAGTTGATGAAAATTTACCACAGGATGACACTGACCATATAACCTCACTCCACCAAATTTTAACTCATTTAATTCCGCCAGTTTCCCTCAATATTTTTCCCAATATTCTGTTCAGTAGAGAGCATTGTGAAGGAAGTATAATTTTTCTTTATCCAAATTTTATGAAATTTTTACAGTACCTTAATGTGCCCAAATTATCATCCTCCTCCAAATTTCAGCTTAATCCAATCATCTATGTGAACCCAGTTTCAATTACCATTTTCTGTCCAGTTTGGCACATTGTAAAGGAAGTGTCACTTTTGCATATCCAAATGTTATAATTTTTATACAGTGCC
This sequence comes from Hordeum vulgare subsp. vulgare, assembly GCF_904849725.1. Classification (NCBI taxonomy): domain Eukaryota; kingdom Viridiplantae; phylum Streptophyta; class Magnoliopsida; order Poales; family Poaceae; genus Hordeum; species Hordeum vulgare. The sequence continues at coordinate 382,570,894 of NC_058518.1, read as the reverse complement.
TTCATACGCCCAAATTAACATCATCCACAAAATTTCAGCTCAATCCATTCATTCATTTGATCCCATCTTCAACATCCATATTTCTGCACAATGTGTTAGTTTGCAAAGCAAGTGCCACCTATATTCATCCATTTGAGCTAAAAATTTGCCAAGAGAGTCTCCTTAGTAGATGATAATACTCAGCCAAAATTTAGTCCCATTGTCTATGTGAATTACCCGCACCGCTAATCAAACACTTGGCTGCTAATTTATGTTTGAGCTTAGTTCGGTCTCCTCGTGAGATTCTTCTATTGTATTCTTATTGCTAACACCTACCGAGGGATTGTCCAACCCACCAGACATGCCTATTCCACCTAGAACGCATGGCAACGCAACGGTCAGGCGGTGACCATGCGGCTGACATGCAAGTTCACGCGCTTTGGAGTTGGGGCCCTCGACCACCATCCAAACCTCGACGTCAAGGCACCACACCATGTATTTCTAATTAAATAGATACTTATATACCTATACATGTTTTTGGGAAAAATAAAGAGCAAACTATAATGCAGCTGCAGTTCAAATTTAACCCGCTTCCAGCTGAATCGACATAAATTTGTCTTTTTCACGAGAGGTGGATAAAAGATTTTAACACCCAACCATTTTGTCAATTGTACATTAAATATGGACTAGTATTTTATAAAAATACTTTGGTCCAATTTTGAAACAAATATATGGTAGGTCCTTCACAAAAAAACTCATTTTGGTCACTTGAAAAATGGAAACTGAATTTTTCATACAAGGAAAATGAAAACTTCCTTAATCAACATTGTTTGCCATTCCAATATGCACCCTTGTGCATAATATTATATCATTTCAACAAACTATGTCATGAATGCGGTCATAAGATTGATCATTTGGCTTGAAAGCCATGAATCTTCACACATGATAGCCCATTTCTAAGAACACTTATTTAAAATAATTGTCGCATTACTTGTTTATTATTTTTCCTGGTAACGTTGTCACATATAATGACACAATGCAATGGTTTTCCATTTTTTTGAATTTTTCATGGTCATTTCAAAATGCGGTCAAAACATCGGGTATGACCGTTCCTACCTAGTGGTTGAACCTTGACAATATTTTGGTGTTTCTATGATAAAATAGATACTTGTGTACCTAAAATGATTTTTAAGAAAAATAAAGAGCAAACTATAATGTAGCTGCAGTTCAAATTTGACCCGCTTTCAGCTGATTCAACGAAAATTTGTCTTTTTCACGAGAGGTCGATAAAATCCATTAACACCCAACCATTTGGTCAATTGTACATTAAATATGTCCTAGTATGTTAGAAAAATGATTTGGTACAATTTTGTTACAAATATATGGTAGGTCCTTCACAAAAAAACTCATTTTGGGCACTTAAAAATGGAAAATGAATTTTTCATGCAAGGAAAATGAAAACTTCCTTAAGTAACATTGTTTGCCATTTCAATATGCACCCTTGTGCACAATATTAGATATTTTGAACAAACTATGCCATGAATGTGACCATAAGATTGATCATTTGGCTTGAAAGCCATTAATCTTCACACATGATAGCTCATTTCCGAGAACATTTTTTAAAAATAATTGCCATATTACAAGGTTATTATTTTACCTAGTAACTTTGTCACATATAATGACACAATGTGAAGGTTTTCTATTTTGTTGATTTTTTTTAATTTTAAGTTGAGTGAATACATAAAATGAGGTCTAAGTTGAGTGAATATTTCAGTGATGCCCTTTCGCACAATATTTTTTATAGATGATTCACAAAATCTACTTATTTTTAGCACTTAGAAACTACTCCCTCCATTATAAAATATAAGGTGTATTAGTTCCTTTAAAAGTCAAACTATGTCTATGTATAAATGATGTTTAAAACCGTAGATGTTTCCAACCATGTTAAAATTTAAAAATAAAGTCAGGCGATAAAAGTTTTCGAATGTCAAAATAAAAATGTTTGGGTGTGTCGAATATTACCTAAGAGAATTTTACTTTAGAAATTGTTAATTTTAAGGGGTTTTATTGCGCTAAAATAAGAAAATCTGTTAAATAATGAAATAAAAACAGAAACAACTAATAAAAAGGGAAAAGAAACCCCCTCGGCCCAAACTGGGCCGGCCCCATCCAACCCACCTAACCGGGGGTATTTAACCCCCGTCTAACCCTAAATCCACCCACAGCCTCCTAGTCCACCCCACGCCGCCACCCCATCCCTCCCACGCATAGAGAGGAAAACTCTCTCTCCCACGTTCCCTCCACTCACGCACAGCGCCACCGCCGACCGCGTCGGCCCTCCCTCCCCTCGCTCACCTCACCCCGTCGCCGCGACCTCCCCTCCCTCCTTCGCTCTCCTCCTCCTAAAGCCTACCCGGCCCTCTCCCCTGCCTGTCGCCTCCCACCCTCTGGACGCGCCTCCCCTCCCTCCACCACCCACCCACCTCCCTCTCCCCTGCCTGTCCCCGTCGATAACGTCGCCGCCGGTAAGACCACCCTCTGGACGCGCCTCCAGGAGGCCATATCCCGCCACTCCTTCGACACCCCGCTCTACCGTGTAAGCATCCCCTCCTCCTTCCTCCACCGCCACCGGTCCATCGCCTTTCGCCGCCGCCGCCGCCTGACTGACCTCCCCTGGCCTCCGCATGCAGTTCACCGTCTCGGATCTCCGCCCCGGCACGCTCGACTCCCTCCTCGCCCTCAGCAACGACCTCGTCAAGGTACCTCCTTGCCTTTCATCCCGATCTTACCACCGCCCCTCTTCTTGGCCCCCAGCCTGATCTGCTCTCTCTGGCTGGTTGCAGTCCAACATCTTTATCAAGGGCGTCTCGCACAAGATCCGCAGGCAGATCGAGGACCTGGAGCGCGTCGGAGGGGTCGAGCACGGCACCCTCACCATCGACGGCGTCCCTGTCGACAGCTACCTCACCAGGTCCACGTCCCTCTACCTGCCGCTGCTCCCATTCTTTCTTGCTACGCCCACTTCTCGAGGAAGTGACCTCCGTCCACAGCCTGGAGCAGTGAACCATGCAGATCGAGGAGGTCAACACCGCCAAGAAGCTGGTATGCAGATCGAGGTTCCCTTCTCCCCTCTTCCCCCCTCCTCGCTTCTGCAAAGCCACAGGAACGCTAGTGTTTGTTTCAGATCCCACCCGAGCCGTCGAGCCGAGCGTCAGTGTTTGTTTTATTAGTTAGCCAAATCTCAAACCTAGGAGCTATATGTACACATGAGACTATGCGTTACTGCTTTGTCCTAACCGATATGAGATCGAGTAGAGTTAATTTTCCTTGTCTTGGACCAGCTATGCTTCCTCCACCATGACCAATTATCCTACTGTTTGGCTGAACCCCAGGGAACAAATTATGTGATTGGTTGGTCGCCACTTAGAGGGAACGTGAAGGTGGCAGCACTGTGCTAACCTGCCCTGGGCAAATCCAGTGCCATTTGGCTCTCCCGTCCTCTGCCATATAAAATGTGCAGGTACTGCAGTGCAGGACCTCTAATGCTAGTGCTAAATTGGTAAGCCAAACAGTCCGCGTGAACCATTGGCTCACAACGGTGCATGTCGTGGCCGTCGTGGCGCCTCGCTTGGTCCCACCAAAGATGGCCGGTCTCCCTGTTCCTGACTATGCTTTGCTTGTTTGAAACTCACTGCAAAAATGATACAGGGAAATTAATTAGCGTGCATGTATACATGTTTACTTCCAACAAATTACTTGGAAATGTTGAAATAATGTATATGTATCCCTGCATGCTTGCACCTACATTTGACAAATTAGTAGCCGACTGTTGTCCTAGCTTGTTAGTGTATTGTTAGAAAAGAGTTCAATTTTGAAGTGGAACATACCATAGTGGGATTATGTTTTCTACAGATTAAGGGGAATCCTGTTCTGTAGTCTTGTCGATATAAAGCCAACAATGAAAACAAATATTATGTTTTTTACTTGCAACCATTTCAATTTTAACGCATCCAGAACAGAGTATTTGAATTCTGTCACTGTAATCTGCAAACCTCTTACTGTTTTTTGCTCTTCTTTACAGGGTTCCACCAAAGCAGGTGGGGATACCATAACCTTTTAGTGGTCGAGGATGTCGTGGAGAACTACCGGAGCGCGCAGATACCCCTCGACATGATCTGGAACGACGACGACCATATGGACGCAAGGAAGGACTTCACGCTCAGCCCGGTGAACTACCCCCGCCCCAAGCTGGTGGCGTTCCTCAACATGCTGCAGCTCCATTGGTATGTTTGTGTGGCTTGCTGGTATGGTGTCATATAATGTGTTCGTACCATTTCATTAACATTTCATCTTCACTGTCGGTTCGAACGGAAGCCTATGATCATTTGGGAAATGGATCCCTGTTGATAGTCAGTAGTGAATCTCCTGTCAAGTATTTCGACAATAAGTTCATCCTGATCTATCATCTGGAATGCTTGTTAATATGCTAGAGGGCTAAGTGCTCAGTAAGAACTTTGGTCCTGGTTCCATTATTTTGGAGATGGATGTCGTAGATGTATTCACAGCCCGTGCGCTGTGTGTATTCTGCTTTCTTTTCGCTGTCGCTCTTTAGCTGGTCCATCAAACCTCTAGGTATGTTCCTGCTAGCAATGTGTGGTAGACTGGGACATCTTATTTACTTGTTTTCCTTTTCGAATAAAATCTGGAATGCTCATTCAGAGACAAAAGCATGTTGTACTGTGATACATAGTTCTGCCATTGTCATTACTCTTAGATGTGTTGCATGAGAGACCAGTTTGAAGGAATTCAGTCAGCACTGTCGAAACGCGAGAAGTCTTACTTGTGAATCCCACTAGCTGAACTACGGTTTCCAAGCCTAGTCAATGAACAGAAACTAGTTACTAACTAGGTTAACTGAAAATCATTTTCAGAAGGGAGAAAAACATTAGAGAAGTAGATTGCAAATTGAGCGCTATAGTCTGGTCTTTCCTAAATGACAGGAACTAACGCAAAATGAAAACAGTAGTATATTCCATTAACAACATTCCTTACGTATAGGAGCAAAGCAAGCAACATTTAGTAACCTGCGTTCAGTTAACTCTATTTTTTCCTAAATGATCTACAGTTGACTCTGTAGATGTGAAATATTTGTACAGTATTTTCCATTGTCTCGATTGAATAGCATTCTGCCTCTATACATATTATTTATTATTTCAAGCCTTACTTCTGGAATTTTGTGTGACAATAGGAATTCTTGATAGACATTTATACAGTATTTATCGACTTTTCCTAGTTTTTCCTCAAGCTTCCCTGAAACGGAACTTCAGACCCCTTCTTTTCTTCTACAAAATGGAAGATGTGCCTCAGGCCTCTCTGTCATGGATGGATAACGTATATACTTTATTACCTCACCTTTATCTGTGTATCTGTCATGTGTATGCTATTTTTTTCCTATACACAGCATATGACATGTATATTGTTTGAATGAGTCGTCATGCATTATTTAGCTATTCATGTATGCTTACCATCATTCAATAATCTGCAGCTTGTTTACCACTACTTATCGAAAACTGAGAATCATGAGAGGATGTGATGCAACTTGTTTTTATCCTTGATTAGTATCAATTGTTGTATTGTAGACTTCAAATTGTGTTGGTTCCTCTTTTACAGAAGCTCAAGTCTGAAGTGTGAAGCCGTGAAGTGTGAACCCAAGTGTGAAGTTGTGAAGTCTTACTCAGTTTAGAGTAGCATATTGTAGCACATTTGTGTTGTAAAGATTGTAATAGATTCATTTAGTTGTATATTTGATCAATTTTATGTGTTCTTAGTTTTATTTGAAATTCATTCTTCGACTGAGAGTGGTAAAAAAGACAATAGTAGTAAATTTAGGTTGATTCTAAGTTTGTGTTGTCATTTGTATTGGATCAGATATGTTTGTGCCTTCCTAATGCTACAGATCAAAATGTAAAAATCTCGAGGTCCAAAATTTGACAAAATTTTAAGATCAACATGACATGTTGGACCAGTACAAAAATAAAATGACTAAAGAAGAAAATCAACAGAAAGTAAAAGGCCACAAACCAAAATTCGAAAAAAATAAAATTAAAAGTAGTTATAAATAGGCTAAGGTCCAAAAAGAAGCCCAATAAGAAAAAGGCACAAAAAATAAAATCAGCCCATGTGATCAATTGAAATGGGTTGGGCTGTCCAAAAAGAAGCCCAATAAGAAAAAGCCCAAAAAAATAAAATCAGCCCATGTGATCATTTGAAATGGGTTGGGCTGATTTCAACCATGATGTTTTGATTTCGTCGTAATTTTGCCACGTAGGACTGCCACATAGGACTGGGTTTAATTGTCAGTGATGATTTAGGATCGTCATAAAGGTTACGACAATCCAGCAATCGTCGTAAAGTTACGACGATTTTGATCAAAACGTCGTGGCTGTTCATTTCTGACGCTCCGTTTCTGACGCTTGGTTTTTCGTCGTGCGATCGTCGTAAATGAAAAACCGTGACGATGTAGCGACGAAAAAATAGCGTCGTGTACTAGCATATTCCTTGTAGTGTTACCAATCTCTTACAAAAGGATATTCCTTTTGTTTTTGATGATGATTGTGAGGAAGCCTTCGAAATATTTAAGAGGGCTTTGATAACTGCACCTATTGTTCAACCACCTGATTGGAACTTACCTTTTGAAATCATGTGTGACGCTAGTGATTATGCTGTTGGTGCTGTTCTAGGGCAAAGAGTCGACAAGAAGTTGAATGTTATTCACTACGTTAGTAAAACTCTAGACAGTGCCCAGAGAAACTATGCTACTACGGAGAAGGAGTTTTTAGCAGTCGTGTTTGCATGTGAAAAGTTCAGGTCTTACATAGTTGATTCCAAAGTCACTATTCACACTGATCATGCTGCCATTAAGTACCTCATGGAGAAGAAAGACGCTAAACCTTGACTTATCAGATGGGTTCTCTTGCTACAAGAATTTGATTTGCACGTTGTCGATAGAAAGGGTGCTGATAACCCAATAGCAGATAACTTGTCTAGGTTAGAGAACGTTCTTGATGACCCAGAACCTATTGATGATAGCTTTCCCGATGAGCAACTGAATGTTATCAAAGCTTCACGTAGTGCACCGTGGTATGATGATTATGCAAACTATAGTGTTGCCAAATATATACCACCTAGTTTCACGTACCATCAAAATAAGAAATTCTTCTTTGACTTGAGACATTACTTTTGGGATGATCCTCACCTTTATAAGGAAGGAGTAGATGGTGTTATTAGACGTTGTGTACCTGAACATGAACAGGGACAGATCCTACAGAAGTGTCACTCTGAGGCCTACGCAGGACACCATGCGTGAGATAGAACTGCACACAAGGTATTGCAATCAGGTTTCTATTGGCCCACTCTCTTCAAGGATGCCCGTAAGTTTGTCTTGTCTTGTGACGAATGTCAAAGAATAGGTAATATTAGCAAACATCAGGAAATACCTATGAACTATTCACTTGTCATTGAACCATTTGATATTTGGGGCTTTGATTATATGGGACCTTTTCCAAAATCCAACGGGTATACTCACATCTTAATTGATGTTGTTACGTCAATAACTGGGTAGAAGCTATCCCCACTAGTAGTGCTGATCACAACACTTCTATCAGGATGCTTAAAGAAGTCATCTTCCCTAGATTTGGAGTCCCTAGATATCCAATGACCAACGGTGGTTCACATTTCATTCATGGTGCTTTCCGTAAAACGCTTGCTAAGTATGATGTCAACCATAGAATTGTGTCTCCCTATCACCCTCAGTCCAGTGGTCAAGTAGAGCTAAGTAATAGAGAGATTAAACTAATTCTGCAAAAGACTGTCAACAGGTCTAGAAAGAATTGGTCTAAGAAGCTCGATGATGCACTGTGGGCTTATAGAACTGCCTATAAGAATCCCATGGGCATGTCTCCATACAAAATGGTGTACGGTAAAGCATGTCATTTACCTCTTGAGCTAGAGCATAAAGCTTATTGGGCAATCAAAGAGCTCAACTTTGATTTCAAACTTGCCGGTGAGAAGAGGTTATTTGATATCAGCTCGCTTGATGAGTGGAGAACTCAGGCGTATGGGAATGCCAAGCTGTTCAAAGAGACGGTTAAGAGGTGGCATGATAAGAGGATACAAAAGCGTGAGTTCAATGTAGGTGATTATGTCTTGCTATATAAATCTCGTTTAAGATTCTTTGCAGGCAAGCTTCTCTCTAAATGGGAAGGTCCCTATGTTGTTGAGGAAGTATATCGTTCCGGTGCTATCAAGATCAACAACACGGAAGGTAATGGTACGAGAGTGGTAAATGGGCAGAGAATCAAGCATTATATCTCAGGTACTCCCATAAATGTTGAAAGCAATATTATCAATACCATAACTCCGGAAGAATACCTAAGGGACATTTATCAGCTTCTTTCAGACGCCGAAAACGAAGAGGTATGTGATTCGGTAAGAAAACAGAGTCCAAAACTTTTTGAGTAGGAAATTTTCTCCGTTTTGAAAAATTTGAAAAAATACAAAAATTGGAAGTAGTCCGGAAAATGCGCACAGAGTGGGCCCACCCCCTGGCCGTGCCGTGAGGGCTTATGGCCACCTCGTGCGCCTCCCGGACTCCATTTTCGTGCGGGGTACTCCTTCTGGTCTGAAAAAAAAATCATTATATATACTCCCGTTTGGTCTCACCCCACCATCACGTAGATCTCTTCTGTTTTTCGTTTCGAGCTTGTTTCTGCCGCAGATTTAAGGCAAGATGTATTCTCAAGATTCAGAGGGGGAGAGCTTTGTGGCATATTACCTTGCTAATCCCAAGGTCTATGGGGACTTGGATCCTTATGGTTGGACCACTGATGAGCAAGAAGATTATGATCCGAAGGGGAAGGAACAAACAAGTTCCGATGAAGAGGAGGCTCCTCTACCTCAACCTGGACACATGCATGTCGAGTTCAAGAAGTTGAGCCTCCCTCACTCAAGGAAGAAGCCTAAGACCTTGTTTATCCCTTCTCGTTTCTTGCAGGAGAGTAAGCAGGAATTATGCCAAAGGGTGCTGAAGCTTGAAGAGGAAAATGATGATTTGAGGGAGCAGAATTTTATGCTCAAGTGGAAATTAAACAAGCTCAAGACCTCTACAACAACTCCTCCACCTTCACCACCAAAGGAAGATAACTCAGCATTGGTATGGGCAATCCCCTTAGCTTGTGCCAAGCTTGGGGGAGTTGCCCCGGTATCGTATCACCATCACATCTTTTGCCTCTACCTTTGTTTTAGTTTTCCTTTTCAGTTTTCTCTTTCTCTAGTAGTTTAAAAGTCTTAGTGTTTTAGTCTTGAGTTTTGCTTTGTGTCACCCCCGATGTATTCGAGCTCGTGAGCCATATAATAAAGAGTGTCTTAATTGAAGGGCTTTGCCTCTTGCCATGATCAAAAGAGTGAGAATAGAACAAAAGCATGAAAGATCATGTAATGATCTTATGGGAAGTGATGGCTTCACATATAAAAAGAATGAGGATTGAAACTTGTTGAGGGTAGGCAAACGTAGACCTTGGTCATGGTTGCAATTAATAGGAAGTGATAAAGATGGAGAGGTTCACATATAGATATATCATCTCTGACACCATCTATGATTGCGAACAGTCACTAAACTATTGCATGCCTAGAAGTGGATGTTGGACAAGGAAGACAGCATAATGAATTGTGTTTGCTTGGCTCCGAACATTGTTATATGATTAGAGATCCCTTAGCATGTGATGATTGATTCCACCTAACATTAGCCAAAACTCCCGCACTAAGTAGAGATACTACTTGTGCATCCATAAACCATCAAACCAGTTTTGCCATCAGAGTCCACCATACCTACCTATGGATTGAATAAGATCCCTCAAGTAAGTTGTCATCGGTGCAAGCAATAAAAATTGCTCTCTAATATGTATGATCTATTAGTGTGTGGAAAATAAGCTTCGTACGAACCTGTGATGAGGAAGACATAAAAGCGACATACTGCATAATAAAGTTCTTTATCACAGGAGGCAATATAAAGTGGCGTTCCTCCGCACTAAGAGGACACGCATCCGAACATCAAAAGCGCATGACAACCTCTGCTTCCCTCTGCGAAGGGCCTATCTTGTACCTTTACTTTTTTGCCTTGAAAGAGTCATGGTGATCTTCACCAATTCCCTATTTCGCCTTTGTCTTGGCTAACGTCATATGCTTGGGAAAGATCTATATTCATATGTCAACTTGGAGGTAAGTATTCATGAATTATTACTGTTGACATTACCCTTGAGGTAAGCAGTTGGGAGGCAAAACTGTAAGCCCCTATCTTTCTCTCTGTCCAGCTAAAACTTTGATCTCATTAGTATCACATGAGTTGTAGCAATTGTAGAGAACGAAAGAATGATTGAGTATGTGGATTTGCTTTACAAGCTCTTATTTGACTCTTTCTGATGTTGTGATAAATTGCAATTGCTTCAATGACTAAAGGCTATTGGTTGTTACTTCTCGGTAAGGTTCTTGATCCATGCTTTACTTTGTGAAGGAACTATCACTTTAGCATGAGAGATTATATGTTGGTATTGCTGTTCTGATCATGATCATGATGTATGCATGTTCGTACCTTGTTTTGTCGACACCTCTCTCCCTAAACATGTGCACATATTTATTGAGCTAGGCTTTCGCTTGAGGACAAGCGAGGTCTAAGCTTGGGGGAGTTGATACGTCCATTTTGCATCATGTTTTCATGTTGATATTTATCGCTTCTTGGGCTGTTATTTCAGTTCACGGTACAATACTTATGAATTTTCTCTCTTATTTTGCAAGGTTTACATGAAGAGGGAGAATGCCGGCAACTGGAATTCTGGCCTGAAAGTGGAGCAAAGTTGAGATACCTATTCTGCGCAACTCCCAACGCTGTAAAAATCAACAAGGATTTTTTCCGGATTTATAAAAAATATTGGGCCGAAGAAGAGCTAGAGGGGCGCCAGCAGGTGGCCACAAGTCTGCACGGCGCGGCCAGCCCCCCCACGTCCCGCCATGAGGGCTTGTGAGCAGCCTGCTGGCCCACTGCCCCCCCCCCCCTCTTCTGCTATATGAAGGGTTTCGTCCAGGAAAAAATCAGGGAGGAGCTTTTTCGTGGATTCGCCGCCACCACGAGGCGGAACTTGAGCAGAACCAATCTAGACCTCCGGCAGGACGACCTAACCGGGGAAACTTCCCTCCCGGAGGGGGAAATCGTCGCCATCGTCATCACCAACACTCCTCTCATCGGTGGGGACTCGTCACCATCAACATCTTCATCAGCACCATCTCATCTCCAAACCCTAGTTCATCACCTGTAACCAATCTCCGTCTCGCGACTCCGATTGGTACTTCTAAGGTTGCTAGTAGTGTTGATTACTCTTTGCAGTTGATGCTAGTTGGATTATTTGGTGGAAGAGTTTATGTTCAGATCCTTGATGCTACTCATTACCTCTCTGGTCATGAATATGATTATGCTTTGTGAGTAGTTACTTTTGGTCCTGAGGACATGGGATAAGTCATGCTAATAGTAGTCATGTGAATTTGGTATTCGTTCGGTAATTTGATATGATGTATGTTGTTTTTCCTCTAGTGGTGTTATGTGAACGTCGACTACATAACACTTCACCATTATTTGGGCCTAGAGGAAGGCATTGGGAAGTAGTAAGTAGATGATGGGTTGCTAGAGTGACAGAAGCTTAAACCCTAGTTTATGCGTTGCTTCGTAAGGGGCTGATTTGGATCCACTAGTTTAATGCTATGGTTAGACTTTTTCTTAATTCTTCTTTCGTAGTTGCAGATGCTTGCGAGAGGGGTTAATCATAAGTGGGATGCTTGTCCAAGTAAGGGCAGTACCCAAGCGCCGGTCCACCCACATATCAAACTATCAAAGTAACGAACGTGAATCATATGAACATGATGAAACTAGCATGACCGAAATTCCCGTGTGTCCTCAGGAGCGTTTTTCCTCCTATAAGACTTTTTCCAGGATTGTCCCTTGCTACAAAAGGGATTGGGCCACTTTGCTGCACCGTTTCTACTTTTGTTACTTGTTGCTTGCTACGAATCATCTCACCACACCATCACTTGTTACCGACAATTTCAGTGCGTGCAGATTTTACCTTGCTGAAAACCACTTGTCAGATCCTTCTGCTCCTCGTTGGGTTCGACACTCTTACTTATCGAAAGGACTATGATTGATCCCCTATACTTGTGGGTCATCAGGGACAAATTGCCCTTCGTCCAACGCCGGATTCTCCTCCATAGTTTTGCCCTTAGTTTCTTCCAGCAACCCTTCCTTGGCCTCCATGATCTCCATTCTTTTCATATCAGCATTTAGTTCTTCATAGACTTGAGGGAAATCGTTCTCCCCGACAGATTCCTGAGACGACATCCTTGCCCTAAATCTGCTGATGAAACAGGCTCGAAACGAAAACAGAGGATATTTGCGTTATACGAGGGTCAGACCTTTCGGGAGAATAGATAATGAATTTTTCCCAACCAAAAGGAGTACTTCGCAAGAAAACGGAGTCCAGGAGGCACACGAGGTGCTCACAAGCCCCCCAGGCGCGGCCAGGGGGGTAGGTCGCGCCTGGCAGGCTTGTCGCCTCCCCGTGCGCTTTCGGACTACTTTAAATTTTTCTATTTTTCTAAAAATTCCAAAACGGAGAAAAGATGCTACTGGAAAAGTTTTGGAGTCAGTTTACTTACCGAGTCACATACCTCTTTGTTTTTGGAGTCTGAAACAGGCTGATAAATATCCCTTATGTACTCCTCCGGAGTTATGGTTAATAATATTCCTTTCAACATTTACGGGAGTACCTGACATATAATGCTTGATTCTTTGCCCATTTACAACTCTCGGAAAATTCCCTTCCGTGTTGTTGATGTTTATGGCATCCGAACGATATACTTCCTCAACAATGTAAGGACCTTCCCATTTAGAGAGAAGCTTGCGTGCAAAAGATCTTAAACGAGAATTGTATAGCAAGACATAATCACCTACATTGAACTCGCGTTTTTGTATCCTTTTATCATGCCACCTGTTAACTTTTTCTTTAAACAACTTGGCATTTTCATATGCCCGAGTTCTCCATTCATCAAGTGAGCATCAAATAACCTCTTCTCACCAGCAAGTTTGAAATGAAAGTTGAGCTCGTTGATTGCCCAATAAGCTTTATGCTCTATCTCAAGAGGTAAATGACATACTTTACCGTAAACCATTTTGTACGGAGACATGCCCATGGGATTCTTATAAGCAGTTCTATAAGCCCACAGTGCATCATCAAGCTTCTTAGACCAATTCTTTCTAGACCTATTAACAGTCTTTTGTAGAATTAGTTTAATTTCTCTATTACTTAGCTCTACTTGACCACTGGACCGAGGATGATAAGGAGATGCAATTCTATGGTTGGCATCATACTTAGCAAGCGTTTTACAGAAAGCACCATGAATAAAATGTGAACCACCATCAGTCATTAAATGTCTAGGGACTCCAAATCTAGGGAAAATAACTTCTTTAAGCATCCTAATAGAGGTGTTGTGATCAGCACTACTAGTTGGGATAGCTTCTACCCACTTAGTAATGTAATCAACAACAACTAGAATATGAGTGTACCCGTTAGACTTTGGAAAAGGTCCCATATAATCAAAACACCAACATCAAATGGTTCAATGACAAGTGAATAATTCATAGGCATTTCCGGATGTTTACTGATATTACCTATTCTTTGACATTCAACACAGGACAAGACAAACTTACGGGCATCCCTGAAGAGAGTAGGCCAATAAAATCCGGATTGCAATACCTTGTGTGCAGTTCTACCTCCCGCATGGTGTCCTCCATAAGCCTCAGAGTGACACTTCTGTAGGATCTGTCCATGTTCATGCTCAGGTACACAACGTCTAATTCCTTTTCAGTAGTAGCATAGTTTCTTTGGGCACTGTCTAGAGTTTTACTAGCATAATGGATAACATTCAATTTCTTATCAACTATTTGTCCTAGAACAGCACCAACAGCATAATCACTAGCATCACACATAATTTCAAAAGGTAGGTTCCAATCAGGTGGTTGAACAATATGTGCAGTTATCAAGGCCTTCTTAAGTATTTCAAATGCTTCCTCACAATCATCGTCAAAAACAAAAGAAATATCATTTTGCAAGAGATTGGTAAGAGGCCTAGAAATCTTAGAGAAGTCTTTAATGAACCTTCTATAGAAACCAGCATGACCAAGGAAACTTCTTATACCTTTGATGTCTGTAGGGCATGGCATTTTCTCGATCGCATCTACTTTAGCCTTATCGACTTCAATACCTCTTTCAGAAATTTTATGTCCTAAGACGATGCCTTCATTAACCATAACGTGGCACTTCTCCCAATTCAAGACAAGGTTGGTATCTTTACATCTCTACAAAACTCGATCAAGGTTGCTGAGGCAATCATCAAAAGAAGACCCGTAAACGGAGAAGTCATCCATGAAAACCTCAACAATATTTTCACAAAAGTCACAGAATATAGCCATCATACATCTTTGAAAGGTAGCAGGTGCATTACATAAGCCAAAAGGCATACATCTATAAGCAAAGGTACCGAAAGGGCAGGTAAAAGTGGTTTTCTCCTGATTAGATTGTGCAACTGGTATTTGGGAGAAACCAGAATAACCATCTAGAAAGCAGAAGTGTGTGTGTTTAGACAATCTTTCTAGAATTTGGTCAATAAAAGGCAAAGGTAATGATCTTTCCTAGTGACTTTATTCAATTTCCTAAAATCAATTACCATCCTATAACCAGTAACAATCCTCTGTGGGATCAATTCATCTTTATCATTAGGGACAACGGTAATACCTCCCTTCTTAGGGACGCAATGCACCGGACTTACCCAATCACTATGAGCAAAAGGATAGATAATACATGCTTCCAGGAGCTTTAGTATTTCTTTTCTTACTACCTCTTTCATCTTAGGATTTAATCTCCGTTGATGATCGACAACTGGTTTGGAATCAGGATCGGTTTTAATTTTATGCTGGCATAGAGTGGGACTAGTGCCCTTAAGATCATCAAGAGTATATCCAATAGCAGCACGGTGCTTCCTCAGAGTTTTCAATAATTTCTTTTCTTCATGCTCTAAAAGGCTAGCACTAATAATAATAGGATATATCTCTTTTTCATCAAGATAAGCATACTTAAGAGTATCAGGTAACTGTTTAAGATCAAACACAGGATCACCCTTTGGTGGAGGTGGATCTCCAAGTAGTTCAACAGGCAAATTATTCTTAATGATGGGATGTTATTCAAACATAACTCTATCTATCTCATTCCTTTCATCCATATGCATATCATTTTCATGCTCAAGCTAGTATTGCTCTAAAGGATCTGTAGGAGGCACAACAATAGAAGCTAGGGCAATAATTTCATCCTTACTAGACAATTCTTTTTCATGAGGTTGTCTACCAAACTTGGAGAAACTGAATTCGTGTGACACACCTTCAAAGCCAGCAATGACAGTTTGCTTCTCACAGTCAATGCGAGCATTAACAACATTGAGGAAAGGTCTGCCAAATGTGATGGCACAAAAGCTATCTTGTGTGGTAGCAAGAACGAGAAAATCAGCAGGATACTTAGTTTTACCACACAAGACTTCAACATCCCTAACAATTCCCAAAGGGCAGATAGTATCTCTATTGGCAAGCTGAATAGTAACATCAATAGATTCAACCTCGACAGGTGCAATCTCGTCTTTAGTTTGATCATATAAAGATTGAGGTATTGCACTAACACTAGCACCCACGTCACATAAATCATGATAACAATGATCTCCTATCTTAACAAAAACAACAGGCGTGCCAACAACACGCCTATGTTTGTCTCTAGCATGAGGTTTAGCAATTCTAGCAGCATCTTCACAGAAGTGAATATCATGCCCATCAACATTGTCGGATAGGAGATCTTTGATAATAGCAATACTAGGTTCAACTTTAATTTGCTCAGGGGCTGTAGGTGTTCTAATGTAGCCCCTACGTATCGCAGTTGAAGCTTTAGCATGATCCTTTATTCTAACAAGGAAAGGTGGTTTCTCAATGTAAGCACTAGGAACAATAGGATCATTATAAGCAATGACTTTCTCTTCAACTCGATTGGGTTTAACTACATTGACTTCTATGGGAGGATGATATTCAAACCACTTCTCTTTAGGGAGATTAATATGAGCAGCAAATGATTCACGTAATGAAGCTACTATCTCAGAGTCAAGTCCATGTTTAGCGCTAAAATCACAAAAAGTATTTGTTTCAACGAAGGATTTAATGCAATCGAACTTAAGATTCATACCTGACTCCTTACCTTCATCAAACTCCCAATCTTAAGAGTTGCGTTTAATTCTTTCCAATAAATTCCATTTGAAGTCAATATATCTCTTCATAAAAGAACCGGTACAATAAGTGTCAAGCATGGTGCGATTATCATGAGAAAGCCGAGCATAGAAGTTCTGAATAATAATTTCTCTCGAGAGCTCATGGTTGGGGCATGAATATAACATTGACTTAAGCCTCCCCAAGATTGAGCAATACTTTCTCTATCACGAGGCCTAAAATTATAGATATAATTCTAATCACGATGTACCAAATGCATAGGGTAAAACTTTTGATGAAATTCCAATTTCAATCGGTTGTAGTTCCATGATCCAGTATCATCACATAGCCTATACCATGTCAATGCTTTATCCCTCAAAGATAAGGGAAAGACCTTCTTCTTGACCTCATTCTCGGGCAAACGTGTAAGCTTAAATAAACCACAAACTTCACCTACATAGATTAGATGCAAGTCGGGATGTGATGTTCCATCTCCTGTAAAAGGATTAGCTAACAGTTTCTCTAGCATACCCGAAGGAATTTCATAATAAATATTTTCAGTAGGTGAAGTAGGTTGAGGAGCAACTCCTTGTGCTTCCGTTCTAGGTGAAGATACCCCGAACAAGCTCCTCAAAGGATTAGTTTCCATAGTGACAAGTGATAATAAATTTCAGCACACTATGTAAATGTTTCCTTACCAAATTCCACTTACCAAAGGCGCTTCACTCCCCGACAACGGCGCCAGAAAAGAGTCTTGATGACCCAAAATTTTAGGGGATCTATCATAGTCCTTTTGATAAGTAAGAGTATCAAACCCAACGAGGAGCAGAAGGAACTAACAAGTGGTTTCCACCAAGGTATTCTCTGCAGGCACTGAAATTATCGGTAACAGATAGTTGTGTGATAAGATAATTCGTAGCGAGTAGCAAGTAACAATAGTAACAAAGGTGCAGCAAGATGGCCCAATCCCTTTTGTAGCAAGGGACAAGCCTGGACGAACTCTTATATGAGGTGAAGCGCTCCCGAGGACACATAAGAATTTCTATCAAGCTAGTTTTCATCATGTTCATATGATTCGCGTTCGCTATTTTTGATATTTTGATATGTGGGTGGACCGGTGCTTGGGCGCTTCCCTTACTTGGACAAACATACCACTTATGATTAACCCCTCTCGCAAGCATCCGCAACTACGAAACAAGAATTAAGACAAAGTCTAACCATAGCATTAAACTAGTGGATCCAAATCAGCCCCTTACGAAGCAACGCATAAACTAGGGTTTAAGCTTCTGTCACTCTAGCAACCCATCATCTATTTATTACTTTCCAATGCCTTCCTATAGGCCCAAATAATGGTGAAGTGTTATGTAGTCGACGTTCACATAACACCACTAGAGGAAAGACAACATACATCGCTTCAAAATATCGAACGAATACCAAATTCACATGATACTTATAGCAAGACTTATCCCATGTCCTCTGGAACAAAAGTGACTACTCACAAAGCATAATTACGTTCATGACCAGAGAGGTATTGAATAGCATTAAGGATCTAAACATACGATCTTCCACCGAGTACTCCAACTAGCATCAACTACAAAGAGTAATTAACACTACTAGCAACCTTACAAGTACCAATCGGAGTCGCGAGACGGAGATTGGTTACAAGAGATGAACTAGGGTTTGGAGATGAGATGGTGCTGATGAAGATGTCGATAGTGATGAGTCCCCTCCGATGAGAGGAGTGTTGGTGATGATGATGGCGACGATTTCCCCCTCCGGGAGGGAAGTTTCCCCGGCGGGACGGCCCTGCCGGAGCTCTAGATTGGTTCTACTCAAGTTCCGCCTCGTGGCGGCGGCGATTCCTCCCGAAAGCCTCCTCTTGATTTTTTTTTCTGGGACCAACCCCTCCTTATAGCAGAAGATGGGATCCGAAGGGGCAATAGGGGGCCCACAAGCCACCCAGGTGCGGCCAGGGGGTAGGCCGCGCCTAGCAGGCTTGTGGCCTCCTTGTGGCTCCCCTCCGGTACTCCTTCTGCCCAATATTTTTTATACAATCCAAAATAATTCTGTCACATCCCTGACACCTTAAGCAAGTTAGTCTTGAGCTCATGTCTTCTTTGCATTTGCATCTAAGAATTTTCCATCAAGAACAAGAAAGTGGTAAAGGAAAAACTCAAAACCCTAGCCACTACTTTAAATAAAGGAAATCTCAAACTAGTTAAAATCAATGAACCCAAAATGGCCTCAAGAAAAGTTCAAACTTTCTGATAAATCATGAAAGTAAATGAGCATTGAAGAAAACCATTTTCTTGACACTTTAAGCACTTTAATTTAATGCAAAAAGCTACTGGTTTCAAATTTTAAATTTCAAATCAGAAACTTTAAACTTTCAAAAATGTTGAAAACTTTATGAATGGTTGGAAATATTCCAACAATTATTCTAGGGTGCTTAACATAGTTTTTACAATTTATTTGGGAGTTGAAATAAATAGAAAACCAGTGAAATAGCAAAACAGAAACAAAAACAGAAAGAAAATGAAAAATCCTTACCTGTCGCCTAGCCTGGCCCAGCCCATCTTCCCCAGTCGTCTCCTCCCCCGCGCCAGTAGGAGCAGGAGGTGGCCGCCGCGTTCCCCGGCGTGGCCACGCACCTGTGCGCCTGCCTGGCCGCCGCCTCGCGCTGGCAAGGCCGGGGATAAGCTCCCCGAGGCCGCCCCTATCCATTCCCAGCGCCAGTTCTCCCCCTCCTCTCGGATCTCTCCTCCCTCCTTCTGTCGCCATTGGAGCCCGAGCAAAGCTCGAGCTGCCCGTGCCCCTAGCCATAGGATCCTCTTGCTGAGCACACCATTAGCTTCGCCTCGTCGATCTGGTCCTCCCTGCAGAAGCCGAAGTCACCCCGAGCTCTGCAACGCCCTCGGCACCGTCGTCTTCAACCTTCGGCCGCCGGCGAGCTCTCTCGATTCGTCGCCCTCAGCCCGTCCCCGAGCAAACTAACGCCACCACTGCACTCCCCGTGAGCATGCGGTCATTTCCCCTAAGCTCTCCCCGTCGATCCCCTTCTCTAGGCTTAGTTCCATCGGAGCCCGAGGAGGACCGCCGCTGCAGCTCATCACCGGCAGCCCTCCGGTGACGGGTTGGTCAGTCTGTGGCCACCAACAGCCTCAGGACATCATGTAGATGCGTTCAGTGCTCAGCCCCGCGCGTTTTGCCCCTGTATTCGATGGCTTCGACGATGGCCGAACTTGGTCGCCGCCAAGCTCGTCGCCGGCGTTGATCCCGGCCACCCCAGCCCCTGGGGCTTGTCCCATCATGCGTGCCATCGAGTGGTCGTTCCTCTCATGGTCTCAGCCGTGCGTTTGGCCCTCTGTGCGTCATTTCCGAGCCCCCCCAATGTTCTGGTGCTCGCCGGAGGCTCCCCGCCAGCGAGGACGACCTCGCCGCCGGTGGATCTCGGCTGGCCTGAGCCACTGACTGGTCGGGCCAGCCTCTGGTAAGATTAGAGATAATAAAAATAAATTTAATTAATCTGCTAAGTCGATGACATGTGGGTCCAGTGGGTTTAATTAACTAAATAAGATTAATCCTAATCTAAAAATTGCCACAGACACTGACCAGTGGATCCCACTGGTCAGGTTTGACTTTCAACGGCCAGTTGGACCTGCTGATGTCATGCTGATGCAATAAAAGTATTTTCCAGTATAAAAATAATTCCAGAAATGTTTAAAGCTTCAAAAATTCATAGAAATTAATCTGTAACTCCAATGGAAATAATTTATATATGAAAAAGTATCCGAAAAATTCAAGGAATCTGAATATGCTATTTTCAATCATGTTTCAAAAAGTTACAGAACCCAAACATGTAGATTAATGAATAAGTCAATTCTTATAATTACTTTATAAATGGAATTTGGAAAATATTCAAATTTCATTATGAATGACATGATCACACACTGTCCTAATTACAAATCAGTACCTTAACATGACATCTCATGCATGTTAACATCAAGTTGATCTGAGCATCAGGTCGAATCAATTAAATCGGTATCCGAGAATACCTCGTTTGAATTGGTATTTGAATGTGATTCAAATCAACTTCAAACCTAATACATGTTGACCTTATTAGTATACCACCTTGCATTATCATGCCATGCTCATGCATCATCTTGTTTGCATATGATTGTTATTGATTGTTGTCCTTCATCTCGGTAGGCTCCGCACCCCCGGATTCCACCGAATATCCGTCTCACGGATATTGTCCCTCCTCTGAGCAACAAGGAAAGCAACCATTTTGATCATCCCGATAAATCCCATGCTCTTGCTCCTGCACTTATTTATTGCATTAGGATCAAATGCTTCAACTGCTTTTGCCACGTTAGTTGAACCCACTTCCTTTGCATGACCTAACCTTGTCACAGTAAATAGCCGAACCTTGCAACCTAGCATACCTGGTAGTTGCTTGAGCTATGTTGTGCCTTATCGTGCTATGCATGCTATGCTTAGAGTTGTGTATGTTCTGTCATCTGGGAGATGAACAGAATTGTGGGAATGTGTTCGGTAAGCAAAGGTTGTGTGTTGAACCTGATTTGGTAAAGGTACCGGTGAAAGGCTGTGTAGGAGTACATGGCGGGTTGTTTCATTGGAACCGTCCTTAGGAACTGAGTTCCGTGTATGTAATCCAAGACTAGATACTACCACATGCTGGGCCCTGAAATATGACCCGCTCGGCCTATTAATCGCTTAGTACTCGGTCCAGGAGTTGCAAGTAGTTTCTGGTGTTTGTAGTAATGCTGGAGACCGTGCATGGTGCTGACCTGAGAGGTGGGCCGTGATGCGGTAGGCAGTGGCACGGTGTACCAAGTGGCACCCGGATGGTGGGCTTGGGAACCCTGTGCACATTGTTTGAGGCCGTGGCGGAAACCTCGGCCGAACTTCCGTACGGGTTACTCTCAGATAGGCGATAAACCTGGACTAGGTACTAGTGTGGTTAACGGTCGTGGCCGACTCCCTCGCTGGGCTTCCGCTTGAAGGTTGCCGAGGTGCATGACGTTCACATGGCGATAAGTGGCGAGAGCGTGTGTGACGAAGTACACCCCTGCAGGGTTATGATCTATTCGAATAGCCGCGTCCGCGGATATGGACTACTTGGAGACATATGTTGTTCATAGATAACTTCAATGGCTCCTCATAGAATTGTCAAGATAAGCGTGAGTGTCGTGGACGGCATTTATGGAGACACAATGATTCCTCGATGGTGTATTGTTGTGGTGTTAGTGGACTCGTGTGCGAGAAATCAAGTTGTCAAAATTATTTAAAAATGCAAGTTGTCTAGCCACGAGTCAAATGCTGGCTTTCCGCATGAAACCCCACAATACCCATTTGATACCTTGCATGAGTAGTTAGTTATCCTAAAGTCTTGTTGAGTACCTTCCTAAACATGTTTGCATAATAAATGTTGCAGAGGTTGCTAATGACCCTAATGGAGGGTTCTTCGTAGACATCGACGACGACGAGTAGCTGGTGTCCCAGCTACGATCTGGCCCTACGTTGGATCTGTAGTATAGTCAGGCCATGTGCCTTCTAGTTGCCCTGTCTGTACTCAGACAGTTTTAAAACTCTTCCGCTGGCTTGTAACTGAATGACTGCTATTATGGGTCGTGAGACCCTTAATATGTAATATTATGTGTGAGGCTCTTCCGAGCCTCTTAAATAAAGCTTGTATGTTTATGGTTATGTTGTGATGCCATCGATGTATCTATACATATCGGTATGCCATGCGTACGTGTGTCGTACTTGATATGTATGGGGTTCGATTACCTAGACGTGAACTTTAGTAGCACTCCTTACAACGAAATGCCCCTTTGTGATCCAACGAGTCTTGGTAGTTCGCTACTGCTCCGGACACATTGGTTGACCGGCATGTGTCCTTCTTAGCTGTTGTGGCTGTCCCCTTTTGGGGAAATGTCACGCGATGTAATGGAATCCTTGTAGCTTGCTACGACTCGTCTACATTCGCTGATGACCGACACCTGCTTTGTTGGGTCATGTATGCCTGTCCTTGTGCGGTACTGCCACTTTGGTTTATGACTAGACATGTCGATCCGGGTTCTTTGACATTGGAATGCTAGCGACACTTTTGCATACGTGAGTCAAAAGATGCAAACGGTCCCGGCTAAGGTAAGGCTGCAGCCGTGGGGTTAACCGTGCGTGAGACCGCAAAGGGATGTGATGTGTTACAGGCTGGATTCTTATGGCTTAGGATCGGGGTCCCGACAAATTCCTCGTTGATTTTCACGGCTTTTGGAGTTGCTTAGAATAGGTATCTCAAACTTGCTCTTTTTCAGACCAGAATTCCAGCTGTCGGCATTCTCCCTCTTCATGTAAACCTTATATAGTAAGAGATAAAAGGCATAAGTATTGTACCGTAAAGTGTAATAATAGCCCATAAAGCGATAAATATCAACATGAAAGCATGATGCAAAATGGACGTATCACGCCCGAGGAACCTTAGGGCCTGCTTGGTTGGTCGTTTTGGGCCTAAATACATTTGTAAAATATACGCATGTAAAAAAGATACAGATGGGATGCTTGGTTGGTCGTTTTTAGGCCGTAAGATTTACACTGGTATTGGAGTTTACACCTGTAACAGGCCCGTATTCGATACAGACCAGGTCCCGTTGTTTTTCTCCATACCCCGTCATTTTTCCTCTCGCTGGAAACCTAGATCGGATCGAGGAGGGTGCGCCGCCGGGGGCGCCAGCGCCGGTGTCCGCGAGGCGCGACGACAACGAGGATTCACTCCTGACCTCGACGAAGACTCGCTCACGACGACAGCAACTCCCTCCTCCTCCACGGCCTACTCCAACCGCGACGGCGACTCCCTCCTCCACGGCCTACTCCAACCGCGACGGTGACTCCAACCGCGACGGCGACTCCCTCCTCCTCCACGGCCTACTCTCCTCCATCGAAGGTATGTTCCTTCCTGCTCACCAGCATGATATGTGGGGATGGCAGAGGTTGACAGGCTCTGCCTGCTCACGGGCGAGCTGGGCGTCACATGGAATCATTGCCGACATTATCATCCGCAAGAAGCCTGAAGATGCTTGTTCTTGATGGTTGTTCCAGCTTTTCATACAGAGAAAGCCTCGTCACGGGCAGACATTATCATCGTATCCAAGTTTTTCTCTATATCCGATACAGAGAAAGCCTTGATGACTGTTGCACTGAAAGGAGCTCCTCCAAAACTTGAAAATTTTAGCTTCGATGGTTATGGCCCACCACATAATTGGACACATTCCATAGACCTGCCACAACAGGAATTGCGCCTCATCTTGGGGCTGCTATCATTGTTGCCATTTATGATGTGGCATGTAGTCCTCTTTTTGTAGTAGAACCTGGGCACCTGTGGCCTCTGCGAAAGGTTGCATCCAAATATTCTGCTCACTTGAAACAGATGCACTCACACAGAAAAGTAGAGCCAGTCGCAGTGCCGAATAGCCCATCCAGTAGGGTACCAATTCCCTGAATGCACACGTTTGACAGTCAATTATTATGCATTGTAAAGTTTCATTTCTTTTCATAAAAGCTCAGCGGTGATTATGGAGTAGTTGTGCAACCATAAAGAAATTCCCCAAGAATGGCTAGTGATGATATTATAGATTGAACCTGCTACTAATAGATTACTGACAATCTGAATACTAGTGTGCTATTAGGATCGGTCTAGGTTTCAGGTTCTGAATACTAGTGTGCTATTAAAATACAAATATAAGAATCTGAATACTAGTGTGCTAATAACAATCATAGTTCCTTGTTCATAGTTCCTTGTTAGTATTCAGGTTCGGTCAGTTGGCAAGGAACTAATGTGCTAGTGATCCTTTTATTTCCATTGTCATAACATAGATTATATACACTATTGTATTTACTTTGAAAGAGAGTTGAGGTATTTATTTTGTAATCTCTTCTCGCTAGATAATGGATACGAGTAACCATGATGATGGATATGAGTCATGTACTGATTCTGAAGAAGAGGAGGACGAGATGATGTTTCTTGTCTTCCCAACATTATATTGTATATCTTCTAGGAGAGAAAAAATTCCAATGAACACATCCATTCTTATGGGAGCTAAGTATATCCGAGAAATATTGGATGGCCACCCTCAACGGTGCCTTGATATTCTTAGGATGGAGTCCCACATCTTCCAAGCTCTATGCGACCATCTTAGATCTAGAAAACTTCTACGAAATTAAAAAGGAGTCAGCGTTGAAGAGCAACTAGGTATGTTTATGTATATGCTTTCCAGGAATGCGAGTTATCATACGCTGACTGATAGATTTCACCACAGTCCGGAAACGGTGCATAGACATATCAATGGATGCTTCAACGCTATGAGTTCATTGGCGTTTGACTTTATCAAGCATGGTTCGCTAGATACTCATTGGAAAATATCAACAAATCCCTAGTTTTGGCCTTTCTTTGAGGTACACGCCATCCCTTGATATGTACTTTAGGAATTTATATCATCCCTTAGTATCACATATAGTGACCATAACTTGTTTAATGCAGAACTGCATAGAGGCAATAGATGGGACTCATGTTCCCATGACCATAGCATCCAATGAGGCTGCTCCATAAAGGAATAGAAAGGGGACCCTCTCCCAAAATGTGATGGTCGCCTGTGACTTCGATCTCAACTTTGTTTATGTGTCAGCTGGTTGGGAGGGGTCGGCCTCAGATGCTAGAGTACTGAAATCTGCCATTCAATCTGGTTTTCATGTACCTCCCATCAAGTACTATTTGGTTGACGGAGGCTACGCAAATACGCCACAGTTTCTAGCTCCGTACCGTGGAGTCCATTATCATCTACAAGATTTTGGTAGAAGTGGTCCTCGTCCAAAGAATCCGAAAGAACTTTTCAATATAAGGCATGCCCGCCTACGGAACCATATAGAGCGCACGATTGGTGTTTGGAAAATGTGATTCCCTATTTTAAAAGTTGGCACACATTGCCCAATTGACACTCAAGTCAAAATTCCTATGGCGGCAGCAGTATTTCACAACATAATCCGGAGTCACGGAGGTGATGAACAATGGCTAGATACACAACAAATGCAGATTGATCCTCTTTTATTTGTCACTCTTCCTGATGGAGATGACAGACCTCGACATGTGACTACACCCTCAAGCAATCAAAGGGACCTTGGTAATTCCATGAGAGATGAAATTGCCAACAGGATGTGGACGGACTATTAAAGAATTCTAAGAGAAAGATCGTCATGGAGATCTGTTGGCTAATGAATTTAGTTTTTATTACTATCAAAGTAATTTATTGTAATGATGTGGAATTTGAGATATAATATGACATTTTAATTATGTTATTAGGATTTTGCATTTTCAGATTCTTACTTGATGTGATTTTGCATTTTCAGATTCTTATATTTCTTAATGTTTGAGTTATGTTTCTTGATGTTGATTTATTGCTAAAGTTACATTGTCATAGGTTCAATATGACGCAAAATAGGGCTAACTGGACAGCAAGATATGAGAAAGGTCTTGTCGAGATACTTACATAGTACAATCTATCTCATTACTGTGGCCAAAATGGGTGGACTACTGAAGGATGGAATCAGGTTGTTAAAGAATTGAACAATTTATATCCAGAGGCAAGATTTACCAAGGATCAAGTCTAGGATAAGGAAGCTCAACTGAAGAAGCACTACAAAAATATCAAGTCCATAGTCAACCGTTCTGGAATATCGTGGAATGACGTTGCATGTGTGATTAACACAACACCTGAAAAATGGGAGGAGATCATTGCGGTAAGTTTTTATTCCTTGTAGTGCATGTACTTTCCTTTGCCTATGCATGATCTGCTCAACCTTTCTATTGATTATATAGGAGGATTCAAAGCTCAAAATGTATGAAGGAAAAAGTTTCCCCTTGTATGAGGCATTGGGTGTGCTCTATGAAGGGCACATTGCTCAAGGAAGGCACTGTCTCACATCAAGGAAGCCTTCGACTATCACAAAATCAGGTGGCAACTTTGGAGCAAAGGAGAAGATGGTTGCCAGCACCAGCAAGAGAAATACAAGAGATCGAAGCGATGACAACATGAGAACTCCTTCGATAATTGACATCAATGATATTCCTGCATGGGATGATGTTGATGGAGATGCTGAAAGAGAAAACACTGTCCGTGATGAGGAAGAATTTGGCAGTGATGCTGATGGAGACCATCCACAAATAAGTGAATCAAGTGCCAAAGGAAGGAGACCCAAAAAATAGAAAAGTGCCACATATGTACAACGCCTTGAAGATTCAATGATGGCGTATGTGAATTTCAAGAAAGAGCAAGCTACTAAGAAGGAGAGAGTGTCACAACAAGGAAAACAACCCTCAATTACAGAATGCTTGGAAATCTTGAATGATATGGAAGATGTGCCCGACGAGGTGAAAATATTTGCCTCTGATGTTTTCAAAGATGCAGCAAACCGTGAGATTTTCCTGGGTTACAACTCAAGACTGCGGGGTATGTGGTTAAAGAAGGAAGTCGACAAGATCAGTCCTCAGCCTCCTCCTTGTAAGTCCCATAAAACTTGGTTTTCTGCATTTATTCTCCCCACTAAAGATAAGTTTCCAAGGCTTATTTGAGCGAGTATTCCTTTGCAGCTCGGTTTTCACCTCGTGATATTCCTTCAATCAATCTGGTGCTTTGATCATAGGTATTGTCTTTGCTCCCTCTCCTCTCAAAGATTCATTACAACATCTCACTAGCTAGCTCATCTCTAATAATAATAGTTGTGTTGCCTAATTGTTAATCCTACGATGGTCTAGTCCTGCATCGGCATGGGCATTGGAATAATAGTATGATCAATCAAGACTAACTACTACCAGATGTATAATGATTATCCTCTAAATTTTTAGCGCATTTGAACACCCAGTCCTTTCGATTCCTTATCACTATAGCCGAAACTAAACGTACTACGCAAACCATATTTTGGTTAAAGTTAGAATGAATTGGCCTCGTTGCTATCTTAGGCATGAAGGAGACACCAAAGTGGTGCCTAGTAGAAGAAGAAGTGATTTTTTGTCCTTCTCTTAATGTTTTGCGGGTATTTTTTATATCCTAGACTCGGCAGCTAGCTCAAAACTGTGCCAAAGTTGGCCACTGGCCTGTACTACTAGACACTCTATGCTATGCGTACAAGTATCTTTTGTAGGGCTGTGAAACATATAAGCACTGAATTTTGTTTCTTACTGTCAAGAATTTAAGATGGCAATTTGTGTGGTGGACTGCATGCCGGCACTTCATGTTCCGTTTATCTACACGCATTTTCTGTTTAATTGTTTTATTGTTGAAGTGGCACTTTCATTGTCAAGCTATATTTGCATTGGTTCTGTGTATACTGAACTTGAATGGCATGTGCAGTGTCGAGATCGTCATGGCCTTTCAGGAATAGTTCAACTTCGAAATCCCCGACAATGAGGCAGAGAAGATCGATTCCATCAAATCAGCAGTTGACTTCATCGCATCGCATCCTCAAGCAAAGTAAGATTTGCTTGCAGGAGTTTCTTGGTTCCTCCTTTGACTTACGCATTGTATCGAGGATGAATGCAACCGAAAAAAGACATGTTTTTTCTATATTTGCCCAGTTGGTGAGAATGGTCTTAGTTTGCTCCTTGATTTTTGGCAAGTCCTTGTTTTCTCCCACCATCTACTGCAATAAATAATGATACACCATTTGGCTGTGGATCTGTGATTTTATTTGCTGGAGGTAACATCACGATAGAGTTGTGATGCTGGATGTGCGCCTGTGCCATGACTCGTGCTAATTTGTGGGGAATGGGAACTCAAATTTATGGAAGTACAGTCAGTACGAATGATCTGAATTTGCAATGTTACCACCGTACCTAAAAGTTTGTGCTTTTGAAAATTTAGGCTATGGCAGCCAGGTTACAAGGGTGGGAGAAAAACAACAATCCAAACGGAAGCTGGGAAGCGGAATGGAAATACAATCCTGACATGTATTCTGATTGTAGGCTAGTGTATTACAAGTGTAGCAAAAAACAACGTTCCAAACGCAGCCTTACCGGTCACAAAGCCACTTGACCACTGATCCTCCCAAAAGTATCTATAATTTTTGCTTATTCCATGACCTTTTGAGTGACTTGTTATATGTTTTGCTACACTTTTATATCATTTTACACACATATGGACTAACCTACTAACTCAATGCACTCATTTCCAGTTTCCGTGTGCTGATGTCTATTTTGCAGGGGCTTTTACCCAATTTTCCGAAGCCCGAAAAATCCAGAAAACATATATATAATCAGTGAAACAGAAGCTTCCGGATCACGGAAGGGGGACAGAGGGGGCCAGGGGCCTCCCAGGCGACCTGCTGGCGCGGCCAGGCCCTACACCGCGCCAGGAGGTCGCCCGGGTGGGTCCGACTTCCTCCGGTGCCCTCCTTTGGCCTATATTTAGAGTCCCGAGAGGAAACCCTTGAAGACTTTCTGGAATTGCAAATTTCTCCATCGTTCCACAGCCACAGCGCTTCCGAGATCGGGAGCGTTAGGAGACCTCTTCCCGGCACCCTGCCGGAGGGAGGATTGACCTCCGGGAGCTTCTCCACCACCATGGATGCTTCCCGGATGTGTCATGAGTAGTTTTCCTTGGACCATGAGTCCATGACCAGTAGCTATGTGATGTCTTCATTCCAATCTTGTGCTTCAATGGTTAGACCTTGTGAGCTGCCCTACATGATCAAGGCATCTTTGTAATTCTCTTGTTATTGCTATGCTCGGTTTTTGGGATCCGGTAGATTATGAGATTATGTTCAGATTTTTATTAATTATATATTTGATTATCCTTTTATATTATGTTCCTTAGTGATTCATGCATGTTCTCCATTGCTTTTTATTGCTTTGGCCAAGTAGTAGATAGTAACTCCAAGAGGGAGCGTTATGCATGATTGTGGGTTCGGGCCCCTCGATGTCTAGCTTGAGTGACAGAAACATGAGACTAGGGGATGTGATTGTTGCCAGCAGGGAGAAAACAACGGTGCTTGTGACCACGGTTGCAAGGATTGTTTACCTTACGCATAGTTTGTTAATGCAGTTGTCCGTTGCTTTGAGTTTACACTTTGGGTGGGGCTCGCAACTTAATACTGGAGAGATGTTCTGGATAGATATCTCAAGGTGGATGATTAGTAAGTAGATGCTGATGAATAAACGGTCTACTTGTCTTGGAGTACTGCCCATTACTATTGAACATGTAACTATCAAGGAGCATAATTAGCATTGCGGTGCGATCATAATTCTGTCAATTGCCAAATTGTGATTTGTTTACCCTAGCATAGTTTTTTATCGTCTTTTGGGAGAGAGACATCACTAGTCAATGTCATGTGACTCCGGTCCATATCACCATCATTGTTTACACCTCCATCATTTACCGCTTTCTTCACTTTTCCGTTGCAATCACTATTACCTTCCCGCTTGTGTTTTGATCCTTTACAAACTAGAAGGCCGAAGAGATTGACAACCTCTCTTTACTCGTTGGGAGCAAAGTTATTTGTTGTGTGTGCAGGTCCACGTCTTCTGCTGGACAGGACAGGAGACACCTACTTGTTCATCCTAGGAGTCCTACTGGTTCGATAAACCTTACAGTCTCTATGTGAGGAAAATTTGTTGCTGACTACATCTCCACCTTCCACTTGGGGTATCCAATGAGGGGCGAGAAGTATATACATCAACTCGTCACCAAGCGAATTTCTCAGACCGTTGCCAGGGACTCCATTCTTCAAGATAGGGGAGTTGCACACTATCTTTTGGCTTTGCTTTTTAGTCTTGTTAGTTTGCTTTTTAATTTTTGCTTTAGAGTCTTATACCAAAAACCACAAAAGTTAGTTGCTTTGCTCTTGCTTGTTGCTGCTGCTATGGGTTCCACTGAGAACACCTAGTTGTGTGACTTCACTAGTCACAAAGCTGCTCCCGCCACTAGGGCCACGTCCTATGAGATTGAACCTGCTTTGCTGAACCTAGTTATGAAAGATCAATTCTCCGGTGCTGGAGATGATGCTGCCTTGCACTTGAACAATTTTGTAGAGCTCTGTGATATGCAAAAATATAAAGAAGTAGATGGTGATTTTGTTAAACTTAAGCTTTTTCATTTCTCCTTGAGAGGAGGATCTAAAGTGTGGCTTCAATCTTTGCCTAGGAATAGCATAGATTCTTGGGATAAGTGCAAAGATGCTTTTATTGAGAAGTATTACCTGCCTGCTAAGATTATCCAGTTGAGGAGTAACATTATGAATTTTAGGCAACTGGATAATGAACATGTTGCTCAAGCTTGGGAACGTACGAAATCTCTTGTTAAGAATTGCCCTAATCATGGTTTAACTACTTGGATGGTTATCCAAACTTTCTATGCAGGATTGAACTTTACCTCGCGGAATCTGTTAGACTCAGCAGCCGGAGGAACCTTTATGTCAACTACACTTGGTGCTGCCACAAAGCTATTGGATGAGATGATGACAAATTATTCTCAATGGCACACCGAGAGAGCTCCAACAGGTAGGAACGTAAACTTTGTTGAGGAGATTTCCTCCCTTAACGATAAAATTGACATGATCATGACTCTACTTACTAAGCAAGCTCCTATTAATCCTCATGATGTTCCTTTAAATTCTTTGGTTTCTCAAGAAATAGAGCAAGTGGACGTTAATTTTATTTCTAGGAACAACTTCAATAACAAGGCTTATAGGAGTAATTTTGGTAGCAATCCTAGACCGTTCCCATACAACAACTATGGGAACAACAACAATTATCCTAGCACCAAAAACTCCACTTCTGAATTAGAGAGCATGCTTAAAGATTTTATCAACTCTCAAAAAGCCTTCAACAAGAGTGTAGAAGAGAAACTAGAAAAATTAGATAGTCTCTCTTTGAAGGTGGACAACATAGCTCATGATGTAGAGATGCTTAAAATTAGAACTTCCCCACTTGAGGAAAGGAACACCACACCCATGAATGTTATCCAAGTCCAAATTAATGAGAACATAAGAATGCTAGCCAAACTAAAAGAGAGATGGGCTAGAAAAAAGGAAGAGGAAGAGAGAATTAGGAGCCTTCCTACACACACTACCATTGCTACTATACAAGTAGTTGAGGACCTCAAAACTTTTAGCACCCATCCCACTCCTAGTCCCAATGGACCTATTAATGGTGATGCTAATACCTCAACTATAGGATAAGAAGGTCCTATGAATTTAGAGACTACCAAAATAATGATCTTAGATGACATTACTACCACTTTAATTAATGGTAGTAACCTTGATTTTGACAATTGTAGTCTCTCCGAAGTCATCACCTTTTTGCAAAGAATGGCTAAATACCCCCACACTAGTACACTCAATATTGCCTTTACCGAGCATATTACCAATGCTCTTATCAAATCTAGGGAGGAGAAGCTCAAGCTAGAGACTTCTATTCCTAGGAAGCTAGAAGATGGTGGGATCCTATGGTCAAGATTAAATTGAATAATATCTCTTGATTTGCTTTGTGTGAAGTTGGAGCTAGTGCCTCCATTATGCCCAAAAGGATGTATGATATGCTTGATTGGAAACCTTATGATCCATGTTCTTTTGGTGTTCGTCTTGTCGATTCTTCCATAAAGACACCTTTAGGGAGAATTGGTGATGTGCTTATTGTTGGAAATATGCCCTAGAGGCAATAATAAATTAGTTATTATTATATTTCTTTGTTCAGGATAATCGTTTATTATCTATGCTATAATTGTATTGATTGGAAACACAATACTTGTGTGGATACATAGACAAAACATTGTCCCTAGTAAGCCTCTAGTTGACTAGCTCGTTGATCAAAGATGGTCAAGGTTTCCTGACCATAGGCAAGTGTTGTTACTTGATAACGGGATCACATCATTAGGAAAATCATGTGATGGACAAGACCCAAACTATGAACGTAGCATATTGATCGTGTCGTTTTATTGCTATAGTTTTCTGCATGTCAGGTATTTGTTCCTATGACCATGAGATCATATAACTCACTGGCACCGGAGGAATACCTTGTGTGTATCAAACATCACAACGTAACTGGGTGACTATAAAGATGCTCTACAGGTATCTCCGAAAGTGTCCGTTGAGTTAGTATGGAAAGACTGGGATTTGTCACTCCGTGTGATGGAGAGGTATCTCGGGGCCCACTCGGTAATACAACATCACACACAAGCCTTGCAAGCAATGTGACTTAGTGTATGTCATGGGATCTTGTATTACGGAATGAGTAAAGAGACTTGTCGATAAAGAGATTGAAATAGGTATGCGGATACCGACGATCGAATCTCGGGCAAGTAACATATTTCAATCTCAGAGATGTGGGACTCCGCCAACATCGTAGAGCTGTACATGTGCTGAACGCGGGGCTCCGCCAACATCCGGAACACCGTCACGCTACCGGGGATCTCATATACCTCTCTGTCTCTCTTGCTGGATCAAGAAGGTCGAGATCATCGTAGAGCTGTACATGTGCTGAACGCGGAGGTGCCGTCCGTTCGGCACTAGATCGGAGCGGATCCTGGGACGGATCGCGGACGGTTCGTGGGACAGTTCGCGGGGCGGATCGAGGGACGTGAGGACGTTCCACTACATCAACCGCGTTTCTTAACGCTTCCTGTTGTGCGATCTACAAGGGTACGTAGATCCAAATCGCCTCTCGTAGATGGACATCACCATGATAGGTCTTTGTGCATGTAGGAAAATTTATGTTTCCCATGCGATGTTCCCCAACAGTGGCATCATGAGCTAGGTTCATGCGTAGATGTTATCTCGAGTAGAACACAAAAGTTTTTGTGGGCAGTGATGTGCAATTTGCTGCCCTCCTTAGTCTTTTCTTGTTTCCACGGTATTGTTGGATCGAAGCGGCTCGGACCGACATTACTCGTACGCTTACGAGAGACTGGTTTCATCGCTACGAGCAACGTCGTTGCTCAAAGATGACTGGCGAGTGTCGGTTTCTCCAACTTTAGTTGAATCAGATTTGACCGAGGAGGTCCTTGGAGAGAGGTTAAATAGCAATGCATACATCTCCGTTGTGGTGTTTGCGTAAGTAAGATGCGATCCTACTAGATACCCATGGCAACCACGTAAAACATGCAACAACAATTAGAGGACGTCTAACTTGTTTTTGCAGGGTATGCTTGTGATGTGATATGGCCAACGACGTGATGTGATATATTGGATGTATGAGATGATCATGTTGTAATATTTAATATCAACTTACACGTCGATGGTACGGCAACCGGCAGGAGCCATAGGGTTGTCTTTAAACTAACGTTTGTGCTTGCAGATGCGTTTACTATATTGCTAGGACGTAGCTTTAGTAGTAATAGCATGAGTAGCACGACAACCCCGATGGCGACACGTTGATGGAGATCATGATGATGGAGATCATAGTGTGGCGCCGGTGACAAGAAGATCATGCTGGTGCTTTGGTGATGGAGATCAAGAAGCACATGATGATGGCCATATCATGTCACTTATGAATTGCATGTGATGTTAATCCTTTTATGCACCTTATTTTGCTTAGAACGACGATAGCATTATGAGGTGATCTCTCACTAAAATTTCAAGACGAAATTGTGTTATCCCTGACTGTGCACCGTTGCGACAGTTCGTTGTTTCGAGACACCACGTGATGATCGGGTGTGATAGAGCCAACGTTCACATACAACGGGTGCAAAACAGTTGCACACGCGGAACACTCGGGTTAAGCTTGACGAGCCTAGCATGTGCAGACATGGCCTCGGAACACATGAGACCGAAAGGTCAAGCATGAATCATATAGTTGATATGATTATCATAGAGATGCTTACCACTGAAACTATTCTCGACTCACGTGATGATCGGACTTGAGATAGTGGATTTGGATCATGTACCACTCAAATGACTAGAGAGATGTACTTTTTGAGTAGGAGTTCTTAAGTAATATGATTAATTGAACTAATTATCATGAACATAGTCTAATGGTCTTTGCGAATTACGATGTAGCTTGCGCTATAGCTCTACTGTTTTTATATGTTCCTAGAGAAAATTTAGTTGAAAGTTGATACTAGCAACTTTGCGGAGTGAGTCCATAAAACTGAGGATTGTCCTCGTTGCTGCGCAGAAGGCTTATGTCCTTAATGCACCACTTGGTGTGCTGCACCTCGGGCGTCGTCTGTGGATGTTGCGAACATCTAATATACATGTCTTTTATGACTACATGATAGTTCAGTGCGCAATACTTAATGGCTTAGAAGCAAGGCGCCGAAGACGTTTTGAAAACGTCGCAGAACATAAGAGATGTTCAAGGAAGATGAAATTGAGATTTCATGCTCGTGCCCTTGTTGAGAGATATAAGACCTCCGACAAGATTCTTTGCCTACAAAGTAAAGGAGAAAAGCTCAAAACCGTTGAGCATGTTCTCAGATTGTCTGAGTACAACAATCGCTTGAATCAAGTGGGAGTTAATCTTCCACATGAGATAGTGATGGTTCTCCAAAGTCACTGCCACTAAGCTGCTAGAGCTTCGTTATGAACTATAACATATCAAGGATAGATACAATGATCCTTGAGCGATTCGCGATGTTTGACACTGCGAAAGTAGAAATCAAGAAGGAGGATCAATAGTTGATGGTTAGTAAAACCACTAAGTTTCAAGAAAGGCAAGGGCTAGAAGGGATACTTCATGAAAACGGCAAAACAGTTGCTGCACTAATGAAGAGACCCAAGATTAAACCCAAACCCGAGACTAAAGTGCTTTTGTTATGAGGGGAACGGTCACTGAGGCGGAGCTACCCTAGATGCTTGGTAGATAAGAAGGCTGGCAAAGTCAACAAAAGTATATTTGATATACATGATGTTGATGTGTACTTTACTGGTACTCCTAGTAGCGCGAGGGTATTGGATACTGGTTCGGTTACTAAGTGACTAGTAACACGAAATGAAAGCTACGGAATAAACGGAGACTAGCTAAAGGCGAGGTGACGATACGTGTTGGAAGTGTTTCCAAGGTTGATATGATCAAACGTCGCACGCTCCCTCTACCATCGGGATTGGTGTTAAACCTAAATAATTGTTATTTGGTGCTTGCGTTAAGCATGAACATGATTGTATCATATTTATTGCAATACAATTATTCATTTAAAAAGAATAATGGTTACTCTATTTGCTTGAATAATCACCTTCAATGGTTTATTGAATCTCAATCGTAGTGTTACACATGTTCATGATATTGGTGCCAAAAGATACAAGGTAATGATGATAGTACCACTTACTTGTGGCACTGCCGCTTGAGTCGTGTTGGTATAAATTGCATGAAGAGGCTCTATACTGATGGATCTTTATACTCACTTGATTTTGAATCACTTGTGACATGCAAATCATACCACATGAGCAAGGCGTTGTTTTCATTGAGATGAGACAAGATAGTAACTTGTTGGAAGTAATACATTTTGATGTATGTAGTCCAATGGGTGCTGAGGCACGCAGTGGATATCATTATGTTCTTACTTCAGTGATGATTTGAGTAGATACAGGAGTATTTACTTAATGAATCACAAGTCTGAAATATTGAAAAAGTTCAATGCTGTTTCAGAGTGAAGTTCGTCGTAACAAGAGGATAAACTATCTATGATATGATCATAGAGATGAATACCTAAGTTGCGAGTTTTTGTACACAGTTAAGACAATGTGGAAGTTGTTTCGCAATTCATGCCACCAAGAACACCATGGTGTGATGGTGTCATAGCCGCGACCTATTTTGACATGGTGCATGCTATGATGTCTCTTATCGAATTACCACTATCATTTATGGGTTATGCATTAGAGACAACCGCATTCACATTAAATAGGGCACCGCGTAATTCCGTTGAGATTACACAGTATAGACTGAGGTTTAGAGAAATCTAAGCTGTCGTTTCTTGAAAGTTTGGGGCTGTGACACTTCTGTGAAAAAGTTTCAGTCTGATAAGCTCGAACCCAAAGCGGATAAATGCATCTTCATAGGATATTCAAAACATTTGGGTACATCTCCTATCTCAGATCCGGAAGCAAAGTGTTTGTTTCTAGAAACGGGTCCTTTCTCGAGGAAAGGTTTCTCTCAAAAGAATTGAGTGAGAGGGTGATAGAACTTGATGAGGTTATTGAACCATCACTTCAACTAGTGTATAGCAGGGTGCAGGAAGTTGTTCCTGTGGCGCCTACACCAATTGAAGTGGAAGCAGATGATAGTGATCATTGAGCATCAGATCAAGTTACTACACACCTCGTAGGTCGACAAGGTCGCGTACTACTACAGAGTGGTACGGTAACCCTGTCTTGGAGGTCAACAGTTGAACAACAATGAACCTACGAGTTATGGAGAAGCAATGGTGGGCCCGAATTCCGACAAATGGTTGGGGGCCATGAAATCCGAGAGATAATCCATGTATAAAACAAAGTGTAGACTTTGGAAGAACTACTTGATGGTAGTAAGACTATTAACTAAAGATGGATCTTTAAAAGGAAGACAGACAATGATGGTGATAAGTCACTGTTAAGAAAAACTCGACTTGTCACAAAGATGTTTTTGACAAGATCAAAGAGTTGACTATGATGCGACTTTCTCACTCGTAACGATGCTAAAAGTCTGTTGGAATTATGTTAGTAGTTGCTGCATTATTTGTGAAATATTGCACATACGAAGTCAAAACATTGTTTTCTCGATGGTTTCCTTGAGGAAACATTGTATGTGATACAATCAGAATGTTTTGTCGATCCTAAGGATACTAACAAGTATGCAAGCTCCGGCGATCCTTCAATGGACTGGTGCAAGCATCTCGGAGTTGGAATATACACTTTGATGAGATGATCAAAGATTTTGGGTTTGTACAAGGTTTATGAGAAACTTGTATTTCCAAAGAAGTGAGTGGGAGCACTATAGAATTTCTGATAAGTATATGCGGTTGACATATTGTTGATCAGAAGTAATGTAGAATTTCTGTGAAGCATAAAAGGTTGTTTGAAAGGAGTTTTTCAAAGGAATACCTGGATTGAGCTACTTGAGTGTTGAGCATCAAGATCTACGGAGATAGATCGAAACACTTAATAGAAGTTTCAACAAGATGCATGCCTTGACAAGTTTTTGAAGGAGTTGAAAATAGATCAGCAAAGAAGGAGTTCTTGACTGTGTTGTAAGGTGTGAATTTGAGTAAGACTAAAAACCCGTCCACGGCAGAATAAAGAGAATAGACGAAGGTTGTCTTCTATGCCTTGGCAGTAGACTCTAAAGTATGCCATGCTGAGTACCACACCTGATGTGTGCCTTGCAGCAAGTCTGTTAAGAGGTACAGAGAGTGATCCAAGATTGAATCACTGATCAGCGGTCAAAGTTATCCTTAGTAACTAAATGGACTAAGGAAGTTTTCTCAATTATGGAGGTGGTTGAAGAGTTCGTCGTAAAGGGTTACGTCGATGCAAGCTTTGACACTAATCTGAATAACTATGAGTAGTGAAACGGATTCGTATAGTAGAGTAGATATTTGGAGTATTTCCGAATAGCATGTAGTAGCAACATCTATAAGATGACATAAAGATTTCTAAAGCTCACTCGGATCTGAAAGGATTCAGAACCGTCGACTAAATTATTGTGGATTTCTCACAAGCAAGACGTGATCAAACCCCAGAACTGTAAGGGTGTTGGATTCGTTAGAATCACATAGTGTTGTGGATTAGATTATTGACTCTAGTGCAAGTGGGAGACTGTTGGAAATATGCCCTAGAGGCAATAATAAATTAGTTATTATTATATTTCTTTGTTCATGATAATCGTTTATTATCCATGCTATAATTGTATTGATTGGAAACACAATACTTGTGTGGATACATAGACAAAACACTGTCCCTAGTAAGCCTCTAGTTGACTAGCTCGTTGATCAAAGATGGTCAAGTTTTCCTGACCATAGGCAAGTGTTGTTCCTTGATAACGGGATCACATGATTAGGAGAATCATGTGATGGACAAGACCCAAACTATGAACGTAGCATATTGATCGTGTTGTTTTATTGCTATAGTTTTCTGCGTGTCAAGTATTTGTTCCTATGACCATGAGATCATATAACTCACTGGCACCGGAGGAATACCTTGTGTGTATCAAACGTCACAACGTAACTGGGTGACTATAAAGATGCTCTACAGGTATCTCCGAAGGTGTCCGTTGAGTTAGTATGGATCAAAACTGGGATTTGTCACTCCATGTGATGGAGAGGTATCTCGGGGCCCAGTCGGTAATACAACATCACACACAAGCCTTGCAAGCAATGTGACTTAGTGTATGTCACGGGATCTTGTATTACGGAATGAGTAAAGGGACTTGACAGTAACGAGATTGAAATAGGTATGCGAATACCGACGATCGAATCTCGGGCAAGTAACATATCGAAGGACAAAGGGAATGACATACGGGGTTATATGAATCCTTGGCACTGAAGTTCAACCGATAAGATCTCGTAGAATATGTAGGATCCAATATGGGCATCCACGTCCCGCTGTTGGATATTGACCGAGGAGTGTCTCGGGTCATGTCTGCATAGTTCTGGAACCCGCAGGGTCTGCACACTTAAGGTTCGGTGACGTTTCGGTATAGTTGAGTTATAGGTGTTGGTAACTGAAAGTTGTTTGGAGTCCCGGATGAGATCCAGGACGTCACGAGGAGCTCCGGAATGGTCTTGAGGTAAAGATTGATATGTAGGAAGTCCTGTTTTGGTCACCGGAAAAGTTTCGGGCTCATCGGTAGTGTACCGGGAGTGCCGGGAGGGGTGCCAGGTACCATCCGGAAGGGTGTCACGCCCCAAGGGGTCTCATGGGCTATGGGAATAGATAAACCAGCCCCTGGTGGGCTGGAATAAGTTCCCACTAAGGCCCATAAGGTTTGAGAAGGAAAAAACACAAGGTGGAAAGAATTTCCAAGTGGGAAGGTGGAATCCTACTCCAAGTAGGATTGGAGTAGAACTCCTCCACCTCCTATTTCGGCCAAACCTTGAGGGTTTGAGGCTGCCTCCTCCCCTCCCTCCCTCCTATATATACTATAGGTATTGAGTGTTTTTGAGACACAACTTTGCCACGTGCTGCTCGACCCTATATCACGCAGTTTTTCCTCTAGATCGTATTTCTGCAGAGCTCGGGCGGAGCACCGCTGAGATAGATCACCACCAACCTCCGGAGTGCCGTCACGCTGTCGGGGAACTCATCTACCTTTGTGTCTCTCTTGCTGGATCAAGAAGGCCGAGATCATCGTCAAGCTGTACATGTGGTGAACGCAGAGGTGCCGTCCGTTAGGCACTAGATTTTAGCGGATCGTGGGACGGATCGCGGGACGGTTCGTGGGACGGTTCGCGGGGTGGATCGACGGACGTGAGGACGTTCCACTACATCAACCGCGTTTCTTAACGCTTCCTGTTGTGTGATCTACAAGGGTACGTAGATCCAAATCTCCTCCCGTAGATGGACATCACCATGATAGGTCTTCGTGCATGTAGAAAATTTGTGTTACCCATGCGACGTTCCCCAACACTTATTATTGTCAATGATACTTATGTGCCCCTTGATTTTCTTATTATGGACATTGAATGTGATCCTTCATGTCCAATTATTTTTGGACGTCCTTTTCTCCGCACCATGGGTGCTATCATTGACATGAAAGAGGGAATTATTAAATTCCAATTTCCTCTTAAAAAGGGAATGGAACACTTCCCTATAAATAAGATTAAGTTACCTTATAAGTCCGTTACTCGGGCAAGCTATTCTTTTGGAGTTGATAACACTTGATCTTCTTGCATTATGCCTAGCTCAAAGGCATAAAAGAAAGTGCTTGTTGGGAGGCAACCCAATAATTTTTTACTTTCTGTTTTAGTGGTCTTGATGTGTGTTACTACCGTAGCAACATCATCGTATCTTTATTTTTAAGCTTTGTGCCAAGTTATAGACTCTGATTGCAAGAAAGTTCAAAAGTTGTGACATTCTGTCCAAAAACAGATTTTGTCCGCTTAACGGAAACATTCGCCAAAAATGACCAGATCATATTTTTGACCTCAATTGCTTTGACAGCATGATCTATATAATTTAGTTTCTGGCATTTGTTCTGAGTTTTTTTATTTGAGTTGCAGAAGTGCCCCGAATAAATTATTTACTACCTGTTGTTCTGTTTTTCAGAAATTCTGCCATGTTTTGTGTTTTCATTGTTTTGCGAATCCTAAGCTTGATTTTTATTTGCAAAAATCTTTTGGCATTCATGAGAAGCAGTAGATTATCATGGAAATATTTATTTCCAGCAGGTATTGAATTATTTTATTAAGGGTACTAACCACTCTAATCAACTTATGATGAGTTTTGTATGAAGGGAGTTTTCAAGTATGCGATGGGAGAGATGATGAAAGGAGATACAGGAGTGTCAAACGCTCAAGCTTGGGGATGACCCCATGCATCCCAAGAAATATTCACGGAGACTCAAGTGTCTAAGCTTGGGGATGCCCCCATGCATCCCCTTTTCTATCAACAACCATGACGTCGTCCATCTCCATGCTATATTTTTATCACTTCATATGATATGTGCTATGCTTGGAGCGTCCCGCTATTTGATTTTTAGTTTGTTTTAGTTTTCCTTGCTGGTCATAACAAGTCGTAACCTAGCCTACCTTGTTTGGGAGAGACACACGCTCCATTCCACTCTAGAACACAGCATAGGTTTTCATGCTTATCTTTTTGTGTGTTCTTCATCTTTTCGTAGCTACTGTCATGCTTAGCTGTTAGTTTTCATGCTTATCTTTTTCAGAGCTTTTATTTAGGTTGATTTTGGAACTCTCTTGAGTTATCATGCTTATCTTGTTTAGAGAGTTGGCTTGTTGCACTGAGTTGTGTGTCTTGCATGAGTAGGTAATTGAGGTTGCTATTTAAGTATAGTAGTAACTTCCAATAGTTTTGAGGTATTGATTTGAGTAATGTTTGGACTATTGGTGCCAAGAGCTTGAGCTTATTAGTTATAGGTGTCGTATTTTGGGAAATCTGTGTGTTTTTCAAAAACTAAAAAATAGTTGAGAACTCTAGCTACTAAATTGATCACTAACCTTTTTTAGTTGGAAATATGCCCTAGAGGCAATAATAAATTAGTCATTATTATATTTCTTTGTTCATTATAATCGTTTATTATCCATGCTATAATTGTATTGATTGGAAACTCAAATACATGTGTGGACACATAGACATAACATTGTCCCTAGTAAGCCTCTGGTTGACTAGCTCGTTGATCAAAGATGGTCAAGGTTTCCTGACCATAGACAAGTGTTGTCACTTGATAACGGGATCACATCATTGGGAGAATGATGTGATGGACAAGACCCAAATTATAAACGTAGCATATGATCGTGTCAATTTATTGTTATTGTTTTATGCATGTCAATGTAGGTGTTCCTATGACCATGAGATCATGCAACTCCTGGACACCGGAGGAATACCTTGTGGGTTATCAAACGGCGCAACGTAACTTGGTGTCTATAAAGATGCTCTACAGGTATCTACAAAGGTGTCTGTTGGGTTGGCATGGATCAAGACTGGGATTTGTCACTCCGTGTGACGGAGAGGTATCTCGGGGCCCACTGAGTAATACAACATCACAATAAGCCTTGCAAGCAATGTGACTAAGAAGTTAGTCACGGGATCTTGTATTACGGAACGAGTAAAGAGACTTGCCGGTAACGAGATTGAACTAGGTATAGAGATATCGACGATCGAATCTCGGGCAAGTAATATACCGAAGGACAAAGGGAATAGCATACGGGATTATATGAATCCTTGACACAGAGGTTCAACCGATAGAGATCTCCGTAGAATATGTAGGAGCCAATATGGACATCCAGGTCCCGCTATTGGTTATTGACCGGGGAGTGTCTCAAGTCATGTCTGCATAGTTCTCGAACCCGCAGGGTCTGCACAGTTAAGGTTCGGTGACGTTTTGGTATAGTTGAGTTATATGTGTTGGTGACTGAAGTTTTGTTCGGAGTCCCGGATGATATCCCGGACGTCACGAGGAGTTCCGCAATGGTCTGGAAACGAAGATTGATATATAGGAAGTTGGTGTTTGGATTCTGGAAGGTTTTCGGGCATTGCCTGGAATGTACCGGGAGTGACGTGTGGGTTCCGTGGGCCCACCACGCCCCAAGGGGTCGACATGGGTTTATTGGATGCGCAATAAGGCATAATTGGCTGACAAAGTCATCCAAGGAAATCCCATGAGGAAAAAGTGGAAAATCCAAAAGAGGTGTGAAAATTAGGAAGGAGTCCTAATCCAATTGGGATTGGAGGAGGACTACTCCCTCCTCCAATTCGATTGACGGCTTGGAGGCTCCCTTGAGCCTCAAGGCTAGCCCCTCCCCTCCTCCTATATATACTAGAGGTTTTAGGGTTTTTCAGACACAACTTTGCCACGTGCAACTCAAACCTATACCTCGTAGTTCTCCCTCTAGATCAGATTTCTACGGAGCTCGGGCGGAGCCCTGCACGAATAGATCATCACCATCACCGGCGCGCCGTCACGCTGCCGGAGAACTCATCTACTTCCATGTCTCTCTTGCTATATCAAGAAGGCGGAGATCGTCATCGAGCTGTACGTGTGCTGAACGCGGAGGTGTTGTCCGTTCGGTGCTAGATCGTGGGACGACGGTGATTTGAATCACGAAGTTGTACCACTACATCAATCGCGTTTCTTAACGCTTCCTGCTTAACGGTTTACAAGGGTATGTGGATATGATCTCCCTCTCGTAGATGAACATCTGATAGGTCTTCGTGTGCGTAGGAAAATTTTTGTTTCCCATGCAACGTTCCCCAACAATGGCATCATGAGATAGGTTCATGCGTAGATGTAATCTCGAGTAGACCGCAAAAGTTTCGTGGGCATTGATGTTCGATTTGCTGCCCTCCTTAGTCTTTTCTCGATTTGGCGGTATTGTTGGATTGAAGCGGCCCGGACCAACCTTACTCGTACGCTTACGAGAGACCAGTTTCATCGACTAACATGCAACTTGTTGCATAAAGATGACTAGCGGGTGTCTATTTCTTCTACTTTAGTTGAATTGGATTTGACCGAGGCAGTCCTTGGAGATAGGTTAAATAGCAATTTGCACATCACCGTTGTGGCTTTGCGTAAGTAAGATGCGATCATACTAGATACCCATAACAGTCACGTAAAACATGCAACAACAAATTAGAGGACGTCTAACTTGTTTTTGCAGGGTATGCATGTGATGTAATATGGCCAAAGACATGATGTGATATATTGGATGTATGAGATGATCATGTTGTAATAGTTAAATATAGACTTGCACGTCGATGCTACGGCAACCGACAGGAGCCATAGGGTTGTCTTTAAACTAACGTTTGTGCTTGTAGATGTGTTTACTATGTTGCTAGGTTGTAGCTTTAGTAGTAATAGCATAGATAGCACGAAAATCTCGATGGCGGCACGATGATGGAGATCATGATGATGGAGATCATGGTGTGGTGCTGGTGATGATGAAGATCATGCCGGTGCTTTGGTGATGGAGATCAAGAAGCACAAGATCATGGCCATATATCATGTCACTTATGAATTGCATGTGATGTTAATCCTTTTATGCACCTTATCTTGCTTAGAACGACGGTAGCATTATGAGGTGATCCCTCACTAAAATTTCAAGATAAAATTATGTTCTCCCCGACTGTGCACCGTTGCGACAGTTCATCGTTTTGAGACACCAAAAAATTTCAAGATCCCTCACCAACTGACTCAACGTTCACATACAACGGGTGCAAAACAGTTGCACACGCGGAACACTCGGGTTAAACTTGACGAGTCTAGCATCTACAGACATGGCCTCGAAACACAAGAAACCGAAAGGTCGAGCATGAATCATATAGTTGATATGATCAACATGGAGATGTTAACCACTGAAACTATACTCAACTCACGTGATGATCGGATTTGAGTTAGTGGATTTGGATCATGCGCCACTCGAATGACTAGAGTGATGTCTATTTGAGTGGGAGTTCTTAAGTAATATGATTAATTGAACTAATTATCATGAACATAGTCAAAATGTCTTTGCGAATTATGTTGTAGCTTGTTGTAGCTCTACTGTTTTTATATGTTCCTGGAGAAAATTTAGTTGAAAGATGATAGTAGCAATTTTTTGGACTAAGTTCGTGAACTGAGGATTGTCCTCATTGGTGCGCAGAAGGCTTATGTCCTCAATGCACCGCTCGGTGTGCTGTACCTCGAGCGTCGTCTCTGGATGTTGCTGTTGGGGAATGTCGCATGGGAAACAAAAAAATTCCTACGC
The DNA here is from genome assembly GCF_904849725.1 of Hordeum vulgare subsp. vulgare. Taxonomy (NCBI): domain Eukaryota; kingdom Viridiplantae; phylum Streptophyta; class Magnoliopsida; order Poales; family Poaceae; genus Hordeum; species Hordeum vulgare. Next base: position 382,526,125 of record NC_058518.1, on the reverse strand, counting down.
GCACGAAGACCTATCATGGTGATGTCCATTTACGAGAGGAGATTTGGATCTACGTACCCTTGTAGATCGCACAGCAGGAAGCGTTAAGAAACGCGGTTGATGTAGTGGAACTTCCTCACGTCTCTTGATCCGCCCCGCGAACCATCCCATGAACCGTCCCGCGATTCGTCCCACGATATGTCATGCGATCCGTCCCGCGAACCGTCTCGCGATCCGTTGCACGAACCGTCTTGCGATCCATCTCACGATCTGTTCCGATCTAGTGCCGAACGGACGGCACCTCCGTGTTCAGCACACGTACAGCTCGACGATGATCTCAGCCTTCTTGATACAGCAAGAGATATGGAGAGATAGATGAGTTCCCCGGCAGCGTGGGTAGATGAGTTCCCCGGCAGCGTGACGGCGCTCCGGAGGTTGGTGGTGATCTATCCCAGCAGGGCTCCGCCCGAGCTCCGCAGAAATACGATCTAGAGGAAAAACCGTGGAGGTATGTGGTCGGGTTGCCGTGGCAAAGTTGTGTCTCAAAAACACTCAATACCTCTAGTATATATAGGAGGGAGGGAGGGGAGGAGGCAGCCTCAAACCCTCAAGGTTTGGCCGAAATTGGAGGTGGAGGAGTCCTACTCCAATCCTACTTGGAGTAGGATTCCACCTTCCCACTTGGAAACTCTTTCCACCTTGTGTTTTTCCTTCTCAAACCTTATGGGCCTTAGTGGGAACTTATTCCAGCCCACTAGGGGCTGATTTATCTCTTCCCAAAGGCCATGAGACCCCTTGGGGCATGACACCCCTCCCGATGGTCCCCGGCACCCCTCCCGGCACTCCCGGTACACTACCGATGAGCCCGAAACTTTTCCGGTGACCAAAACAGGACTTCCTATATATCAATCTTTACCTCCGGACCATTCCGGAGCTCCTCATGACGTCCTGGATCTCATCTCGGACTCCGAACAACTTTCGGTTACCAACACCTATAACTCAACTATACCGAAACGTCACCGAACCTTAAGTGTGCAGACCCTGCGGGTTCGAGAACTAGGTAGACATGACCCGAGACACTCCTCGGTCAATATCCAATAGCGGGACCTGGATGCCCATATTGGATCCTACATATTCTCCGAAGATCTTATCGGTTGAACCTCAGTGTCAAGGATTCATATAATCCCGTATGTCATTCCCTTTGTCCTTCGGTATGTTACTTGCCCGAGATTTGATCGTCGGTATCCGGATACCTATTCAATCTCGTTACCGGCAAGTCTCTTTACTCGTTCCGTAATACAAGATCACGTGACTTACACTAAGTCACATTGCTTGCCAGGCTTGTGTGTGATGTTGTTTTACCGAGTGGGCCCCGAGATACCACTCCGTCACACGGAGTGACAAATCCCAGTCTTGATCCATACTAACTCAATGGACACCTTCGGAGATACCTGCAGAGCATCTTTATAGTCACCCAGTTACGTTGTGACGTTTGATACACACAAGGCATTCCTCCGGTGTCAGTGAGTTATATGATCTCATGGTCATAGGAAGAAATACTTGACACGCAGAAAAACAGCAGCAACTAAATGACACGATCAACATGCTACGTTCATTAGTTTGGGTCTAGTCCATCACATGATTCTCCTAATGATGTGATCCCGTTATGAAGTGATAACACTTGCCTATGGTCAGGGAACCTTGACCATCTTTGATCAACGAGCTAGTCAACTAGAGGCTTACTAGGGACAGTGTTTTGTCTATGTATCCACACAAGTATTGTGTTTCCAATCAATACAATTATAGCATGGATAATAAACGATTATCATGAACAAAGAAATATAATAATAACTAATTTATTATTGCCTCTAGGGCATATTTCCAACAGTCTCCCACTTTGCACTAGAGTCAATAATCTAGTTCACATCACCATGTGATTTCAACGAATCCAACACCCAGATAGTTCTGGGGTCTGATCACGTCTTGCTCGTGAGAGAGGTTTTAGTCAACGGTTCTGAAACTTTCAGATCCGTGTGTTCTTTACAAATCTTTATGTCATCTTTATAGATGCTGCTACTACGTGTTATTCAGAAATACTCCAAATATCTACTCTACTATACGAATTCGTTTCACTACTCATAGTTATTCAGATTAGTGTCAAAGCTTGCATCGACATAACCCTTTACGACGAATTCTTTAACCACCTCCATAATCGAGAAAAATTCCTTAGTCCACTTAGTTACTAAGGATAACTTTGACCGCTGCTAGTGATTCAATCATGGACCACACTCTGTACCTCTCAACAGACTTTAAGGCAAGGCACACATCAGGTGCAGTACTCAGCATGGCATACTTCAGATTCTACGGCCAAGGCATAGAAGACGACCTTCGTCTGTTCTCTTTATTCTGCCGGGGTCGGGTTTTGAGTCTTACTCAAATTCACACCTTACAACACAACCAAGAACTCCTTCTTTGCTGATCTATTTTGAACTCTTTCAAAAACTTGTCAAGGCATGCATCTTGTTGAAACTTCTATTAAGCGTTTCGATCTATCTCCATAGATCTTGATGCTCAATGTTCAAGTAACGCATTCCATGTATTGCTTTGAAAAACTCCTTTCAAATAACCTTTTATGCTTTACAGAAATTCTACATTACTTCTGATCCACAATATGTCAACCACATATACTTATCAGAAATTCTACGGTGCTCCCACTCACTTCTTTGGAAATACAAGTTTCTCATAAACCTTGTACAAACCCAAAATCTTTGATCATCTCATCAAAGTGTATATTCCAACTCCGAGATGCTTGCACTAGTCCATTGAAGCATCGCTGGAGCTTGCATACTTGTTAGTATCTTCAGGATCGACAAAACCTTCCGGTTGTATCACATACAATTTTTCCTCAAGGAAAACGTTGAGGAAACAATGTTTTGACATCCCATGTGCAATATTTCATAAATAATGCAGCAACTACTAACATAATTCTAACAGACTTTTAGCATCGCTACGAGTGAGAAAGTCTCATCATAGTCAACTATTTGATCTTGTCAGAAACATATTTGCGACAAGTCGAGCGTTTCTTAATAGTGACTTATCACCATCATCGTCTGTCTTCCTTTTAAAGATCCATCTTTACTTAATAGTCTTACTACCATCAAGCAGTTCCTCCAAAGTCTACACTTTGTTTTATACATGGATCCTCTCTCGGATTTCATGGCCTCCAGCCATTTGTCGGAATCCGGGCCCACCATTGCTTCTCCATAACTCATAGGTTCATTGTTGCTCAACAACATGACCTCCAAGACAGGGTTACCATACCACTCTATAGTAGTACGCGACCTTTGTGGACCTACGAGGTTTGTAGTATCTTGATCCAAAGCTCCAATGATCACTATCATCAGCTTCCACTTCAATTGGTGTAGGCGCCACAGGAACAACTTCCTGCGCCCTGCTACACACTAGTTGAAGTGACGGTTCAATAACCTCATCAAGTTCCACCACTATCCCACTCAATTCTTTCGAGAGAAACCTTTCCTCAAGAAAGGACCCGTTTTCTAGAAACAAACACTTTGCTTACGGATCTGAGATAGGAGATGTATCCAACTATTTTGGATATCCTATGAAGATGCATTTATCCGCTTTGGGTTCGAGCTTATCTGACTGAAACTCTTTCACATAAGTGTCGCAGCCCCAATCTTTCAAGAAACGACAATTTAGAGTTCTCTAAACCTCAATCTATACTGTGTCATCTCAATGGAATTACGCGGTGCCCTATTTAAAGTGAATGCGGTTGTCTCTAATGCATAACCCATAAATGATTGCGGTAATTCGATAAGAGACATCATAGTATGCACCATATCAAATAGGTCGCGGCTATGACGTTCGGACACACCATCACACCATGGTGTTCTTGGTGGCATGAATTGTGAAACAACTTCCTCATTGTCTTAACTGTGTACCAAAACTTGCAACTCAGATATTCATCTCTATGATCATATCGTAGATAGTTTATCCTCTTGTTACGACGATGTAACATCCCAATTTTCCTAATTGGGAATGTTTTACATTCTCGCTAAGCATCTATGCATATTGATTGAAATAAAGTTTGCATTTGAATTCCTTCGACTTTTTCTTTTGCATTTCTATTTTTTCTTCACACGAGAAGTGTCGGGAAATGATCTCTTGCACGCAAGAGAGAGCGGAGGAAAATGACCCTCCAAAATGTGAGGCATCTCTGAAATATTTGGAGCCAAGAAATCCAAAGTTTTGTCATGAAAATGATTGCCAAAAAGAAATAAAGCATTTAGGGGAATTTCTGAAAAAACATTTTTTTAAGTTTTTATTTTTGCCTTGGAAAAATGTTAATCGAGTAGAGGATATTTTTCTGATTTTTTCGGTATATAATACCCCTATATTTGGATTTTATTTTATTCATTTTTATTAGTTTTTACTTTCTATTTTTGAAAAATAGGAAAGATAGCGTTTTTTTTATTAGGAAACCGCCGCGGGCGGCATTTAAGTGTTTGGGCCGAATCGCACCTTAGCCGGGATCCGAAATCCCTTCGGATCGACCGACCGATCGAGCCCCCCAGCACCCCTCTCCCTGCCGCGTGGGACCCCCTGACCGACCCCAACCCGAGTCGGCCCCCATCCTTCCTCCTTCCTCCTCTTTCCTAACCCGAGCCCGAGCTCCTTCCTTCCCATGGCTGCACCGATCCCCTCTCCCCGGATCTCCCTGCCCCTTCCCACCCGAGGCCCCCTCTCCCCCTATAAATACCCCCACCGCACGCCGCACCCCGTTCCCCACCTCGCCACGTCGTCCCGCCGCCCCAAGACGCCCCTGCTGCACCCGCCGGAGCCCCGAGCTCGGCCTAGACTCCGGCCGCTCCACTGCACCGCCCCGACATCCCCGACCTCTCCTCGCGCCACCAGCGTGCCGGCCGCCCTCGTCCGCATCGACTGGAGCTTCCGCCGCCGCCGGAGACCCCCTGGAGCGCCTCCCACGTCCACACCCGAGCCACCGCCGCCGTCAAGCCCTCGCCGGAGAACTCCCACGCCGGTGAGCACCCCCACCCCCTGTTAGCCGTTAGATCGGGTATGAACGCGCTAGATTAGATCTTAGTTACCCCTTCGGTTTTTAAATAAAAACCCGAACGGTTTTCTGCCCCACTTATTTTTAGCCGTAGATTTTCTTAAGTTTCGGCCGTTTGCTCAGTATACCCGCAGCACACACCCCCGCAGCAAATCAGGGATTGCCACATGTCCGTTAGCATCTGTTTTCTTTTTCTGTTTAGTTCAAAAAACAGAAAAGTTTCAATTTTGTTTTGAGCTTAGCTTTTGATCCCGAATTCCAATGAAGTTGAAACTTGTTCCAGTAGATCACAAATTTTCTGTAGTTTTTAAAAAACATATAATTTGTCCATGTTTGAAATTTTCAAATTTGAATTAGGTCAGATTTAGTTTAAACCTTGTTTTGCTTATTCCAGGAGTTTAAAAAATGATTTTGAGTTGATTCTTTTTGCTACTGCTTCCTAGTGATTATATATTAGTGTGGTATAAGTTTCAAAAAAAATTAAATATTTCTACTTGGGTTCTTAACAGAAACAAGTTTCTGCCTTAGTGACGTGTAGTGAATTCCTTCACTTAGGCCATAGCAACTATTTACTTGTGATGTTATTTTTACTTGTTGTTTGATTGTAGTGCTTATGGTGTGTATTTTTTTTGTATCGGTAGATCACCCGGAGTGCGAAGCTTGTTACTTAGAAGCACTCGATCAAGACAACTATCATCAAGGCAAGTCATTTTGATCATACTATTTCCTATGTTTTTCGATGCATGGTAGTTTCACCTTTCTTTGCCCAATTGCATGCTGCTTAGGTACTTGGAAATTTTAGTATAGGTTGTAGTATCATGTGGTAGGCACACAACAACCCCGATACTTGGCCCCGGGACGACAAATTTCATATTGCTATGCTTGAGTAGACGGGATTTCGGTTGAGTGCATAACACGAGTGATGCGAGGTTGATTAAATAATCAAGACCGGTTAAGACAAGATTTTCAAGACCTCGGACGCAATGCAACTCTGCATGAAGGACGGTTGATCGGTTTCCTGGAGAAACCAGTGGATGACCCGAGATGCTGGAGACGGCCATGACATCTTGCGGAAAGCTTCACCCAGGCTCGAAGAGACGGACGGAGGCTTCAAGACCCAAGGGTTACCTGCACAGCCACAAGTCATTATGGGCTTTGGCTTGGTTGGACAATGTGGCGACTCTAGACAGGCGGTGCTAGCAGATGTAGAAGAACGGTAGGAACGGATGGGCACCGACAGGGATCCAGAGGGACCCGTTGAAAGACCATTTTTGATCATCCGGTCTTCAAACACCCTGAAGTGCGAGGACATACACAGAGGCGATCAAATCTTGTGGGGAACGTGTGCAAAACTCTGCAGAGTGCCCAACCTAATCGATTAGCCGTGTCCACGGTCATGGACAACTTGAGCCAAAGGCATTGAAATTCCCCTGAACTCTCGACACAACTTAATAATGATGTGAGTGTTAACAACAACTCGGGTACGAGAATTGGTTGGCGGAACCATCTCGTTAACAACAAACAATGTAGTAATATTTTGCTTCTAGCCCCTCTTGTTGTAGGATAAAATTTGCTTTATGCAAAACTTATAGCCCCACCTGCCAAATATGCATGTAGAGATAGTTGATTATTATTTTACCCCTCTTTTGATGACTTGCGGGCATATTTCATATGCTGACCTACACGGCTGCAACGTATCATGTTGCAGAGTACTTTTCCGACCAGGAGTGAGGCTACGATCTACGCTCAGCGACATGCCCTGGAGTCGGATGGACTCGTCTACCTGATGCTTCCGCTAGTCTTCGTTAGATATCTCATGAGATGGCCTTCAGCCACTTTATTGTAATCCTTTATTGTAATAAAGTACTCGTTATGACATTTCGATTAATAAAGCCGTGTGATTGAACTCTTGAATATATACATTAATGTACTGAGTGTGTACCAGCATGATCTTGGGATGGTACGGAAACACCAGAGGCTTGACTCGTCTTGAGTCGGGTCGCTACAGAAATGGTATTCAGAGCACACGCTGACCGTAGGACGTAACCTCTAGGAATGGAAAAGCCTTAGGAAGAAAACTATTTTCTTATGTCTATAAATCCTCTATTTCCTCTTCTGATCATTTCTCACTTCTCTCCGATTTTCCAATGTTTTAGATGGCCACCTTCATCCCCGTTAAGTTCACGGAGTTTTGCCAGCCCGACGCCACTATGCCTTTCGGAAAGGAACTGATACAGATCACCAAGGACTTGAGGGTTGCTCTGTCGACTATCACAGGGAAGCCGACTTCGTCTTACCCGGAGGATTCACGCTACAAGATCGAGGTGCACGTTCCAGGAAGGACATTCGAGCCGTGCACTGAGCCGGTGGATTTCAAGTTCATCGCACCAAACTGGATTCTCGGAAGGGACATGGTGGTCCATTGTGCACTCGGACGTATCAAGGAAGTGTACACAGGCTGCCCTATTTCACCGGACCTATTCACGGTATCCCGGAGAAGAGAAGACTGAGAAATCATCTCAAGCAAGACCAAGGACGCTCTCCTGTCTTATGCCCAGACCTTGGAGAAGCACATTGGGACTCTGGAGCATCGTGTGATCAAGGACGCTAGGAAGATCAAGCAACTGTCGCTCCGGGAACTCGAACTCGAAGAAGCAGCCCGGGAAGCCCACTATGAGCACGAACTGGAGGTGAAGGACTTTCTAGAGAGGATCGAGAAGCTGAAGACTCGAGTTGCATACCTGGAGGAGGAACTGGACATGGGCGAGAACCTTCATCCCGAAGGTGACGTAGCCCCCTTGATCAGCAATGACGAGGACTATGAAGAAAGCTCCATCGAAGGACCCACCACCATGCTTTTCTGAGGAGGACACTTAGACTAGACCACCAAATTTATCTTACCGTTAAACATTTAGGCCGATGTTTAGGTTACCGAATTTTGTATCCCCGTGTGAACCTTTGTGATGGTATTGAATAAAATGTGTGGTGTGATACCTGTTTGTTGCATTTCATATGGGTAGTGTAATTACTCTCAGACCATTGTTCTATGCTTATCTCACCCCTCTACAAACATCAGATGCCTCTGAGACGTGCCCCTGCTTCCAACTTTCCGCCGGAACTCACCCAGTTGATTCAGCAACAGAACACCCTGATGCAGCTGATCATCCAGAACCAGAAAAATAACAACAACCATCATCCACCCCAGGCCGACAATCTCACCCGTTTCCTGAGGTTGAACCTTCCGACTTTCTCCAGTAGCATTGAGCCCATTGTGGCAGATGATTGGCTCCGCAAGATGGAGCGGAAACTTATCACTACTGGTTGTACTGAAGTTGAGAAGGTGCGCTTTGCCGCGCATCAACTTGAAGGCCCTGCAGCTGCATGGTGGGAGAACTACACCACCACATACCCCATTGCTGGAGTCACTTGGGAGCAGTTCAAGCAAGCCTTCCGTACCGCACATGTCTCAGCTGGTGCAATGAGTCTGAAGAAGCGTGAGTTTCGCAACTTACGCCAGGGAAATCGCTCTGTGGCTCAGTATGTCGATGAATTCAGCATGCTCGCCCGTTATGCACCTGGAGATGTGGCCGGTGATGCGGCCAAGCAGGAAAAGTTCTTGGAGGGACTCAATGATGAGCTGAGCATTCAGCTGACTGTAGCCACCTTCAACAACTACAAGGAGTTGGTAGATAAGGCCCTCATCTTGGAGGGGAAACACCAACAGATGGAGAACCGCAAGCGGAAGTGTGGGAATGGAAAGTTCAACTCCGGCACACACCAGAAGCCTCGCTACACACCCTATTCAGGGAATACCGGGACTAGATCCGGTAAGTTTGGAGGACACGTCCAGCATAATCACCCAGTGCACAACCATGGATGCCACAACCATGGAGGAAATGGGAACCACCGCAACAACAGCAACTTCAAGAATGGCGGTACTGGCACTCAGCAGCATTCAACTCCAGCTCAGAAGGATCTGAATCACATCACCTGCTTCAAGTGTCAGAAGACGGGACACTATGCCACTGAATGTCCCCAGAACAAGCAGGGAAATGGAAACGGCAACGGCAACTCTGCAGCAAAGAAGCCCAATCCGTTTCCTCGAGCTCAGGTGAATCACGTTGATGTTGAAGAGGTCTATGATCACCCCGATACTGTGGTTGGTAAGTTTTTGCTAAATTCACGTCCAGTATTGGTACTTTTTGATTCCGGTGCAACGCATTCATTCATATCAAGGGTAGTTGTGGAAAAGTATAGTTTGCCAACTAGAACCCTCAGCCAGCCTATTAAGGTCAGTTCCCCAAGAGGCATGATGATAGCCGGGATAGGATGCCATGCTTTGAGTCTCAACATCGGGAACCATAATTTTCCCACCGACCTCATCGTATTAGAGTCCCAGGGATTGGATATAATCCTAGGCATGGATTGGTTGGCCAAGTATGAAGGGAATATTGATTGTGCCCTTAAGTCTATTTTGCTCACCACCCCCGAGCAAAAGCGGATTAAGTACGTGTCTCAACGCCCGACACGGAGTAAACGAGTAAACTCTCTCACGAGAGTAGTCCAGGAGGAAGTACCGATTGTATAGGAATACCCAGATGTATTTCCGGAGGAATTGCCGGGCATGCCACCTGATAGAGAGATTGAGTTCCTGATCGAGCTATTACCCGGAACAGCCCCGATATCCAAGAGACCCTATCGGATGCCCGCTAATGACTTGGTAGAAATCAAGAAGCAAATTAAGGAGTTGTTGGACAAAGGGTATATTCGCCCAAGTTCTTCACCTTGGGGAGCCCCAGTGCTCTTGGTTGAAAAGAAGGATAAGTCCTTGAGAATGGTTGTCGATTATCGTGCATTGAACGAGGTGACCATCAAGAACAAGTACCCCTTGCCGATGATCAATGATCTGTTTGATCAGTTAGTTGGAGCCCGAATATTCTCCAAGATCGATCTTCGATCCGGGTATCATCAGTTGAAGATTCGTGAACAGGATATACCCAAGACAGCCTTCACCACTCGGTACGGCTTGTATGAGTAAACGGTCATGTCATTTGGACTGACTAATGCTCCGGCATATTTTATGAATCTGATGAACAAGGTATTTATGGAATACTTGGACAAGTTTGTCGTGGTGTTCATCGATGACATACTGATATTCTCCAAGAACGAGGAGGAACACAAGGAACATCTACGTCTAGTTCTGGAGAAACTTTGAGAGCATAAGCTGTATGCAAAGTTTAGCAAATGTGAGTTTTGGTTGAAGGAAGTCGGATTCCTCGGACACGTCATCTCAGGAGAAGGAATAGCAGTGGACCCTGCCAAGGTCGCAGCAGTCACCGAATGGGTAGCACCCACTTCAGTCAAGGAGATCCGCAGTTTCCTCTGACTTGCCGGATATTACCGGAGGTTCATTGAGAATTTCTCAAAGATCGCCAAGCCCATGACAGAGTTGTTGAAGAAGGAGTCCAAGTATGTTTGGACTGAGGAATGTGAAACCAGTTTTCAAGAGTTGTAGAAACGTCTGGTTACAACCCCAGTGCTGATATTGCCGAACATTCGGAAGGATTTCCAGGTTTACTGTGACGCTTCTCGTCAAGGACTCGGAGGAGTGCTCATGCATGAAGGTAAAGTTGTAGCCTATGCATCCAGACAGCTCAGACCCCATGAGTTGAATTACGCCACACATGAATTGGAACTAGCAGTCGTAGTGCACGCTCTTAAGACCTGGAGACATTTCCTGATCGAAAATAGTTGTGATGTTTACACTGATCAGAAGAGCCTGAAATATATCTTCACACAGAAGGAGTTGAACCTCAGACAGAGGCGATGGCTAGAGTTCATCAAGGACTATGACATGAGATTGCATTATCACCTAGGAAAGGCAAATGTTGTACCCGATGCGTTGAGCCGCAAGAGTTATGTGAACACACTCATAGCAGGAGGGTTACCCCAGGAGTTAGCCGATGACCTCCGAGATCTCAAATTGGAAATAGTTCCAAGAGGATTTGTTGCCACACTAGAAATTTAGTCCACTTTGACAGAAAAGATCCGCGAGGCACAGAAATCAGACAAGGAGATAGCTGAGATTAAGCAGAAAATGAAAGACGGGAAGGCTAAAGGTTTTCGTGAGGATGAACACGGAACTTTATGGTTTGAGGATCGCATTTATGTGCCCAATGATCCCGAACTCAGGAAGTTGATACTTCAGGAGGCCCATGATTCCCCGTACTCGATACACCCCGGCAACACCAAGATGTATCTGGATCTGAAAGAAAGTTTCTGGTGGACAGGAATGAAGAAAGACATTGCCGAGTTCGTAGCAATATGCGATGTTTGTCAGCGAGTAAAAGCCGAGCATCAGAAGCCAGCAGGTTTGCTCCAACCTCTACCGATACCCGAGTGGAAATGGGAAAAGCTTGGTATGGACTTCATCACAGGATTACCCAGGACCCGTTCTGGGTATGATTCTATTTGGGTTGTGGTCGGTCGTTTGACCAAGGTAGCTCACTTCATTCCTGTGAAGACTAATTACACGAGTGCCAAGCTGGCCAAGATATATATGACCAGGATCGTATGTCTGCACGGAGTACCGAAGAGTATTGTGTTAGATAGAGGGACTCAGTTCACATCAAAATTTTGGCACCAACTGCATGAAACCTTGGGAACGAGATTGGAGTTCAGTACAGCTTTTCACCCACAGACAGATGGACAGACCGAGAGAGTCAATCAGATTCTGGAGGACATGTTGAGAGCTTGCGCACTAGACTATGGGTCAAGTCGGGATGACAATTTGCCTTATGCCGAGTTCTCATACAACAACAGCTACCAGACCAGTCTGAAGATGGCCCCTTTCGAAGCTCTATATGGAAGGAGGTGCAGAACACCGTTGATGTGGGATGGAGTTGGAGACCGACAACTTTTTGGTCCCGACCTTATCCGAGATTCTGAAGAGAAGGTCAAGCTAATTCGTGACCGACTCAAGATAGCTCAGTCGAGGCAGAAAAGTTATGCTGACAGCAAACGCAAGGAAGTAACCTACGAAGTGGGAGACCGAGCATATCTTCGGGTGTCTCCACTCCGAGGAATCAAGAGATTTGGTGTGAAAGGAAAGTTAGCACCCCGATTCATTGGCCCCTACAAATTTCTTGAACGTAGAGGTGAAGTTGCATATAAACTGGAACTGCCAGAAGGATTGTCCGGAGTTCATGATGTCTTCCATGTTTCCCAGTTGAAGAAATGCCACGCTGAGATGGCTGATGTTCCGTTGAGAGATACAGTGCCCCTAGAGGCCATACAGCTTGACAGTGATCTGACGTATGAGGAGAAACCCGTCAGGATTCTCGAGACTGCCAACAGAGTTACCCGCAGCAAGATCATCAAGTTCTGCAAGGTGTTGTGGAGCCACCACACCGAGGAAGAAGCCACCTGGGAACGAGAAGAAGATCTTCGTCGAGACCACCCGCACCTATTTTCTAGCCAACCCGAATCTCGAGGGCGAGATTCATCTTAAGGTGGGTAGGTTTGTAACATCCCAGTTTTCCTAATTGGGAATGTTTTACATTCTAGCTAAGCATCTATGCATATTGATTGAAATAAAGTTTGCATTTGAATTCCTTCGACTTTTGCTTTTGCATTTCTATTTTTTCTTCACACGAGAAGTGCCGGGAAATGATCTCTTGCACACAAGAGAGAGCGGAGGAAAATGACCCTCTAAAATGTGAGGCATCTCTGAAATATTTGGATCCAAGAAATCCAAAGTTTTATCGTGAAAATGATTGCCAAAAAGAAATAAAGCATTTAGGGGAATTTCTGAAAAAACATTTTTTTAAAGTTTTTATATTTGCCTTGGAAAAATGTTAATCGAGTAGAGGATATTTTTCTGATTTTTTCGGTATATAATACCCCTATATTTGGATTTTATTTTATTCCTTTTTATTAGTTTTTACTTTCTGTTTTTGAAAAATAGGAAAGATAGCGTTTTTTTTATTAGGAAACCGCCGCGGGCGGCATTTAAGTGTTTGGGCCGAATCGCACCTTAGCCGGGATCCGAAATCCCTTCGGATCGGCCGACCGACCGAGCCCCCCAGCACCCCTCTCCCTGCCGCGTGGGACCCCCTGACCGACCCCAACCCGAGCCGGCCCCCTTCCTTCCTCCTTCCTCCTGTTTCCTAACCCGAGCCCGAGCTCCTTCCTTCCCATGGCTGCACCGATCCCCTCTCCCCGGATCTCCCTGCCCCTTCCAACCCGAGGCCCCCTCTCCCCCTATAAATACCCCCATCGCACGCCGCACCCCGTTCCCCACCTCGCCATGCCGTCCCGCCGCCCCAAGCCACCCCTGTTGCACCCGCCGGAGCCCCGAGCTCGGCCTAGACTCCGGCCGCTCCACTGCACCGCCCCGACATCCCCGATCTCTCCTCGCGCCACCAGCGTGCCCGCCGCCCTCGTCCGCATCGACTGGAGCTTCCACCGCCGCCGGAGACCCCCTGGAGCGCCTCCCACGTCCACACCCGAGCCACCGCCACCGTCAAGCCCTCGCCGGAGAACTCCCACGCCGGTGAGCACCCCCACCCCCCTGTTAGTTGTTGGATCGGGTATGAACGCGCTAGATTAGATCTTAGTTACCCCTTCGGGTTTTAAATAAAAACCCGAACGGTTTTCTGCCCCACTTATTTTTAGCCGTAGATTTTCTTAAGTTTCGGCCGTTTGCACAGTATACCCGCAGCACACACCCCCGCAGCAAATCAGGGATTGCCACATGTCCGTTAGCATCTGTTTTCTTTTTCTGTTTAGTTCCAAAAACATAAAAGTTTCAATTTTGTTTTGAGCTTAGCTTTTGATCCCGAATTCCAATGAAGTTGAAACTTGTTCCAGTAGATCACAAACTTTCTGTAGTTTTTAAAAAACATATAATTTGTCCATGTTTGAAATTTTCAAATTTGAATTAGGTCAGATTTAGTTTAAACCTTGTTTTGCTTATTCCAGGAGTTTAAAAAATGATTTTGAGTTGATTCTTTTTGCTACTGCTTCCTAGTGATTATATATTAGTGTGGTATAAGTTTAAAAAAAAATTAAATATTTCTACTTGGGTTCTTAACAGAAACAAGTTTCTTCCTTAGTGACGTGTAGTGAATTCCTTCACTTAGGCCATAGCAACTATTTACTTGTGATGTTATTTTTACTTGTTGTTTGATTGTAGTGCTTATGGTGTGTTTTTTTTTGTATCGGTAGATCACCCGGAGTGCGAAGCTTGTTACTTAGAAGCGCTCGATCAAGACAACTATCATCAAGGCAAGTCATTTTGATCATACTATTTCCTATGTTTTTCGATGCATGGTAGTTTCACCTTTCTTTGCCCAATTGCATGCTGCTTAGGTACTTGGAAATTTTAGTATAGGTTGTAGTATCATGTGGTAGGCACACAACAACCCCGATACTTGGCCCCGGGACGACAAATTTCATATTGCTATGCTTGAGTAGACGGGATTTCGGTTGAGTGCATAACACGAGTGATGCGAGGTTGATTAAATAATCAAGACCGGTTAAGACAAGATTTTCAAGACCTCGGACGCAATGCAACTCTGGGTGAAGTATGGTTGATCGGCTCCCTGGAGAAACCAGTGGATGACCCGGGATGCTGGAGACGGCCATGACATCTTGCGGAAAGCTTCACCCAGGCTCGAAGAGACGGACGGAGGCTTCAAGACCCAAGGCTTATCTGCACAGCCACAAGTCATTATGGGCTCTGGCTTGGTTGGACAACGCGGCGACTCTGGACAGGCGGTGCTAGCACATGTAGAAGAACGGTAGGAATGGATGGGCACCGACAGGGATTCAGAGGGACCCGTTGAAAGACCATGTTTTGATCATCCGGTCTTCAAACACCCTGAAGTGCGAGGACATACAGGGAGGCGATCAAATCTTGTGGCGAACGTGTGCAGAACTCTGCAGAGTGCCCAACCTAATCGATTAGCCGTGTCCACGGTCATGGACAACTTGAGCCGAAGGCATTGAAATTCCCCTGAACTCTCGACACAACTTAATAATGATGTGGGTGTTAACAACAACTCGGGTACGAGAATTGGTTGGCGGAACCATCTCGTTAACAACAAACAATGTAGTAATATTTTTCTTCCAGCTCCTCTTGTTGTAGGATAAAATTGGCTTTATGCAAAACTTATAGCCCCACCTGCCAAATATGCATGTAGAGATAGTTGATTATTATTTTACCCCTCTTTTGATGACTTGCCGGCATATTCCATATGCTGACCTACACGGCTGCAACGTATCATGTTGCAGAGTACTTTTCCGACCAGGAGTGAGGCTACGTATCATGTACCAAAACTCGCAACTCAGATATTCATTTCTATGATCATATCGTAGACAGTTTATCCTCTTTTTACGACGAACTTCACTCCGAAACAGAATTGAACTTTTCAATATTTCAGACTTGTGATTCATTAAGTAAATACTCTAGTATCTACTCAAATCGTCATTAATGTAAGAACATAATGATATCCACTGCGTGCCTCAGCACCCATTGGACTGCATACATCAAAATGTATCACTTCCAACAAGTTACTATCTTATTTCATCTCAATGAAAACAAGGCCTTGCTCATGTGGTATGATTTGCATGTCACTAGTGATTCAAAATCAAGTGAGTACAAAGATCCATCAGCATGGAGCCTCTTCATGCAATTTTATAACAACATGACTCAAGCGGCAGTATCACAAGTAAGTGGTACTATCATCATTAACTCGTATCTTTTGGCACCAATATCATGAACATGTGTAACACTACGATCGAGATTCAATAAACCATTAAAGGTGATTATTCAAGAAAATAGAGTAACCATTATTCTCTTTAAATGAATAATCGTATTGCAATAAACACGATCCAATCATGTTCATGCTTAACGCAAGCACCAAATAACAATTATTTAGGTTTAACACCAATCCCGATGGTAGAGGGAGCGTGCGACGTTTGATCATATCAACCTTGGAAACACTTCCAACACGTATCATCACCTTGCCTTTAGCTAGTCTCCGTTTATGACGTAGCTTTCATTTCGTGTTACTAATCACTTAGCAACCGAACCGGTATCCAATACCCTCATGCTACTAGGAGTACTAGTAAAGTACACATCAACATCATGTATATCAAATATACTTCTTTCGACTTTCGCCAGCCTTCTTATCTACCAAGTATCTAGAGTTGCTCCGCCTTAGTGAATGTTCCTCTCATTACAGAAGCACTTAGTCTCGGGTTTGGGTTTAATCTTGGGTCTCTTCATTAGTGTAGCAACTGTTTTGCCGTTTCACGAAGTATCCCTTCTAGCCCTTGCCTTTCTTGAAACTTAGTGGTTTTACTAACCATCAACTATTGATGCTCCTTCTTGATTTCTACTTTCTCAGTGTCAAACATCGCGAATCCCTCAAGGATCATTGTATCTATCCTTGATATGTTTATAGTTCATCACGAAGCACTCACAGCTTGGTGGCAGTGACTTTGGAGAACCATCACTATCTCATCTGGAAGATTAACTCCCACTTGATTCAAGCGATTGTCGTACTCAGACAATTTGAGCACACGCTCAACAATTGAGTTTTTCTCCTTCACTTCATGGACAAAGAATCTTGTCGGAGGTCTCATATCTCTCAACAAGGGCGGGAGCATGAAATCTCAATTTCATCTCTTTAGAACATCTCTTATGTTCCGTGACGTTTCAAAACATCTTCTGCGCGTTGCTTCTAAGCCATTAAGTATTTAGCACTGAACTATCGCGTAGTCATCAGAAACGTGTATGTCGGATGTTTCACAACATCCACACACGATGCTCGAGGTGCATCACACCGAGTGGTGCATTAAGGACATAAGCCTTCTGCGTTGCAACGAGGACAATCCTCAATTTTACAGACTCAGTCCGCAAAGTTGCTACTATCAACTTTCAACTAAATTTTCTCTAGGACCATATAAAAACAGTAGAGCTATAGTGCAAGCTACATCTTAATTCGCAAAGACCTTTAGACTATGTTCATGATAATTAGTTCAATTGATCATATTACTTAAGAACTCCCACTCAAAAAGTACATCTCTCTAGTCATTTGAGTGGTACATGATCCAAATCCACTATCTCAAGTCCGATCATCACGTGAGTCGAGAATAGTTTCAGTGGTAAGCATCTCTATGCTAATCATATCAACCATATGATTCATGCTCGACCTTTCAGTCTCTTGTGTTCCGAGGCCATGTCTGTACATGCTAGGCTCGTCAAGTTTAACCCGAGTGTTTCGTGTGTGCAACTGTTTTGCACCCGTTGTATGTGAACGTTGAGTCTATCACACCCGATCATCACGTGGTGTCTCGAAACGATGAACTGTAGCAACGGTGCACAGTCGGGGAGAACACAATTTCGTCTTGAAATTTTTAGTGAGAGATCACCTCATAATGATACCGTCGTTTTAAGCAAAATAAGGTGCATAAAAGGGTTAACATCACATGCAATTCATAAGTGACATGATATGGCCATCATCATGTGCTTCTTGATCTCCATCAGCAAAGCACCGGCATGATCTTCTTGTCACCAGCGCCACACCATGATCTCTATCATCATGATCTCCATCAACGTGTTGCCATCGGGGTTGTCGTGCTACTTATGCTATTACTACTAAAGCTACTTCCTAGCAATATAGTAAACGCATCTGCAAACACAAACGTTAGTTTAAAGACAACCCGATGGCTCCTGCCGGTTGCCGTACCATCGACGTGCAAGTCGATATTAACTATTACAACATGATCATCTCATACATCCAATATATCACATCACGTCGTTGGCCATATCACATCACAAGCATACCCTGCAAAAACAAGTTTGACGTCCTCTAATTGTTGTTGCATGTTTTACGTGGTTGCCATGGGTATCTAGTAGGATCGCATCTTACTTACGCAAACACCACAACAGAGATGTATGAATTTCTATTTAACCTCTCTCCAAGGACCTCCTTGGTCAAATCCGATTCAACTAAAGTTGGAGAAACCGACACTCGCCAGTCATCTTTGAGCAACGAGGTTGCTCGTAGCGATGAAACCAGTCTCTCATAAGCGTACGAGTAATGTCCGTCCGAGCCGCTTCGATCCAACAATACTACGGAATCAAGAAAAGACTAAGGAGGGCAGCAAATCGCACATCACCGGCCACAAAAACTTTTGTGTTCTACTCGAGATAACATCTACGCATCAACCTAGCTCATGATGCCACTGTTGGGGAACGTCGCATGGGAAACAAAAAATTTCCTACGCGCACGGAGACCTATCATGGTGATGTCCATCTACGAGAGGAGATTTGGATCTACGTACCCTTGTAGATCGCACAGCAGGAAGCGTTAAGAAACGCGGTTGATGTGGTGGAACGTCCTCACGTCCCTCGATCCGCCCCGCGAAGCGTCCCACGAACTGTCCCGCGATCCGTCCCACGATCCGTCCCGCGATCCGTCCCACGAACCGTCTCGCGATCCATTGCACGAACCGTCTTGCAATCCATCTCACGATCCATTCCGATCTAGTGCCGAACGGACGGCGCCTCCGCGTTCAGCACACGTACAGCTCGACTATGATCTCGGCCTTCTTGATCCAGCAAGAGAGACGGAGAGGTAGATGAGTTCCCCGGCAATGTGACGGCGCTCCGGAGGTTGGTGGTGATCTATCCCAGCAGGGCTCCGCCCGAGCTCCGCAGAAATACGATCTAGAGGAAAAACCGTGGAGGTATGTGGTCGGGCTGCCGTGGCAAAGTTGTGTCTCAAAAACCCTCAATACCTCTAGTATATATAGGAGGGAGGGGAGGAGGCAGCCCCGAACCCTCAAGGTTAGGCCGAAATTGGAGGTGGAGGAGTCCTACTCCAATCCTACTTGCAGTAGGATTCCACCTTCCCACTTGGAAACTCTTTCCACCTTGTGTTTTTTCCTTCTCAAACCTTATGGGCCTTAGTGGGAACTTATTCCAGCCCACTAGGGTCTGGTTTATCTCTTCTCATAGCCCATGAGACCCCTTGGGGCGTGACACCCCTCGCGATGGTCCCCGGCACCCCTCCCGGCACTCCCGGTACACTACCGATGAGCCCGAAATTTTTCCGGTGACCAAAACAGGACTTCCTATATATCAATCTTTACCTCCGGACCATTTCGGAGCTCCTCATGACGTACTGGATCTCATCTGGGACTCCGAACAACTTTCGGTTACCAACACCTATAACTCAACTATACCGAAACGTCACTGAACCTTAAGTGTGCAGAGCCTGCGGGTTCGAGAACTACGTAGACATGACCCGAGACACTCCTCGGTCAATATCCAATTGCGGGACCTGGATGCCCATATTGGTCCTACATATTCTGCGAAGATCTTATCGGTTGAAACTCAGTGTCAAGGATTCATATAATCCCGTATGTCATTCCCTTTGTCCTTCGGTATGTTACTTGCCCGAGATTTGATCGTCGGTATCCGCATACCTATTTCAATCTCGTTACTGGCAAGTCTATTTACTCGTTCCGTAATACAAGATCCCGTGACTTACACTAAGTCACATTGCTTGTAAGGCTTGTGTGTTATGTTGTATTACCGAGTGGGCCCCGAGGTACCACTCCGTCACACGGAGTGACAAATCCCTGTCTTGATCCATACTAACTCAACGGACACCTTCGGAGATACCTGTAGAGCATCTTTATAGTCACCCAGTTACATTGTGACGTTTGATACACACAAGGCATTCCTCCGGTGTCAGTGAGTTATATGATCTCATGGTCATAGGAATAAATACTTGACACGCAGAAAAACAGTAGCAACAAAATGACACAATCAACATGCTACGTTCATTAGTTTGGGTCTAGTCCATCACATGATTCTCCTAATGATGTGATCCCGTAATCAAGTGACAACACTTGCCTATGGTCAGGAAACCTTGACCATCTTTGATCAACGAGCTAGTCAACTAGAGGCTTACTAGGGACAGTGTTTTGTCTATGTATCCACACAAGTATTGTGTTTCCAATCAATACAATTATAGCATGGATAATAAACGATTACCGTGAACAAAGAAATATAATAATAACTAATTTATTATTGCCTCTAGGGCATATTTCCAACAGTTGCGAACATCTGACATACACGTTTTTGATGACTACGTGACAGTTCAGTGCGTAATACTTAATGGCTTAGAAGTAAGGCGCCAAAGACATTTTTGAACGTCACGGAACATATGAGATGTTCTAAGAGATGAAATTGGGGTTTCATGCTCGTGCCCTTGTTGAGAGGTATGAGACCTCCAACCAGATTCTTTGTCTACAAAGTAAAGGAGAAAAACTCAAACATTGAGCATGTGCTCAGATTGTCTGAGTACAACAGTCGCTTGAATCAAGTGGGAGTTAATCTTCCAGATGAGATAGTGATGGTTCTCCAAAGTCAGTGCCACCAAGCTAATAGAGCTTTGTGATGAACTATAACATATCAAGGATAGATATGATGATCCTTGAGCGATTCGCAATGTTTAACATTGCGAAAGTAGAAATCAAATAGGAGCATCAATTGTTGATGGTTAGTAAAACCACTAGTTTCAAGAAGGGCAAGGGCTAGAAGGGATACTTAATGAAACGGCAAACCATTTGCTGCTCTAATGAAGAAACCTAAGGTTGAACCCAAACCCGAGACTAAGTGCTTCTGTTATGAGGGGAACGTTCACTTAGGCAGAACTACCCTAGATACTTGGTAGATGAGAAGGTTGGCAAAGTCGGCTAAAGTATATTGGATATACCTGATATTGATGTGTACCTTACTAATATTCCTAGTAGCACCAGGGTATTAGATACCAGTTCAATTGCTAAGCTTTAGTAACTCGAAGTTATAGCTACGAATTAAAAGGATACTAGCAAGGGTGAGGTGACGATGTGTGTTGGAAGTAATTCTAATGTTGATGTGATCAAACATCGCACGCTCCCTCTACCATCAGGGTTGGTGTTAAACCTAAATAATTGTTATTTGGTGTTTGCGTTGAGCATGAACATGATTGGATCGTGTTTATTGCAATATGATTATTCATTTAAATAGAATTATAGTTATTCTATTTGCTTGAATAATTACCTTTAATGGTTTATTGAATCTCGATCGTAGTGATACACATGTTCATAATATTGATACCGAAAGATACGAAGTAGTAATGATAGTACCACTTACTTGTGGCAGTGCCGCTTGAGTCATGTCGGTATAAAATGCATGAAGAAGCTCCACAGTGATGGATCTTTGTACTCACTCATTTTTGAAACGTTTGAAACATGCAAACCATACCTATTGGTATTAACGCATGAAGAAACTCCATGCATATGGATCGTTTGGACTCACTTGATTTTGAATCACTTGAGACATGAAAATCATACCACATGGGCAAGATGACTGAAGGCCTCGTTTTCAAGTGAGATGGAACAAGAAAGTAACTTGTTGGAAGTAATACATTTTTATGTGTGCAGTCCAATGAGTGTTGAGGCACGCAGTGGATATCGTTATGTACTTACTTCACTGACGATTTGAATAGATATAGGAGTATTTACTTGATGAATCACAAGTCTTAAATATTGAAAAGTTCAAATCTATTTCAAAGTGAAGATCGTCGTGACAAGATGATAAATTGTCTATGATATGATCATAAGGATAAATATCTGAGTTGCGAGTTTTGGTACACAGTTTAGACAATGTGGAAATTGTTTCGCAATTCATGCCACCTAGAACACCATAGTGTGCTTGTGCGTCCGAACGTCATAGCCGCGCCCTATTTGATATGGTGCATACTATGATGTATCTTATCGAATTACCACTATCGTTTATGTGTTATGCATTAGAGACAACCGCATTCACTTTAAATAGGGCACCGCGTATTTCCGTTGAGATGACACAGTATGAACTATGGTTTGGAGAAACCTGAGCTATCGATTCTTGAAAGTTTAGGACTACGACGCTTATGTGAAAAAGGTTTCAGACTGATAAGCTCGAACCCAAAGCGGATAAATGCATCTTCATAGGATATCCAAAACAGTTGGGTACATCTCCTATCTCAGATCCGGAAGCAAAGTGTTTGTTTCTAGAAATGGTCCTTTCTCGAGGAAAGGTTTCTCTCAAAAGAATTGAGTGGGAGGATGGTGGAACTTGATGAGGTTACTGAACCGTCACTTCAACCAGTGTGTAGCAGGGCGCGGGAAGTTGTTCCTGTGGCGCCTACACCAATTGAAGTGGAAACTGATGATAGTGATCATTAAGCTTCGGATCAAGTTACTACAAACCCCGTAGGTCTACAAGGTCAGTGCTACGGAGTGGTACGGTAAACCTGTCTTGGAGGTCATGTTGTTGAACAACAATGAACGTACGAGCTATGGAGAAGCGATGGTGGGCCCGGATTCCGGCAAATGACTGGAGGCCATGAAATCCGAGAGAGGATCCGTGTATAAAACAAAGTATAGACTTTGAAGAACTACTTGATGGTCGTAAGACTATTAAGAAAAGATGGATCTTTAAAAGGAAGACACACGATGATGGTGAAAAGTCACATTAAGAAAATCTCGACTTGTTGCAAAGTTGCTGCATTATTTATGAAATATTGCACATAGGATGTCAAAACATTGTTTCCTCGATGGTTTCCTTGAGGAAAGGTTGTATGTGATACAACCAGAAGGTTTTGTCGATCCTAAAGATGCTAACAAGTATGCAAGCTCTAGCGATCCTTCTATGGACTGGTGCAAACATCTCTGACTTGGAATATACGCTTTGATGAGATGATCAAAGCTTTTGGGTTTATACAAGGTTTATGAGAAACTTGTATTTCCAAAGAAGTGAGTGGGAGCACTATAGAATTTCTGATAAGTATATGTGGTTGACATATTGTTGATCGGAAGTAATGTAGAATTTCTGTAAAGCATAAAAGGTTGTTTGAAAGGAGTTTTTCAAAGGAAAACCTGGATGGAGCTACTTGAAGATTGTGCGTCAAGATATATAGAGATAGATCAAAACGCTTAATAGAACTTTCAACAAAATGCATGCCTTGACAAGTTTTTGAAGGAGTTCAAAATAGATCACCAAAGAAGGAGTTCTTGGTTGTGTTGTAAGGTGTGAATTTGAGTAAGACTCAAATCCCGACCACGACAGAAAAAAGAGAAAGGACGGAGGTCATCCCCTATGCCTTAGCCATAGACTCTGAAGTATGCCATGTTGTGTACCGCACCTGATCTATGCCTTGCCATGAGTCTGTCAAGGGGTACAAAGAGTGATCGAGGATTGAATCACTGAACAGTGGTCAAAGTTATCCTTGGTAACTATTTGACTAAGGAATTTTTCTCAATTATGGAGGTGATTAAATAGTTCGTCATAAAGGGTTACGTCGATGCAAGCTTTGACACTAATACGAATAACTCTAAGTAGTAAACCGGATACGTATAGTAGAGCAGTCATTTGGAATATTTCCAAATAGCACATAGTAGCAGCATCTATAGGATTACATAAAGATTTGTAAAGCACACACATATCTAAAAGGTTCAGAACCGTTGACTAAAACCTCTCTCACAAGCAAGACGTGATCAAACTCCAGAAGTGTATGGGTGTTGGATTCGTTAAAATCACATAGTGATGTGAACTAGATTATTGACTCTAGTGCAAGTGCGAGACTGTTGGAAATATGCCCTAGAGGCAATAATAAATTAGTTATTATTATATTTATTTGTTCATGATAATCTTTTATTGTCCATGCTATAATTGTATTAATTGGAAACTCAAATACGTGTGTGGATACATAGACAAAACACTATCCCTAGTAAGCCTCTAGTTGACTAGCTCGTTGATCAAAGATGATCAAGGTTTCGTGACCATAGACAAGTGTTGTCACTTGATAATGGGATCACATCATAGGGAGAATGATGTGATGGACAAGACCCAAACTATAAATGTAGCATATGATCGTGTTAGTTTATTGTTACTGCTTTCTGCATGTCAATGTATCTGTTCCTATGACCATGAGATCATGCAACTCCCGGACATCGGAGGAATACCTTGTGGGTTATCAAACGTCGCAACGTAACTGGGTGACTATAAAGATGCTCTACAGGTATCTCTAAAGGTGTCTGTTGGGTTGGCATGGATCAAGACTGGGATTTGTCACTCCGTGTGATGGAGAGGTATCTCGGGGCCCACTCGGTAATACAACATCACAATAAGCCTTGCAAGCAATGTGACTAAGAAGTTAATCACGGGATCTTGTATTATGGAACGAGTAAAGGGACTTGTCGGTAATGAGATTGAACTAGGTATAGAGATACCGACGATCGAATCTCGGGCAAGTAACATACCGAAGGACAAAGGGAATAGCATATGGGATTATATGAATCCTAGACAGAGAGGTTCAAACGATAGAGATCTTCGTAGAATATGTAGGAGCCAATATGGACATCCAAGTCCCGCTGTTGGTTATTGACTGAGGAGTGTCTCAGGTCATGTTTGCATCATTCTCGAACCCGCAGGGTCTGCACACTTAGGCCCTGTTTGATAACAAAGAATTTTCAAAGTATTTTTAGAATACTGCAGTTTTTGACATTATCATATTTTTATTTTCAATGAGGTGTTTGGTTGCCTATAAGAATTGTTATTTTAAAACTGCAGTATTGGAAAAACTGTGGTTTTTTCTCTACATAAAAAAAAGAACCCGAGACCTCTTTTTAAAAAACAGAGAAGGCGAAAAGAAGGGGTGGGACGTCGTTGTCTTCTTCATGTGTACTCGCTCGATGACAGAGAGGTATTTCGGCACCTCCATGTGCAGCTTCGACGTGTCCCGACGGTGATGCGGAAGAAGGCGAAATCACTCCATCTATGCTAGCTCGCCGACGCCATGTTGTGGGTGCCCTTCTGCTTAACATGCAAAGTGGAGTCTTCTTGTGGATGGTTCTGTTCTATGCACGCTACAGGCAAGGTCTAGCCAGCTACGTAGCTCGATATACGCATTGACCGCTAGCAACGGCTAGCTACACCATCAACGGCTAGCTGGTAAATTTTACAACAATATGTGGCGTAATCAAATAGGTTCTGTGCATTGTGAATACTATAAAAAATGTTGTTATATTAAAACCATGGTATTTTCTACCTACAGGTAAAATTACTACAGTTTTTAATACTTTAGTTTTTTTACTACTTTGTTACCAAACAAGGCCTTAAGGTTCGGTGACGTTTCGGTATAGTTGAGTTATATGTGTTGGTGACCGAAGTTTTTCTCGGAGTCCCGGATGAGATCCCGGACGTCACGAGGAGTTCCAGAATGGTTCGAAATGAAGATTGATATATAGGAAGTTGGTGTTTGGATTCCGGAAGGTTTTCGGGCATTGCTGGTAGTGTACCGGGAGTGACGAATGGGTTCCGGGGGCCCACTGGGTGGGCCCACCACGCCCCAAGGGGTCCACATGGGTTTATTGCATGCGCAATAAGGCATAATGGGCTGACAAAGTCATCCAAGGAAAGCCTATGAGGAAAAAGTGGAAAATCCAAAAGAGGTGGGAAAATTAGGAAGGAGTTCTAATCCAATTGGGATTGGAGGAGGACTACTGCCTCCTCCACCTCGGCCGACGCCTTGGAGGATCCCTTGAGCCTCAAGGCTAGCCCCTCCCCTCCTACTATATATACTACAGGTTTTAGGGTTTTTGAGACATAACTTTGCCACGTGCAACTCAAACCTATACCTCGTAGTTCTCCCTCTAGATCGGATTTCTGGGGAGCTCGGGCGGAGCCGTGCAGGAATAGATCATCACCATCACCGGTGTGTCGTCACACTGCCGGAGAACTCATCTACTTCCCTATATCTCTTGCTGGATCAAGAAGGCGGAGATCATCATCGAGTTGTACGTGTGCTGAATGCGCAGGTGTCGTCCTTTCGACGCTAGATCGTGGGACGGATCGTGGGACGACGGTGATTTGAATCACGAAGATGTACCACTACATCAACCACGTTTCTTAACGCTTCTTGCTTAGCGATCTACAAGGGTATGTGGATCCAATCTCCCTCTCGTAGATGAACATCGCCATCATAGGTCTTCGTGTGCGTAGGAAATTTTTTGTTTCCCATGCAACATTCCCCAACATGTATACGCCCAGGGCCCCCCAAGGACATGAAAGGGGTCCATCCCACGCCTAGTGGAAGCCCTACGATCCGCGCTGGGGAGAAGACAAATGCAATCAGCACGGTCCACCAATGACCATGCTCGTAGCTCGCAAGGAAACCCATATAGTCCGCCAATGACTATGCCAGCCTGAGTGTTGGACGCGGCGTTTGCTTGCTTTTCTTGGATTTCGAACTATCTTCTCTGAGTCTAAACTGACCGATTTCAAAAGTTGGTTTTTTCCAGTTTCAATGTCCGGCGTTTGAAAAACAAAACGTGGGAAGTCACAAAGCCACATGTCACCCTTGACAGCGTCCTCGGTTATCTGGTCGTTATCAGGGGTGGCACGGCTTGACCCCGTAGCTACATCTGTTAACTCGGTCCCATGTGACGGCGGTTGGGAAATGTGCGGGACTAGATCCTAGCGACATAGAGCCACTCGAACGTTAAGGGGGGCTCCTGAGCATCGCGCCTCAGGAGCCTTACCGGTCATAAAGCCACTTGACTACCCTGGTGCCGTCAGGCTAGGTTGGTATCGGGGGATGTCGAGGCCTTGCCTCGTGAGGCACCTCATGATGGCAGGGAAATGTGCGGGACTGGGACCTGTCAATGTAGAGCCATAAAAGCCCTTAACTGGCCTCCAGGGAAGGAGCACGCAAGACCTGCATCAACCCGTCGCACCTCTACATCGTCCTTCAATCCTTCCGGAACCTACTTCATCCCGTGACACTCTCACGTAATAATGAGCCAAGGCTGTATAAGCCCAGGGCCCCCCAAGGACGCGAAGGGGTCCATCCCACGCCTAGTGGCAGCCCTATGCTCCGCGCTGGGGAGAAGCTCATTCCACCAATGACTCAGGGGTAGGGACACTCACGAGGCCAAAGCGTCCCCGCGACCTCCCATATACACCCCACCGTGACACTCTCACGTAATAACGAGCCGAGGTTGTATACGCCCAGGGGGCCCCAAGGACACGGAAGGGTCCATCCCACGCCTAGAGGCAGCCCTATGATCCGTGATGGGGAGAAGACAAAGGCAATCAGCATGGTCCAACAATGACCATGCTCGTAGGTTGCAAGGAAACCCATATAGTCCGCCAATGACTATGCCACCTTAGTGTCGGACGCGGCGTTTGCTTGCTTTTCTTGGATTTTGAACTATCTTCTACTGAGTTTAAACTGGCCCATTTCAAAAGTTGGTTTTTTCCAGTTTCAATGCCCGACGTTTGAAAAACAAAAAAGGGGGAAACTTTCTTTGGCGTTTCTTATTTCACTGGCTTTGAAACCTCCCATTCGGAGGACGTGTTTGGAGAAAACCTCTCAGCTCCGCCCCTAGGAGTCAAGGAGCATCAAAGCAAGGACTTGCCACCTCAGGGGCAAACATTTTTCAGTAGTCAACCCTCGCTCGGGGGTCCGGACCTAAACTTGATACCACCACAAAGAGTCTCGGGAGGCCTCAGGACTCCCTGGGGAGATGACCAAAGGAACGAAGTGCAAAATCGCTCGGGCACCGGAAAGGGGGCTCCTAGGCATGCCTCAGGAGCCTTACCGGCTGTAACGCCACCCGCCACTGTTGGCGCCGTTCGGGAGCCCCGAACGACGTCAGGAGTGGTGGGGACCCACCCTATGAAGCGCGAGTCTAACGGCGGTGGGGAGATGTGCGGGGCCGGGGCCTGACAACACAGAGCAGCTTGAGTGTCAAGGGGGGCTCCTGAGCAGCGTGCCTCAGGAGCCTTACTGGTCGCAAAGCCACACGGCGCCCAGGGCGCCGGGGCTTTGCCCCATGAGGAGCAACCTTGGTAACAGGTTGCGCCTTACGACGGCAAGGAAATGTAGGACCGGGACCTGCAGACATAGAGTGCCAAAAGGGTCTTCACCTTGTCCCAACTACGAAACAGGAGCCTCATAGGAGGGACTACGCAAGGGACCGACACAAACCCAATAGCTAAGTGCCCCGCAAGCCTAGACCGGGACCCTCTCGTTTTACAACAAACTGACGGTGAATTAAAAACATGCACACTATCGAAGGGATGCACAGCCTAAGGATTCGATTGCAGCGAAGAACGAGGCCAAGGGCCAAGCACACGGTGACACGAGAGGTGCCTGGGGAGGGCTGGACCTCCTGAGGGTCTCACACCCCCGTCGTCCTGAGCCACGGCTAGAGTGGTGACGGGCCCTAAGCTTCGAAGCCTAGACGCATCGACCCCTGACGAGCAAGCCATCAATTCAGGAGGAAAGGGAAAAAGGAGAATGACAAAGGTAATAACATCGAGAGTTTAACGCCCAACAGGGTAGAGTTCTTGGTCCAGTTTCACCGGAGCAGGTAGACAAGAGCTCGGGGAGCTAAGGGGAGAGGTCGCCGACGATTCCCATGACGGCCGCAGGCTCATCATCTGAACCGTCCCCCTCGATGGAGATGGGCAAACGGGCACCTCAAGGAGCGAGAGCGTCACCGAACGGCTGATAACCCACAAGTGTAGGGGATCGCAACAGTCTTCGCGGGTAAGTTAACCCAATTTATTCATTCGACACAAGGGGAGCCAAAGAATATTTATAAGCTTTAATAGTTGAGTTGTAAATTCAACCGCACCTGAAAGATACTTGCTTGGCAACGAAATATTGGTAGCAACGGTGATATGGAAGTGATGGTAGCAACGGAAATAAAAGTGGCAAAGCAACGAAAGTAAAACGACGAAAGTAAAGTAGCTTGTAACTAGGAGGATTAAAACACTTTAGTCTAAGGAGATGGATGGTTGGTCATGGATGAGAGATATCATGTATTTCACTTGGGGCAAGGCACATAGAAAAGTAATGATCTTCTAAGCAAATATAAAACATTAGGCATGTATCCCGAGGTAGTCGTGCATGCTTAAAATAAGAACTTGCACAACATCTTTTGTCCTACCATCCCGCTATCAACGGGGCCAAAAGGAACTTATGGAGATTAAGGTGCTCCTGTCAAAGAGCACCAAAACAAAGCATTGACAATCAATGGATACATGGAATCCTCAAAGTATAGTCTATTCCCTTTGGTGTCCCAAGCTGTCACCATTAGGATCGTCAGTTCCGGGCTATAATAGGTGCATACTACTCATAGATAGGATCTAGAACACAAATATATTCATGAAAACATAAGGTATTCAGATCGGAAATCATGGCACTCGGGCCCAAAGTGACAAGCATTAAGAGTAACAAGTAGTAGCAAAGATGATAAACACCATAGTAGATGATAGGCAACATGCCCCCCAACAATCCGACGAACTATTACATGATCTAACTCATCCAATCTCTCATATCCCCTTCACCTACAGTAGGGAATTACTCACACATGATGGGAGAAGCCATGGGAGGATGATAGAGTGGTGATGGTGATGAC
This sequence comes from Hordeum vulgare subsp. vulgare, assembly GCF_904849725.1. Classification (NCBI taxonomy): domain Eukaryota; kingdom Viridiplantae; phylum Streptophyta; class Magnoliopsida; order Poales; family Poaceae; genus Hordeum; species Hordeum vulgare. Next base: position 382,496,514 of record NC_058518.1, on the reverse strand, counting down.
GATGGCGGCGATTTCCCCTCTCGGGAGGCCAAAATAGCCTCCAGATTAGCTCTCCCAAAGAATAACCGAGGGTGGCGGCGGCTCCGAGTTGAGAACTTGCAAAAGGACTTATGTTTTGGAATTTTCTCGTCACGGGTAAAAATAGGAGCCAAAGTAGGGCACCAGAGGGGGTGGGCCCCGCCCAGGCGGCCTCCCGGCACGGCCAGGGGACAGGTCGCGCCAGCAGGTCGCCTGGGGGCCCTGTGGCTCCCCTATGGCCCATCTTCTGGCCCATGGTCCGTCCCGGTGCGTGGATTTTCTCTATTTTTATGAGAATTTTCCGGGATGTCTAAATATTCATTTTCTAGCACAGAAGAAAACCATACAAACAGTTGTGCTGAAAACAGCATCGGTTCGGGTTAGTTTCATTCAAATCATGCAAGAATGAGGCCAAAACATTAACAAAAGTGTTTGGAAAAGTCGGTACGTTTGATTCGTATCAACGGTTGCACGACACGTGTGTCGCCTGGCCCGCAAGAAAATGGGGCCCGCGACGCTTCGAGGCGCCCTCAAGGCTTTACCGAGAAGCCAACCCAGGAGCGCCTTGGGCCCGGGGGCTACTGCCGGTGTTCTGGGACTGGGGTACCCAGACCTGCCTTCCTACGGCCCAGGGCTGGCCCACTTCATCGATCTAAGACCAACGGGCCCGGCACCACCTAGGACAAGGCCCTCACGAGGGGCCAAGCCTCGCGAGGAGGAGCGACATCAAAAACCGCATGGGGCCTGCTCAGGACCCCTCCGGAGTGGCCGATATTACGAGGCGAGGCCCAACCTCGGGAGTCAAGGCTGACGCAGAGCAAGGATGGGTGAGCAGCGAGCGGCAGACGGTGCAGTTTCCCCTTTGGTGCAAAGAGGGCAAAGGCGAACCCTGGTTCCCAAGACATCTTCTAAAGGTTACTCTTCTAGTGCAACAAGACCATGGCCGCCCATCGGCAGGACGGACGTCATCCCTGCGCCCACCCCTGCAGCGTTGGCAGCTACTTTGCACGCGAAGACCGCTTTTGACAAGGGAATCATGTTCCCCTGTCCCCCTTCGAAATTGGTCGTTGTGGGATCCCTTCCCGCTGAAACGATGAAGGAAGAGGACCCGGGCCTCCACTATAAATAGATAGGGTAGGATACTTCGTAGGGAGCGGAGTTCATTCTCATCCTTGAGCAACACACAAAGCCACCCAACCTCCGGAGGCTCGAGAGCACTGTACTAGTTCATCCACCAACCTCTACGAGAGGCAATCCACCAAAAGCAGGAGTAGGGTTTTACGCTTCGCAGTGGCCTGAACCTGGGTAAACTGTTGTGTTCTGTGTTTCCCTCACCATCGAGTGAGTCCTTCATCGTTCCCATCGAGTAGCGAGCTAGGCGAGGCTAAGCGGGGAGAGATCTTCGTACAAGCCCCTGTGTTCGAATCCTTAGGGTTTTCGGAGCCCGAAATCCGACACAAACCCCTCATTTGGTGAATCAAATAAGTCGTAGGAGTTGGAGGAAACGAGTGCAATGCCGGCAACACCTTCATCTTGACTATAGTCGGAGTTGGAGTGGTAGATTCTCTCGGATTGGTTGTTAGACTCAGTGCCAGAAACCCATTCACAAAAATGAGCTTGATGTCTTCTTCTAGAGCTTCTCTTGGTGTATTTGTCCTTCTTCTCTAATTCCTTGCCTCTCCGGGAGTGTCTTCGTTCATAACGATCTTCTCTACTCCTTCTCTCTCTGCGAGGTGAATCATGTCTTGAGCTTCGGCTTCGAGGTGACTCTTCTCTTCGTTTGTAAAGAGTCGAGCACTCATTGGAAAAGTGTCCGGGCTTCCCATAGTTGTAGCAATTTCTGTCGCGACTAGACGAACGCTTCTCATCATGTCTTGAGCTTGAGCTTCTCTCTTTGCCTCTACTCTTGTAGAAGTTGTTGAATTTTCTGACCATGAGGTTGATCTCTTCACTGGTAACAAGATTGTCTTTTGAGGTAGCGGGAGCATCGCTTGAAGCTTTGTAAGCACCGCTTGATTTGTGGTGCTATTCATCTTTGTCCTTGAGTGACATCTCATGAGCAACAATCCTTCCAATGACTTTTGTTGGCTTGAGATCTTTGTAGTTTGGCATCATTTGGATCAATGTGCACACGGTGTCATATTTTCCATCCAAAGCTCTAAGTATCTTCTTGATGATGAATTTGTCGGTCATCTCTTCGCTTCCTAAGCTAACAATCTCATTTGTGATGAGAGCTAGCATAGAGTACATTTCAGCGACTCCTTCACCATCCTTCATCTTGAACTTGACAAGTTGACTTTGAAGCACATCCAACTTAGATTCTCTAACAAAATTAGTACCTTCGTGCATATCGACCAAAGTATCCCAAATTTATTTTGCATTCTCAAGTCGGCTGATTTTGTTGAATTCTTTAGGGCATAGGCAGTTGAATATGATGTCACAGGCTTGTGCATTGTATTGCAACATCTTCAATTCTTCCGATGTCGCATCACGATCCAGGTCTTTTCCTTCTCTGAAGAAATCACCTTGCACACCAACACGAACAACAGCCCAAACAGTAAGATTATAACCAAGAATATGCATTTTCATTTTATGTTTCCAACTTGCGAAGTTTGTACCATCAAAATATGGACCTCTACAATGATAATTTCCCTCACTAGACGTCATACTCTCATAGGTTGTGATACCAATGCAATGGAGACCAAAGCTCTGATACCACTTGTAGGATCGAAAGTATGTCTAGAGGGGGGTGATTAGACTACATGACCAATAAAAATTTAGCCTTTTCCCAATTTTAGTTGTGGGCCAGTTTTGGCAATTACGACAAGTAAAGTACACCCTACACATTCATCTCTAAGAGTATAGCAGCGGAAAGTAAAGACATGAAAATTTAATGTAGAGGGAAGGGTTAGGAAGATCAAACGCAAAAGTTGACGCGGCGATTTTTGGCGTGGTTCCGATAGGTGGTGTTATCGTACGTACATGTTAGTGGAGACTTCAACCCATAGAGGGTAACGGCTGCGAGAGTCCATGGAGGGCTCCACCCACAAGGGGTCCACGAAGAAGCGACCTTGTCTATTCCACCATGGCTTACGTCCACGAAGGACTAGCCTCACTCATGGTAGATCTTCATGAAGTAGGCAATCTCCTTGCCCTTACAAACTTCTTGGTTCAACTACACAACACGAAGTAGGAGGCTCCCAAGCGACACCTAACCAATCTATGAGGCACCACCCACCAAAAGGTAATAGATGTGGTAGAACAATGAACTCCTTGCTTTTATGCTTCAAATGATAGTCTCCTCAACACTCAATCACTCCCTCACAGATTTGGCATGGGTAGGAGAGAGTTATTTGGTGGAAAGCAACTTGGGGATGCTAGAGATCAAGTTTCAAATGGTAGGATTGGAATCTCATGATCTCAACACATGAGTAGGTGTCTCTCTCTCAGAAAAATGGATATGGCAAGTGTATGTGTATTCTGAGTGCTTCCTCTACGAATGAGAGGTAGGTGGAGGGGTATATATAGGCATTCCCCAAACCCAACCATTATAACTATATTTCCCAACTCGGTGACACCGAAGTTAAAAACTCGGTGGTACCGATTTGCTCAAAAGGTAGCAACTTTTGAATCTCGGTGGAAGCGATATAAACTTCTCGGTGGTACCGAAACTGTGATCAACAGTCAGATGATAAAACTCGGTGGCACCGATATAGAAACTCGGAAATTCCGATTTTGTGTAATCAAGCAACACAGGATTTGCCACCCAAACTCAGTTGCACCGATGCAGAATCGGTTGTACCGAAAAGATAGGGTTTGGCCGGGATCTGTCTAGGATGAAAATAGGTAGGGCCGAATAGGAATTCTTGGTGGCACCGATTTTGGATATTTGGTTTTGAGCGACTTTTGTGGAAGAGCTTGTGGGTGTTTGGTGACTATCACTTGTGCACGTGGAGCATTTTGTTCACCAACAATACCACACCCCCTTTTAATAGTATTGACTTTCCTATGACTCAAAGTGATTTCTCACAAACATAAAATGAAGATTCTTCTTGCTTGTAGGTTGATCCAATCCTATTCCTTCCTTGCATCAAGGGGTTTCTCATCACAATCCTTTTAGCCAAGGCATCTTTTGAACTTTTCTGAATTATACTTGGATAAGATATTAGTCCAATGATCCATATGTTGTGATCAATTATCAAAGCCACCTTAGGGAGCAATTGTGCTTTCACAGTTCACCATGCATGCCATGGTGGACATCCACAAAAGGTTCACGGATCTCTCGGTGGTGTACACCAACAACCCGGTCTGGGTGGAGCAATCCATCCACATCATGGAGTTGTTGTTTGCTGAGGAGAAGTACAAGGTGGTCTGGTTCGACCTCGAGTACACACGCGCTCGTTCTCGGTCTCGTCCCAAGGTTGTTGTCGCCTAAATGTGCGTGCACAATCACGTCCTCGTCTACCAGTACTGGATGGACACAAGGCCTTGCGAGCGTTTCGCCAGGTTTGTCAACAACCCTCAATACATGTTCGGTATTATGGACATCACCAACAATGTAAAGGTGCTCAAGAATTCAGGAATCACCTACCAGAATCTTGTCGACATCCAGGGCCAATACAAGATCTAGGGCAGCAAGAAGCATGAGAAGGACTCACTGGTTCACCTTGCCGAGGCCATCATTGACCCCTACTATAGAGACATGGAGGATTCATGCAACAAGGACAAGTGTGCCTGGCACTCGCCCTGGATGGAGAAACTCGAAAAAGCTCACATCGTGTACGCGGCCAAGGAGGCGTACACGAGCTACGAGATGTACATGCGGATCGTTGACATGAGGAAGTGCCTCCTTCCCCAAAACGGACAGGGATCCAACCAGAAGCAGAGCAATGGCAAGCGTCATCACAACAAGAAGTAGATGATTAGATACTCGTTTCTCCTAGTTTATATGCATGTAATTGCTTACCTTGGTGTGTGGAAATGTTATGTGTGTAGTCACTTATGTAATTGTATTCTTAATTTGGTTATGCAATGTTGTTCTTATAAGTATATAGGTTGATGTTCTGTAGACCGAGCGTAGATGTTGTGAGGATATAGCAAATCACATCGCACATGGACTAAACATTGAAACCCGTCGGTGATGATTTCATCAATCGCTCACAATTGTATACCCACAATCGTTTTCTCACAACACACGCGACTTGTTAACAGGAATCGTGTGTTTTCATCATTCTTCCCCCACACTTCTTATTACTAACATGTTTGTCGCGTATCACACAGATCTTCTTAAGTTGAACCGTTTCTGTTGTGTTGTCTAATTGCAAATAGTTCATCCGAGTGAGGTATATGCCATACATCACACATACCTTGATCTGGTTGACTGGTTCTGTTGTGCTGCCAAATCAAAACAATTCATCCGAGTGAACTGTATGTTGTATATGGCACACACCTTCATCTATCTGACCGTTTCTGCCGTTATGCTCATTGAAAACAGTTCATTCGAGTGAACTGTATGACACACATCGCACACGCAACTACAATCTGAATCGTGTTTGACGTCTCCGCCATCGCAAATGTTTTGTATCTTTTTTATGATTTTATTACATCATCGTTTTGCGATTAATGCATGACACACAGTTTTTTCGAAGGGTCTCTAATTGTAATGTCATGTTTGGACCATCCTGCAGTAGTGATGTTCTGAAAGGTTAGCACTAATAGTAACATGATAAATCTTCTTATCATCAATATAAGCATATTTCAAAGTATCAGGTAAAGCCTTAAGCTCAAATACAGGATCTCCCTTGGTGGAGGAGGATCGCCTAAAATTTCATCTGGTAAGTTGTGCTTAAGGATAGGTTGTTGATCAAGGAGTATCCTATCTATTTCATTCCTTTCATTCAAATGCATATCATTCTCATGGTCTAGCAAATATTGTTCTAGTGGATCTGTAGGAGGTACAACAACAGAAGCAAGACCAATTAGTTCATCCTTACTAGGCAATTCTTTTTCATGTGTTGTTTTCTAAACTTAGAGAAATAAAACTCATGAGTTATGTCACCAAAGCTCACTTTGACCTTCTCGGTAGCACAGTTAATTTCAGCGTTAACAATATTCAATAAAGGTCTAACGAATATGATGGGACAAAAGTTATCTTGTTCCGAACCAAGTACTAGGAAATTAGTGGGGTACTTGACTTTTCAGTACAAGACTTCAACATCTCTAAAAATCCCTAGTGGTGAAATAGTAACACGGTTTGCAAGCTTAATAGTGGCATCAATATCTTTAATTTCCGAGGGTGCTATATCATACATAATTTCTTGATATAATGTATAAGGTATAACACTAATACTAGCACCAATATCACATAGCCAATGATAGCAATGATCTCCAATTTTAACTGAGATAACATGTGTGCCTACCACTAGTTTATTTTTATCTAGTTCATCTTGTTTGTTTTCTAACAGGTTCTACAATTCTAACAGCTTCATCGCAGAGATAAATAACCTCCCGTCAATATTATCAACTAGGAGATCTTTAACTATAGCAACATTAGGCTCAACATTTATTTGTTCAGAAGGTGTAGGTGTTCTAACATAACTCTTATTAACCACTGTTGTAGCCTTAACATGTTCTCTAATCCTAAAGGGAAAGCAGGTTTCTCAATGTAAGCAATAGGAACAATTGGATCAACATGGTTAACAATTATTTCTTCCTTCTAAATTTTAATAGGTTCCTGAGGTAATTTTTCAATGGAGGATGATATTTAAACCACTTTTCCTTGGTAAGGTCAACATAGGTAGCAAAAGATTCACAAAAAGTAGCTACTATCTCAGAGTCAAGGCCATATTTATTGCTAAACTCATGAAAAGGAGAAGTTTCCATGAAAGATCTAACACAATCAAAATTAAGCATTCTGCCTAACTCTTTACCTTCATCGAGTTCCCACTCTTCAGGGTTGCGTTTAATCTTTTCTAGAAGATCCCTTCTAAATTCAATAGTCTCCTTCATATAGTAACCGACAACACATGCATCGAGTAATGTTTGATCATCATGAGAAAGTCGAGCGTAAATTTTTTGTATAATCAATTCCTTTGAGAGCTCATGGTTTGGGCAAGTGTGCATCATGGATTTAAGACGCCCCAAGCTTGAGCGATGCTTTCTCCTTCACGAGGCCAACAATTATAAATAAAATTTCGATCATGATGAATTAGATGCATAGGGTAAACCTTCTGATGAAATTCCAGCTTCAAGCGATTCCAATCCCATGATCCAATATCATTCGATAGCCTATACCACATTAGTGCTTTTCCCTCCAAAGATAAAGGGAAAACTTTCTTCTTAACTTTGTTTCCGGGTAGACCTGAAATCTTAAACAATCCACAAATCTCATCGACATATATCAAATGGTAATCAGGATGAGTTGAACCGTTATAAGGATTAGCCAGCAATTTCTCTAACAGAAGCGAAGGAATCTCATAATAAATATTTTTAGTAGGTTCATCGGGTTGAGGAACAACTTTCTCAACTTCCGTTCGAGACGAAGATGCCCCGAACAAGCCACTCAAAGGGTGACCGTTCATAGTGATAAGCAACATTAAATTTCAACACGTACCGAAAATGTTTCCTTACCAACTTCCACTTACCAAAGACGCTTCACTCCCCGACAACGGCACCAGAAAAGAGTCTTGATGACCAAAGTTGTCAGAATTGAGATTCTGAATTGGAACAAAACTCTGTTGGTAGGATCGTGAATCTTAGAATCATAACTACTAGGGTCGTAAAAACTTAGATTCTATGAGCAAAATCATACAATCTGAGGGGCTAGTTTGGATCGTAAGGTCGTAAGATTCTAAGACTTGAGTCGCGATTCTCACAACCTTGATCATAGAAACTTAGATTCTATGAGCAAAATCATACAATCGGAGGGGCTAGTTTGGATCGTAAGGTCGTAAGATTCTAAGACTTGAGTCTTGATTCTCACAACCTTGTCGATGACCCACGAGTATAGGGGATCAATCATAGTCCTTTAAAAAGTAAGAGTGTCGAACCCAACGAGGAGCAGAAGCAAATGATAAGCAACTTTCAGCAAGGTATTCCTGCAAGTGTTGTAAGTAACGGTGATAGATAGTTTTGTGGCAAGATAATCCGTAACAAGTGACAAGTAACAATAGTAGAAAATGTGCATCAAGGTAGCCCAATCCTTTTTATAGCAACGAACATGCCTGAAAGTACTCTTATATAAAGTAAGTGCTCCCGAGGACATATGGGAATTCCTGTCTAGTCATGTTCATCATATTGAGTTGATTCGCATTTGCTACTTTGATAATTTGATATGTGGGTGGACAGGTGCTAAGGTGTTGTTCTTACTTGAACTAACAACCTACTTATGATTACCCCCTATCGCAAGCATCCGCAACTAACAACCTCTTGCCTCCTTTGGATGCGAGTGTGTGCTCTTTTGTGTGTAGATGCTGAAGACGGGAAGTTGTGTGATCCTCCTATTGGTTTGATAACCTTGGTTCTCACTGAGGGAAATACTTATCTATACTGTGCTGCATCATATATCCCCTCCTCTTCGGGGAAAAACCCAACACAGATCACAAGTATCAGATGTCCGTCCCCCACTCTTTTATTTCCATAGCCATTTGTCTTAATCTCTTTAACCTTCCTATCGCGCCCCCACGACACAATAAGCACACCCATGATAACACATACGCAGAGGATATCTAGGGGCTCTAGTGGCGCTCCCAATGTCTGATGATGACGACGAGCGGCAGTTCACCTTGAGTCCCGTAGTGGACACCCATGTGAGGTTGATGGACCTCTAGGTGGTGTACACCAACGACTCGGTTTGGGTGGAGAGCCATATGTGATCTTAGGCCTTCCTGAAGTAGTGTTAATAAGTAATATCACCATACCCCCCACCTTGCAAAGGTATATCATGCGACAATCTTGTTGATTTGTTCATGAAGTCTCTATCAACTTCAACACTATTGAAACATGTTCATAGAATTGTTATGCAGTGACTTAGACATTTATAAGAATCAGGGGAGTCTCTTCTTGAATTGTAATATATTCACACATTATATTACCTACACTCCTTTTTCCTTTGTGAGTTTACTCTTCAGGATCTCATCAAGATTTTAATGAGATAATATCAACACAAGAATATATGCCACACCTCCTCTTTTCCATTAGATTTTTAGCAAATGTATACAAGGCATATTAATTATCCTCTGAACTTACCAATGAGTTTTATCATTTCGATATTTTCTTATATAAGTTATCAAATAAATAATTACCATCATATGCCATATCATTTTCTTCTTATATCCCTTTCACTTTGTTTTAAAGGAGTTTTTAATGGCACATCACACACATTCTCTTTCCTTATGAGTTTTCTATCGAAGTCCCTCATAAAATGTTTCTAATAAGGTGATGCATGCTATACTTTCAATTCTCCTCATGGGCATTCAAAATAAAAGTGATAAATCATATTTATTGTCTTATAAATTCGCCAATGAGTTTTCTCCTTCTTCAAATATTTTTCTCACATGAGTTTCAAGGATACAATAATTATCGTATGATGATATTTCTTTCTAATTAATTTTTCCACTGGTTTAAAAGGGTTTTAGCGACATATCTATACTACTCTTATCATATTTTTGTCACATGATTTTGAAAGAGAATGTCAAGATTAAGGATTTTTCAAGACAAGAGATGAATATATAAGAAGCCTTCAATGATGCATCATGCAAAAAATTGGCCTCGTATAAGAGGGAGTGTTGAAATTAATTAGCACGTGACTATTATCAATTACCACATGCTAATTAACGGACGTCATTACTAAAGGTGTGTCCAACCGCAAACAATCATGTATGTTCTCTTTATTGTCAAAAGGTACTTGCTTTGATCGCATGCCTCCGAATAGACACATTTTCTTCTATCCCTTTCAGATGCATATATACTTGAAAATAATTTGTTCGTTTTCTTCCGTTTTCATTGTACTGTGACAGAAAGCAATATCGGCGGGACCAAGGAACGACAAGTGGCATGCGTTCCAAGCGACCACGATGTGGGCACGCGTCATCTTTCATGCGCCCACACCACACGACTCGGGTCAGGCTCGGACTTTCGGGGCGGTCTCTGATTCGAAGCAGACGCGCTCCCAGTCCCGGTGGATTTCGACCGACCGTCACGTGCGTAAAGGGAGGGGCCTGCTCCCAGCCCCCGAGCCGGAATGCGACTACTACCACCAGCTCTCGCTGTTGGTTGTTCCGCTGCAGAGATTCCGCGACTCCATCTCCATATCCCACCAGCCAAAACCAGACCGCCGCACGCCCGCACGCCCGCACGCCTCCCCTGACCGCCGGAATCCGCCCGGATCCGCTGCCTCACCTGCTGGCGCTGCGGCCCCACACTTCTATGCAGTGGGTGGAGGCGGCGGTGATGCGTGATTGGTCGCGGCGGCGTTAGGTGCTCTTCTCCGGCCGCGGCGAGCTAGGCCATGGGGTGCATCCAGTCCACGCCGAAGCGGAGGCAGCACCCTGCTGGCTACGAGGACCCCGTACAACTCGCCTCCCAGACCGCCTGTGAGCTCGCTTGCTCGCATCACTTTTCCCCTTTTCTACGCAACCCATTCCGTGAATCCAGCTTCCGCTTCATTTCTCGGAAAAGGGTAAATGGATCCAGCTTCTGCTTCTTGCTAGGCGTTCTAGCCCTCGCGTACTTGGGAATTGGGATTAGGATTTGGAATGGGACTTGTCTTCTGCAGCCGGCCGTGTAGGTTGCCATGGATCCTGTAGCCAGTCGAGGCAATTCGAATAATCTGACCAGTAGATATGCTTAACTTATGTTTTACTTGCTGTGATATTCATCGGCCATCTGCTATTGACCCACCCCCTTCCTTGTGAATTTTGATTCGATGTTTGCCTGACTCCGTGCACTTGTTGTTCTGTTCATGTAGTCAGCGTCAGCGAAGTCGAGGCGTTGTTTGAGCTGTTCAAGAGCATTAGTGGATCAGTGATCGATGATGGTTTGATCAATAAGGTACCGATTTCTTATGAACGTGTGATCCCTTATCAGGTCGACATATACAAACATCAAATAAGCACCTGAGACCTATTTTTGCATACTTTTGTCTGTACCATTCAGACGAAATCGAACATTGCTATGCTGAAATTACATTCCGCTTGTTCCGACCCTCTTACAACTGATTAATTTATGCGGAAATACCCTTTTTCCGTGATTACATTTAGCCATCAATAGTTCTACTATCTCTCAACATACTAAGTGAAAATGGATTCTTGTTGTATATGTCGCCAAACATTTATTCTTGTTGTACAACCCAATGAGCCCGTTTCATAAATAACTATGACACGGTGAAGCCTAGTAGAGCTCGGGAGTACATGCTCCCGGCTCTAAATAAGTATTTTATCTCTTCCAAAAAAAAAGTTTCACACACTTAGGTCAGTATTAGGTAGATTTTGAGTTTCATGCAAAAATTTCCATTCTTGTGGCCTGTGCAAAACATAGAATAAAAATTAAAGCACATAAATGCCTTTTGGCTCATTATTATTATCTTTCCCATGCAGACTACAAGTCAACACATTTTCTCATGAAGAACTTGTTCCTAAGATAACCGTGTCACAAACTCACAATGTGTCCTGCATCAGATATTATTGCAAGTTATATGAACATCATGTAGCTCAAGGTTTTAGTCGTTATCTTGCATCTCATGTTATCGTAGTCTAGCTAAACTTCAAGGCTCATTTCATGCCTTACTGCTTACATAAGCCAACTGCTTGATTGGCATTTTCATATTGCAAAATTTGATTTGATCATTCATGGTAGTGTTCTAGACACCTGGGGAGAATGCTTTCCTTGTCCAGCGTAATTATAAATGTATCTTATGGTTATATATATATCAAAGAATTTGTTACTTGTTGTCATGTTAACCGGCACATATCTGCAATTATATGTACCACAGTGAACTATCATCTCGATGTCATTAGGTACTATATTTACTGGCAACTGAAACTATAAGTAATTTATATTCATATATACGCAGGAAGAGTTCCAGCTTGCATTGTTCAAAAACACAAGGAAGGAAAATCTTTTCGCTAATCGGGTACACATCCCCTTGGCAACCATTCTTATCTGTGATATTACATATTATATGCTGGGGCACAATGTTATCACTACAATTGACTTATATGAAATTGGCCTTGTAGATATTCGACCTTTTCGATGTCAAGAAAAGGGGCGTCATCGATTTTGGCGACTTTGTTCGAGCTTTAAATGTATTCCATCCAAATTTTCCAGTGGAAGAGAAAATTGATTGTAAGTTGTTGCGTTTCTGTCTTTTCTTCAGTTTATAGATACCATTCTCTCTCTTTCTAAAGGTTTTGAGCTGCTTGACAGTTTCCTTCAAGCTATATGATATGGATGGTACAGGCTTTATAGAACGGAAGGAGGTAATTTCTGCCCTTCTTGGTTTGTGCCTACGCCCATGGTTTTTTTCTTCTGAAATTTTCTGAATTAGTTGTATATACAGAAGAAATGCGTTGCTGTGTGACTGAAAAATCCAGAAGTGTGTGCACTTGTGTACTACCAACAACCAAGCCTTTCAGTCCCAAACAAGTTGGGGTAGGCTAGAGTTGAAACCCATAAGATCTCGAAACCAAGTCATGGCTCTGGAACGTGGATAGCTAACTTCCACGCACCCCTGTCCATGGCTAAGTCTTTGTCGATATTCCAAACCTTCAGGTCTCTCTTAACGGACTCCTCCCATGTCAAGTTTGGTCTACCACGACCCCTCTTAACATTCTCAGCATGCTTTATCCGTCCGCTATGCACCGGCGCTTCCGATGGCCTCCGTTGAATATGTCCAAACCATCCGAGACGATGCTGGACCAGCTTCTCTTCAATCGGTGCTACCCCAAGTCTCTCTCGTATATCGTCATTTCGTACCCGATCCTTCCTTGTGTGGCCACATATCCATCTCAACATGCGCATCTCTGCTACACCTTACTGTTGGATATGTCGTCTCTTGGTTGGCCAACACTCCGCGCCATACAACATCGCAGGTCGGTTAGCTGTCCTATAAAACCTGCTTTTTAGCTTTTGTGGCGCTCTCTTGTCACAGAGTACGCCAGAAGCTTGGCGCCACTTCATCCACCCAGCCTTGATTCGGTGGCCCACGTCTTCATCGATATCGCCATCCTTCTGCAACATGGACCCCAAATATCGAAACGTGTCTCTCTCCGGTACCACCTGCCCACCAAGGCTAACCTCTCCATCCTCGTGCCTAGTAGCACTAAAACTGCACCTCATGTGCACTTGTGTACTGCTGAAACAAAAAAATAAAATAACAAGAGACAAGGAGATGTACTCGTCTTGGCTTCCATTCTACTCCCTCCGTTCCTAAATATAAGACATTTCATTAGCGGATTACATACGGATGTATATAGACATACTTTAGAGTGTAGATTCACTCATTTTGCTCTGTATGTAGTCCCTAGGGAAATCTCTAAAAAAGACTTATATTTAGGAACGGAGGGAGTAGAAACATAATTCATATCTTCCAACGATTGCGCCACATGCTTGATAAATCATACATTGCTAGTACGAGTGTACGACAATGACTGCGATTGGCTTTTTTCTGACTAAGGAAGCAGGACTGACCTAACACTGAAAGTGTAGCTACCAATAGCGTTTCAGAACATCTAAATGGACCAGCATGCAGCAGCACACCTAACAATATTTGCTATACCCTAAAACCAGGCAGCCCCACAGATGCTCTATGCCATCTGGAAGCCAAGCCAAACAAAACATACAGGCTGCTGAACTCCGTAGAAACCAAGCAATAGCATATAACAACAATAAATATTTAAGAGTTTTATGGGCTCAAAGTGAGAATTTTAATGCTCACCAAGAACCATATGATAACGGTAAACAATCTAACCAATTACCATCCCAAAAGTTGTTATTGCTGCCATCACCATTTTGTGTGTATAAAGTATAGGAATATTTCGTAGCGTTCGTTTGTGTCAATTAAATTTTTTATAATCCTCATGCACAGGTAAAGCAGATGTTGATTGCTCTTCTAGGCGAATCGGAGATGAGATTATCTGACGAGATTGTTGAGACAATCCTGGACAAGGTATTGGATACCTTTTTAAGTTATTAGTTGCTTGTAAGCTGTTGATAATTCTTGTGTCCAGTATTGAAGTGTAGACCGACAATGACTGGTTAATGGTGACAGACCTTTTCAGATGCTGATACGAATCAGGATGGTAAAATAGATAGAACAGAATGGGAGAATTTTGTGTCCAGGAATCCTTCCTTGTTGAAGATAATGACTCTTTCGTACCTCAAGTGAGTATGATGTAACATATAAATTCAAAGCATTGGCCGCAGCTATGTTTATGTGTCCCCATGAAGCCATGCCCAAAGAAATTAGTGATAAATGTTCTAGAGCTTAATTGAGACTAATTACTTTTGGCTGCTGAGCTCCAGTGATCTTTATGTTTTGAAAATTTCAAAAAGTGCATTTATGTCTTCCAAAGAAATCTTAAAAAGAAACACACATGTTCACTAGGCAATTCATAGTGTATTCATACATGGATATGTAGGATTTATTTTGATTTTCTGAAACCTGTAAATGCACTCCTCAAGAATTTCGAATTAAAGGAAGTGACTGGAGGTCATGAGTCAAATATCCGCACCCAGACTAGCACATTCTAGTTGCTTGTGGTAGTAATTGTTTATGTGACCTCCACGTCTATTACTGTTATTTTGAACTAGCATAAAAAGTAGTTTACCATAAAGGCCATGGCTTGTACCCTTTCCATAGGATATTTGATGACAGTGTGGTGCATGCTTTCTTTCCATGAACATTTGATACGAAGCAACGGAAATTCTGGCTAATCATTTGTGTCGACGTTTCAGGGACATAACAACAACATTTCCCAGCTTTGTGTTTCATTCAGAGGTTGATGATATCATTACATGACGGTGATCCTCACAAAGATGTACAGTTAACAGAAAGAAGGAACCTATCATCAGAATATATGCAACGATGCAACATGCTTGATGCTAGCTAATGTTGCTCGAGAGTCGAGAAATAGTTTTTCTTTCTTTCTGGGTGGTGTTCATTACACCGAGAGTTAGTCTTGTTAAATATTCATGTATGTTTGTGAGCTGCAGTTTGCAAGTACTTGGCACAACTTATTATTTGTCGTGAGAATATGGCTGCTAAATAAACTGTTGTTCAACCTGACTAGTATAATTCTAGTGTGTTTTATGGATCTACCACTCCCTCCGATCCATATTAATTGTTGTTGATTTAGTACAAAGTACAACTAATATGGATGGGAGGAAGTACCATTATTAGAAAAAGAAGAAGCAAAACAGCACCAGAAAGAACTTGCAAACAGGCAACTAACAAACGCCTTTCAAAGTCTATATTACTGTAGATATCAAGACTTGTTCAAAACGTTACGTCTGCTGCAGGCTACTGGAGTGTTGTGTTCACAGCAGCTTGATAAATTTCTAAAGCGCTACTGGAGTGTTGTGTTCACAGCAGCTTGATAAATTTCTAAAGCATGTATAGTTGCAAGTTTGTGAACGATGGACGAGTGCGGACGTTTGGAGCTCGGCCTCCATGGAGGCCGAAATTTTTGAATAATTCAAAATTCAAACTTTTCTGTTTCAAACAAATCTGAAAAAAAATATGGAAGTAAAGAAGGATGTTATGCGTATGTGTGCAAAAATTTAAGATGAAATACCTTGAAATACGATCTGCACAAAAAAGACAAATTCATGACCTGAAATGATGAATAGTGTCATGGGTAAAAAAGCCTCAGATTTGCCTTTTTTGCACAGCCCTCATTTTAATGTATTTTTTTCTGAAAATTTACACATATGTGTGTTACGCCTTCACTTATCCCTGTATTTTTTTTCAGAATTTTTTAAAATGTAAAAATATGAATTTTCATGAAATTTGAGTTTCAAATTTAAAGGGCTTCATGGAGCTCGGGAGCCAAAATCAATTTCCGTCGATGGACTTGTTTTATAAGTTGGCGTATAAAAATGGTTGCAAAAATTATGTTACTAGTAGCTTCTTGTTGACAAACTGCATCAGTCTCAACTACCACCAAAACACAAGGTAAGCATCCACCACAAAAAATATATTCTTACGGAACTACTCCCTCTGTCCTAAATTAAGTGACTCAACTTTGTACAAACTTTAATGCAAAGTTAGTGTAAAGTTGAGTCATTTATTTGGGACGGAGGGAGAGTTATTCTGTGGATTGCACTCAGTTAATCATTTTTTTTTCTAGTGCATAAAAGGTTCAATCAAATGGAATTATCACAATCTGTGGCAATGACAAACACAAGACAATGCAACACTTGTGTACCGAGTGTCTTGTGCTCGGAAGAAAACTTGTCAAACATTCAAAACTTTGACTATCTATTTTTTCTCCAAGATATGCCCTCCTTTCACCTGGGAAAATGTATTTTTCAAGATATTTCTATTGAACGCTTGAGAATCACATGCGTTGATCTATCTGAATACTTTATAATTTTATTACTATCTCAATATTTCTATTGAACGCTTGAGAATCACATGTATTGACGAGTTTTCCTACGCTTTGTTTGGATGTAGATATTCACGCCAAGATATTGATATTGACATTGGATGGGCCGAATTCTGTTATTTAGATGCATTAGGATCCCATACAGAAACCCGAAAACCCCAATCCCTTCTACTCACCACGTATGTGTCAGTATGCTCATTTATTTTTCCTTTTGATGAACAACGGGTTAGTGGTTTGGTTAGCTGATCTGAAGGTCAGTGGATTGAAGCATGGATTCCGAGCACGCAGATCAAAGGTAACTAAAGAACACACCATTGCTCTGTTAGGCTTGTGATGGTGTGATAGGTGTAGAAATGTCATTTTGATGCTTGTGATGGTTTAATCTGAAAATGAGCACCTTTTGGTACATACTTTTGATGCTTGTGATGGCCTGATTTGAAAATAGACATGATTTGTTACATACTTGTGATGGTCTCATATATGTACAATTATGCATTGTCTTGATGCTTGCTTGAATGTGTAATTTGTTGATTCATATTTTTGTAGAAATGATTGATGCCTAATTATGTAATTATTGACTTATTGTGTAGTTACATAACATCAAATCAAGTAGACATGATTTCTTACATAACTGAAGAGAACAAAAGGAGAAAGAGGAGAATGATAATCTTGACGGGACTTTACTTTGAATCGGTACTTCTTGGAATGGCATACCTTATTTCATAGAGAGCAACTCGTTGATTAGGTAGATTTAGTGATGATGAGAACAAGCACACACTTAGGAAGTATTTGTTGAAAGATATGTATGATGGCTCAGAAGTGGCATGCTATGATCATCTATGTCTTTTGCTTCTGCTAGCTAGATGTTGGATTAGCAAGATGTGTATTTTGATTTTGGGCTAGCTAGATGTTAGGTTCTCTTTTGTGCATAGCTATTGAATGGTGACTTTTGGATATTTTGTACTGTTGGAAATATGCCCTAAAGGCAATAATAAAATAGTTATTACTCCCTCCGTACGGAAATACTTGTCCTAGAAATAGATGTATCTAGACTTATTTTAGTTATAGATGCATTCATTTTATACATTTTTAGGACAAGTATTTCCGAACGGAGGGAGTATTATATTTCATGTTTCAAGATGATCGTTTATTAGCCATGCTATAACTGTATTGAATGAAAGCATAAATGCATGTGTGGATGTATAGACAAAATTGTGTCCCTAGTGAGTCTCTAGTTGACTAGCATGTTGATCAAGGATGGTTAAGGTTTCCTAGCCATAGACAAGTGTTGTCACTTGATGACAGGATCACATCATTAGGAGAATGATGTGATGGACAAGACCCAAACTATAAACGTAGCATATGATCGTGTCATTTTGTTGCTATTGTTTTCTGCATGTCAAGTATTCATTCCTATGACCATGAGATCATGTAACTCATAGACATCGGAGGAATGACTTGTGTGTATCAAACGTCGCAACGTTATTGGGTGACTATAAATGTGCTCTACAGGCATCTCCGAAGGTGTCCGTTGAGTTAGCATGGATCAAGACTGGGATTTGTCACTCTGTGTGACGGAGAGGTATCTCGGGGCCCACTCGGTAATACAACATCACATACAAGCCTTGCAAGTAATGTGACTAAAGAGTTAGTCACGGGATCTTGTATTAGGGAACGAGTAAAGAGACTTGTTGGTAACGAGATTGAAATAGGTATGGAGATACCTACGATCGAATCTCGGGCAAGTAACATACTGAAGGACAACAGAAATGGTATACGGGATTATATGAATCCTTGACATAGAGGTTCAACCGATAAGATCTTCGCAGAATATGTAGGATCCAATATGGACATCTAGGTCCCGCTATTGTATATTGACTGGAGAGTGTCTCAGATCATGTCTGCATAGTTCTCGAATCTGCAGGGTCTGCACACTTAAGGTTCGGTGACGTTTCGGTATAGTTGAGTTATAGGTGCTGATGACCGAAGTTTTGCTCGGAGTACCGGATGAGACCACGGACGTCACGAGGAGTTCCGGAATGGTCCAGAAACAAAGATTGATATATAGAAAGTTGGTATTTGGATTCCAGAAGGATTTCGGGCATTACCGACAGTGTGCCGGGAGTGACGAATGGGTACCGGAGGTCCACCAGGTGGGCCCACCACTCCCCAAGAGGTCCAAGTGGACTTGATGGTGGCGCAACAGCCCTTGATGGGCTGACTAGTCAACCAAAGAAATCCCATGAGGTAAAAAAAATGGAAAAACCAAAAGAGGTGGACAACTTGGGGAGGAGTCCTACTCCAAGTAGGATTGGAGGAGGAGGACTCCTCTCCTATTTGGCCGAGTCCAAGGGAGGTTCCCTTGGTGCTCAAGGCTATCCCCTCCTTCCTCCTATATATACTAGTAGAACGCTCGTGCGTTGCCACGGGCTTTTGAAAAGAAACTAAGATGCTAATGATAGAGCTAGCTAAAATAATCAAAAACAATGTCATCTCAGCTAACACAACAATAATGTTAGAGCATCTACAACCCTCCCTATCAAATCCTCCACAAACATGAGGGAGAAGGAAACATGAGGGAGAAGGAAAAAAGGTGACCCAACCATACCGCTCATATCATCGCTATACGACCAAGTTGTCTACAAACCCTTGTATGTGCACAAAATATGAAGAGGATATGCAGGCTCCAGACGCGCCCGGGCAGTCTATCACATAGGACACTGCCTACCTCGGACCACCTTTCTTTCTTCTCTTTCTTCCTCTTCATCTTCATCAATCACAAACAAGTGAACAAAGATAAGAGGAGAAAATGAGAAACATGACTGCATGCAGAGAGAAAAGAGGGCTAACTGATCTGGCGTGTCCAGTGGATGGATTTGATAGATCAGAGTTATAGATGCTATCTTAGTGACAACTATATAAAATATGTTTTTTATTCCATAACATCATGAATACAATTCGATGGATACCCGACCCAAGTTTTATATAACGTATTCATTAGCCAAGCATCTCACCCGCACCACCATGCACTCCTTCCTTGATTGCATGCATTCATTTACCTCCTTAGCGATAGGGCGATAGATTGACCTATCAATATCTCAGCTTCTTAACTTAAAAGCCGCTATCTTTTGTGTCTGTCTCCAGGATAAGTTTTGCCACTTCTAATTCACATGTAAGCTCAGAAACCCATCGACATGCCTTGAGTTCAGCCAATTCAGGGCCCATGGTGAAGGAGAAAAATGGCATGTGCCCCCGCCTGTAAAAAATATTATTAAAATCAATCAATAGTTAAATGGTTAGGAAGATTGTGGTACCATCCATGTGTGATTGCATGTGTCTATTGGTCGTGTGCTTACTGCTATCCAAATCTGTTTAAACATTTATAAAAATACATGACATTTTTTTATTATCATGGCCTTTTCTTAATTCAAATAAAAGCACATCAAAGGACCAAGAATTCGTGTCGCTACTCTCATTTCCCGCCGGTCGTTTTTTCATGGAGAGTACTGATGCATACATCCTAATATCTCAAAGTTTAAACCTTGTAGACATGGAGATTGCCCATAGAATATAACTTTTTACCATTATCACTTAGTTACCTGGTAGAAGATGCAATCTTTTTTACAGAACTATGATGTAACTTTTAAACACTTAATTGTATTATCTTCTTTATGAATATAGTGATCCCTAAAATAATCAAAGAGATTTTATGTTTCTTATGACATAAGCTCACTGGTTGTTTGTCTCATATAAACTGGCAACATTCAAATACATCAAACGACGTTACATTATGAAAATCTAGTCGCCTATTGGTGAAGCTATGAAGTATGGATGAGTGCAGCTAGAACAGTTATATTATAAGGGTTAATTGCAGAGTTAAACTAAATTCATTTCTAGGTGCCTCGACTGATTTCTAAACCATCAAAGAGTTGATAACAAGGTGATCAAACAAAAAACAAAATTTACAAAGAGAAGAAAAATTAAACCTAAAAGCTATATATGAGTAGCTAAATGTAAGAACATCAAGACCCAATTCTTAAAAATATATTTATGAGCTGCATTTTGTTGGTGCCTGTGAGATCATAGGAGCACTATGTCGTTGCCACGGAAAAACAATAAGCAAAATTGCACTATATTTAAGTGTCCGTGCCTTGCCATGGAAAAACAATTATTATTGATGCATTTAAAAAATAGACGCGTAACAAATTATATTTTCACTTTTATGTTGAGTGGATCACCATTATGATTTTGCTCGACAACAAATTGTATTTTATAATTTTTTATGTCGGGTAGAACACTATTATGGTGATTTTTCAATTAGGCATCTCACCCAAATTTCATATGCTACTGAGTTAATTAAGATTATGTTTACCAAAATTGCACTATACAACGTCATGTTTTGTAAATAGAAGGACAAATTATATCATGTGTGTATAGACATAATCGTATGTCCATTCTAGTTAATTTAGGCATGCAAGACCAGTTTATATTATTGACTGTCACAGTAATAAAGGTCAGTTTAGTAAAAAAAACACCAAACATAATCCTTCTGGTTATGTGATCCTCTTTTACCATAGATTGTGTGCCCTTTTCTATTGAACTGTAGTCACAGTTTATCTTTTCTATTTCCTTTTTTCCAAGCAGCCAAAGGAGATATCTCTTTCATTACGAAAAACAACAAGTGTTTATCTCTAGTGCTCTAGGTTACCAGTTGACAACAAACATCCTGACATCTTAAGAGATATGCTAGAGAGCACAATTGGTATATTTATCCACATAAAAACTTCATCCAGAATAAATAGCAAATGTTGCATCAGTATGATTTTCTTGTGTTATAGAACTGTATTATCAACTCGTGCTCATCTACAAGATGTTTGCAACATAATAAAATCGAGAAAAATACGTGAACCAATGTTAGTTTTAATCAACATAGTGAAAAGTGCTAGTGGCCTAATGGCTACTATTGAATGTAGGCATGCACAATGAAACTGATACTAGCCTGTTCCCTGGGTCATGCTCTATGTAACGCCGCTGGAATGGTGCATAGAATTCCCTCGTCAAATTTGGTGTTGCTGGAGGAGTTAAATCATGCGCTCCTAAAGTGACAGCCGCCACCTCCTACAGCAGCTTCGGACCCTATTACAAGGTACACAAAGATTGAAAAATTCATAAGCCTCTTATTTCAGCAATAATATCGCAATAGATGCAACCTTCAATAATAAGCTCATTGTACATAGGAAAGGTTCCATTTATCTTGAATCAAGATTTTTCAATTATAAGTTGGATATTTATCTAATGTTTCTGAAGCTCATTGTATATAGGAGAGATTCAATTCATCTTGAATCAAGAATTTCAATAATAAGTTGGCCATTTATCTAATGTTTCTGAAGCTGGGGGTTATGTATATAATTTGTATCTTTATAACCAACACAATGGTCATCGTCGTGGTCATAGCAGCAGGCGTCGAGGTCTTCACGGTGCCACTGCTCTCCTTCCACGTCTCCACCAAGTTCAGAGACGGTGCGACGGCGGCGAACCTATTACTGGCCTTTAGGGCCGTCAACTTTCACGCCTGTCAGAGTATGACCAACCTCGCCCTGGGCATTGACTTCTTCAGCTGCGTGATGGTGGATGCCTCGCTCTGCCTCAGAAACATCATGATGGCCACGGTTGACCCTACCCTGCCCGTAGACATGGTCGCCATCGCATGCATCACCTTCCCATCTAGCCCACGCTCGCCGACCGCCTCCTATGACCTGCTCCACAACTACCGGACTCTTGCTTCCATGAAAATGCAATATATTGCATATTCACCAAGAAACAACATAAGTAAGGTCACTAATTAAATCCTAGTATGACTAACCATTTATGCCAAAATAGATACAAATCACCTCATAGATTAAAGTTAAATCTAGCAATATAGTACGCTTTGGCCGTGGAGTAAACCCCAGATTAAACAATGTGCTAGATAGTGTTTACCTGAACGAGGTATACCAAGTAACAAAGCTAGTTACATCCAAAGCTTAATGCTCCTAATAGGAAATGTCTCCAAATCAAGCTAGCTGCTGACAAACTTTGGAGCCTGGAAAAATTGGAGGGAAAAGAGAATGGGAAAAGACAAGAGAAAGAAAGTCATATATGATAAATTATTACACTGCTCCAAACATATACAATACTGCTAATTAAGAAATCTCTTTATTTGTTATTTTTTAGAATTAGCCCACTAATTAGATAAGATACTAAATCAGTGTATCCTCTTTTTGTCAACTGCCTATATCTTTGAAATCATCAAGCTCATGTCATGATATTTTCTTCAAGGACAACAAATAAATTAGGTATGTGATCCAATAAGAGAAAGGAAATTTAAGAAATTCATTCGGAAACTGAGAGGATCTTAGCATTTAAAATTTTTTTTATGACTGCCTCGACCAAAATCCATATATCTTAGGGGATGCAAGGCACCAATCAAAACCATATTAAAGCTTTAGACAAAGAGGTCCAATAAGAATAAATAAATGCAATAACAAAAATATGGAGAAGGAAAGGGAAACTAAAGTGTATTGATGCCTCGACGAACATACGACCTCAACACCTTAGCACCTACAGTGCAACACGAAGGAATGAAGAAACAATTTGTAGTCCCAAGACTGTTGGTGGTTTCTACATTCTTGCATCTTTAGATGCATTTGTAAGTGGATATATAATGAAACCGCAATAATACAAAGCTAAATAGATTAATACAAAAGGATTAAATAATCAACTCAAGGCATGTATGAAGATGAAAATTATTTGCATCCGACCCATCAGAATTAGCTTTTGCCATGTAGTTTATGAGCTAAAACTCAGCATTTACTAATCAATAAAAACATCGAGCATCATCAGCTATAAAACAAACTACATTTTCCTAATAAGACAACACATGCATGAAATACCGAAGAAGCAGTCATGAGAAATCTGAACCTTCCTCGGGTTTCCTTTGTGTAAATAGGAGGCAATTTTGTCTATGTAACCTTGAGAGCTCAAAATGAGCATGAGAAATCTAAACCTTCCTCCAGTTTTCTATCTGTAAACAAGAAAATTGAAATCCTTTGCCACACATCTGAACCTTCCAAGAAGTTGTTGTCAGGATTACACAGAGGCAACAAAAACCACTTTGAATATTTCATTGATAGCTAGATATCTTGGTCCTAACAAGCAAAATAGACAGACATGTTTTCATTTGACAAAGAATCTGGCATATTTACCCCAGTTTAATGATGCAGCCATCATTGCAAAAGCTTCACCGGCATCCAAAGTTGGAGCACCCCGCTAAAAGGGACAAGGTACTCTTATCCTGTCATTGTCCGTGCATATCGAGTTGACGGACGTCATGGCATGCGGTGCTTAGCAAGTAGCTATGCAGGAGAACCCCTTTATCCTAGAACTACGGGAGCAACATCCAACACAATGACGCAACCAAATTTGCATCAATAGAGAGGTACCAG
This sequence comes from Hordeum vulgare subsp. vulgare, assembly GCF_904849725.1. Lineage (NCBI taxonomy): Eukaryota > Viridiplantae > Streptophyta > Magnoliopsida > Poales > Poaceae > Hordeum > Hordeum vulgare. Next base: position 382,472,408 of record NC_058518.1, on the reverse strand, counting down.
GAATGTTTCCAGTTTGCTAGTATCAGATGGAAAATAAGCAGTAGATATCACACTTTCTACCTCGGTTACTGATGATAAGGATTTTCGTATTACCCATAATAACACAATTTGAGTAAGAAAATCTTGAAATGTGAACAAAGTTAAATAATAAAAAGCTACCTTGGGTGATCCATTTTCCTTCAGCCACTTAACTGAAGCCTGAATATCCTTGATTGCACCCGGCCAGTCTAGTCCTTCCATCAGATGTTGTGCCTCAGCTACCTCCAAAGCAACCTTCCCACGGTACAAACTGAACATAAAAAAGATGTAAACACAAAAGGCATTTGACTGAGCCGTAATATTCTGAGGAAGTAGTGGCACTCCATGAAGCATCCGTTTCATAATACTTCATTTAATCAAAACAAATGGTGCAAAGCAAGGAGCACAAGATATCAACATACTGTGGAATAAGTGCCTTGTATCCATCATCGATCTGGGAAATATGGATGGCATGATTCTTGACCTCATAATCAACGCCCCACCACTCTTGCAGCACTACAACTCCAGGAGCGTTTTCTTTGCCAACAATATATGCATCAAAGGTCCGAAGAAATACAACATCACATCATTTTATCAGTAAGATGTAGTAAGATATAGAGCAAGAGCAGATACGTAGCACCAGAGTCGTGGGCACGACGAGGGGTCGCAAGGGCGGGCGCCTCACGTTTGCGCGCGGGGGTGGAGGAGGTGAGGGAACGGAGCACGACCAGCGCAACGACGAGGTTGGCGAGGCAGACGGCCATGGTGATGCATCGGTACGAGAACCACCCCACCGCCGTCGCGCGGCCGCCGAACTACGCCGCCCGTGCTATGCCCCTCGCCATCTCGCCTCCGTCCCCTCTGCCGCCATCCCTACCGCCGCCGGCGCGGCATTACGCTCCGCCTCCGCCACCGCCGCCCCCGATCCACGAGCTCCTCGCCTCCTCGATCTCGCCCGCGGCCACATGAGCACGCACCGCATGGGCCGACATGCCTCGCTATACCCCCGCACCCGGCGCTCCCGTTTCCTTCGTCCCGCCGCTGCCTCCTCTCCCCCGTGCCCCTGGAGTTTGGCTGCTGCTGCTGCTCACACGACGACGCGGCAGCTGCTGCCGACGGGCCCGTGCTGCCGTGAAGACGGCGCGTGATGTGCTGAGGGGGAAGGAGGGCGAAGGGAGCACGGGGAAGGGGGACGCCACCGGCGCGGCGGCCATTATCACGCTGGGAGGGAGGAAGGAGTGAGATCGAGAAGGGTTAGGGTTACGGGAGAGAAAGAGGTGGGATCGCGAAAATAAACCGGTGGGGTGTGTGTGTGTGTGTGTGTGTGTGTGTGTGTGTGGGGGGGGGGGGGGGGAGGGGGAGACGAAAAAAGACCGGTGACGAAAAAAAACCAAGAAGTGGTGGACGAAAAAAGACCGGTGAGCGCGGGCTACCAACTGCCCCTTTAGGAGTAGAGACTAGAGGTTTGAGGGTTTTTGAGAGATAATTTCAGCCACGTGCTACCCTCTCCTCTAGTTTGTAGTTCTTCCTCTAGATCGGATTTCTGCGGTGCTTAGGTGAACCCTGCAGGAATAGATCACCACCATCACCGGCGCGTCGTCACGCTGCCGGAGAACTCATCTACTTCCCCGTCTCTCTTGCTCGATCAAGAAGGCGGAGATCGTCATCGAGTTGTACGTGTGCTGAACGCGGAGGTGCCGTTCGTTCGGTGCTAGACCGGGACGGATCGTGGAACGGCGGCAATTTGGATCGCGAAGACGTTCCACTACATCAATCATGTTTCTTAACGCTTCCCGCTTAGCGATCTACAAGGGTATGTAGATCTGATCTCCCTCTCGTAGATGATCATCACCATGATAGTTCTTCGTGTGCATAAGATTTTTTTTGTTTCCCATGCAACGTTCCCCAACAGTGGCATCATGAGCTAGGTTCATGCGTAGATGAAATCTTGAGTAGAACACAGAAGAGTTTGTGGGCGTTGATGTTCAATTGTTGCCCTCCTTAGTCTTTTCTCGATTCGGCGGTATTGTTGGATTGAAGCGGCATGGACCAACCTTACCCGTACGCTTACGAGAGACCGGTTTCATCGACTAACATGCAACTTGTTGCATAAAGATGATTGGCGGGTGTCTGTTTCTTCAACTTTAGTTGAATCCGATTTGACCGAGGCGGTCCTTGGAGAAGGTTAAATAGCAATTTGCATATCACCGTTGTCGCTTTGCGCAAGTAAGATGCGATCATACTAGATACCCATAGCAGCCACGTAAAACATGCAACAACAAATTAGAGGACGTCTAACTTGTTTTTGCAGGGTACACATGTGATGTGATATGGCCAAAGACATGATGTGATATATTGGATGTATGAGATGATCATGTTGTAATAGTCAAATATCAACTTGCACGTTGATGCTACGGCAACCGGCAGGAGCCATAGGGCTATCTTTAAACTAACGTTTATGCTTGCATATGCGTTTACTATATTGCTAGGAAGTAGCTTTAGTAGTAATAGCATAGATAGAACGACAACCTCGATGGCGGCACAATGATGGAGATCATGGTGTGGCGCCGGTGACGATGAAGATCATGCCGGTGCTTTGGTGATGGAGATCAGGAAGCACAAGATCATGGGCATATCATGTCACTTATGATTTGCATGTGATGTTAATCCTTTTTATGCACCTTATTTTGCTTAGAATGAGGGTAGCATCATAAGGTGATCCCTCACTAAAGTTTCAAGATAAAATTGTGTTCTCCTCGACTGTGCACCGTTGCAACAGTTCGTTGTTTCGAGACACCACATGATAATCGGGTCTGATAGACTCAACGTTCACATACAACGGGTACAAAACAGTTGCACATGCGGAACACTCGGGTTAAAACTTGACGAGCCTAGCATGTACAGACATGGCCTCGGAACACAAGAGACCGAAAGGTCGAGCATGAATCATATAGTAGATATGATCAACATGGAGGAGGTGGAGGAAGAGTCCTCCCAAGGGTGTCCACCTCCCTTGTGGGAGGTGGACTCTCCCCCTTACCTCGGTCGAACCTCTCCTCCTTCGAGGAGGGACCAAGGCAGACCACCTACCCCTTCCTCCAATATACAGTGGAGGTTTTGAGGGTAGCCACCACCTGAAAAGCCACGTGCTACCCTCTCCTCCATAGATCGCCTTCTTCCTCTAGATCGGTTTCGGTATTGCTTGGCGAAGCCATGCCGGAACAGCTCCAACACCACCGATGCAATGTTGTCGTGCTGACGGAGAACTCATCTACCTCTCTAGCCTCGCTTGCTGGATCAAGGAGGTGGAGATCGTCATCGAGTTGTACGATGTGTTGAACGTGGAGGTGCCGTTCGTTCGGCACTATATCGGGACGGATCGTGATGGGATCGCGGGACGGATCATGATGAGATCGCGGGACGGATCGTGATTGGATCGCGAAGACATTCGACTACATCAACCACGTAATGTACGCTTCCGCTTAGCGATCTACAAGGGTATGTAGATACACTCTGCCCTCTCGTAGATGTTGATCTCCATAGATTGATCTTGGTGAGCGTAGTATTTTTTTTGTTTCCCATGCGATGTTCCCCAATAGTGGTATCGGAGCTAGGTCTATGCATAAACGACATCACGAGTAGAACATAAAGGAGTTCGTGGGCGTTGATATTCAGATTGCTTCCCTCCTTAGTCTTTTCTTGATTCAACGGTATTGTGGGATGAAGTGGCCCAGACCAACTTTACTTGTCCATGTACGAGAGACTGGTTCCATCGACTGGCATGCAACTTGTTGCATAAAGATGGCTGGCGGGTGTCTGTCTCTCCCACTTTAGTTGAATCGGATTCGACAGAGGCGGTCCTTGTAGAAGGTTAAATAGCAACTTGCGTACCACCATTGTGGTTTTACGTAGGTAAGAAGCGTTCTTGCTAGATACCTATAGCAGCCACGTAAAACATGCAACAACAAATTAGAGGACGTCTAACTTGTTTTTGTAGGGTATGATGTGATATTGTATGGCAAAAGACATGATGATATATATTTGATGTATGAGATGATCATGTTGTAATAGTTAATATCGACTTGTATGTCGATGCTATGGAAACCGGAAGGAGCCATATGGTTGTCTTTAATTATTATATGACCTACGTGTTAATCATTAAGCACTATGTAATGCTTTACTTTATCGCTAAATAATAGCAATAGTAGTACAAGCATGGTTGGCATGAAAACCTTGATGGCAACACAATGATGGATATCATGATGACGGAGATCATAGCGTAGTGCCGGTGACGATGGAGGTCATGCCGGTGCTTTGAAGATGGAGATCAAAAAGCCCAAGTTCATGGCCATATCATGTCACTTATGATTTGCATGTGATGTTAATCCTTTTTATGCACCTTGTTTTGCTTAGAATGATGTTAACATTATAAGGTGATCCCTCACTAAAATTTCAAGATAAAATTGTGTTCTCCCCGAGCGTCCACCATTGCGATAGTTCGTCGTTTAAAGACACCACGTGATGATCGGGCGTGATAGACTCTACGTTCACATACAATGGGTGCAAGACAGTTTTGCACGCTCGAAACACTCGGGTTAAACTTGACGAGCCTAGCATGTAAAGACATGGCCTCAGAATACAGGAGACCGAAATATCGAACATGAGTCATATAGTAGATATGATCAACATGGAGATGTTCACCATTGAAACCACCTCATCTCACCTGATGATCGGACTTGGGTTGGTGAATTTGGATCATGTCACACTCAAACAACCCGAGGGATGTTGAGTTGGGTGAGAGTTCTTCAGTAATGTGATTCATTGAACTCGTTGTCATGAACAAAGTCAAAATGTATTTGCAAATTATGTAGTAGACGATTAGCTTGCGCTGTAGCTCCCCTGTATTTTGATGTGTTCCTAGAGAAAACTAAGTTGAAAGTTGATAGTAGCAATTATGCGAACTGGGTCCGTAAACTGAGGATTGTCTTCATTGCTGCACAGAAGGCTTAGGTCCTTAATGCACCGCTCGGTGTGCTACCCCGAACGTTGCCTGTGGATGTTGCGAACATCTGGCATACACGTTTCTGATGACTACGTAATAGTTTAGTGCGTCATGCTTTACGGTTTAGAATTGAGGCACCCAAGATGTTTTGAACGTCAAGGAACATATGAGATGTTCCAAGAGATGAAATTAAGATTTCAAGCTCGTGCCCGTGTTGAGAGGTATGAGACCTCCAACAAGATTCTTTGCATGCAAAGTAAAGGAGAAAAGCTCAATCGTTGAGCATGGGCTCAGATTGTTTGGGTGCTACAATCGCTTGAATCGAGTGGGAGTTGATCTTCCAGATGAGATAGTGATTGACATAGTTTTCCAAAGTCACTGCGACCAAGCTACCGAGCTTAGTGATGAACTATAGCACATCAGGTATGGAGATGATGATCCCTGAGCTATTCGCGATGTTTGACACCGCGAAGGTAGAAATCAAGAAGGAGCATCAAGTGTTGATGGTTAGTAAAACCACTAGTTTCAAGAAGGGCAAAGGGAATGAAGGGAAACTTCGAGAATGACAAGTCAGTTGTCACTCCAATGAAGAAACCCAAGGTTGTACCCAAACCCAAGACTAAGTGCTTCTATAATGAGGGGAATGGTCACTGAGGCAGGACTGCCCTAGATACTTGGTAGATAAGAAGGCTGGCAACATCAACAGAAGTATATTAGATATACGTGTTATTGATGTGTATATTGCTTGTACTCCTAGTAGCACCTGGGTATTGGATACATGTTTAGTTACTAAATGTTTGTAACTCGAAGTAAAAGCTACGGAATAGACAAAGACTAGCTAAAGGCGAGGTGACGATGTGTGTTAGAAGTGTTTCCAAGGTTGATGTGATCACCATCGCACGTTCCCTCTACCTTCAGAATTAGTGTTGAACCTAAATACATGTTATTTGGTGTTTGCGTTGAGCATGAACATGATTGGATCGTGTTTATTGCAATGCGTTTATTCCTTTAAGTCAGAGAATAATGGCTATTCTGTTTACATGAATAATACCTTCAATTGTCATGTACCTAATGTGAATGGTTAATTGAATCTCAATCATAGTGATACACATGTTCATAATATTGATGCCAAAAGATACAAAGTAGTAATGCTAGTACCACTTACTTGTGGCACTGCCACTTAAGTCATATTGGTATAAAACACATGAAGAAGCTCCATGTTGATGGATCTTTGGACTCACTCATTTTTTAATCGTTTAAGACATGCGAACCATGCCTATTGGTGTAAACGCATGAAGAAACTCCATGCAGATGGATCTTTTGGACTCACTTGATTTGGAATCACTTGAGACATGCAAATCATGCCAGATGGGCAAGATGATTGAAGGCCTCATTTTCCACTTAGATGGAACGAGGAAGTGACTTATTGGAAATAATACATTTTGATGTATGCAGTCCAATGATTGCCGAGGCACAAAGTGGATATCGTTATGTTCTTACTTCACAGCTAATTGGAGTAGATACAAGTGTATTTACTTGATGAATCATGAGTCTTAATTATTGAAAAGTTCATGCAATTTCAGAGTGAAGTTGAAGATCGTCGTGACAAGAGGATGAAATGTCTACGATGTGATCGTAGAGATGAATATCTGAGTTGCGAGTTTGGTATACATTTAAGATAATGTGGAAATTGCTTCACAACTCATGCCACCTGGAACACCATAATGTGATGGTGTGTCCGAATGTCGTAGCCGTGCCCTATTAGATATGGTGCATAATATGATGTCTCTTATCGATTTACCACTATTGTTTTGTGGTTATGCATTGGAGACAACCAGATTCACTTTAAATAGGGCACCATTAATTCCTTTGAGATGACACCATATGAACTATGGTTTGGAGAAACCTAAGTTGTCGTTTCTTAAAGTTTGGGTCTATGATGCTTATATCAAAAGGATTCGGCCTGATGAGCTCGAACCCAAAAAGGATAAAATAATTTTCATAGGATACCCAAAAACAGTTGGGTATACCACCTATCTTATATCTGAAAGCAAAGTTTTTGTTGCTGAAAACGGGTCCTTTCTCGAGAAAGAGTTTCTCTCGAAATAATTGAGTGGGAGGATGGTGGAACTTGATGAGGCTGTTGAACCGTCACTTCAAACGGAGTGTAGTAGGGCGGAGGAAGTTGTTCCTGTGGCGCCTACACCAAATTGAAGAGGAAGCCGATGATGATGATCATGAAGCTTCAAATCAAGTTGCTATCGAACCTCGTAGGTCGACAATGAGCCATACTACTCCAGAGTGGTACGGTAATCCTGTCTTGAAGGTCATGTTGTTAGACAACAATGAACCTATGAGCTATGAAGAAGCGATGGTGGGCCCGGATTCTGACAAATGGCTGGAGGCCATGAAATCCGAGATAGGATCCATGTATAAAACAAAGTGTGGACTTTGGAAGAGCTACTTGATGGTCGTAAGGCTATTAAGTACAAATGGATCTTTAAAAGGAAGACAAACTATGATGGTAAATGTCACCATTTAGAAAGCTTGGCTTGTCGTAAAGAGGTTTCCGAGAAGTTCAAGGAGTTGACTACGATGAAACTTTCTCACCCGTAGCGATGCTAAAGTATGTTGGAATTATGCTAGCAGTTGCTGCATTTTCGATTATGAAATCTTGCAGATGGATGTCAAAACATTGTTTCCTTGACGGTTTCCTTGAGGAAAGGTTCTATGTGACACAACCAGAAGGTTTTGTTGATTCTAAGGATGCTAAAAAGTATGCAAGCTCCAGTAATCCTTGTATGGTCTAGAGCAAGCATCTCGGAGTTGGAATATACGCTTTGATGAGATGATCAAAGCTTTTGGGTTTATACAAAGTTTATGAGAAACTTGTATTTCCAAGAAAGTAAGTGGGAGCACTATAGAATTTCTAATAAGTATATGTCATTGACATATTGTTGATCGGAAATGATGTAGAATTTCTGGAAAGCATATAGGGTTGTTTGAAAAGTGTTTTTCAATGGAAAACCTAGATTGAGCTACTTGAACATTGAGCATCAATATCTATAGAGATAGATCAAGACGCTTGATAAACCTTTAAATGAATACATACCTTGACAAGATTTTTAAGGAGTTCAAAATAGATCGGTCAAAGAAGGAGTTTTTGGTTGTGTTGTAAGGTGTGAATTTGAGTAAGACTTAAAGATCGACCATGGCAGACGAAAGAGAAAGGACGGAGGTCATCCCCTATGCCTTAGCCATAGGCTCTATAGTATGCCATGTTGTGTACCGCACCTGATGTGTGCCTTGCCGTGAGTTTGTCAAGGGGTACAAGAGTGATCGAGGAATGGATTACTGGACAACGGTCAAAATTTTCCTTAGTAACTTGAGGACCAAGGGAATGTTTCTCGATTATGGAGGTGATAAAAGAATTCATCATAAAGGGTTATGTCGATGCAAGCTTTAACACCAATCCGGATGATTCTAAAGTAGCAAACCAGATTTGTATAGTGGAGCAATCATTTGGAATGGTTCCAAATGAAGCGTGGTAGCAGCATCTACACGACGACATAGAGATGTGTAAAGCACACATGGATCTGAAAGGTTCAGACCCGTTGACTAAAGCCTCTCTCACAAGCAATCATGATTAAATCCTAGAACTCATTGCGTGTGAATCGCATGATGACGTGAACTAGATTATTGACTCTAGTGCAAGTGGGAGACTGTTAGAAATATGACATAGAGGCAATAATAAATTAGTTATTATTATATTTCCTTGTTCATGATAATTGTTTATTATCCATGCTATAATTGTATTGATTGGAAACTCAAATACATGTGTGGATACATAGACAACATATTGTCCCTAGTGAGCCTCTAAGGACTAGCTCGTTGATAAAAAATGGTCAAAGGTTTCCTGACCATAGACATGAGTTGTCAATTGATAACGGGATCACATAATTAGGAGATTGATGTGATTGACAAGACCCAAACTATGAACGTAGCATATGACCGTGTCAGTTTATTGCTATTGTTTTCTGCATGTCAAGTATCTGTTTCTCTGACCATGAGATCATGCAACTCCCGGGCACTAGAGGAATGCCTTGTGTGTATCAAATGTCACAACATAACCGGGTGACTATAAAGGTGCTCTATAGGTATATCTGAAGGTGTCTGTTGGGTTTGCGTGAATCGAGACTCGGATTTGTCACTCCGTATGACGGAGAGGTATCTCTAGGGACCACTCGGTAATACAACATCACAATGAGCTTGCAAGCAATGTGACTATGGAGTTAGTCATGTGATCCTGTATTATGGAACGAGTAAAGAGACTGCTGGTAACAAGATTGAACTAGGTATAGAGATACCTACGATCGAATCTCGGGCAAGTAACATACCGATGGACAAAGGGAACACTATACGGGATTGATTGAATCCTTGACATCATGGTTCGACCGATAAATATCTTCGAAGAATATGTAGGAACTGTGGCGCTCCGCCTGATTACCACTGTATCCAGACGGTCGCCGCGCATACCAGCCTAGGAAATCACTTTGGCATGCACGTTTACAACAAGTATCATGAACATAGGCATTTCTATTAATGAATATAAGAGTTTTACAGGATGAGCTACAAGGGTGATGGGAGCGGAAAAGCTCTATCTAAGGCAGCATGGTCTTGATGCAGCTCCAATCCACAGGGATCTGACTCGGTTACGCTCCTAGCCTGCGAACACTGTGTCTCCTCGCGTACCACGGATCCTCATATGAACCTGGCCACGTTAAAAGCCGCTGAGTACTTTTGAATGTACTCGCAAGCAAACCAAACTAACATATACACTAAGCAAAGCAATCCATGGTATTCAAGCATGTATATGTTATTAGAGCAATATTAATCATCATGACATAGCATACTTATCTAGCAATGTTAATTATCGAGGTATAACAAGGTTATCTAGCAAGATAACTTCTAAAGTAAATGTGATAAGGTAAAGCATATTAGATAAATGATTTATACTCCGACTATTCTCATGATCCAGTCTGAATCTGATCCAAATCCAATCGAACTCATGTGGTCATCGACCACTCATCTCATAGCCATCCCATGGCTAATATGTCATATACCGGTCATCTCTTGATGTCTGCACAAGACGAGTTCTTTCATCATTAACATCACTCTTACGGTTGATCACCTACTGAGGTCTGGTCGGGCTGTCCAATACCGTGGACTCAGCTATTCGAATAGATTTGACACTCTGCAGAGGTTGCACACTTTACCCACACTCTGGAGCACTGACCTCGTGATCCCATTTGGGTGGACCAGCATTACTCCAACGAAACTTGCCTGAACCGTGACCCTCTCATCGTACCACCGGCAACCACTCTCCTCTGGAGTCTTGCCCTGGGTGGCCCTGTGTCCTCTTTACACCCGTGTCCTCATGACACCTGCCCCCGTCGTGGCTAAACAAAATTGTCCCAACGGGGGATGGGCCCAACTCAACCTAATTGGGCTCACAGTGTTATCACCGCCTACCTGATCAGGGTAGCACGCGTGCATAACCCTCCCTCTTTGGAGGTACCGATGAGAGCGATCACGCGAACAACTCAAGTCACGGCCGCCCCATATCGGCAAATGTGGTTGCACGGTTAAGCCGAGACAGGTGACTCGAGATCAACCCATTAGGTTTGGCTTAAACAACATATTTATCAAGCATGGTTGTTGTCAACAATGACTTAACATGATGATGATTATGCTTGAAATAACAACGGTAGAAACAACACAACCTATCTCTTTGTTATGAGTCATTACTAAGACAGTATGTAAATGACAAGTTATTACTTTACAAGCTCTAACTGTAAAGTAGACCCTCGGAACCCTCGCATAAAACCGACAATTAAATCGGTAGCCACCAGAACGGTCTTTACAACACAGATCTGGGACGTTATCAGAATAAATCAACCCCGGCTCAAGACAGCTGGAAAGCAGCACAGAGCATGAGGCGGTGTTGATAAGAAGAATGTAGCAGTTCCCTAAGGCGATCGAAGATGAGCTCAGAGCATAGGGTCACTTCCACGGAAATAAATTCAACAGCTGCCCGTGGCGGCCGAAAAGCAGCTCAGAACACGGGTCAGCGGCTGATAAGAGAAATATAAAGTTGGCACCCACCCCGGACGACCGAAAGCAGCTCAGACTCAGGCGTGGTGCCATTATTGAAGAAAATGCGAGCAAGGGTTCATCAGAGTCACATACAGTCCACTACTACGCATGCAATCACAAGCATATCAATTTAATCATGCACGAACAATACAGAGCAATGCTTTAGGGCATATATCAGATGGTCGGCTTGCCTGGGGTTGAAGAATACACCCGGAAGAAGTGCGTAAAGTCCGGAGAAAGGATCACCGGAACGGTTCTGTCTTGAAGGGGGCTGATTGGAGACAAGGGCAAAAGGGTCATTTTCACTGTGTCAGTGATGACCCACAAGTGTAGGGGATCTATCCTAGTCCTTTCGATAAGTAAGAGTGTCGAACCCAACGAGGAGCAGAAGGATCTGACAAGTGGTTTTCAGCAAGGTATTCTCCGCAAGCACTGAAATTATTGGTAACAGATAGTTGTGTGATAAGATGATTCGTAGCAAGTAGCAAGTAAAAATAGTAACAAAGGTGCAGCAAGATGGCACAATCCCTTTTGCAGCAAGGGACAAGCCTGAACAAACTCTTATAGGAGGTAAAGCGCTCCCGAGGACACATGGGAATTTCTGTCAAGCTAGTTTTCATCATGTTCATATGATTCACGTTCGCTACTTTGATAGTTTGATATGTGGGTGGACCGGTGCTTGGGTGCTGCCCTTACTTGGACAAACATCCCACTTATTATTAACCCCTCTCGCAAGCATCCGCAACTACGAAAGAAGAATTAAGACAAAGTCTAACCATAGCATTAAACTAGTGGATCCAAATTAGCCCCTTACGAAGCAACGCACAAACTAGGGTTTAAGCTTCTGTCACTCTAGCAACCCATCATCTACTTATTACTTCCCAATGCCTTCCTCTAGGCCCAAATAATGGTGAAGTGTTATGTCGTCGACGTTCACATAACACCACTAGAGGAAAAACAACATACAACGCATCAAAATATCGAACGAATACCAAATTCACATGACTACTTATAGCAAGATTTATCCCATGTCCTCAGGAACAAAAGTGACTACTCAAAAATCATAATTATGTTCATGACCAGAGAGCTATTGAATAGCATCAAAGATCTGAACATATAATCTTCCACCGAGTAATCCAACTAGCATCAACTACAAAGAGTAATTAACACTACTAGCAACCTTACAAGTACCCATCGGAGTCGCGAGACGGAGATTGGTTACAAGAGATGAACTAGGGTTTGGAGATGAGATGGTGCTGATGAAGATGTTGATGGTGATGAGTCCCATCCGATGGGAGGAGTGTTGGTGATGACGATGGCGACGATTTCCCCCTCCGGGAGGGAAGTTTCCCCGGCAGGACGACCCTGCCGGAGCTCTAGATTGGTTCTGCTCAAGTTCCGCCTCGTGGCGGCGGCGATTCCTCCCTAAAGTCTCCTCCTGATTTTTTCTGGAACGAAACCCTCCTTATAGCAAAAGATGGGAGCCAGAGGGGCAACAGGGAGCCCACAAGCCCCCTAAGCGCGACCAGGGGGGTAGGCCGCGCCTAGCTGGCTTGTGGCCTCCTGGTGGCTCCCCTCTCGTACTTCTTCCGCCCAATATTTTTTATAAATTCCAAAATGATTCCTCGTTGATTTTCACGGCCTTTGGAGTTGCGCAGAATAGACATCTCAAACTTTCTCCTTTTTCAGGCTAGAATTCCAGTTGCCGGCATTCTCCCTCTTCATGTAAACCTTGTAAAATAAGAGAGAAAAGGCATAAGTATTGTACCGTGAAGTGTAATAACAGCCCATAAAGAAATAAATATCAACATAAAAGCATGATGCAAAATGGACATATCAACTTCCCCAAGCTTAGACCTCGCTTGTCCTCAAGCGGAAACCGAGATCAATAAATATGCCCACATGTTTAGAGATAGAGGTATCGACAAAACAAGATACGTACATGTAGGCATCATGATCATAATGAGAACAACAATAGCATCATATAAACTCTTATGCTAAAGTGATAATTCCTTCACAAAGTAAAGTATGGATCAAGAAACTTATTGAGAATTAACAACCAATAGCCTTTAGTCATTGAAGCAATTGCAATTTATCATAACATCGGAAAGAGTCAAATAAGAGCTTGTAAAGCAAATCCACATACTCAATCATCCTTTCGTCTCCTACAATTGCTAAAACTCACGTGGTACTCATGAGATCAAAGTTTCAGTTGGACACAGAGAAAGATAGGGGCTTATAGTTTCGCCTCCCAACTACTTACATCAAGGGTAATGTCAACAATAATAATTCATGAATACTTACTTCCAAGTTGACATATGAATATAGATCTTTCCCTAGCACATGACGTTAGCCAAGATAAAGGCGAAATAAGGAATTGGTGTCGATCACCATGACTCTTTTAAGGATAAAAAGTAAAGGTACAAGAGAGGCCCTTCGCAGAGGGAAGCAGAGGTTGTCATGCGCTTTTGAGGTTTGGATGTGTGACCTATTAGTGTGGAGGAACGTCACTATATATTGCCTCGTGTGATAAAGAACTTTATTATGCAGCCCGTCGCTTTTATGTCTTCCTCATCACAGGTTCGTACAAAGCTTATTTTCCACAAACTAATAGATCATACATATTTAGGGAGCAATTTTTATTGCTTGCACCGATGCCAACTTACTTGAGGGATCTTCTTCAATCCATAGGTAGGTATGATGGACTCTCATGGCAAAATTGGGTTGAAGGTTTATGGATGCACAAGTAGTATCTCTACTTAGTGCGGAAGTTTTGGCTGATATGAGGTGGAAGCAATCGTCACATGCTAAGGGATCTCTAGTCATATAACATTGTTCGCAACCAAGCAAACATAATTCATTATGTTGTCTTCCTTGTCCAACATCTACTTCTAAGCATGTAATAGTTTAATGAGTGTTGACAATCATAGATGGTGTCAAAGATGATATATTTATATGTGAACCTCTCCTTCTTTATTACTTCCTATTAATTGCAACAATGACCAAGATCTACGTTTGTCCACCTACAACAAGTTTCAATCAACATTCTTTTTATATGTGAAGCCATCACTTCCCATAAAATCATTACATGATCTTTCATGCTTTTGTTCTTTTATCATTCTTTTCTTTAGATCATGGCATGAAGCAAGGCCCTTAACTAAAACACTCTTTATTATATGACTCACGAGCTCGAATACATTGGGGGTAGCACAGAGCAAAACTCAAGCCTAGAACACTAAGAACTTTATTCTACTAGAGAAAGATAAAACCAAAAAGGATCGAACTAAGAAAAGGTAAAGGCAAAAGATGTGATGGTGATACGATAACGGGGCAACTCCCCCAAGCTTGGCACAATCCAAGGGGGTTGCCCATACCCGTGCTTAATTGTCTTCCTTTGAAGGTGATGGTGGTGGATTTGTCCTATTCTTTTGATTCCAATAGGGCCATCAATCTTAGATTTATACCTTGGAGCTATGTGATATGTTTCTCCAGCAAAACAACTTCACGGGTGAGATAAGTATTATGAACACGAGTTATTTCACATAACCTCAAGACCTCGATCAAGGATTGAGGTAAAAGGTGGAGGTAGGGTTGAAGAAAATCCTCTTCTTCAACTTCTTCCTTGTTGATCACACATTGCCCTTCGTCCAACACCGGATTCCCCTCCTTACTTTTGCCCTTAGTTTCTTCAAGCAGCCTCTCATTGGCCTCCATGACCTCCATTCTTTTTAGATCAGCATTTACTTCTTCATAGACTTGAGGGAGATCGTTCTCCCCTACAGATTCATGAGAAGACATCCTTGCCCTAAATCTGCGGCAAAAACAGGCCCGAAACAAAAACAGAGGATATTTGCGTGATACGAGGGTAAGACCTTTCGGGAGAATATATAATGAATTTTTCCCGACCAGAAGGAGTACTCCGCAAGAAAACGGAGTCCGGGAGGCACACGAGATGCCCACAAGCCCCCTAGGCGCGACCAGGGGGTAGGCCGCGCCTAGCAGACTTGTTGCCTCCTCGTGCGCTTTCCAGACTACTTTAAATTTTTCTATTTTTCTAAAAATTCCAAAACGGAGAAAAATTCCCACTGGAAAAGTTTTGGAGTCGGTTTACTTACCGAATCACATACCTCTTCATTTTCGGAGTCTGAAACAGGCTGATAAATATCCCTTATGTACTCCTCGGGAGTTATGGTATTAATAATATTTCTTTCAACATTTATGGGAGTACGTGAGATATAATGCTTGATTCTTTGCCCATTTACCACTCTCGGAAAATTACCTTCCGTGTTGTTGATCTTGATGGCACCGGAACGATATACTTCCTCAACAATGTAAGGACCTTCCCATTTAGAGAGAAGCTTGGCTGCAAAAAATCTTAAACGAGAATTATATAGCAAGACATAATCACCTACATTGAACTCACGTTTTTGTATCCTTTTATCACGCCACCTCTTAACTTTTTCTTTGAAAAACTTGGAAAATTTCATATGCTTGAGCTCTCCATTCATCAAGTGAGCTAATATCAAATAGCCTCTTCTCACCAGCAAGTTTGAAATCAAAGTTGAGATCTTTGATTGCCCAATAAGCCTCATGCTCTAGCTCAAGAGGTAAATGACATGCTTTACCGTAAACATTTTGTACGGAGACATGCCCATGGGATTCTTATAAGCAGTTCTATAAGCCCACAGTGCATCATCAAGCTTCTTAGACCAATTCTTTCTAGACCTATTAACAATTTTTGTAGAATTAGTTTAATCTCTCTATTACTTAGCTCTACTTGACCACTCGACTGAGGATGATAGGGAGATGCAACTCTATGGTTGACATCATACTTAGCAAGCGTTTTACGGAAAGCACCATGAATAAAATGTGAAACACCATCAGTCATTAAATATCTAGGGACTCCAAATCTAAGGAAAATAACTTCTTTAAGCATCCTAATAGAGGTGTTGTATCAGCACTACTAGTTGGGATAGCTTCTACCCACTTAGTAACGTAATCAACAACAACTAGGATATGAGTGTACCCGTTGGATTTTGGAAAAGGTCCCATATAATCAAAACCCCAAACATCAAATGGTTCAATGACAAGTGAATAATTCATAGGCATTTCCTGACGTTTACTGATATTACCTATTCTTTGACATTCATCACAAGACAAGACAAACTTACAGGCATCCTTGAAGAGAGTAGGCCAATAAAAACCTGATTGCAATACCTTGTGTGTAGTTCTATCTCCCGCATGGTGTCCTTCGTAAGCCTCAGAGTGACAATTCTGTAGGATCTGTCCCTGTTCATGCTCAGGTACACAACGTCTAATAACACCATCTACTCCTTCTTTATAAAGGTGAGGATCATCCCAAAAGTAATGTCTCAAATCAAAGAAGAATTTCTTCTTTTGCTGGTATGTGAAACTAGGTGGTATATATTTGGCAACGATATAATTTGCATAATCAACATTCCACAGTGTACTACGTGAAGCATTGATGACATTCAATTGCTCATCAGGAAAGCTATCATCAATAGGTTGTGGGTCATCAAGAGCATTCTCCAACCTAGACAAGTTATCTGCTACGGGGTTCTCAGCACCCTTCCTATCAACAACACGCAAATCAAATTCTTGTAGCAAGAGAACCCATCTGATAAGTCTAGGTTTAGCATCTTTCTTTTCCATGAGATACTTAATAGCAGCATGATCAATGTGAATAGTGACTTTGGAATCAACTATGTAAGATCTGAACTTTTCACATGCAAACACGACTGCTAAAAATTCCTTTTCAGTAGTAGCATAGTTTCTTTGGGCACTGTCTAGAGTTTTACTAGCATAATGAATAACATTCAACTTCTTATCAACTCTTTGTCCTACAACAGCACCAACAGCATAATCACTAGCATCACACATGATCTCAAAAGGTAAGTTCCAATCAGGTGGTTGAACAATAGGCGCAGTTATCAAGGCCTTTTTAAGTATTTCAAAGGCTTCCTCACAATCATCATCAAAAACAAAAGGAATATCCTTTTGCAAGAGATTGGTAAGATGCCTAGAAATCTTAGAAAAGTCCTTAATGAACCTTCTATAGAAACCAACATGACCAAGGAAACTTCTTATACCTTTGATATCTGTAGGGCATGGCATTTTCTCGATCGCATCAACCTTGGCCTTATCGACTTCAATACCTCTTTCAGAAATTTTATGTCCTAAGACGATGCCTTCATTAACCATAAAGTGGCACTTCTCCCAACTCAGGACAAGATTGGTATCTTTATGTCTCTACAAAACTCGATCGAGGTTGCTGAGGCAATCATCAAAAGAAGACCCGTAAACGGAGAAGTCATCCATGAAAACCTCAACAATCTTTTCACAAAAGTCAAAGAATATAGCCATCATACATCTTTGAAAGGTAGCATGTGCATTCCATAAGCCAAAATGCATACGTTTGTAAGCAAAGGTAGAGCAATAATTTCATCCTTACTAGACAACTCTTTTTCATGAGGTTGTCTACCAAACTTGGAGAAATTGAACTCATGTGACACACCTTCAAAGCCAACAGTGACAATTTGCTTCTCACAGTAAATATGAGCATTGACAGTATTGAGGAAAGGTCTGCCAAATATGATGGGACAAAAGCTATCTTGTGTGGTAGCGAGAACGAGAAAATCAGTAGGATACTTAGTTTTACCACACAAGACTTCAACATCTCTATTGGCAAGCTGAATAGTGACATCAATAGGTTCAATCTCGACAGGTGCAATCTCTTCTTTAATTTCATCATATAAAGATTGAGGTATTGCACTAACACTAGCACCCACGTCACATAAACCATGATAACAATGATCTCCTATCTTAACAGAAACAACAAGTGTGCCAACAAGAGGCCTATGTTTGTCTCTAGCATGAGGTTTAGCAATTCTAGCAGCATCTTCACAGAAGTGAATATCATGGCCATCAACATTGTCAGACAGGAGATCTTTGATAATAGCAATGCTAGGTTCAACTCTAATTTGCTCAGGGGGTGTAGGTGTTCTAATGTATCCCCTACGTATCACAGTTGAAGCTTTAGAATGATCCTTTATTCTAACAGGGAAAGGTGGTTTCTCAATGTAAGCACTAGGAACAATAGGATCATTATAAGCAATGACTTTCTCTTCAATTGGATTGGGTTTAACTACATTGACTTCTAAGGGAGGATGATATTTAAACCACTTCTCTTTAGGGAGATCAATATGAGCAGCAAATGATTCACACAATGAAGCTACTATCTCAGAGTCAAGTCCATATTTAGCGCTAAAATCACAAAAAGTATTTGTTTCAACAAAGGATTTAACGCAATCGAACTTAAGATTCATACCTAACTCCTTACCTTCATAAAACTCCCAATCTTCAGAGTTGTGTTTAATTCTTTCCAATAAATTCCATTTGAAGTCAATATCTCTCTTCATAAAAGAACCGGTACAAGAAGTGTCAAGCATGGTGCGATTATCATGAGAAAGCCGAGCATAAAAGTTCTGAATGATAATTTCTCTCGAGAGCTCATGGTTGGGGCATGAATATAACATTGATTTAAGCCTCCCCCAAGCTTGAGCGATACTTTCTCTATCACGAGGCCAAAAAATATAGATATAATTCCGATCACGATGTACCAAGTGCATAGGATAAAACTTTTGATGAAACTCCAATTTCAATCGGTTGTAGTTCCATGATCCAGTATCATCACATAGCCTATACCATGTCAATTCTTTATCCCCCAAAGATAGCGGAAAGACCTTCTTCTTGACCTCATCCTCGGGAAAACCTGAAAGCTTAAATAAACCACAAACTTCACCTACATAGATTAGATGCAAGTCGGGATGTGATGTTCCATCTCCTGTAAAAGGATTAGCCAACAGTTTCTCTAGCATACCCGAAGGAATTTCATAACAAGTATTTTCAGTAGGTGCAGCAGGTTGAGGAGCAACTCCTTGTGCTTCCGTTCGAGGTGAAGATACCCCGAACAAGGTCCTCAAAGGATTAGTTTCCATAGTGACAAGTGACAATAAATTTCATCACACTATATAAATGTTTCCTTACCAAATTCCACTTACCAAAGGCACTTCACTCCCCGGCAACGGCGCCAGAAAAGAGTCTTGATGACCCACAAGTGTAGGGGATCTATCGTAGTCCGTTCGATAAGTAAGAGTGTCGAACCCAACGAGGAGCAGAAGGATCTGACAAGTGGTTTTCAGCAAGGTATTCTCCGCAAGCACTGAAATTATCGGTAACAGATAGTTGTGTGATAAGATGATTCGTAGCAAGTAGCAAGTAACAAGAGTAAAAAAGATGCAGCAAGATGGCCCAATCCCTTTTGCAGCAAGGGAAAAGCCTGGACAAACTCTTATAGGAGATAAAGCGATTCCGAGGACACATGGGAATTTCTGTCAAGCTAGTTTTCACAATGTTCATATGATTCACGTTCGCTACTTTGATTGTTTGGTATGTGGGTGGACCGGTGCTTGGGTTCTGCCCTTACTTGGACAAACATCCCACTTATGATTAACCCCTCTCGCAAGCATCCGCAACTACAAAAGAAGAATTAAGACAAAGTCTAACCATAGCATTAAACTAGTGGATCCAAATCAGCCCCTTATGAAGCAACGCATAAACTAGGGTTTAAGCTTCTGTCACTCTAGCAACCCATCATCTACTTATTACTTCCCAATGCCTTCCTCTAGGCCCAAATAATGGTGAAGTGTTATGTAGTCGGCGTTCACATAACACCACTAGAGGAAAAACAACATACAACGCATCAAAATATCGAACGAATACCAAATTCACATGACTACTTATAGCAAGACTTATCCCATGTCCTCAGGAACAAAAGTGACTACTCACAAAGCATAATTACGTTCATGACCAGAGAGGTATTGAATAGCATCAATGATCTGAACATATAATCTTCCATAGAGTAATCCAACTAGCATCAACTACAAAGAGTAATTAACACTACTAGCAACCTTACAAGTACCGATCGGAGTCGCAGATGGAGATTGGTTACAAGAGATGAACTAGGGTTTGGAGATGAGATGGTGCTGATGAAGATGTTTATGGTGATGAGTCCCGTCCGATGAGAGGAGTGTTGGTGATGATGATGGCGACGATTTCCCCCTCCGGGAGGGAAGTTTCCCCGGCAAGACGACCCTACCGGAGCTCTAGATTGGTTCTGCTCAAGTTCGGCCTCGTGGCGGCGGCGATTCCTCCCGAAAGCATCCTCCTAACTTTTTATGGAACGAAACCCTCCTTATAGCAAAAGATGGGAGCCAGAGGGGCAATAGGGAGCCCACAAGCCCCCTAGGCGCGACCAGGGGGTAGGCCGCGCCTAGCAGGCTTGTGGCCTCCTCGTGGCTCCCCTCTGGTACTTCTTCCGCCCAGTATTTTTTATAAATTCCAAAATAATTCCTCGTTGATTTTCACGGCTTTTGGAGTTGCGCAGAATAGGTATCTCAAACTTGCTCCTTTTTCAGGCCAGAATTTCAGCTGCCGACATTCTCCCTCTTCACGTAAACCTTGTAAAATAAGAGAGAAAATGCATAAGTATTGTACCGTGAAGTGTAATAACATCCCATAAAGCGATAAATATCAACATAAAAGCATGATGCAAAATGGACATTTCAGTCACCACCTTGTGAAAATATATCATCATGAAGGGTTCGACGAGACGAAGACGTGGGCTTTGGAATCACCCCAATCAGAGTCCCGAGCAAAAAGATACGAACGAAAGAAGATTAGGGACCAATCTGCAAAAAGGTTATTCACAAAAAAGCCCCTCGTGGCTAAAACCGAAGGCGCACTAAGATATTACGTTTTCCTGAATGGAAAGCGTACTTCAGTCGTAGTGTAACTGAAATACACCTTCTAACTTCTGAAAACGTATTTTGACGTATGCGTTTCCACTTATCCAGCTGGCGGGCCTCCTCTCTCTCTCTCTCTCTGGTTGACCCATGGGTCCCGTCTCATCTCTCTCTCTCTGGCCTCCTTCTCCTACCTCCCGATAGGGCCACAGGGGCGGCCGACGGTGGCAGATGCCGGCGGGGTGAGGCACGGCGGGCTCGACCGGCGATGGGGATGGGCTCGCAGCCCCTTCCTGCGCCCGTGGGATGTCGAGGTGGAGGCGGGGGTGCTCGGAGGCGTCCGGTAGAGGAGGAGGCAGAAGGCGGTGGCCATGACGGTGCAGGGTAGTGGAGAGGGGCTCCCGGCTGGATGTGGGGGTTCAGGGAGGACCAGAGGAGGTAGGAGAGGCTGCTCGTCTGCTCGAGGGGCCCCGGGGAGGCCTATTAATAGGCAGGTTGGCTTGCCGGATAAGCTCGGCCATGACGACGCGCTTATCCGTGCACTGGAGTTTGGGGTTGGCGTGTTGCGGCGTCTGGGGGCTTCTAGGAGGAGGGGAGCAGCTCGCAGAGGCTTCGGGATGTCCGAGGGAGGAAGGAGACAAGGGAGAGAGGTGACGCCTCAGGGGTCACGGGCAAACATGGTTCCTGCGAAGCTTGTCGCGGCCTGCCGGAGGAGAGGATGAAGGGGAAAACTATGGGGGAGGGGGAAGATGGACGCTATGGAGCCGTTGGACATGATGAGACAAGCCAGGGTTGGCTAGAGGTGGCATGGTAGACGCGGTGGAGGCGCAGAGCATGGTTTCTGCTTGTTGTCCACACGGTCACCACGCGCTCTAGCCATCCTGGTGCTTGTCTTCCTGCCCAACCATGTCTCTGGCGTCTACGTGGCCTCCAAGAAGTGATTCACACACTTGGTTCACTCTCAGGTTTCCTAGAATAGGGTTGAGGGCTCAAGAAGTAATTCTGTCAGAAGGTGTTTGTGGTGGTTTCTGGAGAAATGGATGAATGAGAGGAGCTCAATCCTTGTCACAATGGAATATGATAGGAAGGAGAATAAGCTTGCCAAATTTGAAGTCATTTAGACCCAATTGCATACACTTCCTTCACAAACCAACAATGGGTCCAAAAACTAGAATTTGAAGCTGGGCTCAAATGGCTGCATGGATTTGGATCAAATTTGGGGGAGAGGGTTTATTTGAATATATGGAGATGCTGGAAAAAATTCAGCTCATTTGGAAATGCGTACATGGTACTTCCTTCACAAAGCTTCCAAATAGGCAGAAACTTAGGAGAATTTCTTGGGCAACATTGAAGAAAGGGATGGAGCTTATTTTTGGTATACACAAGTGATTTAACAATATAAACCACCATGAAAAGTTTCAGCTCAAGGAGATCAATGAATAGATCACTTCCTTTGCAAACTTCCCAGCTGGACATAATTTTCAATTTGATGTTGTGCTCAAAATTTGAACTATGGATCTTGGGATATTGATGGAAATGGGCAATATATGGATAGGAGAAGCTCCACAAAATATTTGGTATTTTTGTTGGCTACCAAAATGGTAGTTCCTTTAGAAAGTGCCCAAAATGCAATATTGACATTAAATAGGAAAATGCAATTTTCATTTATTCTATGATGGACAATATTTTATGGGAGCTCAATATGATCACCAAGAATATCTCTACAAGTTTTCATAAGCTTTGGAGATGGATAGCTATTTTCCTGGATTTAATTCCTTCAACTAGCAGAAAAAGGAATTAGTTATAAATCAAAAATATTGCAAATGACTTAGCAATATTTTTGCATATCCAGGGTTTAAAGATAGGGGATGATCACTAGGAAAAGGTTTGGGAGGCAACATGGCAAAATAAATTGGGGTTCTTTTGAAACAGGACAAATCAGGGTTTCCCTTCCGACAATACGGAAGGTAGGGTTTTGACGGCAAAACCCCGAGAAGATATCCTGGGTGGAAAGGCTGGACTAAGGAGAATCTAGGGAAGGCAAGGCTAGATGACCATCTTCATATTCCCATGGTGAAAGAATTCCGATAACATCGACAAAAAAGGGAGTCAAATCCGCAAAGGAAAAGAAAACAGGGAGCGAAAACTAGGGTGTTACAGGAACCAATATGGGCAGCTATGTCCCGCTATTGGTTATTGACTGGAGAGTGTCTCGGTCATGTTTACATAGTTCTTGAACTCGCAGGGTGTGCACACTTAAAGTTCGGTGACGTTTTTGTATTATTGAGTTATGTATGTTGGTGACCAAAAGTTGTTAAGATTCCTGGATGAGATCCTGAACGTGATGAAGAGCTTCGGAATGGTCTAGAGGTAAAGATTTATATATAGGAAAGTGGTATTCGGGTTCCGGAATAGTTTCGGGGATTTCCGGTATTGTACGGGGAGTGCCGAAAGGGCTCTCGGGGTCCACCCACCCCGGAGGGCCACATGGGCCTAGGAGGTGGCACACCAGCCCATGGTGGGCTTGGGCAGCCAACCCCAAGAGGCCCATGCGCCAAACTTGGCGGAGGAGGTGGAGGAAGAGTCCTCCCAAGGGTGTCCACCTCCCTTGTGGGAGGTGAACTCTCCCCCTTACTTCGGCCGAACCTCTCCTCCTTGGAGGAGGGGCCAAGGAAGCCCACCTACCCCTTCCTCCTATCTATAGTGGAGGTTTTGAGCGCAGCCACCACCTGAAAAGCCACATGTTGCCCTCTCTTCCATAGATCGTCTTCTTCATCTAGACCGGTTTCAGTATTGCTTGGCGAAGCCCTGCCAGAATAGCTCCACCACCATCGCCATCATGCCATCGTGCTGACGAAGAACTCATCTACCTCTGCACCCTCGCTTGCTGGATCAAGGAGGTGGAGATCATCATAGAGTTGTACGTGTGCTGAACGCGCAGGTGCCGTCCATTCGACACTAGATTGGGACGGATCATGATGGGATCACGGGATGGATCGTGATGAGATCGCGGGACGGATCGTGATTGGACCATGAAGACATTCGACTACATCAACCGCGTTATTTCCGCTTACGCTTAGCGATCTACAAGGGTATGTAGATACACCCCCCTCTCGTAGATGTTGTTCTCCATAGATTGATCTTGGTGAGCGTAGGAATTTTTTTGTTTCCCATACGATGTTCCCCAACATGACCACCTAAGCGCGCCTTGTTGGCTTGGGGGCACCTCCTTTGGCCCTCGGTCTCTCTCCTAAGCTTCCATGTCTTCTTTGGGTCGAGAAAAAACGTCAAAAAGTTTTGGGGCCTTTGGACATTGTTTGGTACTGTAATCGTGAAAAGCCAAAAACATGCAGAAAACAACAACTCGCACTTGGCATCCGGTTAACAGGTTAGTGCTAAAAATAATATAAATTAGCAAGTAGATGCTTAAAATGGGACACTTGATGTCATATTCCATGGATTTTGTACGAGATCTCAAAGAGAAAGATCACTTGAACTTGCACACCGCACTCTTGATGACGATTACCACTTGATGTCATATTCCATGGATTGTATGAGATCTTCCTCTTGACGCAAGTCCATGGAAACATACCTAATACCACAAAGAACTCTCACGTAGATTGTGGGTCAGTACACAAAGCGTAATGGACAATGCTTACCATACCATGGGATCACTTGATCCCTCTCGGTACATATTGTATGCTTTGTGTGTTGATCAACTTGATTCACTCTTTGACTTATTCTTGATCAACCTTGTATCTTATATTCTCTCTTCATAAATATGACGTCCTCAAGGTAAACATGAATGTTTACACAATCTTCTTCTTCAAGACATGTTTGCAATAAGCTCAACTCTCACATGACCAATCTTTGGATAAAACCTAGAAAACCACCTTGGTCATCATATAAACTTCTTGAAACCAACAAATGGACTTCAATAAGTGCATATGGACAAATCATTCAACTATAACTCAAGGCAACCATTAGTCCATAGAGATTGTCACTGATGTCTACTACACATCTTTATTCTTGTAGACTATGTTGGGCCTCCAAGCATAGAGTTTTGTAGGACAATAGCAATTTTTTCTCAAGTAGATGACCTAAGGTTTATGAATCCGTGGGAGGTATAGGATGAATATGGTCTCTCTCAAACAACCCTGCAATCAAATACAAGAAATCTCTTGTGTCCCCAACGCACCAAATACATTGGCAAATTGTGTAGGTGCACTAGTTCGGCAAAGAGATGGTGATACAAGTGTAATATGGATGGTAGATATAGGTTTTGTAATCTGAAAATATAAAAACAGCAAGGTAGCAAGTGTAAAACAGCGAGCACAACATTGTATAAATGCTTGGTAATAAGGCCTAGGGTTCATACTTTCACTAGTAAAATCTCTCAACAATGCTAAGATAATAGAATCATATGATCATCCCTCAACATGCAACAAAGAATCACTCCAAAGTTCCTATCTAGCATAGAACAATAAGATGAAATTAGTGTAGGTAGTAGAACCGCCTCAAAGTTATTCTTTCTACTCAAACTTTTGAGCTATTCCTATAAATGTCACAAACATCCCTAGAGTTCGTACTAGAATAACACCCATGATACATATCAATCAACCCTAATGTCACCTAGATACTCCAATGTCACCTCATGTTTCCGTGGGTAAATTATGCGACATGCATAAAATAATTTCAGATCTATCATATTCAATCCAACACAAAGAACTTCAAGGAGCACCCCAAGATTTCTATCGGAGAACATAGTATGAAAACACTCAATCAACCCCTATGAATGGATCCCCGAGGTCACCAGAATTCGTAAGTTGATGCCATAACATATATCAAGTGAATCACTTGAATACCTACATATATCAAGTGAATCACTTGAATACCCCAATGTCATTACGGGTATCTGCATGCAATACATACAACAACTGTTCTCAAACCAAAATATCCAATCCAACATAACGAGATCTCAAAGAGAAAGATTCAATTCATAACAATAACTAGTTGAGTTACCCGCGCATTGTTGGGTAACGTAGCATAAATTCAAAAAAATTCCTACGCTTATTCAGATCTTCCTATGGAGAGACCAGCAACGAGAGAGGGGTAAGAGCATCTTCGTACCTTTGAAGATCGCTAAGCGGAAGCGTTGCTAGAACGCGGTTGATGGAGTCGTACTCGCAGCGATTCCGATCTAGTGCCGAACGACGGCACCTCCGCGTTCAACACACGTGCAGCCCGGTGACGTCTCCTGCACCTTGATCCAGCAAGGAGGAGGGAGAGGTTGGGGAAGAAGTCCAGCAACACGACGGCGTGGTGTCGGTGGAGAGACGAGGTCTCCCGGCAGGGCTTCGCCAAGCGCCGGCAGAGAGGAGGAGGGAGAGGAGCAGGGCTGCGCCGAGAGAGAGAGATTCAACCGTGTCTCAAACAGCCCCGAACCTCATCTATATATAGGGGGAGAGGGAGGGGGCGCAGCCCTTAGGGTTCCCACCCCTAAGGGGTGCGGCAGCCCTTAGATGGGAGAGGGGTGGCGGCCAGGGCAAGGGGGTGGGGTGGCGCACCCCTCTGGTGGGCCTTAGGCCCACCTAAGCTAGGGTTCCCCCTTCCACTTAGGGGCTGGTTCCCTTCCCCACTTAGCCCATCTAGCCTCCCGGGGTCGTTGCCCCCCTTTGGTGGTGCCCCGGGACCACCTCCGGTGGTCCCGGTGGTCCCGGTACGTTACCGGTGATGCCCGAAACACTTCCGGTGTCCGAAACCATCCGTCCTATATATCAATCTTTACCTCCGGACCATTCCGGAGCTCCTCATGACGTTCGGGATCTCATCCGGGACTCCGAACAACTTTCGGTAATCTCGTATAACAATTCCCTATAACCCTAGCGTCATCAAACCTTAACTGTGTAGACCCTACGGGTTCGGGAGACAGGCAGACATGACCGAGACACCTCTCTGGACAATAACCATCAGCGGGGTCTGGATACCCATGGTGGCTCCCACTAGCTCCACGATGATCTCATCGGATGAACCACGATGTCAAGGATTCAATCAATCCCGTATACGATTCCCTTTGTCTGTCGGTATAGAACTTGCCCGAGATTCGATCGTCGGTATACCTATACCTTGTTCAATCTCGTTACCAGTAAGTCTCTTTACTCGTTCCGTAGCACGTCATCGTGTGACTAACTCCTTAGTCACATTGAGCTCATGATGATGTTCTACCGAGTGGGCCCAGAGATACCTCTCCGTCACACGGAGTGACAAATCCCGATCTCGATTCGTGCCAACCCAACAGACACTTTCGGAGGTACCCGTAGTGCACCTTTATAGTCACCCAGTTACGTTGTGACGTTTGATACACCCAAAGCACTCCTACGGTATCCGGGAGTTGCACAATCTCACGGTCGAAGGAAAAGATACTTGACATTAGAAAAGCATTAGCATACGAACAATACAATCTAGTGCTAGGCTTAGGATTGGGTCTTGTCCACCACATCATTCTCCCAATGATGTGATCCCGTTATCAATGACATCCAATGTCCATGATCAGGAAACCACGATCATCTATTGACTAACGAGCTAGCCAACTAGAGGCTTGCTAGAGACACATTGTGATCTATTCATTCACACATGTATTACTGTTTCCTGTTAATACAATTATAGCATGAACGATAGACGATTATCATGAACAAGGAAATATGATAATAACCATTTTATTATTGCCTCTAGGGCATATTTCCAACAGTCTCCCACTTGTACTAGAGTCAATAATCTAGTTACATTGTGATGTATCGAACACCCATAGCATTATGGTGCTGATCATGTTTTGCTCGTGGAAGAGGTTTAGTCAATGGGCCTGCAATATTCAGATCCGTGTGTACTTTACAAATATCTATCACTCCACTCTGGACATGGTCCTGGATGGAGTTGTAGCGGCGCTTGATGTGCTTCGTCTTCCGGTGAAACCTGGGCTCCTTGGCTATGGCAATGGCTCCAGTGTTATCACAGAAGAGTGTCATAGGACCCGACGCGCTTGGAACCACTGCAAGGTCGGTGATGAGCTCCTTCATCCAAATTCCTTCATGAGCCGCTTCTGAAGCAGCTATGTACTCCTCTTCACATGTAGATGCTGCCACGACTTCTTGCTTGCTGCTGCACCAGCTCACTGCCCCACCATTCAACACATATACGTATCCGGTTTGTGACTTAGAGTCATCCGGATCTGTGTCGAAGCTAGCGTCGACGTAACCCTTTACGACGAGCTCTTCGTCACCTCCATAAACGAGAAACATTTCCTTAGTCCTTTTCAGGTACTTAAGGATATTCTTGACCGCTGTCCAGTGTTCCGCATCGGGATTACTTTGGTACCTCCCTACCAAGCTTATCGCAAGGTTTATATCAGGTCTGGTACACAGCATGGCATACATTAGAGAGCCCACGGCTGAAGCATAGGGGACAGAACTCATCTTCTCTCTATCTGCTGCCGTGGTCGGCCACTGAGTCTTACTCAATCTCATACCTTGCAAAACTGGCAAGAACCCTTTCTTTGAGTTTTCCATATTGAACTTCTTCAGTATCTTGTCAAGGTCTGTACTTTGCGAAAGACCTATGAGGCATCTCGATCTATCTCTATAGATCTTGATGCCTAATATGTATGCAGCTTCTCCAAGGTCCTTCGTTGAAAAACTCTTGTTCAAATAGGCCTTTATGTTCTCCAACATCTCTATATCATTCCCCATCAATAATATGTCATCCACATATAGTACGAGGAAAGCTACAGAGCTCCCACTCACTTTCTTGTACAAACAGGCTTCTCCGTAAACCTGTATGAACCCAAACGCTTTAATCACCTCATTAAAGCGAATGTTCCAACTCCGAGATGCTTGCACCAGCCCATAGATGGAGCGCTGGAGCTTGCATACTTTGTTAGCACCTTTAGGATCGACAAAACCTTCTGGTTGCATCATATACAACTCTTCCTTAAGATTCCCGTTAAGGAACGCTGTTTTGACGTCCATTTGCCAAATTTCATAATCATAAAAGGCGGCAATTGCTAACATGATTCGGACTGATTTCAGCTTCGCTACGGGAGAGAAAGTCTCTTCGTAGTCAATTCCTTGAATTTGTCGAAAACCCTTTGCGACAAGTCGAGCTTTGTAAACGGTTACATTACCGTTTGCATCAGTCTTCTTCTTGAAGATCCATTTATTTTCTATGGCTCGCCGGTCATCGGGCAAGTCCACCAAAGTCCATACTTTGTTCTCATACATGGATCCTATCTCGGATTTCATGGCTTCAAGCCATTTGTTGGAATCTGGGCCCGCCATTGCTTCTTCATAGTTCGAAGGTTCACCGTTGTCTAACAACATGATTTCCATCACAGGGTTGCCGTACCACTCTGGTGCGGAGCGTACCCTTGTGGACCTTCGCGGTTCAGTAGTAACTTGATCCGAAGCTTCATGATCATCATCATTAACTTCCTCTTCAGTTGGTGTAGGCACCACAGGAACAACTTCTTGCGTTGCGCTACTTTCCTGTTCGAGAGGGGGTGTAATTACCTCATCAAGTTCTACCTTCCTCCCACTTACTTCTTTCGAGAGAAACTCTTTCTCTAGAAAGGATCCGTTCTTGGCAACAGAGGTTTTACCTTCGGATCTAAGATAGAAGGTATACCCAATAGTTTCCTTAGGGTATCCTATGAATACGCATTTTTCCGCTTTGGGTTCGAGCTTTTCTGGTTGAAGTTTCTTCACATAAGCATCGCAGCCCCAAACTTTAAGAAACGACAACTTAGGTTTCTTGCCAAACCATAGTTCATAAGGTGTCGTCTCAACGGATTTAGACGGTGCCCTATTTAAAGTGAATGCTGCAGTTTCTAATGCGTATCCCCAAAATGATAGCGGTAAGTCGATGAGAGACATCATAGATCGTACCATATCTAATAAGGTGCGATTACGACGTTCAGACACTCCGTTGCGCTGCGGTGTGCCAGGCGGCGTTAGTTGTGAAACGATTCCACACTTCCTTAGGTGTGTGCCAAATTTGTGACTCAAATATTCTCCTCCACGATCAGATCGTAGACATTTAATTTTTCTGTCACGTTGATTCTCAACCTCACTTTGAAATTCCTTGAACTTTTCAAACGTCTCAGATTTGTGCTTCATCAAGTAGATATACCCATACCTACTCAAATCATCGGTGAGAGTGAGAACATAACGATAACCACCGCGAGCTTCAACGTTCATTGGACCACACACATCAGTATGTATTATTTCCAATAAGTCGGTTGCTCTCTCCATTATTCCTGAGAATGGAGTCTTAGTCATCTTGCCCATGAGGCACGGTTCGCATGTGTCAAATGATTCAAAGTCAAGAGACTCTAATAGTCCATCAGTATGGAGCTTCTTCATGCGTTTAACGCCGATATGACCAAGGCGGCAGTGCCACAAGTACGTGGGACTATCATTATCAACTTTGCATCTTTTGGTACTCATGCTATGAATATGTGTAACATCACGATCGAGATTCATCAAGAATAAACCATTCACCAGCGGAGCATGACCATAAAACATATCACTCATATAAATAGAACAACCATCATTCTCTGACTTAAATGAGTAGCCGTCTCGCATTAAGCAAGACCCTGATACAATGTTCATGCTTAAATCTGGTACTAAATAACAATTATTAAGGTTTAAAACTAATCCCGACGGTAGATGTAGAGGTAGCGTGCCGACGGCGATCACATCGACCTTTGAACCATTCCCGACGCGCATCGTCACCTCGTCCTTGGCCAGTCTCCGCTTATTCCGCAGTTCCTGCTTTGAGTTGCAAATGTGAGCAACAGCACCGATATCAAATACCCAGGAGCTACTACGAGCGCTGGTAAGGTACACATCAATAACATGTATATCAAATATACCTTTAACGTTGCCGGCCTTCTTGTCCGCTAAGTATTTGGGGCAGTTCCGCTTCCAGTGACCCTTTCCCTTGCAATAGAAGCACTCAGTCTCAGGCTTGGGTCCGCTCTTTTTCTTCTTTCCGGCATCTGGCTTACCGGGCGCGGCAACAGCTTTGCCATCTTTCTTGAAGTTCTTCTTACCCCTGCCTTTCTTGAAACTAGTGGTCTTGTTGACCATCAACACTTGATGCTCCTTCTTGATTTCTACTTCTACAGACTTGAGCATCGACTACAACTCGGGAATGGTTTTCTCCATCCCTTGCATGTTGTAGTTAAGCACAAAGCCTTTGTAGCTTGGTGGGAGAGACTGGAGGATTCTGTTAATGATAGCATCATCCGGAAGTTCGACTCCAAGTGAAGTCAGACGACCGTGTAACCCAGACATTTTGAGTATGTGCTCACTGACAGAACTGTTCTCCTCCATCTTACAGCTGAAGAACTTGTCGGAGACTTCATATCTCTCGACACGGGCATGAGCTTGAAAAACTAGCTTCAGCTCTTGGAACATCTCATATGCCCCGTGTTGCTCAAAACGTCTTTGGAGCCCCGTTTCTAAACTGTATAACATGCCACACCTGACCAGAGAGTAGTCATCACTCCGCGCTTGCCAGACGTTTAGAATGTCCTGGGCTGCTGCGGGAGCGGGAGGGTCACCTAGCGGCGCATTAAGGACATAAGCCTTTTTACTTGCTTCAAGGATGAGCTTCAGGTTGCGAACCCAGTCCGCATAGTTGCTACCATCATCTTTCAGCTTGTTTTTCTCTAGGAATGCGTTGAAGTTGAGGTTGACGTTGGACATCTACAATATTTGTAAAGACAACTTTTAGACCTTGTTTATGACAATTAAGTTCATTTAATCAAATTAAGTATGAACTCCCACTTAAATCGACATCCCTCTAGTCATCTAAGTGATACATGATCCATGTTGACTAACCCGTGTCCGATCATCACGTGAGACGGACTAGTCACCATGGTGAGCAACTTATGCTGATCGTATTCAACCATACGACTCATGTTCGACCTTTCGGTCTCTTGTATTCGAGGTCATGTCTGTACATGCTAAGCTCGTCGAGTCAACCTAGGTGTTTCGCGTGTGTAAATCTGGCTTACACCCGTTGTATGCGAACGTTAGAATCTATCACACCCGATCATCACGTGATGCTTCGAGACAACGAACCTTCGCAACGGTGCACACTTAGGGGAATACGTTCTCGAAATTTTAAGAGGGATCATCTTATTATGCTACCGTCGTTTTAAGCAATAAGATGTAAAACATGATAAACATCACAATGCAATCATATAGTGACATGATATGGCCATTATCATCTTTGCTCTTTCGATCTCCATCTTCAGGCATCGCATGATCATCATTGTCACCGGCGTGACACCATGATCTCCATCATCATGATCTCCATCATCGTGTCTCCGTGAAGTCGTCACGCCAACTACTACTATCACTACTACTATGGCTAACCGTTAGCAATGAAGTAAAATAGTAAGCACATGGCGTTTCATCTCATACAATAAATTAAGACAACTCCTATGGCTCCTGCCGGTTGTCATACTCATCGACATGCAAGTCGTGAAACCTATTACAATAACATGATCATCTCATACATCATACATGCAACATCACAACTTTGGCCATATCACATCACATGTCAAACCCTGCAAAAACAAGTTAGACGTCCTCTAATTGTTGTTGCAAGTTTTACGTGGCTGATTTGGGTTTCTAGCAAGAACGCCTTCTTACCTACGTGACAGCCACAACGATGATATGCCAAAGCTATTTACCCTTCATAAGGACCCTTTTCATCAAATCCAATCCGACTAGAGTAGGAGAGACAGACACCCGCTAGCCACCTTTATGCACGATGTGCATGTCTGTCGGTGGAACCAGTCTCACGTAAGCGTACGTGTAAGGTCGGTCCGGGCCGCTTCATCCCATAATACCGCTGGAAAAGAATAAGACTAGTAACGGCAAGCAAATTGACAAACCATCGCCCACAACTTTTGTGTTCTACTCGTGCATAGAATCTACGCATAGAAAACCTGGCTCGGATGCCACTGTTGGGTAACGTAGCATAAATTCAAAAAAATTCCTACGCTTATTCAGATCTTCCTATGGAGAGACCAGCAACGAGAGAGGGGTAAGAGCATCTTCGTACCTTTGAAGATCGCTAAGCGGAAGCGTTGCTAGAACGCGGTTGACGGAGTCGTACTCGCAGCGATTCCGATCTAGTGCCGAACGACGACACCTCCGCGTTCAACACACGTGCAGCCCGGTGACGTCTCCCGCACCTTGATCCAGCAAGGAGGAGGGAGAGGTTGGGGAATAAGTCCAGCAACATGACGGCGTGGTGTCGGTGGAGAGACGAGGTCTCCCGGCAGGGCTTCGCCAAGCGCCGGCAGAGAGGAGGAGGGAGAGGAGCAAGGCTGCGCTGAGAGAGAGAGATTCAACCGTGTCTCAAACAGCCCCGAACCTCATCTATATATAGGGGGAGAGGGAGGGGGCGCAGCCCTTAGGGTTCCCACCCCTAAGGGGTGCGGCAGCCCTTAGATGGGAGAGGGGTGGCGGCCAGGGCAAGGGGAAGGGGTGGCGCACCCCTCTGGTGGCCTTAGGCCCACCTAAGCTAGGCTTCCCCCTTCCCCTTTTTCCTGGTGCGCATGGACTGGGTGGGGGGCGCACCAGCCCACTTAGGGGCTGGTTCCCTTACCCACTTAGCCCATCTAGCCTCCCGGGGTCGTTGCCCCCCTTCGGTGGTGCCCCGGGACCACCTCCGGTGGTCCCGGTACGTTACCGGTGATGCCCGAAACACTTCCGGTGTCCGAAACCATCCGTCCTATATATCAATCTTTACCTCCGGACCATTCCGGAGCTCCTCGTGACGTCCGGGATCTCATCCGGGACTCCGAACAACTTTCGGTAATCTCGTATAACAATTCCCTATAACCCTAGCGTCATCGAACCTTAAGTGTGTAGACCCTACGGGTTCGGGAGACAGGCAGACATGACCGAGACACCTCTCTGGCCAATAACCATCAGCGGGGTCTGGATACCCATGGTGGCTCCCACTAGCTCCACGATGATCTCATCGGATGAACCACGATGTCAAGGATTCAATCAATCCCGTATACGATTCCCTTTGTCTGTCGGTATAGAACTTGCCCGAGATTCGATCGTCGGTATACCTATACCTTGTTCAATCTCGTTACCGGTAAGTCTCTTTACTCGTTCCGTAGCACGTCATCGTGTGACTAACTCCTTAGTCACATTGAGCTCATGATGATGTTCTACCGAGTGGGCCCAGAGATACCTCTCCGTCACACGGAGTGACAAATCCCGATCTCGAT
This sequence comes from Hordeum vulgare subsp. vulgare, assembly GCF_904849725.1. Lineage (NCBI taxonomy): Eukaryota > Viridiplantae > Streptophyta > Magnoliopsida > Poales > Poaceae > Hordeum > Hordeum vulgare. The sequence continues at coordinate 382,438,090 of NC_058518.1, read as the reverse complement.
TCGTGCCAACCCAACAGACACTTTCGGAGGTACCCGTAGTGCACCTTTATAGTCACCCAGTTACGTTGTGACGTTTGATACACCCAAAGCACTCCTACGATATCCGGGAGTTGCACAATCTCACGGTCAAAGGAAAAGATACTTGACATTAGAAAAGCATTAGCATACGAACAATAAGATCTAGTGCTAGGCTTAGGATTGGGTCTTGTCCACCACATCATTCTCCCAATGATGTGATCCCGTTATCAATGACATCCAATGTCCATGATCAGGAAACCACGGTCATCTATGGACTAACGAGCTAGCCAACTAGAGGCTTGCTAGGGACACATTGTGATCTATTCATTCACACATGTATTACTTTTTCTGTTAATACAATTATAGCATGAACGATAGACGATTATCATGAACAAGGAAATATGATAATAACCATTTTATTATTGCCTCTAGGGCATATTTCCAACACGCATTTGCTGGGCTAGATTCATTCATTTATATTTCTAACTATGATGTTAGGTTTTGTCATAGCCTCCATAACACCACTTTGACAATACTTTACTTTAGCAACCTACATACCCTTCATCATGCCCGATTCGTATTGACATTTTCGTTGCCTTGACCTATTGCCTGATTTTTTAGAAAAAATGATACTAAGTTCATGTTAGAGACCACTTACCTATTTTTTTAAGATACAATGACTTATACATTGAACAATACTTCAATTTAAGAACAACTAGTTTTGCAAACATGGTGAATGGTTTTCGTTCAATTGGACGTATTCCAAAATTACATACAAATATAGTTATGCCTATAAATGATTATCTTTATTAATTTAGAAGCATGATTCTTGATTGAGATTAATCCATTTACCAACCTGCTAACACATGTTGTTCTCCACATGACAAAATCCATCACCTACACTCAAATGTACTCCCTCTGAAACTATTTATAAGACGTTCTCAACTATGATTGTGTCAACAAACGCCTTATTTTAAATTAAAGAGGGAGTATTACTTATCCGTGTACATCATAAATTTGCAAGTGGATGCTAATTCCACTCAGTTGCATGAATTAAGGTGCATTTCGATTTATTATTTTATTTTTCAAAATTTATTACTTTCTTGTTGTGCGAGGTGTTGTGAAATTTAGATATAATTTGCTAGCAGTGTACCTAAATAATATTAAATGTTTATTTTCATTTAGATAATAAAGCCTCAGACATTTATTAGAACTAAATTGAAGCTCTTAATTATCATACATTGTTCACTTCTCTAAACTCTGGTTTATGTCACGGTGAAGTAGGTGCATGTTGAGTATGGAGTGAAGTACGTGAATAGTTATACAAACTCCCTATTGTTAGACCTGAATGCATGAAAGGATGGGTTTAAAAAAGAGAATTTCAGGTGTAGTTTTAGTATTTGTTATTATATGCAAATCACATGCAGCTATTACAGGATATACAAATATTATCCTAATTTTGATATTTATGAGTCACAATGATCATTCACATGGTTTCTATCTATTCTATTTAGGATTCCGGTATAAATTTTGCTAAAACACATCTAGATGTGATATAAGTATTGCACATCTAAGCCTATATCGTTGATCTTACATGAAGATTCGTGTGGGTATTTTTTTTCTTTTTTCTTTTTCTTTTTATGTTTGATTTAATCATTTGGATGTGCAATAACTATGTCACATCTAGAAGTGTCTTAGACACACCCTTTATAACATTTTTTCAACCGGTCTGCATTGGCTCCAAAGTGTGGAAAGGTTTTCCCTCCTATGAAAGTATTTTGCATGTGTACGCGTACGGACTATGTGGGGGTGTAATTTTTCATTAAAAGGAACGCTTTTTACACCGTGTAGAAAATTGAAAACGCATGATTTTGATAGAATTTGCAATCACTAAACTCATTTCTTAATATAATAAATGAAACATGTATTTTTATCAAAATAAGACCAAACGGTACAATCACCTTGTGTGACCGTGTTGCTTTTCGGTTGTTTTCTACCACATGGGATTTCTGATTGGTTTATTGTGATGTGTATCAAACTCTGTAACATACAATATTATTTCCTATTAGTAAATATGAATTAATTTAATTTAAATATTTTTATATAAAATAATATAATAGTAATAACAATAACAACAACAACATCAATACTACTAGTACTACTCTACTACAATTACTACTGCTGCTGCTACTACTACTAATAGTAGTAGTAAAAAAAATAATAATAATAATAATTTTGTTCAAGTCCTGATGTTCGCATTATTCCTGAGTTTATTTTAGGACGTCTAGCGATACGCATTTATTATGGAGAGACATTCTTTTCCACAACGAAGCGTCTATTATGACTTCGTAAATCTCAAGATGATATGTCAGCTCAGTCCCTCAAAGGTGTTCATAGTGGTAGGGTGTGCGTGTGTACGTTCATAGAGGTGAATGTATGCATGTAAATATAAGCGCTTGCGTGTATTGTGTTCGAAAAAAATCCATTTTTACTATTTACCTCTCCTTCTGCCTTGTGCCCAGTTAGGCTTCAGGTTTTTTCATGGACATGCCATATTGTTTTGATAAGGACGTATATATTGGACATGAATCCCCTTTTCCATAATTGTTTTCCCTTTTTATTGCATGGGTACATGAAAAATCCGAATAGGTTTTCTTGAGGTCGTGATCGTAATTCCAATTGCAATCTAATCGGCTCGTTTTTCTTTTCAACATTAGATTTTTGGAGTATAAAATATTGTTGGGTTCGAATGCTTTCCACGGAATGTTTCAGATTGGTTTGAGTTGGCTCAATTCCAATTGCAATCTAATCGGCTCATTTTTCTTTTCAACAGTAGATTTTTGGAGTATAAAATATTGTTGGGTTCGAATACTTTCCATGAAATGTTTCAGATTGGTTTGAATTGGCTCAGACATGTTTCTTATACTTCGACATGTGCGTGATGGATGCTACAAATTGCACGTAATAGTATTTTATGTAACCTTTTAAATGTCTTAACTTAACCACTCTATAATCTAATTCGACGGATCTTATATTTATAGCATATGTGAAGCAACTCTATAAATTGCACCTAATAGCAAGTGTTCATATAACTTATACGGCTGAAAAAAGGTACGCCTCTAGAAATCCTTAATTAGTGCAAGTATAATCGTGTGTCTCGTGGACTCCCTTGTCCGAGTTTTACAATGCTCATGATATGCATATGGACGTGAAAAGGAATCATGCATATGGACGTGTACTTCTTTCAAGCTAATCCTGGTCGTTCTTTTAAGCTCTTTTTTTTTACTGTCACATCTTGTCAGATCTTAGCCGTACGTACGTGTACTTCTTTCAAGCTAATCCTGGTCGTTCTTTTAAGCTCTTTTTTACTGTCACATCTAAGCCGTTCGTTTTCTATTGTTTTAAGTATAGATTCTGGTTGTTCTTTTAAGCTCTTTTTTTACTGTCACATCTTAACCGTTCGTTTTCTATTGTTTTTAAGTGTATAATAGATAGATAGAAGATAGCAAGGGAATAACATCATGTGATCCAACAAGATTAACAAGGTCCGTGATACATTAAGATCTTTCCATCTAAAAAACACGAGAGAGAGATAGAACACATAGCTACTGGTACATACCCTCAGCCTCGAATGCGAACTAGTCCCTCCTCGTCATGGCCTCCGCCGGAATGATGAAGATGGCGAAAGGAGATGGTTTCCCCTCTTCGGTAGGGTACTGGAAAGGCTCCATATGGGTTTTTCGTCGATACAAAGAGTTGCGACGGCGGATCAGAAGTTCTCTTTTTTACTTCTAGGGTTTCTATTATATATGGGATTTTTCAGCATTGGAATCATGCCAAATGGAGCCACATGGACCCACAAGCTATTAGGGCACGACCAGGGGGGCCTGTTAGCTTGTGTCCCGCAGGTGGCTCTCCTTCGATGGTTCTTTGCTCCAATATTTCTTATTTCCTCGAGAAAAAAATATAAAAAGTTTTCGACAATTCCGATAACTTTCATTTTCTGCACAAAAACAACAACACGGTAATTCTGCTGAAAACAATGTCACTCCGGGTTAGTTCTAAATAAATCACGAAAAGTTCACCAAAGCCATATAAAATATTGTAAACATAGGTGAATATGACATGAATACTTCATAAATTATAGATACGTTCGAGACGTATCGGTCATCAATTACCAAAACAACACATGGAGAAATATGCTCTAATTGCAGCAATTTGGTAAGAGTAGTAACAATAGCAATTGAGTTGCGGGTGTGACAGTAACAATAGCGGTAGTAACTTAGCAAGATTCAGTATATGTAAAGCATAGGCCATGGCGCAGAGATGGAAATATATGGATGACATCAATCATGTAACATTTATACACTAGAGCAACAAAACTAGCTCCAATTCATTAATATAATGTAGGCATGTATTCCATATATAGTCATACGTGATTAAAATAGGAACTTGCATGGCATCTTTTCTCCTACCCTCTCGTGGCAATGGGGTCTTATGTCGGGACCCTGATCCTAAGCCCTAAGAATCTAATATGTAATATATCACATCACTTTGATGCCTCACGCATGGTAATTCCCACAGCTACCACCTTACCTTGGCCGGGACCATTTGCGTCTTTTGGATCACGTATATGAATATGCGCTAACATTCAAGTGTTAGAGAACCTGGGTCGACATGACTAGTTATAAACCCAAGTGGTGTATCCATACAGGAACATGCATATGTAACCCAGCAATGCAGATGTCAGTCATCAACTATGTGTAGGCGAGTCATAACAAGCTACATGGACTCCATTACACCGTGAAACATTTCTGTCATCAACTGTGTGTAGACGAGTCATTGCAGGCTACATGGTCTCCATTACACTGTGTGACATTTCCCCATAGGGACAGACATAGCAGCAAAGAAGGATACATGTCGGTCAATCAATGTGTCCGAAGCATTAGCAAGCTACCATGGCTCGGTGGAAGCACAAAGAGGCATTTCCCTATAAAAAGGGCTACTAAAAGCACACAACTAGGTGCCGACTCCCATACATACAATGCATTTCAAAACATACACGCAATATGCATGATATGTGTAGATACAACATGGCATCACAACACAACTCTACGACTCAAGCATTTATTAAGACTCATAAGATCCAACATAGTGTGATATTACAAACAGGGTTGACATGACCCAACACTCAAGTTATACAAGCATCAAGCGGAAGCATAACATGTCTGAGTATAAACATCTACTAAAAGTGGGTGGAGGAGCCTGAAAATCTACAATGACCCTCCCAAAGGAGTTAGACCTTTGTGTGGAATTCCCAAGCTAATCCGGTCAACATCGAACTTCGCATAGAAAACCAATAACGATACTAACATCTACTCTGCAAAAACATAATTAAGAAACTGTGAGTACAAAGGTACTGGCAAGACTTACATGAGAACTATGTACTTATGCATCAATATCAATGAAGGGATTGTGGAGTTTAATTGCAGCAGGCCTGCTTTGACTCTTGGCTAACCTATACTACGACTACAAGTAGTATCTTTGAGGTGGGATAGCACACAAGAGTCCACATATTCACCAAATCAATACACCACTATGGATCCGCTTCCGTCTCCCTACGAAAAGGCCATCCATAGCACTCACACTTATCTTATGTGTTTTAGAGTATCCATTTCAATTGTCTATGTACCACATAAGTTTTGCAAGTAGTCCATATCTGAGGACGCGGCCATTCGAATAGATTAATTCACCCTATAGGGGTATACTTCTTCACACATGCTCTCACCACTTATCACCATATGCACGTCATGCATCTCGACAACTTTCAAGCGGAAGCACCGGTGTTAGAGCATATTTCTCCATATGTGGTTTTGGTAATTGATGACAATCCCTATGGACTAATGGTTGCATTGAGTTATATTCGAAGGATTTGTCCATAGGCACTTCTTGAAGTCCATATGTTGGTTTCAAGGAGTTTATATGATGACCAAGGTGGTATTCAAGGTATTATCCACAAAATGGTCATAAAGACACAAGTTTGATCAAGACTAAGACAAAGAGTAAATCAAGATGATCAACACACAAAGCATACATGATTTGTCGTGAGGGATCAAGTGATCCCATGTTATGGTAAGCATTGTCCATTATGTTTTTGTGTACTAACCCATGGTCTTCGTGAGACTTCTATGTGGGGTTAGGTGTGTTTCCATGGACTTGCACCAACAGGAAGATCTCTTTCATCCCATGAAGGATGACATCAGGTGGTGATCGTTCTCAAGTTTGCAGTGTGCAAGTTCAAGTGAAGCATCATGAAGATATCATGCTTGAAGCTTGATGTCCATTCTGGTGGTAATGGACTTGTGAAGATGCGCTAAAGAGTGGCTCACTCATAGTAAGTATGGGGGAGAAATCAACTAGTCTTCATCAAGCCAACGCAATCAAGAAAGGTGGTCCATCGTGAGGAAGTCAAGATCGTCATTATGTAGCTCAAGTGTACTATGTGCAAGGTATAGGTTTGCCCTTGATATTTTTTTCTATTTTAGGATAGAATGTCGTATTTTCAAGGGGGGCTCTCAAGTGCATAGCTTGATCGTATCGTTCATTGAGAGCTCAAACCATTTGCATCCTTGCATCATATTTCTTGGTTCTTGTTTGGTGGTTTTCTTTGTGAGTTTAGAGCTTATGGTCATCTTTATGACAAGCTCGAGTTCATCGAAAATGGAGTTCATGTGCATCTTGTATGATGTTTTCGATGTTGGAGTTTTTGTCGGTTCTTCATTCATAGAGGTTTCACATCTCTATATCATTTGCATTTTCATAACTGCATGTTCTTAAGATTTCCGACAAGTTGTTGGATAGCTCTTGTCGTCCTGAATCCAACAAGCTTGAGTTTGCTCAATTCGGAGCTCATTTGGAGAAGTTATGGCAGTTCTGATATTTCTTGTTTTCTTCCAACGGATGTACTGCTTGCCTAGGGCGGTTGTACCGCCTACACCCTGGGCGGTTGAACTGGCCCAGCATTGGTCCACGACCGTCCACGGTTCTGTTGTGCTGCGGTGGTTGGGCGGTGGTGGCCTAGTTGTACCGCTATATTAAGTGTAGTCGATGCAACCGGTGTTCCTGGCGGTTGTACTGCTTGGGACTTAGCCGTGCCCAGCAGCTGTGGTGAGTTCAACCGCTGGCCAACCTTATGTTGTGGTCTGGTTGTTGGGCGGTAGCTGGGCGGTTGTACCACTAAAATATGCAGCCTAGTTGTACCGCTCTGGCAACCGGTTGAACCGCTCACATGTAAAAACGGTTGCAATAGTTAGATTTGTGGGGCCTATTTAATGGGGTCTTCTTCCCCAATGGTTCCCCATCTCTTGAGCTCGTTTTCCCCCCATTGCTGACCTTCTTAGAGATTGCTAACTCTCAGTCCCTCCAATGTTTCTTGCTAGTTCCTCAGGGAAAAGAGAGATGATATCTAGATCCACATCTCCACCAATCACTTTCTCCTCTATGTGAGGGGAATCCCTTGGATCTGGATCTTGGAGTTCTTTGTGAGCTCCTTGTTCTTCCTCTCATATTCCTCCATAGAGTTTGGTATTGTGGAGGGATTTGAGTGTGAGGGACTTGACCACTTCGTGTGTTCTTGCCATTGCATTAGTTTCATCGATTGGAGTTCTCCACGGTGATACGTGGAAGTGAAACGTTGAGAAGATTATTACCCTTGGATACTTGGTACCCTAGAAATTGTTCTTCATGGATGCTTTGGCGTCCTAGAAGCTTGGTGGTGCCTCGGAGCTCAATCATTGTGGTGTAAAGCTCTCGGCAAGCGTCGGGGACTCCAATTAAGTTGTGGAGATCGCCTCGAGCATTTGAGGTCACCTCGAAGCCATATGCCTTTGTTGTGAAGCTTCGTGGTGTTGTTGGGAGCCTCCAATTAAGTTGTGGAGACTTCCCCAACCTTGTTTGTACGGGTTCGATGACCTCCCTCAATGGTCACTTAGTGGAATCACGACATCTTCCATTGTGCGAGGGTGTGAGGAGATTACGGTGGCCTTAGTGGCTTCTTGGGGAGCATTGTGCCTACACACCGCTCCAAACGGAGAATAGCATGTGCAAGGGTGTGAACTTCAGGATACATCGTCATCTCCGCGTGCCTTGGTTATCTCTTACCCGAGCTCTTTACTTATGCACTTTACTTTGTGATAGCCATATTTTTCTTGTTATATATCTTGCTATCACTTAGTTGTTTATCTTGCTTAGCATAAGTTATCGGTGCACATAGGTGAGCCTAGTTGTTTTAGGTTTTGTGCTTGACAATTTAAACGTTAGTTCTATTCCGCATTTCTTCAAGCCTAAACCGTAATTATTGTAAAGCGCATATTCACTCCCCCCTCTAGGTGACTTCCACGGCCTTTCAACTAGTGTGGGCGTCGGCCACAACTGTTAACCACACAAGACCCTAGTCCAGGTTTATCGCCTATTTGAGACTGAATCCGCAAGGAAGTCCAGCCGAAGTTTCCTCCACAACCTCAGACGATGTGCGCAGGGTTACACAAGCCCACTGTCCGTGTGCCACTTGGTACATCGTGCCACTGTATATACCGCACTGAAGCCCACTCCATCGGGTAGCGCTAAACACGGATGCCAACACTTTACGTACAAACACCACAAACTAGTTGCAACTCCTCGACACATATCTAGGCGATTAATAAGCCGAGAGGTCCATTGGTTTCGGGCCTAATGCGTGGTAGTATATTATCTTGGATACCATACACAGAACTCAGTTCTTAAGGACGGTCCCGATGAGACAACCTGCCATGTACTCCTACATGGCCTCTCATCGCTACCTTTACCAAATCGGATTCACACACTTAACTCTCACACAGTAGGGCATTAACACATCCATTCCAATTCAGTGCCCAGATGGATCAGGCCGGACACGACTCTAAGCATAGAAGGCACAATAAGCAAGCATGGATGAGTATGCACAACAAGGCTCAAGCAGTTGCTACTCATACTAAGTGGTTTCAACTATTTACTTTGACAAGGACATGTCATGCAAAGGAGTGGGTTCGACTAACGAGAACACATACCAATTGAATCGTTATTGTACAAATGCAGTAAAAGAGAGCACGCATGAGAGAGTGGGTTTGTATCAGTATGCTCAAGGGGGGTTGCTTTCCAAGAAGTTATGAAGATAACACTTCTCTTCATTAGTGTCAACGATCAAAACGTCGGAACCATTGCCTATCGAGAGGGAACAACACCGGCAAACAGAAAACCATGGTATTGAAACAGTCCAGTCCGAACTTACCTTCCGCTTGTCAAACCGCTTGGTGAGAAGGTCGAGATCCTCCTTAGAGCTCTTGAGCTTCTAATTCACCTCGGCTAGCTCCATGGTGTTGGCGTTTGTCACCGAAGAAGAGACCAACATAACAACTTATGTGTGTCATACTCTCGAGTTATCGGTTTTTAGACCCTTTGCCAGGTTTTTCTCCAATCCCGCGAAAGTCTGGGGGGCTACGATTCACTTTTACTACTATGATTGTTTTTTGAGCTATTTGACCCCCGCTCGAGTTTTCCAAGCTCACCCAGGGATCGGGGGTACCATATATGAGGATTGCATAAACCTACAAAATAAATTATCTTTGTAATAGGGTATTACATGATTCACCTTGAATCCCAAGAGGCCGTCGACAGCCACCTTCAGTCCGCTTTGAACGGATTGAATGCTTTGTAAAACTGCACCCAAGAGAGCAGTGTTCTTCAGTGATGGAGGGGCCATGCAAAGCCTCCTCCATCATGTCCGGCCACCTAGTTTCGTCTCGCTCTACGATAGGTGGCACTTGTTGCGTCACCTCGGCTCCCCTTGGTGTGGGTTGGAATGGATGACTCTAGGGGCCTAGGGGGCTCCAGGACCATCTCTGGAGAGAGATTAGACTGACTGGGCTCCCCTCTTTGTTCGCTGGGAGGGATCTCATCTCCTGGTATTCGATGACCAAGGTATTAACCTCGGCCATGATGTCATCACCCCCGCCCCCTGTGCTCGACCTAGGAGGGGTCTTCCGGGACAACACCTCCTCGTTCTCCTCGAAAAGTGGGGGAGGTGTAGTGCGTGATGCGGTCCCGCTCTTCGCTTGCTCGACTCGTGGAGAGTCCCCCTCCAAGACTCGATCGGTGGAGAAGTCACGCGATGGACTGCAATATGAAAGGCATTCATTTGGTTAGTAACACACCTCAATATGGATGTACGAGAGTCTTCAGATTTATACCTTTGGGCTGAGGGCTTGGCCCTAGGGTTCCTTTGGGGAACCTTTTTGGAAGCCTCAAACTCCTTGGTGGAGACCGGGCTGTGATCGGACAAGGCCTCCTTGGCCCTGCATTGCCTTTTTGGGGCAGGACAAGGCAGATCCTTCTCGACGTCATCAGACGCCACCCTCTTCCTTTTCCGGTAGGAGTCACTCTCCTCCCCGTCCTCTCTCTGCTCTTCCTCATGAGCGAAATAGGCGTGGGTTTCCCCGGACTTAGTGTCTGGGTGCCTCTTGGGCAGAGGCCCTCGCGGGCCTCCCTCTTCTCACCCTTTTTCTTCTCTTTCTTCTCCGGCGCCTTGTACGGTGCCTCGACCAGCATTTCCGTCAGCAAGGTTGTCCTAGGGCCCTCGAGCAGCGAGGCCGGGCTATCAGTGCGCACAACTTTCTCTAACCGACTCTGCAAAGGCGGGGAAGAAAGGGTTAAGTTCCTTATTAAAAGGTAGAACCCAAACATTAGAGTAAAACTTTGTGGTACTGTCGAGGAGGGTCTGCGGCGTCCAGGCCGATGTCTTCTTCCTTGGCCGTCGAGTCCTTTTGTGGCTTGAAAATCACCTTCCACAACTTTTCGTGGGTGGTGCGATAAAAATGGAGCATGACAGTAGGGTCTTCGGGCTTGTAGAGCTGATGACCCACAAGTATAGGGGATCAGTCATTGTCCTTTCGATAAGTAAGAGTGTCCAACCCAACAAGGAGCAGAAGGAAATGACAAGCGATTTTCAGCAAGGTAATTTCTGCAAGCATTGAAATAGCGGTAACAAGTTGTTTGATAACAAGATAATTGTAACAAGTAACGAGTAGCAATAGTAACAATAAGTGGAGCAAGGTAGCCCAATCCTTTTGTGGCAAAGGACATGCCGGAGCGGTTTCCTATAATAGGCAAAGCGTTTTTGAGGGCACACGGGAATTTCATCTAGTCACGTTCATCCTGTCGGGTTGATTCGCGTTCGGTACTTTGATAATTTGATATGTGGGTGGACCGGTGCTTGGGTGTTGTTCTTACTTGAACAATCCTCCCACTTATGATTATCCCTCCCATAAGCATCCACAACTATGGGAAAAGTATTAAGAATAAATTCTAACCATAACATTAAACATAGGGATCCAAATCAGCCCCTTACAAAATAGCGCATAAACTGGGGATTAAGTTTCTGTCACTCTCATAACTCATCCTCTAATAACTACTCCACAATGCATTCCCTTAGGTCCAAAGATGGTGAAGTGTTATGTAGTCGACATTCACATAACACCACTAAGGGGAACACAACATCCATATCATCAAACTATCGAACAAATATCAACTTCACATGACTACTTGCAACATGACTTCTCCCGTGGCCTCAAGAACAAAAGTAACTACTCACACGTGATAAACATGCTCATGAACACAGAGGTATTGAATAGCATATTGGATATAAACATATGATGTTCCACCAAATAAACCACAAAGCATCAACTACTATATCTAATCAACACTAATAGTCACTCCCCAAGTACCAATCTGAGGTTCCGGTACAGATTGAGCACAAGAGATGAACTAGGGTTTTGAGAGGAGATGGTGTTGTTGAATATGTTGATGAAGATTGGCCTCCCCAAGATGAGAGGGCTGTTGATGATGACAATGGCCTCGATTTCCTCTTCCGGGAGGGAAGTTCCCCCGACGGAATCGCTCCGCCAAAGGGCAAAAGTCCTCCTGCCCAAGTTCCACCTTGAGACGGCGACGCTCCATCCCGTAAGTCCTTCCCTTATTTTTTCCAGGTCAAAAGTGAATATATAACAGAAGATGGTCGCTAGAAGTGGGTTGGGTAGCCCACTACTCACCAGGCCACGCCAGGGGGCTGGCGTGCCCTGGTGCCTAGCGGCCACGTGGCAGCCCCCCTCTGGTACTTCTTTTCTCCAATATTTCTTATTTATTCCATCAAAATTCATCCTGAAGTTTTAGCCCATTCGGATATGTGCACAATAGGTATCTGTGACGTAGCTTTTTCATGTCGAGTATTCCATCCGTCGGCATTCTCCCTCTTGGTGTAAACCTTGCATATTATGAGAGAAAAGGCAATAGAATTACTCCATAAATTTGTATAATGCATAAAAAGACTATAAATAACAGTATCAACCCATGATGCAAAATGGATGCATCAACTCCACCAAGCTTAGACCTCGCTTGTCCTTAAGCCAAAGCCGATAACGAAAATCATGACCACATGCTTTGAGAGAGAGGTGTCGATAAAAAAAATACGAACATAGTAGCATCATGCACATTATTATAACAACAAATAAAACTTTATAAAATACTTCATCTAAGCATTTTCATCATATAACTTTCATCATAAAAACTTCTCATAAACAAGTAACAATTCATCAAAACATCGAAGTATGAAGCATAAACTCTATTGAAAATTAACAAACTATGTTTTGAGTCAACTTTGCAACACAATTCATCACATTTTCATGAAGGGTCGCATATCGGAGCTTTTAAGCAAGTCTACATACTCAATCATCATTTAGTCTTCTATGATTTCTAACACTCATCGCATACATATGAACAAAAGGTTTCAACCAAAAACATAGAACGATAGGGGCTTAAAGTGTCGCCTCCAAATGTATTCACCTCAAGGGTGATGTCAACAATAATAACCGATGACCACGCACATTCAACTGGACATATATTTCTAGATCTTTCCCCACCACATGATGCTTGCAAAAGAGAAAATAAAAAGGAGTAGAGATGGTTATTTTGACTCTTGCATAAAAGTAAATACATAAAAGTAGAAGATAGGCCCTTCGCACAGGGAAGCACAGGTTGTCATGCGCTTTTTTGTTGTATGCCAAATCCCTTAGTGCAAAGAAATGTTTCGTTATATTGCCCTTTATGATAGAAACCTTTATTATGCGGTTTATCGCTTTTATTATCGCCATCAACAGTTCGTGAAACGCTTAATTTCCCTTACACTAAATGATCGAACATGTTTAGAAGCAATTTTTATTGCCTTTTGCACCGATGATAACTTACTTGAAGGATCTTACTCAATCCATAGATAGGTATGGTGGACTCTTAAAACATGGATTTGGGTTTAAGGTTTCGGATGCACAAGTAGTATCTGTACTTAGTGCAGAGTTTTGGCTAGCAAAGATATTGGGCAAGCAACACATGTTAGAGGATCTATAATAATATAACTTCTATGTGAATGTGAACAAACATAAATCATTACGTTCTCTTCCTTGTCCAACATCAACAGTTTTAGCATATTGTAATTAATGGGGGCTCACAATCCTAAAAGATGTCAAGAATAGTGTATTTTCATGTGAATCTTTTCTTCCCTCATTAATTGTTTCATGTGTTGCATCATCGACCAATGATATGTTCGTCAACCTTCAACAAATTTTACCACTTATACTTTTCCTTATGTGATGTCACTACTTACTATAAGATTAGCATATTGTATTTTTCATTAGTTTCCTTTATTTTGATTGCAACAAGAAAGTAAAGAAGCAAAAGCTCAAACTAAACTTTATTATATAACTCTCACTCAATTACATAGATAGATAGATCACGAAACTAGAACTCAAGAAGATGGATCGAACTAAACTTTTATTTGACTAAATCACAAAATAACTAAAGATCGAAGTAAGATGGATGAAGATAATAAGAGTGATGGTGGTAGGATAACGTGGCACCTCCCCCAAGCTTGGCACAAGCCAAGGGGAGTGCCCATACTCGTGTACTCAAGTCTGCTTCTTTGGCGATGAAGATGAAGGTGGTGGTGGTGCATTTTTCTTCTCCAACTTGCGTCCGAGGCTAAAATTATCCTCCCTCAGACCCTCATTCTCCAACTCTAGCTTCAATGTCTTTTCACATAATGTCGCTTTGCTCTCCTGCATAAAACAGGAAGTGATAAATTGGACCTTAGGTTTGTATTTGTTAGGGAGGCTTGACTTCTTGAATTCCACGTGCATATCCCCTGGTTGAGGTTGTGGATCTTACTCTTCCTCAAAGCTATGCTCCTTTGCTTCATTAATATCCTCATATTCCTCCTCCTCCGTAGTCCAGCCATAGTGATCTACCTCTCTGTAGACCTTAGGATTTGTGATGTAATCAACAACATAGCTCTCTCCCTCTGAATCTTGAGATGGCATAATTTCAGATCTACCAGGGAAAACAACACAAAACAAGAACAGAGGATTTCTCTGTGGTACCGGAGTCAAATTATCGGGATATATATATAAATTATTTTTATATAGGGAATACTTGTTCTACAAGAAAACAGAGCCAGGAAGGTGCCCTAGGGGCCCACTACCCACCACGGCACGCTAGAGGAGCTGGCACGGCCTAGTGCCTAGTGGGCACTTGGTTTGCCTTCCCATGTGTTTATCAATTTCTCTAAAAATTTTAATATTCCAAAACCAACAGAAAATATTTGTGCGGATTTTTCTAAGTCTGTTTACTTACATATCACATACATCTTCGTTTTAAGGATTTTGGAGTGTTCTGGAAGGTCTCTTTATGTGTTCCTGTGGTGTCATGGTTTGAATAATATTTGTTTCGACATTAATAGGGGTAGATGAAATAAAGTGCTTTATTATTTGTCCATTGACCACACTCGGGTTAGTGCCTTGGGGATTATTCATCTTAATAGCTCCAGACCGATAAACTTCTTCGATGATATATGGTCCTTCCCATTTGGAAAGAAGTTTTCCTGCAAAAAATTTAAGACGATAATTGTACAACAGAACATATTCACCAACTTTGAATTCTTGTTTTTTGGATACTTTTGTCATGTAATCTTTTAACTTTTTCTTTGAATAGTTTGGCATTTTCATAAGCTTGGGTTCTCCATTCCTCTAGTGAGCTAATATCAAATAACCTCTTTTCACCAGCAAGTTTGAAATCATAGTTGAGTTCTTTAATTTCCCAATAAGCTTTATGTTCTAACTCAAGAGGTCAATGACATGCTTTTCCATAAACCATTTTATAAGGAGACATACCCATAGGATTTCTATAAGTTGTTCCGTAGGCCCACAATGCATCATCTAATATCTTAGACCGGTTATTTGAGGACCTATTGACAGCCTTTTGCAATATTAATTTTATTTATTTATTAGTTAACTCTACTTGCCACTATATGGAGGATGATCGGGAGATGCAATTCTATGGTTAACATCGTATCTAGCAAGCAACTTATGAAAAGCACCATGAATAAAATGTGAACCACCATCACTCATTAAGTATCTATGGACTCCAAAACATGGGAAAATAACTTCCTTAAGCATTTTAATAGAGGTGTTACTATAAGCACCACTCGTTGGACTAGCTTCTACCCACTTAGTGACATAATAAAGAGCAACCAAAATTTATGTATACCCATTAGAGGAAGGAAAAGGTCCCATATAATCAAATCCCCAAACATCAAATGGTTCAATAACAAGTGAATAATTCATAGGCTGATTGTAATACCTTGTGTGGAGTTCTATCTCCCGCATGGTGTCCTCCATAAGCCTCGGAGTGACACTTTTGAACGATTTCTTCCTGTTCACGTTGAGGTATACAACATCTAATAATACCATCTACTCCCTCTCTATAAAGATGTGGGTCATGCCAAAAGTAATGTATTACATCAAAGAAGAAATCATTTCTTTTGCTGAGAGGTGAAACTAGGTGGTATGTATTTAGCAACAATGTAATTGGCATAATCAGCAAACCACGGTGTGTTATGAGAAACATTGACCACAGTTAGTTGTTCATCACGGAAGCTATCATCAATAGGTAGTGGGTCATCAAGATTATTTTCTAACCTAGATAAGTTATCACTAGAGGGTTCTCAGCTCCTTTCCTATCAATGATATGCAAATCAAATCCTTGTAGCAAAAGAACCCACCTAATAAGTCTAGGTTTAGCATCCTTCTTTTATATAAGATATTTAATAGGAGCATGATGAGTATGAACAATTACTTTAGAATCAACCTTGTAAGATTTGAATTTATCACAAGAAAATACAACTGCTAAGAATTATTTTTCAGTGGTAGCATGTTTTCTCCCGGCATTGTCTAGAGTTTTACTTGCATAATGGATAACATATAATTTCTTATCAACTCTTTGTCCTAGAACAGCACCAACAACATAATCACTAGCATCCCACATAATTTCAAAAGGCAAGTTCCAATCAGGTGATTGAACAATAAGTGCAGAAGTTAAGGCTTTCTTAAGTGTTTCAAAGGCTTCTACACAGTCATCATCAAATACGAAAAGAAACATCCTTCTATAATAAATTGGTAAAGAGGTCTAGAAATTTTAGAGAAGTTTTTAATAAACCTCCTATAGAAACTATCATGACCAAGGAAACTACGGATACCTTTAATATCTTTAGTACATGCCATCTTATCAATTGCATCAACTTTTGCCTTATCCACCTCAATACCTCATTCGGAAATTTTATGAACCAAGACAATACCTTCATTTACCATAAAGTGGCACTTCTCCCAATTCAAGACAAGGT
Organism: Hordeum vulgare subsp. vulgare; assembly: GCF_904849725.1. Taxonomy (NCBI): domain Eukaryota; kingdom Viridiplantae; phylum Streptophyta; class Magnoliopsida; order Poales; family Poaceae; genus Hordeum; species Hordeum vulgare. Next base: position 382,421,280 of record NC_058518.1, on the reverse strand, counting down.
TAGTTTGCTCACATCTCTGCAAAACTCGATCAAGATTGCTTAAGCAATCATCAAAAGAAGTTCCATAAATGGAAAAATCATCCATGAAAACCTCAACAATGTTTTTACAAAAATCAGAGAATATAGCAGTCATACAGATTTGAAAGATAGCACGTGCATTGCATAATCCAAAAGGCATACGTCTATAAGCATAGGTTCCAAAAGGATAAGTAAAGGTGGTTTTTTCTTGATCAGGTTGTGACACATGTATTTGAGAAAAACCAGAATAACCATATAGAAAGAAAAATGTGTGCGCTTTGATAATCTTTCTAGCATTTGGTCTATGAAAGGTACAGGATAATTATCTTTTCTAGTAGCTTTGTTTAATTTTCTAAAATCAGTTACCATTCTATAGCCAGTAACAATTCTTTGTGGAATGGGTTCATTTTTATCATTAGGAACAACAGTAATCCTCATTTCTTAGGAACACAATGAACGGGACTTACCCATACTATCAGCTATGGGAAAAAAATTATACCTACTTCGAGAAGCTTTAATATTTCAATTCTTACCACTTCTTTCATTTTGTGGTTCAGTCTTCGTTGGTGATCAACAACGGGATTAGCATGTGGTTCCATGTTAATCTTGTGCTGACAGAGAGTGGGACTAATGCCCTTAAGATCATAAAGAGTATACCCAATAGCATCTTGGTGCTTCCTTAAAGTTTTTAACAATCTTTCTTCTTCATGCTCTGTAAGGTTAGCACTCATAATAACAGGATATATCTTCTTTTCATCAAGATAAGCATATTTCAAAGTGTTAGGTAATTGCTTTAATTCAAACACAGGATCACCCTTGGGTGGAGGAGGAGCTCCTCGAGTTTCAACACGCAAGTTGTGTTTAAGGATATGCTTTTGGTCAAAGAACATTTCATCTATTTCATTTCTTTCACACCTTTGCATATCATTTTCATGGTCTAGAAAATATTGTTCTAATGGACCAGTAGGAGGAATGGCAATAGAAGGAAGACCAATTACTTCATCTTTAATAGGCAATTCTTTATCATGGGGTTGCCTATTGAACTTGGAGAAAGACATACCACCAAAATTAACACTGACAGTTTCCTTTTTGCAATCTATTTGAGCATTGTTAGTGTTCAAGAAGGGTCTACCAAATATTATGGGACAAAAATCATCTTGTGGTGAACTATGTACTAGAAAATCAGTAGGGTATTTTACATTTCCACACAAGACTTCAACATCTCTAACAATCCCAAGTGGTGTCATGGTGTCTCTATTAGCAAGTTTAATAGTAACATCTATGTCTTCTATTTCAGCGGGTGCTATCTCAAGCATAATTTCTTGATATAAGGTAAAAGGAATAACACTAACACTAGCACCCATATCACATAAACCATGATAAGAATGATCTCCTATTTTCACTGAGACGACACGCATGCCAACAACGGGTCTATTTTTATCTTTAGTATCACGTTTGGCAATTCTAGCAGCTTCATCATAGAAATAAATAACATGCCCATCAATATTATCGACCAATCGATCTTAACCATAGCAATAATAGGTTCTACCTTGATTTGCTTAGAGGGTTTGGTTGTTCTAACATAACTTTTGTTAACCATGGTTGAAGCTTTAGCATGTTCCTTTATCCTAACAGGGAAAGGTGGTTTCTCAATATAAGTAGCAGGCACAACTGGGTCAACATTGTAAATGATAGTTTCATCCTCAACTTTAATTGGTTCATAAACTTTTTATTAAATAGGTGGATGATATTTAAACCATTTTACTTTAGGGAAATCAACATGAGTAGCAAAGGTTTCACAAAATGAGGCTACTATATCAGAGTCAAGTCCATATTTATTATTAAAATCATTGAAAGCATGAGTATTCATTAAAGATTTGACACAATCAAACTCAAGTTTTATACCTGACTCTTTACCTTCATTTATTCCCCAATATTTAGAGTTGCGTTTAATTCTTTCCAAAAGATACCACCTGAATTCAATAGTCACTACAGGAATTAGCTTCTTTGCCGTCTGCCATCACAGACGGCAAAGATTATATCACAGACGGCAAAGAGTATATCACAGACGGCAAAGAATCCCACTGTCGGCAAAATTTCCGCGTCATCCTACGACGGCATTGTAGCTTCTTTGCTGTCTGCCTCACCGAAGCGGACGACAAAGAGCTTTGCCGTCAACTTTTCATAGGAGCAGTCGGCAAATATGTCGAGACAGCAGCCGGCAGGCGTTGCCTCCATTAGGGGCTAACGGAGGCTTTGCCGTCTGCCTCCCCCCTCTTCTCGCTGTCTGCCTCCACCTCCTCCTCCCCCCTCCTCTGTGCCCTCTTCTTTGTCGTCCGCCTCCCCCCTCTTCTTTGCCGTCTGCCTCCCCCTCTTCTTTGCCGTCTGCCCCCACCTCCTCCTCCCCCCTCCTCTGTGCCCTCTTCTTTGCCGTCTGCCCCCTGGAAGCAGACGACAAAGATACTATATGGCCAGCTGCTGCTGCCCAGGTTGCACAACTGGGCGCCACGTGGCACCTTTGCCGTCGGTCAGCTGATGGCAAAGGCCTTTGCCATCAGCTGGCAGACGACAAAGAGCCCATATTGTCACAGTTTTGTTTGTTTTGTTTATTTCACAACACATATACATATACATAGCACATATATAGGTCACAACACATATACATATACATAGCACATATATAGGTCACACCACATATTCATAGCACAAAGTTTCATCCATATTCATAGCACATATATAGGTCACAACACATATACATATAGTTCCACATATACTGTTCATCCATATATACATATACATATAATTCCACATTGTTCATCAACTCAAATGAAAACTAGAACTAAAGCACTCCATCAATGCCAGCTTCCATGCATGTAGTACATCCAATCTGCAAAATGGGAATAAGAAAGTCAGAAAAAGAACAACAACAACATATATATGACAAATAAGCTAAATTGCAGAAGAAAGAGAAGAAGCAAGAAGAGAACAAGGAGAAGAACAACAAGAAGGAGGAGGAGGAGGGAAAGGATAAGGAGAAGGGGGAGGAGAAGAAGAAAAAAGAAGAAGAGAAGAAGAAGGAGAAGAAGGAGGAGAAGAAGGAGGAGAGAAGAACAAGGAGAAGAAGGAGGGCTCCTTCTCCTTCTTCTCCTCCTTCTCCTTCTTCTTCTCTTATTCTCCTCCTCCTCCTTCTTCTTCTCCTTCTCCTTCTCCTTCTCTTCTTCTTCTCTTCTTCTTATTCTTCTTCCTTCTTTTCATTTCTCCTCTTCTCCTCTTCTTGGAGCTAAATTAGCTAACTATGTCTTTTTGCAGCTAAATGGGCTAATTATGTCATTCTAGAGGAAAACAAGCTAAGTATATAATATTAATGAGCTAACCAAGGTTCTTATGCCATTTTGAGCTTATTATGTCTTTTAGGAGCTTAATTAGTCATTTTATTGAGCTAACCAAGGTTCTTTTGATGTTTTTACCTAACTAAGCTAATTATGTCATTTTGATTGATAATTGGCTAAGTATGTCTTTGTTGGGGGAAAATAAGCTAAATTGAAGATGAAGAGGAGAAGGAGGGAAGAAGAAGGAGAATAAGGAGGGCTCCTTCTCCTTCTTCTCTTCTTCTTCTCCTCCTCCTTCTTCTCCTTCTCCTTCTCTTCTCTTTCTCTTCTTCTTTTTGTTCTTCCTTTTCATTTCTCCTCTTCTTGGAGCTAAATTAGCTAACTATGTCTTTTTGGAGCTAAATGGGCTAATTATGTCATTATAGAGGAAAACAAGCTAAGTATATAATATTAATGAGCTAACCAAGGTTCTTATGCCATTTTGAGCTTATAATGTCTTTTTGGAGCTAAATTGGCGAATTATGTCATTGTTGGGGAAATTAAGGCAAGGAGAATATGAAATACGAGAAGAAAGAGGAGGAGGAGGAGAATAAGAATTAATAAAGAAGAAGGAGGAGGAGGAGGAGAAGGACTAGAAGGTCCTTGGCCTTCTCCTCCTTCTCCTTCTTCTCTTCTCCTTCTTCTTCTTCTTCTTTCTTTTCATTTTTCCTATTTCTTTTCCTCTTCTCCTCTTATTGGAGCTAAATTAGCTAACTATATCTTTTTGGAGCTAAATGGGCTAATTATCCCATTTTAGAGGAAAACAAGCTAAGTATATAATATTAATGAGCTAACCAAGGTTCTTATGCCATTTTGAGGTTATAATGTCTTTTTGGAGCTAAATTGGCTAATTATGTCATTGTTGGGGAAATTAAGGCAAGGAGAATATGAAAGAGGAGAAGAAAGAGGAGGAGGAGGAGAAGAAGAAGAAATAAAGAAGAAGGAGGAGAAGGAGGAGGAGGAGGAGAAGGACTAGAAGGTCCTTGGACTTCTCCTCCTTCTCCTCCTCCTCCCCCTCCTCCTTCTCCTTCTTCTCGTCCTCCTTCTTCTCCTTCTCCTTTTCTTCTCTTTCTCTTCTTCTTTTCGTTCTTCCTTTTCATTTCTCCTCTTCTCCTCTTATTGGAGCTAAATTATCTAACTATGTCTTTGTGGAGCTAAATGGGCTAATTATGTCATTGTTGGGGAAATTAAGGCAAGGAGGATATGAAAGAGGAGAAGAGAAACTTACCGTAGTGGTCATCAAGGAGGAGAAACACGTGGAGAAGGGTCGTGCGATGCCGCTCGGGAGTTATTCTGCAGAATAGATATTAATACTAGTTAGCATGATGACACTCAATTATTAATACTAGTTCATAATGAAACTCACCGTGCCAATCGAAGAGAAGACGGGCATCGGCGGAGGGACTTGACCGCTCTTCTCGCACAGACCCTGAAGAGTGGGTCATATTAGTTAGTAATGAAACAGACATTACACACATGATTTGGCTAATGTGAAAAAAACTTACCACAAAAAGCTCGTACAAGGCCCGTTGACCCGCCTCATTCCGGGACCTCTCCTCCTCAATCAATCATGCCGTGGTCTGGTCCCTCTCATCAAGAGCAGCCTGAAGAGCAGCCTGGCTTGCCAATCTCTCTTTCTGAAGAGCAGCCTGGTTTGCCAATCTCTCTTTCTCAAGAGCAGCCTGGTTTGCCAATCTCTCTTTCTGAAGAGCAACCTGAAACACCATTCCTCGTTACCACAGTAATGACCTATGGTGACACACATAATGAAATGGATGAAAGTGTTCTTAGTTCGTACAACTAACCTCGATGGCAAGATCGACTGGCCGTGGACGACGCGTTATCTCAGGACAGCTGCTCGACTGGCGCGCCTTGATCTCTGGGAGAGTGAGTGCACAACGTATTATCCCATCTCCAATGGCTATCGAGCCATGGGGCCTCCCGCCACCAGATATCATCACCAGCTCTGGATCCAAAGGTTCCTGGCTAGGGTTAAAGTCACCCCCTTTCGTAGCCTTCCCCGCATCCCTGTATGCCACGAGCTTGTGGTGGGATGATATGTTGGTGAAGTTATTGGGATCATCCAGGTTAGACTCAGAGAATGCCTTCACCTTCTTGTACGAGGCAGTATGGGCCATGCCATAAAGGTCCTACAAGTGTGGCATCTCCGTCTTATTGTGATGCGCCTAAAAGAGAGGAACAAAATATTAGCATGCAGAATGAATTGCATGAATCATGAAGCAAATCACATACCCAGTTTTGTCCGAACTGAAGTAAGTTGGCGCTGCCTTGATGGTGTGGCACACCAACCATTTGTCTACGCCGATCCTTCGCATTCTCGTGGACGGCTCGCCAGCTGCCTGTGCACCACTCATCAACCAACGCCTCCCAACAATCCATCTTATCCGCACACCATCTCGGGGGCACCTGTAAGTTATTAGAAAGAATTTTGAGCGCTACGCCTATGAATGAAATCAAGAAAACTACGTAGAAGGACTTAAGAATAGGTAATTATCTTCATGTATTGCTCCTTCTTTAGAAACTTTCCACGGCAATCCTTCTTCTGCTTCTTAATACCACGCGTGGCGTAGTAGTCTCGAATAGCCTGCGACCGAGCCTCGTGGCGTAAGTTCTGTATTAACCGCCTACACTCGGCCTCGAGAACCTTGGCCGCCTCCTTCTCATATCCATCCTCACACCTATAGAAGGTCTGCAATCAAACGTGAAAACACCGATTAGTACAATAATTAGCTATATTGTTAATTTTAGATTGTGTAAAAGGATAACTTACCCAAAAGCTCTTGATCACCATCTCGGCCCTCGTGTGGCACAAGACACCATGTATAATCTCCTCCGGCGGGGCCTGCGCAGCCTGGTAGTGCTTCCAGGAAAATCCTAGTGTAGGAACCTGACCCTCACCAGGCAACGTGACAAACCCCGAGAAATTTGTCCAACAAAGCACACCAAGGACGGAGTTCGGCCTACGGACTCCAAGAGGGTGTACCCATCCCCTGCAGTATGATAAGGTCAACGCATTAGATATTTGAACAAACTTGAAGGCAAAAGCTAAAAAAAGAGTAAATGTACTTACCTATCTCCTTCAGGATTAATCACCGGCCTCTGCTCGCGGGTAGCCGACACGACCGAGAGACGTGTACTACCACGCTTGTACACGGTGGCCCCGTCCACCTGCACATCGCCCTCACTATCCGTAAACTCATCCACGCCATCCCCGCCCCCTGAGCCACCCGGACCCTCGGTCCAATCCGGCAACTCGGTCCGATCCGGCCAGGTATCCCATCCGGGCCTCTCCATGTCGGGTGAAGCCTCCGGAACTGTAGTATCGTGGGCCGAATGCACCTCGACCCGAGGCTGATCCTGGACCGTAGTCTCATGGGACGAATGCCCGTCAACACCAGGCTCCTGGACTGGAGTCCCGTAGCCTCGTTCGCAAACGGGTCGACCATAGTAGTCCTATGCTCGGGTGAATGAGCTGGTGGTGGTGGCGAGGACGGCTCAACTGTCCTCCTGGATCTTTCACGGCCACCACCTCTCCCTGTACCCTTCCCCTTCTTCCCTACCCGACCAGCATCTCTCCCAGTGGGCAATGCCGCCGACGAAGAAGAACCCATGGGTGGTGTCGACAGACTTTCTGCCAAGGCTCTACAGAGACATAGGGGTGGAAGGGAAGTACCACCCCTCGTGCGGGGCGGCTGGGAAGAACCCGTCGAGCACTGTGGACCAGCACCCACCATCTTTCAACACGTGGTGACCTGCCATGATAAAGATTAAAAGAAATTAGTACAACATAAAAAAAATTGAATAACTGACATGAATAATAATATGTACATGAATAATAAAGATTAAAAAATATATAATTTAAGCTGTGAATCTTACAAACTAATAATCATCATCAATAAATGCATCATCATCATCACTATCACGCATGTCTTCATGAATGACGTGCTCGTCGGGTTCAACGGCGTGAAGTTGTGAAAGGCCTTTCTTTACTCGTTGAAGCATTGACAGGTCATCCGCATCAGTAACCTCTACGAGTTCTAGGTCTTCTGGTTCCGGCTCAGGGGTGGAGTCGGATTCATTGTCGCTGTCTACTTCCATGTTCTTGGGTGAAGCACGGAGGTTCTTGAAACGTTTCTTGGAAAGACGTGTTTCTTGGAAGAATTCTCAATCATATGTGTCTGGGTTAATGTGAGGTTCATAATCTTGTTCATTTGGGAGAGGTGGTCTGACATGTGGCGGCACTTCATAAACAAATACCAACCTTCCAAATTCTTATCCGTTTGGCATACCCACGGTAGATAGAAAACTTGGGTCACCTGTTGAGCCGTAATATAGACATCGGGAACATCTAAATGGGTGTTTGGATTGATTTCGACTAGTCCTATATGTTCATGAGTCCTTCTAGTCTCCTTCGGCTGGAACCAATAACATTTGAAGACTACGACGTTCGGTGGGTTTTCACCATAGAATTGAAGTTCATAAATTGCTTCAACTCTTCCATAATACTCGATAACACCTTCGTCAATAGTAGAGACACCACAATTTGTAGATTTCCGGTCGGGCATAGATAGATCTTTGCCAAAGGTACGAAAGAGATACCCGTTGATGTTGTATTTCTCAAATGAACGGACCTTATAGTCAAAACCATTAGCGACTTGTCTCAATTCGGCGTCCATAGACTCTGAATTTGCCTACAAGTTTAATACGAAACGATTGTTGCATTAGCCGCAAGTTAGACCAAGAAATGAAATGGTCCATTATTGATAATTATCGTTTGTTTGTACCAAGAGATGAAACCGGGATAGCCGCCTCCTGTCTTTGACAAAAGCTCATACTCTTCGACTGAATCATTTTTGATCACCGCTCCATCCGAGAATTTGGCGACGTAACAACTGTTTGAAATATCTGGGAATAAGAGCAGTTCAAATGAATTAGAAGTTACGGGAAAATTTGCCGAGAACTCACTTGATGTACGGCCGCACTTCTGTTAGGTTGTTGAAGATATACAACGAAATGTTCCGCCATTCTTCGACATCCAACGTTATTGGTTTCGAAGCACCGGCTAGTGCGAGCTTCCCTTTGAATAGGCTGAGGTTGGACCCACCTTTTTTAGGGTCTGCATCATTGTGCCGAGGCTTCGGATTATGCAAATGATGATTTTTGGCTTCGTAGTGTGCTGTCACAAAGTTTGCCACCTCCTCAGTAATGAATGCCTCAGCCATCGATGCTTCTATTCTACGCTTATTTTTACATTTAGCTCGAAGGGTCTGCTTCATCCTCTTAGTTGCATAGCACCAACGATCTTGCACGGGCCCACCCAATGTTGCCTCGGTCGGTAGATGTAAAATCAAATGCTGCATTGGATTAAAGAAGCCCGGTGGAAAGATCTTCTCTAACTTGCACAACAACTCCGGTGCAAACTCCTCCATGTCTTCTACCACGCCAGGGGACAATTATTTTGCACAAAGAACACGGAAGAAATAGCTCAGCTCCGCCAGTACTAGCCATTCATCCTCAGGAATAAAGCCACGTAACATCACCGGCATTACCCGCTCTAGCCATATGTGCCAATCATGACTCTTGAGACCAAAGATTTTTAATTTTTCAAGACTCGCTCCCCTCTTTAGATTCACTGCATACCCATCGGGGAACATCAAGTGCATTTTGACCCACAAGATAATTTCCCTCATAGCTGGCCTTCCAAGATTGAACCAGGCCTTTGGCTTCGACCACTTCTGCTTTCCTTTGCCTTCTCGCATGTTTTGTAACGGTCTATGACATAGTGTCTCTTTATCGACTCTAGCCTTAGTATTATCCTTTGTCTTCCCATCTATGTCGAACAATGTACCAAAAATAGCCTCTCCGATATTCTTTTCAGTGTGCATCATGTCGATATTGTGTGGAAGAAGGAGGTCTTTGAAGTAAGGCAGATCCTAGAAGCATGGCTTGTGAGTCCAGGCGTGTTTTGAATTATACCCCTTGAAATACCCTGGACGCTCTGGATTAGGCTCGAGGGCGTTTAACTGATCCAGGATCTGTTGGTCTGTCAACGCAGGCGGTGCCAAGTTTTTGACAACTTTACCTTTGGTAAAGTTCTTCTTGTCTTTTCTAAACTGATGGTCAGGATCCAGGAACTGTCTATGCAAGTGTGACAGCCCGATGCCGGCGTTCCAGAAGATCCCCCTTTTCTTTCCGTTTTCATCGTGTCTCATATTTTTCTTTTGTCGCATCATCATCGCATCATGCGCATCATCTGCATTGCATCGGCATCTCCATTGACGCCAGTTTTCAAACTTGCATCCGTTGTTAGTTGCCGGTTCTCGTCGTTGTCCGTTCTGAGCCCGACGACACTCGCACGCGCCCGCGGCATCGTCAAAACCCTGTTATAAAAGTGCGTGTAAAACTTTATCTGATCGGGGTGAAACTTGGCATGCGGTAGAAATTTGTTTTAGTTAGGCCGCCTGTCGAATTTTGTCGCGATCGGGGTTCGTCTCGTACCCGAACGGTCGACCGTAGCGGCACCGTATTCGGTATATCGTCGGACGTCTGACAGTGTTTCAAAAATCGCTGCCGCGCCGCCCGTTCTCCCTCTCGTCTCCAGATATCCCCTCTACACGGCCGTGTACCCGTTCCCGTGTGTGGAATCGTTCGAATCCGACCCCGCGGTTGGATCCGGATCGAAATTCCGGCTAACCTAGCCCCCCTTTTCTCTATATATAGACCCCCTCCAAAAATTTAGGCAGCCAACCCCCCCCTCTGCCTCGTTTTCCGCGCCCCACCTACCCCTAACCCTAATCCTCCCGCAGCCTCCTCCCACCTCCTCCTCGCGCCGTCGGGCCCGCGAGCCCACGACTGGCCCGCCGGGCCCGAAACCGCCGCCGCCTCCCGTGCTCCCGTGCCCGCAAACCCCTCCCATGCCGCAGCTCCTCCCGAGCCTCCCCGTGCTGCTCTGAGCTGCCCCGCCGACCCCGCCGCCGCGCCACTCCGGCGAGATCCCGCCGTCGGCGACCACCGGGTCGAGCCCACCGCCTCTTCCTCCTCATCTCGGTCTCCCTCTCACTCGTCTTCTCTCTCTGTGCATGCAGGAACCCTCCATGGTAGCCGAGTTCCGATCTCCATGCCCCGGCGCCGGCTCGAGCCGCCACCGGCGGGAACGGGTCTGGCCGCCCCGGATCCACCCAGATCGGCCGCCTACCGGCCGCCTCCGCGCCGTGGTCGGCCGCCATCGCCATCGCCCGCCGCCTCCGCTGCTGCCAGAGGCGCGTGCCCACGAGAACGACGACGCTCCAGCGCAGCCAACCTCCCCGCGACCCCTCCTAGGCCGGCCTCCTCCCTCCTGGGCCGACCTCCCTCCGTCGAGCAGGCCCAGGCCAGAGTCGCGCCTCCTCGCTTTCCCCGTTGACCACGCGCACCGCCACGTGGGCCTTCCCCAGCGCCGCGGCCCACCAGCGCGAGCAGCTCCCCAGCGCCTTCCCAGGCCAGCCTTTCCTCCGACTTGGGCCTCGGCCCGCGAAGGTGAGGCCCCCTGTGTCGCCTAAATCGCGCACTAGGCGCTGTATAGAAACCTGCGCCACCCCCTGTGTAGCATTAGAAATGTTTTCGACCCATTTAGATAATTTAGGTTTTTATTTTCGGAATTAATAAATTCCAGAAAATAGATATTTTTAAACGGCCATAGTTAATTAACCGTGTATCGGATCGTGATGTATTGTATATGGTTTTGGCGTAGAATTTCGCGTAGAATACGATTATCCAACTTGCATAATTGTTTGACGTCGTTTAGCATGCTGGACGCCTAGTTTAGCGTGCTGTCCCAATAGGGGAACGTCCCGTATTTATTTTTCTTGCAGTCTGGATTGATCGTATGTCGTAGATTAAATGCCCATGTTTTAGGAACCTATTTTCCATGTATTTTAGAGCGGTCATTGGTATTTTTGCATGTAAGGTTTGCCGGTAGTTTATTTTCCCGTGTATAGGTTATTTTCTCGCATTTTCGTGTGACATTATATTGTTGTGCAACCCCACATATTTTATATGTTTTCGGGGTAGAAATTTTTTCTGTGCAATTAGTTTTAGCTTTTTAGTAAGTTAGTTCGCGCGATATTTTGCCGTGATGCCCTTTTGTTTATTTCGTAGGATTTATTCCGTACTCCGTTTGATTAAGTTGTCAACTAGGGAGTTGTTCTTGGGTGTTTACTCGAGCCCCTGGTATTTTTAGTTGCAATAGAAATGCATGTTTAGGTGTGATTTTCTTGCTCTTAAGTTGCTAGAAATAGTGCTGATTTGGAGGAGCTGAAATATTTCTAAGTCTGGAATCTGTTATATTTTGTTGCTGTCTTGTCTTGCTTGTAACTTGTGATCTGTAGCTCTTTTGAGGTTGGTGAAATGGAGTTAGTTGTACCACTTGTGTTTCTCTAGCATGCTGTAAATTTTCATGCCATTTGGAGTCCTGTAGCTATAGGTTTTGCTGCTGTCAATATTGCTTCAGATCGAAAACTGCACTTTCATGAAGTGCTATTTTCACCAAGTCTGAAATAGTGTGTGAGATGCCATTTTGTGTCTTCTTTCCCTAGTGATCCATGATGCCATGCTAGTTGTTGTTAGTTGTTTGTAGTAGTGCTTCTTGCCCTCTTTCGTGCCATGCCTTGCTTGAGTTTATCGGAGTTGTGTAGCCCGTAGTTGTGGGGCGTAGAAAATGCTATGTGGCTGATTTTAGCAGATTGTAGTGATATCTTGTTTTGCTCGTAGTTTTTGATCCGTAGCTTCGATTTGATCGTGTCCTACATAAAACTTTCTTAGAATCTCGTGTAGTTTCATTTTATCTTGCTGGTTGTATGTATTGAAGTGCTCGTGACCGTCGTTGCACACATATTGCATTCATGCCATCATATCTTGCGATGCTTGTATCTTTTGGACCGTAGCTCCGTTGGAGATGTTCTCTATGTGTAGATTGCTTGAAATGACACGTATAATCATGTGAACCTATTTGTTCTGCTGTTTAACAACTAATTAAATGTGTTAATTCCGATCTGCACAGAACTGTAAATTAACATGTGAGGTCATCTCGGAGATGCTATATGCCATTTCTGACCTCATTTAAAATGCCTAGATAGGTAGTTTAATTACGCTTCACCTCTTGCCATGTTTAACTACACTTAATGTTGCCCTGTACCTAATCGGGATAGAACTAAATAATTAATCGTGAAGTTTCATCAATATGCAACCCGTTGCATATTGAACTTCACTTAATGTGTAGTGCTTGTTTGTCGTGAATTGTCATGCCGTGTCTTGCATGTATTCAGCTGCTCATGCATCATGTGTGTCTTGCATCGTGTGGTGTATATCGTGTGTCGATGCTTGTTTCCGGTTTCCTCCATCTCGATAGAGTTCCGCAAGCGTGCCGGATTGTGAGGACCGGTTCGACTATGTTGGTTCGTCTGCTTCACGGAGGCATTCTTCCTCCAAGCGGGATCTCACGCAAGATGACCATTTCCCAGATACCATTACTATCATTGCCATGCTAGTTTTACCGCTTCTATCGATTATGTCTCGTTGCCTACCACATGTTAAATATCAGCCTCTCAACAATGCCATGAAACCATCAACGTGTTCAACCTAGCAAACCACTGATTAGCTATGTTACCGCTTGCTTAACCCTGTGTTAGCGTGCTAGTTGCAGGTGCAGTTGCTTCCATGTGAAAACATGGGTTCCTTGTTATATCACCATATTTAATGCTATTTAATTTAATGCACCTATATACTTGGTAAAAGGTGGAAGGCTCGGCCTTTCTAGCCTGGTGTTTTGTTCCACCTTTGCCCCCTTAGTTTCGGCTACCGGTGTTATGTTCCATAATTGAGCGCTCCTAACACGATCGGGGTTGTTATGGGGACCCCCTTGATAATTTGTTTTAGATTAAAGCTGGTCTGGCAAGGCCCAACATTGGTACTATTTGCCCAACATAATAATTTTGATAATACTGAAATGCATAGGGAGTTAGCGCTACCCGAGGAGTAATTCTACATAATACAAGGGGGCCAGTGCTGTTGGTGCTGGTCCAAAACTAGAGCCGTTTGCGGGGCCAACTCGGGGCAACTCGGGAGATTTCTATCAGGCCACCGTACGCTGTGCTTATCCGTCGTGTCCTGAGAACGAGATACGCGGCTCCTATCGGGATCGTCGACACGCCGGGCGGCCTTGCTGGATTAGTTTTACCTTTGACAAGATATCTTGTGCATCGGGATTCTGGTGATGCTTTGGGTAATCTCAGAGTTGAGGTTTTCCACTAAGGAATCCGACGAGATCGCGAGCTTCGTGATTGAGGGTTTCTATGCGGCTTGTGGTAATTTGTGATGGACTAGTTGGAGCACCCGTGCAGGGTTAAATCTTTCGGAAAGCCGTGCCCGCGGTTATGTGGCAACGTGGAAACTTTGTTTAACACTGGTTCTAGATAACTTGAAGTTAACTTAATTAAAACATGCCAACTGTGTGCGTAACCGTGACTGTCTCTTTTGTGAGTTCCTTCTCCGATCGAGGACATGGTGGGGGTATGTGTGACGTAGGTAGGTGTTCAGGATCAATCATTTGATCATCCGTAGTTCACGTCCGCTATGTGTAGATCTCCCCCCTCTTATTTCTTGTACTCGTAAGATTAGCCACCAAATATATGCTTAGCCGCTGCTGCAACCTCACCACTTAACCATGCCTCACCCAGTAAGCTTTGCTAGTCTTGTTACCTTTGGAAATGAGATTGCCGAGTCCCCTGTGGCTCACAGTTTACTACAACACCAGTTGCAGGTACATGTAAAGGTTACTTGACGCAAGCGCGTTGATTGTTCATTTGGAGTTGCTTCTTCTTATTCTTCATCATCGATCTAGGATGGGTTCCAGGCCGGCAACCTGGGATAGCAAGGATGGACATCGTTCTTCTTTTCTCGTTTGTTTTCGTCTGTAGTCGGACCCTGCTCTTCTTCATGATGATTATGTACTGTACTGCTGTGACTCTGATGTAGCTTGTGGCGAGTGTAAGCCAATTATATATATATATATATATCTCCTTTTCAGTACATGTACTTGTAACGATATCCATTCTTGCGACACGACGAGATGCGCTTCTATCCCTGACGAGGCCTTCGTGCCAAATTGAGGATAGGGTCGCATCTTGGGCGTGACATCAAGTCAAATCAAGAATACTTCCGACCCTCCTGCAACCAATGAAACTGAAGAGCTGCCTTGCATTGGGGGCACGGGAACCTTCCATGCACGCACCATCCATAGAATAGTGCATACGCCGGCAAGTCATGCATATAGTACATGTACCACATATGCATTTTGAAGTTTTGTTTTCGAGCGACATCGTATGTCTTGACCCCATTATCCCAAGCGTCTTCCAATTCATCCTTAAGCGGCTGCAGGTACACATTCATATTCTTCCCCGGATAATTGGGCCCTAGAATTATCAACGTCAGAAATATGTTCTTTCTTTGCATAATCTGTCTGGGGGAGATTGAGAGGAATGACAAATACAGGCCAACAACTATATTTGGTTGCTGTCATGCCGAAGGGATTAAAACCATCCGTGGCGATGCAGACTCAAGGATTCCTTGGATCTGCCGCTTTATCCTGATGCAATCCATCGAAATGTTTCCACGCTTCCCCATCCAATGTGTGTACCACCATCTTATTCCCATCCGCATCTAGTTCGGTTCTTTTGCCCAATTTGTGCCATGTCATATGTCTGGCTGTCTCTTCGACCATGAAAAGACGTTGAAGTCTTGGTACGATTGGCATATACCGAAGAACACTAACTGCGATTTTGGTCTGCCTCTTCTCACCCATACCGTTGTCTACCACAAGATACCTGCAAGACTCGCAATTGGGACATTAGTCCAAGTGTGCATACTCCTTCCTAAATAAGACACATCCTTTCTCACATGCATCTATCTTCTCATAGGGCATCTTAAGTACACGAAGTATTTTGTCCGACTGGTACAGGTTTGCAGGCATGACATGGCCTTTGGGTAGGAAGCGTCCAAATAGTGTCATCATCGCGTCGTAGCATTCTCTTCCCAAGTTGAACTGAGCCTTCAAAGCCATTACTTGTGCAATTGCATCCAGCTAACAGAGCTCAGTGTGCTCATGGAGAGGACGTTTTGAAGACTCCAACATTTCATAAAAGGCCTTTGCAGATTCCTCCATCTCATCTTCCGAATCCCGAGCATCATCAAAGTCTTGCACCGTGTCTTTGATCCCGGTACCATGCCCGTCCGTGCGACGACGGACCACCTCAGCTCTTGTGCGTTGTATAGACTCACCATGAAATGTCCACACCGTATAATTAGGCTTAAAACCCCTCCTCTGCAGGTGTTTAATCATTACATCCTTTGTCGTCTTTTTATAGTTGTCGCATCCAGGACAGGGGAAATAGTTTCTTTCCTGGCCATTTGCGAATGCGGCTTTCACAAATTCCTTTGTTTTTACAAACCATTCTTTCATCATCTCTTTCTGACTAGGGTGACCGGTATACATCCATGCACGATCACTCATCTTGCCTAGATACTAAAGACAAAATAAATATATTTATATATAATTTAGCATTTATATTCATCGGTTAATCAGGTTCGCCATTTTTATTACGTCCAGGCAACCTACACGCTAATAGGTAAAGATAGGTCTAATCCCACCCGAGTATGTGTAGATTGGGTTCGTTTTCTCATGCTCTGCTCCGGATCCAACGCAAAATTTCGGTAGCACCTCCCCGCTGTTCTCCTGATACACGTCTCCGCAATAAACAGAGAGGATGTGCATCCGGAGAACAACAGGGAGGCACTGAAGAAATTACGCATCGGATCCAGAGCACAGCATACGGGAAAACGAACCCAATCTACACATACTCGGGCTATCCATGGATAATGTTGGACAATTCGAAAAGATGGTTGTTATAGATATGCAAAGACATGCATATTTATAGATGTCGCCCTTTCGAACGGGAGACGCATACTAGTCACGCATACTGATAAATTAATTTAATTACCTAAATCTAGAAAGTTTCATCCGGAAACCGAGCCACAGTAAATGAAGGGGCGAGGAGGAGATGAAATTTGTACTGGCCCACGAATGCAGGGGCGGAGCTCGTACAACACACGGGGAGGTCTTCGCACAGCAGACCTCACAGCGACGAGACAACAATCACATGTAAATCCACCCGATCAACACAAATATTATAATTATGTCATTTTAGAGGAAAACAAGTTAAGAATATAATATTCATGAGCTAACCAAGGTTTTTATGCCATTTTGTAGCTAAATGGGCTAATTATCTCATTGTTGGGGAAAATAAGGTAAGGAGAATAAGATAGAGGAGAAGAAAGAGGAGGAGGATAAGAAGAAGAAGAAATCAAGAAGAAGGAGAAGGAGGAGGAGGAGAAGAAGGAGGAGAAGAAGGAGAAGGAGGAGAAGGTATTCTTCTTCTCTTCTTCTCTTCTTCTTTTCTTCTTCTTTTCTTATTCTCCTTCTTATTTTTCCTTCTCCTCCTCCTCTTCTTCTTCTTCTTCTTCTTCTTCTCCTCCTCTTCTCCTCCTCCTCCTCCTCTTCTTCTTCCTATTCTTTCTATTAAGCGAACTAACTAACTAACCTAACTAACCAAGCTAACTAAACCTATCGCTAAACCTATATAGCACTAAACAGCAAAAAAATAACAAAAACAGAATCTACCACTGAGTAACTAAAAAAGAATCTAGCTACCACTAAATACCAAACAATAAAAAATCAACTTTTTTTTTCTTCTCCTTTTTTTCTCATTCTCTTCTTCTCTTCTTCTTTACTTCTTCTCCTTCTTATTTTTTTCTTCTCTTCTTCTTCTTCTTCTTCTTCTTCTTCTTCTTCTTCTCCTTCTTATTTTTTTCTTCTCCTCTTCTTCTTCTTCTTCTTCTTCTTCTTCTTCTTCTTCTTCTCCTTCTTCTTTTTCTTCTCCTCCTCCTCCTCCTCCTCCTCCTACTCCTCTTCTTCTTCTCCTCTTCTCGTCCTCGTCCTCCTCCTCTTCTCCTCTTCTCCTCCTCCACCTAACTAACCAAGCTAACTAACTAACCTAACTAATTTAACAAGCTACCACTAATTAACAAAACAAAATCTACCACTAAACTACCTACTAAATCTACCAACTAACTAAATCTACCACTAAAACTACTAACAAGAACAACTACTAAAACTACTAACAAGAAAAACTACTAAAACTACTAACAAGAACAACTACTAAAACTACTACCACCAAAACTACTAACAAGAAAAAAAATGATGCGGGTGCGGGAGGGGGGGGGGGCTATGGCGGGGCCGGGGGTGTTGGGGGTGTTGGGGCGGCACGGGGGGCGCCACGGGCGGCGGCGCGACGGTGGTGGGGCAGCGGCGGCGGGGGCGAGGTGGGGCAGCGACGCGACGGTGGTGGTGGCTCACGTGAGCATCGGGGAGAGGTGGGGCAGCGGCGCCAGGGGGCTGTGGGACACCGGGGCCGTGACGAGGGCAGTGAGGCGGCGGCGGGGGAGACAGGGGCGGCGGCGCGACGAGGGCGGCAGAGCGACGGTGGTGGTGGCGGTGGGCATCGGGGAGAGGAGTGGGAGAGAGAGAGAGAGGGGCGGGGTGAGCCGTGGGTGAGAGAGAGGGGCGAGGTGGGGGCAAAGAGTCGTTAACGGAGTTACCTCTTTGCCGTCTACCAGCGGACGACAAACAATCTAGACTCTTTGCCGTCTGCCTCCTCACTCTTTGTCGTCCGCTAGCAGACGACAAAGAAGGGACTTCAGTTTGCCCTAACGTCCCCGCGGTGAGGTGGTCCCATCTACATGTTTGTCGTCTGCTGTGAGACTCTTTTCCGTCTGCTAGCTAACGACAAAGATGTGACTGATGGCAAAAACACTCTATGCCATCAGCCAGTGCTTTGCCGTCCGCTTTGTGGAAGATGACGACAAAGACACTCTTTGCCATCAACTAGCACACGACAAAGATTTGGCAGATGGAAAAAAACTGTTTTCCAGTAGTGAGTCTTCTTCATAAAAGAACGAGAGCAAGAAGTATCGAGCATGGTTTGATCATTACGAGAAAGCCGAGAATAAAAATTCTGAATAATAATTTCTCTCGAGGGCTCATGATTCTGGCATGAATATAATATTCACTTAAGCCTCCCCTAAGCTAGAGCAATACTTTCTCCTCCATGAGGCCAAAAATTATAGATATAATTCCGATCACGATGAACAAGATGCATAGGCTATTTTTTTGGTGAAACTCCAATTGCAATGGATTCCAGTTCCAAGATCCTATATCATCAAATAGCCTATACCATGTCAATGTTTTTCCTGCCAAAGATAAAGAGAAAACCTTCTTCTTGACTTCGTCTCCAGATAAACATGCAAGCTTAAATAATCCACAAACTTCATCCACATAGATTAGGTGCATATCGGGATGTTTTGTTCCATCTCCTGCATAAGGATTAGCTAGCAGTTTCTCTATCATACTCGAAGGAATTTCATAACAAACATTTTCAGTAGGTTCAATAGGTTGAGGAACAACTCTTGGTGTTTCAGGGTGAGGTGAAGATACCCCGAACAAACCCCTCAAAGGATTACTTTCCATAGTGACAAGTGATAGTAAATTTCAGCACGTAATATAAATTTTCCTTACCAAATTCCACTTACCAAATGCGCTTCACTACTCGGCAATGGCGCCAAAAAAGAGTCTTCATGACCCACAAGTATAGGGGCTAAATCGTAGTCCTTTTGATAAGTAAGAGTGTCGAACCCAATGAGGAGCAGAAGGAAATGACAAGAAATTTTCAGCAAGCACTGAAATAGCGGTAACAAGTTGTTTGATAGCAAGATAATTGTAACAAGTCACGAGTAGCAATAGTAACAATAAGTGCAGCAAGGTTGCCCAATCCTTTTCTGGCAAAGGAGAGGCCAGAACGATTTCTTATAATAAGCAAAGCGTTCTTGAGGGCACACGGGAATTTCATCTAGTCACTTTCGTCATGTCGTGTTGATTTGCGTTTGGTACTTTGATAATTTGTTACGTTGATAGAATGGTGCTTGGGTGTTGTTCTTACTTGAACAATCCTACCACTTATGATTGATCCTCCCGCAAGCATCTCCAACTACGAGAAAAGTATTAAGAATAAATTTTAACCATAGCATTAAACATAGGGATCCAAATCAGCCCCTTACAGAGTAGCGCATAAACTCAGGTTTAAGATTCTGTCACTCTCACAACCCATCATCTAATAACTACTCCATAATGCATTCCCTTAGTCCCAAATATTGTGAAGTGGTATATAGTCGACGTTCATATAACACCACTAAAGGAATCACAACATTCATATCATCAAAATATCAAACGGACATCAACTTCACATGACTACTTGCAACATGACTTCTCATGTGGCCTTAGGAACAAAAGTAAATACTCACAAGTGATAAACATGCTCATGATCAGAGATTTATTGAATAACATATTGGATCTGAACTTATGATGTTCCACCAAATAAACCACAAAGCATTAGCTACTAGATGTAATCAACACTACTAGTCACACCCCAAGTACCAATCTGAGGTTCCGGTACAAGATTGAGCACAAGAGATGTAGGGTTTCAAGAGGATATGGTGCTATTGAAGATGTTGATGAAGATTGGCCTCCCCAAGATGAGACGTTTTTTGGTAATGACGATGGCCTCCATTTCCCCCTCCACGAGGGAAGTTCCCCCGATCTAATCGCTCCATCGAAGGGAAAAGTGCTCCTGCCCAAGTTCCACCTCAAGACGGCGGTGCTCCGTCCCGAAAGTCCTCTCTTTATTTATTTTTGCCAGGTCAAAAGTGAATATATACCAGAAGATGATCGCCAGAAGTGGGCTGGGTCGCCCACTGCCCACCAGGCTGTGCTAGGGGGGATGGTGTGCCCTGGTGCCTAGTGACCACCTGACAGCCCCCTCTGGTACTTCTTTCCTCCAATATTTCTTATTTATTCCATAAAAAATCCTCATGAAGTTTCAGCCCATATGGAGATGTACGGAATAGGTATCTCTAACGTAGCTTTTTCAGGTCCAAAATTCCATCTACCAACATTCTCCCTCCTGGTGCAAACCTTGCATATTATGAGAGAAAAAGGCATTACAATTAGTCCATCAAGTGGTACAATGCATAAAAACACTATAAATAAGAGTAGCAAAACATGATGCAAAATGGGCATATCAACGACCACATGGGGGCAACCCGATATTGGCAAGGTAGAAGGCTACGACGAAGTATGATCTCAACCACGATGGTCAGGTCGACCTTATCCATTATCATCTCGGAGATTTGCTTCTGCAGCAACCTCACCTCCGCTGTTGACCCCCAATTGACACCCTTCTTGACCCACGACACCAGCCTTGTGGGAGGTATGGATCTGAATTCGGAGGGTGCTACCGAGTCCGCGCCATGTGGTTCGGTGATATAAAACCACTCTTTTTGCCAGATTTTGACGGTATCAATTTAGGTACCTTCTTGACACTCAACACGGGGAAGCTTATTGATCACCTCCCCCCCAGTCCGCGTGCTGGTTGTTGACTATATTTGGCTTGACATTGAAGACCTTTAGCCATAAGCCAAAGTGTGGCTGGAGCCGCAGAAAGGCCTCACAGGTGACTGTGGAGGCTGAAATATGCAAGAAGGAGTTTGGGGCAAGATCGTGAAAATCCAACCCGTGGAAGAACATCAACCCCTAAAAAAGGGGTGGAGCGGGAAGCCTAGTCCCCGGGTAAAGTGGGGGATGAACACTACTCTCTCGCCTTGCTTCGGCATGAGAATGACCTGGCCCTTTGTGACATCCCGAGACCGACGTTCCACAAGATTCCCCCTTTTATTCCGTTTTCGTTGTGTGATTATTTTTTATTTGTCGCATCATTCGCATCATATGCATTGCATCGTCACTCCATTGCCGCCAGTTTTCAAAACTTGCATCCGTTAGTAGTTGCCGGTTCTCTCCGTTATCGTCTTTGTCCGTTCTGAGCCCGACCACACACGCACGCGCCCGCGACTTTGTCAAAACCTGTTTTTAAAAGTGTGTGTAAAATATTCTCTGCTTGAGTTGAAACTTGGTGTGCGGTCTTGATATAATATAGGTAGGCCGCTTGTCAAATTTCGTCGCAATCGGAGTCCGTCTGGTACCCGAACGATCGACCGTAGCAACACCGTATTCGGTTATTCGTGGGACGTGATTCTGTGTTTTAAAACGCGTGTCACGGGCGCACCCCTTCCCTCCCATCTTAGCCTAAGCCCATTTACACAGCCCATCAAACCCATCAAGCCACTTCCTCCGTTCGTGGTCCTTGGATCGCGATCGGACATACGAGGTCCACCCCACCAAAGCCCCAACCCTATTTAAGACCACCCATGGAGAGGTCTCTCTCACATCACTAGGGTTCCCCCTAGTCATTTTTGCAGCCACCCCCCTCAAAAACCCCACCTGCCAGCCCCATCTCCTCTCTGCCCCGAAATCCCATCCCAGGTCAGATCTGGACCATTGGATTTCCATCCACAGGCCCAGATTCGTCCAAAACCCCACCTACCAGACATGTCGGTGGCCAACTCGGACATGTCCGGGTGACCGCAGTGCCCGAGCTCCAGATCGGGGAGGAGCCCCGATCTAGAGCAGCCCCTGCCCGAGCAAAGGTAGCCGCTCTCCTCCGGTCCCATGCCGCGCCGGATCCCGCCGCCTCGCCCGGCCCTGCCCACCGACTCTCGCCTCAGCCTCCGCCGCCTCGCCTCTGTCCCGATCTGGACCGAGACGAGGGAGCTCCTCGTGCGCCGCTCCATTGACCGCCTCGTGGCCTCCGCGCCAGCCAGCCAGGCCGAGCGCTCGCGTGGCCAGCGCCAGGAGCCGCCGCAGCGGCCCAGGCCAGGTCGTCCTCCACCAGGTCTGCCGGCCCACCAGCTCCTCCCTGGCCCAGTGCCCCAACCACCCCGAGGCCCTCCTCCCTCTCCAGACCAGACCCGATGGCCCAAGGTGAGCACCCGAGCCTATCCCCCGCCCTAGGCACCTTTTAGTATGATACGCCTCTTAGTTCGGCCCGTTTAGATTTTAGATTTTGCGAATTACATTTCAGGAAATATGTTAGATATTTCAAACGCCCGTAATTAATTAAGCGACTGTCGGATCACAATGTTTTATATATGTAACTTGATTACTTTTCCGCGTAGATTAATAATTTGCAACTTGCATGCATGTTTGATGTGGTTTGACCCGCTGTTTGCCTAGAAATGCGTGTTGTCCTAATAGGAGTTCGTCCTGTGTTTATTTTCGTGCGTGTCCGGTTTGCTCAAACTCCGTAGATAAAATGCCCATGTTTTTAGGAACCTATTGCCATGTATTTTAGAGTAGTTGTTTGTATTTTTTCATGTAGGATTCTGTCACTAGTTTATTATACCGCGTTTAGGACATATACCCGCATATACGTGTGGCGATATTATCGTTTTGCAACCCCACATGTTATATATGTTTTCGGGGTAAAAAATCCCTAGAATTTAAGTGTGCATTTAGTTTTAGCTTTAGAGCAAGTTAGTGCGTGTGATGTTTTGCCATGTTGCCCTCTTGCCTATTTTGTGGGATTTAATCCGTGCATGATATGAATAAGTTGTCAACTAGAGTTTTTTCCCTTGGATGTGTAGACTAGCCTCTGATAATTTTGGTTGCTATAGAAGTCCATGTTTATGTGTGATTTGCTTGTTCTCAACTTGCTAGGAAATAGTGCTGATTTGGAGATGCTGAAATATTTCTAAGTCTGAAATCTGTTATGTTTTGTTGCTGTCTTCTCATGATTTTATCTGGTGATCTGTAGCTCGTTTGAGGATGGTGCAATGGAGTTAGTTGTAGACTTTAGGATTCTCTAGCATGCTGACAATTTTCATGCCATTTGGAGTCCTGTAGCTTATGGTTTTGCTGCTGTCAATATGTCTTCAGATCGAAAACTGCACTTTCATAAACTGTGTTTTTCTCTAAGTCTGAAACGGTGTGTGAGATGCTATTTTGTGAGTTCTTTTTCTAGTGTTCCATGCTTCCATGCTAGGTGTTATTAGTTGTATGTTATAGTGCATCTTGCCCTCTACTATCTCCTTCCTTGTTTGAGCAATTTGGTTTTGTGTAGCTCGTAGTTGTGGGGTGTAGAAAATGCTATGTGGCTGATTTTGGCAGATTGTAGTGAATTCTTGTTTAGCTCGTAGTTGTTGAACCGTTGCTCCGTTTTGATCGTGTCCTATATGAAACTTGCTTAGAATCCCGTGTAGTTTCATAATATCTTGCTGGTTGTGTGTTTTGAAATGCTTGTGACTGTCATTGCACACATTTTGCATTCATGCCATCATATCTTGTGGTGTTTGTATCTTTTGAACCGTAGCTCCGTTGGAGATGTTCTCCATGTGTAAATTGGTTGTAACGACGCGTAGAATCATCTGAACCTATTTTTTTTTGCTGTTTAACAAGTATTAAAACATGTTAGTTCAGATCTGGACAGAATTATAAATTAACATGTGAGATCATCTCGGAGATGCTATATATCATTTCCGACCTCATTTAAAATGCCTAGATAGATAGCTTAGTTGCGCTTCATCTCTTGCCATGTTTAACCACATTTAATACTGTCGTGTACCTAATCAGGATAGAACTAAATAATTTGTACGTGGAGTTTCGTCAATATGCAACTCGTTGCATATTGAACTTCACTTAATGTGTAGTAGTTGATTGTTGTGAGTTGATATGCCATGTCTTGCATATATTCTTCCGTTCATGCATCATATATGTTGTGCATCGTGTGGTGAATATCGTGTGTTGATTCTTGTTTCCGGTTTGCTTCATCTCGATAGAGTTCTGCAAGCGTGTCAGATTGTGAGGACCCGTTCGTCTACGTCGGTTCGTCCGCTTCACGGAGTCATTCTTCTTCCAAGCGGGATCTCAGGCAAGATGACCATTTCCCCAGATACCATTACTATCATTGCCATACTAGATTTATCATTTCTGTCGCTATGTCTCGTTGCCTACTACCTATTAAATATCAGCCTCTCAACATTGCCATGAAAACCTTCAACCTGTTCACAACCTAGCTAACCACTGATTGGCTATGTTACTGCTTGCTTAACCATGTGTTAGCGTTGCTAGTTGCAGGTGCAGTTGTTTCCATGTGATAACATGGGTTCCTTGTTATATCACCCTATTAAATGCTAATTAATTTAATGCACCTATATACTTGGTAAAAGGTGGAAGGCTCGGTGTTTCTAGCCTGGTGTTTTGTTCCACCTTTGCCCCCTTAGTTTCGGCTACCGGTGTTATGTTCCATAATTGAGCGCTCCTAACACGATCGGGGTTGTTATGGGGACCCCCTTGATAATTCATTTTAGATTAAAGCTGGTCTGGCAAGGCCCAGCATTGGTTTTACATTTCCCTAATAACCTAATTAAATTGCATAGGCACTTTCCGGACCCCGAGGATAATTAATCAACCCTCGGGCCAGTGCTACGCATGAGTGTTGGTCCACCCACCTAGCAGTCGGCGATGCCACCTCGGGGCAAGTCGAGCGTTTGGCTACCGTCCACTATGTATAAAAGGTGTGTCCTGAGAATGAGATACGCGGCTCCTATCGGGTTCGTCGACACACCGGGTGGCCTTGCTGGATTAGTTTTACCTTTTACGAGATACCTTGTGCATCGGGATTCCGGTGATGCTTTGGGTAATCTCAGAGTTGAGGTTGTCAACTAAGGAATCCGATGAGATCACGAGCTTCATGATCGAGGATTTCTATGCGGCTTGTGGTAATTTGTGATGGACTAGTTGGAGCACCCCTGCAGGGTTAAATCTTTCGGAAAGCCGTGCCCGCGGTTATGTGGCAACGTGGAAACTTTGTTTAACACTCGTTCTAGATAACTTTAAGTTAACTTAATTAAAATATGCCAACTGAGTGCGTAACCGTGACTATCTCTTTCGTGAGCTCCTTCTACGATCAAGGACACGGTGGGGTTATGTATGACGTAAGTAGGTGTTCAGGATCATTCATTTGATCAACTATAGTTCACGTCCGTTATGCGTAGATCTTCCCCCTCTTATTTCTTGTACTCGTAAGTTAGCCACAACATATAATGCTTAGTTGCTTGCTGCAGCCTCACCACTTAACCATACCTCACCCATTAAGCTTTGCTAGTCTTGATACCTTTGGAAATGAGATTGCTGAGTCCCCTGTGGCTCACAGATTACTACAACACTAGTTGCAGGTACAAGTAAGGTGATTAAGACGCGAGCGCGTTGATTGTTCATTTGGAGTTGCTTCTTCTTCTTCTTCTTCTTCATCGATCTAGGATCGGTTCCAGGCCGGCAGCCTGGGATAGCAAGGATGGACGTCGTTCTTTTCTCGTTTTTTTCGTCCATAGTCGGACCCTGCTCTTCTTCATGATGTTATGTATTGTACTGTTGTGACTCTGATGTAGGTTGTGGCGAGTGTAAGCCAAATTCTATATATCTCATCTATTCAGTACATGTACTTGTAACGATATCCATTCTTGTGAAACGACGAGATGCGCTTCTATCCCTGTCGAGGCCCTCATGCCTAAATAAGGATAGGATCGCATCTTGGGCGTTACACCATTTTCGAGAGCACGGTGGACAATGTCAACCGGAAGATAGCCGGGACACTTCAGCTCCTGGATGTCGTCTTTGGTGATGTTGGAGGCCTCCCACTTGCCCTTAGAACTTGAACCGGTCATGGCCAAACTAGGGGAGTGGCCTAAGGGGATTTGAGGAAGGAATGGATCGGGGTGCTTAGAGCTCAAGAGATTGGGAAGGCGACAGCGATGGGGGATCTGAGTAGCTTACGAAGGCTTGGATGATTGTTTCCCTTTTATAAGTTGTCGTAATACCAAGCGCCCCTTTACAGCGTCGCAGACTGATGTCTACTACGCAACCTTCTTCAACACACCCAATACAATGGTAGTTGTTGGGCCTCCAAATGCAGAGGTTTGTAGGACAGTAACAATTTTCCCTCAAGTGGGTGACCTAAGGTTTAGCAATCCGTGGGAGGCGCAGGCTGAAGATGGTCTCTCTCAAGCAACCCTGCAACCAAATAACAAAGAGTCTCTTGTGTCCCCAACACACCCAATACAATGGTAAGTTGTATAGGTGCACTAGTTCGGCGAATAGATGGTGATACAAGTGCAATATGGATGGTAGATATAGGTTTTTGTAATCTGAAAATATAAAACAGCAAGGGAATTAATAATAAAAGTGAGTACGAATGGTATTGCAATGCGTGGAAACAAGGCCTAGGGTTCATACATTCACTAGTGAAGTTCTCTAAACAATAATAACATAATTGGATCATATAACTAGCCCTCGACATGCAACAAAGAGTCACTCCAAAGTCACTAATAGCGGAGAACAAATGAAGAGATTATTGTCGGGTACGAAACCACCACAAACTTATTCTTTCTGATCGATCTATTCAAGGGTATGTAGTAAAATAACACGAAGCTATTCTTTCCGTTCAATCTATCCTAGAGTTCGTACTAGAATAACACCTTAGGACGCACATCAACCAAGACCCTAATGTCACCTAGATACTCCATTGTCACCTCAAGTATCCGTGGGCATGATTATACGATATGCATCACACAATCTTAGAATCATCTATTCAACCAACACATAGAACTTCAAAGAGTGCCCCGTAGTTTCTACCGGAGTGTCAAAACGTGTGCCAACCCATATGCATAGGTTTCCAATGTCACGAAACCCACAAGTTGATCACCAAAACATACATCAAGTACTCACATGAATATCCCATTGTCACCACAGATAGACACGTGCAAGACATACATCAAATGTTCTTAAAGACTCAATCCGATAAGATAACTTCAAAGGGAAAACTCAATTCATTACAAGAAGGGAGAGGGGGCAGAACATCATAGGATCCAACTATAGTAGCAAAGCCCACGGTACATCAAGATCATGACATCTCAAGAACACGAGAGAGAGAGAGATCAAACACATATCTACTCGTACATACCCTCAGCCCCGAGGGTGGACTACTCCCTCCTCGTCATGGAGATCGCCGGGATGATGAAGATGGCCACCGGAGATGGTTTCCCCCTCCGGCAGGGTGCCGGAACGGGCTCCCGATTGGTTTTTGGTGGCTACAGACGCTTGCAGCGGTGGAACTCCCGATCTAGGTTTATTTTTGGAAGTTCTGTATTTATAAGACTAGATGACATCAAGAACAAGTGAGGGGAACCCACGAGGGAGTCACGAGCCCCCAGGCACGCCCAGGGGGGTGGGCGCGCCTCCCTGGCTCATGGCTTCCTCAGGACTCCTCTCCGGTATCTTTTTATTCTGGTATTTTTGATATTTTCCATAAAAAATCACAGCGAAAGTTTTATTCCGTTTGGACTCCGTTTGATATTCCTATCTGAAAAAGGTCAAAACAAGGAAAAAACAGGAACTGGCACTAGGCTCTAGGTCAATAGGTTACTCCCAAAAATAATATAAAATAGCATATTCATGCATATAAAACATCCAAAGTTGATAATATAATAGCATGGAACGATCAAAAATTATAGATACGTTGGAGACGTATCAAGCATCCCCAAGCTTAATTCCTGCTCGTCCTTGATATGTCCATTTTGCATCATGATTTTATATTGATAGTTATCACATTATGGGCTATTATTACACATTATGGTACAATAGTTATGCCTTTTCTCTCTTATTTTACAATGTTTACATGAAGCGGGAGAATGCCGGCAGCTAGAATTCTGGGCTGGAAAAGGAGCAAGTTTGAGATACCTATTCTACGCAACTCCAAAAGCCGTGAAAATCAGCGAGGAATTATTTTGGAATATATAAAAAATATTGGGCAGAAGAAATACTAGAGGGGAGCCAGCAGGAGGTCACAAGCCTGCCAAGCGTGCGTGGGTGGCTCGTGGGCCCCCTGTTACCCCTCCGGCTCCCATTTTCTGCTATGAGGAGGGTTTAGTCCGAGAAAAAAACAAGGGAGAGCTTTCGGGAAGAAACGCCGCCGCCACGAGACGGAACTTGACCAGAACCAATCTAGAGCTCCGGCAGGGCCATGCTGCCGGGGAAACTTCCCTCCCGGAGGGGGAAATCGTCGCCATCGTCATCACCAACACTCCTCTCATTGGAGAGGACTCATCTCCATCAACATCTTCATCAGCACCATCTCATCTCCAAATCCTAGTTCATCTCTTGTAACCAATCTCCGTCTCGCGACTCCGATTGGTACTTGTAAGGTTGCTAGTAGTGTTAATTACTCCTTGTAGTTGATGCTATTGGATTACACGGTGGAAGATCATATGTTCAGATCCTTAATGCTATTCAATGCCTCTCTGATCATGAACATAATTATGCTTTGTGATTAGTTACGTTTGTTCCTGAGGACATGGGGTAAGTCTTGCTATAAGTAGTCATGTGAATTTGGTATTCGTTCGATATTTTGATGTGTTGTATGTTGTCTTTCCTCCAGTGGTGTTATGTGAACATCGACTACATGACACTTCACCATTATTTGGGCCTAGAGGAAGGCATTGGGAAGTAATAAGTAGATGATGGGTTGCTAGAGTGATAGAAGCTTAAACCCTAGTTTATGTTCCTTCGCAAGGGGCTGATTTGGATCCACTAGTTTAATGCTATGGTTAGACTTTGTCGTAATTCTTATTTCGTAGTTGCAGATGCTTGCGAGAGGGGTTAATCGTAAGTGGGATATTTGTCCAAGTAAGGACAGCACCCAAGCACCGGTCCACCGACATATCAAACTATCAAAGTAGCGAACGCGAATCATATGAACATGATGAAAACTAGCTTAACAGAAATTCCCATGTGTCCTCGGGAGCGCTTTACCTTATATAAGAGTTCGTCAAGGCTTGTCCCTAGCTACAAAAGGGATTGGGCCATCTTGCTGCACCTTTATTACTATTGTTACTTGCTACCCGTTACAAATTATCTTATCACACAACTATCTGTTACCGATAATTTCAGTGCGTGCAGAGAACACCTTGCTGAAAACCACTTGTCATTTCCTTCTGCTCCTCGTTGGGTTCGACACTCTTACTTATTGAAAGGACTACGATAGATCCCCTGCACTTGTGGGTCATCAAGACTCTTTTCTGGCGCCATTGCCGGGGAGTGAAGCGCCTTTGGTGAGTGGAATTTGGTAAGGAAACATTTATATAGTGTGCTGAAGTTTATTGTCACTTTTCACTATGGAAACTAATCCTTTGAGGAGCTTGTTCGGGGTATCTTCACCTCGACCGGAAGCACAAAGAGTTTCTCCTCAACCTACTGCACCTACTGAAAATATTTATTATGAAATTCCTTCGGGTATGCTAGAGAAACTGTTGGCTAATCCTTCTACATGAGATGGAACATCACATCCCGACTGGCATCTAATCTATGTAGATGAATTTTGTGGTTTATTTAAGCTTGCAGGTTTGCCCGAGGATGAGGTCAAGAAGAAGATATTTCCCTTATCTTTGAGGGATAAAGCATTGACATGTTATAGGTTATGTGATGATACTGGATCATCGAACTACAACCGATTGAAATTGGAATTTCATCAAAAGTTTTATCCTATGCATTTGGTACATCGTGAACGGAATTATATCTATAATTTTTGGCCTCGTGATAGAGAAAGTATCGCTCAAGCTTGGGGGAGGCTTAATTCAATGTTTTATTCATGCCCCAACCATGAGCTCTCGAGAGAAATTATTATTCAGAACTTCTATGCTCGGCTTTCTCATGATAATCGCACCATGCTTGACACTTCTTGTACCGGTTCTTTTATGAAGAGAGATATTGAATTCAAATGGGATTTATTGGAAATAATTCAATGCAACTCTGAAGATTGTGAGTTTGATGAAGGTAAGGAGTCGAGTATGAATCTTAAGTTTGGTTGCGTTAAATTCTTCGTTGAAACAAATACTTTTCATGATTTTATCGCTAAACATGGACTTGACTGTGAGATAGTAGCTTCATTATGTGAATCATTTGCTGCTCATATTAATCTCCCTAAGGAGAAGTGGTTTAAATATCATCCTCCCTTAGAAGTCAATGTAGTAAAACCCAATCCAGTTGAAGAGAAAGTTATTGCTTATAATGATTCTATTGTTCCTAGTGCTTACATGGAGAAACCACCTTTCCCTGTAAGAATAAAGGATCATGTTAAAGCTTCAATTGTGATACGTAAGGGCTACATTAGAACACCTACACCCCCTGAGCAAATTAAAGTTGAACCTAGCATTGCTATTATTAAAGATCTCTTGGCCGATAATGTTGATGGGCATGTTATTCAATTCTGTGAAGATGCTGCTAGAATAGCTAAACCTCATTCTAGAGACACACATAAACCTGTTGTTGGCATGCCTGTTGTTTCTGTTAAGATAGGAGATCATTGTTATCATGATTTATGTGACATGGGTGCTAGTGTTAGTGCAATACCTCAATCTTTATAGAATGAAATTAAAGATGAGATTGCACCTGTCGACATGGAATTTATTGATGTTACTATTCAACTTGCTAATAGAGATACTATCTGCCCTGTGGGAATTGTTAGAGATGTTGAAGTCTTGTGTGGTAAAACTAAGTATCCTACTGATTTTCTCGTGCTTGCTACCACACAAGATAACTTTTGTCCCATCATATTTGGTAGACCTTTCCTCAATACTGTTAATGCTCAGATTAATTGTGAGAAACAAACTGTTATTGTTGGCTTGAAGGTGTGTCACATGAATTTAATTTTTCTAAGTTCGGTAGACAACCTCATGAAAAATAATTGTCTAGTAAGGATGAAATTATTTCTCTTGCTTCTATTGTTGTGCCTCCTACTGATCCTTTAGAGCAATACTTGCTTGAACATGAAAATGATATGCATATGGATGAAAGGAATGAGATAGATAAAGTTATCTTTGAACAACATCCTATCCTTAAGAGTAATTTTCCTGTTGAATTACTTGGAGATCCACCTACACCAAAGGGTGATCCTGTGTTTGAGCTTAAACAATTACCTCATACTCTTAAGTATGCTTATCTGGATGAAAAAGAGATACATCCTGTTATTATTAGTGCTAACCTTTCAGAGCATGAAAAAAAGAAATTATTGAAAACTCTAAGGAAGCACCGTGCTGCTATTGGATATACTCTTGATGATCTTAAGGGCATTAGTCCCACTCTATGCCAACATAAAATTAAAACAGATCCTGATTCTAAACCAGTTGCCGATCATCAACGAAGATTAAATCCTAAGATGAAAGAGGTGGCAAGAAAAGAAATACTAAAGCTCCTGGAAGCAGGTATTATCTATCTTGTTGCTCATAGTGATTGGGTAAGTCCGGTGCATTGTGTCCCTAAGAAGGGAGGTATTACCGTTGTCCCTAATGATAAAGATGAATTGATCCCACAGAGAATTGTTACTGGCTATACGATGGTAATTGATTTTAGGAAATTAAATAAAGCAACTAAGAAAGATCATTACCCTTTGCCTTTTATTGATCAAATGCCAGAAATATTGTCTAAACATACACACTTTTGCTTTCTAGATGGTTATTCTGGTTTCTCCCAAATACTTGTTGCACGATCTGATCAGGAGAAAACCACTTTTACTTGCCCTTTCCGTACCTTTGCTTATAGACGTATGCCTTTTGGTTTATGTAATGCACCTCCTACCTTCCAAAGATGTATGATGGCTATATTCTCTCACCTTTGTGAAAAGATTGTTGAGGTTTTCATGGATGATTTCTCCGTTTACGGATCTTCTTTTGATGATTGCTTGAGCAACCTTGATCGAGTTTTGGAGAGATGTAAAGATACTAACCTTGTCTTGAATCGGGAGAAGTGACACTTTATGGTTAATGAAGGCACCATCTTAGGACATAAAATTTCTGAAATAGGTATTGAAGTCGATAAGGCTAAAGTTGATGCGATCGAGAAAATGCCATGCCCTACGGACATTAAAGGTATAAGAAGTTTCCTTGGTCATGCTGGTTTCAATAGAAGGTTCATTAAAGACTTCTCTAAGATTTCTAGGCCTCTCACCAATCTCTTGCAAAAAGATATTCCATTTGTTTTTGATGATGATTGTGAAGAAGCATTTGAAATACTTAAGAAGGCCTTGATAACTGCACCTATTGTTCAACCACCTGATTGGAACCTACCTTTTGAAATTATGTGTGAGGCTAGTGATTATGTTGTTGGTGTTGTTCTAGGACAAAGAGTTGATAATAAATTAAATGTTATTCATTATGCTAGTAAAACTCTAGACAGTGCCCAAAGAAACTATGCTACTACTGAAAAAGAATTTTTAGGAGTTGTGTTTGCATGTGAGAAGTTCAGATCTTATATTGTTGATTCCAAAATTACTATTCACACTGATCATGCTGCTATTAAATATCTCATGGAAAAGAAAGATGTTAAACCTAGACTTATTAGATGGGTTCTCTTGCTACAAGAATTTGATTTGCATATTGTTGATAGGAAGGGTGCTGAGAACCCCGTAGAAGATAACTTGTCTAGGTTAGAGAATGTTCTTGATGACCCACAACCTATTGATGATAGCTTTCCTGATGAACAATTGAATGTCATCAATGCTTCACGTAGTACACCTTGGTATGCTGATTATGCTAATTATATTGTTGCTAAATATATACCACCTAGTTTCACATACCAACAAAATAAAAAGTTCTTTTATGATTTGAGACATTACTTTTGGGATGATCCTCACCTTTATAAAGAAGGAGTACATGGTGTTATTAGATGTTGTGTACCTGAGCATGAACAGGGATAGATCCTACTGAAGTGTCACTCCGATGCTTATGGAGAACACCATGCGGGATATAGAACTGCACACAAGGTATTGCAATCCGGTTTTTATTGGCCTACTCTCTTCAAGGATGCTCGTAAGTTTGTCTTGTCTTGTGATGAATGTCAAAGAATAGTAAATATCATTAAACGTCAGGAAATGCCTATGAATTATTCACTTGTTATTGAACCATTTGATGTTTGGGGTTTTGATTATATGGGACCTTTTCCAAAGTTTAACGGATTTACTCATATTCTAGTTGTTGTTGATTACGTTACTAAGTGGGTAGAAGCTATCCCAACTAGTAGTGTTGATCATAACACCTCTATTAAGATGCTTAACGAAGTTATTTTTCCTAGATTTGGAGTCCCTAGATATTTAATGACTGATGCCGGTTTACATTTTATTCATGGTGCTTTCCGTAAAATGCTTGCTAAGTATGATGTCAACCATAGAATTGCATCTCCTTATCATCCTCAGTCTAGTGGTCAAGTAGAGTTAAGTAATAGAGAAATTAAATTGATTCTGCAAAAGACTGTTAATAGGTCTAGAAAGAATTGGTCTAAGAAACTTGATGATGCACTGTGGGCTTATAGAACTGCCTATAAGAATCCCATGGGCATGTCTCCATATAAAATGGTTTACGGTAAAGCATGTCATTTACCTCTTGAGCTAGAGCATAAGGCTTATTGGGCAATCAAAGAGCTCAACTTTGATTTCAAACTTGCTGGTGAGAAGAGGTTATTTGATATTAGCTCACTTGATGAATGGAGAACTCACGCATATGAAAATACCAAGTTGTTTAAAGAAAAAGTTAAGAGGTGGCATGATAAAAGGACACAAAAACATGAGTTCAATGTAGGTGATTATGTATTGATATACAATTCTCGTTTAAGATTTTTTGCAGGCAAGCTTCTCTCTAAATGGGAAGGTCCTTACATTTTTTAGGAAGTATATCATTCCGGTGCCATAAAAATCAACAATGCGGAAGGTAATTTTCCGAGAGTTGTAAATGGGCAAAGAATCAAGCATTATATCTCGGGTACTCTCATAAATGTTGAAAGCAATATTATTAATACCATAATTCCGGAGGAGTACATAAGGGAAATTTACCAGCTTGTTTCAGACTCCAAAAAGGAAGAGGTATGTGATTCGGTATGTAAACCGACTCCAAAACTTTTCCAATAGCAATTTTTCTCCGTTTTGGATATTTAGAAAAATAGAAAAATTTACAATAGTCCGGAAAGTGCACGACGAGGTGACAAGCCTGCCAGGCGTGCCCCACCCCCTTGGGCACGCCTGGGGGGCTCGTGAGCACCTCGTGTGTCTCCCGGACTCTGTTTTCTTGTGGAATACTCCTTTTGGTCGGTAAAAATTCATTATATAATCTCCCGAAAGGTTTGACCCTCGTATCACGCAAATATCCTTTGTTTTCGTTTCGAGCCTATTTCTGTCGTAGATTTAAATCAAGATGTCTTCTCAAGATTAAGAGGGGGAGAGCTATGTGGCCGATTACCTTGCTAACCCCAAGGTCTATGGGGACTTGGATCCTTTTGGTTGGACCACTGATGAGGAAGAAGATTATGATCCCAAGGGGAAGGAAGGAACAAGTTCTGATGAAGAGGAGGCTCCTCTACCCCAACCTGGAGACATGCATGTGGAGTTCAAGAAGTCGAGCCTCCCTGACTCAAGGAAGAAGCCTAAGATTTTGTTTACCCCTTCTCGTCTTTTGTAGGAGAGTAAGCAAGAATTATGCCAAAGGGTGTTGAGGCTTTAAGAGGAAATTAACAATCTGACGGAGCAGAATTTTATGCTCAAGAGGAAACTAAAAAAGTTTAAGAACTCTACAATAACTCCACCACCATCACCCCCGAAGGAAGACAATTAAACACATGGGTATGGGCACTCCCCTTGGCTTGTGCCAAGCTTGGGGGAGTTGCCCCGGTATCGTATCACCACCACATCTTTTGAATTTACCTTTTTCTTAGTTTGATCCTTTTTGGTAATATCTTTATCTAGTAGAATAAAGTTCTTAGTATGATCTAGGCTTGAGTTTTGCTTCATGTTACCCCCAGTGTAACCGAGTTCGTGACTTATATAATAAGGAGTGTTTTAGTTAAGGGCCTTGCTTCATGACATGATCTAAAGAAAAAATGATAAAATAACAAAAGCATGAAAGATCATGTGATGATCTTATGGGAAGTGATGGCTTCACATATAAAAAGAATGTTGATTGAAACTTGTTGTGGGTGGACAAACGTAGACCTTGGTCATTGTTGCAATTAATAGGAAGTAATAAAGAAAGAGAGGTTCACATATAAATATATCATCTTTGACACCGTCTATGATTGTGAACACTCATTAAACTATTACATGGTAAGAAGTAGATGTTGGACAAGGAAGACAACATAATGAATTATGTTTGCTTGGTTCTGAACAATGTTATATGACTAGAGATCCCTTAGCATGTGACGCCTGCTTCCACCTCATATCAGCCAAAACTTCCGTACTAAGTAGAGATACTACTTGTGTATCCATAAACCCTCAACCCAGTTCTGCCATGAGAGTCCACCATACCTACCTATGGATTGAATAAGATCCTTCAAGTAAGTTGTCATCGGTGCAAGCAATGAAAAATTTGCTCCCTAAATATGTATGATCTATTAGTGTGTGGAAAATAAGCTTTGTACGAACCTGTGATGAGGAGGACATAAAAGCGACAGACTGCATAATAAAGTTCTTTATCACAGGAGGCAATATAAAGTGATGTTCCTTCACATTAAGAGATCACACATCCAAACCTCAAAAGCGCATGACAACCTCTGCTTCCCTCTGCGAAGGGCATGTCTTGTACCTTTACTTTTTATCTTTAAAAGAGTCATGGTGATCGACACTAATTCCTTATTTCGCCATTATCTTGGCTAGCGTCATGTGCTTGGGAAAGATCTATATTCATATATCGACTTAGAAGTAAGTAATCATGAATTATTATAGTTGGCATTACCCTTGAGGTAAATAGTTGGGAGGTGAAACTATAAGTCCCTATCTTTCTGTGTGTCCAACTAAAACTTTGATCTCATGAGTACCGCGTGAGTTTTAGCAATTATAGAAGACTAAAAGATGATTGAGTATGTGGATTTGCTTTACAAGCTCTTATTTGACTCTTTCTGATGTTATGATAAATTGCAATTGCTTCAATGACTAAAGACTATTGGTTGTTAATTCTCAATAAGGTTATTGATCCATACATTACATTGTGAAGGAATTGTCACTTCAGCATGAGAGATTATATGACGATGTTGCAGTTCTAAATATGATCATGATGCCTGCATGTCCATATTTTATTTTATCGACACCTCTATCTCTAAACATGTGGGCATATTTATTGATCTCGGCTTCCGCTTGAGGACAAGCAAGGTCTAAGCTTGGGGGAGTTGATACGTCCATTTTGCATCATGCTTTTATATTGATATTTATCACATTATGGGCTGTTCTTACACATTATGGTACAATACATATGCCTTTTCTCTCTTATTTTATAAGGTTTACATGAAGAGGGAGAATGCCAGCAGCTGGAATTCTGGGTTGGAAAAGGAGCAAGTTTCAGATACCTATTCTACGCAACTCCAAAAGCCGCGAAAATCAGCGAGGAATTATTTTGGAATATATAAAAGATACTGGGCGAGATAAATACTGGAGGGGAGCCAGCAGGAGGTCACAAGCCTGCCAGGCGCGCCGTACCCCCTGGGCGCGCCTGGGTGGCTCGTGGGCCCCCTGTTACCCCCCCGGCTCCCATCTTGTGCTATAAGGAGGGTTTCGTCCCAAAAAAAAATCAAGGGAGAGCTTTCGGGAAGAAACACCGCCGCCACGAGGCGGAACTTGAGCAGAACCAATCTAGAGCTCCGGCAGGGCCATCCTGCCGGAGAAACTTCCCTCCCGGAGGGGGAAATCATCGTCATCTTCATCACCAACACTCCTCTCATTGGAGGGAACTCATCTCCATCAACATCTTCATCAACACCATCTCATCTCCAAACCCTAGTTCATCTCTTGTAACCAATCTCCATCTGTGACTCCGATTGGTACTTGTAAGGTTGCTAGTAGTGTTAATTACTCCTTGTAGTTGATGCTATTGGATTACTCGGTGGAAGATCATATGTTCAGATCCTCAATGCTATTCAATAGCTCTCTAATCATGAACATAATTATGCTTTGTGATTAGTTACGTTTGTTCCTGAGGACATGGGATAAGTCTTGCTATAAGTAGTCATGTGAATTTGGTATTCGTTCAATATTTTGATGCGTTGTATGTTGTCTTTCCTCTAGTGGTGTTATGTGAACATCGACTACATGACACTTCACCATTATTTGGGCCTAGAGGAAGGCATTGGGAAGTAATAAGTAGATGATGGGTTGCTAGAGTGGCAGAAGCTTAAACCCTAGTTTATGTGTTCCTTCGCAAGTGGCTGATTTGGATCCACTAGTTTAATGATATGGTTAGACTTTGTTTTAATTCTTCTTTCGTAGTTGTGGATGCTTGCGAGAGGGGTTAATCATAAGTGGGATGTTTGTC
This sequence comes from Hordeum vulgare subsp. vulgare, assembly GCF_904849725.1. NCBI lineage: Eukaryota > Viridiplantae > Streptophyta > Magnoliopsida > Poales > Poaceae > Hordeum > Hordeum vulgare. The sequence continues at coordinate 382,383,448 of NC_058518.1, read as the reverse complement.
CAAGTAAGGACAGCACCCAAGCACCGGTCCACCCACATATCAAACTATCAAAGTAGCGAACGCGAATCATATGAACATGATGAAAACTAGCTTGACAGAAATTCCCATGTGTCCTCGGGAGTGCTTTACCTTATATAAGAGTTCGTCCAGGCTTGTCCCTTGCTACAAAAGGGATTGGGCCATCTTGCCGCACATTTGTTACTATTGTTACTTGCTACCCGTTACGAATTATCTTATCACACAACTATGTGTTACCGATAATTTCAGTGCGTGCAGAGAACACCTTGTTGAAAACCACTTGTCATTTCCTTCTGCTCCTCGTTGGGTTCGACACTCTTACTTATTGAAAGGACTATGATAGATCCCCTACACTTGTGGGTCATCAGTCCTCGAGTAGGTAAATGATTAAAGCATAATTTTTGATGTGGAATGCTACCTAACATATATTGTGGCATGAATATTCAGATCCATATGATTCAAGACAATAAGTTTAATATTGACATAAGAACAATAATACTTCAAGCATACTAACAAATCAATCATGTCTTTTCAAAATAACATGGCCAAATAAAGTTATCCCTACAATATCATATAGTCTGGCTATGCTCCATCTTCCCCACACAACGTATTTAAATCATGCACAACCCCGGTATTAGTCAAGCAATTGTTTTCACACTTTTACTATCTCAAACCTTTTCAACTCTCACGCAATACATGAGCGTGAGCCATGGACATAGCACTATAGGTGGAATACAATATGGTGGTGGTTGTGAGGCAAAAAGGAGGAGATGGTCACATTAACTAGGTGTATCAACGGGCTATGGAGATGCCCATCAATAGATATCAATGTGAGTGAGTAGGGATTGCCATGCAACGGATGCACAAGAGCTATAAGTGTATGAAAGCTCAAAAAGAAACTAAGTGGGTGTGCATCCAACTTGCTTGCTCACGAAGACCTAGGACAATTTGAGGAAGCCCATCATTGGAATATACAAGCCAAGTTTTATAATGAAATTCCCACTAGTATATGAAAGTGACAATATATGAGACTCTCTATCATGAAGATCATGGTGCTGCTTTGAAGCACAAGTGTGGTAAAAGATAGTAGCATTGTCCCTTCTCTCTTTTTCTCTCTTTTTTTCATTTTAATTTTTTGTGGGCTCTTTGGCCTCTTTTATTTTATTTTTATAGTTCGGAGTCTCATCCCAACTTGTGAGGGAATCATAGCTTCCTTCCTTTCCTCGCATGGGACAATGCTCTAATAATGATGATCATCACACTTTTATTTACTTACAACTCGATTCTTAGAACAAAAGATATGACTATATATGAATGCCTCCGGCGGTGTACCGGGATGTGCAATGAATCATGAGTGACATGTATGAAAGATATGAATGGTGGCTTTGCCACAAATACGATGTCAACTACATGATCATGCAAAGCAATATGACAATGATGATGCGTGTCATAATAAACGGATTGGTGGAAGTTGCATGGCAATATATCTCGGAATGGCTATGGAACTGCCATGATGGGTAGGTATGGTGGCTGTTTTGAGGAAGGATATATGGTGGCTGTTTGCACCGGCGAAAGTTGCACGGTACTAAAGAGGCTAGCAATGGTGAAAGGGTGAGGGTGCGTATATACCATGGACTCACATTAGTCAGAGAGAACCCACATACTTGTTGAGAAAGTTTTATTAGTAATCAAAACAAAGTGCTAGATGCATGCTCCTAGGGGAAGGGTTGGTAGGAGTTAACCATCGCGCGATCCCGACCGCCACACAAAGGATGACAATCAATAAAAACATCATGCTCTGACTTCCTAGCATAGCGGTTCACCATACGTGCATGCTACGGGAATCACAAACTCTAACACAAGTATTTCTATCAATCCACGATTACTCACTAGCATGACTCTAATATCACCATCCTTATATCTCAAAACTACGTGCAAAGAATCAAACTTCTCATAGTATTCGATGCACCATATATGAAAGTATTTATTATATCCCTCTTGGATGCCCATCATATTAGGACTAGATTCATAACCTAAGAAAATTAACATGCTGTTTAAGACTCTCAAAACAATATAAGTGAAGCATGAGAGTTCAACTATTTCTATAAAATAGAATCATCGCAATGCTCTACAAAGATATAAGTGAAGTACTAGCGCAAAAGGCAAACTACTCCAAAAGATATAAGTGAAGCTCAATGAGTAGTTGAATAATTATTTGGCTATGTGGAGACTATCCCATTTAAGAATTTCAGATCTTAAGTACCTTATTCAAACAAAATAAAATGACACTTCAAGGATAGCACGAATCATCTGAAGAAGCAAAAACTTAGGTTCAACCGATACTAACCAAGAATTGTTTGAAGAAGAAAGGTGGGATGCCATCCGGGGCATCCCCAAGCTTAGGTGCTTGAGAATTCTTGAAATATCAATTTCTGTGACTTGGGAATCCCCAAGCTTGAGCTTTTGTGTCTCATTAATTCCTCTCATATGGTGGTTTCCAAAATCTTAAAAACTTCATCCACACAAAACTCAACAAGAACTCGTGAGATAGGTTAGTATAAATCAATGCAAAACTTTATCATCCTCTACTGTAGTAAATCACTAAAATTATTATTTGACATTGCATACTAAATGCCTCTGCATATTTAAAACTCCTATCCTCAAATAGGATCATTAAACAAGCAAACAGATGCAAACAATGCAAACATAACTGCAATCTGCCTAAACAGAAAAGTCTGTGAAGAATGCCGCAAGATCCATACTTAATTAACTTCAAGAAATCTGAAAAAAATTCCAATCTATATAGAATTCATAAGAGCATACTGTATCCAAATTTCAAGTTATTCTTACATATAGAAAATTCTAGGGAATTTTTGCACTGCAAGCAAACTTTCTGTTTTGGAACAGCAACTCCTATACTTGCAAATTAAGCATGGTAAAGGCTATCGTTGGCATTTTATTGAAATAAATGATGCAAAACATTAATATAAATAACAGCAAGCAAGTACGAGTAAAATAAAATGACGCTCCAAGCAAAACACATATCATGTGGTGAATAAAAATATAGCCCCAAGTAAAGTTACCGATGGATTGAAGACGAAAGAGGGAATGCCTTCCCGAGGCATCCCCAAGCTTAGGCTCTTTGGTGTCATTGAATATGGCTTTGGGGTGCCTTGGGCATCCCCAAGCTTAGGCTCTTTCCACTCCTTGTTCCATAGTCCATCGAAACTCTACCCAAAACTTGAAACTTTCACAACACAAAACTTAACGGAACTTCGTGAGATGGGTTAGTATGATAACGAGCAAATCAATCGCTTTGGTACTGTCAAGACAATATTCATAATTGTTCTCGCACAATGCCTACTTTATATTATCATTTCCACAATTTATATAACTTAACATATTCTATGGAAATACTAGAACAAGCAAACTATGCATTGAAAACAAAATCTGTCAAGAACAGAACATTTTGTAATGATCTGAATGATAACCATACTTCTGCACCTCCAAAAATTCTTTAAAAATATGAAAATTAAGGAAATTTGTATATCAATCAGCAGAAAAAAGAATCAACCTAAAGGCCCTCTCTGGATAGGAATTAAAAATAATTTCGTGAGCGCAAAGTTTCTGTGTTTTTTAGCATGATCAAACAACTATCACCCAAACTAATCATAAAGGCTTTACTTGGCACTTTATTGAAATAAAAGCTATAAAACATGATTAATACAGTAAACTAATCATGTGAACACACAAGAACAGTAAGGATACATATTGGGTTATCTCCCAACAAGCACTTTTCTTTAATGCCTTTCAAGCTAGGCATGATGATTTCAATGATGCTCACATAAAAGATAAGGATTGAAACATAATGGAAGCATCATGGAGCATATGACTAGCACATTTAAGTATAACCCACTTTCTATGCACAGGGATTTTCTGATCAAACAATTTATTGGATCAAGAATCAACTAGCATAGGAAGATAAAACAAGCATGACTTCAAAAGTTTCAACACATGGAGAGGAAGCTTGATATTATTGCAATATTTAGAAGCATATGATCCTCTCATAATAATTTTCAGTAACATCACGAATGAATTCAATAATATAACCAGCACCTAAAGCATTCTTTGAATGATGTACAAGCATAGAAATTTTACTACTCTCCACATAAGGAAATTTATTCTCATCAATAGTAGTGGGAGTATCGTAAAAGACTTGAACACTACGAATTGTTTCCACATTAAAAGAGTAATGTTCAGTAAGAGGGTACTCATAATTGTGACAAGTTTTATCATCTTTCTTCTTTATAGCATAAGTATCATCACAATAATCATCATAAATAGGGGGCATGCTTTCATCATAATAAATTTGATCATTCAAAGTGGGGGAACTAAAAAGATCATCTTCATCAAACATAGCATCCCCAAGCTTGTGGCTTTGCATATAATTAGCATCATGGGTATTCAAAGAATTCATACTAACAACATTGCAATCATGCTCATCATTCACATATTTTATGCCAAGCATTCTATGTAATTCTTCTTCTAGCACTTGAGCACAATTTTCCTTCCCATCATTTTCACGAAAGACATTAAAAAGATGAAGCATATGATGCAACCTTAATTCCATTTTTTGTACTTTTCTTTTATAGACTAAAATAATGATAAAACAAGAAACTAAAAGATTCGATTGCAAGATCTAAAGATATACCTTCAAGCGCTAACCTCCCCGGCAATGGCGCCAAAAAAGAGCTTGATGTCTACTACGCAACCTTCTCCTTGTACACGTTGTTGGGCCTCGAAGTGCAGAGGTTTGTAGGACAATAGCAATATTCCCTCAAGTGGGTGAACTAAGGTTTATCAATCCGTGGGAGGTGTAGGATGAATATGGCCTCTCTCAAGCAACCCTGTAGCTAAATAAAAAAGAGTCTCTTGTGTCCCCAACACACCCAATATAATGGTAAGTTGTATAGGTGCACTAGTTCGGCGAAGAGATGGTGATACAAGTGCAATATGGATAGTAGATATAGGTTTTTGTAATCTGAAAATATAAAAACAGCAAGGTAATTAATAATAAAAGTGAGCATGAATGGTATTGCAATGCGTGGAGACAAGGCCTAGGGTTCATACTTTCACTAGTGAAGTTCTCTAAACAATGATAACATAATTGGATCATATAACTAGCCCTCAACATGCAACAAAGAGTCACTCCAAAGTCACTAATAGCAGAGAACAAACGAAGAGATTATTGTCGGGTACGAAACCACCACAAAGTTATTCTTTCTGATCGATCTATTCAAGGGTCCGTAGTAAAATAACACGAATCTATTATTTCCGTTCAATCTATCCTATAGTTCGTACTAGAATAACACCTTAATACACACATCAACCAAGACCCTAATGTCACCTAGATACTCCATTGTCACCTCAAGTATCCGTGGGCATGAGTATACGATATGCATCACACAATCTCAGAATCATCTATTCAACCAACACATAGAACTTCAAAGAGTGCCCCAAAGTTTCTACCGGAAAGTCAAAATGTGTGCCAACCCATATTCATAGGTTCCCGATGTCACACAACCCGCAAGTTGATCACCAAAACATACATCAAGTACTCACATGAATATCCCATTGTCACCACAGATAGACACGTGCAAGAAATACATCAAGTGTTATTAACGACTCAATCTGATAAGATAACTTCAAAGGGGAAACACAATTCATTACGAGAAGGGAGAGGGGGAAGAACATCATAGGATCCAACTATAGTAGCAAAGCCCGCGGTAAATCGAGATCATGCAATCTCAAGAACACAAGAGAGAGATCAAACACATAGCTACTAGTACATACCCTCAGCCCCGAGGGTTGACTACTCCCTCCTCGTCATGGAGATCTCCGGGATGATGAAGCTAGCCACCGGAGATGGTTTCCCCCTCCGAGAGGGTGCCGGAACGGGCTCTCGATTGGTTTTTGGTGGCTACATAGGCTTGCGGCGGTGGAACTCCCGGTCTAGGTTTATTTCTGGAGGTTTCTGTATTTATAAGACCAGATTGCGTCGAGAACAAGTCAGGGGACCCACGAGGGAGTCACGAGCCCCCCAGGCGCGCCCAGGGGGTGGTTACGCCTCCCTGGCTCGTGGCTTCCTCGGGACTCCTCTCCGGTATATTTTTCTTCTGGTATTTTTGATATTTTCCATAAAAAAGCACGACGAAAGTTTTATTCCGTTTGGACTCCGTTTGATATTCCTATCTGAAAAAGGTCAAAAACAAGGAAAAATTAGGAACTGGCACTAGGATCTAGGTCAATAGGTTAGTCCCAAAAATAATATAAAATAGCATATTCATGCATATAAAACATCCAAAGTTGATAATATAATAGCATGGAACGATAAAAAATTATAGATACGTTGGAGACGTATCACAGACCTCACCATTTCCTGATATAATCGTGTTGTTATGCGTGCATGGGATATGCCAAATCATTGATCATATCCCTTAAACAATGTGGGGATGTGCCAATGAAGAAACTGCCTCGAACCACAAATCAAGTTTTCATAACTGGTTAGTAGTCATGACCAGACTTAACCTTTCGCTAAAAGTTGTGAGATGAAGGCACTATTCACACTCAAGCGGTTGGCCTTTGAGGCTAAGTAACACATACTTTTCAGAAATGGGGAAGTCATCGATGGCCGGACTAGTACTAGTCGAACACAAAGGGGGAGAAGAACTCGCCCCGCAAGCCAAAGATTTTGGGCGCGTGAAGCTGCTCGCGATCATGGACCCCGACATTGGAGGCTAGTTCGGGGGCCACTAAGGGAGTCCGGGACTAAGGGGTCCTCAAGCTGCTGGTCTATCTCTTGTGCGCCAGATAGGTGGGGCCGCTCTGCAACTCTTAGTGCAAGACCGAGCTATATGACATTTATGTATTCAAGAAGGAAATCTCCGTGGCCTTGGTGTGTCCTCCAAGCCAAGATGGTAGAATCAGCATGATTATTCCCTGATGGCAGCCAACCATGTGTAACCCTACATACCGCTGGTGTCTATATAAACCACATGGTTTAGTTCGAAGATGGAGAGAACCATCATCCTACTCATCTGGGGTTTAGTTCATCTGATATCGTGGTAGATCGACTATGTAATTTCCATCCACACATGAATATAATCAAGCATGATGTAGGGTTTTACCTCCTCGAGAGGGCCCGAACCTAGGTAAATATTGTCCATGTGTTCCCTGTTCCCCATTAATCCAAGATCCACAGCTCGGGACCCCCCTACCCGAGATCCGCCGGTTTTGATACAGTCATTCGTTTTAATACCTTTTTCTTTAATAGATCTTTTGTCTTGGTGCATATCTTCAGGGCTAAGGAATAGAATACACCTCTTCTTTTGAATAGGTTCCAGCGATGGTTCAGGAAGTGCCCAATCATCGGCATTTTGCAATATGTTATTTAATAGTTTTCAACTTGTCCAATAGTTTTGTTCCTGAAAACACAACCAACACAACTATCTACGAAATCCCTAGAAGCATCGGTTAGTATGTTATAAAAGATATCAATTATTTCATTTTTCTTAAGAGGATGATGAGAAAAAGCTCTAAGTAACTAGAGAAGCCTCCCCCAAGCTTTAGGGAGATTCTCGTCTTCAATTTGCACAAAGTTCAATGTTTCTTGTATGGCAGCTTGTTTCCTATGAGCGGGATTTTTTCCAGAGAAGTAATATAGCATATCCTAGGGACTATGCACACAACCAAGAGCAAGGGAAATGAACCATTCTTTGGCCTCCCCCTTTAGCAAGAAAGGAAAAAAGCTCAAGGATGTCATAGTAACGTATCTTTTCCTCATTAGTGAATAAAGGAGCAACATCATTCAATTTAATGAGATGTCCGACAATAGTTTCAGTTTCATAACCATTGAAAGGATCAGACTCTACTATAGGGATTAACTCAGGGTCTACACATAATTCATAATCCTTCCCAGTAACAAATATAGGAGAAGTACAAATTTAGGATCATGTTTTGTTTTCTCCATCATAGATTTTTCTTTCAGTTTGCATAGTAGTTTCTTCAAGTCATATCTATTTTCACAAGCAAGTAAGTCCCTAGCTACTTCCCCATCCATAATGTAACCTTCAGGTACAAAAGGAATTCATATTTATTGGGAGAGCGAGGTGTAGTAGGTGATTCAAAATCTTCATCACTTTCAACATTTCCAAGTTCTTTAGCTTTAGCAATATGAGCATCAAGCAATTCATTCATTGACATGGTTTCAGTTTCATCAAGTGTAACAGTAGTATCATCATTAATTTCAGAAGTAGCATCATCAAGTTCATGTGACATATCACGACGAGCAATAGGTGGTGGTGTAGCATGGTAATTCAAAATAGTAGGTGAATCAAAAGCAGAGCTAGATGGCAGTTCCTTGCCTCCTCTCGTACGAGAGGGGATGATCTTAGTTTGAGTATCTTTTAGATTCTTCATAGTAGCAATTGGATATCCGCAAGTTAACACCATAAATATAGCTATGCTCTCCAGCAATGGCACGAGGAAAAGGTCTTGATAACCCACAAGTATAGGGGATCGCGATAGTCTTCACGGGTAGTATTTTTACCGTAATTTATTGATTCAACAAAAGGGGAGCCAAAGAACATATATTGGCCTTGACAGTTGAGTTGTCAATTCAACCGGACCTGGGATATCTCTCTGCATCAAAAGTTTAGTAGCATGACAAGTAATAGTAGTAGGAGTAACACTGATAGTAGCAATTTGGTAATAGCAGTAACAATAGCAATTGAGTAGCAGGTGTGACACTAACAACATCGGTAGTAATTTAGCAAGATTCAGTATATGTAAAGCGTAGGCCATGGTGTAGTGATGGAAATATACGGAGGACATCAATCATGTAACAGTTGCACACTAGAGGGCATACGTGCTTGCGATAAGAACTTGCATGACATATTTTGTCCTACCCTCCCGTGGCAGCGGGGTTCTATTGGAAACTAAGGGATATTAGGGTCTCCTTTTAATACAGAATTGGAAGAAAGCATTAACACATCGTGAATACATGAAATCCTCATACTACGACAACCACCGGAAAGAATCCCAATTATTGTCACCTTGTGTTTGCGAATCAAGATACGTAATAGGTGCATACAACTTGCAAGATAGGATCCAAATCACTCTTATATTCATGAAAACATAATAGGTTCAGATCTGAAATCATGCCACTCGGTCCCTAGTGACAAGCACTAACCATAGCAAAGTCATAGCAACATCAATCTGAGAACATAGTGGATACTAGGGATCAAACCCTATCAAATTAACTCGATTACATGATCAATTCCATCCACACCCACCACCGACCAGTAAGCGTACCAAGGAATTACTCACTCCTGGTGGTGAGCATCATGGAATAGTTGATGGAGAAGGGTTGGTGATGATGACATCGACGAATCGCCCTCCCGGAGCCCCAAACAGACTCGAGATCAACCCTCCTGAGGAAGAATAGGAGGTGGCGGCGGCTTCGTCTTATAGATCGCGATGAAAACTTATCTCTGTTTTTTTCTCTGGATATGTGAATTTAAAGGATTGGAAATAGGGTCGGGGGAGCCTCATGGACCCCACCACACAACAGGGCGCAACCCAAGGGGGTGGCCGCGTCCTGTTGCCTCATGGGCCACACAGACCCCCTGTGGTGGATCTTTGCATCATAATTCATTATAATTACCAGAAAAAAATCACAAAAAGTCCATCCAATTCTGAAAACTTCTCTTTCTCCACAAAAATAACAACAATGTAGTTTTCCTCGAAACAATGCTAGTCCGGATAAGTTCCATTAAAATAATGAAAATTAGAGTACTAAACAAGAACAAAAGTGGTTGGAAAAGTAGATACGTTGGAGACGTATCAGAACTCCTATTTGGTGCTTTAGGCGTCACGGAAGTTCCCTCGTGCCCACGCGCCGACACTAGTGGGCCAGCCCATGTACATGTTCATGTTGGAGAGAAAAAACAAAAACCAGGAAAAATCGCCTAAAAGGAAAAAAACATCATTAATTCAAAAACACTTGGAATTTAAAAAACGAATTTACAAAACGTTTAGCAATTTTGAAAAATGTTCATTGATTTTTTTTAAAAATGTTCATGGATTTTACACAACTTATTGTAAAACTCATCGATTTTTCAAAAAAAACATCAATTTTGAAAAAAGTTCATCAAATTCTACAAAACATTCACAATTTTGGAAAAAGATCATCATTTAAAATAAGTCACCAATTTTGGAAAAAATTCATGAAATTTAATTAAAGCAAAACAGTAAATGTACAAGGAAAAGAAAAGAAAAGGTTCAAGCCGGCTTCACGCGCCCGTTTGCAAAATGCACAGTAACTGTTGGCGAACGTAGTAATAATTTAAAATTTTCCTACGTGTCACCAAGATCAATCTAGGAGATGCTAGCAACGAGAGAGAAGGAGTGCATCTTCATACCCTTGAAGATCGCTAAGCGGAAGCGTTGCAAAGAACGCGGTTGACGGAGTCGTACTCGCTGTGTTTCGAACCGTGGAAGATTCGATCCAAGCGCCAAACAGACGGCGCCTTGGCGTTCAACACAAGTACATCCCGGGAACGTCTCCTCCTTCTTGATCCAGCAAGGGCGGAGGATAAGTTGAGCGAGAGCTCCGGTAGCACGATGGCGTGGTGGCGGTGGAGCTCGTGGTTCTCCGGCAGAGCTTCGCTAAGCACTATGGAGGAGGAGGAGGAGGTGTAGGAGGGGGGAGGGCTGCGCCAGGGCAATGGTTCGGCTACCCTCCCACCCCCTCTGTATTTATATGCCGAAGGGGAGAGGGGGGCGGCTCCCCTAGATCCATCTAGAGGAGGGGGCGGCGGCCAAGGGGGAGGCTTGCCTCCCAAGTTGGTGGGAGGCGCCCCCACGCCCTAGGGTTCCCAACCCTAGGCGCCTTGGGCCCTTGGGGGCGCACTAGCCCACTATGGGGATGGTTCCTACCCATATTCAGCCCACATGGTTCTCCGGGCCGGTGGCCCTTCCCGGTGGACTCTCGGAACCCTTTCGGTGGTCCCGGTACAATGCCGATAAACCCCAAAACCTTTCCGGTGACTGAAACTGGACTTCCCATATAGAAATCTTCACCTCCGGACTATTTTGAAACTCCTCGTGACGTTTGGGATCTCATCCAGGACTCTGAAAAACTTTTGGTAACCACATTCAATTCCCATTACAACTGTAGTGTCACCGAACCTTAAGTGTGTAGACCCTACGGGTTCGGGAACCATGCAGACATGACCGAGACACCTCTCCAGCCAATAACCAATAGCAGGATCTGGATACCCATATTGGCTCCCACATGTTTCACGACGATCTCATCGGATGAACCACGATGTCGGGGATTCAATTAATCATGTATACAATTCCCTTTGCCCATCGGTATGTTCCTTGCCCGAGATTCGATCGTCGGTATCCCTATACCTTGTTCAATCTTGTTAACGACAAGTCTCTTTACTCGTTTCGTAACACATGATCCCGTGACTAACTCCTTAGTCACACTGAGCTCATTATGATGATGTATTACCGAGTGGGCCCAGAGATACCTCTCCATCACACGGAGTGACAAATCCTAGTCTCGATTCACTTTCGGATACCAACCCAACAAACAGTTTCGGATATACTTGTAGTGCACGTTCTAGTCACCCAGTTACGTTGTTACGTTTGATACACCCAAAGCATTCCTACAGTATCTGGGAGTTGCACAATCTCATGGTCTAAGGAAATGATACTTGACATTAGAAAAGCTCTAGCAGACGAACTACACGATCTTGTGCTATGCTTAGGATTGGGTCTTGTCCATCACATCATTCTCCTAATGATGTGATCCCGTTATCAGTGACACCCAATGTCCATGGTCAGGAAACCATGACGATCTATTGATCAACGAGCCAATCAACTAGAGACTCACTAGGGACATGGTGTGGCCTATGTATTCACACATGTATTACGGTTTCCGGTTAATAAAATTATAGCATGAACAATAGACAATTATCATGAACAAGGAAATATAATAATAACAATATTATTGCCTCTAGGGCATATTTCCAACAGTCTCCCACTTGCACTAGAGTCCATAATCTAGTTCACATCACCATGTGATTGTAATGAATCTAACACCCATGGGGTCTGATCATATCTTGCTTGTGAGAGAGGTTTTTTAGTCAATGGGTCTGAACCTTTCAGATCCGCGTGTGCTTTACAAATCTCTATGTCATCTTGTAGATGCTGCTACCACGCGCCATTTGGAACTATTCCAAATGACTGCCTCACTATACGAATCCGGTTTACTACTTAGAGTCATTTGGATTAGTGTCAAAGCTTGCATCGATGTAACCCTTTACGACGAACTCTTTTACCACCTCCATAATCGAGGAAAATTCCTTAGTCCACTAGTTACTAAGGATAACTTTGACCGATGTCCAGTGATCCATTCTTGGATCACTCTTGTAACCCTTGACTGACTCATGGCAACACACACTTCAGGTGCGGTACACATCATAGCATACTATAGAGTCTACGGCTAATGCATAGGGGACGACCTTCGTCCTTTCTCTCTCTTCTGTCATGGTCAGGTTTTGAGTCTTACTCAATACTCACACCTTATAACATAGCCAAGAACTCCTTCTTTGCCGATCTATTTTTGAACTCCTTCAAAATCTTGTCACGGTATGTATTCATTCTAAAGTACTATTAAGCGTTTTGATCTATCTTTGTAGATCTTGATGTTCAATGTTCAAGTAGCTCAATCCAAGTTTTCCTTTAAAAAACACTTTTCAAACAACCCTATATGCTTTCCAGAAATTCTACATCATTTCCGATCAACTCAACATAAATTCTATAGTGCTCCCACTCACTACTTTGGAAATAAAAGTTTCGCATACACGTTGTATAAAACCAAAATCTTTGATCATCTCATCAAAGCGGATATTCCAACTCCGAGATTCTTGTTCCAGTCCATAGAAGGATCACTCGAGCTTTACATACTTGTTAGCATCCTTTAGGATGGACAAAACCTTATGGTTGTATCACATACAACCTTTCCTCAAGGAAACCATCGAGGAAACAATATTTTGACATCCTATCAGCAAGATTTCATAAATGATGCAACAATTGCTAACATAATTCCAACAGACTTTCAGAATCGCTACGAGTGAGAAAGTCTCATCGTAGTCAACTATTTAGACTTGTCGGAAACATCATTGCGACAAATCGAGCTTTCTTAATGGTGACTTTTCACCATCATCGCATGTCTTCCTTTTAAAGATCCATCTGTAGTTAACAGTCTTACGACCATCAAGTAGTTCTTCCAAAGTCTACACTTTGTTTTCATACATGGATCCTCTCTCGGATTTCAAGACCTCCAACCATTTGCCAGAATCCGGCCCCCCATCGCTTCCCCATAGCTTGTAGGTTCATTGTTGTCCAACAATATGACCTCCAAGACAGGGTTACCATACCACTTTGTAGCAGTACGTGACCTTGTCGACCTACGAGGTTTGTAGTAACTTGATCCAAAGTTTCATGGTCACTATCATTAGCTTCCACTTCAATTGGTGTAGGCGCCACAGGAACAACTTCCTGCGCCCTGCTACACACTGGTTGAAGTAACGGTTCAATAACCCCGTCAAGTTTCCACCATCCTCCCACTCAATTCTTTCAAGAGAAACTTTTCCTCGAGAAAGGACCCGTTTCTAGAAACAAACACTTTGCTTCTGGATATGAGATAGGAGGTATACCCAACTATTTTGGGTGTCCTATGGAGATGCATTTATCCGCTTTGGGTTCGAGCTTATTAGGCTGAAACTTTTTCACATAAGCGTCGCAGCCCCAAACTTTTAAGAAATGACAGCTTAGGTTTCTCCAAACCATAGTTCATATGGTGTCATATCAACAGAATTGTGTGGTTCCCTATTTAAAGTGAATGCAGTTGTCTCTAATGCCTAACCCAAAAACAATAGTGGTAATTCAATAAGAAACATCATAGTATGCACTACATCCAATAGGGCGTGCCTATGACGTTCGGACACACCATCACACTATGGTGTTCCAGGTTGCATTAGTTGTGAAGCAATTTCCACACTATCTTAATTGTGTACCAAACTCGCAACTCGGAGATTCATCTCTACGATCATATCGTAGACATTTTATCCTCTTGTCACGACGATCTTCAACTTCACTCTGAAATTACTTGAACCTTTCAATAATTCAGACTTATGTTTCATAAGGTAAATATACCAGTATCTACTGAAATCATCTGTGACGTAAGAACACAACGATATCCACTGCGTGCCTCAGCATTCATTGGACTGCATACATCAAAATGTATTACTTCCAATAAGTTACTTACTTGTTCCATCTCACTAGAAAAATGGGGCCTTCAGTCATCTTGCCCATGTGGTATGATTTGCATGCCTCAAGTGATTCAAAATCAAGTGAGTCCAAACGATCCATCCGCATGGAGTTTCTTCATGCGTTTATACTAATAGGCATGGTTTGCATGTCTCAAAAGTGTCAAATATGAGTGAGTACAAAGATACATGGAGCTCCTTCATGCATTTTATACCAATATAACTCAAGCGGTAGGGCCACAAGTAAGTGGTACTATCATTACTACTTTGTATCTCTTGGCATCAATATTATGAACATGTGTATCACTACAATCGAGATTCAATAAACCATTGAAGGTATTTATTCAAGGAAATAAAATAACCATGATTCTCTTTAAATGAATAATCGTATTGCAATAAACATGATCTAATCATGTTCATGCTCAACGCAAACACCAAATAACAATTATTTAGGTTTAACACTAATCCCGATGGTAGAGGAAGCGTGTGATGTTTGATCACATCAACCTTGGAAACACTTCCAACACATATCGTCACCTCGCCTTTAGCTAGTCTCCGCTTATTCCGTAGCTTTTATTTCGAGTTACTAACACTTAGTAACCGAACTGGTATCTAATACACTCGTTCTACTAGGAGTACTAGTAAAGTACACATCAATATCATGTATATCCAATATACTTCTCTCGACTTTGCGAGCCTTCTCATCTACCAAGTATCTAGGGTAGTTCCTCTTGAGTGTTTGTTCCCCTCATTACAGAAGCACTTAATCTCAGGTTTGGGTTCAACCTTGGGTCTCTTCACTAGAGCAGCAACTGGTTTGCCATTTCATGAAGTATCCCTTCTTGCCCTTGCCCTTGTTGAAACTAGTGGTTTTACTAACCATCAACAATTGATGCTCCTTTTTGATTTCTACTTTCGCCGTTTCAAACATCGCGAATAGCTCAAGGATCATCATATCTATCCCTGATATGTTATAGTTCATCACGAAGCTCTAGTAGCTTGCTGGTAGTGACTTTGGAGAACCATCACTATCTAATCTGGAAGATTAACTCCCACTCGATTCAAGCGATTGTAGCACTCACACAATCTGAGCACATGCTCAACGATTGAGATTTTCTCCCTTACTTTATAGACAAAGAATCTTGTCGGAGGTCTCATACCTCTCAACAAGGGCACGAGCAAAAAAACTAATTTCATCTCTTGGAACATCTCATATGTTTCGTGACGTTCAAAACGTCTTTTGGCGCCTCAAGTCTAAGACGTTTAAGCATTACGCACTGAACTATCACATAGTCATAAAAAACGTGTATGTCAGACGTTCACAACATCCACAAATGATGCTCGACGTTCAGCACACCGAGCTGTGCATTAAGGACATAAGCCTTCTGCGCAGCAATGAGGACAATCCTTAGTTTACACACCCAGTCCGCATAATTGCTACTATCATCTTTCAACTAAATTTTCTCTAGGAACATATAAAAAATAATAGAGCTACAGCGCAAGCTACAACATAATTTGCAAAGACCTTTTGACTATGTTCATGATAATTGAGTTTAGCTAATCATATTACTAATAACTCCCACTCAAATAGACATCCCTCTAGTCATTCGAGTGGCGCATGATCCAAATCCACTAACTCAAGTCTAATCATCACGTGAGTTGAGTATAGTTTCAGTGGTGAACATTTCCATGTTGAGCATGTCAACTATAAGATTCATGCTTGACCTTTCGGTCTCTTGTGTCCCGATGCCATGTTTGTATATGCTAGGCTCGTCAAGTTTAACCCGAGTGTTCTGCGTGTGCAACTGTTTTGCACCCGTTGTATGTGAACGTTGAGTCTATCACACCCGATCATCATGTGGTGTCTTGAAACGAAGAATTGTCGCAATGGCGCAGAGTCGAGGAGTACACAATTTCATCTTGAAATTTTAGTGAGGGATCACCTTATAATGCTACTGATACGTCTCCAACGTATCTATAATTTTTTATGGTTCCATGCTATTATTTTTTCAACTTTGGATGTTTTGTATGCATGAATATGCTATTTTATATCTTTTTGGGACTAACCTATTAACTCAATGCCAAGTGCCAGTTTCTGTTTTTTTTTCGTGTTTTTGACCTTTTTCATAGAAGAATATTAAACGGAGTCCAAACGGAATAAAACCTGTGGAATGATTTTTTCCATAACAGAAGATACACAGGGGACTTGAGAACCAAGGCAAAGGACCCCGGGGGAGGTCACAAGCCCCCTAGCCGTGGCATGGGGGGCACGCCTAGCAAGGTTGTGGGCCCCCCGTGGCTCCTTTGCCCTACTTCTTCCGCCTATAAATTCTCTAAAAATCCAAAACCACCAGAGAGATCCACGAAAATACTTTTCCGCCGCCGCTAGCTTCTGTCTCCGCAAGATCCCATATGGGGACCGTTCTGATGCCCTGCCGGAGGGGGATTCGAACACGGAGGGTTTTTCATCAACACCATTGCCTCTCTGATGATGCTTGAGTAGTTCACCACAGACCTTCAGGTCCATAGCTAGTAGCTAGATGGCTTCTTCTCTCTCTTGGATCTTCAATACAAAGTTCTCCATGATCTTCAAGGAGATCTATCCGATGTAACATTCTTTTGCGGTGTGTTTGTCGAGATCCGATGAATTGTGGATTTATGATCAGATTATCTATGAATATTATTTGAGTCTCCTCTGGTCTCTTATATGCATGATTTCGTATCCTTGTAATTCTCTTCGAGTTATGGGTTTTGTTTGGCCAACTTGATCTACAATTCTTGCAATGGGAGAAGTGCTTGGTTTTGGGTTCATACCATGCGGTGTCCTCACCTAGTGACAGAAGGGGTAGCGAGGCACGCATCGTGTTGTTGACATCAAGGGTAAAAAGATGGGGTTTATATCATATTGCATGAATTTATCCCGCTACATCATGTCATCTTGCTTAAGGCGTTACTCTGTTTGTTATGAACTCAATACACTAGATGCATGCTGGATAGCGGTCGATGTGTGGATTAATAGTAGTAGATGCAGACAGTATCGGTCTACTTGTCCCGGACGTGATGCCTATATGTATGATCATTGCCTTAGATATCATCATGACCTTGTGCGATTCTATCAATTCCTCGACAGTAATTCGTTCACCCACCGTAATACTTGCTATCATGAGAGAAGCCTCTAGTGAACACTATGGCCCCCGGGTCTACTTCACATCATATTTTCAGATCTACACTTTTACTTTGTTGCACTGTACACCTTCAGATCTCACCTTGCAAATAATCGTGAAGGGATTGACAACCCCTTTATAGCGTTGGGTGCAAGTTTGTTTGTTTTTGCGCAGGTACATTGGTGTGTCATCTTGATACTCCTACTGGATTGATACCTTGGTTCTCAAACTGAGGGAAATACTTACTGCTACTATGCTGCATCACCCTTTCCTCTTCAAGGGAAAAACAAACGCAAGCTCAAGAGGTAGCAAGAAGAATTTCTAGCGCTGTTGCCGAGGAGGATCAAGTCAAGAGTAGTCTCCCGTCAACGTGCCAATTTCTGGCGCCGTTGCCGGGTAGTATTCAAAGTGAAGCATATCCAAGTAACTATCGCAAACTCATCTCTTGCATTTACATTATTTTCCTTTTGCCTCTAGTTTTCCTCTCCCCCACTTCTGAAAAAACAAAATTTACAAAAATATTTCCCTTTTTCGTTCGCCCTTTTCTTTCGCTTGCTTTGTGTTCGCTTGTGTGCTTGTGAGTCACCATGAATGAAAACACCAAATTGTGTAACTTCTCGAATACTAATAATAATGATTTTATTAGTACTCTGATTGGTCCCGCCACTAGTGCGGAATCATATGAAATCAATGCTGCCTTGCTGAATCTTGTTATGAAAGAGCAATTTTCCGGCCTTCCTAGTGAAGATGTCGCATCCCATCTTAATACCTTCATTGAGTAATGCGATATGCAAAAGAAGAAAGATGTGGATAATGATGTGATTAAATTGAAGCTATTTCCGTTCTCATTACGAGATCGAGCAAAAACTTGGTTTTCATCTTTACCCAAAAATAGTATTAATTCTTGGAACAAGTGTAAAGATGCTTATATATCCAAGTATTTTCCACCGGCTAAGATTATCTCTCTGTGTAATGATATCATGAATTTTAAGCAACTAGATCATGAACATGTTGCACAATCTTGGGAGAGAATGAAATTGATGATTAGAAATTGTCCCGCTCATGGCTTGAGTCTTTGGATGATTATACAAATCTTTTATGCTGGTTTGAATATTGCTTCTAGAAATATCTTGGATTCCGCCTCCGGTGGAACTCTCATGGATATCACACTAGGAGAAGCCAGAAAACTCCTAGATAATATCATGAGAAACTATTCTCAATGGCACACTTAAAGGTCACCTACCAGTAAAAAAGTGCATGCTATAGAAGAAATTAACTCTTTGAGTGCTAAGATGGATGAGTTAATGAAATTGTTTGCTCGTAAAGGTGATCCTCTAGATCCAAATGATATGCCTTTGACTTCCTTGATTGAGAATAGCAATGAAAGCTTGGATGTTAATTTTGTTGGTCGGAATAATTTTGGCAACAACAATGCTTATAGAGATAACTTTATTCCTAGGCGTTTTCCTAGTAATCCCTCTAATAACATTGGCAATTCCTACAATTATGCTCATGGAAATTACAATATATTACCCTCTGGTCTTGAGAGTAATATTAAAGAGTTTATCAACTCGCAAAAGATTTTCAATGCGTCCATAGAAGAAAAACTGCTCAAAATTGATGACTTGGCTAGGACCGTCGATAGAATGTCTTTTGATATTGATGCTTTTAAATTGAGATGTTCTCCTCCCAAGATTAGTATGGATTAAACTTTGAGAGCTATGCATGTTTCCATAAATGAGAGTAAAGAAAGAACCGCCCAAATTCATGCTAGACATGAATGGCTTAAAAAGGCGTGTTCTCGTGATGAGAATCACAAAGATCTTAAAGTGCTTGGTGTGACTCCTATTGAATCCTTGTTTTCTAATGTCAATCCTAATGATTATGGGGCTGGATAAGAATCCACTTTGGTTGAGAAACGCCCCAATGGTTCGGAGTCTATCTATCTTGATGCTAAAAGCACTGAAAGTGGAGTAGAGGATATCAAAACTTTGAGTAGTGATGAAATTGCTATTTTGGATTTCAAGGAATTCAATTATGATATTTTCTCTTTCATTGAATGTATTTCCTTGATGCAATCCATGCTAAACTCTCCACATGCTTATAGCCAAAACAAGGCTTTTACCGATCATATCGTCGGTGCTATGATGAAATATCTTGAAGAGAAACTTGAGTTGGAGATATCTATTCATAGAAAACTTCATGATGAGTGGGAACCTACTATCAAAATCAAGATTAAAAACTATGAATGCGATGTTTTTTGTGATTTGGGTGCTAGTGTTTCCGCTATTCCAAAGTCTTTATGTGATGTTCTAGACTTCAATGAGATTGATGAGTGCTCTCTTAATTTGCATCTTGCGGATTCTACTCTTAAGAAACCTATGGGAAGGATCAATGATTTTCTTATTATTGCAAATAGGAACTATGTACCCGTAGATTTCATTGTGCTTGATATTGATTGCAATCCGACATGTCCCATCATTCTTGGTAGACCTTTCCTTTGGACTATTGGTGCTATCATCGATATGAAGGAAGGGAATATTAAATATCAACTTCCATTAAAAAAGGGCATGGAACACTTTCCTAGAAATAAAATAAGATTTCCTTATGAATCCATGATGAGGGCTACTTATGGTTTGAGCACCAAAGACGATCATACTTGATTCTATTGCATTATGCCTAGCTAAGGGCGTTAAACAATAACGCTTGTTGGGAGGCAACCCAATGAATTTATCTTTGCTTTTTGCTTTATGTTTTGTTGTGTACACACCATCATAATTCTGTTATGATTGTGTTTTTTGTGTTTCTTTTTGTGTTTGTGCCAAGTAAAACCTTTATGACTAGTTTTGGTGATGGTTGTTTGATCTTGCTGAAAAAGACAGAAACTTTGCGCTCACAAAATTATTTTTAATTATTATCCAGAAAGAGATTTTGAGTTGATTATTTTTTCTTCTGGTTGATATGCAAATTTCCATAATTTTAATAATTTTTCAGAATTTTTGGAATACCAGAGGTATACGAAGTATACAGATTGCTACAGACAGGTCTGTTTTTGACAGATTCTGTTTTTGTTCTGTTGATTGCTTATTTTGATCAAACTATGGTTAGTATCGGGGGGTACTAGCCATGGAAAAGTGATAATACAGTAATATAACATCAATCTAAATAGAAATCAAGTTTACTACAGTACCTAAAGAGTTGGTAGTTTGTTTTCTTATGCTAATGTTATCACGAGTTTCTCTTTAAGTTTTGTGTTGTGAAGTTTTCAAGTTTTGGGTGATGTTCTCATGGACAATGGGATAAAGAGTGGAAAGAGCTTAATCTTGGGGATTCCCAAGGCATCCCAAGCCAAATTCAAGGACACCAAAAAGCCTAAGCTTGGGGATGCCCCGGGAAGGCATCCCCTCTTTCGTTTTCAAATCCATCGGTAACGTTACTTGGAGCTATATTTTTATTCACCACATGATATGTGTTTTGCTTGGAGCGTCGTGTATTATAGGAGTCTTTTCTTTTTGTTTTGTCGCAATCATCCTTGCTGCACACCTTTTTGAAAGAGACATGCACTCATCGTGAATTTTCTAGAATACTCAATGAGCTTCACTTATATCTTTTGAGTTAGGCAATTTAGCTCGCATGTGCTTCACTTACATCTTTTGAGCTAGATAATTTTGCTCTAGTGTTTCACTTAGATCTTTTGAGAGCACGGCGGTGTCATATTTTGAAGAAATAAATACTCTCGATCTTCACTTATATATTTTTGAGAGTGCTCTCTCTGAGTAACCTGGTAATTGGCTTGTGTTATAAAAGCAGTCCTAAAGATGATAGGCATCCAAAGAGGATATAATAAAAACTTCCATAATTCAAGTGCATTGATTAGTTAGAGAAGTTTGATTCCTCACAATTAGTTTTGATATATGGATTTGGTGATATTAGAGTTATGTTAGTAGGGTGTTGTGAATCTAGAAATACTTGCGTTGAAGTTAGTGATTCCCGTAGCATAAACGTATGGTGAACCGCTATGTTAGGAAGTCAGAGCATAATTGATTTATTGGTTGTCATCCTTTGTGTGGCGGTCGGGATCGCGCGATGGTTAACACCTACCAACCCGTCCCCTAGGAATATGCGTTTAGCACTTTGTTTCGATTACTAATAAAACTTCCGCAATAAGTATATGAGTTCTTCATGACTAATGTGAGTCCATGGTATAGATGCACTTTCACCTTCCACCACTGCTAGCCTCTGTAGTGCCGCACAACTTTCGCCGGTGCACAAACCCACCATATACCTTTCTCAAAACAGCCACCATACCTACCTATTATGGCATTTTCATAGCCATTTCGAGATATATTGCCATGCAACTCGCACCATCTCATGACTTGTGCAGTCACTTTCATATTGCCATTGCATGATCGTAAGATAGCTAACGAGATGTTTCAACATCATATGCTAAGCTAGATCGTTGCACATCCCGGTACACTGCCGGAGCCATTTCCTATAGAGTCATCGTTGTTCTAAGTATTGAGTTGTGAGTAAATAAAAGTGTGATGATCATCATTATTAGAGCATTGTCTCATGTGAGGAATAAAAAAAGAGGCCATAGATGGCCACCAAAAAAATGAAAAGAGGCCAAAGAGCCCAAACGTAAAAAAGAGAAAAAGAGATAAGGAACAATGCAACTATATTTGTCCACACTTGTGCTTCAAAATAGCACCATGTTCTTCATGATAGAGAGTCTCTTGTTCTGACACTTCCATATACTAGTGGGAATTTTCATTGTATAACTTGGCTTGTATATTCCATTGATGGGATTCCTCAAATTGCCCTAGGTCTTCTTGAGCAAGCAAGTTGGGTGCACACCCACTAGTTCTCCTTTTGAGCTTTCACACACTTATAGCTCTAAGTGCATCCGTTGCATGGTAATCCCTACTCATTAACATTGATATCTATTGATGGGCATCTCCATAGCCCATTGATACGTCTCCAACGTATCTATAATTTTTGATGGTTTCATGCTATTATCTTGTCAAACTCTGGATGTTTTGTATGCCTTTTATATGTTTTTTGGGACTAACTTATTAACTCATTGCCAAGTGCCAGTTCCTGTTTTTTCCGTGTTTTTGACCCTTTTCAGAGGAGGATTTTGAGAGGAGTCCAAACGGAACGAAACTTCCAAAAAGATTTTTTCCGAAACAGAAGACGATCGGGGGACTTGAGAACCAAGGCAGGGGGACACCAGGGACCCCAAAAGCCCCCTAGCCGCGGCCAGGGGGCCCGCGCCTCCCAGGCTTGTGGGCTCTCTGGGCCTCCTCTACCCTAGGTCTTTCGCCTACATATTCCCAAAAATTCCAGAAAAAATCAGGAGATCATTGAAAGTACTTTTCCGCCGCCGCAAGCTTCTGTCTCCGCAAGATCCCATGTGGGGCACATTCTTGTGCCTTGCCGGACGGGGGATTCGGATACGGAGGGCTTCTTCATCAACACCATGACATCTCTGATGATGCGTGAGTAGTTCACCATAGACCTACGGGTCCATAGCTAGTAGCTAGATGGCTTCTTCTCTCTCTTGGATCTTCAATACAAAGTTCTCCATGATCTTCATGGAGATCTATCTGATGTAATATTCTTTTGCGGTGTGTTTGTCGAGATCCGATGAATTGTGGATTTATGATCATATTATCTATGAATCTTATTTGAGTTTCTTCTGATCTCTTATATGCATGATTTCATATCCTTGTAATTCTCTTCGAGTTGTGGGTTTTGTTTGGCCAATTTGATCTATGATTCTGGAAATGGGAGAAGTGCTTGGTTTTGGGTTCATACCATGCGGTGACCTCACCCAGTGACAGAAGGGGTAGCGAGGCACGCATCGTGTTGTTGCCATCAAGGGTAAAAAGATGGGGGTTTCATCATTGGTTTGAGTTTATCCCTCTACATCATGTCATCTTGCTTAAGGTGTTACTCTGTTCGTCATGAACTCAATACACTAGATGCATGCTGGATAGCGGTTGATGTGTGGAGTAATAATAGTAGATGCAGAAAGTATCGGTCTACTTGTCTCGGACATGATGCATATATGTATGATCATTGCCTTAGATATCATCATGACTTTGCGCGGTTCTATCAATTGCTTGACAGTAATTTGTTGACCCACCATAATATTTGCTATTTTGAAAGAAGCCTCTAGTGAAAACTATGGCCCCGGGATCTACTTCACACCATATTTTCAGCCTTACTCTTTTACTTCGTTGCACTTTCCGCCTTCAGATCTCACTTTGCAATCAATCTTGAAGGGATTGACAACCCCTTTATAGCATTGGGTGCAAGCTCTTTTGTGTTTGCGCGGGTACTCTGGACTTGACGAGATTCTCCTACTGGATTGATACCTTGGTTCTCAAACTGAGGGAAATAGTTACTGCTCGTGTGCTGCATCACCCTTTCCTCTTCAAGGGAAAAACCAACGCAAGCAAGTCTCCGTCAACGTGTCAATTTCTGGCGCTGTTGTTTGAGAAGTAGCACCCATTAATATGCCAAGTCAATGTGACCATCTCCTCCTTTCTGCCCCACAACCTCCACCACACTCTATTCCACCTATAGTGCTATATCCATGGCTTACGCTCATGTATTGCGTGAGAGTTGAATTTTTTTGAGAAAGTAAGAGTGCGAAAACAATTCTTGGCCAATACCGGGGTTGTGCATGATTTAAATTCGTTGTGTGGGGATGATGCATCATAACCAGACTATATGATTTTGTAGGGATAACTTTCTTTGGCCTTGTTATTTCAAAAGTTCATGATCACTTTGCTAGTATGGTTGAAGTATTATTGTTTTCATGTCAATAGTAAACTATTGTTTTGAATCTTACGGATCTGAACATTCATGCCACAAGAAAGAAGTTACAAAGGACAAATATGTTAGGTAGCATTCCACATCAAAAGTTCAGTCTTTATCACTTCCCTACTCGAGGACGAGCAGGAGTTAAGCTTGGGGATGCTTGATACGTCTCCAACGTATCTATAATTTTTGATGGTTCCATGCTATTATTTTGTCAACTTTGGATGTTTTGTATGCATGAACATGCTATTTTATATATTTTTTGGGACGAACCTATTAACTCAGTGCCAAGTGCGAGTTTATGTTTTTTTTCGTGTTTTTGACCTTTTTCAGAGAAGAATATTAAACGGAATCCAAACGGAATAAAACCTGCGGAATGATTTTTTCCATAACAGAAGATATGCAGGGGACTTGAGGACCAAGGCAAAGGACCCCGGGGGAGGTCACAAGCCCCCTAGCCGCAGCCTGGGGAGGGTCGTGCCTAGCAGGCTTGTGGGGCCCCCGTGGCTCCTTTGCCCTACTTCTTCCGCCTATAAATTCTCTAAAAATCCAAAACCACCAAAGAGAGCCACGAAAATACTTTTCCGCCGCCGCAAGCTTCTGTCTCCGCAATATCCCATCTGGGGACCGTTCTGGTGCCCTGCTGGAGGGGGATTCGGACACGGAGGGCTTCTTCATCAACACCATTGCCTCTCCGATGATGCGTGAGTAGTTCACCACAGACCTTCGGGTCCATAGCTAGTAGCTAGATGGCTTCTTCTCTCTCTTGGATCTTCAATACAAAGTTCTCATTGATTTGCATGGAGATCTATTCGATGTAACCTTCTTTTGCAGTGTGTTTGTCGAGATCTGATGAATTGTGGATTTATGATCAGATTATCTATGAATATTATTTGAGTCTCCTTCGGTCTCTTATATGCATGATTTCGTATCCTTGTAATTCTCTTCGAGTTATGGGTTTCGTTTGGCCAACTTGATCTATAATTCTTGCAATGGGAGAAGTGCTTGGTTTTGGGTTCATACCGTGCGGTGTCCTCACCTAGTGACAGAAGGGGTAGTGAGGCACGCATCGTGTTGTTGCCATCAAGGGTAAAAAGATGGGGTTTATATCATATTGCATGAATTTATCCCTCTACATCATGTCATCTTACTTAAGGCGTTACTCCTTTTGTTATTAACTCAATACACTAGATGCATGCTCGATAGCGGTCGATGTGTGGAGTAATAGTAGTAGACGCAGACAGTATCGGTCTACTTGTCTCGGACGTGATGCTTAGATGTATGATCAATGCCTTAGATATCATCATGACTTTGCGCGATTCTATCAATTGCTCGACAGTAATTCGTTCACCCACCGTAATACTTGCTATCATGAGAGAAGCCTCTAGTGAATACTATGGCCCCTAGGTCTTCTTCACATCATATTTTTAGATCTACACTTTTACGCTTCGTGTTGTTGCCATCAAGGGTAAAAAGATGGGGTTTTCATCATTGGTTTGATATTATCCCTCTACATCATGTCATCTTGCTTAAGACGTTACTCTGTTCGTCATGAACTCAATACACTAGATGCATGCTGGATAGCGGTCGATGTGTGGAGTAATAGTAGTAGATGCAGAAAGTATCGATCTACTTGTCTCGGACGTGATGCCTATATGTATGATCATTGCCTTAGATATCGTCATGACTTTGCGCGGTTCTATCAATTGCTCGACAGTTATTTGTTCACCCACCGTAATATTTGCTATTTTGAGAGAAGCCTCTAGTGAACACTATGGCCCCCGGGTCTACTTCACACCTTATTTTCAGCCTTACTCTTTTACTTTGTTGCACTTTCCGCCTTCAGATCTCACTTTGCAATCAATCCTGAAGGGATTGACAACCCCTTTATAGCGTTGGGTGCAAGCTCTTTTGTGTTTGCCATGTATCATCTCATACATCCAATATATCATATCATGTCTTTGGCCATATCACCTCAAAAAACACAAAAGAGCTTGCACCCAACGCTTTAAAGGGGTTGTCAATCCCTTCAAGATTGTTTGCAAAGTGAGATCTCAAGGCGGAAAGTGCAACGAAGTAAAAAGTGTAAGGCTGAAAATATGGTGTGGAGTAGACCCGGGGGCCATAGTGTTCACTAGAGGCTTCTCTCAAAATAGCAAATATCACGGTGGGTAAACAAATTACTGTCGAGCAATTGATAGAACCGCGCAAAGTCATGATGATAACTAAGGCAATGATCGTACATATGGGCATCACGTCCGAGACAAGTACACCGATACTTTCTGCATCTACTACTATTACTCCACACATCAACCGCTATCCAGTATGCATCTAATGTATTGAGTTCATGATGAACAGAGTAACGCCTTAAGCAAGATGACATAATGTAGAGGGATAAACTCAAACCAATGATGAAAACCCCATCTTTTTACCCTTGATGGCAACAACATGATGCGTGCCTCGGTACCCCTTCTGTCATTGGGTGAGGTCACCGCACGGTATGAACCCAAAACCAAGCACTTCTCCCATTGCAAGAATCGTAGATCTACTTGGCCAAACAAAACCCACATCTCGAAGAGAATTACAAGGATATGAAATCATGCATAAGAGAGATCAGAAGAAACTCAAATAAGATTCATAGATAATCTGATCATAAATCCACAATTCATCGGATCTCGACAAACACACCGCAAAATAAGATTACATCGGACAGATCTCCATGAAGATCATGGAGAACTTTGTATTGAAGATCCAAGAGAGAGAAGAAGCCATCTAGCTACAAGCTATGGACCCGTAGGTCTATGGTGAACTACTCACGTATCACCGGAGAGGTCATGGTGTTGATGAAGAAGCCCTCCTTATCCAAATCCCCCCTCCGGCAGGGCACCAGAACGTGCCCCAGATGGGATCTTGCGGAGATAGAACCTGCGGCGCCGGAAAAGTACTTTCGATGATCTCCTGATTTTTTATGGATTTTTAGGGAATATATAGGCGCAGAACCTAGGGCAATGGAGCCTCTAGGATCCCACAAGCCAGGGGGCCACGGGCCCCCCTGGCCGCGCCATGAGGGCTTGTGGGGTCCCTGGTGGCCCCCTGCCCTGATTCTCCGGCTCCCCGATCTTTTTATGTTCCGAAAAAAATCTTTTTGGCAGTTTCATTCCGTTTGGACTCCATTCAATATCCTCCTCTGAAAGGGTCAAAAACATGGAAAAACAGGAACTGGCACTTGGCACTGAGTTAATAAGTTAGTCCCAAAAAATATTTAAAAGGCATGCAAAACATCCAAAGTTTGACAAGATAATAACATGAAACCATCAAAAATTATAGATACGTTGGAGATGTATCAAGCATCCCCAAGCTTAACTCCTGGTCGTCCTCGAGTAGGGAAGTGATAAGGACTGAATTTTTTATGTGGAATGCTACCTAGCATAGTTGTCCTTTGCAACTTCTTTCACGTGACATGAATGTTCAGATCCGTAAGATTCGAAACAATACTTTGTTATTGACATGAAAACAATAATAATTCAAGCAAACTAGCAAGGTAATCATGAACTTTCAAAATAACCAGGCCAAAGAAAGTTATCCCTACAAAATCATATAGTCCGGCTATGCTCCATCATCCTCACACAACTAATGTAAATCATGCACAACCCCGGTATTGGCCAAGTAATTGTTTTCGCACTCTTACTTTCTCAAACTTTTTATAACTATCACGCAATACATGAGCGCGGGCCATGGATATAGCACTATAGGTGGAATAGAGTGTGGTGGTGGTTGTGAGACAAAAAGGAGGAGATATCAATGTGAATGAGTAGGGATTGCCATACAAGAGATGCACTAGAGCTATAAGTATGTGAAAGCTCAAAAGGAGAACTAGTGGGTGTGCATCCAAATTGCTTGCTCACGAAAACCTAGGGCAAATTGAGGAAGCCCATCATTGGAATATACAAGCCAAGTAATATAATGAAGATTCCCACTAGTATATGGTAGTGACAAAGCAAGAAGCTCTCAATCATGACGAACACGGTGCTATTATGAAGCACAAGTGTGGAAAAAGATAGTAGCATTGTCCCTTCTCTCTTTTTCTCTCTCTTTTTTTGGGCACTTGGGCCTCTTTTTTCTCTTTTATCCTTTTTATTATTTGGGCTCTTTGGCCTCTTTTTTTATTTCCTCACATGGGACAATGCTCTAATAATGATGATCATCACACTTTTATTTACTCACAGCTCAAAGCTTAGAACGATGATGACTCTATAGGAAATGCCTCCGGAAGTGTACCGGGATGTGCAATGATCTAGCAAGGCGTATGACGTTGAAAACATCTCGCTAGCTATCTTACGATCATGCAATGGCAATATGAGAGTGACGGCACAAGTCATGAGACGGAACAATGGGAGTTGCATGGCAATATATCTCGGGATGGCTATGAAACTGCCATAGTAGGTAGGTATGGTGGCTGTTTTGAGGAAGGCATATGGTGGGTTTGTGTACCGGAGAAAGTTGCGCGGCACTAGAGAGGCTAGAAAAGGTGGAAGGTGAAAGTGCATCTATACCATGGACTCACATTAGTCATGAAGAACTGGCATACTTGTTGCGAAAGTTTTTATTAGTAATCGAAACAAAGTGCTAAACGCATACTCCTAGGGGAAGGGTTGGTAGGTGTTAACCATCGCGCGATCCCGACCTCAACACAAAGGATGACAATCAATAGATCAATCATGCTCCGACTTCCTAACATAGCGGTTCACCATACGTGCATGCTACGGGAATCACTAACTTCAAAACAAGTATTTCTAGATTCACAACATCCTACTAACATAGCTCTTTATATTACCAAATCCACGTCTCAAAACTAATTGAGAGGAATCAAAACTTCTCTTTCTACTCAATGCACATGAAGATGGAGGTTTTTGCATCCTCTTTGGGTACCTATCACCTTTGGGACTACTTTCATAGCATAAGCCAACTACCATGTCACGCACCGCCGTGCTCTAAAAGATATAAGTGAAACACATAGAGCAAATTATTTAGCTCAAAAGATATAAGTGAAGCACTATGAGCATTCTAGCAAAATCATGATGAGTGCATGTCTCTCTCTAAAGGTGTGCAACAAGGATGATTGTGACACAACAAAAAGAAAAGACTCCTACGATACAAGACGCTCCAAGCAAAACACATATCATGTGGTGAATAAAAATATAGCTCCAAGTAATGTTACCGATGGATTGAAGACGAAAGAGGGGATGCCTTTCCGGGGCATCCCCAAGCTTAGGCTTTTTGGCGTCCTTGAATTTGGCTTGGGATGACTTGGGCATTCCCAAGCTTGAGATCTTTCCACTCCTTATCTCTTTGTCCATGAGAACATCACCCAAAACTTGAAAACTTCACAACACAAAACTTAAACAGAAACTCGTGATAACATTAGCACAAGAAAACAAACTACCACCTCTTTTGGTACTGTAGCAAACTTGAATTCTATCTATATTGGTGTTGGGCTACTGTATTCTCACTTTTCCATGGCTAGTACCCCCGATACTAACCATAGTTTCATCAAAACAAGCAACCAACTCAACAAAAACAGAATCTGTCAAAAACAAACCAGTCTATAGCAATCTGTATACTTCGTTTACTTCTCGTACCTCAAAAATTCTGAAAAATTACGAATGCCTGGGAAAAAGTCATATAAACCAGCAGCAAAAAGAATCAACTCAAAATCTCTTTCTGAATAAAAATGAAAAATCATCTCATGAGCGAAAAGTTTCTGTCTTTTTCCAGGAGAATCAAACAACCATCACCAAGACTAGTCATAAAGGTTTTGCTTGGCTCAAACACAAAAAGAAACACAAAAAACAGAATCACAACAGAATCATGATGGTGTGGATGCAACAAAACAGAAATAAAAAGATAAATTCATTGGGTTGCCTGCCAACAAGCGCTATTGTTTAACGCCCTTAGCTAGGCATAAAAGCGATAGAATCATGTATCATCGTCTTTGGTGCTCAACCCATAAGTGGCGTGATCACTTACCATCTTGAGGTTTTCATATTTCTTGCTAGATGATTCACCACTATTTTTGGGAACAAAAGAAGACTTGGTGACCTTATTGTGGGCAAAGTTTGGAGTATTCTGTACAGCGGCAAAAGTGGAACCCAAGTTGGTTATAACGTCCTCTAGTTTGAAAATCCTAGCGGAATCATGACCTAGCTTTTCGTTAACTATGGGTTACTTCTCCTTTAAGTTTTTCAAAACCATTCCCACCTTGGATCCGTACTGAGTGATTTGATTGTGGATCTTTTTATCCGAATTCTCAATGAGCTCTACCGTAGCAACTTTATTTTCAATGGCGTCCAGCCTACGCATCACATGTTCGAGAGTTAAGGTAGTTCCATTAACCATGAGTGGGGGTGAGCCTACCAAATTTATTACAGCGCCGTAAAAATCAACGGTATGGCTACCCAAGAAATTTTCACCTACGATGGTGTCAAGAATATACCTATTCCAAGGAGAAACACCCACATAAAAACTACGAAGCAGGACGGTAGTGGATTACTTATGAGTAGATCTACTCTAAGCATTGCAAATCCTATACCAAGCGTCCTTTAAGTTTTCTTCCTCAACTTGTTTGAAATTGAGAACTTCGCTCTCGGGAGTATCGTTCGAAGTGGTGGATCTAGCCATGAGGACAGGTAGACTATCCCACACAGACGAACAGAAAACAAGCGAGAAAAAGGGCGAGCGAAAAGGCAAACGAAAAAGGCAAATTGTGAAGTGGGGGAGAGGAAAACGAGAGGCAACTAGCAAACAAACTAAATGCAAGAGATGAGTTTGTGACACCTACTTGGATGAGTTCTTGACTTGATCCTCCCCGGCAAAAGCGCCAGAAATTCTTGTGCTACGGCAACAAAAGTCCTTCCCCGACAATGGTGCCAGAGATCCTTCTGTCGTCTCTTGAGCTTGCGTTGGTTTTTCCCTTGAAGAGGAAAGGGTGATGCAGCACAGGAGCAGTAAGTATTTCCCTCAGTTTGAGAACCAAGGTATCAATCCAGCAGGAGAATCTCGTCAAGTCCAGAGTACATGCGCAAACACAAAAGAGCTTGCACCCAACGCTTTAAAGGGGTTGTCAATCCCTTCAAGATTGTTTGCAAAGTGAGATCTGAAGGTGGAAAGTGCAACGAAGTAAAAAGTGTAAGGCTGAAAATATGGTGTGGAGTAGACCAGAGGGCCATAGTGTTCACTAGAGGCTTCTCTCAAAATAGCAAATATCACGGTGGGTAAACAAATTACTGTCGAGCAATTGATAGAACCGCGCAAAGTCATGACGATATCTAAGGCAATGATCATACATATAGGCATCACGTCCGAGACAAGTAGACCGATACTTTCTGCATCTACTACTATTACTCCACACATCGATCGCTATACAGCATTCATCTAGTGTATTGAGTTCATGACGAACAGAGTAACGCCTTAAGCAAGATGACATGATGTAGAGGGATAGACTCAAACCAATGATGAAAACCCCATATTTTTACCCTTGATGGAAACAACACGATGCGTGCCTTGCTACCCCTTCTGTCATTGGGTGAGGTCACCGCACGGTATGAACCCAAAACCAAGCACTTCTCCCATTGCAAGAATCATAGATCTAGTTGGCCAAACAAAACCCACAGCTCGAAGAGAATTACAAGGATATGAAATCATGCATAAGAGAGATCAGAAGAAACTCAAATAAGATTCATAGATAATCTGATCATCAAGCCACAATTCATTGGATCTCGACAAACACAACGCAAAATAAGATTACATCGGATAGATCTCCATGAAGATCATGGAGAACTTTGTATTGAAGATCCAAGAGAGAGAAGAAGCCATCCTACCAGCTATGGACCCGTAGGTCTATGGTGAACTACTCACGCATCATCGGAGAGGTCATGGTGTTGATGAAGAAGCCCTCCGTATCCGAATCCCCCTCCGGCAGGGCACCAGTACATGCCCGAGATGGGATCTTGCAGAGACAGAAGCTTGCGGCGGCGGAAAAGTACTTTCGATGATCTCCTGATTTTTTATGGATTTTTAGGGAATATATAGGCGCAAAACCTAGGGCAACGAAGCCTCAGAGAGCCCACGACCCAGGGGGGCGCAGGCCCCCCTGGCCGCACCATGAGGGCTTGTGGGGTCCCTGGTGGACCGCTGCCCTGATTCTCCAGCTCCCCGATCTTTTTCTGTTCCGGAAAAAATATTTTTGGCAGTTTCATTCCATTTGGACTCCGTTCAAAATCCTCCTCTGAAAGGGGTCAAAAACATGGAAAAAACAGGAACTGGCACTTGGCACTGAGTTAATAAGTTAGTCCCAAAAAATATATAAAAGGCATGCAAAACATCCAAAGTTTGACAAGATAATAGCATGAAACCATAAAAAATTATAGATACGTTGGAGACGTATCACTTCCCTTGTGGGAAGGTGGACTACTTTGGGAGGACTCCTCCTTCCCTTCCTTTTAAAGGAATTTTCCTTTTATCTCTTCTCCTAGCCGCATGGGCCCTTAGGGGAGGCTTTGGCCAGCCCACTAGGGGCTAGTATACCTCCTCTCACAGCCCATGAAGCCTTTGGGTCGTCACACCCCTCACGATGGTCCCCGGTACCCTCACGGCACTCCCGGTATACTACCGATAAGCTCAAAACCTTTCCGGTGACCAAAACAGGACTTCCTATATATCAATCTTCACCTCTGGACCATTCCGGAGCTCCTAGTGACATCTAGGATCTCATCCGGCACTCCAAATAACCTTCTGTAACCAACACATCTAACTCAACTATACCGAAACGTCACCGAACCTGAAGTGTGCAGACCCAGCGGGTTCGGTAACTGTGCAGACATGACCTGAGACACTCCCCGGTCAATAACTAATAGCGGGACCTTGATGTCCATATTGGCTCCTACATATTTTACGAATATCTCTATCGATTGAACATCTATGTCAAGGATTCAGTTAATCCCATATGATGTTCCCTTTGTCCTTCGGTATATTACTTGCCCGAGATTCGATCGTCGGTATCTCCATACCTAGTTCAATCTTGTTACCGGCAAGTTTCTTTACTCGTTCCGTAATACAAGATCCCGTGACTAACTCCTTATTCACATTGCTTGCAAGGCTTGTTGTGATGTTGTATTACTGAGTGGCCCCGAGATACCTCTCTGTCACATGGAGTGACAAATCCCAGTCTTGATCCATGCCAACCCAACAGACACCTTCGGAGATACATGTAGAGCACCTTTATAATCACCCAGTTACGTTGCGACGTTTCATACACACAAGGTATTCCTCGGTGTCCGGGAGTTGCATGATCTCATGGTCGTAGGAACAGATACATTGACATGCAGAAAACAATAGCAATAAACTGACACGATCATATGCTACGTTTATAGTTTGGGTCTTGTCCATCACATCATTCTCCTAATGATGTGATCCCATTATCAAGTGACAACACTTGTCTATGGCCAGAAAACTTTGACCATCTTTGATCAACGAGCTAGTCAACTGGAGGCTCACTAGGGACAGTGTGTTGTGTATGTATCCACACATGTATTTGAGTTTCCAATCAATACAATTCTAGCATGGATAATAAACGATTATCATGAACAAGGAAATATAATAATAATAAATTTATTATTGCATCTAGGTCATATTTCCAACAGTTCACTATCTTTAGTTATGGATATGGAACACTAAACACCAAAAAAATTAGTGTTACTTGCTACTCATGGAGATGGGGAACCTCCTAAAACCCTCGATGCTCGTTATGTGAAAAATATTATGCACTACTTTGATAATCCTGAGAAAACCCCATTCAACATGATAATGGGAGACACGTTGGATCAACGTGAATACTTTAGGGATTATCACTTGACACAAAAAGGGAAATTTTTATGGGATCAAATTGATATTTTGCATTGGTATGCTTGGAATTTATGCGAGGGATATGATTTTACTTGTTGCTCTAGGATGAATGCTCCACACCTTCCATTTTCATGCAAATTTAATGATAATGAAACCTTGACTTCTTATGCTAATGGTATATATGATTACTACGATGTGGAACGAATAGAAAAATTTGTTGCTTTTATGTGTGCTTATGAAATTGAATCTTTGTTTGAAAAGTTTGAGGATTTTGATGATTCAGTTTATAGACCTGGAAATTTTGTTATCCTTAAATATTGCTATGATAATTATAAATACAATTCCGATATTTATGCGCTTATTGAGAAAGACTCCGCTGTCCAAGAAGAGACTAATATTTTGCAGGAGTCTATGGAAGAAGGAATTGATGAAATGTGAGCTCATTGGATGAAAAAGATGATGATGAGAGTGAAGAACAAAAGGAGTAAGAGAGAATTGATCACCCGTTCCCACCTTCTAATGAGAGTAACTCGTCAACTCATACATTGTTTAACGTCCATTCATTCTTATCGAAGTATGAATGCTATGATAATTGATATGATCCCGTTGATTCGTTTGAAATATCCCTTTTTGATGATGCTTGCTATGCTTGTGGCCAAGATGCCAATATGAAATTGTAGATGAACTTGCTATTATTCCTTATATTAAGAATGAAATTGTTGCTATTGCACCCACACATGATAGTCCTGTTATCTTTTTGAATTCCCCAAACTACACTATATCGGAGAAGTTTGCACTTGTTAAGGATTATATTGATGGGTTGCCTTTTACCACTACACATGATGATTTTGATGAATATAACATACATATGCTTCTTGCTCCTACTTGCAATTATTATGAGATAGGAATTACATCTCCGTCTCTCTATGTTTCCAACATGATAAAATTGCAAGAATCTGCTTATGCTATGAATTGGCCTTCACTTGATGTGCATGAATTGTTCTTGTATGACATGCCGATGCATAGGATGAGAGTTATACTTCATAATTGCTTGATATATGTTCCTTTATGCTCACTACTAAATGCCAAATCATTGATAATCAAAATTGGCTTTGATATACCTTCGGATCCGGGTGGATCCATTACTTAAGCACTTTATGCCTAGCTTAATGGCTTTAAAGAAAGCGCTGCCAGGGAGACAACCTGGAATTTTTAGAGAGTCATTTAATTCTGTTGATGCTTTTATAAAGTTTTAAAACAAAAAATATATAGAGGGGAACTTAAAACTTCACAAAAATAGAAGCGATTGAAAGGTGATGCATTGGTGAAGTGAGGGTCGACCTTGAACACTTGTGTTCATGCTCATGGAAACAATGTAGAATTTTTAATGAAGATTCTCAAAAAAATAATTATCCCCTTGTACAAATCAATTATATTATAAAAATAATGTGCCAAAGTTTGCCTTTAGGATGGGTAGATTGCTTGTTGGTATGTGCGGTGCATAAACAGAAACTTTGGATGTAGCGTGTGAATTTTCATTATTTACTGGAAGGTAAAAAGGTTCTGAAACTTATTTCACAGTCTTTCTATGCATATTTTTTATTTCGTCCTAATTTTCCAGAATTTTTGGAGTTCCAGAAGTATGGTAGATGTAAATATTGCTACAAATTGTCCTGCTTAAGACAGATTCTGTTTGTTTTGCATTGTTTGCTTTGTTTTGATGAAACTATCGATTTTTATCGGTGGTATGAGCCATGGAAAAGTTATATTGCAGTGGCTACAATGTAAAAGAACTATGAATTGGTTTGCAACAGTATTTAGAGTAGTGATTTGCTTTATTATACTAACGGATCTTACCGAGCTTTCTGGTGAGTTTCGTGTGGATGAAGTGATCAAAGATCGAAGAAGTCTCGATATGAGGAGAAGGAGGAGAGGCAAGAGCTCAATCTTGGGGATTACCAAGGCACCCCAAGTAAGTATTCAAGGATACTCAAGCGTCTAAGCTTGGGGATGCCCCGGAAGGCATCCCATCTTTCTTTAACAAGTATCGGTATGTTTTCGTCTTTGCTTCGTTCATGTGATATGTGCAAATCTTGGAGCGTATTTTGCATTTAGTTTTCATTTTTTTTCTTTTATGCACCATGCTAGTATGAGATATTCCATGGTTGATTTATAGAATGCTCATTGCACTTCACTTATATCTTTTGTGTATGGCTTTATAGAATGTTTCACGTGCCTCACTTATATCACTTGAAGTTTGGATTGTCTGTTTATCTTCACACAGAAAACCATTATTTGTAGAATGCTCTATTGCTTCACTTATACTTGTTAGAGCATGATCTTTTGTATAAATAATTAAACCTCATGCTTCACTTATACCTATTTAGAGAGTCAACAGGAATTAGTCATTTGCATGGTTCGTCATAAAATCCTACAAAAAACTTATGGATCAATGAATATGATATGTTTGATTCGTTGCAATAGTTTTGCGATATAGAGATGGAATATGTGGGAGGCAATAGTAAAAGGTTGTGGTTAGTAAGAATATTGGTGTTAGGGTTTGTGATTCTTGAAGCATGCACGTATAGTCTCTCGTTATGCCGGGAAGTTGGAGCACAATTTATCCTTGATTGTCTATCTTTGTTTGAAGGTCGGGGGCGCGCGATGGTTAACTCCTACCAACCTCACCGCTAGGGGCATGCATAGCAGTACTTTGATTCGAGGGCTAATAAACTTTTGCAATAAGTATATGAGTTCTTTATGACTAATGCGATTCCATGGATTGTACGCACTCTTACCTTTCCGCAATTTGCTAGCCTCTACGGTACCGTGCATTGCCCTTTCTCACCTCGAGACGTGGTTCAAACCTCACTGGTGCATCTAAACCCCGTGATATGATACGCTCTATCACACATAAGCCTTATTATATCTTCCTCAAAACAGCCACCATACCTACCTATTATGGCCTTTCCATAGCCATTCCGAGATATATTGCCATGCAATTTCCACCGCCTCCGTTTGACTTGAGCATTCATATTCGTATTGCTTTGCATGATCATATAGCTGGCATAGTAGTTGTGGCTCAGCCATCATGCATCATTTTTATACATGTTACGCTAGATCATTGCACATCCTCGTAATTGCCACAAGCATTCATGTAGAGTCATATTTTGTTCTAGGTATCAAGTTGTAATTTTTATTTCTTTTGAGTTATAAGTAAATAGAAGTGTGATGATCATAATTATTCATTATTAGAGCATGTCTGAGTGTGGAAAGGATGATGGAGACTATGATTCCCCCACAAGTCAGGATGAGACTCCGGACAATGAGAGAAAAAATAAAAAGAAAAATAGAAAAATAGAAAAGAAAGAAAGAAAGAAAAAAAGAAAAGAAAAAGAAAGAAGGGGCATGCTAGTTCCACACTTGTGCTTCAAAGTAGCACCATGTTTTTCATATGGAGAGTCTCCTATGTTGTCACTTTCATATACCGGTGGGAATTTTTCATTATAGGATTAGACGCACACCCACTTAGTTTTCATATGGAGCTTTCATACACTTATAGCTCTTAGTGCATTCGTTGCATGGGAATCCCTACTCCTCACATTGATATCAATTGATGGGCATCTCCATAGCCCGTTGGTTATCCGCGTCGATGTGAGACTTTCTTACTTTTTGTCTTCTCTATATTTACCCCTATTATCATACTCTATTCCACCCATGGTGCTATATCCATGGCTTGCGCTCATGTATTCATGAGGGTTGAAAAAGTTGAAGCGCGTTAAAAAGTATGAACCAATTGCTTGGCTCACACCGGGATAGTACAAGATTTATACTTTGTGTTAAGAAGACAGAGCATGACAAGATTATATGACTTTGTAGGGATAGCTTCCTTTAGCATTGATATTTTGAAAGACATGATTGTTTATTGGGATGCCTGAGTATTGATGTCTTTATGTCAAATTATAGACTATTGCTTTGAATCACTTATGTCTTAATATTCATGCCATGATTAGATATATGATCAAGTTTATGCTAGGTAGCATTCCAC
Source organism: Hordeum vulgare subsp. vulgare (assembly GCF_904849725.1). Taxonomy (NCBI): domain Eukaryota; kingdom Viridiplantae; phylum Streptophyta; class Magnoliopsida; order Poales; family Poaceae; genus Hordeum; species Hordeum vulgare. The sequence goes on along the minus strand of NC_058518.1, from coordinate 382,345,082 downwards.
TTCATTTTTTTACCATTTATCTACTCGAGGACGAGCAGGAATTAAGCTTGGGGGTGCTGATACATCTCCGTTGTATCTATAATATTTGATTGTTTCATGCCAATATTATACAACTTTCACATACTTTTGGCAACTTTTTATATGATTTATGCGACTAACCTATTGATCTAGTGCCTAGTGCTAGTTCCTGTTTTTTGCATGTTTTTGTATCGCAGAAAATCCATATCAAACAAAGTCCAAACGTGATAAAAAATTACGAAGAATTATTTTGGAATTTATGTGATTTTTGGGAGGTGGAATCAACGCAAACGGAGGCCCATAGAGCCCACAACCCACCAGGGCGCGCCCTGGTGTCTTGTGCCCTCCTCTAATGTTGGTTGGAGCCCTATGGCGCAAGAAAGATAATTTATGGAAAAAATCGTGTAAAAATTTCAGCGCAACCGGAGTTACGGATCTTCAGGAATTTAAGAAATAGTGAAGGGCCAGACGTGGGAAGCGCGGAAGAGAAGAGAACAGAGAGGGAGATCCAATCTCGGAGGGGATCCCGCCCCTCCACCGCCATGGAGGCCATCGACCAAAGGGGGAACTCTACTCTCATCTAGGGGGAGGCCAAGGAAGAAGAAGAATGAGGGGGGCTCTCTCCCCCTCTCTCCCGGTGGCGCCGAAGTGCCGCCGAGGCTAGGATCGTGACGATGATCTACATCAACAACCTTGCTACCGTCAACACCAACTTTCTCCCCCTCTATGTAGCGGTGTAACAATCCTTCTCCCCGCTATAATCTCTACTTAAACATGGTGCTCAACTCCATATATTATTTCCCAATGACATTTGGGTATCCTTTGATGTTTGAGTAGATCCGTTTTGTCCTATGGGTTTATCGTGATCTTGGTTGGTATGATTGTATATTTTATTTATGGTGCTGTCCTACGGTGCCCTCTGTGCCGCGCAAACATGAGGGGCCTGATGGGTAACGTAGCACAAAATCAAAAAAAATCCTACGCATGTTCAGATCTTCCTATGGAGAGACCAGCAACGAGAGAGGGGTGAGTGCATCTTCATACCTTTGAAGATTGCTAAGCGGAAGCGTTGCTAGAACGCGGTTGATGGAGTCGTACTCGCAGCAATTCAGATCGCGATGTGATTCCGATCTAGTGCCGAACTACGGCACCTCCGCGTTCAGCACACGTGCAGCCCGGTGACGTCTCCCGCACCTTGATCCAGCAAGGAGGAGGGAGAGGTTGGGGAAGAACTCCAGCAGCACGACGGCGTGGTGTCGATGGAGAGACGAGGTCTCCCGGCAGGGCTTCGCCAAGCACCGACGGAGAGGAGGAGAAAGAAAGGCAGGGCTGCGCCGAGAGAGAGAGAAAACTGTGTGCAAAACAGCCCCGAAACCTCAACTATATATAGGGGGAGGGGGAGGGGCGCAGCCCTTAGGGTTCCCACCCCCAAGGGGTGCGGCAGCCCCAGATGAGAGAGGGGGCGGCGGCCAAGGCAGGGAGGAGGGGTGGTGCGCACCCCTGGTGGGCCTTAGGCCCACCTGGCTTAGGGTTTGCCCCCCCTTCCCTCTCCCCTGCGCATTGGGCTAAGTTGGGAGGCGCACCAGCCCACCTAGGGGCTGGTTCCCTCCCCTACTTGGCCCATCTTACCTCCTGGGTTCGTTGCCCCCCTTCGGTGGACCCCCGGGGCCACCTCCGGTGGTCCCGGTGGTCCCGGTACGTTACTCGTGATGCCCGAAACAATTCCGGTGTCCGAAACCATTCGTCCTATATATCAATCTTTACCTCCGGACCATTCCAAAGCTCCTCGTGATGTCCGGGATCTCATCCAGGACTCCGAACAACTTTTGGTAGCCTCGTATAACAATTCCCTATAACCCTAGCGTCATCGAACCTTAAGTGTGTAGACCCTACGGGTTCGGGAGATAGGCAGACATGACCGAGACACCTCTCCGGCCAATAACCATCAGCGGGGTCTGGATACCCATGGTGGCTCCCACTTGCTCCACGATGATCTCATCAGATGAACCACGATGTCAAGGATTCAATCAATCATGTATACAATTCCCTTTGTCTGTCGGTATAGAACTTGCCCGAGATTCGATCGTCGGTATACCTATACCTTGTTCAATCTCTTTACCGGTAAGTCTCTTTACTCGTTCCATAGCACGTCATCGTGTGACTAACTCCTTAGTCACATTGATCTCATGATGATGTTCTACCGAGTGGGCCCAGAGATACCTCTCCGTCACACGGAGTGACAAATCCCGGTCTCGATTCGTACCAACCCAACAGACACTTTTAGAGATACCCGTAGTGCACCTTTATAGTCACCCAGTTACGTTGTGACGTTTGATACACCCAAAGCACTCCTACGGTATCCGGGAGTTGCACAATCTCACGGTCGAAGGAAAAGATACTTGACATTAGAAAAGCTTTAGCATACGAACAATACGATCTAGTGCTATGCTTAGGATTGGGTCTTGTCCATCACATCATTCTCCCAATGATGTGATCCCGTTATCAATGACATCTAATGCCCATGACCAGGAAACCATGATCATCTATTGACTAACGAGCGAGCCAACTAGAGGCTTGCTAGGGACACATTGTGATCTATTTATTCACACATGTATTACTGTTTCCTGTTAATACAATTATACCATGAACAATAGACTATTATCATGAACAAGGAAATATGATAATAACCATTTTATTATTGCCTCTAGGGCATATTTCCAACAGTCTCCCACTTGCACTAGAGTCAATAATCTAGTTACATGGTGATGTATCGAACACCCATAGCATTATGGTGTTGATCATGTTTTGCTCGTGGAAGAGGTTTAGTCAACGGGTCTGCAATATTCAGATCCGTGTGTACTTTACAAATATCTATTACTCCACTCTAGACATGGTCCTGGATGGAGTTGTAGCGGCGTTTGATGTGCTTCGTCTTCCGGTGAAACCTGGGCTCCTTGGCTATGGCAATGTCCCCGGTGTTATCACACAAGAGTGCCATTGGATCCGACGTGCTTGGAACCACTCCAAGGTCGGTGATGAGCTCCTTCATCCAAATTCCTTCATGAGCCGCTTCTGAAGCAGCTATGTACTCCGCTCCACATGTAGATGCTGCCACGACTTCTTGCTTGCTGCTGCACCAGCTCACTACCCCACCATTCAAAACATATACGTATCCGGTCTGTGACTTAGAGTCATCCGGATCAGTGTCAACACTGGCGTCGGCGTAACCCTTTACGACGAGCTCTTCGTCACCTCCATAAACGAGAAACATTTCCTTAGTCATTTTCAGGTACTTAAGGATATTCTTGACCGTTGTCCAGTGTTCCATACCGGGATCACTTTGGTACCTTTCTACCAAACTTATGGCAAGGTTTATATCAGGTCTGGTACACAGCATGGCATACATAAGAGAGCCTACGGCTGAAGCGCAGGGGACAGAACTCATCTTCTCTCTATCTGTTGTCGTGGTCGGCGACTGGGTCTTACTCAATCTCATACCTTGCAAAACTGGTAAGAACCCTTTCTTTGAGTTTTCCATATTGAACTTCTTCAATATCTTGTCAAGGTATGTACTTTGTGAAAGACCTATGAGGCGTCTTGATCTATCTCTATAGATCTTGATGCCTAATATGTATGCAGCTTATCCAAGGTCCTTCATTGAAAAACTCTTGTTCAAATAGGCCTTTATGCTCTCCAACATCTCTATATTATTCCCCATCAATAATATGTCATCCACATACAGTATGAGGAAAGCTACAGAGCTCCCACTCACTTTCTTGTACAGACAGGCTTCTCCGTAAACCTGTATGAACCCAAACGCTTTAATCACCTCATTAAAGTGAATGTTCCAACTCCGAGATGCTTGCACCAGCCCATAGATGGAGCGCTGGAGCTTGCACACTTTGTTAGCACCCTTAGGGTCGACAAAACCTTCTGGTTGCATCATATACAACTCTTCCTTAAGGTTCCCGTTAAGGAATGCTGTTTTGACGTCCATTTGCCAAATTTCATAATCATAAAAGGCGGCAATTGCTAACATGATTCGGACTGATTTCAACTTCTCTACGGGAGAGAAAGTCTCTTCGTAGTCAACTCCTTGAATTTGTCGAAAACCCTTTGCGACAAGTCGAGCTTTATAAACGGTTACATTACCGTTTGCATCAGTCTTCTTCTTGAAGATCCATTTATTTTCTATGGCTCGCCGGTCATCGGGCAAGTCAACCAAAGTCCATACTTTGTTCTCATACATGGATCCTATCTCGGATTTCATAGCTTCAAGCCATTTGTTGGAATCCGGGCCCGCCATCGCTTCTTCATAGTTCGAAGGTTCACCGTTGTCTAACAACATGATTTCCATCACAGGGTTGTTGTACCATTCTGGTGCAGAGCGTGCCCTTGTGGACCTTCGCAGTTCAGTAGTAACTTGATCCGAAGCTTCATGATCATCATCATTAACTTACTCTTTAGTTGGTGTAGGCGCCACAGGAACAACTTCCTGCGCTGCGCTACTATCCTGTTCGAGAGGGGGTGTAATTACCTCATCAAGATCTACCTTCCTCCCACTTACTTCTTTCGAGAGAAACTCTTTCTCTAGAAAGGATCCGTTCTTGGCAACAAAGGTTTTACCTTCGGATCTAAGATAGAAGGTATACCCAATAGTTTCCTTAGGGTATCCTATGAATACGCATTTCTCCGCTTTGGGTTCGAGCTTTTCTAGTTGAAGTTTCTTCACATAAGCATCGCAGCCGCAAACTTTAAGAAACGACAACTTAGGTTTCTTGCCAAACCATAGTTCATACGGTGTCGTCTCAACGGATTTAGACGGTGCCCTATTTAAAGTGAATGCTGCAGTTTCTAATGCGTATCCCCAAAATGAGAGCGGTAAGTCGGTAAGAGACATCATAGATCGTACCATATCTAATAAAGTGCGATTACGACGTTCAGACACTCTGTTGCGTTGCGGTGTGCCAAGCGGTGTCAGTTGTGAAATGATTCCACACTTCCTTAGGTGTGTGCCAAACTCGTGACTCAAATATTCTCCTCCACGATGAGATCGTAGACATTTAATTTTTCTGTCACGTTGATTCTCAACCTCACTCTGAAATTCCCTGAACTTTTCAAACGTCTCAGATTTGTGTTTCATCAAGTAGATATACCCATACCTACTCAAATCATCGATGAGAGTGAGAACATAATGATAGCCACCGCGAGTTTCAACGTTCATTGGACCACACACATCAGTATGTATTATTTCCAATAAGTCGGTTGCTCTCTCCATTATTCCTGAGAATGGAGTCTTAGTCATCTTGCCCATGACGCACGGTTCGCATGTGTCAAATGATTCAAAGTCAAGAGACTCTAATAGTCCATCAGTATGGAGCTTCTTCATGCGCTTAACACCGATATGACCAAGGCGGCAGTGCCACAAGTATGTGGCACTATCATTATCAACTTTACATCTTTTGGTACTCACACTATGAATATGCATAACATCACGATCGAGATTCATCAAGAATAAACCATTCACCAGCGGAGCATGACCATAAAACATATCACTCATATAAATAGAACAACCATTATTCTCTGACTTAAATGAGTAGCCGTCTCGCATCAAGCAAGACCCTGATACAATGTTTATTCTTAAAGCTGGTACTAAATAACAAATATTAAGGTTTAAAACTAATCCCGACAGTAGATGTAGAGGTAGCGTGCCGACGGCGATCACATCGACCTTGGAACCATTCCCGACGCGCATCGTCACCTCGTCCTTGGCCAGTCTCCGCTTATTCCGCAGTTCCTGCTTTGAGTTGCAAATGTGAGCAACAGCACCGGTATCAAATACCCAGGAGCTACTACGAGCATTGGTAAGGTACACATCAATAACATGTATATCACATATACCTTTAACGTTGTCGGCCTTCTTGTCCGCTAAGTATTTGGGGCAGTTCCGCTTCCAGTGACCTTTTCCCTTGCAATAGAAGCACTGAGTCTCAGGCTTGGGTCCATTCTTTTTCTTCTTCCCGGCATCTGGCTTACCGGGCGCGGCAACAACTTTGCCATCTTTCTTGAAGTTCTTCTTACCCTTGCCTTCTTGAAACTAGTGGTCTTGTTTACCATCAATACTTGATGCTCTTTCTTGATTTCTACTTCTGCAGACTTGAGCATCGAGTACAACTCGGGAATGGTCTTCTCCATCCCTTGCATGTTGCAGTTAAGCACAAAGCCTTTGTAGCTTGGTGGGAGAGACTGGAGGATTCTGTCAATTATAGCATCATCCGGAAGTTCGACTCCAAGTGAAGTCAGACGACCGTGTAACCCAAACATTTTGAGTATGTGCTCACTGACACAACTGTTCTCCTCCATCTTACAACTAAAGAACTTGTCGGAGACTTCATATCTCTCGACACGGGCATGAGCTTGAAAAACTAGCTTCAGCTCTTGGAACATCTCATATGCTCCGTGTTGCTCAAAACGCCTTTGGAGCCCCGTTTCTAAACTGTATAACATGCCACACCTAACCAGAGAGTAGTCATCACTCCGCGTTTGCCAGATGTTCAGAATGTCCTGGGCTGCTGCGGGAGCGAGAGGGTCACCTAGCGGTGCATCAAGGACATAAGCCTTTTTAGCTGCTTCAAGGATGAGCTTCAAGTTGCGAACCTAGTCCGCATAGTTGCTACCATCATCTTTCAGCTTGTTTTTCTCTAGGAATGCGTTGAAATTGAGGTTGACGTTGGCCATCTACAATATTTATAAAGACAAAGCTTTTTAGACTAAGTTCATGACAATTAAGTTCATTTAATCATATTAAGTGTGAACTCACACTTAAATCAACATCCCTCTAGTCATCTAAGTGATACATGATCCATGTTGACTAACCCGTGTCCGATCATCACGTGAGACGGACTAGTCACCATGGTGAGCAACTTCATGCTGATCGTATTCAACCATACGACTCATGTTCGACCTTTCGGTCTCTTGTATTCGAGGTCATGTATGTACATGCTAAGCTCGTCGGGTCAACCTAGGTGTTTCGCATGTGTAAATCCGGCTTACACCCGTTGTATGCGAACGTTAGAATCTATCACACCCGATCATCACGTGGTGCTTTGAGACAACGAACATTCGCAACGGTGCACACTTAGGGGAATACATTCTCGAAATTTTAAGAGGGATCATCTTATTATGCTACCGTCGTTCTAAGCAATAAGATGAAAAACATGATAAACATCACAATGCAATCATATAGTGACATGATATGGCCATTATCATCTTTGCCCTTTCGATCTCCATCTTGAGGCATCGCATGATCATCATCGTCACCGACGTGACACCATGATCTCCATCATCGTGTCTCTGTGAAGTCGTCACGCCAACTACTACTATCACTACTACTATAGCTAACCGTTAGCAATGAAGTAAAAGTAGTAAGCACATGGCATTGCATCTCATACAATAAATTAAGACAACTCCTATGGCTCCTGCCGGTTGTCATACTCATCGACATGCAAGTCGTGAAACCTATTACAATAACATGATCATCTCATACATCATACATGCAACATCACAACTTTGTCCATATCACATCACATGTCAAACCCTGCAAAAACAAGTTAGACGTCCTCTAATTGTTGTTGCAAGTTTTACGTGGCTGATTTGGGTTTCTAGAAAGAACGCCTTCTTACCTACGTGACAGCCACAATGATGATATGCCAAAGCTATTTACCCTTCATAAGGACCCTTTTCATCAAATCCAATCCGACTAGAGTAGGAGAGACAGACACCCGCTAGCCACCTTTATGCACGGTGTGCATGTCTGCCGGTGGAACCAGACTCACGTAAGCGTACGTGTAAAGTCCGTCCAGGCCGCTTCATCCCATAATACCGCCGAAAAAGAATAAAACTAGTAGCGGCAAGCAAATTGACAAATCATCGCCCACAACTTTTGTGTTCTACTCGTGCATAGAATCTATGCATAGAAAACCTGGCTCGGATGCCACTGTTGGGTAACATAGCATAAAATCAAAAAAATTCCTACGCATGTTCAGATCTTCCTATGGAGAGACCAGCAACGAGAGAGGGGGTGAGTGCATCTTCATACCTTTGAAGATCTCTAGGCGGAAGCGTTGCTAGAACGCGGTTGATGGAGTCGTACTCGCAGCGATTCAGATCGCGGTGTGATTCCGATCTAGTGCCGAACTACGGCACCTCCGCGTTCAACACACGTGCAGCCCGGTGACGTCTCCCGCACCTTGATCTAGCAAGGAGGAGGGAGAGGTTGGGGAAGAACTCTAGCAGCACGAGGGTGTGGTGTCGATGGAGAGACAAGGTCTCCCGGCAGGGCTTCGCCAAGCACTGGCACAGAGGAGGAGAAAGAAGGGCAGGGTTGCGCCGAGAGAGAGAGAGAAAACCGTGCGCAAAACAGCCCCGAATCCTCAACTATATATAGGGGGAGGGGGAAGGGCGCAGCCCTTAGGGTTCCCACCCCAAGGGGTGCGGCAACCCCAGATGGGAGAGGGGGCGGCGGCCAGGGCACGGAGGAGGGGTGGTGCGCACCCCTGGTGGGCCTTAGGCCCACCTGGCTTAGGGTTTGCCCCCCTTCCCTCTCCCCTGCCCATTGGGCTGAGTGGGGAGGCGCACCAGCCCACCTAGGGGCTGGTTCCCTCCCCTACTTGGCCCATCTTACCTCCCGGGGTCGTTTCCCCCCTTCGGTGGACCCCCGGGGCCACCTCCGGTGGTCCCGATACGTTACCAGTGATGCCCGAAACAATTCCGGTGTCCGAAACCATCCGTCCTATATATCAATCTTTACCTCCGGACCATTCCGGAGCTCCTCGTGATGTTCGGGGTCTCATCCGGGACTCCGAAAAACTTTCGGTAACCTCGTATAACAATTCCCTATAACCCTAGCGTCATCGAACATTAAGTGTGTGGACCCTACGGGTTCGGGAGACAGGCACACATGACCGAGACACCTCTCCGGCCAATAACCATCAGCGGGGTCTGGATACCCATGGTGGCTCCCACTTGCTCCAGATGATCTCATCGGATGAACCACGATGTGAAGGACTCAATCAATCCCGTATACAATTCCCTTTGTCTGTCGGTATAGAACTTGCCCGAGATTCGATCGTCGGTATACCTATACCTTGTTCAATCTCATTACCGGTAAGTCTCTTTACTCGTTCCGTAGCACGTCATCGTGTGACTAACTCCTTAGTCACATTGAGCTCATGATGATGTTCTACCGAGTGGGCCCAGAGATACCTCTCCGTCACACGTAGTGACAAATCCCGATCTCGATTCGTACCAACCCAACAGACACTTTCAAAGATACCCGTAGTGCACCTTTATAGTCACCCAGTTACGTTGTGACGTTTGATACACCCAAAGCACTCCTACAGTATCCGGGAGTTGCACAATCTCACGGTCGAAGGAAAATACACTTGACATTAGAAAAGCTTTAGCATACGAACAATACGATCTAGTGCTATGCTTAGGATTGGGTCTTGTCCATCACATCATTCTCCCAATGATGTGATCCCGTTATCAATGACATCTAATGCCCATGACCAGGAAACCATGATCATCTATTGACTAACGAGCTAGCCAACTAGAGGCTTGCTAGGGACACATTGTGATCTATTTATTCACACATGTATTACTGTTTCCTGTGAATACAATTATAGCATGAACAATAGACTATTATCATGAACAAGGAAATATGATAATAACCATTTTATTATTGCCTCTAGGGCATATTTCCAACAGGGCCCCCGTTGTAGGGTGTTGCAATATGTTCATGGTTTGCTTATTGTCGGTATTGCAGGGTGATAGCAGCCTAAACGCGGCTAAATGGGTTATGGTGTATGGGAGTAAAGAGAACTTGATACTTAATGCTATGGTTGGGTTTCACGACTTTAATGATCTTTAGTAGTTGCGGATGCTTGCTAGAGTTCCAATAATAAGTGCATATGATCCAAGCAGAGAAAGTATGTTAGCTCATGCCTCTCCCTCATATAAAATTGCAAGAATGATTACCGGTACTTGTTATCGATTGCCTAGGGACAAATGACTTTCTTGTTGACAAAAGCTATCCACTTTTATTACCTTGTAATTTATTGTAGTTTTATTCTCGCAAAGTACTCGTAGTTTTATTCTTGCAAAATAGTTTCATACTTGTTTTAGGTAAAGCAAATGTCAAGCGTGCGTAGAGTTGTATCGGCGGTCGATAGAACTTGAGGGAATATTTGTTCTCCCTTTATCTCCTCGTTGGGTTCGACACTCTTATTTACCGAAGAAGGCTACAAACGATCCCATATACTTGTGGGTTATCAGTACCCGCCCCCTAATTAATGTGATTTAATTAAAATAAAACTTTGTTTAGCCCACAAACTACGACACACGGTCCCACTATTCACTTTGACCAATCAACTCAGTTGTTGACTGCTGATGTCATGCTGACATCATGTTGATGCCATAATATCACTTTTTTTAATTAAACTAAATCTGTTAATTCCGGAATATTAATAAAATTTTCAAAATTAATATAAAATAATCCATAATCCATATGAAAATAATTTGTACATGAAAGTTGATGAGAAAAATGAGACGAACCAGGATACGCTACCCGTTCGTTTGTCACGCGTCCCTAGCATAGGGAACATGGAACTTTTCCATCAGTTTCGCGTGTCCGGTAATAGCCAGAGACCCGGGAAATATCATCAGATATTTTCTCGATCCGTCTATGACGGATGATATTGCGTTAGTGCATGCCTAGCCCTACATATTGCCATGTCATGCATTGTGTTGCACCTGTTGCTCTTATTTATTGTTTCTTCCCCCCTCTTCTTACCGGTAGACCCCGAGACTGACGGTGTTGTCGGGTCCAACTACCCTCCCGATGACCAGCCCTTTCCCGCACAGCAACAAGGCAAGCACCCCCCTTGATCATCCTTATATCGCCTATTTCTTTCTCCCTCATGCTTGCATTAGAATTTTTCTACTTTTATAGATAGATCATATTCTGATGCATAGCCTGTTTTTGATGAACTCCTACTTTACTGTACCACAATCTAATCTGTTTAGTATAGGTGGAACAGTCATCCCCTTTGCCCCCTTAGTACAGTTGCCCCCGCTTTATCGTCAAGTCTCGATCAACTTATCGACGAGCCAAGACCCGACACAGCACTCACACACCCCTTAGTTGTATGACGCTGCAGAGCTACTATCAAGTACCGAGGGTGACACCTCGTTACGTACTCGGATGTTAGCGTTATAGTGTAGTTAACCGGCGGTGGTTCTCGCAGGGTGATTCCTCGTTCACCACTTCCGATAACGACTCTGCCGTACAACCCGTCAAGCGTGGCCCATTGAGGGTGATTCCTCCCTGGCCACTGATACGTCCATTTTGCATCATGTTTTCATGTTGATATTTATCGCTTCTTGGGCTGTTATTTCACTTCATGGTACAATTCTTATGCCTTTTCTCTCTTATTTTGCAAGGTTTACATGAAGAGGGAGAATGCCGGCAGCTGGAATTCTGGCCTGAAAGTGGAGCGAAGTTGAGATACCTATTCTGCGCAACTCCAAACGCCGTAAAAATCAACGAGGATTTTTTTCCGGATTTATAAAAAATACTGGGCCGAAGAAGCGCCAGAGGGGCGCCAGCAAGTGGCCACAAGCCTGCTTGGCGCGGCCACCCCCTGGCCGCGCCAAGGGGGCTTGTGGGCAGCCTGCTTGCCCACTGGCCCCCTCTTATGCTATATGAAGGGTTTCGTCTAGAAAAAATCAGGGAGGAGCTTTTTCGTGGATTCCCCGCTGCCACGAGGCGGAACTTGAGCAGAACCAATCTAGAGCTCCGGCAGGACGATCCTGCCAGGGAAACTTCCCTTCCAGAGGGGGAAATCGTCGCCATCGTCATCACCAACACTCCTCTCATCGGAGGGGACTCGTCACCATCAACATCTTCATCAGCCCCATCTCATCTCCAAACCCTAGTTCATCACTTGTAACCAATCTCCGTCTCGCGACTCCGATTGGTACTTGTAAGGTTGCTAGTAGTGTTGATTACTCTTTGTAGTTGATGCTAGTTGGATTACTTGGTGGAAGAGTTTATGTTCAGATTCTTGATGCTACTCATTACCTCTCTGGTCATGAATATGATTATGCTTTCTGAGTAGTTACTTTTGTTCCTGAGGACATGGGATAAGTCATGCTAATAGTAGTCATGTGAATTTTGTATTCGTTCGGTAATTTGATGTGTTGTATGTTGTTTTTCCTCTAGTGGTGTTATGTGAACGTCGACTACATAACACTTCACCATTATTTGGGCCTAGAGGAAGGCATTGGGAAGTAGTAAGTAGATGATGGGTTGCTAGAGTGACAGAAGCTTAAACCCTAGCTTATGCATTGCTTCGTAAGGGGCTGATTTGGATCCACTAGTTTAATGTTATGGTTAGAATTTGTCTTAATTCTTCTTTCGTAGTTGCGGATGCTTGCGAGAGGGGTTAATCATAAGTGAGATGCTTGTGCAAGTAAGGGCAGTACCCAAGCGCCGGTCTACCCACATATCAAACTATCAAAGTACCGAATGTGAATCATATGAACATGATGAAAACTAGCATGACAGAAATTCCCGTGTGTCCTCGGGAGCGTTTTTCCTCTAATAAGACTTTGTCCAGGCTTGTCCCTTGCTACAAAAGGGATTGGGCCACTTTGCTACACCGTTGCTACTTTTGTTACTTGTTGCTTGCTACGAATCATCTCACCACACAATCACATGTTACCGACAATTTCAGTGCTTGCAGATTTTACCTTGCTGAAAACCACTTGTCAGATCCTTCTGCTCCTCGTTGGGTTCGACACTCTTACTTATCGAAAGGACTACGATTGATCCCCTATACTTTTGGGTCATCAAGTGCCACGCCCAAGATGCGACCCTATCCTCAATTTGGCACGAAGGCCTCGTCAGGGATAGAAGCGCAGCTCGTCGTGTCGCAAGAATGGATATCGTTACAAGTACATGTACTGAAAAGAAGATATATATATATATATATATAATTGGCTTACACTCGCCACAAGCTACATCAGAGTCATAGCAATACAGTACATATTCATCAAGAGTAAGAGCAGGGTCCGACTACGGACGAAAACAAACAACAAAAGAAGAACGACGTCCATCCTTGCTATCCCAGGCTGCCGGCCTGGAACCCATCCTAGATCGATGAAGAAGAAGAAGAAGAAGCAACTCCAAATGAACAATCAACGCGCTCACGTCAAGTACCCTTTACTTGTACCTGCAACTGGTGTTGTAGTAATCTGTGAGCCACAGGGGACTCAGCAATCTCATTTCCAAAGGTATCAAGACTAGCAAAGCTTAATGGGTGAGGTATGGTTAAGTGGTGAGGTTGCAGCAGCGGCTAAGCATATATTTGGTCGCTAAACTTACGAGTACAAGAAATAAGAGGGGGAAGATCTACGCATAACGGACGTGACTACTGATGATCAAATGAATGATCTTGAACACCTACCTACGTCAGACATAACCCCACCATGTCCTCGATCAGAGAAGGAACTCACGAAAGAGACAATCACGGTTACGCACACAGTTGGCATATTTTAATTAAGTTAACTTCAAGTTATCTAGAACCAGTGTTAAACAAAGTTTCCACGTTGCCACATAACCGCGGGCACGGCTTTCTGAAAGATTTAACCCTACAGGGGTGCTCCAACTAGTCCATCACAAATTACCACAAGCCGCATAGAAATCCTCAATCACGAAGCTCGCGATCTCGTCGGATTCCCTAGTAGAAAACCTCAACTCTGAGATTACCCAAAGCAACACTGGAATCCCGATGCACAAGATATCTCGTCAAAGGTAAAACTAATCCAGCAAGGCCGCCCGGCGTGTCGACGATCCCGATAGGAGCCGCGTATCTCATTCTCAGGACACGACGGATAAGCTACGCGTACGAGTGCCGAACCTCGAGTTTCCTCGCGGTGGCCCCGCACAATGCTCTGTTTTGGACCAACACCATCAGCACTGGCCCTACCTGTATTATGTAGAATTACTCCTCGGGTAGCGCTAACTCCCTATGCATTTCAATTTAACAGAATTATTATGTTGGGCAAATGTAGTACCAATGTTGGGCCTTGCAAGACCAGCTTTAATCTAAAACAAATTATCAAGGGTGTCCCATGACAACCCTGATCGTGTTAGGAGCGCTCAATTATGGAACATAACACCGGTAGCCGAAACTAAGGGGCAAAGGTGGAACAAAACACCAGGCTAGAAAGGCCGAGCCTTCCACCTTTTACCAAGTATATAGGTGCATTAAATTAAATAGCATTAATATGGTGATATGACAAGGAACCCATGTTATCACATGGAAGCAACTACACCTGCAACTAGCAACGCTAACAACATGGTTAAGCAAGCGGTAACATAGCCAATCAGTGGTTTGCTAGGTCGAACAGGTTGAAAGTTTTCATGGCATTGTTGAGAGGCTGATATTTAACATGTGGTAGGCAACGAGACACAATCGATAGAAGCGGTAAAACTAGCATGGCAATGATAGTAATGGTATCTGGGGAAATGGTCATCTTGCCTGAGATCCCGCTTGGAAGAAGAACGACTCCGTGAAGCAGACGAACCGACGTAGTCGAACGGGTCCTCACAACCCGGCACGCTGCGGAACTCTATCGAGACGAAGCAAACCGGAAACACAAATCAACACATGGAATTAACCACACGATGCACAACACAAATGATGCATGAGCAGCTAAAAACATGCAAGACACGGCAAGACAATTCACACAATCAAACACTACACGTTAAGTGAAGTTCAAAATGCAACGAGTTGCATATTGACGAAACTCCACGTTTATTTATTTAGTTCTATCCCGATTAGATACACGGCAATATTAAATGTGATTAAACATGGCAAGAGGTGAAGCGTAATTAAACTACATATCTAGGCATTTTAAATAAGGTCGGAAATTTCATATAGCACCTCCGAAACGACCTCACATGTTAATATACAATTCTGTCCAGATCTGAACTAACACATTAATTAGTTGTTAAACAGGAAAACAAATAGGTTCACGTGATTCTACGCGTCATTACTAGCAATTTACACATAGAGAACATCTCCAACAGAGCTACGGATCAAAAGTTACAAGCACCGCAAGATATGATGGCATGAACGCAATATGTGTGCAACGACGGCTACGAGCACTTCGAAACACACAAACAAAAAGAGAAAATGAAACTACACGAGATTCTAAGAAAGTTTCATGTAGGAAACGATCAAAATGGAGCTACAGTTCAAAAACTACGAGCAAAACAAGATATCACTACAATCTGCCAAAATCAGCCACATAGCATTTTCTACGCCCCACAACTACAGGCTACACTACTCCGATAAACTCAAGCAAGGCATGACACGAAAGAGGGCAAGAAGCACTACTACAAACAACTAACAACAACTAGCATGGCAGCAAGGAACACTAGGAAAATAAGTCACAAAATGGCTTCCCACACACTATTTCAGACTTAGTGAAAATAGCAGTTTATGAAGCTGCAGTTTTCGATCTGAAGGCATATTGACAGCAGCAAAACCATGAGGTACAGGACTCCAAATGGCATGAAAATTCACAGCATGCTAGAGAATCACAAGGACTACAACTTAGTCCATTGCACCAACCTCAAAAGAGCTACAGATCACAAGATACAAGCAAGACAAGACAGCAACAAAATATAACAGATTCCAGACTTAGAAATATTTCAGCACCTCCAAATCAGCACTATTTCTAGCAACTTGAGAGCAAGCAAACCACACCTAAACATGCATTTCCATTGCAACCAAAATACCAGGGGCTAGTCTAAACACCCAAGAACAACTCCCTAGTTGACAACTCCGTCAAACGAAGCACGGAATAAATCCTACAAAATAAATAAAAGGGCATCACGGCAAAATATCGCGCGAACTAACTTGCTCTAATGCTAAAACTAATTGCATAGAAACCCCGAAAACATATAAAATATGTGGGGTTGCACAACAAAAATATTGCCACACGTAAATGCGAGATAATAACCTAAGCACGGAAAATAAACTAGCGGCAAATCCCTACACGCAAAAATACCAATGACCGCTCGAAAATACATGGCAAGAGGGTTCCTAAATCATGGACATTTCTACTACGGCATTCAAGCAATCCGGACTCGCACGAAAAATAAATACGGGCGTCTATCCTATTGAAACAACACGTTAATCTATGCATACGACACGTCAAACGCGTCAAATAAATATGCAAGTTGTGAAGTTGTGTTCTACGCGCAAAACTACACCAAATACATATACAACTCATCACGATCCGGCTAACGGTTTAGAAACTACGGACGATTTAATATACGCTATTTTTCTAGAATTTATCTAATTCCAAAAATAACCTAAATTACTAACTGGGCCGAAGCTAAGGTGCAGTTTAGCTAATCAGTGCCTCGGCGAGGGAAAGAACTCGGCTGCTCACCTGGGCCGGCCTGGAAGGAAGGGTAGCCGGGCCGAAGAGGGTGCTGGGGGAAGGCCGAGCTGGGCCTACTCACCTGGCGAGGCCCAGGAGCGCGAGGCCGGTCAACGGCGCTGACGAGGAGCTCCTCGTCTTGGTCCAGATCGGGACCGAGGCAAGGCGACGGAGGCTGGCGAGCGCCAGCGGGCGAGGTCCTGCGCAGCGGGGTCGGCCGGATCCGGGCTGGACCGGACCGGGACGAGGTTCGCCGGCGGCGACGGCGCAGGTTGGGGCCGGCGGCCATGGATCCCCTGCGGGACAGAGAGGGAAGAAGAAGTGAGAGAGAGAGAGAGGAGGGGGAAGGAAGAAGGAGCAGGGAGGAGGAGGAGGAGGTCCGGCGGGCTGTCCTGGACGGCTCCGACGAGCCACTCCGGCCAGGAGACGCTCCGACGGCTGGAGTCCGGGAGGAGGCCGGCGGGGCACAGGAGCTACTGTGCTCGGGAGGATCTGCGGGCATGGGAGGAGCTGCGGGCTACACGAGAAGCTCCTCTGGTCGCCCGGACATGTCCGGTAGGTTGGGTTTTGGGCGAATCTGAGCCATTAGATGTGAATTAAATGGCCAGATTTGTCCAGAGGGTTTGGGCTGCGGGATTTAGAAGGGTGAGGGCTAGCAGGTGGAGTTTTTGAGGGGGGTGGCTGGAAAAATGACTAGGGGAAACCCTAGTGAAGTGAGAGGGGTCTCTCTAGGGGGTGTTACTTATATAGGGTTGGTCTCTGGTGGGGTGGCTCTCGTCCGTCCGATCGCGATCTGATGACCACGAACGGAGGAAGTGGCTAGGTGGAACTAGTGGGCTGTGTAGAGCGGTTATCCGGAGATGAGAGGGAAAACGGGCGGCGCGGCAACGCGATTTAAAACACCGACAACCTTCCGACTGTAGACCGAATACGGTGCCACTACAGTCGACCGTTCGGGTACCAGACGAACTCCGATCGCGACGAAATTCGACAGACGGCCTAGCTATAACTAATTACGACCGCATGCCAAGTTTCACCCCCATCAGAGAGAGTTTTCAAGACACTTTTAAAACATGGATTCAACGGTGCCGCCGGCGCGTGCGTGTGCGGTCGGGCTCAGAACGTACAACGACGAGAATCGGCAACTACTAACGGATGCAAGTTTCGAAAACTGGCGGCAACGGGATGCCGATGCAATGCTGATGATGCGCATGATGCGATGATGATGCAAAAACCAAAAATAACCACACGACAGAAACGGAAAGAAAAGGGGAATCTTCTGGAACGTCGGCATCGGGCTGTCGCATCAAGACTCTTTACTGGCGTCGTTGCCGGGGAGTGAAGCGCCTTTGGTAAGTAGAACTTGGTAAGGAAATATTCATATAGTGTGCTGAAATTTGTTGTCACTTGTCACTATGGATACTAATCCTTTGAGGGGCTTGTTCGGGGTATCTTCACCTCGAACGGAAGCACAAAGAGTTTCTCCTCAACCTGCTGCACCTACTGAAAATATTTGCTTTGAATTTCCTTCGGGTATGCTTGAGAAACTGCTCGGTAATCCTTTTACTGGAGATGGAACATCACATCCAGACTTGCATCTAATCTATGTAGATGAAGTTTGTGGTTTATTTAAGCTTGCAGGTTTTCCCGAGGATGAGGTCAAGAAGAAGGTATTTCCTTTATCTTTGAAGGATAAGGCGTTGACATGGTATAGGCTATGTGATGATACTGGATCATGGGACTACAATCGGTTGAAATTGGAATTTCATCAAAAGTTTTACCCTATGCATTTAGTACATCATGATCGGAATTATATTTATAATTTTTGGCCTCATGACAGAGAAAGCATCGCTCAAGCTTGGGGGAGGCTTAAACCAATGTTATATTCATGCCCCAATCATGAGCTCTCGAGAGAAATTATCATTGAGAACTTCTATGCTCGGCCTTCTCATGAAGATCACAGCATGCTTGACACTTCTTGTACCGGTTGTTTTATGAAGAGAGATATTGACTTCAAATGGAATTTATTGGAGAGAATTAAACGCAACTCTGAAGATTGGGAGCTTGAAGAAGGTAAGGAGTCAGGTATGAATTTCACTTTTGATTGCGTTAAATCCTTTGTTGAGACAAATACTTTTTGTGACTTTAGCGCTAAGTATGGACTTGACTCTGAGATAGTAGCTTCACTGTGTGAATCCTTTGCTGCTCATATTGATCTCCCCAAAGAGAAGTGGTTTAAATTTCATCCTCCTTTAGAAGTCAATGTAGTTAAACCCACTCCAGTTGAAGAGAAAGTCATTGCCTATAATGATCGTGTGGTTCCCAGTGCTTACATTGAGAAACCACCTTTCCCTATTAGGATAAAGGATCATTCTAAAGGTTCAACTGTGATACGGAGAGGCTATATTAGAACACCTACACCCCCTGAGCAAATTAGAGTTGAACCTAGCATTTCTATTATCAAAGATGTTCTGTCCGACAATGTTGAGGGACATAATATTCACTTCTGTGAAGAGGCTGCTAGAATTGCTAAACCTCACGCTAGAGACAAACATAGGCCTGTTGTTGGCACGCCTGTGGTTTCTATTAAGATAGGAGATCATTGTTATCATGGTTTATGTGACGTGGGTGCTAGTGTTAGTGAAATACCTCAATCCTTATACGATGAAATCAAAGATGAGATTGCACCTGTTGAGATAGAGCCTATTGATGACACTATTCAGCTTGCCAATAGAGATACTATCTGCCCTCTGGGAATTGTTAGGGATGTTGAAGTCATGTGTGGTAAAACGAAGTATCCTGCTGATTTCCTCGTTCTTGCTACCGCACAAGATAGCTTTTGTCCCATCATATTTGGTAGACCTTTTCTCAATACCGCCAATGCTCATATTGACTGTGAGAAGCAAACTGTCACTGTTGGCTTTGAAGGTGTGTGATGTCCCACAAGCGTATGGGATCACAGCAGTTTTTGAGGGTAGAGTATTCAACTCAAATTTATTGATTCGCTCATAAGGGGAAGCTAAAGAATATTCTCAAGTATTAGCAGCTGAGTTGTCAATTCAACCACACCTGAAAGATTAGTGTCTGCAAGCAAACTATCAGTAGCAAGCTAGTAAGATAGTAACGGCACCAGAAAAAGCTTTGGCAATCCCCAGCAACGGCGCTAGAAAAAGCCTTGTTGACGGGATGTTAGCGCCAACAAAGTCTTGCAACAAGTAACAGCGGAGTAGCAAGGAACAGTAGTAGCAGCAGCAGCAAAGTAACAAGTAACAGCAGTAGCAGCAAAGTGACAGCAGCAAAGTGGCCCAATCCCTCTTGTAGCAAGGGACAAACCTAGGCAAAGTAACGTAGCGAGGACCAGTAGTAAAAGACTCGTAGGAAGTGGATCGGTGATGGATGAGTATGACGGATGTGATTCATCATGTAACAGCTATAACACGGAGAGATATGTGGCTAGCTCTCGTTCATCAATCTAAGGTAAGCATGTATTCCGTATGTAGTCATACGTACTTAGGGAAAAGAACTTGCATGACATCTATTGTCCATCCCTCCAGTGGCAGCGGGGTCCTAATGGGAACTATGGGATATTAAGGTTCTCCTTTTAATAAAGAACCGAACCAACGCATTAACACGCGGTGAATACATGAACTCCTCATACTATGGTAATCTCCGGGAGTAGTTCCGGCTATTGTCACTCCGGGGTTGCCGGGTCATAACACATAGTAGGTGACTACAACTTGCAAGATAAGATCTAAAACACACATATATTGGCGACAGCATAATAAGTTTAAATCTGAAATCATGGCACTCGGGCCCTAGTGACAAGTATTAAGCATAGCCAAGTAGTAGCAACATCAATCTAGAACATAGTGGATACTAGGGATCAATCCCCGTCAAGAACTAACTTGATTGCATGATAGATCTCATCCAACTCATCACCGTCCAGCAAGCCTGCGATAAGATTACTCACGAACGATGAAGAGCATCATGGAATTGTCGATGGAGAAAGGTTGATGATGACGATGGCGATGATTTCCCCTCTCCGGAGCCCGAAACGGACTCCAGATATGCCCTCTAGATGAAGAACAGGATGTGGCGGCGCCTCCGTATCACAAAACGCGACAAAACCTTCTCTCTGATTTTTTTTTCCAGGCGAAACGAAAGATAGAGGACTGAGATTGGGGGCGGTGGTGCCATGTGGGCCCCACAAGCCTGCATGGCGCGACCTAGGGGGGTGGCCGTGCCGTGTGGGCTTGTGGCCCACTAGCACACCCCCTCACGTGGATCTTTGCGCAGGTATTTTTCTTTTATTCCAGAAAAAATCTCCGTAAGTTTTCAGGACGTTCCGAGAACTTTTATTTCTGCACAAAAACAACACCATGGCAATTCTGCTAAAAACAGCGTCAGTCCGGGTTAGTTCCATTCAAATCATGCAAATTAGAGTCCAAAACAAGGGCAAAAGAGTTCGGAAAAGAAGATACAACGGAGACGTATCAACTCCCCCAAGCTTAAAGCATTGCTTGTCCTCAAGCAACTCAGTTGACAAACTGAGAGAGACAAAAGAAAAACTTTGACGAACTCCGTTTGATGTTGTTGTTGCAACTGTACCTAACTCATAACCAGAATTTCAGCAACATCACAAGCAAACCACATAAGCAAATGACATCTAGGTCTCACGGTAAACTCATATCAATGGCATAATCAACTAGCAAGCAAATAATAATAAGCCTCAAATGTCAACACTTCAATCAAAACAACATGATGCAGTACGAATAGATGGTATCTCGCTAGCTCTTTCTGAGACCGCAAAACATAAATGCATAGCACCTTAAAAGACCAAGGGCTGACTGAACATTGTAATTCAAGGCAATGAAGATCCAGTCATAGTCACACTCAACACAGTTAAAAGCAAAGCATAAAAATGACAGAGGTGCTCTCTAATTGGTGCTTTTGTAAGAGGACGATGACTCAACAGGAACATAAATAGACAGGCCCTTCGCAGAGGGAAGCAGTGATTTGTAGAGGTGCCAGAGCTCAAGCTTTGAAAACAGAGATAATAATTTTGGGTGGCATGCTTTCATTGTCAACGCAATGACTAAGAGTTCTCAACATCTTCCACGCTACACATGCTATAGGCAGTTCCCAAACAGAAAAGTAAAGTTTTGACTCCCCCACCACCAATCAATCACACTCCACGGCTAGCCGAATCCTCGGGTACCGTCCAAACCAACATCAATCCTGGGGGAGTTTTGTTTCCAATTATCTTTTCGATTTGAGCATGGAACTGGGAATTCCAATTACCGGCCCCATTCTCGTGAATGATAGTGAATAAACACATATTGAGGATAACACGCCTAGCATGGAAGATACCAATAGCCCCCTGTCACCACATGAGCGGTTCGGGCATGCAAAACAGATTATTTATTGAAGATTTAGAGTGGCACATGCAAATTTACTTGGAACGGCAGGTAGATACCGCAAATAGGTAGGTATGGTGGACTCATATGGCACAACTTTGGGTTTATGGAGGTGGATGCACAAGCAGTATCCCCGCTTAGTACAAGTGAAGGCTAGGAAAAGACTGGGAAGCGACTAACTAGAGAGCGACAACAGTCATCAAAATGCATTGAGGTTAACTAACATTGAATGCAAGCATGAGTAGGACATAAATCACCATGAACATGAACATCATAGAGGCTATGTTGATTTTGTTTCAACTACATGCATGAACATGCGCCAAGTCAAGCCACTTGAAACATTCAAAGGAGGATACCATCCTATCATACTACATCATAGTCATCTCAACATTCATGTTGGCATCCAAGACAAACCATTATAAGCTCCTAGCTAAGTAAGCATGGCATAAGCAACTATGATCTCTAAGTTGTCATTGCAAACATGTTTCTCTCACAACAAAGCTGAATCAGGCATGATGAGCTAGTCATATTTACAAAAACAAAATAGATCGAGTTCATACCAGCTTTTCCAGGCTCAGTCACTTCATCATATATCGTCGTTATTGCCTTTCACTTGCACGACCGAACGATGTGAACAATAATAAGTGTGCTCGTGCATTGGACTACGCTAGAATCTGCAGGCAGACACAAAGGAGAAGACAAAGTAATATGGCTCTTTGAAAGCTAAACAAGTATGCATGCAAGAGCCACTAAACATTGTAACCAATATCTTCTACCTTGACCCAAAGAAAAAGGAAACTATCTACACGGGAAAGCTCCCAACAAGCAAAAGAAGAAAAGAAAATATTTTTGGGTTTTCTCAAACTAGACAGACACATGAAAAGAAAATGAGAAAAAGAAAATAAACTAACATGGATGATACAGTGGCAAAGTGTGAACATCGGCTAACAAAGTGAAAGCATAAGCAAGAATGTAAAGTCGGTGAGAACACGTACTCCCCCAAGCTTAGGCTTTTGGCCTAGCTTGGTATACTCCCAAGGAGGGAAATAACCAGCTCCAGGGTACTCCGGAGTGGACTGTGGATGCCACTGCTGTGTGAGCTCCTCTGGCTCCCACTGATAAACTGGCGTTTGGTACTCGACTAGCGGCTCGGGCACGGGCACCTGTGGTTGGGCCAAGCCCCAATATGCGTAGATGTCCGAGGGCATAATAGTGTACCTGCCTGCATGAAGATTGAACAAAGAAGGAGCAGGCAGAGTAATAGTCTCACGAGTACCCTGACTAAATACCAGGTTATAAATCATCCTACCACCTATATCTCTATCAAGAAAGTCATGGCGAACCATGCTATCGTAATCTAGATATTTCTCGGGAAGAAGCATCTCTTCTTCCTCCTCCAGTCTAATGGGTATCTCAAAGTGTCTGGCAAGACGGGTAGCATAGATACCTCCATAGAAAACACCTTTAGAACGGTTAAGGTTCAACCGTTGAGCTACTATAGCGCCCAAGCTATAAGTTTTATCATTATAAAGGGCTTCGCGCAAGACCGCAAGATCTAGGGAACTAAGTGACCCAGCTTTCCCACGACCAATCAAACATTTTCCCACAAATAGTGAGAAGTACCGAAGCACGGGAAAATGAATGCTAGCAACTCTAGTGCAAGACACTCCTCTCTCCTCTCCTACAGCAATTGTACCGATGAAAGCTTCCAAGTACCGTGGACGAGGTTCATGAATATCCCCAACATAAGGTAATTTGCAAACATTGCAAAAATCCTAGAGTGACATGCGCTGGGGGACATCATAAAGTTTAAACTCAACCATAGGAGGATTCTTCCTCGGATAGAAGTTAAAGCTTTGAACGAAGATATTAGTGAGGAGGAGGTATTGCGAACACTTATCTTCAACGAAGGCGGTGAGGCCTGCGTTCTCCACCAAGTGATAAAAGTCCTCATAAATTCCAGCGGCGCGTAAGAACACGTCGCCTGGCCACTCGCAAGCTTGAACTTCCGCGACTCGAGGGACCGGATACTTGGGATTCTTCTCACTCCCATCCTCCTTGGGGTCACGGGTTGAAGAGCCTCTCAAGAACCTCCTCATCTCTTTCCCTTTTCTATCTCTGAAAATTTCTGAAATTTTTAGTGATTCTAAGGAAAAGTGAATAAGGCTCAACGAAACTCGTAGAAACTACTCCCACAAGTGCCTAGAAGCCATATTACGCATCAAAACTACTTGGGACCAGCTAGAATCAGCATACAAAGCTCAAGAACATGGTCACCAAGGCAGCAAAAATACGCGGAGTATAAGGCACTAGAGCAAAAACTAATTGGACCAATGGAGGAGTCACTTACCAAGGAGTAATTTCCCCAAAACAGTTTGGAGAACGGTGATTTGAGAAAAGAGATCGAAAATCCCAGCAAGAGGAGCAAGAACACGGGTTTGAGCTGCGAAACGATTTTTTCTGGAGGAAGGAGAAGTGGATGGGAGCAAGAATGAGTGGAGGGGGTGCCTGTGGGCCCCACAAGCCTGGGTGGCGCGGCCACGGGGGTGCCCGCACCCCTAGGGCTTGTGGCCCACTGGTGTGGGGCCCAAACAGACTCTTTGTCCTAGTATTTTTCAAATATTCCAGAAAAAAACATACTATATTTTCACAGCGTTCGAAGAACTTTTATTTTCGGGGTATTTTTCTACCAGACGCTAAGACAGAAAACAGGGAAAACTAAACTAAATCTATCATTTTTCTTCTAAGCAACCTAAAGTGAAAGCTTGGAACAGAGGTTTGTGACTCCTCGATTCATCCATCTCATGGTCATCGAAAGAAATCCGTCAATGGGGTTGATCAAATCCCCTCGACAAAACTTTCTCGAATCGCAAAAGAAGACGGAGAATTTTCGAATAGTCACTAAGTCACCTCAATGGGGATGTGTATCTCCCCAACAAGCAAATCATACTTCATCTTGACACGAGGAATAGGGCATTCAAAGCTCCCGATAAGAATCGATGAAGTTTTTTCGATAGCATTGATGCAATGTACTCAATATTGTTTCTTCGGAAAGTGCACTGCATGCTCATTACCGTTGACATGGAAAGTGACATTGCCTTTGTTGCAATCTATAACAGCCCCTGCAGTATTTAAAAATGGTCTTCCGAGGATGACAACCATGGCATCGTCCTCGGGAATATCCAAGATAACAAATTATGTTAAGATAGTGGTGTGAGCAACCACAACAGGCACATCCTCGCAGATGCCGATAGGGAAAGTAGTTGATTTGTCAGCCATTTGCAGAGAGATTTCAGTGGGTGTCAACTTATCCAGTTCAAGTCTACGATAAAGAGAGAGAGGCATAACACTAACACCGGCTCCAAGGTCACATAACGCAGTTCTAACATAGTTGCCTTTAATGGAGCAAGGTATAGTGGGCACACCGGGATCACCTAGTTTCTTCAGAGTTCCACCCTTGAAAGTGTAATTAGCAAGCATGGCGGAGATCTCAAGATCAGGTATCCTCCTCTTATTAGTCACAATATCTTTCATGTACTTAGCATACGGAGACATCTTGAGCATATCCGTCAAACGCATCTGCAGAAAGACGGGTCTGATCATTTCAACGAATCGCTCAAAATCCTCATCATCCTTTTTCTTGGATGGTTTACAAGGAAAGGGCATAGGTTTCTGAACCCATGGCTCCCTTTTTTTACCGTGCTTCCTAGCAGTGAAGTCATTCTTATCATATCTCTTAGCCTTAGGCTGTGGGTTATCAAGATCAACACTAGGTTCAATCTCCACATCCCTTTCATTGCTAGGCTGAGCATCTTCATGAACATCAGTATTGATATTATCATTAGGCTCATGTTCATCACCAGATTGTGTTTCAGCATCAGAGATATAGGCATCGTCTGGACTCTCAGGGGTAGCAGCAACAGGGTTGCTAGTGTGCAGGTTCCTATCATCTTCCTTCTTCTTTCTAGGATGACTAGGTGCATCAGTGCTAACTCCATGAGACTCTTGTTCAACTATCTTCGGATGACCCTCAAGATACAGAGGTTCGTGGGTCATTCTACCGCCTCTAGTAACGACTCTGATGGAATTATCATTCAACTCGTTGAGCAAGTCATTCTGAGCTTTAAGTACTTGTTCTACTTGAGTAGTAACCATAGAGGCATGTTTACTCAGGAGCTTAAGATCATTGACATTTCTGTCCACACAAGCACTTAAATGACTAAGCATACGAGCATTCTTTTCCAATTGTCTGCTAACATAATTATTGAAACTTTGTTGTTTGGCAACGAAGTTATCAAATTCATCCAGGCATAAGCTAGCAGGTTTATCAAAAGGAATATCACTCTCATCAAACCTACGCAGAGAATTTACTTCTACTACCTGTATCGGGTTATCGAGACCATGGATCTCTTCGATAAGTGGTAGATTTTTGACATCTTCAGATTTAATGCCTTTCTCTCGCATAGATTTCTTGGCTTCTTGCATCTCTTCAGGACTGAGGAATAGAATACCTCTTTTCTTTGGAGTTGGCTTAGGAGGTGGTTCGGGAATAGTCCAAGCATTCTCATTGCACAAGATGTTATTCAGTAGAATCTCAGCTTGTTCTACGGTTCGTTCCCTGAAAACACAACCAGCGCAACTATCTAGGTGGTCTTTGGAAGCATCGGTAAGTCCATTATAGAAGATATCAAGTATCTCATTCTTCTCAAGAGGGTGATCAGGCAAAGCATTCAGTAGCTGGATGAGCCTCCCCCAAGCTTGTGGGAGACTCTCTTCCTCAGCTTGAGCAAAGTTGTATATTTCCTGCAAGGCAGCTTGCTTCTTATGGGCAGGGAAATATTTTTCAGAGAAGTAGTAGACCATATCCTGGGGGCTACGCACACAACCAGGAGCAAGAGAAGTGAACTAGGTCTTAGCATCATCCTTTAGCGAGAAAGGAAACAACTTGAGCATATAGTAGTGGCAGATCTTTTCCTCACTAGTGAATAGGGTGGCTATATCATGTAGTTTGGTAAGATGGGCTACAACCATTTCAGATTCATAACCGTGAAAAAGATCAGATTCGACCAGAGTGATTAACTCGGGGTCGACAAAGAATTCATAATCCTTATCGGTCACAAAGATAGGCGAAGTAGCAAACTTCGGGTCGTATTTCATCCCAGCGTTCAGAGATTTTTCTTTCCACTTGCGCAGAAGTTTCTCAACATCATAGCTATCCTTACACGCAAGAAAGTCCTCAGCTATCTCTCCCTCCATAACATAGCGCGTGTCAGGCATAGCAGGCAATTCACGCATAGTAGCAGGTTCTACTTCAATAGTATCAGCAGTTTCAGAAGTATCATCACATCTAGCAGCAACTCTAGCAATATGTGCATCAAGGAATGCACCTAATGGCAAAGCAGTGTCAGGCATAGCACGCATAGTATCAAGCATAGCATCATCGGGCATAGTATCAAGCATAGCATCAGGCATAGTATCAAGCATAGCATCATAAGCATCATGGACAGCAGAAGTAGCATCATCAAGCACAGGCGACATATCAAGATTTCTAGCAGGAGCGCGAAGTCGCAAACTTACTCAAAACTGAAGGTGAATCAAGTGCAGAGCTAGATGGCAGTTCCTTACCTCTCCTCGTAGTGGAAGGTAGGATTTTAGTTCTTGGATCTTTCGGATTCCTCATAGTGATCAGCAGACGTCAATCCCAAGTGACTCAGAGAATATAGTTGTGCTTCCCCGGCAACGGCGCCAGAAAAAGCCTTGATGTCCCACAAGCGTATGGCATCGTAGCAGTTTTCGAGGGTAGAGTATTCAACCCAAATTTATTGATTCGCTCACAAGGGGAAGCTAAAGGATATTCTCAAGTATTACCAGCTGAGTTGTCAATTCAACCACACCTGAAAGATTAGTGTCTGCAAGCAAAGTATCAGTAGCAAGGTAGTACGATAGCAACGGCACCAGAAAAAGCTTTGGCAATCCCCAGCAACAGCGCTAGAAAAAGCCTTGTTGACGGGATGTTAGCGCCAACAAAGTCTTGCAACAAGTAACAACGGAGTAGCAAGGAACAGTAGTAGCAGCAGCAGCAAAGTAACAACTAACAACAATAGCAGCAAAGTGACAGCAGCAAAGTGTCCCAATCCCTCTTGTAGCAAGGGACAAGCCTAGGCAAAGTAACGTAGCAAGGACCAATAGTAAAAGACTCGTAGGTAGTGGATCGGTGATGGATGAGTATGACGGATGTTGTTGGGGATATTACCTGTTAATAACCCGCCCTAGTTGGGCCAGGTCACCAAATCAGGCGATTCACCTAAACAGTGATTTGGGCCTTGGCCTGGCCGGATCAAGGTCATATGGCGGTTTATGATTTCTGGAAGGTCTCCAAGCTTTGGAGGACGGCGACTTAGAGACCACAGGGGTCACGATTTGTAGAAAGGAAAGTATCCTTGTAAACCCTAAGGATTCGACCTATATATAAAGGCGAGTCCCAGGGAAGAAGAGGCAGGTTAGAAATCATCGAGTGCTAGGTTCGGCGAGTTACGCCCTCCTTGTAATCGAAACCACATCAATACAAACCAAAGCAGGACGTAGGCTTTTACCTCCTCACGAGGGGCCGAACCTAGGTAAATCGCCGTGTCTCTCCCACTTAACCCCTTTGAGTCACCACCAAGGTGCGATGGCTCCAGTACTAAGTCCTTTCACGAGGACATCTCCCGTGACAAAACCACGACAGTTGGCGCCCACCATGGGGCCTACGGTGGAGTTGAGTTCTCAAAGGGAGCCCTACCAGGGTTTGGGAGTTACACGACAGGGCTCATGACCCGGAGCCGCCACGGGAAAACCTACATCGACAACCAGCGATGGGGGCCTGAAGCGGATTCGATTGAATCTGGTTACAGTGTCCCCTTCGGCAAGATCAACATCTTCATCGGCATGATCGGATCATCCGTGCCTGAGCCGGACATCTCCACCGACATCGTCGAGCCGGCCAGGTACGTCCGCCCAGTGATAACACCAAATCTGACTCGTGCGGTCTTTGTGGGGTTCACGCAGGGATCGGAGGAGCCAGAGCGCTCAGCGACTCAGGAAACTACACCAGTCAACTCTGATGACGAATCATCCATGGGCGATTCAGACTCAATCCGGTCTCTCCATGGGATTGTCTTGGGGACTTGTCGCTGGCCATGGACCCCGAAGTCCTTGACCGAACCCTCCGCCAAATCGCCATCTACATGGCAGGGGCGACTCAACCCACACAAAACCCTACCGGAGGCGATGGAGCTGGCGAGACGTCCAGAAGCCCGGCCGCAGTCCTGGTGCATTTAGCGGCGGAGATCACAAGGCTGATGGCGACTCCCCTTATACCAGAAAACTAGGAGGAGTTAAACACGGAGCTGGCGAAACTCAGAGAGGCAGTGGCGAAGGCTCATCGGGATGCCGAGGTGGAGTCCGCCAGGATCGAGACCCGGCAAGCTCAAATTACAGCCGAAAGGATGTGCTTAAACACTGACAATTGGCGGCTCGAAAGGCACCAGCGTGCATCTGACGCCGTCCATCAACGGAGACACCAAGGTCGCCTGCCCCATGATCTCAACCCGACCCGCATATTCGACACTCCACGAACCCCTCGGGCGGGAGCCGCCCCGGGGGGAGGGTCGGGTCGCCCGCCTAACCCGCCGGCTCAGCCGGCTGAGGATCGCATTCCCCGATTCCGGATGCCTCAAGGCCACTTTTCCAACCCGGTGGACAATGTCCTTGCCGCAACTCGCCATCTGGAATCTCTTCCGATTCACGGCAACACTCCCGTTGAGATAGAAGCAAGGAACGCCATCGAGATGTTGAAGACGGCGGTGGTTCAAAACGCACAGTTCTCACACAGCCTCGAGAGGTTGCATTCCACCCCCCAGGTGAGTTACACCAGGAGTCGGCCAGAGGACCAGCCCGCCGTAAATAGCGGGACGCGACCCGTCCCACAGGACAACCCGCCGGATCAGAACCCGCCGGGCCGGGATCTCCCGAACACCCAAGTCGCCCGGCCCCCCTCGTCGGGGGCGGAGGGCGAGTGGGGGTGCCATGCCTGGCCCCCGCCCTTCATAACGA
Source organism: Hordeum vulgare subsp. vulgare (assembly GCF_904849725.1). NCBI lineage: Eukaryota > Viridiplantae > Streptophyta > Magnoliopsida > Poales > Poaceae > Hordeum > Hordeum vulgare. Next base: position 382,315,032 of record NC_058518.1, on the reverse strand, counting down.
AAGGATGCCCAAAGATTTTAAGGGACCAAGAAAGGTGCCTAATTACACCCCGGACCTTGAGCCGACATCATGGGTCGAGAGTTATGAAATCGCCATGGACATGCTCGACGTAAACGAGGCGGTTTGCGCCAGATACTTCACGATGATGCTCGAGGGGTCAGCCCGTACTTGGTTGAAAAACTTACCTCCCAACTCCATCCAGACCTGGGCCGAGTTAAAAGAGCGTTTCATCAAAAACTTCCGAGGAACTTCCAAACGCTCGATGACGATCGTCGATCTGCAGCACTGTGTTCAGCGTCCTGATGAGTCGGCTCACCATTGGTCACGGCGGGTTGCGGAAATTATCCATTCGTCAGGTGGTATTACGGCGGCTCAGGCTGTGCTGATTCTCGAGCAGAATTGCCATTACGAACCTTTGGTGCAAAAATTGGGGCGACTCAAGCGAAAGGTCCAAGACATGGGAGAGTTGATGGACACCCTCACTAGGTACACTGAGGCAGATGACACCAAAGATCCTGGTGAGGGCGGTAAGGCTAATTCGCCCAAGAAGGGCGAGTCATCCAAAAACCATACCCAGTTCCAGGGACGGAACCGCCACAATCAAGGGGCTAATGGCAAGCGAAGGCCGCAAGAAGAGCCCTCGGACTTAGTCGCCAATACCAACGCCAACAATGGCAACCAACGCCAGAAGAAAAATAGGGGGTTTAGCGGGAAGAGGTCGCGTAACTATGAAGAGCTACTCAAAGGCCCTTGCCCGCACCATGCCACGGCAGACGGTCCGGCGACTCACTCCTCGGAGAACTGCTTCGTAATGCGGGAGTTTCGGGCGGAGGCGATCAAGAAAAGCCAAAACGATGACCCGGACCAGCGCCAGGAGCAGTTTGCCGCACCCAACCGATGACAGAACCCCTTCGGCGGCTTTCCTGAACAGGGGGCTCAGGGAGGCCCATAGCCAGGCGGCGACCAGTACCCGGTTCACCACCAGCGGTAGTATAACCCGCCAGGAGCTTTTCAGCAGCCACCCCCACAGGGGGCTCCGCAGGGTCAGGATGATAACGGGGGTTTCCGTAGCAACCCCAAACAGTTAAGTAATGGGCAGTATCATGTTTTCACCACCAATGCTTGCAGGCGCGATAAGAAGGTGAGCCACCGGGCATACAGTGTATCTGAACCGGCGCTTCCCAGATACCTCCATTGGTCTAAGCAAACCATATCATGGAGCAGGGAGGATCACCCGCCAAGAGTTGACAACCCAGGCGATCTAGCGTTGGTCGTGGCTCCCCAAGTTGGGGGTTACACCCTGTCCAAAGTGCTAAGGGATGGTGGCAGCAGCATTAATATCTTATATTTTGACACTTTCCAAAGGATGAACTTATTGGAAAAGGACTTGATGCCTTCAACCACGGTTTTCCACGGAATCGTCCCGGGCAAGTCGGCCTACCCCATAGGCCGAGTCAGGCTCATAGTGGCATTTGGAACAGCGCAGAATTACAGGTCCGTCACTGATTTTCGAGGTGGTCAAATTGAAAAGCCCCTACCATGCGTTATGAGGGCGGCCGGCTTACGCCCGTTTCATGGCTCGCCCATGCTATGTTTACGTCAAGCTCAAGATGCCTGGTCCCAAAGGACCCATCACGGTTGCTGGAGATAGAAGGATCGCAAAGGAATGTGAAGAAGGGGACGCGGCTTATGCGGAAGTCGCCTGCGCTGCGGAGGAGCTCAAACACCATCGGGCCAATGTTGACCCGGCGGACATGTCACCCCTAAAGAAGCCAACGACAGACGCTGAGTCACCCCTCAAATTCAAGCCAACGGATGACACTAAGACAATCGATTTTGTTCCTGGCGATTCATCCAAGCAGTTCACCATTGGGACGGGTCTGGACCCCAAAGAGGAAAGCGCGCTCATCGAATTCATCCGTGAGAATCGGGACATCTTCGCATGGAAACCTTCTGACATGCCTGGTGTGCCGAGAGAATTCGTTGAGCACCATCTTAATGTTGACCCAAATGCAAAACCCATACAGCAGTACCTTCGCAGGTTTAACGAGGAGCGACGCAAGGCGATCGAAGAAGAGGTCGCCCGTCTCTTAGCCGCCGGATTCATAGTGGAAGTTTTCCACCCCAAATGGCTGGCTAACCCGGTCTTGGTACTCAAGAAGAATGGTACCTTTCGTATGTGCATTGACTACACATACCTCAACAGGGCTTGTCCAAAAGATCCCTTCGCTCTTCCCCGCACGACCAGATCATTGACTCGGTGGCGTGATGTCGGGACCCCGATCCTAAGCCATAGGAATCTAGCCTGTAACACATCGCATCCCTTTGTGGTCTCACGCACGGTTAACTCCACGGCTGCAGCCTTACCTTAGCCGGGACCGTTTGCGTCTTTTGACTCACGTATGCGATAGTGTCGCTGGCAATCCAATGTCAAAGAACCCGGATCGACATGTCTAGTCATAAACCAAAGTGGCAATTCCGCACAAGGACAGGCATACATGACCCAACAAAGCAGGTGTCGGTCATCAACGAATGTAGACGAGTCGTAGCAAGCTACAAGGACTCCATTACGTCGCGTGACATTTCCCCAAAGGGGACAGACACAGCAGCTAAGAAGGACACATGCCGGTCAACCAATGTGTCCGGAGCAGTAGCGAACTACCAAGGCTCGTTGGATCACAAAGGGGCATTTCCTTGTAAGGAGTGCTACTAAAATTCACGACTAGGTATTCGAACCCCATACATATCAAGTAAGACACACGTACGCATGGCATACCGATATGTATAGATACATCGATGGCATCACAACATAACCATAAACATACAAGCTTTATTTAAGAGGCTCGGAAGAGCCACACACATAATATTACACATTAAGGGTCTCACGACCCATAATAGCAGTCATACAATACAAGCCAGCGGAAGAGTTATAAACTTTCTGGGTACAGACAAGGCAACTAGTAGGCATGTGGCCTGACTATACTACAGAGCCGACGTAGGGCTAGATCGTAGCTGGGACACCAGCTACTCGTCGTCGTCGATGTCTACGAAAAACCCTCTGTTAGGGTCATTAGCAACCTCTGCAACATTTATTAAGCAAACATGAGTACGAAGGTACTCAGCAAGACTTTAGGAGAACTAACTACTCATGCAAGGTATCAAAAGGTATTGTGGGGTTTCATACGGGAAGCCAGCATTTGACTCGTGGCTAGACAACTTGCTTTTTGAAATTAGTTTTGACAACTTGATTTCTCGCACACGAGTCCACTAACACCACAACAATACACCATCGTGGAATCATTCCGTCTCCATACGGAAATGCCGTCCACGACACTCACGCTTATCTTGACAATTTTATGAGTAGCCATTGAAGTTATCTATGAACAACATATGTCTCCAAGTAGTCCATATCCGCGGACGCGGCTATTCGAATAGATCATAACCCTGCAGGGGTGTACTTCGTCACACACGCTCTCGCCACTTATCGCCATGTGCACGTCATGCACCTCGGCAACCTTCAAGCGGAAGCCCAGCGAGGGAGTCGGCCACGACCGTTAACCACACTAGTACCTAGTCCAGGTTTATCGCCTATCTGAGAGTAACCCGTACGGAAGTCCGGCCGAGGTTTCCGCTACGGCCTCAAACGATGTGCGCAGGGTTCCCAAGCCCACCATCCGGGTGCCACTTGGTACACCGTGCTAGTGCCTACCGCATCACGGTCCACCTCTCAGGTCAGCACCATGCACGGCCTCCAGCATTACTATAAACACCAAAAACTACTTGCAACTCCTGGACCGAGTACTACGCGATTAATAGGCCGAGCGGGGTCATATTTCAGGGCCCAGCATGTGGTAGTATCTAGTCTTGGATTACATACACGGAACTCAGTTCCTAAGGACGGTTCCAATGAAACAACCCGCCATGTACTCCTACACAGCCTTTCACCGGTACCTTTACCAAATCAAGTTCAACACATGACCTTTGCTCACCGAACACATTCCACATTTCTGTTCATCTCCCAGATGACAGACCATACACAACTCTAAGCATAGCATGCATAGCAGGATAAGGCACATCATAGCTCAAGCAACTACCAGGTATGCTAGGTTGCAAGGTTCGGCTATTTACTGTGACAAGGTTAAGTCATGCAAAGGAAGTGGGTCCAACTATCGTGGCAAAAGCAGTTGAAGCATTTGATCCTAATGCAATAAATAGGTGCAGGAGCAAGAACATAGGAGTTATCGAGATGATCAAAAGGGTTGCTTGCCTTGTTGCTCAGAGGAGGAACGATATCCGTCAGACGGATATTCGGTGGAATCCGGGGGTGCGGAGCCTACCGAAATGAATGGCAACATTCAATAACAATCATATGCAATCAAAATGATGCATGAGCATGGCATGAGAATGCAAAGTGATAAGTTATTATAATCAAGATGTTTTAGGTTTAGAGTTGATTTGAATCACATTCGAATAGCAATTCAAACGGGTATTCTCGGATACCGGTTTAATTGATTCGACCTGATGCTCAGATCAACCTAATGTTAACATGCATGAAATGTCATGTTATGGTACTGATTTATATCTAGGGTAGTGTGTGATCATTGCATTTATAAATAAATTTGGATATTTTTGCAAATTCCATTTATAAAGTGATTAAAGAATTGAATTATTCCTTATTTCACAATTTAGGGTCCTGTAACTTTTTCAAACATAGTTGAAAATAGCATAATCAGAATCCTTGAATTTTTCTGATGCTTTTTCATATATAATTTATTTTCATTGGAGTTACAGATTAATTTCTATGATTTTTGCAATTTTTAGCAATTTCCTGAATTAGTTTTAAACTGAAAATTCCATTTATTGCATCAGGCTGACGTCAGCAGGTCAGCCGACCTGTTCAGGTCAAACCTGACAGGGGGGCCCCACTGGTCAGCCTCTCTGGGACTAATCCCGCGCTGACCAGCCCTAACTGAGGTTTGACTTGGCCTTGGGCCCACTTGTCAGCGAGTGATTAAGTCACTAATTGGCTGGGTTAGCTTGCCACGTCGACCTCCACCGGCGGCGAGGTCGTCCTCGCCGGCGGGGAGCCTCCGGCGACCACCAGCACGGCGGAGGGGCTCGGAAACGGCGCATAGGGGGCCAAATGTTGCGCGGAGAGCACCAGAGGAACGGCACGTCTCCCGCAGCTTCATTTCTGCGCCTAGCCGGGGCTGATCTGGCCGGAGATGACGCCGGCGACGAGCTTGGCGGCGGCCAAGGCTCGGGCGTCATCGGGGTCTTTGAATCAGAGGGATCTACGCTCGGTTCTTAGCTGCTACGGCATCTACGTGTCGTCCTGGAGCTGTTGGTGCTCTCGGAAGGACGAGCTGATCATCGGAGGGCTACCGGCGACGAGCGGCAGCGGCGGTCCTCGTCGGGCTCCGGTGAAACTAGGGCTAGAGGAGGGGATCGACGGGGAAAACTTAGGGGAAACGACCGCATGCTCACAGGGAGTGCAGAGCAGAGCTTAGACGGCTCGGGGAAGGCCTGGGGCGACGAATCGACGGGAGAGGTCCGGCGGCCGGAGGAGGAAGACGACGGCGTTGCGGGCGTTGCAGGGCTCGAGGAGGCTTCGGCTTCTGCAGAGACGACCAGGGCGACGAGGCGGAGCTAATGGCATGCTCTGGGAGGGGATCCTATGGCCAGGGGCACGGGCAGCTCGAGCTCGAGCTCGGCTCTAATGGCGGCAGCAGGGAGAAGGAGGGGATCCGGGAGGAGGGGAAGAACCGAGGCGGGGAATGGATAGGGGAAGCTCTGGGGAGCTTATCCCCGTCGTCGCCAGCGCGAACCGGCGGCCAGGCAGGCACGCAGGTGCGTGGCCGCGCCGGAGGAGGCGGCGGCCACCTCCTGCTGCCTACTGGCGCGAGGGAGGGGACGAGCGGGGAGATGGGCCGGGCCAGGCTTGGGCGACAGGTAAGTCTTTTTCCATTTCCTCTGTTTTTGTTTTTCTGTTTTGCTAATTATTGTAATGCTAATTAATTCAGCTCCAAAACAAAAAGTAAAAACTATTTTAGACCTCCTGAAATATTTGTTATAATATCTCCACTCATTTCCAAGACTTTCAACATTTTTGGAAAATTATAGTTTCTGATTTCAAATTTTAAATTTGAAACCAGTGGCTTTTGCATTTATTTAAAATGCTTAAAGTGTCAAGAAAATAGTTTTCTCCAATGCTCATTTACTTTCATGATTTATCAGAAAGTTTGAACATTTCTTGAGGCCATTTTGGGTTCATTGATTTTGAACTAGTTGAAATTTCCTTTAATTGAAATGGTGGCTAGGGTTTTGAGTTTTTCCTTTGCCACTTTGTTGTTTTTATTGAAACTTCTTAGATGCAAATGCAAAGAAGACATGAGCACAATGCTATCTTGCTTAAGGGTTAGGGATGTGACAACTCACCCCCACTCAAAAGAATCTCGTCCCGAGATTTAGAAGTCGTCGGGAATAACGCAGGATACTCAAGTCGAAGACGATCCTCTCTTTCCCAAGTTGCCTCCTTTTCAGAATGATTTGACCATTGAACTTTAAGAAACTTGAGGTTTCGACGTCGAGTGGTATGCTCAGCTTGATCAAGAATACGCACGGGGTATTCTCGGTAAGAAAGGTTATCTTGTAGATCAAGCGTTTCGTGGTCCACTTCACGGATAGGATCCGAAAAGCAACACATGAGTTGCGAGACGTGGAAAACATCATGAACCTTGGAAAGATGCGGAGGAAGTTCCAACTGGTAGGCAACTTCTCCTCGTTTGGCAAGAATGCGAAAAGGTCCAATGTAACGAGGAGCCAATTTGCCCTTGATACCGAATCGATGGGTACCCTTCAAAGGTGTAACCCGAAGGTAAGCCTTCTCGTCAACTTCAAAGGTTGCAGCCTTATGATGACGATCATATTGGCTCTTTTGACGAGACTGGGCTGTTTTCAACTTTTCACGAATAATGCGAACCTGCTCTTCTGCATCCTGGATCATGTCCGGGCCAAAGAGTTGCCTCTCTCCGGTTTCTGACCAATTAAGAGGTGTTCGACATCTTCGTCCATAGAGAACTTCAAAAGGGGCTTTGCCCAAGCTTGATTGATAACTATTGTTATAAGCGAATTCGGCGAATGGAAGACACTTCTCCCAATTCATACCGAACGATATAACACAAGCTCGGAGCATATCTTCTAGAATTTGATTCACTCTTTCTACTTGACCACTTGATTGGGGATGGAAAGCAGTGCTAAAAGACAAGTGAGTCCCCATGGCATTCTGAAAACTTTCCCAGAAGCGAGAAGTAAAGATACTTCCACGGTCCGAGTTAATTTCCAGGGGAACACCATGAAGAGACACTATTCGAGAGATATATAACTCTGCTAGCTGGCTAGCTGTTATACTCTCACGAACAGGAAGAAAATGAGCCACTTTGGAAAGACGGTCAATGACCACAAACATAGCATTATTTCCTTTCTTGGTCTTGGGAAATCCGGTAATGAAATCCATGCTAACTTTATCCCATTTCCACTCAGGAATAGCTAAAGGTTGAAGGGTGCCAGCAGGCCTTTGATGTTCTGCCTTAACTCGGCGACAAACGTCACAGTTAGCAACGAACTCAGCAATTTCTCTCTTCATCCTAGTCCACCAGAACCTCTGGCGTAGGTCCTGATACATCTTAGTACTACCGAGATGAATGGTGAGAGGGGAATCATGAGCCTCCTTAAGGATTAACTGCCTTAGATGTGGGTTCTTAGGAACCACTAAACGATTCTGGAAGAACACCACACCTTGATCATTCATGGAAAATTCTTTAGCGTTTCCGCTAAAAATATTCTCCTTGATCCGTGATATACCCTTGTCACGCTTTTGGCCAGCTATAATTTGATCCTTAAGAGTAGGCTTCGCCACCAGGGTAGAAAGAAATCCTTGAGGAACAATATGAAGATTCAACTTCCAAAAGTCCTCATGGAGAAGTGGTTGATCTTGTTGTAGCATCAAATTGTTACAATAAGATTTACGACTTAGTGCATCGGCCATAACATTGGCCTTCCCCGGGGTGTAAGTTATCCCTAAGTCGTAATCCGAGATCAACTCAACCCACCGTCTTTGTCTGAGATTCAAATCCGGCTGGGTGAAGATATATTTCAGACTTTGGTGATCAGTGAATATTTCGCAACGATTACCCAAAAGGTAATGTCGCCAGGTTTTTAGTGCATGGACCACAGCTGCAAGCTCAAGGTCATGTGTGGGATAATTATCCTCATGTGGACGCAACTGTCGAGATGCGTATGCGATCACATGACGATCTTGCATGAGAATGCAACCTAATCCTTGTCGCGAGGCGTCGCAATAGATAACAAAGTCCTTAGAAAAATCTGGTGGTAGCAACACAGGTGCGGAAGTCAGACGTCTTTTCAGTTCCTGAAAACTATGCTCACACTGTGGTGTCCACTCGAACTTTTTATCCTTCTTGAGGAGTTCAGTTAGAGGCTTTGCAACCTTGGAGAAATTCTCGACGAAGCGGCGACAATAGCTCGCTAGACCAAGAAAACTCCTAACTTGCTTAACCGATTCAGGTTGAGTCCAATCAAGGACAGCTTGAACTCTCTCGGGATTGACAGCAATACCCTTACCAGAGATTACGTGGCCTAGATAGGTCACTTCTGGTAACCAGAATTCACATTTTGAAAATTTGGCATAAAGGCGATGCTCTCGAAGTTTCATCAATACCAGCCTTCGATGCTCGGCATGTTCTTGTTCATTCTTTGAGTAGATGAGAATATCATCGAGGTATACTACGACGAATTTATCCAAATACTCCATAAAGATTGAATTCATCAGCCGAGAGAAGGTGACTGGGGCATTGGTTAAACCGAAGGACATAACGGTGTACTCATATTGGCCATAACGAGTAACAAAAGCCGTTTTTGGAATGTCCCCGTTCTTAATCTTGATTTGATGGTATCCCAACCTCAAATCCATTTTGGAGAAGACTGAGGATCCAGCGAGCTGATCGTACAGATCGTTGATCCTGGGAAGCGGATACTTGTTCTTTATGGTGACCAGATTAACTGGTCGGTAATCTACAACCATCTGATCCGTTCCGTCTTTCTTCTTGACGAAGAGGACGGGACAAGCCCAAGGAGAAGAGCTAGGACGAATGAAACCCTTGTTCAAGGCCTCATCTAATTGCTTCTTAATTTCGGCTAGCTCCAGGGGTGCCATCTTATAAGGTCTTCTGGCTATTGGAACAGTTTCCGGAACAAGATCTATCACAAACTCTACATCTCTGTCAGGTGGAATTCCTGGCAGTTCCTCTGGAAAAACATCCGGGAAGTCACGGACTACCGGAATGTCTTCAAGTTCCGGAAGAGGTTTGGCATTTAGGGAATAGAGTTGGCATTTGGCAACTCGAGTAGAGACATTTACTATCTCACCCGAGGGATGGGTAAGCTGGACATTTCTAGAGTGAGTATCAATCTTGGCATAGTGAGCTGACATCCAGTCCATGCCCAAGATGATATTAATATCCGAAGATTTCAATGCTATCAATGAGGCTAGAAAAACTAGCCTGTCTACTAGAATCTCATTGTCATAGGTTATCCTAGAGGTTTGCCATTTACTACCAGGGGTTTGGACAACCAATGGGATTGGCATATCACAAAATGACATGTTATGCAACTGTGCATAACTTTCTGAAATGAAGGAATGAGAAGACCCAATGTCAAAGAGAACGGACGCTGGGTGATGATTAACAAGAAGCATACCCAGCATGACATCGGGATCCTCTACAGCTTCTTCTGCTGACACATAGTTCACACGGCCACGTGCAGGAGTTGGCTTCACATAAAAAGCTTTGCCCGACTTGGCCTGCCCGACGGACTTTCCGGGTTGCTTGGCACCCACATTCTGAGGACACTCACGGGAATAATGCCCTGGTTCTCCACACTTATAGCATATCACCTGGTTGGCACGTGGTGCAGCATTGCTAGCTGGACCACCATAAGCTTTTGCTGGAGGGTTGGCCTGATTCGTCTGAGGCGCCACGTAGGATGGCCTCGGAGTGTATCTTGGCGGTAGAGAACTGTTTGGAACCCACAGCCTGCATTTTGGAAACGCGGAACCAGAAGACGAGCCGAAGTCACGGGAGTGCTTCCTTGTGGCTTCGAAGTCAGAATGACCAGTCTCCGCACTGATCGCTTTGTTGACTAGGGCTTGAAAACTTGCACACTCATGGAGGCGCAGATCACGACGGAGCTCAGGGCTCAGACCCTTACGGAATCTTGCTTGCTTCTTGGCGTCAGTAGACACCTCCTCTGTTGCATAGCGGGTGAGGTTACCGAACTCATGGCTATAGGCATCCACAGACAACTTGCCCTGAGTGAAGGCACAGAACTCCTCTCTCTTTCTGTCCATCAGGCCCTCTGGAATATGGTGCAGACGAAAAGCTGCACTGAAGTCTGCCCATGTGGCCACTGGTTCAGCGGGACGCATAGCTTCAAAATTCTCCCACCACAGATTGGCAGGTCCCTCTAGGAAATACGCCGCAAAGGTCACCTTGTCGGCCTCAGACACATTTGCAGAGCGAATCTTGCGTGAGATGCTGCACAACCAGTCATCAGCGTCGAGGGGATCGACGGAATGATGAAACTTTGGAGGATTCAGCTTCACAAAGTCATTGAGGGACACTGCAACATTCCTAGGCTGTCGAGCCGTATTCTGCTCAATACGCTCTAGCAGTCGGTTGGTCTCCCTTTTGTTTCTTTCTGCCTCAAGCATCACTTCTACCAGAGAAGGTGGGTGAGGCAGGTCTTCCTGCGACGCTTGACTACCCTCACCTTGCTCATGAGCAGGGGCAGGGTTCAACCTGGTGAACACCATCCTGACAAACAAACTCATAGCTTAGACCAATATCATATCAATACTAGCTATGGATTAAGAATGTACTGAACGCACGGAATGCGGAATGAATATCCGAACAACATGGTAACAAGCAACTGCTATATATACACCATGGTTCATACACACCCTTACATAGTTCAGTACAAACTTACCCGAAGAGCAAACTACTGAAATGGTGGAACTACTCATCAGAGGCTTACAAGCTTCCTATACAATATTTATCTAGGCCTCCGGAATTCATTTCACATTACTACCATACTTCACAAGTCACGCAGGACTGTGAACGTACGGCTACTACCATACTATCCTTCCGCTCACCGCTCAGGCATCCGCATAGAACATCTCATAGAGATTACCTCCATGACCTGGAAGCTCAACCTGCGGATCAGGAAACACTCTAGCCTGAGATCCCTGGGATCCATAAGGACACGGATGTGGCCTTGGTCCCCTGACTAGTGGTAAGAGGGGTCCCCGAAGAGGTGTGACTCCTCCTATAGCTGGCCAGTCAACGTGGGCCGGAAGATGGGTCCTAAAAGGGTTCAGCATCTCCATCTCTCCATACCCTGTCTGGACTACCGGTGCCAGCTGCGTCAAAGCTGTCCACAGACGGGCACGGGTAGCATAAAGCTCCATGCGGAGAGCACGAGCATCCCTGTCTCTGTTCTCTAGCATCTCAATAGTGGACTGCAGACGTGGATCCTCCATAGAAGAATCAAAATAGACTCCACTGAGGTATCCCTCTTCACCAGGCTGAGAGGCCGGAACATAGCAGAACTCTGAATTCTGCAGCAGTGCATGTCTCGCTCTCATAATAGTCAGCATTGAATAGGCAGCATCTTGTACTGCCATGTCAACAGTGACTCCCAACCCATAGGACCAATGGATTGGCTTCTCCGCTCCAGGGTAGTCTGGAAATACCCTAACAGTGCAGATGTACTGGCTCTGGTTGAAATCTCGGTACTGTTCCTCTACCGTGTACTCGGGGTACCAGCGATAACCGCACACCGACATCACCCTGACCAGCATGGCCGTATGACCCGGTACATCAATGCACCTGGTCAAACGTACCATCTGACGAGAAGGACGGCCAGGCATCTGTAAATAGAGAGTAATGCAAAAGCATTAGAGCTCTGAATGCAAAATTGGGCAGCATAACGGCTGTAAATGCTCAAAAACAAATTTTGAGACAACCCAAAATAGAATAGCGTAACCACTCAACTATCAAGTTCAACTCTCTGATCATCAAACTTACTTCCTGCTTCCTAGGAATAAAAGAAACCCAATATCTCTCGACCCGTAATCCTATAAGCTACCGATCGGAAACACGAGCCTAAGAGAAGATGAGAAATCTAGTCCTTAATTCCCGCGGAAAAGACGAGGATGACCAGGATAGAATATCTTGAGAAGAGAACAAGAGTGTTACGTTCCCTTCCACAAACAATTCCCCTATATATAACTAAGAAATTCTAGACTCAACTTCGACCATTTGGCTTAGTAATCCTACAGTCAGTCAGGCTCTGATACCAACGCTGTCGGGACCCCGATCCTAAGCCATAGGAATCTAGCCTGTAACACATCGCATCCCTTTGTGGTCTCACGCACGGTTAACTCCACGGCTGCAGCCTTACCTTAGCCGGGACCGTTTGCGTCTTTTGACTCACGTATGCGATAGTGTCGCTAGCAATCCAATGTCAAAGAACCCGGATCGACATGTCTAGTCATAAACCAAAGTGGCAGTTCCGCACAAGGACAGGCATACATGACCCAACAAAGCAGGTGTCGGTCATCAACGAACGTAGACGAGTCGTAGCAAGCTACAAGGACTCCATTACGTCGCGTGACATTTCCCCAAAGGGGGCAGACACAGCAGCTAAGAAGGACACATGCCGGTCAACCAATGTGTCCGGAGCAGTAGCGAACTACCAAGGCTCGTTGGATCACAAAGGGGCATTTCCTTGTAAGGAGTGCTACTAAAGTTCACGACTAGGTATTCGAACCCCATACATATCAAGTAAGACACACGTACGCATGGCATACCGATATGTATAGATACATCGATGGCATCACAACATAACCATAAACATACAAGCTTTATTTAAGAGGCTCGGAAGAGCCACACACATAATATTACACATTAAGGGTCTCACGACCCATAATAGCAGTCATACAATACAAGCCAGCGGAAGAGTTATAAACTGTCTGGGTACAGACAGGGCAACTAGTAGGCATGTGGCCTGACTATACTACAGAGCCGACGTAGGGCCAGATCGTAGATGGGACACCGGCTACTCGTCGTCGTCGATGTCTACGAAAAACCCTCCGTTAGGGTCATTAGCAACCTCTGCAACATTTATTAAGCAAACATGAGTACGAAGGTACTCAGCAAGACTTTAGGAGAACTAACTACCCATGCAAGGTATCAAAAGGTATTGTGGGGTTTCATGCAGGAAGCCAGCATTTGACTCGTGGCTAGACAACTTGCTTTTTGAAATTAGTTTTGACAACTTGATTTCTCGCACACGAGTCCACTAACACCACAACAATACACCATCGAGGAATCATTCCGTCTCCATACGGAAATGCCGTCCACGACACTCACGCTATCTTGACAATTTTATGAGTAGCCATTGAAGTTATCTATGAACAACATATGTCTCCAAGTAGTCCATATCCGCGGACGCGGCTATTCGAATAGATCATAACCCTACAGGGGTGTACTTCGTCACACACGCTCTCGCCACTTATCGCCATGTGCACGTCATGCACCTCGGCAACCTTCAAGCAGAAGCCCAGCGAGGGAGTCGGCCACGACCGTTAACCACACTAGTACCTAGTCCAGGTTTATCGCCTATCTGAGAGTAACCCGTACGGAAGTCCGACCGAGGTTTCCGCTACAGCCTCAAACGATGTGCGCAGGGTTCCCAAGCCCACCATCCGGGTGCCACTTGGTACACCGTGCCAGTGCCTACCGCATCACGGTCCACCTCTCAGGTCAGCACCATGCACGGCCTCCAGCATTACTATAAACACCAAAAACTACTTGCAACTCCTGGACCGAGTACTACGCGATTAATAGGCCGAGCGGGGTCATATTTCAGGGCCCAGCATGTGGTAGTATCTAGTCTTGGATTACATACACGGAACTCAGTTCCTAAGGACGGTTCCAATGAAACAACCCGCCATGTACTCCTACACAGCCTTTCACCGGTACCTTTACCAAATCAAGTTCAACACATGACCTTTGCTCACCGAACACATTCCACATTTCTGTTCATCTCCCAGATGACAGACCATACACAACTCTAAGCATAGCATGCATAGCAGGATAAGGCACATCATAGCTCAAGCAACTACCAGGTATGCTAGGTTGCAAGGTTCGGCTATTTACTGTGACAAGGTTAAGTCATGCAAAGGAAGTGGGTCCAACTATCGTGGCAAAAGCAGTTGAAGCATTTGATCCTAATGCAATAAATAGGTGCAGGAGCAAGAACATAGGAGTTATCGGGATGATCAAAAGGGTTGCTTGCCTTGTTGCTCAGAGGAGGAACGATATCCGTCAGATGGATATTCGGTGGAATCCGGGGGTGCGGAGCCTACCGAAATGAATGGCAACATTCAATAACAATCATATGCAATCAAAATGATGCATGAGCATGGCATGAGAATGCAAAGTGATAAGTTATTATAATCAAGATGTTTTAGGTTTAGAGTTGATTTGAATCACATTCGAATAGCAATTCAAACGGGTATTCTCGGATACCGGTTTAATTGATTCGACCTGATGCTCAGATCAACCTAATGTTAACATGCATGAAATGTCATGTTATGGTACTGATTTATATCTAGGGCAGTGTGTGACCATTGCATTTATAAAGAAATTTGGATATTTTTGCAAATTCCATTTATAAAGTGATTAAAGAATTGAATTATTCCTTATTTCACAATTTAGGGTCCTGTAACTTTTTCAAACATAGTTGAAAATAGCATAATCAGAATCCTTGAATTTTTCTGATGCTTTTTCATATATAATTTATTTTCATTGGAGTTACAGATTAATTTCTATGATTTTTGCAATTTTTAGCAATTTCCTGAATGTTTTTAAACTGGAAATTCCATTTATTGCATCAGGCTGACGTCAGCAGGTCAGCCGACCTGTTCAGGTCAAACCTGACAGGGGGGCCCCACTGGTCAGCCTCTCTGGGACTAATCCCGCGCTGACCAGCCCTAACTGAGGTTTGACTTGGCCTTGGGCCCACTTGTCAGCGAGTGATTAAGTCACTAATCGGCTGGGTTAGCTTGCCACGTCGACCTCCACCGGCGGCGAGGTCGTCCTCGCCGGCGGGGAGCCTCCGGCGACCACCAGCACGGCGGAGGGGCTCGGAAACGGCGCACAGGGGGCCAAATGCTGCGCGGAGAGCACCAGAGGAACGGCACGTCTCCCGCAGCTTCATTTCTGCGCCTAGCCGGGGCTGATCTAGCCGGAGATGACGCCGGCGACGAGCTTGGCGGCGGCCAAGGCTCGGGCATCATCGGGGTCTTTGAATCAGAGGGATCTACGCTCGGTTCTTAGCTGCTACGGCATCTACGCGTCGTCCTGGAGCTGCTGGTGCTCTCGGAAGGACGAGCTGATCATCGGAGGGCTACCGGCGACGAGCGGCAGCGGCGGTCCTCGTCGGGCTCCGGTGAAACTAGGGCTAGAGGAGGGGATCGACGGGGAAAACTTAGGGGAAACGACCACATGCTCACAGGGAGTGCAGAGCAGAGCTTAGACGGCTCGGGGAAGGCCTGGGGCGACGAATCGACGGGAGAGGTCCGGCGGCCGGAGGAGGAAGACGACGGCGTTGCGGGCGTTGCAGGGCTCGAGGAGGCTTCGGCTTCTGCAGAGACGACCAGGGCGACGAGGCGGAGCTAATGGCATGCTCTGGGAGGGGATCCTATGGCCAGGGGCACGGGCAGCTCGAGCTCGAGCTCGGCTCTAATGGCGGCAGCAGGGAGAAGGAGGGGATCCGGGAGGAGGGGAAGAACCGAGGCGAGGAATGGATAGGGGAAGCTCTGGGGAGCTTATCCCCGTCGTCGCCAGCGCGAACAGGCGGCCAGGCAGGCACGCAGGTGCGTGGCCGCGCCGGAGGAGGCGGCGGCCACCTCCTGCCGCCTACTGGCGCGAGGGAGGGGACGAGCGGGGAGATGGGCCGGGCCAGGCTTGGGCGACAGGTAAGTCTTTTTCCATTTCCTCTGTTTTTGTTTTTCTGTTTTGCTAATTATTGTATTGCTAATTAATTCAGCTCCAAAACAAAAAGTAAAAACTATTTTAGACCTCCTGAAATATTTGTTATAATATCTCCACTCATTTCCAAGACTTTCAACATTTTTGGAAAATTATAGTTTCTGATTTCAAATTTTAAATTTGAAACCAGTGGCTTTTGCATTTATTTAAAATGCTTAAAGTGTCAATAAAATAGTTTTCTCCAATGCTCATTTACTTTCATGATTTATCATAAAGTTTGAACATTTCTTGAGGCCATTTTGGGTTCATTGATTTTGAACTAGTTGAAATTTCCTTTAATTGAAATGGTGGCTAGGGTTTTGAGTTTTTCCTTTGCCACTTTGTTGTTTTTATTGAAACTTCTTAGATGCAAATGCAAAGAAGACATGAACACAATGCTATCTTGCTTAAGGGTTAGGGATGTGACACGTGATGCGAACGTTTGTGCTTTTTGGATGCCTACCCAGGATATCACCAGATCAAGATGGTCGTGGAGGATCAAGAGAAAACAGCCTTTATAACCCCCTTCGGGGCTTTTTGCGTCCATGCCTTTTGGACTCAAGAGTGCGGGGGCGACTTATCAACGCTGCATCCAGAATTGCCTTCGCGGCCAGATCGGTCGCAACATACATGCCTATGTCGACGATATTGTGATCAAAACCCGTCAGGGGGAAACACTACTGGAGTATCTCAAGGAAAGTTTCGATAATCTACGGATATATCGAATGAAGTTGAATCCTACCAAATGTGTTTTTGGTGTGCCTGCAGGGAAATTGTTGGGCTTCCTGGTATCGGAGCGCGGCATTGAAGCTAACCCGGACAAAATTGAAGCAGTTACATCCCTTGGAAAGCCGGCGAACGTTAATCAAGTTCAACGGCTGGCGGGTCGCATCGCGGCTCTAAGTCGCTTCGTGAGTCGCCTAGGCGAAAAGGCGATTCCTCTTTATCAGTTGATGAGGAAATCTGATCGCTTTGTTTGGACGAATGAGGCAGACGAGGCACTCGAAGCCTTGAAACGCCAGTTGGTTAACTCGCCGGTCCTGGCCGCCCCGACTGAAAAAGAGCCCATGCTTCTGTATATCGCCGCAAATTCCAAGGCAGTAAGTGTGGCAGTGGTTGTTGAAAGAAAGGAAGAAGGGAAGGAGTACCCAGTGCAACGTACGGTGTATTTTATCAGCGAGGTGCTAACCCTTTCCAAGCAGCGGTACCCACACTGGCAGAAGTTGGTATATGGGGTGTTTATGGCGAGTCGGAAACTTAAGCACTATTTCCAAGAGCATCCTATCACAGTGGTTAGCTCTGCCCCCCTTGGGGACATCATTCAGAATCGGGAGGCAACAGGGCGGATTTCCAAATGGGCAATTGAACTTGGGCCACATCACATACAGTATACCCCTCGCATGGCCATCAAGTCTCAGGCTTTAGTTGATTTCGTCAACGACTGGACGGAGTTGCAGGCTCCAGAAGATAGGCCTGATCTCGCTTACTGGACTATTTATTTTGATGGATCTAGGAAGCTGGAAGGCTCGGGGGCTGGTGTGGTGTTGGTATCCCCTCAAGGAGATAAATTTTGTTACGTTCTCCGACTCATGTTTCCGTGCACTAACAATGCGGCGGAATACGAAGCTTTACTTCACGGCTTGCGACTCGCCAAGGAGATGAATCTAACGCGAGTCAGATGCTTCGGCGACTCTGACTTCGTGGCGTAGCAAGTTTCGGGTACCTGGGATTCTCGGGACCCCATGATGGCGGCTTACAGAAGAGCTGTGTCTGATGTGGCACGTCATTTTCATGGTTATCAGGTGGACCACATTGATCGGCGCCTCGACGAGGCAGCTGACGCCCTCTCGCGACTTGGTTCCCAGCGAAAGCCAGTTCCTCCCAATGTTTTTCTGGATATTTTGCATAAACCGTCCGTGATTCTACCATCAGAGGAGGAGTTGGCGATACCAGATCCTGAGTCTCGGCTCGTGGCGGCTCTCCATGTCACGCCGGATTGGGCTCTTCCGTATTTGGCTTATCTCGCCCGGGGCGAGTTACCAACAGATGAAGTTTCGGCTCATCAAATCGTTCGGCGCAGCAAATCCATGGTCATCATCAATGGCGAGTTATATAAGCGAAGCGCCTCAGGAGTTTTTCAGCGATGCGTTTCCTCCAAAGAAGGATGCATAATCTTAAATGACATTCATTCCGGAGACTGCGGGCATCATGTCGGGTCACGTTCTTTGGTGTCAAAGGCTTTCCGTCATGGTTTCTTTTGGCTGACGGCTCATGCAGACGCGGAAGATATAGTTCGTCGGTGCAAAGGATGCCAGCGTTATGGGCGACATGCTCATGTGCCGGCTCAAGAATTAAGAATGATCCCAATCACTTGGCCTTTTGCGGTCTGGGGGCTGGACATGGTCGGCCCCTTTAAAATGTCTTCTAACAAGAAGACCCATCTGCTGATGGCGGTTGATAATTTCACCAAGTGGGTTGAGGCGGAACCTATTGGAGCTTGCGATGAGGAAATAGCGGTCAAATTCTTGAAAAAACTGATTTTCCGGTTTGGATATCCGCACAGTATCATTACTGATAATGGTACTAACCTGTCCCAAGGGGCGATGCAGGAATTTTGCCGTCGAGAACATATCCGGCTTGATGTCTCTGCAGTCGCTCATCCACAATCCAATGGGCAGGCGGAGCGGGCGAATCAGGAGGTTTTGCGAGGAATTAAGCCCCGACTCATGGTTCCCCTGGAAAAAACCCGAGGGTGTTGGGTTGAAGAATTACCTTCGGTATTGTGGAGTATTCGGACCACCCCGAACCGGTCCACAGGTTTCACCCCTTTCTTTCTGGTCTACAGAGCAAAAGTCGTTCTTCCTACTGATATAAGGCATGACTCGCCTAGAGTCGCCGCATATGTGGAACCGGACAATGAGCTGGCGTGTCAAGACTCTTTGGACGCCTTAGAGGAGGCACGTGACCTGGCCGCGGCCCGTTCACCTATCTACCAGCAGGATCTAAGGCGTTATCACAACCGCCGGGTTAAGAGTCGGACCTTTCAGGAAGGCGACTTGGTTCTACGGTTGATACAAGATCGTGCTGGTATGCATAAGTCGTCACCACCTTGGGAAGGACCGTTCGTCGTCAGCAAGAATCTCCGCAATGGCTCTTATTATCTGGTGGATCTTCGGCCTAACCGGCCAACCACGGAGGCTGAGTCAACTCGCCCCTAGAATATTGCCCACTTGCGGCCTTATTACACTTGAGCTCTTAAGCTCTGCAGTTTGTAAGTTTTTCAGTTTCATTATGAAGTAATAAAGTTAAAAATACTCCCCGACTTGGGGGCTTCTTCATTAAAGATCATTTTTGTCATCCTGTTGCGACCTTATGAGCCGACAGGATAATCATCTTAGGGTGTGTGCTCGAGCTTTCTGACTCGCCCCATCCTGTCGCGACCTTATGAGCCGACGAAATCATCTTAGGGTGTGTGCTTGAGCTTTCTGACTCGCCCCATCCTGCCGCGACCTTATGAGCCGACGAAATCATCTTAGGGTGTGTGCTCGAGCTTTCTGACTCGCCCCATCCTGTCGCGACCATATGAGCCAATGAAATCATCTTAGGGTGTGTGCTCGAGTTTTCTGACTCGCCCCATCCTGTCGCGACCTTATGAGCCGATGAAATCATCTTAGGGTGTGTGCTCGAGCTTTCTGACTCGCCCCATCTTGTCGCGACCTTATGAGCCGACGAAATCATCTTAGGGTGTGTGCTCGAGTTTTCTGACTCGCCCCATCCTGTCGCGACCTTATGAGCCGACGAAATCATCTTAGGGTGTGTGCTCGAGCTTTCTGACTCGCCCCATCCTGTCACGACCTTATGAGCCGACGAAATTATCTTAGGGTGTGTGCTCGAGCTTTCTGACTCGCCCCATCCTGTCGCGACCTTATGAGCCGACGAAATCATCTTAGGGTGTGTGCTCGAGCTTTCTGACTCGCCCCATCCTGTCGCGACCTTATGAGCCGACGAAATTATCTTAGGGTGTGTGCTCGAGCTTTCTGACTCGCCCCATCCTGTCGCGACCTTATGAGCCGACGAAATCATCTTAGGGTGTGTGCTCGAGTTTTCTGACTCGCCCCATCCTGTCGCGACCTTATGAGCCGACGAAAATTGCTATTTTTATTTTCCTTCATGGCATGGCCACGAGGGTTTTCAAAACCTTTTTCGTGATTCATTCTTGAAAGATATTTGTTGTCATTTATTTTGTTTCACATATGTTTTTCAAAGCCTAAAGCAGGTTGATGATCAAAATCACTTCGTCCATGGCGGATTAAAACATTATAAAGGACTTTCAAATGGCGGATCAAATGTTTTCAAGTCGCCTTAAGGGCGATATAAAGATTCTTTCGAAGGTATCACAAAAGCAGTACCGACTTATGAAAAAGACCTATTACATGGCTCTCAGGCCAAATCGATGAAGTTTATTCTGCTGGCGCCTTCGGATCATTTTGCTGCGAGCTTTGGCCGACCTCAATTTGCAAGTCGCCCAGTACCCAGTTACACTTGGCCAGAGCTGCGAAGTCATCTTCATCGGTCAGGATTGATGCCAGGTCTGCTTCCAAGTCAAAAGGGTTCTTGGGTCACCGTGGAGTTAAGCTGGTCGTCACAAAGGTTGGCGGATTGACCTTCTTGTTCTTGTTGTCATAAGACGCCTGATACTTCGATAAATCCAGACTTGCAGCAATTTGGGTTGTCGTTAGCCGGGAATTCTTGACAACACGTTGATAATCCTCTTCAACAAATTCTGACCCATCATCCTTGAGTTGGGGAAAGCCTGCCACTACTTCTTCAGGGTTGATCTCTGGAGCATACGCCAAGCAGTGACTTAAGGTAGTCAGTACCCCCTTCCGGGCGGCTGACCGAGTCAACTCGCCAATCTGAGGGGGAAGCGTGGATAGGCAGCCAAGCATCTTCTTTATGGAAGTTATAGGCTCCTTGGCACCCATCACAGCTTTGACAGTTAAGACACTGCCGGTGTACAACTGTTTTGTCAGCGTGTAAATCGCCTTCAGCATCAGCACACAATCATCCTGAAGGTTGGCGGCTCTCGGACCTGTGTAAGGGGTCATGATAATCAGCGACTTACAATAAGAGTTGTTGATAAAAAAAGGGGGAGAAAAAATCAAAGGTTTGAGTAAGTTTACCAAAGACAGCTTGCGTCATGTTTGAGATATGATGCTTCAAGCCGGACAATTCTTGTTGCACAGTAGCCAACTTGGCTTCAGCCTTCTCTGCTCTCTTTTTTGCAGCGTCTTGTTCAGCTTGAGCTTTTTGTAAATCGGCTTTGAGTTTTTCCAGCTCAGCCATGACCAATTGATACTTTTCCTCCGACTTAGCTCGGGCATCTTGTTGACCAGATAAGTTTTTCTTTAAATCGCCTAGCGCCGATTCAGTCTGAGCAAGAGTTTCCTGTTGAAAGTACAAAATAAGGGGCAAGTCTGAGAACTATTGCAAGCAATATCCCTGACACTTGGGGGCTAATGTATAATTTTTTCTTTTCAGATGAAATTATACAATATCAAGACCCGGCTCATCTTTTTACTGATGACCCGGCCCTTGGGGGTTATTGGTCGAAAGTTTTTTCTAAATTTATCAAGACCCGGCTCATCTTTTTACAGATGACCCGGCCCTTGGGGGTTACTGGTCAAAAGTTTTTTCTAAATTTATCAAGACCCGACTCATCTTTTTACTGATGACCCGGCCCTTGGGGGTTACTGGTCGAAAGTTTTTTCTAAATTTATCAAGACCCGGCTCATCTTTTTACTGATGACCCGACCCTTGGGGGTTACTGGTCGAAAGTTTTTTCTAAATTTATCAAGACCCGGCTCATCTTTTTACTGATGACCCGGCCCTTGGGGGTTACTGGTCGAAAGTTTTTTCTAAATTTATCAAGACCCGGCTCATCTTTTTACTGATGACCCGGCCCTTGGGGGTTAATGGGAGTAATACAATATAACAAAGCTTACCTCATGTTTGTTTTTTAGCATTCGGAGCAGGCTTTTCTCCATCTCATAACTCGCCTCCAGGCGACTTGCAAAACCATAGCAGAGTTCTTTGAATTCCAGATTTTCATATTCAGAAAGCTTAGCCTTGGAGAGTCCAGACTCAGGAATGGTTTGAGAGGAGGATGCCACATGCTTCGACAAAACCGATGTCGCCGGTTTGGAGAAGCGGAGAAGCTGGTACCAGTAATGACTACAACATCCGGGCATCTGCTGTCGTCAATGGACTTGGTGGCTTAGGGGCATCCATTGTTTCCTTGGGCGAGTTTGGAAGATCCATTTGATTTTCGGGCTCACCTTGATCCGGGTTATCTTGGATCGGCACTGACTCTTTGATAGGCTCTGAAATTATGACAGGAGTTGACTTGCTGGTTTTCCTTTTCTTGGCATGTGCCCTAAAATAAGGGAGAAGCGCATTAAATAACTACAAGTTTATCACGTTCAGATTCAAAGTAAGATTATCAAAAGACTTACCCAGGGACTCGAATCATTGGCGGAAGTGTCGACATCACTGAGTCACCAGATGTAGGAGGAGAGTTCTGCAAGAATTATACGTCAAAAATATAGGCGGGTTACATATGTGATTCAAAGAAACATAAAGAATTGTTATTCATGGGTACCTCATTTGGTTTCCTCTTGTTCGTTGCTGGTAAGCCGGACACCAGATCACCGGAATGACTTCGGGTCTTCCGATTTGAAGTATATTGTGCTTTTTTCAGTAGGAAATTTGGGTCCAAACAAGCATTTGGATGTGAGAAGGGAACTTTCCCACAAATTCGCCTGGCCGGCTTAGGTGGAGAAGGAGATGAATCGGAGGAAACAGAAATTACCTCAACAGAATCCTCCTGGCTTTTGTTGTCTTCATTCTATTCAAGAGAGGCAGAGATATAAATACAAAGTTAACAGTAGTGGATGGCGAGTGAAAAGAGGATAGGTTTTTACCTCCGGAAGTGCATCGCCGACTTGAGACTCATCGACTTCGGATGGCTCAGCCGCAGTAGCTTTGCCCTTGCCCTTGGTTTTCTTTGGGGGAAGCTTAGCGTGCTTCATGGCTGGCCTTTTGGGTTTCTTGGACCAAAATTTATCACCTTTCTGAAATAGCATATGTTACAAAAGCCATAATACAAGTGAGACATAAGGAATAAAGACAAAAGGCGGGTTAGATTTGCACACCTTGGGCGCCGGATTAATTTTGCAGAAAGGCTTGAGGCCGATTTGGCCGCATTTTCCCGCAGGCTCGCCAGTCAGCTTCTTGATGATGGTGACAATATCCTTTTCTGTTAAAGCCGTATGGAAATAACATTGAGGATGATCTAAGGTGCCATCAAATTCGCACATTAGCCCGTCCCGGCAACTCAGAGGGAGGATGCGCCATTCGACCCAGCAGCGGATCAAGTCAACCCCAGTAAGGCCGTTGTTTGTCAAAGATCTTAACTCGGACAATACTGGGATGAAGTCTGACTCCTCCTCCTCGGTGAGCTTGTCTGGAAGCTTGAAGTTCGTTGGAAGGCGATCTTTCCTATAGCCCAGAAGCTTGTTTTCGCCTGCAGGTGAGGTCTCTTGACAATAGAACCAAGACTCGCCCCAACCTTTGGGATGGCTTGGCATGGCGAGTGAGGGAAACGGGCTATCCCTGCGGCACTGGACATTGACACCGCCGAGTTCCAAGCTGGGGCCATTGTGAAATTCCGTTTGGCGATTCAGGTGGAAAAAGTGCCAGAATAAGGGGACTGAGGGTTCAATCCGCAGATAAGCCTCACAGAACACTTGGAATTGGCATAGGTTACTTATCGAGTTAGGTCCCAGATCCTAGAGGCGGACGTTCATGAAAGCCATGGCGTCCCTAAGAAACTTCGATCCGGGCGGCTTAAAACCTCGCTCCAGGTGTTCAACAAAAATGACTATCTCCCCTTCTTTGGGGTTGGGGAGATCCTCTCCGAACCCGGTACGCCAGCCGATGACATTCTGAGGGTCCAAGTTGCCCGTTTTCACATAGTCTGCTAGTATGGTGTCGTTGACTTTGGTAGGAAGCCAGTCACTTTTGAAGACGGTGCCCATGCTACAAAGAAGTAAAGTACGGATGAATTTACACACCTCGAACATCTACTTTAAGGGGTGAAATAAGTTCATTTGATTCGCCAAATAATTTGTTCACAGACCGAGGGACAAAATGTGACCCGCCATATTAAGAGCCGAGTTGGGTTGCTATGGCGACTTACGAAGTTTGGCTATTCACGAGAGCTGCGTTCTAAAGGTGTCGGAGACGTTCATTCAAAACAGCAAAGTGTGGAGACTACAAAACAGCTTTTTGCAATCAGTAGGTAAATTACGGATCTACTACACAGATGAAAAAACATGAGAAAAATGGCTGGATGCAGCAATTTATTACCAGGGCAAGGTGATGTCCATCGCGTGACGAAACATTACTCTAGATTCGCAAGTAAGAGCGGATAAATGAAGGTATTCAAAGCATTGGCTACCTCGTCGACATTTGTGTTAATCAGTCAAGGACAGGCAACACATTCTCGCGAAGAACATCAAGAACATGGCAGTGTTGGGGCTTCGAACAAAGAGTAGATCTGTTCTTAAATGGGCGGTGGCCTAACCTGATGCTTCCGATCGGAGGTGGTCGACGGCGACGGAGGCTGTTGGAGAAGCACGGAGGTCCTGTCAAGCGAGGAAATATTCGGCGGCGACGGAGTTTTTGGCGAGCGGCGAGGTGGTCGACGGCGACACAGTGGTCAATGGCCGCGAGCGGGTCGACCGCGGCACGAAGCTTGACGACGGTGAAGATCTATGGGCGGCATCGAAGCCTCTCGAGTGAAGACTCAAAAGTGCGGTCAGCGGCGGAGCCCTCGGGAGGCGATGAAACTTCCTCACTGTGATAATGGGGAGGAGATTGACGAGACTGGTAGGTGGGAAGCGCCAGTCCTGTCCCCCCCCATCTATTTAACAGGACGGGCGCTGGAATCGAGGCGCCGTGAGCGGGAACCGCCGGGGAATAAAAAGATTCGTCATGATGGCGTTCCGAAAATTTTGGGATAACGATGCACCAGGATCTGTTGGGATTATGTCAGTCTTCCCGAGATTCAAGGGATAAGAAGATGCCAACGAGAAATGGTTTGGCGACTTAAATATTTTCGGTGCCACATGGCGGGTTACGACTTTTGACGTATGGAAAAAAAATGAGGAATGAATCGCCTTTAACTGAGCAGAAGTATTCGCGTGAAGAGAGTTCAAGTCAATCTGGGGCCTAATGTTGGGGATATTACCTGTTAATAACCCGCCCTAGTTGGGCCGGGTCACCAAATCACGCGATTCACCTAAACAGTGATTTGGGCCTTGGCCTGGCCGGATCAAAGTCATATGGCGGTTTATGATTTCTGGAAGGTCTCCAAGCTTTGGAGGACGGCGACTTAGAGACCACAGGGGTCACGATTTGTAGAAAGGAAAGTATCCTTGTAAACCCTAAGGATTCGACCTGTATATAAAGGCGAGTCCCAGGGAAGAAGAGGCAGGTTAGAAATCATCGAGTGCTAGGTTCGGCGAGTTACGCCCTCCTTGTAATCGAAACCACATCAATACAAACCAAAGCAGGACGTAGGCTTTTACCTCCTCACGAGGGGCCGAACCTGGGTAAATCGTCGTGTCTCTCCCGCTTAACCCCTTTGAGTCGCCACCAAGGTGCGATGGCTCCAGTACTAAGTCCTTTCACGAGGACATCTGTCGTGACAAAACCACGACAGATGTGATTCATCATGTAACAGCGATAACACGGAGAGATATGTGGCTAGCTCCCGTTCATCAATCTAATGTAGGCATGTATTTCGTATGTAGTCATACATGCTTAGGGAAAAGAACTTGCATGACATCTATTGTCCATCCCTCCCGTGGCAGCAGGGTCCTAATGGAAACTACGGGATATTAAGGTTCTCCTTTTAATAAAGAACCAGACCAACGCATTAACACGCGGTGAATACATGAACTCCTCATACTATGGTCATCTCCGGGAGTGGTTCCGGCTATTATCACTCCGGGGTTGCCGGGTCATAACACATAGTAGGTGACTACAACTTGCAAGATAGGATCTAAAACACACATATATTGGCGACAACATAATAGGTTCAGATCTGAAATCATGGCACTCGGGCCCTAGTGACAAGCATTAAGCATAGCCAAGTAGTAGCAAGATCAATCTAGAACATAATGGATACTAGGGATCAATCCTCGTCAAGAACTAACTCGATTACATGATAGATCTCATACAACTCATCACCGTCCAGCAAGCCTACGATGAGATTACTCACGAACATGAAGAGCATCATGGAATTGTCGATGGAGAAAGGTTGATGATGACGATGGCGACGATTTCCCCTCTCCGGAGCCCGAAACGGACTCCAGATCTGCCCTCCAGATGAAGAACAGGATGTGGCGGCGCTTCCATATCGCAAAACGCGACGAAACCTTCTCTGTGATTTTTTTCCACGCGAAACGGAAGATATAGGACTGAGATTGGGGGCGGTGGTGCCACGTGGGCCCCACAAGCCTGCATGGCGCGGCCTAGGGGGGTGGTCGCACCGTGTGGGCTTGTGGCCCACTGGCACACCCCCTCACGTGGATCTTTGCGCAGGTATTTTTCTTTTATTCCAGAAAAAATCTCCGTAAATTTTCAGGACCTTCTGAGAACTTTTATTTCTGCACAAAAACAACACCATGGCAATTCTGCTGAAAACAGCGTCAGTCCGGGTTAGTTCCATTCAAATCATGCAAATTAGAGTCCAAAACAAGGGCAAAAGAGTTCAAAAAAGTAGATACGACGAAGACGTATCAGTGTGTCACATGAGTTCAATTTCTCCAAGTTTGGTAGACAACCTCATGAAAAGGAGTTGCCTAGTAAGGATGAAACTATTGCCTTAGCTTCTATTGTCGTGCCTCCTACTAATCCCTTAGAGCAATACTTGCTTGAGCATGAAAATGATATGCATATGGATGAAAGGGATGAGATAGATAGAGTTGTCTTAGAACAATATCCTATCCTTAAGAATAATCTGCTTGTTGAACTGCTTGGGGATCCACCCCCACCAAAGGGTGATCCTGTGTTCGAGCTTAAATAGTTGCCTGATACTCTTAAGTATGCATATCTGGATGAAAAAGAGATATATCCTGTCATTATTAGTGCTAGCCTCTCAGAGCATGAAGAAAATAAGTTACTAAAAACTCTGAGGAAGCACCGTGCTGCTATTGTATATACTCTTGATGATCTTAAGGGCATTAGTCCCACTCTATGCCAGCACAAGATTAAAACTGATCCTGACTTCAAACCAGTTGCTGATCATCAAAGGAGATTATATCCTAAGATGAAAGAGGTAGTAAGAAAAGAAATACTAAAACTCCTGGAAGCAGGTATTATCTATCATGTTGCTCATAGCGATTGGGTGAGTCTGGTGCATTGCGTCCCTAAGAAGGGAGGCATTACCGTTGTCCTAATGATAAGGATGAATTGATACCACAGAGGATTATTACTGGCTATAAGATGGTGATCGATTTTAGGAAATTGAATAAAGCCACTAGGAAAGATCATTACCCTTTGCCTTTTATCGACCAAATGCTAGAAAGGCTCTCTAAACACACACACTTCTGCTTTCTAGGCGGTTATTCTGGTTTCTCCCAAATACCAGTTGCACAATCTGATCAGGAGAAAACCACTTTCACCTGCCCTTTTGGTACCTTTGCTTATAGACGTATGCCTTTTGGCTTATGTAATGCACCTGCCACCTTTCAAAGATGTATGATGGCTATATTCTTTGACTTTTTTGAAAAGATTGTCGAGGTTTTCATGGATGACTTTTCCGTTTATGGGTCTTCTTTTGATGATTGCCTCAGCAACCTTGATCGAGTCTTACAAAGATGTAAAGACACTAATCTTCTCTTGAATTGGGAGAAGTGCCACTTTATGGTTAATGAAGGCATCGTCTTAGGACATAAAATTTCTGAAAGGGGTATTGAAGTCGATAAGGCTAAGGTTGATGCAATCTAGAAAATGCCATACCCCACAGATATCAAAGGTATAAGAAGTTTCCTTGGTCAGGCTGGTTTCTATAGAAGGTTCATTAAAGACTTCTCTAAGATTTCTAGGCCTCTTACCAATCACTTGCAAAAGGATATTCCTTTTGTTTTTGACGATGATTGTGAGGAAGCCTTCGAAATACTTAAGAAGGCCTTGATAACTGCACCTATTGTTCAACCACCTGATTGGAACTTACCTTTTGAAATCATGTGTGATGCTAGTGAATATGCTGTTGGTGTTGTCCTAGGGCAAAGAGTTGACAATAAGTTGAATGTTATTCACTATGCTAGTAAAACTCTAGACAGTGCCCAAAGAAACTATGCTACTACGGAAAAGGAATTTTTAGCAGTCGTGTTTGCACGTGAAAAGTTCAAGTCTTACATAGTTGATTCCAAAGTCACTATTCGCACTGATCACGCTGCTATTAAGTACCTCATGGAGAAGAAAGACGCTAAACCTAGACTTATCAGATGGGTTCTCTTGCTACAAGAATTTGATTTGCACATTGTAGACAGGAAGGGTGCTGATAACCCCGTAGCAGATAACTTGCCTAGGTTGGAGAACGATACGTCTCAAACGTATCTATAATTTTTGATGGTTTCACGATGTTATCTTGTCAACTTGGGATGTTTTGTTTACCTTTTATATCTTTTTTGGGATAACT
Source organism: Hordeum vulgare subsp. vulgare (assembly GCF_904849725.1). Taxonomy (NCBI): domain Eukaryota; kingdom Viridiplantae; phylum Streptophyta; class Magnoliopsida; order Poales; family Poaceae; genus Hordeum; species Hordeum vulgare. The sequence goes on along the minus strand of NC_058518.1, from coordinate 382,286,085 downwards.
AATTAATCCAGTGCCAAGTGTCAGTTCCTGTTTTTTCTGTGTTTTTAACTCTTTTCAGATCTGATTTTGGAACGGAGTCCAAACGAAATAAAATCCCTGAAATATTTTTTTCCAGAACGGAAGAAGATCGGGAGGCTTGAGGGCCAAGGCAGTGGGCCCACAGGGAGCCCACAAGCCCTGTTGCCGCGGCTAGGGGGGCCCGCGGCAACCAGGCTTGTGGCCTCCCTGGCGCTCCCCTGCCCTAGCTCTTTGGCCTATACATTCCCTAAAAATCCAGAAAAAAATCAGGGCATCCACGAAAACACTTTTTCACCGCCGCAAGCTTCCGTTTCTGCAAGATCTCATCTGGAGACCCTTCTCGGTGTCCTGCCGGAGGCGACTTTGGAGTTGGAGGGCTTCTACATCAACATCATCGCATCTCCAATGACTCGTGAGTAGTCCACTTCACACCTACGGGTCCGTAGTTAGTAGCTAGATGGCTTCTTCTCTCTCTTGGATCTTCAATACAAAGTTCTCCATGATCTTCATGGAGATCTATCCGATGTAATCCTCTTTGGCGGTGTGTTTGTCGAGATCCGATGAATTGTGGATTTGTGATCAGATTATCTATGATATATATTTGAGTCTTTGCTGATTTCTTATATGCATGATTTGATATCCTTGTAAGTCTCTCCGAGTCTTGGGTTTTGTTTGGCCAACTAGATCTATGATTCTTGCAATGGGAGAAGTGCTTGGTTTTGGGTTCATACCGTGTGGTGACCTTTCCCAGTGACAGAAGGGGCAGCAAGGCACGCATCGTGTTGTTGCCATCAAGGGTAACAAGATGGGCTTTTATCGTAGATATGAGATTGTCCATCTACATCATGTCATCTTGCTTAAGGCGTTACTCTGTTCTTTTGGACTTAATACACTAGATGCATGCTAGATAGTGGTCGACGTGTGGAGTAATAGTAGTAGATGCAGAAAGTATCGGTCTACTTGTTTTGGACGTGATGCCTATAGATATAATCATTGCCTTAGATAACGTCACGACTTTGCGCGGTTCTATCAATTGCTCGGCAGTAATTCGTTCACCCACCGCCTACTTGCTTTCATGAGAGAAGCCACTAGTGAACACTACGGCCCCCGGGTCTATTCACAACTATCGTTTCCACTTTCACTTTTACTTTGCTTTGTTTACTCTTTGCTTTCAGTTCTCACTTTGCAAACAATCTATAAGGGATTGACAACCCCTTCATAGCGTTGGGTGCAAGCTCTTTGTGTTTGTGCAGGTACTTGTGAACGCTCCTCCTACTGGATTGATACCTTGGTTCTCAAAACTGAGGGAAATACTTACCGCCGTTGTGCTACATCACCCTTTCCTCTTCAAGGGAACACCAACGCAAGGCTCCAAGACCGCGGGGAAATCATTTGCATATTTTCCAAGGAAGTCCCTATAGGCGTAGCCGCAGCAGCAGGATTCCTGGCGCCGTTACCAGGGAAGGTCTATTGTCGCAGTAGCAGAAGGATTTCTGGCGCCGTTGCCGGGGACGAGATCTATCCAAGTAGGTGTCACAAACTCATCTCTTGCATTTACCTTTTTTGCCAGTTGCCTCTCGTTATCCTCTCCCCCACTTCACATTTGCCGTTTTCATTTGCCTTTCTTCTTTGCCGTTTTCATTTGCCTTTTTGTCGTGTTCTTTTGCCCTTTGTCGTTTTCCTTTGCCAGTTTTCTTGCTTGCTTGTGTTCTTGTTGGTTTGTTGAAGTCATCATGGCTGAAAACACCAAACTTTGCGACTTCTCGAGTGCCAATAATAATGATTTTATTAGTACTCCGATTGTTCCCGCCACTAGTGCGGATTCGTATGAAATCAATGCAGCTTTGCTGAATCGTGTTATGAAAGAGCAATTCTCTGGCCTTCCTAGTGAAGATGTCGCATCCCATCTCAATACCTTCATTGAGCTTTGCGATATGCAAAAGAAAAGAGATGTGGATAATGACGTGATTAAGTTTAAGCTTTTTCCTTTCTCATTGCGAGATCGCGCAAAAACTTGGTTTTCTTCTTTGCCTAAAAATATTATCGATTCTTGGGATAAGTGCAAAGATGCTTACATATCCAAGTATTTTCCGCTGGCTAAGATTATCTCCTTACGTAACAATATCATGAATTTCAAGCAACTTGATCATGAACACGTTGCACAATCTTGGGAGAGGATGAAGTTAATGATTAGAAATTGTCCCGCTCATGGCTTGAGTTTGTGGATGATTATACAAATCTTTTACGCTGGTTTGAATTTCGCCTCTCGCAATATCTTGGACTCCGCCTCAGGTGGAACGTTCATGGAAATCACGTTAGGAGACGCTACAAAACTCCTAGACAATATCATGACCAACTACTCTCAGTGGCACACTGAAAGTTCACCTGCTAGCAAAAAGGTACACGCTATAGAAGAAATTAACTCGCTTAGTGCTAAGATGGACGAGTTGATGAATTTGGTTGCTAGTAGAAATGACCCTTTAGATCCTAATGGCATGCCACTATCTTCCTTGATTGAGAGTAGCAATGCTAGTTTGGACGTTAATTTTGTTGGTAGGAACAATTTTGGGAACAACAATGCTTTTAGAGGAAACTATGTTCCTAGGCCTTTTCCTAGTAACTCCTCTAACAATTATGGCAATTCCTACAACAACACTTATGGAAATCACAGCAAATTACCCTCTTATTTAGAGAGTAATATCAAAGAGTTCATCAACTCTCAAAAGATTTTCAATGCGTCCATAGAGGAAAAACTACTCAAAATAGACGATTTGGCTAAGAGCGTTGATAGGATGTCTTGTGATATTGATGCTTTGAAAGTTAGATGTGCTCCTACCAATGTCAACTTGGATGAAACTTTAAAAGCTATGCGTGTCTCCATGAATGAGAGCAAAGAAAGAACCGCCCAAATTCGCGCTAGGCATGAATGGTTTAAAAGGGTGCGTTCTAGTGATGCAAATCACGAAGATCTTAAAGTGCTTGGTGTGACTCCTCTTGAATCTTTGTTTTCGCGTGTCAAACCTATTGATGAAGGGGCTGGATATGAATCCACTTTGGTTGAAAAACGCCCCAATGATTCGGAGTCCACCTATCATGATGATAAAGGTGTGGAGAGTGGAGTAGAAGAAATCAAAATTTTGGGTAGTAATGAAACTCCCACTTTGGATTTCAAGGAATTCAATTATGATAGTTGCTCCTTGTTTGAATGCATTTCCTTGATGCAATCCATTGCAAACTCTCCACATGCTTATAGCCAAAGCAAAGCCTTTACTACTCATATCGTAGATGCTATGATGAAATCTCTTGAAGAGAAGCTCGAATTAGAAGTCTCTATACCTAGAAAACTTCATGATGAGTGGGAACCTACTATCAAAATCAAGATCAAAAAGTATGAATGCAATGCTTTGTGTGATTTGGGTGCTAGTGTTTCCGCGATTCCAAAGTCTTTATGTGATATTCTTGGTTTTCATGAGATTGAAGAGTCTTCTCTTAATTTGCATCTTGCGGATTCTACTGTCAAGAAACCCATAGGAAGGATCGATGATGTTCTTATTGTTGCAAATAAGAACTATGTACCCGTGGATTTCATTGTACTTGACATAGATTGCAATCCTTCATGTCCCATTATTCTTGGTAGACCTTTCCTAAGGACTATTGGTGCTATCATTGATATGAAGGAAGGGAATGTTAGATTTCAATTTCCCTTAAAGAAGGGCATGGAGCATTTTCCTAGAAATAAAATAAGATTGCCTTATGAATCTATCATGAGGGCTACTTATGGTTTGAGCACCAAAGATGACTATACGTGATTCCATCACCTTTTGCCTAGCTAAGGGCGTTAAACAATAGCGCTTGTTGGGAGGCAACCCAACGAATCTATCCTTTTTTCTTTCTGTTTTGTGTTTTCCACACTTTCATAATTCTGTTATGATTGTGTTTTTTGTGTTTCTTTTTGCGTTTGTGTCAAGCAAAACCGTTATGATTAGTCTTGGGGATGATCGTTTGGTCATGCTGGAAAAGACAGAAACTTTCTGCTCACAAAATGAATTTTCATTTTTTAAGAGCTTTTGAGTTTATTATTTTTGCTTATGATTGCTACGCAAATTCTTCAGACTATCGTAATTTTTCAGAATTTTTGAAGTACCAGAAGTATATGAAGTATACAGATTGCTAGAGACTGGTCTGCTGTTAACAGATTCTGTTTTTGTTGAGTTGGTTTCTTATTTTGATGAAACTATGGATAGTATCGGGTGGGTATTAGCCATGGAAGATTGAAAATACAATAACCCAACATCAACATAAGTAGAATTTAAGTTTGCTACAGTACCTAAGGAAGTGGTGGTTTGCTTTCTTATACTAATGTTATCACGAGTTTTTGTTTAAGTTTCGTGTTGTGAAGTTTTCAAGTTTTGGGTGAAGTTCTTATGGACAAAAAGATAAAGAGTGGCAAGAGCTCAAGCTTGGGGATGCCCAAGTCACCCCAAGTTGATTCAAGGATGCCGTAAAAGCCTAAGCTTGGGGATGCCCCGGGAAGGCATCCCCTCTTTCGTCTTCAATCCATCGGTAACGTTACTTGGGGCTATATTTTTATTCACCACATGTTATGTGTTTTGCTTGGAGCGTCTTGTATCGTAGGAGTCTTTTATTTTTGTTGTGTCACAATCATCCTTGCTGCACACTTAGAGAGAGAGGCGTGCACTCACCATGATTTTGTCGAGCTTCACTTATATCCTTTGGTTAGACATTTTTGCTCTATGTGCTTCACTTTTATCTTTTAGAGCACAGAGGTGCGTGGCTTGGTAGTTGATATATGCTTTGAAAGTAGTCTCAAAAGGGGTAGTTATCCAAAGGGGTATGAAAACTTCCACCTTCATGTGCATTGAATAGTTAGAGAAGTTTGATTCATCTCAATTAGTTTTGAGTTGTGGTTGTGGTAATATTGAAGTTATATTAGTAAGGTGTTGTGGATCTAGAAATACTTGTGTTGAAGTTAGTGATTCCCGTAGCATGCACGTATGGTGAACCGCTATGTGATGAAGTCCGAGCATGATTAGTCTATTGATTGTCATCCTTTGTGTGGCGGTCGGGATCGCGCGATGGTTTATACCTACCAACCCTTCGCCTAGGAGTATGCGTTGAATGCTTTGTTTCGATTACTACTAAAACTTTTGCAACAAGTATATGACCTCTTCATGACTAATGTTGAGTCCATGGTTTAGATGCACTTTCACCTTCCACCATCACTATCTTCTTTAGTGTCGTGCAACTTTCGCCGGTGCACAAAACCACATATAGCCTCCCTCAAAACAGCCACCATACCTACCTACTATGGCTTTTTCAAAGCTATTCCGAGATATATTGCCATACGACTACCACCATGACATGTGCCACCACTTCTACATTGCCATTGCATGATTGTAAGATAGCTAGCATGATGTTTCCATTGATGTCTATGCCATGCTAGATCATTGTCACGGTACACTACCGAAGGCATTCCATATAGAGTCATCATTGCTCTAAGTTTTGAGTTGTAAGTGTGATGATCATCATTGATGGAGCATTGTACCATGTGAGGAATTAAAAGAGGCCAAAGATGCCCACCAAAAAAAAGAAGAGGCCAAAGAGCCCACCAAAAAAATGAGAGAAAAAGAGAGAAGGGACAATGCTACTATCCTTCCACACTTGTGCTTATTAAGCACCATGATCTTCATGATTGAGAGTCTCTCGTTTTGTCACCACCATATAGCTAGTGGGAATTTTTCATTATATAACTTGGCTTGTATATTCCAATGATAGGCTTTCTCAAAATTGCCTTAGGTCTTCGTGAGCAAGCAAGTTGGATGCACACCCACTAGTTTTCTTTAAGAGCTTTCACATACTCTTAGCTCTAGTGCATCATTTATATGGCAATCCCTACTCATTCACGTTGATATCTATTGATGAGCATCTCCATAGCTCATTGATATGCCTAGTCAATGTGACCATCTTTTCCTTGTTTGCCTTGCAACCTCCACCACACTCCACACCACTTATAGTGCTAAAACCATGGCTCATGCTCATGTATTGCGTGAGAGTCGAAACAGTTTGAGAAAGTAAAGGTGTGAAAACAATTACTTGGCCAATACCGGGGTTGTGCATGATTTAAATTCGTTGTGCAATGAAGAGCATAGCCACACTATATGATTTTGTAGGGTTAACTTTCTTTTGGCCTTGTTATTTTGAAAGTTCATGATTACCTCACTAGTTTGCTTGAATTATTATTGTCTCCACGTCAATAGCAAACTATTTTTTTGAATCTAATGGATCTGAACATTCACGTCACATAAGAGGAGTTACAAAGGACATCTATGCTAGGTAGCAGGAAAGTATCAAAAATTCATTCTATATCACTTCCCTACTCGAGGACGAGCAGGAGTTAAGCTTGGGGATGCTTGATACGTCTCAAACATATCTATAATTTTTGATGGTTTCACGCTATTATCTTGTCAATTTTGGATGTTTTGTTTACCTTTTATATCTTTTTTGGGACTAACTTATTAATCTAGTGCCAAGTGCCAGTTCCTGTTTTTTCTGTGTTTTTGACTCTTTTCAGATCTGATTTTGGAACGGAGTCCAAACGGAATAAAATCCCCGAAACAAATTTTTCCAGAACGGAAGAAGATCGGGAGGCTTGAGGGCCAAGGCAGTGGGCCCATAGGGAGCCCACAAACCCTGTTGCCGCGAACACAGGGGCTCGCGGCAACCAGGCTTGTGGCCTCCCTTGCGCTCCCCTGCCCTAGCTCTTTGGCCTATAAATTCCCTAAAAATCCAGAAAAAATCAGGGCATCCACGAAAACACTTTTCCGCCGCCGCAAGCTTCCGTTTCCGCGAGATCTCATCTGGAGACCCTTCCCGGTGCCCTGTCGGAGGAGACTTTGGAGTTGGAGGGCTTCTACATCAACATCATCGCCTCTCCAATGACTCGTGAGTAGTCCACTTTAGACCTACGGGTCCGTAGTTAGTAGCTAGATGGCTTCTTCTCTCTCTTGGATCTTCAATACAAAGTTCTCCATAATCTTCATGGAGATCTATCCGATGTAATCCTCTTTGGCGGTGTGTTTGTTGAGATCCGATGAATTGTGGATTTCTGATCAGATTGTCTATGAATTATATCTGAGTCTTTACTGATTTCTTATTTGCATGATTTGATATCCTTGTAAGTCTCTCCGAGTCTTGGGTTTTGTTTGGCCAACCAGATCTATGATTCTTGCAATGGGAGAAGTGCTTGGTTTTGGGTTCATACCGTGTGGTGACCTTTCCCAGTGACAGAAGGGGCAGCAAGGCATGCATCGTGTTGTTGCCATCAAGGGTAACAAGATGGGCTTTTATCGTAGATATGAGATTGTCCATCTACATCATGTCATCTTGCTTAAGGCGTTACTCTGTTCTTTTGGACTTAATACACTAGATGCATGCTGGATAGCGGTCGACGTGTGGAGTAATAGTAGTAGATGCAGAAAGTATCGGTCTACTTGTTTTGGACGTGATGCATATAGATATAATCATTGCCTTAGATAACGTCACGACTTTGCGCGGTTCTATCAATTGCTCGACAGTAATTCGTTCACCCACCGTCTGCTTGCTTTCATGAGAGAAGCCACTAGTGAACACTACGGCCCCCGGGTCTATTCACAACTATCGTTTCCACTTTCACTTTTACTTTGCTCTCTTTACTCTTTGCTTTCAGTTCTCACTTTGCAAAACAATCTATAAGGGATTGACAACCCCTTCATAGCGTTGGGTGCAAGCTCTTTGTGTTTGTGGAGGTACTTGTGAACGCTCCTCCTACTGGATTGATACCTTGGTTCTCAAAACTGAGGGAAATACTTACCGTCGCTGTGCTACATCACCCTTTCCTCTTCAAGGGACCACCAACGCAAGGCTCCAAGGCCACGGGGAAATCCTTTGCATATTTTCCAAGGAAGTCCCTATAGGCGTAGCCGCAGCAGGAGGATTCCTGGCGCCGTTACCACGGAAGGTCTGTTGTCGCAGTAGCAGAGAACGTTCTTGATGACCCACAACCTATTGATGATAGCTTTCCTGATGAGCAATTGAATGTCATCAATACTTCACGTAGTACACCGTGGTATGCTGATTATGCAAACTATATCATTGCCAAATATATACCACCTAGTTTCACATACCAGCAAAAGAAGAAATTCTTCTTTGACTTGAGACATTACTTCTGGTATGATCCTCACCTTTATAAGGAAGGAGTAGATGGTGTTATTAGACGTTGTGTACCTGAACATGAACAGGAACAGATCCTACAGAAGTGTCACTCCGAGGCCTACGGAGGACACCATGCGGGAGATAGAACTGCACACAAGGTATTGCAATCAGGTTTCTATTGGCCCACTCTCTTCAAGGATGCCCGTAAGTTTGTCTTGTCTTGTGACGAATGTCAAAGAATAGGTAATATTAGCAAACGTCAGGAAATGCCTATGAACTATTCACTTGTCATTGAACCATTTGATGTCTGGGGCTTTGATTATATGGGACCTTTTCCAAAATCCAATGGGTATACTCATATCCTAGTTGTTGTTGATTACGTCACTAAGTGGGTAGAAGCTATCCCCACTAGTAGCGCTGATCACAACACCTCTATCAGGATGCTTAAAGAAGTTATTTTCCCTGGATTTGGAGTCCCTAGGTATCTAATGACCGACGGCGGTTCACATTTCATTCATGGTGCTTTCTGTAAAACGCTTGCTAAGTACGATGTCAACCATAGAATTGCGTCTCCCTATCATCCTCAGTCCAGTGGTCAAGTAGAGCTAAGCAATAGAGAGATTAAACTAATTCTGCAAAAGACTGTCAACAGGTCTAGAAAGAATTGGTCTAAGAAGCTCGATGATGCACTGTGGGCTTATAGAACTGCCTATAAGAATCCCATGGGCATGTCTCCGTACAAAATGGTGTACGGTAAAGCATGTCATTTACCTCTTGAGCTAGAGCATAAAGCCTATTGGGCAATCAAAGAGCTCAACTTTGATTTCAAACTTGTCGGTGAGAAGAGGTTATTTGATATTAGCTCGCTTGATGAATGGAGAACTAAGGCATATGAGAATGCCAAGTTGTTCAAAGAAAAAATTAAGAGGTGGCATGATAAGAGGATACAAAAGCGTGAGTTCAATGTAGGTGATTATGTCTTTCTATATAACTCTCGTTTAAGATTCTTTGCACGCAAGCTTCTCTCTAAATGGGAAGGTCCCTATGTTGTTGAGGAAGTATATTGTTCCGGTGCTATCAAGATCAACAACATAGAAGGTAATTGTCCGAGAGTTGTAAATGGGCAGAGAATCAAGCATTATATCTCACGTACTCCCATAAATGTTGAAAGCAATATTATCAATACCATAACTCCGGAAGAATACCTAAGGGATATTTATCAGCCTGTTTCAGACACCGAAAACGAAGAGGTATGCGATTCAGTAAGAAAACAGAGTCCAAAACTTTTCCAGTAGGAAATTTTCTCCGTTTTGGAATATTTGAAAAATACAAAAATTGGAAGTAGTCCGGAAAGTGCGCGAGGAGGCGACAAACCTGCACGGCGCGGGCCCACCCCCTGGCCGCGCCGGGAGGGCTTGTGGCCACCTCGTGCGCCTCCCGGACTCCGTTTTCGTGCGGGGTACTCCTTCTAGTCTGAAAAAAATAATTATATATTCTCCCGTTTGGTCTGACCCCTGCATCACGCAGATTTCCTTTGTTTTTTGTTTCGAGCCTGTTTTCTGCCGCAGATTTAGGGCAAGATGTCTTCTCAAGATTCAGAGGGGGAGAGCTTTGTGGCAGATTACCTTGCTAATCCCAAGGTCTATGGGGACTTGGATCCTTATGGCTGGACCACTGATGAGGAAGAAGATTATGATCCGAAGGGGAAGGAACAAACAAGTTCCGATGAAGAGGAGGCTCTCTACCTCAACCTGGACACACGCATGTGGAGTTCAAGAGGTCGAGCCTCCCTGACTCAAGGAAGAAGTCTAAGACTTTGTTTATCCGTTCTCATTTCTTGCAGGAGAGTAAGCAAGAATTATGCCAAAGGGTGTTGAAGCTTTAAGAGGAAAATGATGATCTGAGGGAGCATAATTTTATGCTCAGGTGGAAATTAAAAAAGCTCAAAACCTCTGCAACAACTCCTCCACCATCACCACCAAAGGAAGACAACTAAACATGGGTATGGGCAATCCCCTTGGCTTGTGCCAAGCTTGGGGAGTTGCCCAGGTATCGTATCACCATCACATCTTTTGCCTTTACTTTTGTTTTAGTTTTCCTTTTCAGTTTTCTCTTTCTCTAGTAGATTAAAAGTCTTAGTGTTTTAGTCTTGAGTTTTGCTTTGTGTCACCCCTGATGTATTCGAGCCCATGAGCCATATAATAAAGAGTGTCTTAGTTGAAGGGCTTTGCCTCTTGCCATGATCAAAAGAGTGAGAATAGAACAAAAGCATGAAAGATCATGTGATGATCTTATGGGAAGTGATGGCTTCACATATAAAAGGAATGAGGATTGAAACTTGTTGAGGGTAGGAAAACGTAGACCTTGGTCATGGTTGCAATTAATAGGAAGTTATAAAGAAGGAGAGGTTCACATATAATTATGTCATCTCTAACACCATCTATGACTGTGAACACTCACTAAGCTATTGCATGCCTAGAAGTAGATGTTGGACAAGGAAGACAACATAATGAATTGTGTTTGCTTGGCTCCGAACAATGTTATATGATTAGAGATCCCTTAGCATGTGACGATTGCTTCCACCTCACATTAGCCAAACCCCTGCACCAAGTAGAAATACTACTTGTGCATCCACAAACCTTCAACCCAGTTTTGCCATGAGTGTCCACCATACCTACCTATGGATTGAATAAGATCCCTCAAGTAAATTGTCATCGGTGCAAGCAATAAAAATTTCTCTCTAATATGTATGATCTATTAGTGTGTGGAAAATAAGCTTTGTACGAACCTGTGATGAGGAAGACATAAAAGCGACATACTGCATAATAAAGTTCTTTATCACAGGACGCAATATAAAGTGACTTTCCTCCGCACTAAGAGGACATGCATCCAAACCTCAAAAGTGCATGACAACCTCTGCTTCCCTCTGCGAAGGGCCTATCTTGTACCTTTACTTTTTGCCCTTGAAAGAGTCATGGTGATCTTCACCAATTCCCTATGTCGCCTTTATCTTGGCTAACATCATATGCTTGTGAAAGATCTATATTCATATGTCAACTTGGAGGTAAGTATTCATGAATTATTATTGTTGACATTGCCCTTGAGGTAAGCAGTTGGGAGGCAAAACTATAAGCCCCTATCTTTCCCTGTGTCCAGCTGAAACTTTGATCTCATGAGTACCACGTGAGTTGTAGCAATTGTAGAGAACGAAAGAATGATTGAGTATGTGGATTTGCTTTACAAGCTCTTATTTGACTCTTTCTGATGTTGTGATAAATTGCAATTGCTTCAATGACTAAAGGCTATCGGTTGTTACTTCTCGGTAAGGTTCTTGATCCATGCTTTACTTTGTGAAGGAATTATCACTTTAGCATGAGAGATTATATGTTGGTATGGCAGTTCTGATCATGATCATGATGCATGCATGTTCGTATCTTGTTTTGTCGACACCTCTCTCCCTAAACATGTGGACATATTTATTGAGCTAGGCTTTCGCTTGAGGACAAGCGAGGTTAAGCTTGGGGGAGTTGATACGTCCATTTTGCATCATGTTTTCATGTTGATATTTATTGCTTCTTGGGCTGTTATTTCACTTCACGGTAGAATTCTTATGCCTTTTCTCTCTTATTTTGCAAGGTAGAATGCCGACAGCTGGAATTCTGGCCTAAAAGTGGAGCAAAGTTGAGATAGCTATTCTGCACAACTCCAAACGCCGTAAAAATCAACGAGGATTTTTTTCCGGATTTATAAAAAATACTGGGCCGAAAAAGCGCCAAAGGGGCGCCAGCAGGTGGCCACAAGCCTGCTTGGCGCGGCCACTCCCCCTGGTCGCGCCAAGGGGGCTTGTGGGCAGCCTGCTGGCCCACTGGCGCCCTCTTCTGCTATACGAAGGGTTTCGTCCATAAAAAAATCAGGGAGGAGCTTTTTCGTGGATTCGCCGCCGCCACAAGGCGGAACTTGAGCAGAACCAATCTAGAGCTCCGGCAGGACGATCCTGCCGAGGAAACTTCCCTCCCGGAGGGGGAAATCGTCACCATCGTCATCACCAACACTCCTCTCATCGGAGGGGACTCGTCACCATCAACATCTTCATCATTACCATCTCATCTCCAAACCCTAGTTCATCACTTGTAACCAATCTCTGTCTCGCGACTCCGATTGGTACTTGTAAGGTAGCTAGTAGTGTTGATTACTCTTTGTAGTTGATGCTAGTTGGATTACTTGGTGGAAAAGTTTATGTTCAGATCCTTGATGCTACTCATTACCTCTCTAGTCATGAATATGATTATGATTTGTGAGTAGTTACTTTTGTTCCTGAGGACATGGGATAAGTCATGCTAATAGTAGTCATGTGAATTTGGTATTCGTTCGGTAATTTGATGTGTTGTATGCTGTTTTTCCTCTAGTGGTGTTATGTGAACGTCGACTACATAACACTTCACCATTATTTGGGCCTAGAGGAAGGCACTGGGAAGTAGTAAGTAGATGATGGGTTGCTAGAGTGACAGAAGCTTAAACCCTAGCTTATGCGTTGCTTCCTAAGGGGTTGATTTGGATCCACTAGTTTAATGTTATGGTTAGACTTTGTCTTAATTCTTCTTTCGTAGTTGCAGATGCTTGCAAGAGGGGTTAATCCTAAGTGGGATGCTTGTCCAAGTAAGGGCAGTACCCAAGCGCCGGTCCACCCACATATCAAACTATCAAAGTAACGAACGCGAATCATTTGAACATGATGAAAACTAGCATGACAGAAATTCCCGTGTGTCCTCGGGAGCGTTTTTCCTCCTATAATACTTTGTCCAGGCTTGTCCCTTGCTACAAAAGGGATTGAGCCACTTTGTTGCACCATTGCTACTTTTGTTACTTGTTGCTTGCTAAGAATCATCTCACCACACAATCACTTGTTACCGACAATTTCAGTGCTTGTAGATTTTACCTTGCTGAAAACCACTTGTCAGATCCTTCTGCTCCTCATTGGGTTCGACACTCTTACTTCTCGAAAGGACTAAGATTGATCCCCTATACTTGTGGGTCATCAGCCACCTTGACGGTTACATCGTTCGGAATCCAACGAGGGTGATACCTCGGATCCCCCTGATGTTACAACCACACAATTACTGGTCCATGTTAATGGGAACACTGATGAATAAATGTTTGGCGGGTGGATTCCCGCGTGGATGTGTTGACGAGTTAATTAAAATGCTAAGGATTTGGGTATTTGATCTGTGTTGGTCGGAGATCTTTTCGCACTAATTGTATATGTGGGAGAAGTTATGGGTACTCGACGTCGTGGTATTAGCCGAAGCTCTTCAGACGTCAGCAATGGAGCGGCGCGCGCCCGAGTGGTTTGGATTATCACCGTTCTTGTATAAGAGGTGCCAGGACTGATATTGGTCGCCCTCACATCGTGTAGGAGCGCAAAGGGTGATCGGCTCATGAACCCTGCGTGCTTAGGATTTAGACCGACGGGCTGGCCTCTCTGTTGAGTCTAGGTGGGGCTGCGACGTGTCGATGTTCCGAGGACGGGCATGAGCCACGAAAGTGTGTCCGACCAGAGTTTATCGAGCGTGACAGGGAAACTTGGTGCACCCCTGCAGGGATGAAACTTATCTGTTCGGATAGCCGTGTCCATGGTTACACGATGACTTCGAGTTGTGCCCCGATCTTATACAACTACAACTGTTACTTAACTTGAATGTTTGCTCCGGGATTGCTTCCTTGTAGGGAGTCGGGGGAGGATCTCTGGGCGTGACCTTAATTTAATACTACTGCAACAATATGACTGTTATATGTCTTACCTGTTCTATCCTCGTCTATTGCTGCAAGCCCCCTGAAGATGCTAGTCTTTGATGGGACTAGGCCTTTGATACGTCTCCAACGTATCTATAATTTTTGATGGTTTCATGCTATTATCTTGTCAAACTTTGGATGTTTTGTATGCCTTTTATATCTTTTTTGAGACTAACTTATTAACTCAGTGTCAAGTGTTAGTTCCTGTTTTTCCGTGTTTTTGACCCTTTTCAGAGGAGATTTTAAACAGAGTCCAAACGGAGAAACTTCCAAAAAGATTTTTGCCGAAACAGAAGACGATCGGGGGACTTGAGAACCAAGGTAGGGGGCCACCAGGGACCCCACAAGCCCCCTAGCCACGGCCAGGGGGCCCGCGCCTCCGAGGCTAGTGGGCTCCCTGGGCCACATCTGCCCTAGGTCTTTCGCCTATATATTCCCAAAAATTCCAGAAAAAATCACGAGATCATCGAAAGTACTTTTCCGCCGCCGCAAGCTTCTGTCTCCGCAAGATCCCATCTGGGGCACGTTCTGGTGCCGAGCCGGAGGGGGATTCGAATATGGAGGGCTTCTTCATCAACACCATGACCTCTCCGATGATGCGTGAGTAGTTCACCATAGACCTACGGGTCCATATCTAGTAGTTAGATGGCTTCTTCTCTCTCTTGGATCTTCAATACAAAGTTCTCCATGATCTTCATGGAGATCTATCTGATGTAATCTTCTTTTGCGGTGTGTTTGTCGAGATCTGATGAATTGTGGATTTATGATCAGATTATCTATGAATCTTATTTGAGTTTCTTCTGATCTCTTATATGCATGATTTCATATCCTTGTAATTCTGTTCGAGTTGTGGGTTTTGTTTGGCCAACTTGATCTATGATTCTTGCAATGGGAGAAGTGCTTGGTTTTGGGTTCATACCGTGCGGTGACCTCACCCAGTGACAGAAGGGGTAGCGAGGCACGCATCGTGTTGTTGCCATCAAGGGTAAAAAGATGGGGTTTTCATCATTGGTTTGAGATTATCCCTCTACATCATCTCATCTTGCTTAAGGCGTTACTCTGTTCGTCATGAACTCAATACACTAGATGCATGCTGGATAGCGGTCGATGTGTGGAGTAATAGTAGTAGATGCAGAAAGTATCGGTCTACTTGTCTCGCACGTGATGCCTATATGTATGATCATTGCCTTAGATATCGTCATGACTTTGTGCGGTTCTATCAATTGCTCGACAGTAATTTGTTCACCCACCGCAATATTTGCTATTTTGAGAGAAGCCTCTAGTGAACACTATGGCCCCCGGGTCTACTTCACACCATATTTTCAGCCTTACTCTTTTACTTCGTTGCACTTTCCGCCTTCAGATCTCACTTTGCAATCAATATTGAAGGGATTGACAACCCCTTTATAGCGTTGGGTGCAAGCTCGTTTGTGTTTGCGCAGGTACTCTGGACTTGACGAGATTCTCCTACTGGATTGATACCTTGGTTCTCAAACTGAGGGAAATACTTACTGCTCCTGTGTTGCATCACCCTTTCCTCTTCAAGGGAAAAACCAATGCAAGCAAGTCTCCGTCAGCGTGTCAATTTCTGGCGCTGTTGTTTGAGAAGTAGCGGCCTTCTCTCTCTATTCTCGCATTGATGTAGTCAGTCCATATATAACCCCTTCCTTTGATATTGATGCATACTTAGCATAGTTCTGATGTTAGTCTTGCGAGTACTTTGGATAAGTACTCACCGTTACTTTGCTCCCCTTTTTAACCTTGTTCCGTTGCTGCGACCAGATGATGGAGCCTAGGAGATGGCGTATCCCGACGACGACGAATGCTACCCCGACGGTGCCTGCTGCTACGTGGAGGCCGCTGGCGACTAGGAGTAGTTTAGGAGGTTCCCAGGCACGAGGCCTCGCCTCGTTCGATCGTTGTATCTTTTTTGCTAGCCTTCTCTAAGGCATTATCATGTTTCATGTATGTACTCATATTTTTGTTGCTTCCGCTGACTCGTGTGTTTATCGAGCTTTTCTATTCTAGCCCTCGAGGCCCCTGGCTTGTAATATGAAGCTTGTATGTTTTTATTTGTGTCTAGAGTTGTGTTGTGATATCTTCCTGTGAGTCCTTGAGCTTGGTCGTACGCATTTGCGTGTATGATTAGCGTACGATCAAATCAAGGGTGTCACAAGTTGGTATCAGAGCCGACTCCCTGTAGGTAGCCCCCTTTCCAACTCCTTGGCCAAAGTTGAGTCTAGTACTTGAAAAAAACTTACTAACTTTGATGTTGTGGCTTACGGGCCCACATCTCAAGCGGGTGGTATTAGTATCTGTTACTCCTCTTCTATACTCTGAGTTCTGATCTCTCTTCTCTTTCGGGTTAAATATTTTGCTAACTCTAACTTTAGGTTCTCGTAAATACTTCTCTCGGAGAGCCCCGCATTCCAGGTGATGGCTTGATTCGTCAGAAGGCTCCGAATATACTCTCTGATGTTCTCTCGAGAACCTGTGCTCATCGCTTTTGCGATTTCCCTTCCTCCATCAACCCGTATGAATGACTACATACAAATGTCGTTCATATTTCTTTTCAGTTGCTCTTGTTATACAAGGTACGACAAATTGTCTTACCGAGGATTTGTTCGTTCTGAGTTATCATGGGTTTCACAAGTCCCTCGAATTACTATTTGATCTTCCGAAATCCTCTGTAGCCTATTGTTCATGACCTTTTCTCACCCGCTTGCATTATAGTTAAATCCATATGTCTAGCAGCATTCATTAAAATCCTTTGTGATTGTCCTTTGATCTTATTGATTCAACCTGTGTGTGAATGCACGCGATCATCTGTTGATACTCATAAATTAGCTTTCCGGCTCAGAAGTCCTTCCAGACATGAGCTGGTTCTCGGCAAATCAACCTTGATTGATTGTCCATCTAAGTCCATTCAGTTTACTTGTATTTGATCGGAGCATCTGAATCTGATACACCAACCTGGTAATCATGATTCCTTTGGTAATTAAGTATCGGTATTTTTCAGATGTTCTATAATCCGATGCCTTGCATTCCATCTTCCTCTGATCGAGTAACGATACTCACATCAGGTCCTTTGTGAACCGTCACACCCATTGCTGGGTTATCATTCGACGGCATCCTTTACATTCAAAAATTCTTGTGATATGCTTCCCCTAATACATGATTCCATTGGTAAACTGTGTCTTCTCCCTTTGATAAGTTGTATCCTATGCTTTTGTGAGCCATGCTCTTCAAGCATGTGCTAATTATTCTTGAAGTTTGTGGTATATGTTCCTAAGATGCCCCGATGGGTTGAACCTATGCCTTCCTAAAACAATATGATCCGGAGAGTTTTCACGGGTCTTACTCTTCTGGTGTTTGGCCAGATAATCTTTCCAAACTGCAACCTCATCAAAGGCAAGGAGTAAATTGCAGGTGATGCATTGATGAAGTGGGAGTCGACCTTGAACTTTGTGTTCATGCCCATGGAAACGACGTTAATCCTATCATAGCAGCTTCTCGTATCAATAATCATTCATTCTATTTTTTAATCTCGTACCTGTGATTTGGTACTTTGCAACCGTGGTTCCGACCATGTAGTTCTACTTTGGTTTCATTCTCAGACAAGTTAAAGTGCTTGTCTTCTTCAGATCAATACATCGGTCCGAGCCTTAATGTTGATCTACCTTCCGAGTATTATCCCTTGTAGCTCAAGAATATCACGGAGCTATATAACTTCTTGTGAGCTCCTCATTAGCTATGATATTTCACTATTTCCAATTCCTCGTGATTTGAGTTGTTGGACACTCAAGTACACCGATAAATGAATCGAGTACACATTGTGATTCAACTTGTAGTAATCTTCCTTGTATACGAGTTTGTACTTGATCTTGTCATTCCAACCTGTTAAGCTACATGATCATAGTCATGCTAAAGCTTGACCATGCTATCTATGTCCTCCATCCCTGGAACACATTTCCAACTGTGCGTCAAGCTCACATCGAGATTTCAACATTGTGTTGGTTGTCTTGAAAGGCAATTTAGATTCTGAGCTAGCAATCTTATTTGTGGTTCCGACAACCTTTTTCGCTTCACCATTCCTTTGCTTGATGCTGTCACTGAATGATTACATCTTCATGAAACTTCTTGACAAATATGTCATGATCATCATTAGCATCGTCAGCTCTTCCAGGATATTAATCGAGCTCATGATAATAAATACCATCCTTTTCCCCTCGATGATCTATGTTATCATCGACAATCTTATTGTTTTTCCTCCAACACAAACTTGATTGCATTTTGTGTTGTCCCTTGAGTTCCTTGCTATACAGCTTATGTTAATTTCTACCTTGGAGTGTTACCATCTTTTATGTCAAGAATTTTGTGAGGATTGTTGCACCTCTTAAATAATTCTTGATATAGTGATACTTCTCGCCATCACCATTCATTGTTTGGTCCCCGTGTTTTTTAACCGAAATACCTACAAGTGAACTCTGGTGTGAGGTTCCAATACTTCTAGCAACCCTATAGCTTTGAAGTTAATGACTGATTTCATTCTTGGTGTGTTGACCCACCATTCTAGCATTGGTCGTGCTACTCATTCCGTATTTTCGAGTGCACCCTTCGACCAATGTTTAATTGTTGGTGTTCCCTCGAGCATACGTCATCATATCATTTGATCCGACAAATGCTATCTCCTTAATCTTATAATTTTGGAAATTCATCCCCATCGAAATCTTGAGGGATTGTTGCTCAGCCCATCGGCCACACCCTCAACTTCTCCATGGTTCGTGATGAAGCTTTTGAAAGCACTATCTTTGTGACTAGCTCATGAAGACCATGTTTGATCGAAAAAGTGTTATCCCAAGGTTCACGTGCATTCTTGCCGCCGTGAATATGTGAAAGTTTTGTTTCGCTTCCTCTCGGGTAATACCAAATCATTCACGCATGTGCGAAGTGTTATATGTTTTTAAGATTTGTTATATTCACTTCATATAACTTCTCTTAGCACCCCAAGCCACTGACTCATTTGATCAAGGAAAAGAAGTTCCTTCATAAGAGCTAATCGAGGCTTACACAAGGACCTCGATATCCTCGACGATGGTTCTCAAATCACAACTCAGTTGCATTTCGTTGTAAGAATTCCATGTGGGCACGAATGTCTTGACATTGTGTTCATGTGTCTTACAATCAAACTCATGATCCAAGAATTGCTTGTGTAGTTCATATCCTGAGAATCTTGCATCATCATCTTTTCTTCTCAGGCATCCTGAGCCTGAGATGCCCTGACACCAATCAGATCTGAATCTTGGGCAGATATGACAGTTGGAACATTTCCCAATAATTATAAATTTGGTATTTATGTAACGTGGTACGGCGATGTCTTGTCCGGCACACCGGGCCGAAGGACCTATTGTTATAAATTCTTCCATATGTAAGATTCGCCATCTTCCATGCGGAAACTATATGACTTATTTTATAAGTTGTTTTTGATGAATCCTGTGTGTGCCCAAAGTCCAACCTTTATCTGATGACCATGTCGATGCTACCTCGAAGCACGAATGTGGTACTTCAATTGTCAACAGGAACATTGGAAGCGCAATGCTAAATTGTTCGTGATCAATTATCCAAACCGCACAGTATGGGTAAACATCATGATTCTCCTTGCCCTTTTATCAAAATGGTTATGTACTTGATGACCTATCATGTATACCATACTCTATATTTTCCTCGGGAATAGTATACTAATACTTGTTTGTGTGAACACATTTTCCTTCCCATTGTCCAGTTTAACCTTTCTCTTGAATCTGAACTTATCTAAGTAGTGTTAATTCCCTGCTTAGGCAACCACCTCGGTATACAACTCTGTGAGTAGGACCCTCTTACTATTGTGGATAACATTCCGGTAGCCGCTGGTGGACGAGAACTTTGCCTATTGATCCACCTCGTTTCAGCGAGCAGAAAAATGGTTCTATCCGTTCCCCACCCTTGGTACCGACGTTGTTGCCAACATAACTGACAGGCTATCCTCTGACATGTCTTGCTACTAAGACCGTATAAGATGTCACCGCTTTGCCTACTCTTGGCCCGCATGGTGGACCCATAACCCAAAGTTCCACACTCTTGGCCCACATGGTGGACCCATAACCCAAAGTTCCACAGGATCGAAACCTGACTCTCCTCGACATCCTTGACTCCAAAGTATCCTTTACACTTCGCTTCATATGAAATTCCAGAGCCACCGTCAAATGGAACGACCACCCTTTGGTCCCGATATTATCCAACATGCTAAAGATCAAGTCCACATTATTCATGACAATCTGAAGGTGCTCAGTCTCGTCAGAAAAGTCAGTGTGACCGTCATCATCGACATATGGTCTATCAATCTGGTGAAAAGGCTTATCTTCGTGTCACACCAATGAGAGGTGCACATCGTTTTGGGATCAAGGGCAATCTAGCCCCTCGCTATATTGGTCCATTCATTGTTCTCGAAAGGCGTGGAAGAGTGGCCTATCAATTGGAACTGCCGGCGAACCTTTCTCATGTTCATGATGTCTTCCATGTATCCCAGCTCTGCTGTTGCTTCAAAGATCCTGCTCGAATAGTAGATCATGATATGCTTGAGCTGCAATAAGACCTCTGTTATAAAGGTCATCTCGCCGCATTGTCGACCAGACTGAACGTCAGACTCGACGCAAGGTCACCAAGTTCCCTAAAGTGCAGTGGTCAAATCATTCTAAAGAGCAAGCCACGTCGGAACTGGGGATGGTCTTCGTGATGAATACCCCGAGCTCTTTCCTTCCACCTCTTAACTCTCGGGACGAGAATTCTTGTTAGTGTGGGAGAGTTGTGACATCCCCGGATTATGCTATAGTGATCATTGTAATTAAGCTGTAGTGATGACCATGATCAATGCCTAATCATTTTGCTAAACAACGCCTAATCAAACTTCAGATCATTTCTCATATTCAAATTTCTGTTGAAATTCAAAATTCAATTAATAAGTGGAACAAATATTTTGTCAAACACGAAAACAAAAATCATGGTTAGATTGCAACTATTCATCTGATAATTATAAAATATGAAAC
This sequence comes from Hordeum vulgare subsp. vulgare, assembly GCF_904849725.1. Lineage (NCBI taxonomy): Eukaryota > Viridiplantae > Streptophyta > Magnoliopsida > Poales > Poaceae > Hordeum > Hordeum vulgare. The sequence goes on along the minus strand of NC_058518.1, from coordinate 382,264,984 downwards.
CATATTTATCAAACCCCCTTTTGTCTCAAAATAATTATTAACTATGGCCAATTCATTATTAAATGCCTTTTTTATTTTAGTCAATTACAAATAAATGAATCTCAAATATTTTATGAGATTGCACTAAATTGCAAAAGTAATACTAGATCAAATGCCCTATTTTTACAAGAGATTATTACTATAAAATAATTAAAACATAACAGTTATATATATATATATAAACTAAAAGAAAATTTAAAAGAAAAAGAATAAACCCCCTCCCCCGTGACCGGCCCAACTCGGCCTTGGTCCATTCGGCCAACACGCCGACCCAACTCCTCCGTGGGGTATAAAACCCCACGAACCCTAGCAGCCACCCACCCCCTAGCGCTCACTCCTACCTCACCCAGATTCCCTCATCCCCTTGCGGCGGCTGCGCACCCCACTGCTCCACCTCGCCCCGGCCAAAACTGCCCCGCACCGGCGCCACTCCGCGGGGGCCCTCCCCCTACAACATGTCTCGTGGCCCGACGCCCCTCCTGCGTTCGTCGGCCACCACCGCCGGCACCCTCCCACCGGTGCCACCTCGCCGGATCCATCGCATCTCCACCAATGTCGGCCTCCCCGCCTTGCCACCACGCACACTGCCACACCTTACAACCGGCAGTGAGCCCCCTCTTCTCCTTCTCCAGCCGGTCTGGCGCCCCTTTCCCCCACGCCGAATCAAACCCCGCGACACCCCTCGCGCGCGCATTGCCTGCAACTCCTGCCGATGCACCGCCTAGCCCGCTCGTCGTTGCCGCCGTAGCTGCCCCGCATTCCGGCCACCGCCCCTCGCCGTTCTGCTCACCGCCATGCGCCCGCTCCCATGTCTGCTCCACCCATGTCACCTTGCGCCCCGCGTGGCTGGCACCCCGCATCCCGCATCGTGCCAGGCTCCCCACGCTCGCCCATGCCCACCGCGGCTCACCACCGATGGCTGTGGTCGCCATGGCCCTCCGGCCACCAGGCCATGGCCCCGTCCGCTCGCCATGGCCCTCCCTGTTACCGGCTAGTTGGGATAGCCCCACGATGGGGCTAATCCCCCCTCCACAAGGTGTGACAACGCCCCCCTAAACAACCAAAACTAAGAAAATAATAAAGTAGAAAAGTAAAGTTAATAAAAATAAAAATAATTAATTTTATAATTAGTTAATAAGTTAATTAGTAACTTAATCAACATGTGTTTAGTGTGGATAATTAATTAGAATAATTAAACCTAATTTATTTAATTAATTCTATTAATTAAATAACAGAGTATGACACGTGGGCCCAACCAAATTTAAAACTAATTATATCTGATAATTAATTTAGAGTAAATAGACATTAACAAGTGGTACCCCCTAATTAATGTGTTTTAATTAAAATAAAACTTTGTTTAGCCCACTCACTATGACATAGGGCCCCACTGTTCAGTTTGACGAGTCAATTGAGTTGTTAACAACTGATGTCACGCTGACATCATACCGATGCCATAATATCACTTTTTTGAATTCAATTAAATCTCTTAATTCCAGAATATTAGTAAAACTGTTAAACTTAATATAAATTAATCCATAATCCGGATAAAAATAATTTGTACATGAAATTTGATCAGAAAAATGAGACGAACCCGGATACGCTATCCGTTCGTTTGTCACGCGTCCCTAGCATAGAGAACATGGAACTTTTCCATCTGTTTCGCTTGTCCGATAGTAGCCACAGACCCGGGAAATATCATCAGATATTTTCCCAATCCGTCCATGACGAATGATACTGCGTTAGTGCATGCCTAGCCCTGTATATTGCCATGTCATGCATCATGTTGCACCTGTTGATGTTATTTATTGTTTCTCCCCCCTCTTCTTACCGGTAGACCCCAAGATTGACGTTGGTGTCGGGTACGACTACCTTCCTGACGACCAGCCCTTTGCCGCAGAGCAACAAGGCAAGCACCCCCTTGATTATACATATATCGCCTATTTCTTTCTCCCTCATGCTTGCATTAGAATTTTGGTACTATTGTAGATAGATCCTATTCTGATGCATAACATGTTTTTGATGAACTGCTACTTTATTGTACCGCAATCTAAACTGTTTAGTATAGGTGGAGCAGTCATCCCCTTTGCCCCCTTAGTCCAGTTGCCCCCGCTTTATCGTCAAGCCTCGATCAACTAATCGACGAGCCAAGACCCGACACAGCACTCACATCCCCCTTAGTTGTACGACGCTGCAGAGCTACTATTGAGTATCGAGGGTGACATCTCGTTACGTACTTCGATGTTAGCATTGTAGTGTAGTTGACCGACGGTGGTTCTCGGAGGGCGATTCCTCGTTCACCACTTCCGATAATGACTCTGTCGTACAAACCCATCAAGCGTGGCCCATCGAGGGTGATTCCTCCCTGGCCACCTTGATGGTTACATCATTCGGAATCCAACGAGGGTGATACCTCGGATCCCCCTGATGTTACAACCACAGTTACTGGTTCATGTTAATGGGAACATTGATGAATAAATGTTTGGTGGGTGGATTCCCGTGTGGATGTGTCGATGAGTTAATTAAAATGCTAAGGATTTGGGTATTTGATCTGTGTTGGTCGGAGGTCTTTTCGCACTAACCGTATATGTGGGAGAAGTTATGGGTACTCGACGTCGTGGTATTAGCCGAAGCTCTTCAGACGTCAGCAATGGAGCAGCGCGCACCCGAGTGGTCTGGATTATCACCGTTCTTGTATAAGAGGTGCCAGGACTGACATCGGTCGCCCTCACATCGTGCAGGAGCGCAAAGGGTGATGGTCCCATGACCCCAACGTGCTTAGGATTTAGACCGACGGGTTGTCATCTCTGTTGAGTCTAGGTGGGGCTGCGATGTGTCGATGTTCCCAGGCCGGGCATGACCCAGGAAAGTGTGTCCGACCAGAGTTTATCTATTTGGATAGCCGTGTCCACGGTTACAGGATGACTTTGAGTTGTGCCCCGATCTTATACAACTACAATTGTTACTTAACTGGAATGTTTGCTCCGGGATTGCTTCCTTGCAGGCAGTCGAGGGAGGATCTCTGGGCGTGACCTTAATTTAATATTGCTGCAACAATATGACTGTTATTTGTCTTACCTGTTCTATTCTCGTCTATTGCTGCAAGACCCCTGAAGATGCCAGTCTTCGATATGACTAGGTATTCTCTCTCTATTCTCGCATTGTTGCAGTCAGTCCACATATAACCCCTTCCTTTGATATTGATGCATACTTAGCATAGTTCTGATGTTAGTCTTGCGAGTACTTTGGATGTGTACTCACCGTTGCTTTGCTCCTCCTTTTCCCCTTGTTCCGTTGCTGCGACCAGATGATGGAGCCCAGGAGATGGCGTATCCCACCGTCGACGACTGCTACCCCAACGGTGCCTGCCGCTACGTGGAGGCCGCTGATAGCCAGTAGTAGTTTAGGAGGTTCCCAGGTAGGAGGCCTTGCCTCGTTCGATCGTTGTATCTTTTGTGCTAGCCTTCTCTAAGGCATTAACATGTTTCATGTCGGTACTCATATATTTGTTGTTTCCGCTGACTCGTGTGTTTATTGAGCTTTTGTATTGTAGCCCTCGAGGCCTTTGGCTTGTAATATGAAGCTTGTATGTTTTTATTTGTGTCTAGAGTCGAGTTGTGATATCTTCCCGTGAGTCCTTGAGCTTGGTCGTACGCATTTGCGTGTATGATTAGCGTACGATCAAATCGAGGACGTCACATGTTCCTATCATACTAGCATTTAAAAAAAGCAAGTTGTCGCCTACAAAAAAGAGATGATTGACCGGGGTGTTGTGGTGCCACTATGATGCCTGATAAGTTTTCCGAATCACCAGGCTCCTTAACAGGCAAGACAAACCTTCAACAGCTAGCAAAAACAAATACGATGATATGGGGTCACCTTGGCGGATTCCCGTGGAGGGCTTAAACGTCTCGGGGTTGGCTCCCCATTAAAGAGTATCGATAAAGATACAAATGTAGCAATCCTCATTACACACAACACCCATCGCTCATTGAAACCCATCTTCGGCATGATAGTTTTCAAATAGCTCCACTCGACCTCTCATATGCTTTCACCATATCAAGTTTCAAAGCAAATACTCGAAAGTCCTACCTCTCTTCTTTTTCATGAGGTGCAAGCACTCAAAAGCAGTCAAAATATTATCTGTAATCAATTTGCCTGGTACAAATGATGATTGCTCCTGTAAAATAATTTCTGGCAAGATTTCCTTCAATCTGTTAGCTTGCACTTTAGACATAATTTTGAGAACAACATTGCACAAGCTAATCAGACTAAATTGATATAGAGAGGATGCCCCCAAGACTTTTGGGATTAACATGAGCAGAGTTTGGTTTACTCTCCAATATCTTCCATTCCATTTATATATTTAGAATTGTGTGTGTTACCCCTTCATTAGAGCATGTCCAACAGCCGCGCTTCGCACCGCGCCCCAAAAATGTGTTTGCCGCGCGCGCTTCGGCTGGTTTAGCGCGGGGATAGACGCTGGCTCCAACGGCCGCGCTAAAATGCAGCGCGCGCGCCGCTCCAGCAGCGTGCGCGCACAACATTTTGCAACTAGATAGATTGCAAAATCGGCAAAATAAATAGATTGCATAAAATAAAAAACGATACAAAGTTATTTTACATCGGTGCAACTAGATAGATAGTTCGAAAACATAGATAAAAGTACGGTGCAAGTAGATAGATAGTTCGAAAACATAGAAACTACTCCGAGTCGCTCCAATCATCACCATCATCATCGTCGTTGGTGTCGTCAGAGGTTGAGAACCATATGTCCAACCAACGATCATCGTTTTCAGTGAAGAACGACCTCCCGCCTGCTGCAACGATATCGGCCCGCGCACTCGCCAATGCCTTCCGCCGACGCGTGTCCAACCGCTCCTCGCGGCACTTTGCCCAGTAGTCTTGCTCGTAGGCGACGTCCTCCGGGTGGCGCCGGCGCCACTCCGCCATGACCCGCTCGTCCTCCTGGGCGACGAGGAGGCGGCGCTGCCGCGTAGTGTGCTCCGCACAGTCTTGTGCCGAGTTAAGACGAGGCGGCAGGACGACGTCTAGCGCCTGCTGGAGCGTGTAGATGTTCTGAAAGTTCATCTGTCGGCGCGGCCTGCCTAGGCGCCACGCCGCCGCGTCGAACGCGCGGGCGGCCTCATACGCCGTCTCGTAGGTGCCGAGGTTGAGCCGCAGATCGCCGAAGTGTATCTCGGAGTAGTACCCGCCGTTGGGGCGCAGGCGGACGCCGCGGTAGCCCGACGCTCCTCGGCGGCGCGACGGCATGGTGGCGCGGCGGTGGTGGGGCGCTGGAGCGATGGAGGCGCGCGAGGTAGAGAAAGAGGAAGAGGAGCGGTGGAGGCGCGCGTGGCGAGCGCCGCATTTTATAGGCGCACCGGAAAGCGGCGCGGCAAAAATGACGCGCGAGCTGCCGCCTTTTCGCGCGCGCGACTTTCCCGCCACCGGTGAAGCGCGTCAAAACGTCCCGCGCGCGCTAAAAGCTGGGTTTATCGCGCCCGTGTTTTTTGACGCGGCCGTTGGAGATGCTCTTACACACATCCTAATAACGTTGGAAAAAGTAAGCGAAGAACCCGCCTGACCCCGGTGCCTTGGTCGGATACATGTGGAAAAATGTCGTATTGACCTCATCAGCTGTGTATGGTGAATCAAGACGGCCATTCATCGTTGTTGTCACTTTGTCAGGCACACGAGACATAATTCTATCCATCCCCGTTGTTCCTTCAGAAGTATATAGTCTTTTTTTCTTTGAAACTCGAAGTATAGCCTTGTAGAAACTTTAGTCTTTTTTTTTTTTGAACTGGGTGGCATCGCTCGGAAGCAACGTTTTTTCGAAATCACTAATTAAGGAGCACCTTTTGTAAAGGTCATTCCCACCTTCCCACATTACATATGCTGTTAAAATATCGGAGTTTTTCTTTTTTTTCGTAGATCTGTTTATTCAAAATGTTTTACCTCTTAAACCGTGTATTCAAATCTCGAACCGTTTTCATCGCCGGGTTTTCTCGCGTCGAGATCCTCAAAACTAGATCTCATTTGATAGTTTTGACGATTTTTTTTCGCGAAAAAATCATGCCTCTCCAAAAACACATTTTTTCCTGTCCGAGATGCACGACCGTGCCTCTCGTGAAAAAAAAACCATTTTTTTTCGAGAGTCACGACCGTGTCTCTCATGAAAGCAAAACCATGCCTCTTGTGAAAGGAAAAAAAAATGAGTTTTTCGTTTCCGCGTGAAAGCAAATCCGTGCATCTTGCGAAAAAAGAAAACACATTTGTTTCCGTTTCTGAAAGGCTCGGTCGTGCCTTTCGTGTAAGCACATCCGTGCCTCGTGCGAAAGTAAAACCGTGTCTTTGAAGGAAGAAAAAAAGAAAACACTTTTTTGATCGTGACTGCGGAAGCAAAATGTCCCGAGAAAGTGGAAAATGTGTTTTTTGCAATTGTTTTTTATTTTTTTGTTCAAAAGCTAAGAAAGATAGGTGAAAAGTAAAAAAAAGCATTTAAAAGTCGGAAAGCGTGCGAAAAAATAAAATAAAATACGAAAGAAACACTCAGAGCATAATATGTGGCGACGATGAAAGTATGCCAAGTGACGACGGCTGAAAGTGACACTTAGAGCAATTCTCACGCAGCGACCCAAATCATCCGCAAACGTTCGTTTGGACAACGCGGACAAAGTGGAGGCCCAACGCGTCGATCCAAACCTAAAAGGCATTCGCTTCACGTCCGCGTGGACCATTTCTGACGCAAATTTGGGTCACATTTGGGTCGCACGCGAACACAAAGCGGGAGTTTTCAGTGTGTGCGTCGCCCACGTGTGTCCGACGTGACCCACTTGTCATCCATCCACCCAGCTCTTTTTACTTATTTAATTCCCTGACCCATCCTCACCCACCCTTTTTCAATTGTTTTACTGCCACAATGTTGATGTCCACTTACTTCCCGCTAGATGCATTGATCGATACATTTAAAAAAAGAACACAAATATGCAGGCGATCGATTCAAACGGATCAAAAGCGAACAAAAACGTCGTTCATTTGAATCGGCACGTTGAAGTTGTCCTTGAGAGGCTTTCGAAGGAGCATTCCTTTGTTAGTTGCTTCGGTTTTTTTTTTTTAGGGGATGTTAGGAAGCAGTTGGGCTTTTGGCTTTTTGAAGGAGCCACTATTTATTTATTTTTCTGGGCCCAACAGCAGAGTAAAAATATCTGGCATGGCTGGCGTGTCATCTTTGCGGGAAGCCCCCGGGCGCCTGTCATAATTACAACAGCCGCCCACGCTCTCCCTCCCCCCTCCCCCGCGCCTCGTCACCGTTCCGATCTCTCTCTCCCCTCTCCATCTCGTTCCTCCCCCCACCTGCGCAGCCAAGTTCAAACCCTAGTCCAGCCTGCGAGCGCCGACGCGTCGCGCCGCGCGGTTGCCGGCAAGCAGGGGCTCCGGACCACAGCGGGGGATGAGCGGCGCAGCCTACAGGGATCGGGGTTTCGGCGGCGCCGCGGAGATGGACCGGAAGCGCATCAAGGAGGCGCTGGAGAAACACACGGAAAGGCCGTCCCCGTCCACCTCCAGGGGGGCGTCCAGGGAGAAGGAGATGCTCGCCGCCGGCAAGATAACCACCCAGATCGGCAAGGTCCCCAAAGTCTCCGACGTCGGTGAGGATCTAGCCGCTCGCCGGCCTCCGTTGCTTGTTTTTTTGTGTGTTCCGCATTGCTTGCTTTTGCCAGAACTACGCGGCTCATGTTGTTTTAGTGGTAGAAGAAATAACAAGGCGCTCATCCCCCGTTTGCAATGAGACGCGGGAAAACTGGAAGCTCATCGCATTGCATGGAGCTGAGGAATCGATCCCGCCTTGCTCTGTTTACTTTATGTCCGACGTCGGTGCTTCATGTAACTATCATCAGTATCATGCTGTACGGGGGAAAGAAAGACGATAGTACGCGAAACAAACTAGGAGTGCTGAAGATGAATGGCAGGGATGGCTTAAAGACTGTCGAGGAATAAGAGCCTTGATTTTATTTTGCCTGGCTAGCATTTTTTGCTACTGGATTACGTGATTGTCTGGTAGAGAATGTTTTATTCTTTTCTGGTATTGGTTTGCTACAAGTCATCTCAGTGTCTTTTCGTGGCTGATTGTCTGTTAGGCCAGTAGGGCTCTCAAGCTTCAGTCTTTTATCTTTTGGACTATTTAATGGTATTTAAGGCAAATGCAGCATTTACTGCAGGATAATTTTGGGTATAGAAGCTTGATGTGATTCACTCCTTTACGATGCTCTCCTTTGGCAGGAAAGATGCTCCATGAGGAGTAAAGTATTTTCCTAGTGTAGTACTGTAGATCGAACAGGGAGTTCCAAGACTGATTTTTTTGATCAAACCACTTTGTTTGCCTGTGTCTCCAACCAGGAGACACGTTTGACCAAACATACCAACATTTATTGTTGAGCCTAATCAAGTATTAACTTAGCATACTTTGGCCAATTTTACCGTTTGTTTTGTAATATTGCAAATCAGTTAGTTTCAATAATGATTTTTGGCCAATCACATTACGTACTTGTTTCTCCAACCTGGACATGTGTTATCGCCGAACCTAATTAATAAGTGATGAAACATTAACAAAGGTTGACTAATTCTAACTTCATGGGAAACAAATGGGCGATTGGGGTATGCAGTGGATCGAACCCATGATCACTTGCTTTAGAAAGGGCATCTGTGGCTTTTGGCCAGTAGGAGACATTGGAGCTCTGTGTGCCTTTTTATTTTTGCTAACACTCTTATATGTAGCCACATGAGTTGAAACAAGCACACATGGAAAGAGGTTAGAATCGGTATCTAAAAGGAGATTGGTTGGTTCGAGTCAGCTTCTCGCGTTTTAGTTTGCTCACTTCTTTATGTAGCCATGGATGGAATCAATACACATATCAAAAGAGGGCAGGATCAAGACAAAAGCTGCGCATCAAAATACTATCTAAAAATGATATTTATTTGCTCTAGAATAAGTTACGGTAGCAGTAGATTGAACCAAGATCATGTGCTGCATGATCAGTATCTTAGGGTGTGTTTGGCAGCTGTTCTCACCCTAGCATAGTTGTTCCCTGTTGATGCATGCTAAGTATAGACATGATGAATACATTCATCTTCAGTTGTTTGGTGGTCATGTATGTGTTGTGACATGTTTGGATGAGACTGTGTTTGGTAGGAAGAGGTGCACTGCGAGGGAGGAAGAGGAGGGAGGTGAAGGAACGGGGGGAGGGGGCGGAGGCGGCGACGGGGCTCGGAAGGCTCCTCCACCACCGTGACCTCGACCGGATCCGTAGCCCCACGCCGCGTCGCGACCCGATCCAGATGCAAAGAACGCCATGCGGTGGAGATCGAGGAGGAGAGTGGGCGAGGCCGCGGGGGCTCGGGCGGGGCTCGAGCGAGGCCGCGGGAGCTCGGGCGAGGTGCGGCGGGGCTCGGACGAGGCCGTCGGAGCTCGAGCGAGGTCGCCGGAGCTCGGACGAGGCGCGGGGGGGCTCGGGCGAGGCTGCCGGAGCTCGGGAGGGGCGCGGGAGGGCGAGGGCGAGGCGGGGCGAGGGTGCATGGGCTCAGCATAGCTCTCCTCAGCTCGCCTCCGCGGGGGTGCTGGGCTCAGCTATGCTGAGGCCCTTTTTTGCATCAGTTGATGCATGCTCTCCTCAGCCCATACACCCTACCAAACAGCGAAAAGTGGGTCGGGGAGGGAACTTTTGGGCTCATACACTCTCCATGCAGGCTACCAAACACGCCCTTAGCCATTCCACTAACACTAGTAATCATGGAGGGCTACAAAGCTGTGGCCTTTTCCCGCATCACGGACGCACAAATGTTCGTCAACCGCCTGACCGTGGAAGTGGAAGCAGCCGAAGCATCAAGGTCACTTCCAAACAAAGGAAGAGGCTGAACTAGTTGAAATCGTTTAGATATCTTTGTTGAAATCGGAGTAAACATCCTTTCTGAAATCAAGCTCGAAACTTCTTCCATTGTTGTTTGGTGAGATGGGGAAGAAAGAGGTCTTGTGAGCCAAAGACAAACCGACCCCACATGGAGAAATTTTTTGGAGTCTATGTTTAGGCCTGCACAATGCAAGGCGCTTAGGTGGGATGCTTAGATAAATAAACCAGTGTTTCTCTAAGCACCGGTGCTTATTTGTACAGGTTAGACGCTTAATTAGGCATCTCTCCAGTAGAAATAGGCGCTGGTGCTTAAAAAAAACAAGGTTTATTTTCTAAGCACCTAGCATTGTACAAGGCCTTATGGTGATTATGTATTTGCGCAAAGGCTCGCCGGCCTCCAAAACATTATGGAGTGTGCTCCATATGCAATATGACGACTCTACTTATGGTCACTCTGCTAGAGTTGCTCTTATATTTTCTGTTTGAACTGGTCATTTCTGTTAAATCATGTGTTGTTTGAGGATTGAACACCTTAGGCTTGCCCTAGACACCCTTGGGGATATCGAACACTATGAATTCAAATTTTTGTGGAGTAACTCAATAAGAAAGTTTTTTTTTCTCTTTGCTTTGTCGCTATAGTGATGTTCTTTGTGTTTTTCTAATCTATAGAATATCATGCTTTTTTACGTTTGTGAGACACATGGATATTCGTACTCCCTCTGATCCATATTAATTGTTGCTCAAATGGATGTATCTAACACTGAAATATGTCTAGTTCAACGACAACTAATATGGATTGGAGGGAGTAGTGTTGTTCCTCAGGACGTCGCTTTACGGGGACAGTTGTGATTACTAGCACAATGCCCGTCTTTGCTACGAAACTATAAAATATTGAGGAGTTAGGTCATTGGCTTAGAAAGTCATTAAAATACATTGGTGTCCTGCAGCCTTTGCGTGCGGTTCACGGTTAAAAAGAGCGAAAATACAATGAAGTATCATGGGACATCAATTGGAGAATCTTAAGTAATAACATTTCAAATGTTGAGACATATGAGAATAGTCATTAGTAAGTTGTCTGCACAATATCATGGATTGGGTAGGAAGACAGGGTCTATCGTCGCTTTGGAATCAGAGTTTGTTCACTCTCTTGTTCTGTGATATAAAACTGGAAGAACTTGGTTGGGGAGAGAAACTGAAAATAAGAGCATAATTTTGAGTTGGAGTTGCATTTCTACGTTTGTTATTTGTGTCTTCTATATGTGTTGGTATCACCTGAAATTAGTAGTGTACTTGTTTGTATTTTAGATCGCACATGTTAGTAAACAAATGTTGAGACATATGAGAATAGTCATTAGTAAGTTGTCTGCACAATATCATGGATTGGGTAGGAAGACAGGGTCTATCATCGCTTTGGAATCAGAGTTTGTTCACTCTCTTGTTCTGTGATATAAAACTGGAAGAACTTGGTTGGGGAGAGAAACTGAAAATAAGAGCATAATTTTGAGTTGGAGTTGCATTTCTACGTTTGTTATTTGTGTCTTCTATATGTGTTGGTCTCACCTGAAATTAGTAGTGTACTTGTTTGTATTTTAGATCACACATGTTAGTAAAAGTACATTTGTTTATGTATGTCTCTTCAAGGTTGTTAGTCTATACATGTGGATAGGGTCGCATTTGTTTATTGATGAAGTTGTTGGTTCCATGTGTAAACTCACCACCAACTCCAATCTTTATAAGTAGGAAAGATAAATAAAAGCATTTTTTACTATATACTCTAACCTTCTTATTTTGGCACTGCAGAGGAATTCGAAACTGACAGTGAAGATTCTGATGTTAGCGGTTCTGAAGGAGAGGACACATCTTGGATTTCATGGTTCTGTAGCTTGCGAGGCAACGAATTCTTCTGTGAGATTGATGATGATTATATACAGGATGATTTCAATCTCTGTGGCCTAAGCAATCAGGTGCCATATTATGATTATGCACTTGATCTCATCCTAGACATTGAGTCTTCTAATGGTGAGATTGTTTCTTCTTAAGAAGCTACTTTTTTTTTACTGTAAATACTAAATACACCAGTAACAGTGTAATGCAATTAACATGTTATTTCTGTGTGAAAAAAAATTCACTCTTCAACCTTGAACTCTAAAAGCGCTTGAAATGCAACCTTGAACTATTGAAACTGCCCACTTTTAAAGCTCAAGCGGTTTCACAGGCGGTGGTTTTGACTAATGTGGAAGCCACACAGATGCAACCTCAATGTCACGTCGCTGCATGTTATCAAATTCCATTCTTTTATCTGTTTGTACAATTCTGGTATATCTTTCTGTGAAAGTTTTTAACCCGGATGGTATAGTTTCTTTTGGAATTGTTTTCTTTAGTGTTTGTTTCTGGTGGTGACATCCACGCCATTGGCATGTCACAACCATCACCTGTACAAAAAATAAGCGGGCTATTTCAGTAGTTTGCCGTAGCATTTCCAATGGTTTTAGAGTTCAGGTTGAAAACTGAACTTTCTCCAAGTTTAGGGTTAAAAGTGTTTTTTTTTTCTGAATCTTACCATCTATTATTTGCATTTTCAGATCGTCTACTTATTTTTTTAATAATATCTTTGTTTATGTTCATCAATTTCATTTCATAATGAAGCAAAATTCCAGCAACTGTGTATATTCATTCCGCACTCTAGTATCCGCAGAAGGTACTGTTGAATTCATCTAAGTGGGGCCATTTTTGTACAGGTGATGTATTCACTGAGGAGCAAAATGAATTAATTGAGTCATCTGCAGAGATGCTGTATGGTTTAATCCATGCACGGTACATCTTAACTAGCAAGGGTCTAGCTGCAATGGTAATATATGTTTTCATCTTATGCGTCAAGATATAATTCTTTCTTGCCAGAGTACTGAATTACTACATTTTTATTTGTTGCAGTTAGAAAAGTTCAAGAATTATGATTTTGGCAGATGCCCTCGAGTATACTGCTGTGGCCAGCCCTGTCTTCCAGCAGGGCAATCAGACATTCCTAGGTCAAGCACAGTGAAGGTGTTTTGTCCAAAATGTGAAGACTTACACTATCCAAGGTCCAAGTACCAAGGCAGTATCCTTTTGATTTTTCACTCTGCTAAAATTATTAGTAATAATATACTAATATAATATATCCATCCATCGTAAGAGTATTAACTTGTGTGACCCATGAAACATGCTCTTCTCATATTATGATTGCTTATGTAATTTCTGATGCGGTTTTGTGGAAATTTAGCACTGTGATATAACTGTATAGAAAAAGGTTTAGGTAGTAATTTGTGGTCCGCACTAAACATGATTCGACTTTCCTTCATCCTGCATTTTGGACCTTTTGGCAGTTTGTGTTGCATATTCATACATGTGTTTGGTGGTTACAGTTATACTAGAAACAAACCTTCTACCGCTGTTACATCCTTTACTCAGCCAAGACATTGATGGAGCATACTTTGGTACGACGTTCCCTCATCTCTTCTTGATGACATATCCACACCTGAAGCCACAGAAGCCATCACAGCAATACGTTCCAAGGGTTTTTGGCTTCAAACTTCACAAGCAATCGTGACAAACTTTTACCAGCGGGCGCAATTTGTTTTTACCTAGTGTTAGAGATGGAACACCATGGCCTCAAAATGTTGTGGCCTCTTGATTCGAGTACTCGCGAGCTTGAATCTTGCTGTAAACTGCTGAGCAACTGTATCTGTTTTGTTGTATGACTGCTGTGTAATCTAGGTTTCTTCACTTGATCAAGCTATGCACATTTGCATGTTAGCAGGAGTTTTTCTGTGTCTGAATCTGATGCGTCTAGGTCAACCTAGCAAGTTAACTCCCTCCATTCACAAATATAAGATGTTTTGAATATTTCAGTATGGAGTACACACAGACTAAAATGAGTGAATAAACGCACTAAAACGTCTTTATGTACACCTGATTTAGAAACAAAAAGTTATAACACCTTATATTTGTGGATGAAGAGAGTAGTTTCTTACGTTATTGTGTGATTACTTTCGAGAACTTTGCATTCTCTATGTTCTCGTCTAGCAAGGCACTTACATCTTCGTGTATTCGTGCAAGTTCTTGGTTTTCCTGTTAGTATGTTCTGTGAGTTTATTGTTGGAAAGGTATACATAAACTATGTAGTACTCCCTTCGTTCCTAAATATTTGCCTTTCTAAAGATTTTACTATGGACTACATACGGATGTATAGATATACTCCCTCTGTCTGATGAAAAATGTACGTTTGGCTTTAAAATTTATCCACAAAAGAGTATACTTTTATCTTTCCAATGCACTTTAAAATAAAAAAATGTTTCTCTCTCATCATACAGTAATCAAGACTAATGACATTCTACACATAATCTTATTAATTTTTACATATACTTAGCTCATTGGGGTTGGGTAATTAAAGAGGAGAGAGATGGTGTTGCATCTTTTCAATGCATCTTTTACTTCACTTTATAATTTGTTCTAAAATGTCTATATGCACATTTTCATCGGATGAAGGGAGTAATTTAGAGTCTAAGTTCATTCATTTTGTTTCGTATATAATCCGTAGTTAATTTTTTTTAAAAACAAACATTTAGGAACGGAGTAAGTAGAGTAATTTCCTCAGTAGTTTTTTTAATGCGCAGAAAAACACTGGTTTCCCCTGCAAATAGAAGCAAGAAGAACATTAAAAATAGGGCAGAGCCGTGCTTGATGTTGGATCAAGATGGTGTGATGAGCAAACAAGTTGGCCCATTTTCTCCATGATTAGTCGAAGCAAACACACGGTATCACTGTCATACTAAAACCCATGCAGGAGCAATTGTCTATTCTGATTTATGATGCCTGGACACCTTGCATTAAAATAACCCTGTGGCACACGTAGGATATTATCCATCCGTCATGCCACCCACGGATGTGGATAAGCATGGCGATGTAGCCTGCTCATCAACATCAACCGCGCCACGACGAACGTGTCCTCTTTTGACCCGGTGACGCCTCAATTCTCAACAAATTATCATTCTCATTATACTACTGCCACTGTATTATCAACTCACATGTCCACCCTGAATCATCGTATGGAATATTCCAAACACACGACTCTGCCTTGAACTCAACTCATGAACAAGAGCAATAATAGACCCGCCACTGAGTGCACGGACCATACAAACTAAACTTAGAAACGGTCTTCTCTTGAGCTCGCAGCTCCAGTCACTGCACCACTAAACTTAGGAACGGCGACCTCGTCGCGGCACTTGGACCACCGCAGCCGCGTGGTACTGCGCGCTGCTAAACTTAGAAACGAACACTGTCTTCACACCCAGTAAAAATAGCCTCTTCGGGGCATCGCAAGTGTGTGTGCCAGTGTCAGTGCTAAACTTAGGAAGCTCGTAACTCCAGCCACCAAAACCATGTCTACTCCGCGCCTAAACTTAGGAGTGGTGCTCGTAACCTCACTCGCCGCATGCTGCCGTCCACTGTGACCTGAAGCACCGTACGTGGCCACGTGTGCTGTGCCTCTAAACTTAGAAACGATCTTGTCCTGAGCTCGTAACTGCAGCCACTTTGGCTCAGCCACGTACTAGTACTAGAGCACACCACGAGGACCAAGCGCGCAGAGGTATTAAAGCGTGCAAGCTTTGATCAAGTTTGTAGAAACAAATATCTGCAAACAGAATACCAAATGCATATGTTTGGATATTGCAAATGTAGAAACTTGAAGTTTGGCTTTCAGAAGAAATTATACGCGCTGTGTAGAACGGATAGAGTAATAAATTGACGGACCAAAATGGCCGAGGGCTTGCTTTTGCAGGGGAAATTCTAATCGTGGCCTGCTGAATAGAGCCCCATCCATTCCCCTTGTTTTCCTTGCACGCACACATGACAAAGCCAGATCCAGGCAAGGCGAAGGCACACGGAAATGGGAGACCTCCAACCGTCCAACGTGCTGGCCCTATCCGCCTACCACTTTTCATCCTTGGGTTCCATGTGCAGGCAAACAGACCTGCAAAACCTAACCAAGTAGTACATCGCGAGTAAAAGTGTGAGTCTGCTAGCTAAATGCATGCATCCCACGCTAAGTCGCTGTGATCTGCTAACCCGTGTGTCTGAAGTGTTTCTTAGTTTTTTCTTTTGTTGGTGAGAAAAATGTTCCAGTACCGTCTTCGTTCACAAATATATGATGTTATGAATATTTCAATATAAACTACGCACGGACTAAAAATACTGAACAAACACATTAAAAAAATGTTTATATGCATCTACTCCTTTCATTTCTAAATATATGCCTTTTTAGATATTTTATTATAAACTACATACAAAGCAAAATAAGTGATTTATATTATAAAGTATGTTTGTATACATCTGTATATAGTTTTTACTGAAATCTCTAAAAAGACTTGTACTCCTTTCGTTTTCAAATAAGTGTCGTAACATCTGTATTAAGTTAGTATATAAATTTTATACCAGATCGATGACACTTATTTTGAGACAAAGAAAGTATTTAAAAACGAAGGTAGTAATTCATAAAAAAAGTTAGAACATCTTATATTTGTGGACGGCTGGAGTATTATTTAGCATCTTTTGTCTTCTACGACATTCGTGCATAAGAAACTTCACACCTACGACGTGAGCATTGTACCCATGTTTTTAAAGGACGTTACTTCCAATGTAACTAGCACTGTTCGGCTTCATTTTGTATTCTCAATAATTGCAATTTGATTGGGATCGTAAACAAAGGACAAACTCTGCATACATCAGCAAAAAGGGGTTCTGGCAAGACTATCACTGCCTAACAAGTATTTAAACCAGATAATTACTTGTGCCTAGCAACTGGAGAATAAATATTTTGCTAGGTTAGCCTGTGAATTAACTGCACATATTAATTTAACAGTGTGTAAAATATACTCCCTCCTCCGTCACATAATATAAAAGCGTTTTTTTCAAAATAAGTTTCCTAAGCTTAGTACAATTCTGTACTAGAGCTAATATAAAATTGTGACACTTATTTTGACATGAAGGGTGTAGGACGGAGGAAGTAGTTTTTTAGATTGATATAACTTTATTTGGTAGTAAACCCTTGTTTGATAATCATTTATTGGCTTATCGAAGAAAATGTAAAATTATTTGGTAAATAAATAAGTGGTGGGGCATATGTCATGTTGGACGAAGGACGAGCGAACAATTTCATCCCAGGTTGAAAAACATGACCCAAATTACATTTAATTACTTGAAGGACAAATATAGGAATCATTTATGATGTTATCATAGATAGATTTTTTCCCCTTTGTATGAAGAATATTTCCACAAATTGCAAAGCCCACAAATTAGAAAACCAAACATAGAAACATAAAATATGGAAAAACAGCCGTAATTTGAGATTCCTTTGAACCCATTCAAGGGGGCCATTCCCAGCATAAGAAAAGAAAACTGTTAATTAGTGGTTAGGATCTGGTTGATCCAGTTGAATGTTAGGGCATCTTTGATTCACATGATTTGTAAACCGCAGGAATGTAGAAAAACATGACAATGAAGTTGCATCCCATCTTTAATATTGTATGATTAGTATGGACGTTTGATTGTGCGTAGGAAAATCATTGGATTCTTCACACGATGTGAGAGTGGATGATTTTTTTTGTCTATGATATAGGCGGTACAAATGGATCGTAAGGAAAATCCTGCAAATCAAACAATTGATGTAAGTAAAAAAAATATCTGAGAATAATACTAGATGCCCTCAAATTTTCGTTTAGGATTCCATTGAATCAAAGAGGCCCTTAATTATTACTACACTGAACTCGTTTGCATTAATTACACTAATCACCCGTTGCATGGGGAAGAAGGAAGGGAGGAAGGAGGAGAAGAAACCCAGCGAGAAGACAGGGAGCAGGAGAGAAAAGACCCGAAAAAACTGGTGCTGAAAAGCGAGGAGAAAAGCGTAGAGAAGACGGCAGCCTCCCTCCCCTCCCCGCCCCGCCCATGTCGACACCTCCTCCTCCGGCCACCACCTCCCCCAATCCCAATCCCAATCCCAAATCCGGCCCCAATCCCAACTAGATGCACCACCACCACCTCCCCGTCGCCGCCGCCGCCGCGCCGGACGCGGCCGCGGGGCCGGAGCCGCCGCCGCCATCCGATCCCAACCACCCGCCTCCCCCACACCCCTCCTCCCTCCGCATCCACATCCCGTCGAGCCCGCACCATGCGCTCCCCTCCACCCCGCACAAGCGCCCCGTCTCCATGAACTCCTCCTCCTCCGCCACCCCGACCAGGCCCTCGCCGCTGCCCTCGCCCTTCACCCCGCCGCGCCGCCGCAAGCTCGCCGCATCCTCCGTGCCGCCCGCCCCGGCTGCGGCCGCCGCCGCCGCCGCCGCCGCGAGGCATCTGCTGCGCTGCCTCCACCTCCGCCTCCGGATCCTGCTGCTCCTCTCCCTCCCGACCCTCTACTTCCTCTCCCCGTCGCCCGCCATCCTCCCGCGCTCCCTCCTCGCCGACTTCCTCTCCGCCGCGGCCTTCTCCTGCGCGCTGCTCCTGCTCCTCTGCCTCTCCCTCCCCCGCCTCCCGTTCCCGCTCCCCTTCCACCTCCCGCTCCGCCGCCCTCGCCGATCCCCGATCCTCTGGTCCATCGGCTCCTCCCCGTCCGCCTCCGCGTCTGCCCCCACCACCGGCCATTTCGTCCAGGTGTACAGCAACGGTGATGTCTACGAGGGCCAGTTCAACCGTGGCCGCTGCACCGGCAGTGGCGTCTACTACTACTACATGAGCGGCAGGTACGAGGGGGACTGGATCGACGGCAAGTACGACGGCTACGGGGTCGAGACCTGGGCCAGGGGGAGCCGATACAGGGGCCAGTACCGGCAGGGGCTCAGGCACGGCCACGGCGTGTACAGGTTCTACACCGGGGATGTCTACTCGGGGGAATGGTCCAACGGACAGAGCCACGGGTACGGCGTGCACACCTGCGAGGATGGCAGCCGCTACATCGGGGAGTTCAAGAGAGGTGTCAAACACGGGCTAGGCCACTACCATTTCAGGTTTGAATTGCGTTTGTATTTGTCCAGAGGTTTGCCCGTAGTTGTGAAATCGAGTTAAACTGTGCAGCTAGTTACATGCTAGCCATGACCCTTTTTCATGTAGACATAACCGGTGCATAGTATTAGCGTGTTAATGTTGAAGATCCGGCCAAACGTGAGATTGTGTTAGCTATGACATATGATGACTAAGGAAATTGTAGAGCTTGCGTCGATACTTTCCGTCTTCCATGTTTTGCCTCATTGATTGCTAAACATTTTCACATTTTTTGTGGAGTTTCCGTGTCTAACCTAAGCCAAGCTCATGTTTAATTGGCCATATCATGATATAACCTAGGGATTGTAGTCAAGTTGATAACTGCACAATTAGTGTACTCCCTCGGTCTCAAAATAAGTGTCTCAACTTTGTACTAACTGTAGTACAAAGTTGTACTAAGGTTAAGGCACTTATTTTGGGACGGAGCCAGGGTGGGAGTATATATCAAGTAAGCTGTAGAAGTTCTTTTCACCCAAGTAGATGTTACATTAGTGGCCGGTAGCATTGTTCTTTCGTTGCTTTCTGTTGAGTAAGATGCTTCTTCCAATCAAAGTAAAGGACTTTGGTCAGGTTGTTGTTTCTAGGGAGAGATGAGATGGCTCGCTTGGCTGATTCCCTTCACCATAGATCTGATGTAGAATTTTCTCGTTCTGTTCGTAGTGGAATCTGGAAAAGGTGTAATTATCAGTAGGGTAGTGCCCCAACCAACAACTCTCCTTGTTACCTCTGTCCTGCCGAATAATACAAGCTACCCTTTACGCTATCTTGCCCCATACCCAGTAGCCATTAGCCATTAGGTAGGAAAGCTATTGGCCAGGCATAGCTTACAATCGACTGGAGAACTCTCAAAGAACTGCAGATAATGATAATTGAGATGTAGTTTTTGTAGAATAGAGTGACACTGCTATCACCTCATCAGCTAGTTTTGGATGAATTTAATATCTGCCAAATCTGGAGGCAGACCTGTACGAGTATATTGGATGCATATATCATGTGTGTATTTTCTTCTATCTGAGTAATATTAATGGTTATGGTTGTGGTCTTTATGAGGAATGAGTTAGGGTAGACAATCTATTTAGCAATATCCCAAGGTTTTGAACTTAGTTCTAGCAATGATCTGCCGTTCAGTTGTGTGCAGCGTGAAATCTATTCATCTGAATTCTTCAAGTCTTGTTTGAAACTGTTCTTGTGTAAAATCTTGCCCCTTAAGCTGTTATCTTTTATATCAACTTATTTATGTGGCTGCAGTTAGTTAAAAGTTCATGGTACACAATTGGATGGTTACTATAATCCAGTTTCTTATTTTTAAGATTTCATAGTCAGATTTGGCCGCACCACCAAGTTCATTTCTTATATGCACGGAGATTTCGTAAATACATTAATTACTGTAGTATTATATATTTGTCTCATCAGTTATCGGTTATATTGGAATTGGATGTACCTGAAGGGATTGGTAGTGGGCTATACGAGTCATCAATGATTGTGCATGGTCTCTTTGTATTTTATGGTCCTATTTTGTTGTCATCTGTACTTGATACATCTGAAAAGACTATGTCAAAAATTATTCTCTTTCCAGTTCTGTTTACCAGACAACTAGCTCGATAGTATGTCTAACTTCTTCAAATCCCATGGGATAGTATATAAAGTTTTATGTGATGTTTTCCAGTTATACCGTGCTGCATATTTTCCAGTACAACCATCTTCTGTTTGAATCGCAACTGATCTTAAGCTTCCATTTTCCTCTTTTCTTCCATGTTTGTTCTTTTGAGTTCACTTTTAACTCGAGCCTGTTAGGGTTGCAATATGGTATCATGGTTCCTTTGTGCTAGTATAGCCGTGTTTGGCAGTAATAAATGATGCAGTATAAAATTGGTATTAATTGAGCTTTGAACTAACTCTTTTGTTACTGCTGTCAGGAATGGTGACACGTATGCTGGGGAGTACTTTGCTGATAGGATGCATGGTTTCGGAGTCTACAGCTTTGCCAATGGGCATAGATACGAGGGTGCATGGCATGAGGGCAGAAGGCAAGGCTTAGGCATGTATACATTCAGGAATGGAGAGACACAAGCAGGGCACTGGCAAAATGGAGTTCTTGACACCTTAAGTACCCAAAATATCGTCCCAGGGTCAGCAATTGCCGTGAACCATTCCAAGGTCCTCAATGCAGTGCAGGTAATGTGCCAGCAAACCATCGGTAGTTATCAGAAAGAGTCTTTCCTCCCATGATGTTTCATACTGTACTATCGTGGTCACTGATTTCTGATTATGTCACACACCCAGGAGGCAAGAAGAGCTACAGAGAAGGCCTACGATGTCCCCAGAGTAGATGATAAGGTTAACAGGGCGGTTGCCGCAGCTAATAAAGCAGCCAATGCAGCTAGAGTGTCTGCCGTGAAAGCTGCACAAAAACGCATTCCAAATAATAATGATGATCTACCGTTGTCAATAGTGTGAGGATTTAGCCAACATAAGGTTGGCACGAAGCTGCTTCGCGATGCCATCACAATACGAATCGTCTGGCAGAAGCTTTGATTTCCTCGATAGGGGTGTTGTTGCTCTGCCACCGGTCCATGACGACACCTGAGCGACTCCCACTGCATCAGAGCTTCGGAAGCAGAGTTTTCTGCCATCCCTCCAATACATCTCTGCGGTGTCTTTTGTGATGCAGCAGAACTTGTGCGCCGAGAGCTTTCCGTTGTCGAAGGCAATGGATTGAGGTCAGGTAGCTTTCCCTCTGCTTTTCTTCAGTGTAATATCCATCCTACCTTAGAGATGTGATGATGATGTACACCCTCGGTTGTCAGAGACAAATTTCTCCCTGCTTTAAGCATGTATAGAAGTATAGAACCCTACGTTTTTCGTGGTGCCGGCTGTTGAGGTTGGAGTTGCCAGATGCCGCCCGCTGTTGTCTGTATCTCTGTAGCAGAAACGCATAAATATATCATGCACGACCATGATTCATCAGTGTCTCTGTTGTTTTAGTTGTTGATCGATGTGTCACTGTGAAATGGAGTGTCATAAGTACTACTGTATTGATCCCGATCGTTTGTTATATTCCACTCGACATGACTGGGGCAGTCCATATAGAGTTTGCAAAGCAAATTCAAGGGGGAGGGGAGAGCTAGCAGTTACACACTTACAATGTGTATTAACAAAAGTCATTCTGAAAAAACAAAAGTCATTCTAAAAAAGAATGAATGGAGTTTTGGTTCGTCTCTCTTGGTGATGGTTAAGTTTTCTTAGTGGCGATCTCAAGGCGTCTATCTTGGCACAAAAAAAGAAGGCATTAAAGTATGAATTGAGTTTCAGTTCGTCTCTCTTGGTGATGGTTAGGGTTTCTTAGTGGCGATCCCAAGGCGTCTCTCTTAGTGATGGTTAGAGTTTTTTAGTGGTGATCCCAAGGCTATCTCGTTGATGGTCATGCAGGAAAAAAATTATAATATGCCTCCTTTGTTTTTAAATATAAGTCTTTTTAGAGATTTTACTATTGACTAGATACGAATGTATATACACATATTTTAAAGTGTAGATTCATTTATTTTGCTCCATATGTAGTCGGTAGTGGATTCTTTTAAAAGACTTATATTTAGAAACGAACAGAGTATATAATATAATGTCTTACATAACACCGATGCCTCTTTAAAAAAGTTCAGAATTCTGATGATCCGATTGATCTAAAGTAATGTTGAGGGACCACAAGAGGAGATAAAGGCAAACTCACGAGGGCCGACTGCTTATCGTCACGAGGGCGCAGGCGAAGAGACGAGGGCACGAGGCGACGAGTAGACAAGACAAGGCAACTATTCTTCGGTTCCTGTGTCGATCGATCTTATAGCTTTTTTAGGGGAATCTCAATCCCTACAACCGTGTAGCGATAGGAGGAGGGTCGGGAGGAGTGTGCTCGATCCCTACGTTCTATGACTCAATCAATGGCCTGGTCCCCTAGACTCTAGACTCCAGCGGCCCAACTTCGACGTCACCAGGCCCAATAACTCTCAATTTTTCTTTCTAGTACTAGGCCTATATAAAATTTTTGGGCCCTATGCGAGCCACACTTTTGGCACCACAGTGGCCGTGACCCTGCTAGTAGTGATCTCTATACCTAGGGGTGTGCCGCCCTAGTTGGAGTCTCATTCCCAAATTTGCAACAAACTTGAAGATCCAACCCTTTTCTTCCACCAAGAACTTTTCATGTTAGACTACAATGTTGAAAGGATCGATATGGTTGACTAGAGGGGGGGGGGGGTGAATAGGCAACTAACAATTCTAAGCTTTTCTTGAACAAATTAAGTTTGACAACAAATAGGTTGTCTAGATATGCAACTAAGCGAGCAACCTATATGATGCTAGCAACAATAATAACAAGTAAGTAACTAATACAGGTAAAGGTAAGAAGTAACCACAAGTGGAACCGATGAAGACGAGGATGTGTTTCCGAAGTTCCTTTCCTTTTGAGGGGAAGTACGTCTCCGTTGGAGCGGTGTCGAGGCATAATGTCCACAAGATGACACTAAGGCCATCGTATTCTCCTCACGCCCCCACACAATGCGAGGTGCTGCACTAGTAGTGCCCTTGAAGGCGGCAACCAAACCTTTACAAACAAGGTTGGGCAATCTCCACAACCGAATTGGAGGCTCCTAATGAAACCACGAAGCTTCACCACAATGAAATATGGCTTCGAGGTGACCTCAACCGTCTAGGGTGCTCAAACACCCAAGAGTAACAGGATCCACGAGGGATTGGTGGGAAGAATCAAATTTCTCTTGGTGGAAGTGTAGATCAAGACTCTCTCAAGCAAACCCCTAGAGTATCAACAAGTTTCGTTGGCTAGGGAGAGAGATCGGGTGAAAATGGAGGTTGGAGCAACAATGGAGCTTAGGGTTGGGAAAGGTAGTCTTCTGAGGGAAGAAGAACCCCTTTATATAGTGGGAGGACAAATCCAACCAACCTCCTTAGCCCACACATGAGCGGTACTACCACTCCAGGGAGCGGTACTACCGATCATAAGAGGTAGTACTGCTCCAAGGGGAGCGGTACCGCCGCTTGGGGCAGAGGGCAGCAGTCCACGAGGGAGGCAGTACCTCGGAGCGGTACTACCGCTGCCATGAGCGGTACTATCGATCATAGGAGGTAGTACCGCCTCCTATATCCGCTCAGGACAAGCTACAAACCTACCAAGAAGAACAAGGGAATTCTGGCACGGTAGTAATAAGCGGTACTACCGCTTGCTGGCCGGTACTACTACCCTTCACTACCGCTCTAGAAACCGCTCAGTCCGACACGAAAAGTGTCGAGACCCACGAGCAGCTGCACTAGCCAGTGGAACTGGCCAAAGCAAACCTGCCCCACATCATAAGAGGTAATACCGCTCCAGGGAGCGGTACTACCGCTTGGATCCTTCCAGGCAGGGCTGGGGCAAGGTCAGATGCTCCATTGAGGTAGGAAGGAGGGTGCATAGGAATTTGTACGTGACGATTCCACCAAAACCTTTTCGATGCGGATCCCCTCTTAATAGTACGACTTTTCTTACGACTCAAGTCCACAGACAAAGAAATGAAGGAGAGTAAACCGTCTCCATATTAAAACACCGAGGGGCATGCATCGTCTTGTGCCAAATGATAATATACCTGAAAGGCTTAGTGCACACGATTAGTCCGCAAACACATTGTCATAAATCACCAAAACCACACGATTAGTCCGCAAACACATGACTGAGGCAGTCCATATAGAGTTTGCAAAGCAAATTCAAGGGGGAGGGGAGAGCTAGCAGTTAGACACTTACAATGTGTATTAACAAAAGTCATTCTGAAAAAACAAAAGTCATTCTAAAAAAGTATGAACGGAGTTTTGGTTCGTCTCTCTTGGTGATGGTTAAGTTTTCTTAGTGGCGATCTCAAGGCGTCTATCTTGGCGCAAAAAAAGGCATTAAAGTATGAATTGAGTTTTAGTTCGTCTCTCTTGGTGATGGTTAGGGTTTCTTAGTGGCGATCCCAAGGCGTCTCTCTTGGTGATGGTTAGAGTTTTTTAGTGGTGATCCCAAGGCTATCTCGTTGATGGTCATGCAGGAAAAAAAATTATAATATGCCTCCTTTGTTTTTAAATACTCCCTCCGTCCTGAAATATTTGTCGCAGGTGACAAAATTTTTGAACTAAGTACAATTTTTCATTTACACCCTTTACATTTTAAATAGCTAGCAATCCAGTATTAACATCGTCGTGATCCCCAGACTCCCCCTTTCCCTTCCGTGATCCAGCTCGCCGTGATTCCAGCTCGCCGTGATCTCTGCACCTGCCCGCGATCCCACCTCCCCGTGATTTCCGCACCTGCCCGCGATCTCGCGTGAGCTTCGTGGTACATATCTCAATCCTCGCCGGATCTCCTGCTCGAGGCCCTCCGCCGGCGCCGGAGCTCCTGCTCGAGGCCCTCCGCCGCTGCCGACCGGAGCTCATGCTCGAGGCCCGCCACCGCCGGCCGAAGCTCCTGCCCAGGCCCCTCGCCGTCGGCCCACCTCCGTCCCTCTGCTCCAGACGCGTCGCCTCACCAAGCTCCTCGACCAGCGCCTGGCTGAGCTCCAGCGCCTCGCGGAGCTCCTTGACCAGCATGACTAGCCGAGCTGCAGCTCCTCGACCAGCACCTAGTCGACCTCCGGTGCCTCGCGGATCTCCTTGACTAGCACCTAGGCTGCAGTGCCTCACCAATCTCCTCCTTCGGTGCCTCGCCAAGCTCCTCATACGGCGCCTCGCTGAGCTCCTTGTCCAGTAGAAACTGAAGAATAAGAACCTCATAAAAATGAACCTGAAGAGTAGTGTTAAACCAACAAGAACCTAAAGAAAGTCACTATTGAGGTGAGACTGCTGAAAGTACATGTTTACAAATGTCATGTTTTGATTCTTGGATCATGCATATATTTTGCCATTCCAACTCAGTTTAGACTAATGCAGTTTTTTTGGCATGAACAATTTTGAAGTGTTGATAGAAATAGCATTGGCGAGAACTGAAAGATTATACAGCCTACAGGACATATGGGATTGGTTCTATATGACCGGCACACAAGATTCGAAAGTTGATGCATGTATTTCCAGGAGTTCAATTGCTTCTACTACAGTTGCATTAAACTTGATTCTTGTATCATAGTGATGCCCAGGAAGAAGCGTCGGTGCAGAGACCACCAAGTATGCACAGTATTTTGACAGTTTTGTAACAATGTGATAGTTTCAAAACATGGTAAAGCAATGGTGAAAAGAAAAGGCTAAAGCAGAAGAGAAAGAGATGACGATTTGCGACTCACTAGTGGATGAGGAGCCTGGCGATCTACGCCGTGGGACTGGGAAGCGTGGCAAGCCATGATCTGAAGCTTATGGCGCCCTATAGCGTTGTACAGGATGATCTCCGCAACCGTGTAGTCTTCTTCCTGGTTTAATGACAAACTTCTCATGAGACATCACTAAAGAAAATCAACAGGATATCAACTAAAGCAATTAATGGAACAAATGCAGTAAAACTACGAACTGTGGCTTTCTTTGAAACAAATAACAGAACTATCTTTCATATTGTGTTTGTTAACAAATGTGACAGTTTCAGAACAAATTTCTGTGCTTCCACAGCTCAACAAATGTGACAGTTTCAGAACAAATTAACTGAATGTTAAATTTTTGTTAGGAATTCGCCATGAATATGACAGATCTGAACTTGAATCCTCCGCAAGAGGAGGATGGAGTACCTGAAAATGAAGAGGAGGATCGACTCATCGTCATGGATATGGCAGATCTGAACTTGACTGATTGCAGATCACCGAAAAATATTCGAGAATTGGTAGAAGGTGTGGAGGAAGAGTTCGAGAATTATGAGGTCGACAAGTTGTTCAGAAGTTTTGTGACCCTACAAGCGGTTATGGTTGAGGTCATGAAAAACAAAGAGGAAATAATTACAACCTCCCACACTTGCACAAGGATTGGCGTCAGAACGAGGGAAGGCCAATCATCTTTCTATCTTGCAGTGCTGAGCTAGTTGTTGAGACTCGGGCCCTTATAGGAGAAGGGCAATAGAGGGGATGTTTATGTGTATGTCAACTCGAGTATGTGTGTGTGTGTCAACTCGAGTATGTGTGTATGTTTATGTGTATGTCTTGTGAAAGAAAAGGAAAATAAAGGAATTCGTATTAATTTGAATTTTTTCGTATTTATATGATTTGTTGGAACTTATTTGAAGTTGTTGGAATTTATTTGCATGTTCTTTCTTCATTTTTTAAAACATCCTTAAGGTTTCTAGAGAGACTAGGCTGCAAATTTTCCTTTTCATCAATGTTCTGATCTGATCTACGTACATCTCTACACCTAGCTTAACTCTTGCCTAATGATTTTCTGCCCAAAACCAGTTTAGCTTCAGATCACCTTCTAGCATCTGTACAACATGCATAATGCAAATACCAACTAGTTCTATTCAACTCCTTGAACAGACAACAGTCCATACAACTCCCAACTCCTAACTGAACATTAGCAGCAGTTGCACAATACAACCGTTTTGGTAAACTCCTAACTGAAGATTAGCAGCAGTTGCAGAATACAACAGTTTCAGTAAACTCCTAAGTAAAGATTATCACTGTCTTCCAGCACAAGCTTATCAGTGCTCCATTAAAATAAATCCCAAAAGATCATGTCAATGCAGCAAATAATATCGACATGTGCATATGTTGCAAAATTCATTTCCTGCTGAATGACTGAAACTTCAAACGGCAGCGCTAACATCTAAGAGAAATGCACCCGGCAGCGCCGAAGTAGCAGCAAGAATAAAACCACAACCATTACAAACTAATGCCATTGCAGTAATGAAATGTAAAGCAACTTAAGTTACTGCATTCTGCATAACACTAATGGAGTATTTGACCAAAACGAGAGCAGTTCAGTGCACATGAAAGAAAAGAAGGTGACTTGCAGAAGGGAAGGGAGGAGAGGCACGACCTCGGGCTTGCAGGCCTTGCAGAGGGAGCCTAGGGAGTTGGCGAGCGCGGAGGCGTCCTCCCCGCGGGCGCCGCTGCCGTGCGGCAGGACGTGGAGCAGCGTGAGGAAGTACCCCCAGTTGGCGACGTGGGTGAGCGCCCACATCATGGCGTGCTTGGCCCCGTAGCTCTGGTCCACCACCACCATCACCCGCTTCCTCCCGACCGGCGACCGCCGCGGCATCCTCCGGCGCCCGGCAGAACCCGCCGCCGCCGCAGCCGCGCCAGTGGCCCCTCGCCCGCGCCTTCTTCCTCGACCACCTCCTCGACCCCCGCCTGCCGGTGCCGGTGCCGCCTCCGCACTCCCACTCTTCCGGCTGGCGCGGCGCCGGTGCCAGCGCGCTGCCGCCATCGCTGGAGCTCAGCTGGCGCAGGAAGGGCCGCGCCCACGCCTCTAGCTTGTCGTCGTGCGGCAGCGCGAAGAAGATCCCGTCTCGCTAACGCCAGATCCGGCGATTCGTCGCCGGCTTGGAACAAAAGGTTCCATTTTTGGTGGAACACAGAAGCAAAATTACCAGCTGCGATGTGGCGGCGAGGCAAGGGGAGAGGCGAGATCTGAGAGGAGGACGTCGGCCGGTGATGGAGAGGTGATGGGAGAGGGGTAGCTGAGAGGAGCTCGGCGGCTGGTGACGGCGACGGCAAGGCGATAGCTGAGAGGGGTGAGGAGAGTGAATGCGGGGAGCTGAGTGACAGAGACGAGTCGGGAGTGCGGGTTGAATACGGAAAAAAGCAAGGTTGTTTCTGCAAAATGACCAGCTGCGACAGATATTTCGAGACAGAGGGAGTATAAGTCTTTTTAGAGATTTCACTATCGACTAGATACGAATGTATATACACATATTTTAAAGTGTAGATTCACTTATTTTGCTCCATATGTAGTCGGTAGTGGATTCTTTTAAAAGACTTATATTTAGAAACGAAGAGAGTATATAATATAATGTCTTACATAACACCGATGCCTCTTTAAAAAAGTTCAGAATTCTGATGATCCGATTGATCTAAAGTAATGTTGAGGGACCACAAGAGGAGATAAAGGCAAACTCACCAGGGCCGACTGCTTATCGTCACGAGGGCGCAGGCGAAGGGACGAGGGCACGAGGCGACGAGTAGACAAGACAAGGCAACTATTCTTCGGTTCATGTGTCGATCGATCTTATAGCTTTTTAGGGGAATCTCGATCCCTACAACCGTGTAGCGATAGGAGGAGGGTCGGGAGGAGTGTGCTTGATCCCTACGTTGGATGACTCAATCAATGGCCTGGTCCCCTCGACTCCAGACTCCAGCGGCCGAACTTCGACGTCACCAGGCCCAATAACTCTCAGTTTTTCTTTCTAGTACTAGGCCTATATAAAAATTTTGGGCCCTATGCGGGCCACACTTTTGGCACTACAGTGGCCGTGACCCTGCTAGTAGTGATCTCTATACCTAGGGGTGTGCCGCCCTAGTTGGAGTCTCATTCCCAAATTTGCAACAAACTTCAAGATCCAACCCTTTTCTTCCACCAAGAACTTTTCATGTTAGACTACAATGTTGAAAGGATCGATATGGTTGACTAGAGGGGGGGGGGGGGTGAATAGGCAACTAACAATTCTAAGCTTTTCTTGAACAAATTAAGTTTGACAACAAATAGGTTGTCTAGATATGCAACTAAGCGAGCAACCTATATGATGCTAGCAACAATAATAACAAGTAAGTAACTAATACAAGTAAAGGTAAGAAGTAACCACAAGTGGAACCGATGAAGACGAGGATGTGTTTCCGAAGTTCCTTTCCTTTGAGGGGAAGTACGTCTCCGTTGGAGCGGTGTCGAGGCATAATGCTCCATAAGATGACACTAAGGCCACCGTATTCTCCTCACACCCCACACAATGCGAGGTGCTGCACTAGTAGTGCCCTTGAAGGCGGCAACCGAACCTTTACAAACAAGGTTGGGCAATCTCCACAACCGAATTGGAGGCTCCTAATGAAACCACGAAGCTTCACCACAATGAAATATGGCTTCGAGGTGATCTCAACCGTCTAGGGTGCTCAAACACCCAAGAGTAACAAGATCCACGAGGGATTGGTGGGGAGAGTCAAATTTCTCTTGGTGGAAGTGTAGATCAAGACTCTCTCAAGCAAACCCTAGAGTATCAACAAGTTTCGTTGGCTAGGGAGAGAGATCGGGTGAAAATGGAGGTTGGAGCAACAATGGAGCTTAGGGTTGGGAAAGGTAGTCTTCTGAGGGAAGAAGAACGCCTTTATATAATGGGAGGACAAATCCAACCAACCTCCTTAGCCCACACATGAGCGGTACTACCACTCCAGGGAGCGGTACTACCGATCATAAGAGGTAGTACTGCTCCAAGGGGAGCGGTACCGCCGCTTGGGGTAGAGGGCAGCAGTCCACGAGGGAGGCAGAGGGAGGTAGTACCTCGGAGCGGTACTACCGCTGCCATGAGCGGTACTATCGATCATAGGAGGTAGTACCGCCTCCTATATCCGCTCAAGACAAGCTACAAACCTACCAAGAAGAACAAGGGAATTCTGGCACGGTAGTAACAAGCGGTACTACCGCTTGCTGGCCGGTACTACTACCCTTCACTACCGCTCTAGAAACCGCTCAGTCCGACAGGAAAAGTGTCGAGACCCACGAGCAGCTGCACTAGCCAGTGGAACTGGCCAAAGAAAACCTGCCCCAGATCATAAGAGGTAATACCGCTCCAGGGAGCGGCACTACCGCTTGGATCCTTCCAGGCAGGGCTGGGCCAAGGTCAGATGCTCCATTGAGGTAGGAAGGAGGGTGCATAGGAATTTGTACGTGACGATTCCACCCAAACCTTTCCGAAGCGGATCCCCTCTTAATAGTACGACTTTTCTTACGACTCAAGTCCACGGACAAAGAAATGAAGGAGAGTAAACGGTCTCCATATTAAAACACCAAGGGGCATGCATCGTCTTGTGCCAAATGATAATATACCTGAAAGGCTTAGTGCACACGATTAGTCCGCAAACACATTGTCATAAATCACCAAAACCACTAAGGTAGAAATATGCCCTTACAATCTTCCCCTTTTTGGTGGATTGTTGACAACACTGGATTTGCACAGAAGATATAAACAAGATATATAATGCAAACCCCACTCTCTACAAAATATAGACAAGCTCCCCTAGATGTGTGCACTATTTAAGTATGCTTGGGGAATGCACAGTGCACACACTAGAATCAACACCCACCCTATATTTTATAGACAAACACTACTTGCAAAATGTCGGATTTCGGGCTCCGCAAAACCCTAAAGATTCAGGGGTATGTATGAAGATCTCTCGCGGACTCGCCTCACCTAACTCGCTACTCGCTGGGGATGACAGAGAACTCACTCGATGGTGAGGAAGACACAGAACAGATAGTTTACCCAGGTTCGGGCCGCTGAGAAGCGTAATACCCTACTCCTGCTTTGGTGGATTGCCTCTCGTCAAGGTTGGTGGGTGAACTAGTACAGTGTCCGAGGGCCTCCGGAGGCTGGATGGCCTTTGTGTGGTGCCAGTGGGCGAATGAATGAACCCCCCTATGAAGTAACCTACTCTCTATATATATAGTGGCAACCCTGGTCCTCTTCCCTTATCGTTTTAGCGGGAAGGGATCCCACAACGGCCAATTTTAAAGGGGACAGTGGAACATGCTTCCCGTGTCCAAAAGTAGTCTTCGCCTGCAAAGTGGCTGTCAACGCAGCAGGGATGGGTCCAGGGATGACTTCCGTCCTGCAGGCGGGCGGTGGTGGCCTTGTTGCACCAGAGTGGAAACCTTTGGGAGATGCCTTGGAGACCTGCGTACGTCCTCGCCCCCTTTGCACTAAAGGAGGAACTGCACCATCCTGCTGTCTACTGCTCGCATGTCCTTCCCCCGCGTCATCCTCGACTCCTGAGGCCGGATCTCGCCTCGGAAGATCCGCATCTCCAGAGGGGTCCCGAGGAGCCCCCCTGCGGGTCTTCATGCTGTTCCTCCTCGCGAGGCTTGACCCCTCGCGAGGGCCTTGCCTTGAGTGGTGCCGGGCGTGTTGGTTTTTGGTCGATGTAGTGGGCCAACCCTGGGCTGCACGCAGGCAGGTCCGCGTACCCCCCATTCCCAGAACGCCGATAGTAGCCCCCGGGCCCACGACGCGCTCGGGTTTGCTTCTGGGCGAAGCCTCGGGGACGGCCCGAGGCGTCGCGGGCCCCAATTGCCTGCGGGCCAGGCGGCACACGTGTCTAGCCGCCATGCGGTGACGCTCTCGCTCCCGAGGCGTCCGGGGCGCATCAGACCACGATGGCACGATCTCCAAGAACCGCGCCGGCCATCATTGTTACAATGGCATCGGCGCGGCCGACCCACGCCCAACGACCCTCACGGACGTGACTGCTCGGTTGTCAGGTGAGGCGACGTGGGCGGCAATGCGCCTGTCGGCCCACCTCGCGGCACCCGAGGGGCGCGCAACGCTCGCGCTCCCACGACACTTGCTGGTCGCGGTTCGCCAATAAATCTGCCCCGTCCCTAGCAAGGGGGAGGCACTGCGATCTTGAGCTCCCTCTTTGCTTCCTTTGCCCCATCGAGAAAAACGTCTTCTCCCCTTCGTTTCTTCGTCCTCCATGGCGTCTCCAAGAGGTGATCCTGGCAAGGGGAAACGCGCGGCTCCGTCCGCTCCCTCGTCTGGCCCCGAGAGCAGCGGCAGAGGGCCCTCAGGGTCACCGCGCGTCCGCCGCCGCTGGGCTCTGACCGATGAGTAAGTCCCTCATCTGCACCCCTTTCCTTATTGTCCCATCCGCTGCTTGGTGGTTGATCTTCCCTTTTCTCCAGAGCGCCCGCAGCCAAGAAGCTCAAGCTCGGCGAGCTTCAGGAGGAGGCGGAGGGGCTGTGGGCTCAGCTCGAGAGTGCTGAGGCCGCCCTCCAGGCCACCCGCCAAGGCGAAGCGGAGGCCAAGGTGGAGTTGGCGTCGCTGCAGAGACAGGTCCAGGAGGCAGCCGACACTGTTCAGGCTGCCCAGGACGAGGCGGCGTACGCCCGGATGATGGAGTCCCAGCGTGCCAAGCAGTTCAAGAGCATCGCCGGCCGGGCGGCAGGCGTGACACGCCGATTCGTGGGGGATGCCCCGGTGTTGCCAAAGGTGAGCAGCAACGGGGGCTACCCCGCCTTCTTTCAGAAGGTGGTGGAGACGTTGGAGGCCAGCATCTCCCACGTGGAGGAGGACAACGCGTCCGACGCACGCGAGCTTCTGGGCCTTGCCTTGACACTCGTCTTCTCCAACCTGCGCCGCCTCGTCCCGTAGCTTGATCTCGAGCGCGTCGTCGAGCCGGTGCCCGCTGAGCTCCGGCGTCTTATCTCGGACGAAGTGCGCCCGCGTGTGGACGCTCTGGTGGAGCGGTACGTCCGGGTGCCCGTCTCTAGTGAGGGGAGGGCTCCGACGCCGAGCCTGCCGCCGCCAAGGGCGGTGTCAGCGGCCTCTCCCCCTAGGCGTCCCCCGACTTGTGTTTTCCTGCCCCTGTAATGTTTGACCATGAACACTGCCCCGTCGGGTGTTAGACTTTTGTATGTTACCTTCACCGCTCTCCCTTTTTCCTTTCGCTCTTGAATCAATGGCTTGCTCGCTGGTTGTCGTTGCGGCTTGGCTTCCTTGCATGGGGCCCGTCAATGACCCAACCGTTGCTCGGGGGTAACGGCGGCCAGGGCCCTCAGGTGTTCCCATCCTCCTGAGGCATCGTTCGTGCCGCTGCATGCTTGGTCGATGGCCTCGTTCCTTGCTGCAGCTTAGTCCTTAGGCCCTGCATCCTTTTGTTAGTACGCGTGTTTTTAATTTGTTCTTGGTTCGACACGAAACCAGATGGCCCCCGTCTGGGCCTGCGGGGTACTTAGCTCGTGGGTTTGTGCCAATCCCTTCCACAACTCCTCCTGAGTAGCTCCTGCTTTGTCGGTGGTACGGGGTGGAGACCCTTTTGGCACTCTATGTCTGCGGGTCCCGGTCCCGCACATTTCCCTGTTGCCGTGAGGCGCAACCCATTACCAAGGTTGTTCCTCATGGGGCAAAGCCCCAGTGCCCTGGGTGCCGACATGGGCGACACCTGGGTGGCCGAGCGGCTTTGCGACCAGTAAGGCCCCTAAGGCATGTTGCTCAGGAGCCCCCCTTGACACTCAAGCCGCTCTACATCGACAGGATCCGGTCCCGCACATTTCCCCACCGCCGTTAGGTTCGACGCACTTCACGGGGCAGGGCGGGGCCGCCCCCGACCCCGACCGGAGCTCCAGGACGGCACCAGGGGTGGCAAGTGGCATTATGACCGATAAGGCTCCTGAAGCGGTGCCCAGGAGCCCCCTTTGGCGCTCAAGCGATTCCCCATTCCGTCCCTTTGGTCATCGCCCCAAGGCGCCCTGAGGCCTCCCGAGACTCTTTGTGATGGTATCGTGCTTCGATGTGGGCCCCCGAGCGGGGCTCAACCGTTGAAAATGTTTGCCCTTGCGACGACAAGTCCTTGATTTCACGCTCCTTGGCGCCTAGGGGCGGTGCGGAGCGTTCAACTCCTCAGAAAATGTCATCCAAAAAAGGAGGCTTCAAAGCCGGCGAAACGAGAAAGCGCAAGAGAACCCCCCCTTTTTGTTTTTCAAACATCAACTTTTGAAATCGACAAATTTAAGTCCAGCAGAGGATAATTCA
Source organism: Hordeum vulgare subsp. vulgare (assembly GCF_904849725.1). Taxonomy (NCBI): domain Eukaryota; kingdom Viridiplantae; phylum Streptophyta; class Magnoliopsida; order Poales; family Poaceae; genus Hordeum; species Hordeum vulgare. The sequence continues at coordinate 382,230,304 of NC_058518.1, read as the reverse complement.
AGCTCCAGGAAGAAGCAAGCAAACGCCGCGTCTAACACCTAGGCTAATCTCCGCCGCCATCTCCCCCAGCGCGAAGCATAGAGCTTCCACTAGGCGTGGGAGGGACCCCTCCGCGTCCTCGGGGGGGGGGGGGCGTATACAGCCGCAACTTGTTATTATGTGAGACTGTCACCAGGGGGGGTGTATCTGGGAGGTCGCGAGGACGCTTTGCCCTCGCGAGTGTCCCTACCCCCGAGGCATAGGCGCCTGCTTCCTTTTGGGTCAGCTGCGGGCATAGTCATTGGTGGACTGTGTTGATTTCCTTGCCACCTGTGGGCATAGTCATTGGCGGTCTGGGTTGATTGCCTCCGTCTTCTCCGAGTGCGTAGCGTAGGGCTGCCACTAGGCATGGGAGGGACCCCTCCGCGTCCTCCGGGGGCCCCGGGCGTATACAGCCGCAACTCGTTATTACCTGAGAGTGTCACGGGATGAAGTAGGTTCCAGAAGGACTGAAGGACGATGCAGAGGTGCCACGGGTTGATGCAGGTCCTGCGGGGACTGTTGGGAAAACACGAGGGCGCTGTGGCCTCGCGATGTTTCCTCCTTGGGGGTGGTTTGTCCGGGATCCCTTTTGTAGATGGGGCCCTTCAAGGCCCCGCCCGCTCCTTCTCCTGAGACTGGTTGAGGGCTTTTCTACCGCTCTACGTCGGCAGGTCCCACTCCCTCGCATTTCCCGACTGCCATTGCATACGTCCGAATGATGGACGGAGCTATGGGGTCAAGCCCTGCCACCCTTGATAACGACTGAATGTCCGTGGACGACATCAAGGGTGGCAGGTGGCCTTATGACCGGTAAGGCTCCCGAGGCTCGATGCTCAAGAGCCCCCTTTGACATTCGAGCAACTCTGCATCGCCAAGACCCGGTCCCACACATTTTCCAACCGTTGTTGCTTGCGATTGAATGGACGAACGTAGCTACGGTGTCAAGCCCTGCCACCCCTGATAACGACCGAATGTTCGTGGACGGCATCAAGGGTGGCAGGTGGCCTTGTGACAGGTAAGGCCCGTGAGGCTCAATGCTCAGGAGCCCCCTTTTGACGCTCAAGCGGCCCCCATTTCATGCTGTTGACTGTGGCCTGGGGAAGCCGCAGGTCCTCTCGAGGTCCCGCGATGGGGCGACGCACACCGGTCGGAGCCCCCGAGCGGGGGGGGGGGGGGTAGATATCCCAAAGATGCAAGCAAAGTAAGATGTCAGATCGCCAAATGGATGCAGTAGAAGTTATGGAAGCATGCATAAATGATATGATGGGTAGAGGTGTGCCCTCAACACTTGAAGTTCATGCGGCCGGCACACACCCCCTAGGGCAGTGAACCCAAAAAATTACCTCGCATAGCTTCTTCGCGCCTGAGGGGCGCCTCGTGAGGCCCGATCCTCGGCGCCCACACCAGCACCGTAGTCGCCGCGGGTGACCCGCGCCACTTGTGTCTCGTTGCTTTGTCTGACTCGTCCTCCTGAGGCCGGGGACCCGGTTCTTCGCACTTCCTCCGTGGGGGCGACGACTGGCGTCAAGCCCCGCGACTTGGGGCGCCTCCCTGTCCGCGCCTCTTGGGCCCAGTGCTCCACCAGTGGGAGCCCCAGGGTCTGGCTCGAGGGGGACCCCAGAGCGTTCCTTACCCCTGAGGAGGACTGGCGCATGGGGTGGAGCTTGAGGATGTTCCTCGACGAGAGGGTCACGTGGTGTTACATAACACGGTACGTAAGGCTCCACGTAGGTGTTCGATCGACCTCCAAGGCCGTTCAGCAGCGCGATGGTGGTGGTCCCTCTCTATGGCGGGGGAGGTCTGTTGGGGAACGTAGCATAAATTCAAAATTTTCCTACGCATATTCAGATCTTCCTATGGAGAGACCAGCAACGAGAGAGGGGTAAGAGCATCTTCATACCTTTGAAGATCGCTAAGCGGAAGCGTTGCTAGAACGCGGTTGATGGAGTCGTACTCGTAGCGATTCCGATCTAGTGCCGAACAACGGCACCTCCGCGTTCAACACACGTGCAGCCCGGTGACGTCTCCCGCACCTTGATCCAGCAAGGAGGAGGGAGAGGTCGGGGAAGAACTCCAGCAACACGACGGTGTGGTGTCGATGGAGAGACGAGGTCTCCCGTCAGGGCTTCGCCAAGCACGGACGGAGAGGAGGAGGAAGAAGAGCAGGGCTGCGCCGAGAGAGAGGGAAAAGCCGTGCGTCTCAATGGCCAAAAGTGCCCGATATATATAGGGGGAGGGGAGAGGGGGTGCCACCCCTAGGGTTCCCACCCTAGGGGGTGCGGCAGCCCCCCCAGATGGGAGGTGCGGCGGCCAGAAGGGGGAGGAGGGGGTGGCGCACCATCTGGTGGGCCTTAGGCCCACCTGGCCTAGGGTTTGCCCCCCCTTTTCTCTCCCTTGCGCTATGGGCTGAGTGGGGAGGCGCACCAGCCCACCTAGGGGCTGGTTCCCACCCCCACTTGGCCCACCTTATCTCCCGGGGTCGTTGCCCCCCTTCGGTGGTCCCGGTGGTCCCGGTACGTTACCGGTGATGCCCGAAACACTTCCGGTTTCCGAAACCATCCGTCCTATATATTAATCTTTACCTCCGGACCATTCCGGAGCTCCTCGTGACGTCCGGGATCTCATCCGGGACTCCGAACAACTTTCGGTAACCTCGTATAACAATTCCCTATAACCCTAGAGTCATCGAACCTTAAGTGTGTAGACCCTACGGGTTTGGGAGACAGGCAGACATGACCGAGACACCTCTCTGGCCAATAACCATCAGCGGGGTCTGGATACCCATGGTGGCTCCCACTTGCTCCATGATGGTCTCATCGGATGAACCACGATGTCAAGGATTCAATCAATCCCGTATACGATTCCCTTTGTCTGTCAGTATAGAACTTGCCCGAGATTCGATCGTCGGTATACCTATACCTTGTTCAATCTCGTTACCGGTAAGTCTCTTTACTCGTTCCGTAGCACGTCATCGTGTGACTAACTCCTTAGTCACATTGAGCTCATGATGATGTTCTACCGAGTGGGCCCAGAGATACCTCTCCGTCACACGGAGTGACAAATCCCGATCTCGATTCGTGCCAACCCAACAGACACTTTCGGAGGTACCCGTAGTGCATCTTTATAATCACCCAGTTACGTTGTGACGTTTGATACACCCAAAGCACTCCTACGGTATCCGGGAGTTGCACAATCTCACGGTCGAAGGAAAAGATACTTGACATTAGAAAAGCATTAGCATACGAACAATACGATCTAGTGCTAGGCTTAGGATTGGGTCTTGTCCATCACATCATTCTCCCAATGATGTGATCCCGTTATCAATGACATCTAATGCCCATGATCAGGAAACCATGATCATCTATTGACTAACGAGCTAGCCAACTAGAGGCTTGCTAGGGACACATTGTGATCTATTTATTCACACATGTATTACTGTTTCCTGTTAACACAATTATAGCATGAACAATAGACGATTGTCATGAACAAGGAAATATGATAATAACCATTTTATTATTGCCTCTAGGGCATATTTCCAACAAGGTCCCCCAGGTCGCGTTTCTCGGAGATCTTCTTGCGATGGGCCTCCACATGAAGTCGTTTGCTTCTGCTGCCGCCGTTGGGTGATCCCGGCATTGCCCGATGCAGACTCCCCCTTTGGTACCCCGGCGTGTCTCCATCGCCGTAGTTCGCCCGCGTCGATGCCTCCGCCGCCCGCTGGCTACGCCTGAGGAAGCGCTCCCTCCTGGCCGCCCCGGGTTGTCGGGGGCTGACCTGGTCTTGGTGATGCGCGCCGGTGTGTGCATCAAACGTCCTACCGTTCTCTTCGCGGCCCAGGCGATTACCGGCATGCCGCGCCTCGAGGCCGGCCACCGGAATCTGGAGGAGGAGCAGGGAAGCATGCGACACGTCTCCCTCGGCCCCGCCCAGCACAGGAGGGGCCCCATCGCTTGCGAGCCTTGGGACCGGCACGAGGTGCGAGCCCCTGGTGCCCGGCGCATGCGGTCTTGAAAAATAGTGGGGTTGAATGGCCCTCTGGGCGATGGCGATCAGCTCCATGATGTGGCCTGCCCAGGCGTCGAAGCCCCCTCACATCCGTCAATGACGGAACATCTTGCTCGCCATCTGCAAAGCGTCCTGCGCACCGAGGTCCCCTAAGTTGATGCAGCGTGTTGTGGATGCCGGGGGCGCCGCCCAGCCGCCGTGCGCCTAGGTGGCGCGAGTGGTTGCGACGGTGGAAACGATGTTGACGATCTGGTACGAGTCGCCTGGTACCATAACGCCGGTACACGTGCTTTCGGCCGTTGTGCTATGACGGTTGGAAGCCATCTCGACGAGGCTCGAAGAAGCTTGTTGGGCCCCGGTCATCGGAGCAGCGGGGCTTAGGGAAGATGAAGCTCGGAGAAGACCTTGATACGACCCCTACCTGGCGCGCCAAATGTTGGATTTCGGGCTCTGCAAAACCCTAAAGATTCAGGGGCGTGTATGAAGATCTCTCGCGGGCTCGCCTCACCTAACTCGCTACTCGCTAGGATGGCAGAGAACTCACTCGATGGTGAGGAAGATACAGAACACGACAATTTACCCAGGTTCGGGACGCTGAGAAGCGTAATACCCTACTCCTGCTTTAGTGGATTGCCTCTCGTGGAGGTTGGTGGATGGACTAGTACACTGTCCGAGGGCCTCCGGAGGCTGGGTGGCCTTTGTGTGCTGGCAGTGGGCGAATGAATGAATCCCCCCTATGAAGTAACCTACTTTCTCTATATATAATGGCAGCCCTGGTCCTCTTGCCTTATCGTTTTGGCGGGAATGGACCCCACAACGACCAATTTTAAAGGGGGACAGGTGAACATGCTTCCCCTGTCCAAAAGTAGTCTTCGCCTGCAAAGTGGTTGTCAATGCAGCAGGGACGGGTCCACGGATGATGTCCATCCTGCTGGCGGGCGGTGGTGGCCTTGTTGCACCAGAATGGAAACCTTTGGGAGATGCCTTGGAGACGTGCGTGCGTCCTCCCCCCTTTGCACTAAAGGGGGAATTGCATCGTCCCGCTGTCTGCTGCTCGCCTTTCCTCCCCCCGCATCATCCCCGACTCTTGAGGCCGGGTCTCGCCTCGGAATATCCGCCGCTCCGGAGTGGTCCTAAGGAGCCCCCCTGCGGGTCTTGATGCTGTTCCTCCTCGCGAGGCTTGGCCCTTCGTGAGGGCCTTGCCTTGAGTTGTGCCGGGCCTGTTGGTTTTTGGTCGATGAAGTGGGCCGACCCTGGGCCGCACGCAGGCAGGTCTGGGTACCCCCATTCCCAGAACACCGACACAAATAGGATAATCGGAATGTAATACAGATGCAAGAAGTAGTGTGAACATTAATAATGGGGCACAAGATAAATATCTCACAAACTAACAAATTAAGGTAGCATATGTCTCACACCATATGTCGTAGTCTCACAGTTATAAAAATCAAAGCAAATGATAAAGGAGTTCACGAGCGAATAAAAAATGGGCAACGAAAAAACACTCGTGACTCTTGCAGATGCAAATCCCTAAACTCTCTCCTTCTTTGGCAGCAAGACGCTGAAAAGGACAGAGAGAAGAAAGAGGTTCCAGGAAGGGTGATAACTCTGGTGATGAACTTCAACACTCTCTCCAGACTCAAAGCTGAGATGAACGGTGCCATGAGGAGTAGGAGAGCCAGTCAACTCAGCATCAGAATCCCATGGGCAGTGTCGAGCGATCCGGTGTCCTCATCAGTAAGTGTATCCTCAGAACCGCTCTCAATCTCTAAACCAACGTGCCTACCAAGAGCCTTGTGACGATTGATAGCTGCCTTCTCAACTGCATGGACCCTCTAGTGACCTTTGGCCTGCACACAAAATAGCTTCTTCATCTTTTCTTTGAGCTTGTGAGCCCAAGATGGTTCGGCAGAAGGGGGCACACCATGGTAAGGAGTGTCACCTTCAGCCACAAAGCCCTCACCAGCCTCTTCCTCATCAGAATCATCCTCAGCTTCTGGCACATCCTGCTCAGGAGCAGTATGAGTAGCTCACTTATCCTTCTCATAGAGCTAAACCACTTTGTGTGATACCAGCTCCCCACACTCAAACATACTGTTAGTAAAAGTCGCTGCCCAAGTTTTCTCAATCAGAAGCATCACATAGGTCCCATATATGGGTCACTTACGCTCAGAAATAGCAGAACAAAGCTTAGACCAATAACATGAGAAACATCCAATGGATCCACATTAACCTTGAACTTATGATGTTCGCAGAAAAGGAGCATATCCGCCACGTATGAGTGTACCTGATCCAGATTCCCAACACAGGGAAAGAGAGTGTGCGTGAAAATATGGTGCATAATGTCTAGGAATGGTTCCAACACCCAGGTGGACTTGCTAGTGGTGAAGGAGATCTTCTTCGTACTGTACTTGTAAAGATGTTGCTTGTGGGGTGCAGTCGTCTCTTTGTGGGGGCGTAAACCAAGAGTGTTCTCGATTCCATTGTCCTCAAAGTCAAGCAGATTCATAAAGGTCTTCCAGGGAGCAGAAAGTAAGTTGCCATTTTTCATCCAAGTCAAAGTCTTGTCCTCATTAGTTCCCAGATGCACCGTGGCAAAGAAGACGACAATAATCTCGGCATCAAAGTCTTTGTTGAACTTCATAATGTTGAGAATGCCCAGCTTTTCACAGAGAGAAAGAACAGTCCTGAAGTACCTGGCATTCAACTGCATATATTCAACGTCAATGGATTTGACATGTGGAACATACAGGGTCTCCTTTCTCTTTAGAACGTCATTATAGACCGACAGTTGCTTCCAGTTCCAGAAGGGACGGTTGCGCATAGATGGCTCCTGGGGTTCCCGATAGGGATAGGCCTTGCGGGACATCCAAAAGTCCTTAGCATTCAGCATGGTCATGGATTGGGACTTCAAGGGCTTGACAGCATGGCGCTTCCCCTTAGACTTGGAAGCAGTCTGGCTAGCACTCTCCTATTGAACAGACCCTTATAGTTGACTTGAGCTATCTGCCTCAAATGTACAGTAACGCTTTGTGCTTCCACTGCTGGGGCTCGTCCTACGCTCCTCATGAGAAGAGCTGCCACCTCGTGAGATCCAAAACAAAACCAGAGGAAAACACAAGAGTAAACGATGTGCATAAGTCAACAGGAAACCAAGAAATGGCAGAAGAAGGTGATGGAACAATAGGAATTGTGTGTTCTTGGCAGCCCAGAGAGGTAGTACCGCTTCCAGGAGCGGTACTACCTCTTATGACTGGTAGTACCACTCAGGGCACTGACTGTAGGGTGAAAACCACCAGTGGTCATATCTGGTACTACCGGGGATGCCAAGAGCACCTAATTCATACTTAGAACATCAAGTCTAGTCCCTAGCCTCTTCCCCATCCTACTCATGCCGTGACTTTTGACAAAAAGTGAGGGATACATGTCACATTGACCAAAACCAAGATCTGAAAATTAGACCAAAAGGAGAGACGAACGGGGGCAATACCAGTATCCATGGAAAGAGGAAGGTGTGGGGATCGATTCCATCGGTTGGAATTGCGAAAGAGAGGCAGAAAACAGAGAACATCGACGGCCACCGGAGCCCTTGGGTCGCTTGGAGAGAGAAACCCACGAGGAGGAGTGGGGATGAATGGGTATGGGGAGTAGAAACTGCCCCTGCCCGTGCCCCATGATACGTCTCAAACGTATCTACAATTTTTGATGGTTTCATGTTATTATCTTGTCAACTTTGGATGTTTTATGTACTTTTTATATCTTTTTTGGGACTGACTTATTAATTCAGTGCCAAGTGTGAGTTCCTGTTTTTTCTGTGTATTTTAGTCTTTTCAGATCTGATTTTGGAATGGAGTCCAAACGGAATAAAATCCCCGAAATAAATTTTTCCAGAACAGAAGAAGATCGGGGGACTTAAGGGCCAAGGGAGGAGAGCTACAAGGGGCCCACAAGCCTTGTAGCTGCCACGGGGGGGGGGGGCTACCAGGCTTGTGGCATCCCTGGCGCTCCCCTGCCCTAGCTCTTTCGCCTATATATTCCCTGAAATCCAGAAACAAATTAGGGCATCCAAGAAAACACTTTTCCGCCACCGCAAGCTTCCGTTTCCGCGAGATCTCATCTGGAGACCCTTCCCGGTGCCCTGCCGGAGGGGACTTTGGAGTTGGAGGGCTTCTACATCAACATCATCGCCTCTCCAATGACTCGTGAGTAGTCCACTTCAGACCTACGGGTCCGTAGTTAGCAGCTAGATGGATTCTTCTCTCTCTTGGATCTTCAATACAAAGTTCTCCATGATCTACATGGAGATCTATCTGATGTAATCCTCTTTAGCGGTGTGTTTGTCGAGATTCGATGAATTGTGGATTTGTGATCAGATTATCTATGAATTATATTTGAGTCTTTGCTGATTTCTTTTATGCATGACTTGATATCCTTGTAAGCCTCTCCGTGTCTTGGGTTTTGTTTGGCCAACTAGGTCTATGATTCTTGCAATGGGAGAAGTGCTTGGTTTTGGGTAAATACCGTGTGGTGACCTTCCCAGTGACAGAAGGGGCAACAAGGCACGCATCATGTTGTTGCCATCAAGGGTAACAAGATGGGCTTTTATCATAGATATGAGATTGTCCATCTACATCATGTCATCTTGCTTAAGGCGTTACTCTGTTCTTATGAACTAAATACACTAGATGCATGGTGGATAGCGCTCGATGTGTGGAGTAATAGTAGTAGATGCAGAAAGTATCGGTCTACTTGTTTTGGACGTGATGCCTAAAGATATAATCATTTCCATAGATAACGTCACGACTTTGCGCGGTTCTATCAATTGCTCGATAGTAATTCGTTCACCCACCGTCTACTTGCTTTCATGAGAGAAGCCACTAGTGAACACTACGGCCCCCGGGTCTATTCACAACTATCGTTTCCACTTTCACTTTTACTTTGCTTTGTGTACTTTTTGCTTTCAGCTCTCACTTTGCAAACAATCTATAAGGGATTGACAATCCCTTCATAGCATTGGGTGCAAGCTCTTTGTGTTTGTGAAGGTACTTGTGACTTGACGCGATCCTCCCTCTTGATCGGTACCTTGGTTCTCAAAACTGAGGGAAATACTTATCGCCGCTGTGTTACATCACCCTTTCCGCTTCGAGGGAACACCAACGCAAGGCTCCAAGGCCACGGGGGAATCCTTTGCATATTTGCCAAGGAAGTCCCTAAAGGCGTAGCCGTAGCAGAAGGATTCCTGGCACCGTTGCCGAGGAGTATCAAGACAATAGTCTCCCGTCAACACGCTTATTTGTGGCACCGTTGGAAGGTCTTTTGTTGCAGTAGCATAAGTATTTCTGGCGCTGTTGCCGGGGAAGGAGAGATCAAGTCAAGATCTATCCAAGTAGGTGTCACAAACTCATCTCTTGCATTTACCTTTTTTGCCAGTTGCCTCTCGTTTTCCTCTCCCCCACTTCACATTTGCCGTTTTCATCTGCCTTTCTCCTTTGCCTATTTCGTTCGCCCTTTTCTCTCGCTTGCTTTCTGTTCACTTGTGTGCCATGTGCCTTCAATATGCTTGCATCTTCGCTTGCTGAAAATCTAGTGATATGGATCCTCATCCACTTGCTAATCTCTTGAAGAGATCCAATTATGTTGATCCAATTGCTAGTGAGTTGAGTGCACTTGACTATCTTTATGGAGTTTTGCTTGAGATGCGTGAATCTGAAAATCATGATGAAGAAATTTATGAAGTGATTCATGAGAGCTCCTTGAATGAAAAGCATGATTGCAATGGTTTCACTATAAATTCTATTAGTGACAATCATGCTACAAATATGCAAAACCCTAAGCTTGAGGATGCTAGTTTTGCTATGTCCACTACTTGTTGCAATAATCATGATTGGGGTGATGATCTTTCTTATGATCTTGAAAATTTGTTTAAACCTCATGATGAATATGATATTTGCAATAATACTGAAAGTGGGTTTGGAGAAGTCATGACTTTAGTTGATAATCCCACTATTTTTGAAGAGCGTCAACTTTGCATGCATGTGGATCATGAAAATAATATCCTATGTGATAGTTACATTGTTGAATTCGAATATGATCCCACATGTAATTGCTATGAGAGAGGAAAATATTTTGGTAGAAACTTTCATGTTACCAAATTACCTCTCGTTATGTGGAGATTGCTATTGTCTCTTTCTTCTTCCTTGCATATGGCAACTATTGGTTGTCTTGACAATCTGTTTTCCTATAAAATGCCTATGCATAGGAAATATGTTAGACTTAGATGTGATTTTCACATGCTTTATGATGCTCTCGTTGTGCTTCAATTCTTGTCTATTGTGTGAGCATCATTGATTTATCAATGCCTAGCTAAGGGCGTTAAACAATAGCGCTTGTTGGGAGGCAACCCAACGAATCTATCCTTTTTATTTCTGTTTTGTGTTTTCCACACTTTCATAATTCTGTTATGATTGTGTTTTTTGTGTTTCTTTTTGCATTTGTGCCAAGTAAAACCGTTATGATTAGTCTTGGGGATGATCGTTTGGTCATGCTGGAAAAGACAGAAACTTTGTGCTCACGAAAAGAATTTTCATTTTTTTTTCTGTAAGAGCTTTTGAGTTGATTCTTTTTTTTGCTGATTGCTACGCAAATTCTTCAGGCTGTCGTAATTTTTCAGAATTTTTTAAGTACGAGAAGTATACGAAGTATACAGATTGCTACAGACTGGTCTACTTTTAACAGATTCTGTTTTTGTTGAGTTGGTTGCTTATTTTGATGAAACTATGGATAGTATCGGGGGGTATTAGCCATGGAAGATTGAAATAGAGTAACCCAACAATCAACATAAGTAGAATCTAAGTTTGCTACAGTACCAAAGGAAGTGGTGGTTTGCTTTCTTATACTAATGATATCACGAGTTTCTGTTTAAGTTTCGTGTTGTGAAGTTTTCAAGTTTTGGGTGAAGTTCTTATGGACAAAGAGATAAAGAGTGGCAAGAGCTCAAGCTTGGGGATGCCCAAGGCACCCCAAGTTGATTCAAGGATGTCGTAAAAGCCTAAGCTTGGGGATGCCCCGGGAAAGCATCCGCTCTTTCGTCTTCAATCCATCGGTAACGTTACTTGGGGCTATATTTTTATTCACCACATGTTATGTGTTTTGCTTGGAGCGTCTTGTATTGTAGGAGTCTTTTATTTTTGTTGTGTCACAATCTTCCTTGCTGCACACCTAGAGAGAGAGAGACATGCACTCACCGTGATTTTGTCGAGCTTCACTTATATCCTTTGGTTAGACAATTCAGCTCACATGTGCTTCACTTATATCTTTTGAACTAGTTGATTTTGCTCTATGTTCTTCACTTATATGTTTTAGAGCACGGAAGCGCGTGGCTTGGTAGTTGATCAATGCTATGAAAGTAGTCTCAAAAGGGGTAGTTATCCGAAGGGATATGAAAACTTCCATGTCCATGTGCATTGAATAGTTAGAGAAGTTTGATTCCTTTCAATTAGTTTTGAGATGTGGTTGTGGTAATATTTAAGTTATGTTAGTATGGTGTTGTGGATCTAGAAATACTTGTGTTGAATTTAGTAATTCCCGTAGCATGCACGTATGGTGAACAGCTATGTGATGAAGTCTGAGCATGATTAGTCTATTGATTGTCATCCTTTGTGTGGCGGCTGGGATCGCGCGATGGTTTATACCTACCAACCCTTCCCCTAGGAGTATGCATTGAATGCTTTGTTTCGATTACTACTAAAACTTTTGCAACAAGTATATGAGTTCTTCATGACTAATGTTGATTCCATGGTTTAGATGCACTTTCACCTTTCACCATCACTATCTTCTTTAGTGCCGTGCAACTTTCGCCGGTGCACAAAACCCACCATATAGCCTCCCCCAAAACAGCCACCATACCTACCTACTATGGCTTTTTCAAAGCTATTCCGAGATATATTGCCATGCAACTACCACCATGACATGTGCCACAACTTCTACATTGCCATTGCATGATCGTAAGATAGCTAGCATGTTTCCATTAATGTCTATGCCATGCTAGATCATTGTCACGGTACACTACCGAAGGCATTTCATATAGAGTCATCATTGCTCTAAGTTTTGAGTTGTAAGTGTGATGATCATCATTGATGGAGCATTGTCCCATGTGAGGAAATAAAAGAGTCTAGCGAAGCCCATTTACAAAAAGAGGCCAAAGATGCCCACCAAAAAAAAGAGGCCAAAGAGCCCACCAAAAAAATGAGAGAAAAAGAGAGAAGCGACAATGCTACTATCCTTCCACACTTGTGCTTATTAAGCACCATGATCTTCATGATTGAGAGTCTCTCGTTTTGTCACCACCATATTGCTAGTGAGAAATTTTCATTATATAACTTGGCTTGTATATTCCAATGATAGGCTTCCTCAAATTTGCCTTAGGTCTTCGTGAGCAAGCAAGTTGGATGCACACCCACTAGTTTTCTTTAAGAGCTTTCACATACTCTTAGCTCTAGTGCATCATTTGTATGGAAATCCCTACTCATTCACATTGATATCTATTGATGAGCATCTCCATAGCTCATTGATATGCCTAGTTAATGTGACCATCTTCCTCTTGTTTGTCTTGCAACCTCCACCACACTCCATTCCACTTAGTGCTAAAACCATGGCTCACGCTCATGTATTGCGTGAGAGTTGAAAAGGTTTGAGAAAGTAAAAGTGTGAAAACAATTACTTGGCCAATACCGGGGTTGTGCATGATTTAAATTCGTTGTGCAAGGATGATAGAGCATAGCCAGACTATATGTAGGGATAACTTTCTTTTGGCCTTGTTATTTTGAAAGTTCATGATTACCTTGCTAGTTTGCTTGAATTGTTATTGTCTCCACATCAATAGCAAACTATTGTTTTTAATCTAATGGATCTGAACATTCACGTCACATAAGAGGAGTTACAAAATACATCTTTGCTAGGTAGCATGAAAGCATCAAAAATTCATTCTTTATCACTTCCCTACTCGAGGACGAGCGGGAGTTAAGCTTGGGGATGCTTGATACGTCTCAAACATATCTATAATTTTTGATGGTTTCATGCTGTTATCTTGTCAGCTTTGGATGTTTAATGTACCTTTTATATCTTTTTTGGGATTAACTTATTAATTCAGTGGCAAGTGCCACTTCCTGTTTTTCTATGTTTTTGACTCTTTTCAGATCTGATTTTGGAACGGAGTCCAAACGGAATAAAATCCCCGAAATAAATTTTTCTAGAACAGAAGAAGATTGGGGGACTTGACGGCCAAGGCAGGAGAGCTACAGGGGCCCACAAGCCCTGTAGTCGCCACCAGGGGGGCGGCGGCTACCAGGCTTGTGGCCTCCTTGGCGCTCCCCTGCCCTAGCTCTTTTGCCTATATATTCCCTAAAATCCAGAAAAAATCAGGGCATCCACGAAAACACTTTTCCGTCGCCACAAGCTTCCGTTTTCGCGAGATCTCATCTGGAGACCCTTCCCGGTGCCCTGCTGGAGGGGACTTTGGAGTTGGAGGGCTTCTACATCAACATCATCGCCTCTCCAATGACTCGTGAGTAGTCCACTTCAGACCTACGGGTCCGTAGTTAGTAGCTAGATGGCTTCTTCTCTCTCTTGGATCTTCAATAGAAAGTTCTCCATGATCCTCATGGAGATCTAACCGATGTAATCCTCTTTGGCGGTGTGTTTGTCGAGATCCGATGAATTGTGGATTTGTGATCAGATTATCTATGAATTATATTTGAGTCTTTGCTGATTTATTTTATGCATGATTTGATATCGTTGTAAGTCTCTCTGAGTCTTGGGTTTTGTTTGGCCAACTAGATCTATGATTCTTGCAATGGAAGAAGTGCTTGGTTTTGGGTTCATACCGTGTGGTGACCTTTCCCAGTGACAGAAGGGGCAGCAAGGCACGCATCATGTTGTTGCCATCAAGGGTAACAAGATGGGCTTTTATCATAGATATGAGATTGTCCATCTACATCATGTCATCTTGCTTAAGGCGTTACTCTGTTCTTATGAACTTAATACACTAGATGCATGTTGGATAGCGGTCGACGTGTGGAGTAATAGTAGTAGATGTAGAAAGTATCGGTCTACTTGTTTTGGACGTGATGCTTATAGATATAATCATTGCCATAGATAACGTTACAACTTTGCGCGGTTCTATCAATTGCTCAACAGTAATTCGTTCACCCACCGTCTACTTGCTTTCATGAGAGAAGCCACTAGTGAACACTACGGCCCCCGGGTCTATTCACAACTATCGTTTCCACTTTCACCTTTACTTTGCTTTGTGTACTTTTTTGCTTTCAGCTCTCACTTTGCAAACAATCTATAAGGGCTTGACAACCCCTTCATAGCGTTGGGTGCAAGCTCTTTGTGTTTGTGTAGGTACTTGTGACTTGAGGCGATCCTCCCTCTGGATCGATACCTTGGTTCTCAAAACTGAGGGAAATACTTACCGCCGCTGTGCTACATGACCCTTTCCGCTTCGAGGGAACACCAACGCAAGGCTCCAAGGCCACGGGGGAATCCTTTGCATATTTGCCAAGGAAGTCCCTAAAGGCGTAGCCGTAGCAGAAGGATTCCTGGCGCTGTTGCCAGGAGTATCAAGACAATAGTCTCCCATCAACACGCTTATTTCTGGCGCCGTTGGAAGGTCTTTTGTTGCAGTAGCACCCCATAACCCCCTCTGGATTCACATAAGCAATAGTACCGTGCTCGGAGTGGTAGTACCGCTGCTAATAGCGGTAGTACCTCTTATGATCGGTAGTACCGCTCTAAGAGTGGTAGTACCGCCCCAGATGGCCCCAAAATGATTCCAAGAGGTGGTGCAAGCAAAGAAATAACATACTTTTTAACCCTAAAGTGGCATGAGACATGAAACACAGTCACGGTAAAGGTGATACCCCAAGTTATGAAGAAAACAAACCAGAGAGAAAATCAACCTGGGGTGGCACAAAAAAATTTACAACATGCTCTCAAGAAGCAAATGCCTCACTTAAGAGGGGGGGCGGTGGCTGAAGCCACCTATGTTTGAGTCAATTGGTATGGCACCGCGAAGATTTTAAATCTTGGGCCCAAGACTAAAACTCGTCTTTTGAAGCACATGTGTCATCTAAAATGACTAATGTGAAAGACTTGATCAATTTACACATAATAGGTGGATGGAGAGTTCATTGAGAGAACAACACTCCCCCTAAATTCATGCCTACATCTAAACAAGATAATTGATGAGAGTGGTGGGGCGTGCCTAAGATCAATCCACATTTCTCAAATCAATGATATTTAACTCATGCCTTAACTTGCGAAATATTGCTTCATTCAATGGCTTCGTGAAAATATCTCCAAGTTGATCATTAGTGTTAAGATGAATGAGACCAATCTACCCAGGCTTGATATGATCCCGGATGAAGTGGTGACGAATACTAATGTGCTTCGTCTTGCAGTGTTGAACCGGGTTGTTGGAGACCGAGATAACACTTTCATTATCACGATAAAGAGGCACTTTGTCACAATTGACACCCTAATACTTTAAAGTTTGCTTCATCCAAAGCAACTGAGCACAACAACTTGCAGCAGCGACATACTCGGCCTCGACGGATGAGAAAGAAACACGATTTTGTTTATTTGAAGACCAACTTACTAGAGAGTGACCAGGGAATTGGCAACCTCCGGAAGTTGACTTCCTCTCCACACGGTCTCCCTCCCAATTCGAGTCCGAATACCCTATGAGATCAAATGAAGCACATTTGGGATACCATAAGCCAAAGTTTGGGGAATGAGCCAAATATTGAAAGATTCACTTGACCTCCACATAGTGGCTTTCCTTAGGTGCAGATTGAAATCATGCAAAAATTCCCACACCCAACATAATATCCGGTATAGATGCACAAAGGTAAAGCAAAGATCCAATCATAGAGCAATATACCTTTTGATTCACAACTTTACCATTGGTATCTAAGTCAATTTGGCATTTGAGGGGCATGGGGGTGTTTTCCTTGGCTGGTTTGAGATCATCCATCTTGAACCTCTTGAGAATGTCTTGGGTATATTTAGCTTGATTGATGATGGTTCCTTGACTTTGTTGCTTGACTCTGAATCCAAGGAATAACTTCAACTCTCCCATCATAGACATATCAAATTATTTGGCGATTAGTGCAAAAAACTCTTCATTAAAAGCTTTTTTAGGAGAACGAAAGATAATATCATCAACATATAGTTGGCATACGAACAAACTCCCTTTGACCTTCTTAGTAAAAAGAGTGGGGTCAATTTTCCCAATTTCAAATCGACAATCATGTAACATCTCACTAAGGTGCTCCTACCGCGCTCGCGGGGCTTGTTTAAGGCCATAGAGTGCCTTATCGAGAACGTAAACATGATTGGGGAACTTGGGATCCTCGGACCCCGGGGGTTGCTTGACATATACCAACTCCTTAAGGGGACCATTAAGAAATGCACTCTTCACATAGATTTGATATAATTTGAAGTTATGATGTGAAGCAAATGCAAGCAACATGCGAATAGATTCAAGGCAAGCAAGGGAGCAAAGGTTTCACCGTAGTCGATGCCCTCGACTTGGGAGTAGCCTTGTGCTACTAATCTTGCCTTGTTGCGAATGATAACACCATTTGCATCTTGCTTGTTCTTAAAGATCCACTTGGTTCCAATGACATTGTGTTTCTCCTTTTGTCTTGGCACCAACCGCCACACTTTGTTGCGCTCAAAGTTGTTGAGGTCATCATGCATGGCTTCAAGCCACTCCATATCTTCGAGTGCTTCTTGTACCTTGAGGGGTTCAATGCAAGAAACAAATGCATGATGTGCAGTAAAGTTTGTTAATTGTGTGCGAGTTTCTTCAAGCTTCCGTAGACATTCTCTAGCACATGTTGATAGTTTTTAAGTTTTGTAGCATGGAAAGTCGAGGAGGAACCTTTTTTGACCTTTAACGCCTTTACAAGCTTGGTCTTGATCTTGAGCTTGCTCTAGATCTTGAGCTTGCTCGGAGGTGTGAGCTTGATCAAGGACATCACTTGGTTAACTACCATCATGTGGTTGATCTTCTCCTTGATCTTGATCACAAGGTTGAGGGCCTTCACTTTGTTCTTCAGAAGTGTGTGGGTCTTCCGTCGGTGATGGTTCCACTCGAGTAGAAAATTGTCCTTCTACTTCGGCCACAAGGGGTTCCTCAACGGGAAGGAAGTGTCCCACACCCATTCTTCTTATGGATTGGGGAGGAATTTGATCACCTACATCACAAATACCACTTTGATCCACTTGGGAGCCATTATTCTCATCAAAATCCACGTTACACGTCTCCTCAGTGAGTCCATTGGATTTGTTGAGGACACGGTAAGCATGAGAGTTTGTAGCATAACCAACAAATATGCCCTCTTGAGCTCTAGGTTCAAACTTAGACAAACAAGCACCTTTCTTGAGAATGAAACACTTACAACTGAACACCGAGAAGTACTTCAGGTTGGGCTTGTTACCGGTAAGAATTTCATAAGGAGTCTTGTTCAAGCCTTTCCCGAGGTAGAGCCGATTAGATGCATGACATGAGGTGTTGATGGCTTTGGCCCAAAAGTTATATGAAGATTTAAACTCCACCATCATGGTTCTTGCCGCGTCCATCAACGTCCGGTTCTTCTTTTCTGCTACACCATTTTGTTGAGGAGTATATGGTCGGAATATTGATGTTGTATCCCCTCATCACTCAGAAATTCATTTAAGGTGTAATTCTTGAATTTGGTGCCATTGCCACTTCTTATCATCAATATCTTTGCCTCATGTTGACATTGAACTTCATTGGCAAAGTCAATGATGGTTTGTTAGGTCTCACTCTTCCTCTTGAAGAAGTACACCCAAGTATATCTTGAGTAATTTTCCACTATCACCAAACAATAGTTTGTTCCCCCAAGACTATCAAAAGATGGAGGACCAAAGATATCCATGTCGAGGAGTGATACGTCTCCATCGTATCTACTTTTCCAAACTCTTTTGCCCTTGTTTTGGACTCTAACTTGCATGATTTGAATGAAACTAACCCGGACTAACGCTATTTTCAGCAGAATTGCCATGGTGTTGTTTTTACGCGGAAATAAAAGTTCTCGGAATGACCTGGAAATTTACAAGGATTTATTGTGGAATATATAAAAAATACTGGCGCAAGAATCAACCAGAGACGTGGAGCGAGGAGCCCACAAGCCGAGGAGGCGTGGGCACCCCTGGCCGCGCCTAGCAGGCTTGTGGGGCCCCCGGGGCTTCGTCGCCTCCAATTCCAGCTCTATTTAGTCCCTTCTATCCAGAAAAAAATCAAGGAGAAGAGTTCATCGAATTTTACGATACGGAGGCGCCGCCACCACCTGTTCTTCCACTGGAGGGCAGATCTGGAGTCCGTTCTGGGCTCCGGAGAGGGGAGATCGTCACCGTCGTCATCACCAACCATCCTTCATCGCCAATTCCATGATGCTCTTCATCGTTCGTGAGTAATCTCATCGTAGGCTTGCTGGACGGTGATGGGTTGGATGAGATCTATCATGTAATCGAGTTAGTTTTGATGGGGATTGATCCCTAGTATCCACTATGTTCTGAGATTGATGTTGCTACTACTTGGCTATGCTTAATGTTTGTCACTAGGGCCCGAGTGCCATGATTTCAGATCTGAACCTATTATGTTCTCGTCAATATATGTGTGTTCTGATCCTATCTTGCGAGTTGTAGTCACCTACTATGTGTTATGACCCGGCAACCCCGGAGTGCCAATAGCCGGTACCACTCCCGGAGATGACCATAGTATGAGGAGTTCATGTATTCACTAAGTGCTAATGCTTTGTTTCGGTTCTCTATTAAAAGGAGAACCTTAATATCCCTTAGTTTCCATTAGGACCCCGCTGCCACGGGATGGATGGACAGTAGATGTCATGCAAGTTCTTTTCCCTAAGCACGTATGACTATATAGGGAATGCATGCCTACATTACATTGACGAACTGGAGCTAGTTACATATCTCCCCATGTTATAACTGTTACATGATGAATGTCATCCGGCATAATTATCCATCACCGAAGCAATGCCTACGAGTTTTTCCTACTGGTCCTTGCTACGTTACTTTGCCGCTACTGCTGTCACTGCTGCTGCTGTCACTACTGTTGCTGTCACTACTGCTACTGTTACCGTTGCTACCGTTGCTATCACACTACTTTGCTACTGAAACTTTGCTGCAGATACTAAGTCTTTCAGGTGTGGTTGAATTGACAATTCAACTGTTAATACTCGAGAATATTCTTTGGCTTCCCCTTGTGTCGAATCAACAAATTTGGCTTGAATACTCTACCCTCGAAAACTGTTGCGATCCCCTATATTTGTGGGTTATCAAGACTATTTTCTGGCGCCGTTGCCAGGGAGGCATAGCTCTATTCTTTGAGTCACTTGGGATTTACGTCCGTTGATCATTATGAGGAATCCAAGAGATCCAAAAACCAAAGTCTTGCCCTCAACTACGAGGACAGGTAAGGAACTGCCATCTAGCTCTGCACTTGATTCACCTTCAATTATGAGTAAGTTTGCGACACCACCTCCTACTAGAAATTTTGATGTGTCGCATGTGCTTGATGATGCTACTTCTGCTATCCATGATGCTTATGATGATGCTTCGCTTGATACTGCTTTGCCACTAGGTGCATTCCTTGATGCACAAATTGCTAGAGTTGCTGCTGAATGTGATGATACTTCTGAGACTGCTGAAATTATTGAAGTAGAACATGTTGTTTCACCTGTTAGAACTAGCTCTCCTAGATATGAACTGCCTGATATACCTGAGGGTTATGTTATGGAGGGAGAGATAGCTAAGGACTTTCTTGCTTGTAAGGATAGCTATGATCTTGAGAAATTACTGCGCAAGTGGAAATAAAAATCTCTGAACGCTAGAATGAAGTACGATCCTAAGTTTGCTACTTCGCCTATCTTTGTGACCGATAAGGATTATGAATTCTCCGTCGATCCTGAGTTAATCACTTTGGTCGAATCTGATCCTTTTCATGGTTATGAATCTGAAACAGTTGTAGCACATCTTACTAAGCTTCACGATATAGCCACCCTATTCACGAGTGAGGAAAAGATCCGCCACTACTATATCCTTAAGTTGTTTCCTTTCTTGCTAAAGGATGATGCTAAGACTTGGTTCACTTCTCTTGCTCTTGGTTGTGTGCGTAGTCCCCAGGATATGATCTACTACTTCTCTGAAAAATATTTTCCAGCCCATAAGAAACAAGCTGCCTTGCAGGATATATATAACTTTGTGCAAGTTGAAGAAGAGAGTCTCCCACAAGCTTGGGGGAGGCTTGTCCAGCTACTGAATGCTTTGCCTAATCACCCTCTTGAGAAGAAAGAAATACTTGATATCTTCTATAATGGACTAACCGATGCTTCTAGGGACCACCTAGATAGTTGTGATGGTTGTGTTTTTAGGGAACGAACTGTGCAACAAGCTGAGATTCTATTGAATAATATCTTGTGCAATGAGAATGCTTGGACTATTCCCGAACCACCTCTGAAGCCATCTCCGAAGAAAAGAGGTATCCTATTCCTCAGTCCTGAAGATATGCAAGAAGCTAAGAAATCTATGAAAGAGAAAGGCATCAAATCTGAAGATTTTAAGAATCTACCACCTATCGAAGAGATCCATGGTCTTGATAACCCGACACAGGTAGTAGAGATAAATTGTCTTCGTAGATCAATGAGAGTGATATTCCTTTTGATAAACCTGCTAGCTTATGCTTAGATGAATTTGATAACTTTGTTGTCAAACAACAAAGTTTCAATGATTATGTTAGAAGACAATTGGAACAGAATGCTTGTATGCATAGTCATTTGAGTGCTCGTGTGGATAGAAATGTCAATGATCTTAAGCTTTTGAGTAAACGTGCCTCTATGGTCACTACTCAGGCAGAACAAGTACTTAAGGCTCAAAATGACTTGCTCAATGAGCTGAACGACAAGTCTGTTAGAGTTATCACTAGAGGTGGTAGAATGACCCAGGAACCTTTGTATCCTGAGGGTCATCCTAAGAGAATTGAACAAGATTCTCAAGGAGTTAGCACTGATGCACCTAGTCATCTTAGGAAGAAAAAGAAAGATGATAGGAACTTGCATGCTAGCAACCCTGTTGCTGTTACACCTGAGAATCCAAACAATGTCTCTGTTTCTGATGCCGAAACACAATCTGGTGATGAACATGAGCCTAGTGATAATATCGATAGTGGTGTTCATGATGATGCTCAACCTAGCAATGATAAGGATGTGGAGATTGAACCAGTTCATCTTGATAACCCACAACCTAAGAATAGGAGATATGATTAGAATGTCTTCATTGCTAGGAAGCATGGTAAAGAAAGAGAACCATGGGTTCAGAAACCCATGCCCTTTCCTCCCAAACCATCCAAGAAAAAGGATGACGAAGACTTTGAGCGCTTTGTTGAAATGATTAGACCTGTCTTTCTGCAAATGCGTTTGACAGATATGCTCAAAATGTCTCCTTATGCTAAGTACAAGAAGGATATTCTGACTAATAAAAGGAGGATACCCGAGGTTGAGATTTCCACCATGCCTGCCAATTACACCTTCAAGGGTGGAACTCCTAAGAAACTAGGTGATCCCGGAGTGCCCACTATACCTTGCTCCATTAAAGCAACTACGTTAGAACTGTTTTATGCGATTTTGGAGCTGGTGTTAGTGTTATGCCTCTCTCTTTACCGTAGACTTGAATTGGATAAGTTGACACCCACTGAAATCTCCTTGCAAATGGCCGACAAATCAACTGCTTTTCCTATCGGCATTTGCAAGGATGTGCCTGTTGTGGTTGCTAACGTTACTATCTTAACGGACTTTGTTATTCTGGATATTCCCAAGGATGATGCCATGGCAGTCATCCTTGGAAGACCCTTTTTAAACACTGCAGGGGCTGTTATTGATTGCAACAAAGGCAATGTCACTTTCCATGTCAATGGTAATGAGCATATGGCGCACTTTCCGAAGAAACAATATCGAGTACCTTGCATCAATGCTATTGAAAAAACTTCATCGATTCCTATTCGGAGCTTTGAATGCCCTATACCTACTGTTAAGATGAAGTATGATTTGCTTGTCGGGGATATGCACATCCCCATTGAGGTAACCTAGTGACTATTCGAAAATTCTCTGGTTTTATGCGAATCGAAAAAGTTTGTCAAGGAGACTTGATCAACCTCATTGACAGATTTCTTTTGATGACCATGAGATGGATGAATCTAAGAGTCACAAACCTCTGTTCCGAACTTTTACCTTCGGTCGTTTAGAAGAAAAATGATAGATTTAGCTTTAGTTTTTCCTGTTTTCTGCTTTTTGCATCCCTTGGAAAAGCGTCCCGAAAATAAAAGTTCTTCAAATGCCCTGAAAATCAAGTACAATTTTTTTCTGGGATTTTTGAAAAATTCTGAGACAAAGAGCTAGTCAGGGGGATGCACAAGTGGGCCACAAGCCCAGGAGGCGCAGGAACCCCCCTGGCCGCGCCTACCGGGCTTGTGGGGCCCACGTGGCCCCCTCCACTTATTCCAGCTTCCATCTCCTTCTCCTACCTCTAGAAAAAATCATTCCCCACCTCAAATCCGTGTTCTTGCTCTTCTTGCTGCGATTTTCGATCTGCTTGTGCAAAGCCCCATTCACCAAACTGTTTTGGGGAAATTGCTCCTTGGTATGTGACTCCTCCATTGGTCCAATTAGTTTTTGCTCTATTGCCTTATACGTCGCGTATTTTTGTTGCCTTGGTGACCCTGTTCTTGAGCTTTGCTTGCTAATTTTAGCTGGTCCCAAGTAATTTTGATGCATGATATGGCCTCTAGGCACTTGAAGGAGTAGTTGCTATGAGTTTAGTTAAGCCTCGTTCACTTTTCTTTTGAGTCACTAAAAATTTCAGAAATTTTCAGAGAAAGAAAAGGGAAAAGATGAGGAGGTTCCTATGAGGCTCTTCAAGCCGTGACCCCAAGGGAGATGAAAATGAGAAGAAGAAACCCAAGTATCATGTCCCCCGAGTTGCGAAAGTTCGAGCGTGGGAGTGGCCAAGCGATGTGTTCTTACGTGCCTCTGACCTTTATGAGGATTTTATTACTTGGTGGAGAACGCATGCCTTACCACATTTGTTGAAGATAAGTGTCCACAATACCTCCTCCTCACTAATATTTTCGTGCAAAGCTTTAACTTCTATCCGAGGAAGAGTCCTCCTATGGTTGAGTTCAAGATATATGATATCCCCCAGCGCATGTCACTTCAGGATTTTTCCAATGTTTGCAAATTACCTTATGTTGGGGATATTCATGAACCTCGTCCACTAGACTTGGAGGCTTTCATTGATACTATTGCTGTAGGAGAGGAGAGAGGAGTATCTTGCGCTAGAGTTGCTAGCATACATTTTCGCGTGCTTCAGTATTTCTCTTTATTTGTGGGAAAATGTTTGATTGGCCATGAGAAAGCTGGGGCCTTTAGCTCCCCAAATCTTGCGGTTTTGCGCGAAGCCCTTTATAATGATAAAACTTATAGCTTGGGCGTTATAGTGGCTCAACGGTTGAACACGAACCATACGACAGGCGCTGTTTATGGAGGTATCTATGCTACCCGTCTTGCTAGACATTTTGAGATACCTATTAGACTGCACGAGGAAGAAGAGATGGTTCTTCCTGAGAGATATCTAGATTATGATAGCATGGTTCGCCATGACTTTCTGGATAAAGATATAAATAAGAGGATGATTTATAACTTGGTATTTAGTCAGGGTACTCGTGAGACTATTACTTTGCCTGCTCCTTCTTTGTTCAATCTTCATCTAGGCAGGTACATTATTATGCCCTCGGACATCTACGCATATTGGGGCATAGCGGCACCACACGCACCCGTGCCCGAGCAACCAGTCGAGTACCAGACGCCAGTTTATCAGTGGGAGCCAGAGGAGCTCACCCAGCAGTGGCACACTCAGTACACTCCGGAGTACCCTGGAGACGGTTACTTCCCTCCATGGGAGTACACCAACTTAGGCCAAAAGCCTAAGCTTCGGGGAGTACGTGTTTCTCACTGACTTTACATTCTTGCTTATGCTTTCACTTTGATAGTCGGTGTTCACACTTTGCCACTCTATCATCCATGCTAGTTTATTTCTTTTTCTCGCTTTCTTCTCGTGTGTTTGTCTAGTTTGAGAAAACCCAAAAATATTTCCCTTTCTTCTTTTGCTTGTTGGGAGCTTTCCCGTGTAAATAGTTTTCTTTTTTCTTTGGGTCAAGGTAGAAGACCATGGTTACAATGTTTAGTGGCTCTCGTATGCATATCTGTTTATCTGTCAAAGAGCCATATTACTTTGTCTTCTCCTTTGTGTTTTCTTGCAGATTCCAGCTTAGTCCAATGCACGAGAACTCTTATTATTGTTCACACCATTCGGTCGTGCAAGTGAAAGGCAATAATGACGATATATGATGAAGTGACTGAGCCTAGAAAAGCTGGTATGAACTCGACCTATTTTGTTTTTGTAAATATGACTAGCTCATCATTCCTAATTCAGCTTTGTTATGAGAGAAACATGTTTGCAATGACAACTTAGAGATCATAGTTTCTGATGCCATGCTTAATTAGCTAGGAGCTTATAATGGTTTGTCTTGGATGCCAACATGAATCTCGAGATGATTATGATGTAGTATGACTTGGCACATGTTCATGCATGTAGTTGAAACAAAATCAACATAGCCTCTATGATATTCATGTTCATGGTGATTCATGTCCTACTCATGCTTGCACTCAATGTTGGTTAATTTCAATGCATTTTGATGACTGTTGTCGCTCTCGAGTTGGCCGCTTCCCAGTCTTTTGCTAGCCTTCACTTGTACTAAGCGGGAATACTGCTTGTGCATCCACTTCCATAAACCCAAAGTTGTTCCATATGAGTCCACCATACCTACCTATATGCGGTATCTACCTGTCGTTCCAAGTAAATTTGCATGTGCCACTCTCTAAATCTTCAAGTAATAATCTGTTTGGCATGACCGAACCGCTCATGTGGTGACAAGGGGCGATCAGTATCTTCCATGCTAGGCGTGTTATCCTTGATACGTGTTTATTCACTATCACTCACGAGAAAAGGGCCGGTAATTGGAATGCCTAGTTCCATGCTCAAATCAAAAAGATAATTGCAAACAAAACTCCCCCTGGATTGTTGTTGGTATGGACGGCACCCGAGGATTCGGCTAGTCGTGGAGTGTGATTGATCGGTGGTGGGGGAGTCAAAACTTTACTTTTCTGTTTGGGAACTGCCTATAGTATGTGTAGCATGGAAGATGGTGAAATCTCTTGGTCATCACGTTGACAATGAAAGCATGCCACCCAAAATTATTTATCTTTGTCTTCAAAGATTGAGCTCTGGCACCTCTACAAATCAATGCTTCCCTCTGCGAAGGGCCTATCTATTTATGTTTGTGTTGAGTCATCCTCTTCTTATAAAGGCACCAATTAGAGAGCACCTCCGTCGTTTTTATGCTTTGGTTTTAATTGATATTGAGTATGACTGTGACTGGATCTTCTTTGCCATGAATTACAATGTCCAGTCAGCCCTTGGTCTTTGAAGGTGCTTTGCATTTATGTTTTGCAGTCTCAGAAAGAGCTAGCGAGATACCATCTATTCATATTGCTTCATGATTGTTTTGATTGGAGTGTTGATGTTTGAAAGTCGTTATTATTGCTTGCTAGTTGATTATGCCATTGATATGAGTTTGTCATGAGACCTAAATTTCATTTCTTATGTGGTTAGCTTATGATCTTGCTGAAAGTCTGAATATGAGTTAGACATAATTACAACAACAAGATCAAATAGAGTTCGTAAAAGTTTTTCTTTTGTCTCTTTCAGTTTGTCAACTGAATTGCTTGAGGACAACCAAGGCTTTAAGCTTTGGGGAGTTGATACGTTTCCATTGTATCTACTTTTCCAAACTCTTTTGCCCTTGTTTTGGACTCTAACTTGCATGATTTGAATGGAACTAACCCGAACTAACGCTGTTTTCAGCAGAATTGCCATGGTGTTGTTTTTACGCAGAAATAAAAGTTCTCGGAATGACCTGGAAATTTACGAGGATTTTTTGTGGAATATATAAAAAATACTGGCGCAAGAATCAACCGGAGACATGGAGCGAGGAGCCCACAAGCCCAGGAGGCACGGGCCCCCCTGGCCGCGCCTAGGAGGCTTGTGGGGCCCTCGGGGCTCCGCCGCCTCCAATTCCAGCTCTATTTAGTCCCTTCCGTCGAGAAAAAAAATCAAGGAGAAGAGTTCATCGCGTTTTACGATACGGAGGTGCCGCCACCACCTGTTCTTCCTCTGGAGGGCAGATCTGGAGTCCGTTCTGGGCTCCGGAGAGGGGAGATCGTCACCGTCGTCATCACCAACCATCCTTCATCGCCAATTCCATGATGCTCTTCATTGTTCGTGAGTAATCTCATCGTAGGCTTGCTGGATGGTGATGGGTTGGATAAGATCTATCATGTAATCGAGTTAGTTTAGATGGGGATTGATCCCTAGTATCCACTATGTTCTGAGATTGATGTTGCTACTACTCGGCTATGCTTAATGCTTGTCACTAGGGCCCGAGTGCCATGATTTCAGATCTGAACCTATTATGTTCTCATCAATATATGTGTGTTCTTGATCCTATTTTGCAAGTTGTAATCACCTACTATGTGTTATGACCCGGCAACCCCGGAGTGACAATAGCCGGTACCACTCCCGGAGATGACCATAGTATGAGGAGTTCATGTATTCACTAAGTGCTAATGCTTTGTTCCAGTTCTCTATTAAAAGGAGAACCTTAATATCCCTTAGTTTCCATTAGGACCCCGCTGCCACGGGAGGGATGTACAATAGATGTCATGCAAGTTCTTTTCCCTAAGTACGTATGACTATATACAGAATGCATGCCTACATTACATTGACGAACCGGAGCTAGTTACATATCTCCCCATGTTATAACTGTTACATGATGAATGTCATCCGGCATAATTATCCATCACCAATCCAATGCCTACGAATTTTTCCTACTGGTCCTTGCTACGTTACTTTGCCGCTACTGCTGTCACTACTGCTACTGTTATCGTTGCTACCGTTGCTATCACACTACTTTGCTACTCAAACTTTGCTGCAGATACTAAGTCTTTCAGGTGTGGTTGAATTGACAACTCAACTGCTAATACTCGAGAATATTCTTTGGCTTCCCCTTGTGTCGAATCAACAAATTTGGGTTGAATACTCTACCCTCGAAAACTGTTGTGATCCCCTATACTTGTGGGTTATCAAGGAGCTCCAGAGTACTCTTTGAGTATATGATAGTCGTGGGGCGGAGAGCTATCTCATGTAGCTTTCCTTCAATACAAGCACTGCAAGCATGATCTTTCGCAAAACTCACATTTATTAGTCCAGGAGCTAGAGTCTTGCTCCACAAAAAGGCTACAGAGTCAACACCAAAGAACATACTAAAACCCATGAGTGCAAGTTGATGAATGGAAAGTAAATTGTATGCGAGGGTCTTAACAAGCATGACCTTTTCAATGGTAAGTTCTGGAGAAATTACCACATTGCCAAGACCCAATACCTTTGAAATCGCATCATCACCAAAAGAGACTTGGGTGGCTACAGATGGGTCGGGATGAACTTCCACCGCCAAGTCCTTGCTTCCTGTCATATGATTTGCTGCTCCACTATCAAGCAACCATGACACTCCACCGTAGGCAAACTCCTGCATAAGATCAATGCTTAGATTTAGGTACACATTGTTTGATGGGTCCTTTAAGGTTAGTAACAAGGATCTTAGGAACCAAAATAGACCATTCAATGTACCCATAAGGGGAACCAACAAATTTAGCAAAGACATTTACATCACTAGCACGACATAAAACATAAGATGGGTTAAAGTCACCGGTATTGTTGGGACGGAGGGTTTTGCCCTTCTTGGCATTACCACCCTTAGCTTTACCCTTATTCTTCTCATGAGTGCCCTCCACGGCTTTAAAAAAGGTTTCCTTGAGGGGGGGGGGTTGCTTGGTCTTGATCTTCTTGTTTTTCTTGGACTTGGGTGCAAACCCAACTCTTTCCTTTGCAACCACTTCCTTTTGATTGCTCAAAAGGTCTATTTTCGCCTTGAATGCATGTCACAAGGCCTTTCTCAAGTTGCTCTTTTAATTTGGCATTCTCCTCTACAAGATGCACGTGCTCACGACAAGGGTTACTAGCATGAGCATTATCAATTAATAGAAAAGGAGAGCATGTGGCTATTTCCTTAGTGAGTTTTACTTGGGGTTGAAGCATGAACACTTTTCAAAGCTTTGTGAGCCTTGTCAAGTGTGGCAAACTCTTCCTTGAGTCTATCAAGGTCAACCCCAAGTGCAACCTTTTCGGATTGGAGCACACGAGTAAGAATAAGAGCATGATCATGACCCTTCTGTAATTTAGTAAGGTCATCGTTGTGTGATTCCTCAAGAGACAAACGGTGACCTTGCTCTTTCTCAAGAGCAATGGAAAGATCCGCTATCTCATCGGCATAGTCACGATTATGTCGTTGTAACATATAGATAGTTTCTTCAAGAGTTTCAATTAGGCCACTAGCCTCTCCTAGTTGTTCCAAGAGAGCAACAAAATGCGTCTTGGCTTTACCCTTGACCTTCCTCATGAATCTATCAAAGGAATTTTCCTCAACATTTGCCTCCTCTTGTTCATCTCCACTATTCATGGGAGAAGGGGTAGTGGAAATCGTAGTTTTGATGTTGGTGGTTACCTTGTTGGATGCCTTGGCCATAAGGCACTTGGCAATACAGTTCTCATTGGGGGCGTCGAAGAGGGACACCTTGCTTGGGGAGGAGGATGCAATAGACACCTAGGCCATTCCCATAACCTCACCACTTTCATCATCGTCATCATCCTCATTGGATAGGTACTCTTCTTGAGCCACCAACACCTTTTGGGGTCATCTTATTGGAGAAGTTGTTCTTGTTGGGGAAGGACTTGGCTTTTGCGAATAAGTTTTACACCATTGTCTTCCCTCTTCTCATAAGGACAATCTGCCACTAAGTGACTCACGTTGTCATAGTTGTAGCAAGTCCTTATGCGTTGCTTTTCTTTTGAACCACTTGACTTGTTCTTGGACAAATTGGGCTTTGAGTTTGTCTTGTTGCTCTTGATAAGCATACTTGGTTTCTTTAGGGAAAATTTCCTCTTCTTCTTCTTCATCTTCCTTCACAACAACCTTTGCCTTCAAAGCAAGGTTAGGGGAGTCTTTTCTTGACCGTTGGAGACGAGCTAGAGCATTATGAGCAGTCTTGTTCAGTATGTTCATGGCAATGAACTCATCCAACACATTGCTTGAGGACAAAGAGTGGAAGTCAGCCCTTTGACGGATGACAGAGGACATGGACTTGTTGAAAGGCATGGTAGCCTTAAGAAACTTATGCTTGATCCAATTTTCATCCACATACTTGATTCCGTTATCTTGAAGAGCAATGACAAGCATTGTCACTCTTCGGTAGAGCTCACGAGGGGTCCTCATCCTCAATCATAACAAATTCATCAGCCTCATCAAGTATCACTTCATAGTTAGACCATTGGATACTTGAGCTATTCTTGTACATGGAAATGATGTGCTACCAACAATCTTTGGCATGAGTGAAGGGACGCAAATGATCAAGATCTTCAATGGGATCAGCAGCTTGAAGGATGAACAAGGCAGAGTGATTGAGCTGATTGTCGACCTCTTGTCTTAGAGTGAGGTTACCTTGCTCAATGATTCTCCAAAGTTGTGTTGAGCTGTGATTCAAATGAGCCCCGATACGAAAAACCAATTAGAAAAATCATTCCTAACAAGTTTAGGAGGAGGACCGAGGTTAATAATATGCGGTGAGTGAACCGGTCCTCCATAGACCATGGGAGGAGGAGCCGAGGCAAAGGTATTGTTAGAGCATATATCTCCATATGTGGTTTTGGTAATTGATGACAATTCCTATGGACTAATGGTTGCCTTAAGTTACATTTATAGGATTTGTCCATAGGCACTT
The DNA here is from genome assembly GCF_904849725.1 of Hordeum vulgare subsp. vulgare. NCBI lineage: Eukaryota > Viridiplantae > Streptophyta > Magnoliopsida > Poales > Poaceae > Hordeum > Hordeum vulgare. Next base: position 382,200,164 of record NC_058518.1, on the reverse strand, counting down.
CTTGAAGTCCATCTGTTGGGTTCAAGGAGTTTATATGATGACCAAGATGGTATTCAAGGTATTATCCAAAGAATAGTCATAGAGACACATGGTTGATCAAGATCTCAGAACAAGAGTAAATCAAGATGATCAACACACAAAGCGTACAAGATGTACCGAGAGGGATCAAGTGATCCCATGGTATGGTAAGCATTGTCCATTACGTGTTTGTGTACTAACCCATGGTCTTCGTGAGAGTTCTATTTGGGGGTTAGGTGTGTTTCCATGGGCTTGCGTCAAAGGGAAGATCTCATACAACCCATGAAGTATGACGTCAAGTTGTGATCGTCATCAAGATTGCGATGTGCAAGTTCAAGTGGATCAACACGAAGATATCATGCTTGAAGCTTGCCGTCCATTATGGTGGCAATGGACTTGTGAAGATATGCTGAAGAGTGGCTCACCCATAGTGAGTATGGGGGAGCAATCAACTAGTCTTCATCAAGCCAACTCAATCAAGAAAGGTGGTCCATCTTGAGGAAGCCAAGATCATCATCATCTAGCTCAAGAGGACGAGGTGCAAGGTATAGGTTTGCCCTTGATAGGTTTTCTATTTAGGATAGATTGTTGTACTATCAAGGGGGCTCTCAAGTGAGTAGCTTGATCGTATCATTCGTTGAGAGCTCAAACCATTTGCATCCTTGCATCATACTTCTTGGTTCTTGTTTGGTGTTTCTCTTTGTGAGTTTTAGAGCTTATGGTCATCTTTGTGACAAGCTCGAGTTCATCGAAAACGGAGTCCATATGCATCTACTATGATGTTTTCGATGTTGGAGTTTTTGCCGGTTCTTCATTCATAGAGGACTCACATCTCTATATCATTGGCATTTTCATATCTGCATGGATAGCTCTTGTCGTCCTGAATCCAACAAGCTTGGGTTTGCTCGATTCGTAGCTCGTATGCGAAAGTTATGGTTGTTTCAGTGGCGAGCGGTAGTACCGCTGGACCTAGCGGTAGTACCGCTAGAGTTGGCGGTAGTACCGCTGGCCCTAGCGGTAGTACCGCTCGAGCTGGCGGTAGTACCGCTGTCCCAGCGGTAGTACCGCCCCCGGCCAGCGGTAGTACCGCTCCAAGTTTTTAGTACCGTCATCTTTGCGGTTGTACTGCATCGAACATTTTTGCAAAGACTTCCTTGGCGGTGGTTGGCCCGGTAGTATCTTTGCGCTACGATGGGCTCAGCGGTAGTACCACTGCAGCCAGCGGTAGTACCGCTGGAGGGTCAGCGGTAGTACCGCTACAGCCAGCGGTAGTACCGCCGGAGGGTTAGCGGTAGTACCGCTGGGCTTGGGCTGTAAGTGGGGGTAACGGTCTGATTCCTTCCCCCACTATATAAAGGGGGTCTTCCTCCCCCTTGGTCTTATCCATCCGTTGAGCTCTTGTTCTACCTCCATTGTTGACATTCTTAGAGCTTGCTTACTCTCAATCCCTCCAGTGATTCTTGCTTGTTCTTGAGGGAAAAGAGAGAGGAGATCTAGATCCACATCTCCACCAATCACTTTCTCCTCTATGTGAGGGGAACCCCTTGGATCTAGATCTTGGAGTTCTTTGTGAGCTCCTTGTTCTTCCTCTCATATTTCTCCATAGCTTTCGTTGTTGTGGAGGGATTTGAGTGTGAGGGACTTGACCACTTCGTGTGTTCTTGCCATTGCATTGGTTGCATCGGTTTGAGTTCTCCACGGTGATACGTGGAAGTGAAGTTTGAGAAGCTTATTACCTTTGGTACTTAGTACCCTAGATATTGTTCTTCATGGATGCTTTGGTGTCCTAGAAGCTTGGTGGTGTCTCGGAGCTCAATCATTGTGGTGTGAAGCTCCGGGCAAGCGTCGGGGTCTCCAATTAGGTTGTGGAGATTGCCCCGAGCAATTTGTACGGGTACCGGTAACCGCCCCCAAGGGTTGCCACGTGTACGGGTTCGGTGACCGCCCCCAAGGTTTGCCATTTGTACGGGTTCGGTGACCGCCCTCAAGGGTCCCTTAGTGGAATCACGGCATCTTGCATTGTGCGAGGGCATGAGGAGATTACGGTGGCCTTAGTGGCATCTTGGGGAGCATTGTGCCTCCACACCGCTCCAACGGAGATTAGCATCCGCAAGGGTGTGAACTTCGGGATACATCATCGTCTCCGCGTACCTCGGTTATCTCTTACCCGAACCCTTTACTTATGCACTTTACTTTGTGATAGCCATATTGTCTCTTGTCATATATCTTGCTATCACTTAGTTGTTTATCTTGCTTAGCATAAGTTGTTGGTGCACATAGGTGAGCCTAATTGTTTGAGGTTTTGTGCTTGACATATTAAACGTTAGTTTTATTCCGCATTAGTTCAAGCCTAAACCTTAATTATTTTAAAGCGCCTATTCACCCCCCCTCTAGGCGACATCCACGCCCTTTCAGGTATTTACCCCACTTGTTCCTTGAGGCAATTTATTTCTATCACTACTAGCACTTTCCTTTTCAGAGTTGGTCCCCGAATCCAAAGTTGTGGGATTAACCACATACAACGGATCGATAGACATTTTGAAGCCATCAGTGAAATCTTTGAGCATGTTTTTGACCTCGATAGCCACTAAGGACCTAAAGGTGGGCATAGCCTCATTTAGATCCTCTTGGGTGACCGAGTTCACAACCACTGCCTCAGGAAACTCGACAACTCGTACCACGTCTTCAGCCATACTATTTGTGTGGTGAAACCCTTAATAAAGATACATAGCTCTCATACCAATTGAAAGGATCAATATGTTTGACTAGGGGGGTGAATAGTCAACTAACAATTTCAAGCTTTTGTTTAACAAATTAAGTTTAGCAACAAATAGATTGTCCAGATATGCAACTAAGTGAGTGCTACTTCTCAAACAACAGCGCCAAAAATTGACACGTTGACGGAGACTTGCTTCCGTCGGTTTTTCCCTAGAAGAGGAAAGGGTGATGCAGCACAGGAGCAGTAAGTATTTCCCTCAGTTTGAGAACCAAGGTATCAATCCAGTAGGAGAATCTCGTCAAGTCCAGAGTACCTGCACAAACACAAAGAGCTTGCACCCAACACTATAAAGGGGTTGTCAATCCCTTCAAGATTGATTGCAAAGTGAGATCTGAAGGCGGAAAGTGCAACGAAGAAAAAGTGTAAGGCTGAAAATATGGTGTGGAGTAGACCCGGGGGCCATAGTGTTCACTAGAGGCTTCTCTCAAAATAGCAAATATTATGGTGGGTGAACAAATTACTGTCGAGCAATTGACAGAACCGCACAAAGTCATGACGATATCTAAGGCAATGATCATACATATAGGCATCACGTCCGAGACAAGTAGACCGATACTTTCTGCATCTACTACTATTACTCCACACATCAACCGCTATCCAGCATGCATCTAGTGTATTGAGTTCATCACGAACAGAGTAACGCTTTAAGCAAGACGACATGATGTAGAGGGATAATCTCAAACCAATGATGAAACCCCCATCTTTTTACCCTTGATGGCAAGAACACAATGCGTGCTTCGCTACCCCTTCTGTCACTGGGTGAGGTCACCGCACGGTATGAACCCAAAACCAAGCACGTCTCCCATTGCAAGAATCATAGATCTAGTTGGCCAGACAAAACCCACAACTCGAAGATAATTACAAGGATATGAAATCATGCATAAGAGAGATCAGAAGAAACCCAAATAAGATTCATAGATAATCTGATCATAAATCCACAATTCGTCGGATGTCGACAAACACACCGCAAAAGAAGATTACATCGGATAGATCTCCATGAAGATCATGGAGAACTTTGTATTGAAGATCCAAGAGAGAGAAGAAGCCATCTAGCTACTAGCTATGGACCCGTAGGTCTATGGTGAACTACTCACGCATCATCGGAGAGGTCATGGTGTTGATGAAGAAGCCCTCCGTGTCCGAATCCCCCCTCCGTCAGGGCACCAGAACGTGCCCCAGATGGGATCTTGCGGAGACAGAAGCTTGCGGCGGCGGAAAACTACTTTCGATGATCTCCTGATTTTTTCTGGGATTTTAGGGAATTTATAGGCGAAAGTCCTAGGGCAGAGGTGGCCCAGGGAGCCCACAAGCCAAGGAGGCGAGGGCCCCCTGGCCACAGCTAGGGGGCTTGTGGGGTCCCTGCAAGCCCCCTGTCCTGATTCTCAAGCTTCTCGATCTTTTTCTGTTTCGGAAAAAAATCTTTTTGGCAGTTTTGTTCCGTTTGGACCCCGTTCAAAATCCTCCTCCGAAAGGGGTCAAAAACATGGAAAAAACAGGAACTGACACTTGGCACTGAGTTAATAAGTTAGTCCCAAAAAAATATATAAAAGGCATGCAAAAATCCAAAGTTTGACAAGATAATAGCATGAAACCATGAAAAATTATAGATACGTTGGAGACGTATAAAGCATCCCCAAGATTAACTCCTGCTCGTCCTCGAGTAGGGAAGTGATAAAGAATGAATTTTTGATGCGGAATGCTACCTAGCATAGTTGTTCTTTGCAACTTATTTCACGTGACATGAATGTTCAGATCCGTAAGATTCAAAACAATAGTTTGCTATTGACATGAAAACAATAATACTTCAAGCAAACTAGCAAGGTAATCATGAACTTTCAAAATAACAAGGCCAAGGAAAGTTATCCCTACAAAATCATATAGTCTAGCAATGCTCCATCATCCTCACACAACTAATGTAAATCATGCACAACCCCGATATTGGCCAAGTAATTGTTTTCGCACTCTTACTTTCTCAAACTTTTTATAACTATCACGCAATACATGAGCGTGAGCCATGGATATAGCACTATAGGTGGAATAGAGTGTGGTGGTGGTTGTGAGAGAAAAAGGAGAAGATGGTCACATTGACTCAGCGTATCAAAGGGCTATGGATATGCCCATTAATAGATATCAATGTGAATGAGTAGGGATTGCCATACAAGGGATGCACTAGAGCAATAAGTATGTGAAAGCTCAAAAGGAGAACTAGTGAGTGTGCATCCAACTTGCTTGCTCACGAAGACCTAGGGCAATTTTGAGGAAGCCCATCATTGGAATATACAAGCCAAGTTATATGATAAAGATCTCCACAAGCATATGGTAGTGACAAAGCAAGAAGCTCTCAATCATGAAGAACATGGTGTTGTTATGAAGCACAAGTGTGGAAAAGATAGTAGCATTGTCCCTTCTCTCTTTTTCTTTTTTTTTATTTGGGCTCTTAGGCCTCTCTTTTTTCTTCTTTTTTTTTGGGATCTTTGGCCTATTTTTTTTATTTCATCACATGGGACAATGCTCTAATAATGATGATCATAACACTTTTATTTACTCACAGCTCAAAGCTTAGAACGATGATGACTCTATAGGAAATGACTCCGGCAGTGTACCGGGATGTGCAACGATCTAGCTTGGCATATGACGTTGAAACATCTCGCTAGCAATCTTACGATCATGCAATGGCAGTATAAGAGTGACGACACAAGTCATGAGACAGAATGGTGGGACTTGCATGGCAATATATCTCGGAATGGCTATGAAAATGCCATAGTAGGTAGGTATGGTGGCTATTTTGAGGAAAGCATATGGTGGGTTTGTGTACCGGCGAGAATTGCGCGACACTAGAGAGGCTAGCAATGGTGGAAGGTGAAAGTGCATCTGTACCATGGACTCGCATTAGTCATGAAGAACTCACATACTTGTTGCGAAATTTTTTATTAGTAATCAAAACAAAGTGCTAAACGCATACTCCTAGGGGAAGGGTTGGTAGGTGTTAACCATCGCGCGATCCCGACCTCAACACAGAGGATGACAATCAATATATCAATTATGCTCCGACTTCCTAACTTAGCAGTTCACCATACGTGCATGCTACGGGAATCACTAACTTCAACACAAGTATTTCTAGATTCACAACACCCTACTAACATAACTCTTAATATTACCAAATCCACGTCTCAAAACTAATTGAGAGGAATCAAAACTTCTCTTTCTACTCAATGCACATGAAGATGGAGGTTTTTGTATCCTCTTTGGGTACCTATCACCTTTGTAACTACTTTCATAGCATAATCCAACTACCAAGTCACACACCGCCGTGCTCTAAAAGATCTAAGTGAAGCACATAGAGCAAAATTATCTAGCTCAAAAGTTATAAGTGAAGCACTATGAGCATTCTAGCAAAATCACGATGAGTGCATGTCTCTCTGTAAAGGTGTGCAGCAAGGATGATTGTGACACAACAAAAAGAAAAGACTCCTAAGATACAAGACGCTCCAAGCAAAACACATATCATGTGGTGAATAAAAATATACCTCCAAGTAATGTTACCGATGGATTAAAGACGAAAGAGGGGATGCCTTCCCGGGGCATCCACAAGCTTAGGCTTTTTGGTGTCCTTGAATTTTGCTTGGGATGCCTTGAGAATCCCCAAGCTTGAGCTCTTTCCACTCCTTATGTCTTTGTCCATGAGAACATCACCCAAAACTTGAAAACTCCACAACACAAAACTTAAACAGAAACTCGTGATAACATTAGAACAAGAAAACAAACTACCACCTATTTAGGTACGGTATCAATCTTGATTTCTATTTATATTTGTGTTGGGATACTGTATTCTCACTTTTCCATGGCTCGTACCCCCGATACTATCCATAGTTTCATCAATACAAGCAACCAACTCAACAAAAAAAGAATCTGTCAAAAATAGACCAGTCTATAGAAATCTGTATACTTCGTATACTTCAGGTACCTCAAAAATTCTGAAAAATTACGACTGCGTGAGCAAAAGGTAGATCAACCAGCAGAAAAAAGAATAAACTCAAAAGCTATTTCTGAATAAAAATTAAAAATCATCTCGTGAGCGAAAAATTTCTGTCTTTTTCCAGCAGGATCAAACAACCATCACCAAGACTTAGTCATAAAGGTTTTGCTTGGCTCAAACACAAAAAGAAACACAAAAAACACAATCACAACAGAATTATGATGGTGTGGACGCAACAAAATAGAAATAAAAATATAAATTCATTGGGTTACCTCCCAACAAGCGCTATTGTTTAACGCCCTTAGCTAGGCATAAAAGCGATGGAATCACGTATCATCGTCTTTGGTGCTCAAACCATAAGTGGCCCTCATCATGTATTCATAAGGCAATCTTATTTTCTTTCTAGGAAAGTGCTCCATGCCCTTCTTTAAAGGAAATGGAAATCTAATATTCCCTTCCTTCATATCGATGATAGCACTGATAGTCCTTAGGAAAGGTCTACCAAGAATAATAGGGCATGCAGGATTGCAATCAATGTCAAGCACAATGAAATCCACGGGTACATAGTTCCTATTTGCAATAATAAGAACATCATTGATCCTTACCATGGGTTTCTTGACAGTAGAATCCGCAAGATGCAAATTAAGAGAACACTCTTCAATCTCATTAAAACCCAGAACATCACATAAAGACTTTGGAATCGCGGAAACACTAGCACCCAAATCACACAAAGCATTGCATTCATAGTTTTTGATTTTGATTTTGATTGTAGGTTCCCACTCATCATGAAGCTTTCTAGGGATAGAGACTTCCAATTCAAGTTTCTCTTCAAGAGATTTTATCATGGCTTCGGCGATATGATCGGTAAAGGCCTTGTTTTGGCTATAAGCGTGTGGAGAGTTTAACATGGATTGCATCAAGGAAATGCATTCAATCAAGGAGCAACTATCATAATTGAATTCCTTGAAATCCAAGGTAGTAATTTCATTACTACTCAAAGTTTTAATATCTTCTACTCCACTTTCAATGTTTTTAGCATCAAGATAGATGGACTCCGAATCATTGGGGCACTTTTCAACCAAAGTGGATTCATATCCAGCCCCATCATCATTAGGTTTGACACAAGAAAATAAAGATTCAATGGGAGTCACACCAAGCACTTTAAGATCTTCGTGATTCTTATCACGAAAACATGCCTTTTTAAGCCATTCATGCTAGCACGAATTTGGGCGGTTCTTTTTTTGCTCCCAATCATGGAAACACGCATAGCTTTCAAAGTTTCATCCATATTGATCTTGGGAGGAGCATATCTAACTTTCAAAGCATCAACATCACAAGACATTCTATCAACGCTCTCAGCCAAATCGTCAATTTTGAGTAGTTTTTCCTCTATGGACGCATTGAAAATCTTTTGCGAGTTGATAAACTCTTTGATACTACTCTCTAGATCAGAGGGTAATCTATTGTAATTTCCATGAGTATTGTTGTAGGAGTTGCCAAAGTTATTAGAGGAGTTAGTAGGAAAAGGCCTAGGAACATAGTTTCCTCTAAAAGCATTATTGTTGCCAAAATTATTCCTACCAACAAAATTAACGTCCAAGCTAGCGTTGCTACTCTCAATCAAGGAAGACAAGGGCATATCATTAGGATCTAAAGGAGCACTTCTAATAGCAACCAAATTCATTAACTCGTCCATCTTAGCACTCAACGAGTTAATTTCTTCTATAGCGTGTACCTTCTTACTAGTAGGTGACCTTTCAGTGTGCCACTGAGAGTAGTTCGTCATGATATTGTCTAGGAGCTTTGTGGCTTCCCCTAACATGATTTCCATGAACGTTCCACCTGAGGCGTAGTCCAAGATATTTCTAGAAGCGAAATTCAAGCCAGCGTAGAAGATTTGTATAATCATCCAAAGACTCAAGCCATGAGCGGGACAATTTCTAATCATCAATTTCATTCTCTCCCAAGATTGTGCAACATGTTCATGATCAAGTTGCTTAAAATTCATGATATCATTACGGAGAGAGATAATCTTAGCCGGCGGAAAATACTTGGATATATAAGCATCTTTGCACTTATCCCAAGAATCGATACTATTTTTGGGCAAAGACGAAAACCAAGTTTTTGCTCGATCTCACAACGAGAAAGGAAAAAAGCTTCAATTTAATCACATCATTATCCACATATTTCTTCTTTTGCATATCGCAAAGCTCAATGAAGGTATTGAGATGGGATGCGGCATCTTCACTAGGAGGGCCGGAGAATTGCTCTTTCATAACAAGATTCAGCAAAGTGGCATTGATTTCGTATGACTCCGCACTAGTGGCGGGAGCAATCGGAGTACTAATAAAATCATTATTATTAGTATTTGAGAAGTCACAAAGTTTGGTGTTTTCAGTCATGGTGACTTCAACAAGCAAGCAAGCACACAAGCGAACAAAGAGCAAGCGAGAAAAAAGGGCGAACGAAAAGGCGAACGAAAAAGGCAAATTGGTGAAGTGGGGGAGAGGAAAACGAGAGGCAACTGGCAAACAAAGTAAATGCAAGATATGGGTTTGCGACACTTACTTGGATGAGTTCTTGACTTGATCCTCCCCGGCAACGGCGCTAGAAATTCTTCTTGCTACTTCTCAAACAATAGCGCCAAAAATTGACACGTTGACGGAGACTTGCTTGCGTCGGTTTTTTCCCTTGAAGAGGAAAGGGTGATGCAGCACATGAGAAGTAAGTATTTCCCTTAGTTTGAGAACCAAGGTATCAATCGAGTAGGAGAATCTCGTCAAGTCCAGAGTACCTGCACAAACACAAAGAGCTTGCACCCAACGCTATAAAGGGGTTGTCAATCCCTTAAAGATTGATTGCAAAGTGAGATCTGAAGGCGGAAATTGCAACGAAGAAAAAGTGTAAGGCTGAAAATATGGTGTGGAGTAGACCCGGGGGCTATAGTGTTCACTAGAGGCTTCTCTCAAAATAGCAAATATTACGGTGGGTGAACAAATTACTGTCGAGCAATTGATAGAACCGCGCAAAGTCATGATGATATCTAAGGCAATGATCATACATATAGGCATCACGTCCGAGACAAGTAGACCGATACTTTCTGCATCTACTACTATTACTCCACACATCAACCGCTATCGAGCATGCATCTAGTGTATTGAGTTCATGATGAATAGAGTAACGCTTTAAGCAAGACGACATGATGTAGAGGGATAATCTCAAACCAATGATGAAAATCCCATCTTTTTACCCTTGATGGCAACAACATGATGCGTGCCTCGCTACCCCTTCTGTCACTCGATGAGGTCACCACACGGTATGAACCCAAAACCAAGCACTCCTCGCATTGCAAGAATCATAGATCTAGTTGGCCAGACAAAACCCACAACTCGAAGAGAATTACAAGGATATGAAATCATGCATAAGAGAGATCAGAAGAAACCCAAATAAGATTCATAGATAATCTGATCATAAATCCACAATTCATTGGATGTCGACAAACATACCGCAAAAGAAGATTACATCGGATAGATGTCCATGAAGATCATGGAGAACTTTGTATTTAAGATCCAAGAGAGAGAAGAAGCCATCTAGCTACTAGCTATGGACCTGTAGGTCTATGGTGAACTACTCACGCATCATCGGAGAGGTCATGGTGTTGATGAAGAAGCCCTCCGTGTCTGAATCCCCCTCCGGCACGGCAACAGAACGTGCCCCAGATGGGATCTTGCGGAGACAGAAGCTTGCGGCGGCGGAAAACTACTTTCGATGATCTCCTGATTTTTTCTGGGATTTTAGGGAATTTATAGGAGAAAGTCCTAGGTGAAAAGACCTCGATGACGCCTAGAGGGGGGTGAATAGGCTATTTAAAAACTTGTTCGGATTTGGCTTGAACCTAATGCGGAAATAAACTAAGAGGGTACTTGTCAAGCACAAACCCTAAATGCACTAGGCACTGCAACGTGTATCAACAACACGATCTACAAAGATGGACACAATACAGTTACTAAGAACACAAGTAAGTTACACAAACTTACTTGAGCTATACGACAAGTAGGTGAACAACACAAGATACTAGATCACAGTATATCACACGATATATCAAAGGCTGCAAGTATGAACGTGTGGATATAGAGGGTATGCTTGAATGATTAATCTTGCACAAGAAATAGCCAACACAATATAATGATCACAAACAATATGCAATGTATGTATGCTCAAGTAACACAAGTAAACCACAAGTAAGGAGTTAGGGTTAAGGATAACCAAGGTCACTGAGACGAAGATGTATCCCGATGTTCACTTCCTTGGAGGGAAGCTAGTCACCATTAGAGAGGTGGATGTTACCACGAAGGCACACCAACGCCACGAAGGCTCACCCTATTCTCCCTTTGAGATAACACCACGAAGGCGTTTCTCAACCACTAGTGGTAAGTCTTTGAGGTGGCTTCCAAACCCTCACAAACTTTTCCGGGGGTACTCATACGAATTGATTCCTCTCCAAAGGACTCCTACCGCCTAGGAGTCTCCAACCTCCAAGAGTAACAAGATCACGAGGAATGCTCAAAACTTGCTCAAATCTCAAATAGCTTGGGTTGAGAGGAGGAGAGGGAGACGATCTATATTTTGATTGGAACAACTCTCAAAGGGCCTCACAAATGCTCTTGGGATCTAAGATTTGGTGTGAGCAAATGTGTGTGAGGTAGAAGTGTGTTCTTATGAGGATCAGGCTGTGTTGGGCTGCCCTCTCACGAAGTGGGAGGGGATATTTATAGTGGGGAGAGAAAAACAGCCGTTGGGGACACTTTAAGTCACACAGGGTCCGGACGTCCGACAGTTTTCGGAAGTCCGGGTGTCCGCGAGGGGTCGGACGTCCGACGGGGGTCGGTCGTCCGAGGCCCGTAGATATCACTGAAAATACCGTGAATTGAACATCGACCGGACGTCCGGAGAGGACCGAAAATCCGAGTTATTCGACTCAACTTCTTCTGGTGGGAGGTTCCGGATTTCCGAAAGGGGACGGACGTCCGGCCCTCGGACGTCCGGAGGGAGCCGGAAATCCGAGTTATAGAGCTCACGTACTTCTGGTGCAGGGCTCCGGATTTCCGAAGCTGGTCGGTCGTCCGGCCCTCGGATGTCCGGAGTGAGCCGGAAATCCGAGTTATAGAGCTCAATTTCTTCTGGTGCGGAGCTCCGGATTTCCGTAGCATGTCGGTCGTCCGACCCTTGACCGGTCCTCGGACGTCCGGAGGGAGCCGGAAGTCCGAGGCAGTAGACCTGTTTTGAGATAGGAGCAAAGTAGAGAATATGTGGTATTGAGCAGAACAGCGGAGATGTAGTTTGAGCAAGTTCATCGCAAAACCTGTGATCCCCTCTTAATAGTGCGGGATCCCTAAGGACTCAAGAATCATAAAAGGGTACTGATGATCCATACTTGAGTGTATACTTTTATTCGCTGATCATCACTCCGCACAACTAACGTCAAAGGAACTGATACCTTTGAGTTAGCCCTTTCACTTGAGCTTGATGTTGTTGTTCCTTCTTGGCTCAAGTTGAAAGCAAGACATGATGAAGTCTTCAAGTAGCTCTCCCATACACAATGTGGAAAGCCTAGCTTATGTATTCATCTTCATTTGTCCACCATGTGAACATCCACAAGAATCAAGCATGTAGTGCTGAGGAATGCTTATCTTGATCTTGTCCTTGTTAGCACATGAGAGCTTGTCCTTATCAACACATGATCATTAACAATAGTTTCAATGATATATTCGTGCTGATCCACTTGAAACTTGCACATCACAATCTTGATGATGATCGCCACTTGACGTCATCCTTCATGGGTTGTATGGGATCTTCCTTTTGACGCAAGCCCATGGAAGCACACCTAACCCCCACATAGGACTCTCACAAAGACCATGGGTTAGTACACAAACACGTAATGGACAATGCTTACCATACCATGGGATCACTTGATCCCTCTCGGTACATCTTATACGCTTTGTGTGTTGATCATCTTGATTTACTCTTTGTCTGAGATCTTGATCAACCTAGTGTCTCTATGACCATTCTTTGGATAATACCTTGAATACCATCTTGGTCATCATATAAACTCCTTGAACCCAACAGATGGACTTCAAGAAGTGCCTATGGACAAATCCTATAAATATAACTTAAGGCAACCATTAGTCCATAGGAATTGTCATCAATTACCAAAACCACATATGGAGATATATGCTCTAACAATCTCCCCCATTTTGGTAATTGAAGACAACCACTTCAAGAGAGTTTATATAAGGAAATAAGCATAACCAAGCGCACACATACAAGGTAATAATGCATGCGTGAAGACGTAAATGCTTACGCAATAAAAGCAAAACCCTCTAAACATATCCAAAGTAAACTCTCTAAACTTCTCCCCCATTGGCATCGATTGCCAAAATGGACAAAAAGTTTAGAAAGTCAATATAGTAGGTGGTCCTCCAAAAGGTGTGTACTTCTCAGCAAATGAGTGCAGATAAATACACAAATACAATGATAAGTAGTTGGAGGGAAACAAACTATATTGAGGACCCAAAGATTGCAAATAAAAGGATCATATGCCACAAAGACATACAAAAATAGAGGCAAGCAATCAAAAGATTCCTGATGGAACAAACAATCATATGGTCCTTCGAACCACATGAATAGAAGATATTATGATAAAGGAAATAGAGTGTTTTATCAAAAACTAGAGAAGCTCCCCATGATTTGTGCACTAATACGAGATTTTTGTATTTGATACAGGTGCACAAAATAGGATCTTTGCTCCCCCAAAATTAATAAAAACACACAACGAGTGCAAGAAGATAGATGAGACAATAAGCATATCGATTGCACAAAACAAATGGTTGAGCAACATGTAAAAGAAGCAACTTAAGAATAGGCTCAACCAAAGTAATGTGTGTGAGTCATGGCAAAGCACTTGAGAAGACTAAGATAAGGATGAGCATTACTCATCAACATAGTCTTGATGAAATGAGATACAAAGTGCAAGACATATCATTCGCACACACACATACTAGAAAATGGGTTCACAAGCTTACTAATAAACAAAATAAGAACCAACGCTTGTGGCAACCCATTGTGAAGATAGGAAGTAAGAACCTTATCAAGAGGAGGGATACTAATTGAAATGGCAAAAACCTCATCAAGACAAGCATGAGGAAAAATAATCTTCACGGCCAAAGAGTGCATCAAGATGTAGGAAAATAAGATACGCACTCAAAATAAAAAATTTCATGAAGTCACCAAAAGCTGAAAAAGGAAATGCAATGATGATCATGAAAGAAAAGAGGATATTAATTAGAGATGTAACTTCTCTCATGTGTAAAAGATTCTAAGTAGAAGACAATCATGATGATATATATCCACAAAGAAGGATGTACACACGAAATGGTTACAAGAAGGAACAAATTAGATATCCAAAAGGAAATCATAATTATATCAATGAGATCTTTTGCTCGGAAGCATATCACATGGCCTAATATTTTCTTATTGTACAATATGAACTTCCAACATACGAACATCAAAGACATCCCAACTAGTAGTAAGACATCATTGTTCGGATGCTTTGAGAAAGCAAACAAGTACTACGAGAACAAATCAAGAGATTCATGACATGATGCAACCTGGAAAAGAAAAGACAGGTTGGGTCCTTTGTAAGAAAAGAATGCATGAAGTGGATACTTGTTACCGAGAACACATTGGATTGATGTAGTAGATAGTTGTTTTTTGATCATCCTAACTTGGCTCCAATAATCACATGGTCTCGACATCTTCCTTATAGGTGAGCCGAGCATCCAATGCATCTCCAGTTGTTCCTGGAACAACAAAACAAACAAAATGGTGCCCAAACTCATTGGGACCAAAGAGTTAGAAAACCAGCAATACATAGGACAAACTCCACATACATATGTTCATATAGATATGAATTTGAATTTCATGCACACTTTAGCCAATTTATGACAGGGTGGAGTTTCCCTTATATATTGGGTCAAAGAAGGAAAGCAAGCGAAAGAAGTTGTATATAGTAGCTAGATACGCATGCTCAAGACTCTCAAGAATCAACTCAACACAAAGTTGATAAGTCATCAAAAGACAAGGTGTCAAGTGATAATAAGATCCTAAAACAAAAGAGCTATCACTTGAAGGATATCAATTAAAAGATACCTCAAGGAATGAGATATCCACTGACACATGCCAAATAGAAGGCAACAAGAAACCAATTGAAGGAAAACAAACACGAGGTATCTAGTTTCCAAAAGAGAGCTAGGTTCCAACAAACCAAGCCCTCGACAAATTTTCATGATGGCACAAAGCATCATAAAGAGCAAGACTTGCCTCCCATCAACACATACTTGATGGGGATCAAAAGATTTTATGATGGGTGAATAAAGAGAGTGTTTTAAAGAAAATAGGATAGCTCCCCCAAGGGACGTGCACTATATAGAATTTGGATTTGAATACAAAACGCACACGATGGGATCATCACTTTCTCTATATCTATAAAAACACTAGACATGTTGAAATAGATTCATAAGAGGCAAGGAAGACAAACGAAACACAAAATCCAATGTAAAGATGATTAGCAATTTCTATCACATGATGGGAATACAATTGTCAAGGAGAAGAAGTATTTTCGAAGTGATACTCATTGGTAGATCACAAATATATCCAAGATCATCTTTACCCATAAAACGCAAGCAAATGACACTTGTAGAGCTAACATGCCACCTAGGAACAAGATAATTTACAATATCAACACTAAGTGGCAACACGTCAAATGTACACATTTTCTAGGTTTGTAATATGCACATAGCATATTACTCCCCCATAATGTGATAAACCAACAATATTAACAAGTGGCAGATTAAAACCAACAAGAGATACTTAATGGACCATATAGAATTTGAATTTCTCATGAGTAAGACATACCACATAGAAACTAGATAATCTTGAAGTATCAAAACTAAGTGGTATTCCCCATGTATACACATTTATAGGATTGTGAGGTGTGCAAAGCACATCACTCCCCCACAATGGGATAATCCATTAATCTCTCACAAGAGCCAACAAAAAAAATATAAGTAAGATGCAAAAAGGCTCAATACAAGACTTACATGTACATGATATGCAAACCAACATACCCATACTCGATTACTCAAGATAAGCAGGTTGGAAGCACAACATATACAAACGCATGCAAGGTACAAAACCACAACATGCAAAGGGGCAAACACCTAACAATGTAAACAGTTTAAGTATAAGTTACCGTAAGGAGGCACATTGGATATAAGATAGAAACTTGATAATCCAAATGACTTAGATTGAGATAATATGAATGATGAAGACCCCTTAATTCTTCATTATGTATCCAAGTCTCTAATGTCCTCCATAGTCACCTATTGATCAAGTTTGAGCTTGTTGGTCCCCAACTACGTTGGGTCCTAAGAGGTTAATCACAATAGGCTTGGCAACCCAAATGGTTCTTTTCTTGACACCATTTTGAGTACCAACAAACTTGGCAAACACATTGCCAACCTTATCCTTCCCAAGAGAATAGTTATCATCAATAGTGATTAGGTTGGATAAGTTACCTCTCGTGCAAGACGAAGCGACGTGACCCTTCTCACGACATAGGTAGCAACATCTACCCTTTGTTTTCTTCCCAGTTGATTTCTCACCTTGGGGAGTGTTGGCTTGGGTCTTATTGGGAAGAGGCCTTCTTTCAACTTGTAGTTGAATATGTGATTGAGTTTGTGGCCGCTTCCCTTGTTGCTTGTGACTTTGAGACTTCATCTTCAGAGGGCAAGATATAACATGGTGCCCTTTAACTTTGCACTTGAAGCAAATGATTTTGGCCAAATTCTTGACTTGTTATAGGCCCCTCTTGTTCTTGTTTGAGTTTACTCCAACATCATTTTTGTCATTCGGAGATGTTTGCTCACACAGGACGTTGTTGAGTGTGGACATCCCTTCATGACACTGTTCCAAGTCTTTCTTCAAAGAAGTGACTTGGGCCTTGAGCTCTTCGATTTCCTCTGCACAGTTAGTATCAATGCAAGTACTAGAGGACGTGTTAGCTTCAATGTTAGAGCAACAAGGCAAGGGAAGTAATTCATCACACGAGGTAGCAACATTGTGAGTAGACTAATTACGAGGACTAGCACATGGAAATATAGTACTTTGACTAGAAGTAGTGCCATTGTCCACATGAGGCTCACTTGATGTTACCTTGGTGATGATAGCCTCATGAGCTAACTTTTGCACATTATGGGATGTTAGCAGATCGGCATGAGAGCTTGTGAGCATTACATGGTTTTCTTCCAACTTCCCATAATTGCTAGTTAGTAAGTCAAGTTGAGCACGTAGCTCAACATTCTCCTTCAATGTTGATACTTCAAAAGGGATAGGGTTAGATGTACAAGTATCATCAACAATATGAGAGGAGTAAGTAGCGATTAGAGACTTCTCATGAGTAGATTGAAGCTCCTCAAATATCTTAGAGGTTTTGACGAGCTCTCCCTTGACATTCTTGCATTCAAGGAGAGGACCTCAAAATCCCTTTTAAGTTTATCATGAGCAACTTCAATCTCTCCTTTTGAAGATCTTAAGTCTCTACATGCTTGATGACTCTTCTCAAGTTCATGTTCAAGTTGTTCACTTTTAGCTTGTTCATGATTAAGTGAATCATTACAATTTTCAAAGTAAGCAAGAACATCTTGGAACCTTTGAAGAGCGTTGTTTTTAGATTTATGAAGAATTTTACTGATCACATAGATATTTTCAGTCAAGTCATCATCATCATCCTCATCGCAAATATCATCGTTATTGCACAGGGAAGATGATACCTCATTATTACCTCTTGCCATGAGGCACATGTGAACTGGAGGAGTTGATGATGATTCTTTTGGTGAATCAGATTCTTCATTAGTCAAAAGTACTTCATATTTCTTGATTTCCCCTAAATGATTAGTCATAGAGCAACTAGGGAGAAACAAGATATTTTGATCAAGAGGACACGAGGAAGCAGGCATATCACCACAGACATTTGTCGAGGAATCTTTAGGTGAAATGCATGACCTATCAGCACAATAATTTACACTATGTGTGGTGCTAGATATGCTCGTGTCCATGGAGGCTACATTTTCATCAACATATATTTCTTCACTCACCATATATTTCTTCACTAGGTAATGACATGGTGAGTGAAGACATTTTCATCAACATATATTTCTTCACTCACCATGTCATTACCTAGTGAGATTGAAGATGCTGAGGTGTGTAAGCAATCGGATATGGAAGTAGTGGTGGACTCTTTAAGATCGAAAAGAGTGAAGAGCTCATGCACCAACTCCTTCATCATAATACCGTCTTCATCAAGATTGGACCCACCATATATATCCAAGTTTAGTCCAAACTTCATGAGCTGACTTGCAAGTCGAGATAGACTTAAACACTTCAGGACTTATGGTTCGATGAATGGGAAGAAAAGCCTCACAATCAAGATACATTTCATTAGTAGATGAAGATGCATCATCCTTTTTGTCGGCAATCCCTACAAGAACAATTCGTAAAGTATTTGGGCCTATGGCCCGAAAGTGATGAAGCATACGAATTCTCCATAGGGTATAATTTGTGCCATCAAAGTCAAAGATGCTATTGTGCACTAATCCAATAGTCGACATCGATACTCTCTAGGTCGTGAAACCTAATTAAAGAGAGACCTAGCTCTGATGCCAATTGAAAAGACCTCGATGATGCCTAGAGGGGGGGTGAATAGGCTATTTAAAAACTTCTTCGGATTTGGCTTGAACCTAATGCGGAAATAAACTAAGAGGGTACTTGTCAAGCACAAATCCTAAATGCACTAGGCACTGCAACGTGTATCAACAACACGATCTACAAATATGGACACAATACAGTTACTAACAAGCACAAGTAAGTTACACAAACTTAATTGAGCTATACGACAAGTAGGTGAACAACACAAGATACTAGATCACACTATATCACACGATATATCAAAGGCTGCAAGTATGAACGTGTGGATATAGAGGGTATGCTTGAATGATTAATCTTGCACAACAAATATCCAACACAATATAATGAGCACAAACAATATGCAATGTATGTATGCTCAAGTAACACAAGTAAACCACAAGTAAGGAGTTAGGGTTAAGGATAACCAACGTCACTGAGACGAAGATGTATCCCGATGTTCACTTCCTTGGAGGGAAGCTATTCACCGTTAGAGAGGTGGATGTTACCACGAAGGCACACCAACGCCACGAAGGCTCACCCTATTCTCCCTTTGAGATAACACCACGAAGGCGTTTCTCAACCACTAGCGGTAAGCCTTTGAGGTGGCTTCCAAACCCTCACAAACTTTTCCGGGGGTAATCACACGAATTGATTCCTCTCCGAAGGACTCCTACCACCTAGGAGTCTCCAACCTCCAAGAGTAACAAGATCATGGGGAATGCTCAAAACTTGCTCAAATCTCAAATAGCTTGGGTCGAGAGGAGGAGAGGGAGACGATCTATCTTTTGATTGGACCAACTCTCAAAGGGCCTCACAAATGCTCTTGGGATCTAAGATTTGGTGTGAGAAAATGTGTGTGAGGTAGAAGTGTGTTCTTATGAGGATAAGGCTGTGTTGGGCTGCCCTCTCACGAAGTGGGAGGGGGGTATTTATAGTGGGGAGAGAAAAACAGCCGTTGGGGACACTTTAAGTCACACAGGGTCCGGACGTCCGACAGTTTATGGAAGTCCGGGCATCCGCGAGGGGTCGGACGTCCGACAGGGGTCGGTCGTCCGAGGCCCGTAGATATCACTGAAAATACCGTGAATTGAACATCGACTGGACGTCCGGAGAGGACCGGAAATCCGAGTTATTCGACTCAACTTCTTCTGGTGGGAGGTTCCGGATTTCCGAAAGGGGACGGACGTCCGGCCCTCGGACGTCCGGAGGGAGCCGGAAATCCGAGTTATAGAGCTCACGTACTTCTGGTGCAGGGCTCCGGATTTCCGATGCTGGTCGGTCGTCCGGCCCTCGGATGTCCGGAGTGAGCCGGAAATCCGAGTTATAGAGCTCAATTTCTTCTGGTGCGGAGCTCCGGATTTCCGTAGCATGTCGGTCGTCCGACCCTTGACCGGTCCTCGGACGTCCGGAGGGAGCCGGAAGTCCGATGCAATAGACCTGTTTTGAGATAGGAGCAAAGTAGAGAATATGTGGTATTGAGAAGAACAGCGGAGATGTAGTTTGAGCAAGTTCATCGCAAAACCTGTGATCCCCTCTTAATAGTGCGGGATCCCTAAGGACTCAAGAATCATAAAAGGGTACTGATGATCCATACTTGAGTGTATACTTTTATTCGCTGATCATCACTCCGCACAACTAACGTCAAAGGAACTGATACCTTTGAGTTAGCCCTTTCACTTGAGCTTGATGTTGTTGTTCCTTCTTGGCTCAAGTTGAAAGCAAGACATGATGAAGTCTTCAAGTAGCTCTCCCATACACAATGTGGAAAGCCTAGCTTATGTATTCATCTTCATTTGTCCACCATGTGAACATCCACAAGAATCAAGCATGTAGTGCTCAGGAATGCTTTTCTTGATCTTGTCCTTGTTAGCACATGAGAGCTTGTCCTTATCAACACATGATCATTAACAATAGTTTCAATGATATATTCGTGCTGATCCACTTGAAACTTGCACACCACAATCTTGATGACGATCGCCACTTAACGTCATCCTTCATGGGTTGTATGGGATCTTCCTTTTGACGCAAGCCCATGGAAGCACACCTAACCCCCACATAGGACTCTCACAAAGACCATGGGTTAGCACACAAACACGTAATGGACAATGCTTACCATACCATGGGATCACTTTATCCCTCTCGGTACATCTTATACGCTTTGTGTGTTGATCATCTTGATTTACTCTTTGTCTGAGATCTTGATCAACCTAGTGTCTCTATGACCATTCTTTGGATAATACCTTGAATACCATCTTGGTCATCATATAAACTCCTTGAACCCAACAGATGGACTTCAAGAAGTGCCTATGGACAAATCCTATAAATATAACTTAAGGCAACCATTAGTCCATAGGAATTGTCATCAATTACCAAAACCACATATGGAGATATATGCTCTAACACTAGGGCAGAGGTGGCCCAGGGAGCCAACAAGATAGGGAGGCGCGGCCCCCTGGCCGTGGCTAGGGGGCTTGTGGGGTCCCTACAGGCCCTCTGCCCTGATTCTCGGGCTTCCCGATCTTTTTTTGTTTCGGAAAAAATCTTTTTGGTAGTTTCGTTTCGTTTGGACTCCGTTCAAAAATCCTCCTCTGAAAGGGGTCAAAAACATGGAAAAAACAGGAACTCGCACTTGGCACTGAGTTAATAAGTTAGTCCCAAAAAATATATAAAAGGCATGCAAAACATCCAAAGTTTGACAAGATAATAGCATGAAACCATCAAAAATTATAGATACGTTGGAGACTTATCAGTGAGCAACCTATATGATGCTAGCAACAATAATAACAAACAATTAACTAATACAAGTAAAGGTAAGAAGTAACGACAAGTGGAACCAATGAAGACGAGGATGTGTTTGTGAAGCTCCTTCTCTTTAAGGGGAAGTACGTCTCCGTTTGAGCGGTGTGGAGGCACAATGCTCCCCAAGATGCCACTAAGGCCACCGTATTCTCCTCACACCCTCACACAATGCGAGGTGCCATGATTCCACTGGTGGTGCCCTTGAAGGCGGCGACCGAACCTTTACAAACAAGGTTGGAGTAATCTCCACAACTGAATTTGAGGCTCCCAACGAAACCAAGAAGCTTCACCACAATGGAATATGGCTTCGAGGTGACCTCAACCGTCTAGGGTGCTGAAACACCCAACAATAATAAGATCCAGGAGGGACTAGTGGGGGAATCAAATTTCTCTTGGTGGAAGTGTAGATCAAGACCCTCTCAAGCAAACCCTAGAGTATCAAAAAGTTTCATTGGCTAGGGAGAGAGATCGGGTGAAAAATGGAGCTTGGAGCAACAATGGAGCTTAGGGTTGGGAAAGGTAGTCTTCGCAGGGAAGAAGAACCCCTTTATATAGTGGGAGGACAAATACAACCATTACCCACCTCCTCGGCCCGCACATGAGCGGTACTACCGATCATAAGAGGTAGTACCGCTCCAAGGGGAGCAGTACTACCGCTTGGGACAGAGGGCAACAGTCCACGAGGGAGACAGAGGCCGGTAGTACTCCGGAGCGATACTACCTCTTCCAAGAGCGGTATTACCGATCATAGGAGGTAGTACCGCCTCCTATATCCGCTCAAGACAAGCCACAAACCTACTAAGAAGAACAAGGGGATTCTGGCGCGGTAGTAACAAGCGGTACTACCGCTCTAGAAACCGCTTAGTTAGACACGAAAAGTGTCGAGGCCCACGGGCAGCGGCACTAGCCAGCGGAACTGGCCAGAGCAAATCTGCCCCAAAGCGGTACTACCGATCATAAGAGGTAGTACCGCTTGGATCCTTACATACATGCCTTGGGCAAGGTCAGATGCTCCATTAAGGTAGGAAGGAGGGTGCGTAGGAATGTGTATGTGATGATTCCACCCAAACCTTTCCGATTTGGACCCGCTCTTAATAGTACGACTTTTCCTATGACGCAAGTCCACCGACAAAGAAACGAAGGAGAGGAAACCGTTATCATATTAAAACATCGAGGGACCTGAATCGTCTTGTGACAAATGATAAAATACGTGAAAGGCTTAGTGCACATGATTAGTCCGCGAACGCATTGTCATCAATCACCAAAAACACTAAGGTAGAAATATGCCCTTACAACTGTCAACTAAGTCGTTCCCTTCCAATGCACTGCCACGTTACAGGCTTTCGCCACCGCCTTGGTTCCGCTTCCCTTCCCGTCCACGACCTCATCAGCGGCAAGAGTGAGGACCTGTTCGTATTTTTTTATTTTCCTTAGTTTTTTTGCTTCTATGGTGATATCGATGAGGGAGTGGCGTCAGTGACGTGTTGGAATAAGATCTTGTCAGTCTCTCTACCCCGACGACATCTGATTCGACGCTGATGAAGGATGTGTGATAGTTTGTGTACTCGTATCTATGGTTCCCTTATTGGGAGTTCGTGTGTCTTTCAAGTAGAGCTTTTGAGAGGCTATTACTGTGGCGACTATGACACCTTCTTCTCTGTCGTTTTGTGGCTTGACCTAGTTTCTCCCACACTATGTGTTGATGGTGATGGATTGCAAGTATGTTCAATGTGGGGTGATGCTCCAGCTGATGTTGCTTCAATGATTTCTTAGATCTTGTCTCACGTGGTGAGTGACTACTACGGTCTTCAAAGCCTGTATGGCAAGGGCTTTTGCATATGACACATTTTTGTTGTTGTTTGTTGAGTGCAATTTTCAATCTTGTGCGAGCGATGTATAATTAGAGGAAGATGACTAGTGTGCTCTTCAGTGCAATTCTACTCTTTACTGGCTAGTCTACATCCAGTTGTCTATCAATTGCACTGGCCTTTATTTTCCTTGCTATTAATCAGATTTAAGATGCCAATTTTGGTGTCTTTATGAAAAAACATTTCATGTGACTGTGCACCAGTTTCGGCCTAGGGTGTCAAGATTAGGTGGTTTGGGGGAGGTAAGGTGGGAATGATGGAACCACATGCATTGGTAGTTTTTTTACATGCACGGATTGGTAGTTGCTATCGTAGAAACCGCTGATGGCTGTGGTCATGGAGAACTCGGTAGGTAGGGTTTGCTGTCTGTTGCGGGGCAGTGAGTGCAAAACCATGGGGATAATATCTTCCTTGTTACTGTCATGCAGTAGTCAGGCAAGATGATGGCCATTGAGGAGGGCCTCTAGATGTTAGGGGTGATGCACTCGTTCTAGAGGATTATGACCCACAAAAGACTATTGATGAATATGAATTTTCCCTCCTACCAGTTTGATGTCGGGTATAAAACTTGCCGCCGGGAATGTTGAATGAGAAAGTAGGTAAAAAGTAATTGATTGCCAAGTGAGGGATCTTATGGAAGCCCAAGTGGCGGTGGATGTAGCTAGAAGATGCTAGATTCTGTGGGTGAAAATATGTTTGAATATTAAGGAGCCGCTTGATACATCTCCAACGTATCTACAAATTTTCATTGTTCCATGCTGATATGTTATCATTCTAGGAAACTTTTTGGGTATTTATTTATCATTTATATCATTTTTGAGCAATAACCTATTGAACCAGTGCCCAGTGCCACTTATTATTTTCTGCATGTGTTTTCACTTTTCAGGTTTTCAGTACTAAACGAAGTCGGATTGACCTGATACTTTTTGGAGATTTTCTTTGGACCAAAAGAAGACCAACGAACATCGGAAGAAGGTTGGGGGCCACCCGAGGGCCCCACACGCCAACCCGGCGCGACCTGATGGTGGGTGGCACCTTGATGGCACGTGGGGCCCTCGAGGCCCTCCCGACTCTGTTCTCCGGCTTATAAATTCTCATATATCCTAAAAATCCTAGAGGGAGCCCCGAAACACTTTTTATGCCGCCGCAAGTATGTGTTCCAATGGGAGGCCATCCGGAGCTCCGTTCTGGCACCCTGTCGGAGGGGGGATCGATCACAGAGGGACGCTTCATCAACCTTGCCGCCCTCATGATGATGTGTGAGTACTTCACCATAGACCTACGGGTCCATAGCTAGTACCTAGATGTTTATCTATCTCTCTTGATCTTCAATACAATGATCATCGCATCTTCGCTTAGATCCATATGATGTAATCCTTTTGTGCGGTGTGTTTGTTGGGATCCGATGAATTGTGGGTTTATGTTCATATTAATCATGATAAATATTTGAATCTTCTCTAAATACTAATATGATTCTTATGTGGATGGTTATGATAGCTTCGTAATTCTCTCTGATCTATTGAAATAGTTTGGCCAACTAGAGTGATATTTCTTCGGTGAGAGAGCTGCGTTGTAGCAGGTTCAACCTGGCGAATTTCTATATCCCAGTGACAGAAGGGGAGAAGATGAGTCTTTGTGTTGCTTCTACTCAGGATAACACGATGAAGTTTATTCATATTGCTTGAGTTTACTTTGTGTCCATTATGTCATCGTTCTACATGCATTACTCTATTTTACTTAATACTCTAGATGCATGCTGGATAGAGGTAGATGAGTTGAGTAATAGTAATAGGTGCAGACAGGAGTCAACCTATTTGTTTATGGATGTGATTCCTATATACACATGATCATTGCCGCGAATATCGCATAACTATCCGCTTCTCTATCAATCGCCCAATAGTAATTTGTTTACCCACCGTATGCTATTTTTCATGAGAGATGCCATTATGGAAAACTATGGTCCCCGGGTCTATTCACCATATATTTACAAAACCTTCAATACCTTGATGTCATTTACTTGTTTTCATTCTTTTTCAATTTACAATTATCTACACACCTCACTCGCTTGCAAATAACGAGACCAAGGGGATTGACAACCCTCTTGCCTGTGTTTGGTGCAAGTTGTTTGTTCTTTTGTGTGCAGCCGTTGAAGACGGTTGTGGTTGATATTCCTATTAGTTTGATAAACCTTGGTTTCATAATGAGGGAAACACTTACACACATTGTACTGCGATAACCCGTTCCTGTTCATGGAAAACCCAACGCAGATCACAAGTATCAGGAAGGATTTCTCGCGCCGTTGTCGGGGAATATCATACCAACTACCAAGTAACTTCACACAAATTTTCAGTCATTTTTATCCTTTTTATTTGCTGGTATATTTAGTTTGTCTCATAAAAAAATAAAAAAATAAAAATATTTACCTTTGCTTGCTTAGCGTGTCACTAGTTTGCATCTTCGCTCTCTAGTTTACTTGTCCTGCTTGTTACTTTGCTTGCTCGGTCACCATGTCTCAAGATACTAATAAGTCATGTGACTTATAAAATACTAATAAGAATGATTTTATTAGTACTTCTATGCCACCCGCCACTAGTGCAGAGGCTTTTGATATTAACGCTGCATTGCTGAATCTTGTCATGAAAGATCAGTTTTCGGGAAGTCCTAATGAGGATCGAGCTTCACATCTTAATACCATTGTTGAACTTTGTGATATGAAAAATAAAAAGAATATGGATAATGATATTGTGAAATTAAATTTTTTTCGTAATACAAGGTCCCATGACTAACTCCTTAGTCCCATTGCTTGCAAGGCTTATTGTGATGTTGTATTAGCGAGTGGGCCCCGAGATACCTCCCCATCACACGGAGTTACAAATCCCAGTCTTGATCCTTGCCAACCCAACAGACACCCTTGGAGATACCAGTAGAGCATGTTTATAGTCACCCAGTAACGTTGCAACGTTTGATACGCACAAGGCATTCCTCCGGTGTCCGAGAGTTGCATGATCTCATGTTCATAGGAACACATACATTGGCATGCAGAAAACAGTAGCAATGAACTGACACGATCATATGCTACGTTTATAGTTTGGGTCTTGTCCATCACATCATTCTCCTAATGATGTGATCCCGTTATCAAGTGACTACACTTGTCTATGGCCAGGAAATCTTGACCACCTTTGATCAACGAGCTAGTCAACTAGAGGCTCACTAGGGACAATGTGTTGTCTATGTATCCACACATGTATTTGAGTTTCCAATCAATACAATTCTAGCATGGATAATAAATTATTATCATGAACAAGGAAATATAATAATAACCAATTTATTATTGCCTCTAGGGAATATTTCCAATAGTCTCCCACTTGCACTAGAGTCAATAATCTAGTTCACATCACTATGTGATTGCAATGAATCTAACACCCATACAATTATGGGGTTCGATCATGTCTTGCTTGTGAGAGAGGATTTTATTCAACGGGTCTGAACCTTTTAGATCCGTGTGCACTTTACAAATCTCTACGTCATCCTATAGATGCTGCTACCACGCGCCATTTGGAACTATTCCAAATGACTGCTCCACTATACGAATCCAGTTTACTACTCATAGTTATTTGGATTAGTGTCAAAGCTTGCATCGATGTAACTCTTTACGACGAACTCTGTAATCA
The DNA here is from genome assembly GCF_904849725.1 of Hordeum vulgare subsp. vulgare. Classification (NCBI taxonomy): domain Eukaryota; kingdom Viridiplantae; phylum Streptophyta; class Magnoliopsida; order Poales; family Poaceae; genus Hordeum; species Hordeum vulgare. The sequence goes on along the minus strand of NC_058518.1, from coordinate 382,173,251 downwards.
CCTCCATAATCAAGAAAAATTCCTTAGTCCACTAGTTACTAAGGATAACTTTGACCACTGTTCAGCGATTTAATCTTGGATCACTCTTTGTACCCCTTGACAGACTCATGGCAAGGCACACACGAGCTGCGGTACACATCATGGCATACTTTCGAGCCTACGGCTAAGGCATAGGTGATGACCTTCTTCTTTTTCTATTTCTTCTATCGTGGTCAGTCTTTTGAGTCTTACTCAAAATCACAGCTTACAATAGAGTCAAGAACTCCTTCTTTAACTGATCCATTTTGAACTCCTTCAAAAATCTTGTCAATGTATGTATTCATTGAAAGTTTTATCAAGCGTCTTGATCTATCTCCATAGATCTCGGTGCTCAATGTTCAAGTAGCTCAATCCAGGTTTTCCTTTGAAAAACACCTTTCAAACAACCCTTTATACTTTCCAGAAATTCTAAATTATTCCCTATCAACAATATGTTAACCACATATACTAATCAGAAATTCTATAGTGTCCCCACTCCCTTCTTTGGAAATACAAGTTTCTCATAAACTTTTATAAAACCAAAAACTTTGATCATCTCATCAAAGCGTATATTCCAACTCCGAGATGCTTGCTCCATTCCATAGAAGGATCACTGGAGCTTGCATACTTGTTAGCATCCTTAGGATCGGCAAAACCTTCTGGTTGTATCACATACAACCTTTCCTCAAGGAAACCGTCGAGGAAACAATGTTTTGACATCCTATCTGCAAGATTTCATAAATAATGGAGCAACTGCTAACATAATTCCAACAGACTTTTAGCATCGCTGCGAGTGAGAAAGTCTCATCGGAGTCAACTCCTTGAACTTGTCGGAAACCTCTTTGCAACAAGTCGAGCTTTCTTAAATGATGAGTTTCACCATGATTGTTTGTCTTCTTTTAAAGATCCATCTGTACTTAATAGTCTTACGACCATCAAGTAGTTCTTCTAAAGTCCACACTTTCTTTTCATACATGGATCCTCTCTCGATTTCATGGCCTCGAGCCATTTGTCGGAATCTGGGCCCATCAGCGCTTCTCCATAGCTCATAGGTTCATTGTTGTCCAGCAACATGACCTGCAAGACAGGATTACCACACCATTCTGTAGTAGCGCGTATCCTTGTCAACCTACGAGGTTTGGTAGTAACTTGATCCGAAGCTTCATGATCACCATCATTGGCTTACACTTCAACTGGTGTAGGCGCCACACGAACAGCGTCGTGCACCCTTCTACTTGGTTGAAGTGTTGGTTCAATAACCCCATAAAGTTCCTCCATCCTCCCATCAATTCTTTCGAGAGAAACTCTTTCTTGAGAAAGGACCCGTTTTCTAAAACAAACACTTTGCTTCTGGATCTGAGATAGGAGGTATACCCAACTATTTTGGGTATCTTATGAATATGCATTTGTCCATTTTGTGTTCGATCTTATCAGGCCAAAACCTTTGGACATAAGCATCGTAGCCCCAAACTTTTAAGAAACGACAGCTTAGGTTTCTCCAAACCATAGTTCATACGGTGTCATCTCAACGGAACTATGTGGTGCCCTATTAAAGTGAATGTTATTGTCTCCAATGCATAACCCCAAAACGATAGTGGTAATTCAATAAGAGACATCATAATATGCACCATATCTAATAGGGTGCGGCTACGACATTCGAACACACCATCACACTATGGTGTTCCAGGTGGCATTATGTATGAAACAATTTTCACATTGTCTTAAATGTATACCAAACTCACAACTCACATATTTACCTCCACGATCACATCATAGACATATTATCCTCTTGTCACGACGATCTTCAACTTCACTCTGAAATTGCTTGAACCTTTCAATAATTCAGACTTGTGTTTCATCAATTAAATATACCAGTATCTACTCAAATCATCTGTGAAGTAAGAACATAATGATATCCACTGCGTGCCTCAGCACTCATTGGACTGCATACATCAAAATGCATTACTTACAAAAAGTTACTTTCTTGTTCCATCTCAATGGAAAATGAGGCCTTCAGTCATCTTTCCCATGTGGCATGATTTGCATGTCTCAAGTGATCCAAAATCAAGTGAGTCCAAACGATCCATCTGCATGGAGTTTCTTCATGCGTTTACACCAATAGGGATGGTTCGTATGTCACAAACGATTCAAAAACGAGTGAGTCCAAAGATCCATCAGCATGGAGCTTCTTCATGCGTTTTACACCAATATGACTCAAGTGTCAGTGCCACAAGTAAGTGGTACTATCATTACTACTTTGCATCTTTTGGCATCAATATTATGAACATGTGTATCACTACGATCGAGATTCAATGAACCATTCATATTGGTGCATGACCATTGAAGGTATTATTCATGTAAACATAATAACTTTTATTATCTAACTTAAATGAATAACCGCATTGCAATAAACACAATTCAACCATGTTCATGCTCAACGCAAACACCAAATAAAATTTATTTAGGTTTAACACTAATCCTGATGGTAGAGGGAGCGTGTGCTGTTGATCACATCAACCTTGGAAACACTTCCAACACATCGTCACCTCGCCTTTAGTTAGTATCTGTTTATTTCGAGTTACTAACACTTAGCAACCTGAACTGGTATCTAATACCCCGGTGCTACGAGGAGTATTAGTAAAGTACACGTCAAAATCATGTATATCCAATATACTTTTGTCGACTTTGCCAACCTTCTCATCTACCAAGTAACTAGGGTAGTTCCGCTTCAGTGACTGTTCCCCTCATAATAGAAGCACTTAGTCTCGGGTTTGGGTTCAACCTTGGGTTTCTTTACTAGAGTGGCAACTGGTTTTCCATTTCATAAAGCATCCCTTTTAACCCTTACCCTTCTCGAAACTAGTGGTTCTACTAACCATCAACACTTGATGCTCCTACTTGATTTCTACCTTCGCGATGTCAAACATCGCAAATAGCTCAAGGATCATCAATTCTATCCCTCGCATGCTATAGTTCGTCGCGAAGATCTGTAGCTTGGTCGCAGTGACTTTGGAGAACCATCACTATCTCATCTCGAAGATCAACTCCCACTCGATTCAAGCGATTATAGCACTCAGACAATCCGAGCACATGCTCAATGATTCAGATTTTCTCCCTTACTTTGTAGACAAAGAATCTTGTCGGGGTCTCATACCTCTCAAAAAGGGCACGAGCATGAAATCCCAATTTCATCTCTTGGAATCATCTCATATGTTCCGTGACGTTCAAAACGTCTTCAGTGCCTCAATTCTAAGTTGTTTAGTATTATGCAGTCAACTATCACGTAGTCATCAAAACGTGTATGTCAGATGTTCGCAACATCCACAGACGACGCTCGAGGTTCAGCACATCGAGCGGTGCATTAAGGACATAAGCCTTCTATGAAGCAATGAGGACAATCCTCAGTTTACGTACCGAGTCCGCATAATTGCTACTATCATCCTTCAACTAAATTTTCTCTAGGAACATATCAAAAGTAGTAGAGCTACTGCGCAAGCTACAACATAATTTGCAAAGACATTTGGACTATGTTCATGATAATTGAGTTTAGCTAATCATATTACTAATAAACTCCCACTCAAATAGACATCCCTCTAGTCATTCGCGTGGCGCATGATCCAAATCCACTAACTCAAGTCCGATCATCATGTGAGTTGAGTATAGTTTCAGTGGTGAACATCTCCATGTTGATCAGATCAACTATATGATTCATGCTCGACCTTTGGGTCTCTTTTGTTCCGAGGCCATGTCTGTACATGCTAGGCTCGTCAAGTTTAACCCGAGTGTTCTGCGTGTGCAACTATTTTGCACCCGTTATATGTGAACGTTGAGTCTATCACACCCGATCATCACGTGGTGTCTCGAAACAAAGAACTGTCGCAACGGCGCACAGTCGGGGAGAACACAATTTCATCTTGAAATTTTAGTTAGGGATCACCCTATAATGCTACCTCGTCCTAAGCAAAATAAGGTGCATAAAAGGATTAACATCACATGCAAATCATAAGTGACATGATATGGCCATGAATTTATGCTTCTTGATCTCCATCACCAAAGCACCGACATGATCTCCATTGTCACCGGCGCCGCACCATGATCTCCATCGTCGTGTTGTCATCGAGGTTGTCGTGCTATCTACGCTATTACTACTAAAGCTACTACCTAGCGATATAGCAATAGCATGTGCAAGCACAAACGTTAGTTTAAAGACAACCCTATGTCTCCTGCCGGTTGCCGTAGCATCGACGTGCAAGTCGATATTTAACAATTAAAATATGATCATCTCATACATCCAATATATCATATCATGTCTTTAGCCATATCACATCACATGCATACCCTGCAAAAACAAGTTAGACATCCTCTAATTTGTTGTTGCAATTTTTACGTGGCTGCTATGGGTATCTAGTATGATCGCATCTTACTTACACAAAGCCACAACGGTGATATGCAAATTGCTATTTAACCCTCTCCAAGGACCGCTTCGGTCAAATCCAATTCAACTAAAGTTGAAGAAACAGACACCCGTCAGTCATCTTTATGTAACAAGTTGTGTGTTAGTCGATGAAACCGGTCTCTCGTAAGCGTACGAGTAAAGTTGGTCCGGTCCGCTTCAATCCAACAATACCGCTGAATTAAGAAAAGACTAAGGAGGGCAGCAAATTGAACATCAACGCCCACAAACTCCTTTGTGTTCTACTTGAGATATCATCTATGCATAAACCAAGCTCATGATACCACTGTCGGGGAACATTGCATGGGAAACAAAAAAAAATCCTACGCTCATGCAATACCTATCCATGGTGATGATCATCTACGAGAGGGGAGAGTGCATCTACATACCCTTGTAGATCGCTAAGCGGAAGCGTATATAACATGGTTGATGAAGTGTAACATCTTCACGATCCAAGTCGCAGCCCGTCCCGTGATCTCATCATGATCCGTCCCGCGATCCCATCATGATCCATCCTGATCTAGTGCCGAACGGACGGCACCTCCGCGATCAGCACATGTACAGCTCGATGACGATCTCCGCCTTCTTGATCCAGCAAGAGGGGCAAAGAGGTAGATGAGTTCAATAGCACGACGACATGGTGGTGGTGGTGGTGGAGCTATTCCAGCAGGGCTTCGCCTAAGCACCGTTGAAACTAGACTAGAGGAGAAAAAGATCTAGAGAGAGAGGGCAGCATGTGGCTGTTTTTCTGTGTCTCAAAAACCCTCAATACCTCTAGTATATATAGGAGGGAGGGAGGGGAGGAGGCAGCCTCAAACCCTCAAGGTTTGGCCGTATTTGGAGGTGGAAGAGTCCTACTCCAATCCTACTAGGAGTAGGATTCCTCCTTTCCACTTGGAAACCTTTTCCACCTTTTCCAATTTTGGGTTTTTTCCTCTCAAACCTCATGGGCCTTAGTGGGAGCTTATGTCAGCCCACTAGGGTCTGGTTTGTATCCTCCCACAGCCCATAAGTCCCCTCGGGGCGTGACACCCCTCCCGATGGTCCCCGGTACCCTCCCGGCACTCCCGGTACACTACCGATGAGCCCGAAACTTTTCTGATGACCAAAATAGGACTTCCTATATATCAGTATTTAGCTCCGGACTATTCCGGAGCTCCTCGTGACATCCGGGATCTCATCCGGGACTCCGAACAACTTTCGGTTACCAACACCTATAACTCAACTATAAAGAAACGTCACCGAACCTTAAGTGTGCAGACCCTGCGGGTCTGAGAACTATGCAGACATGACCTGAGACAGTCCCTGGTCAATAACCAATAGCGGGACCTGGATGTCCATATTGGCTCCTACATATTCTACGAAGATCTCTATCGTTTGAACCTCTATGTCAAGGATTCAGTTAATCCCGTATGTTGTTCCATTTGTCCTTCGGCATGTTACTTGCCCGAGATTCGATCGTCGGTATCTCCATACCTAGTTCAATCCCTTTACTGGCAAATCTCTTTAATCATTCCGTAATACAAGATCCCATGACTAACTCCTTAGTCACATTGCTTGCAAGGCTTATTGTGATGTTGTATTACCGAGTGGGCCCCGACATACCTCCCCATCACACGGAGTGACAAATCCCAGTCTTGATCCATGCCAATCCAACAGACATCTTTGGAGATACCTGTAGAGCATGTTTATAGTCACCCAGCAACGTTGCGACGTTTGATACACACAAGGTATTCCTCCGGTGTCCGGGAGTTGCATGATCTCATGGTCATAGGAACAGATACATTGACATGCACAAAATAGTAGCAATAAACTGACACGATCATATGCTACGTTTATAGTTTGGGTCTTGTCCATCACATCATTCTCCTAATGATATGATCCCGGTACACTTGGGTTTTGTTCGGTATTTTCCTTTGTTGAACTTGCGATTGCATCATCATGTTGAGTTGCTAGTCATAGAGTCTAGTGTATTAGAGTTTCGAGTTCTATTCACAAGTTATCATGCCGCCGCCGCACTATCTTTGATTTCGCTGCCACCCATCACTATCATCACCACTGCCATATAGCAATCACCCATTATTGTCGTCAGCATTACCATATATCACCACCCCATATCCACCTCTAAGTCGAATTCTTTATTTATTCGGTTTGATCTGGAGATCCTTTTATTTTTGCTTCAGTGTTTCCTTACCTGAGTTGGTTTCAAAAAAACAAATCCGCAAATTTCCGCACAGTTGCACATAGTTTTTAGCCCAAAATTTTGATGGGACAATTTTTTTTGTGCCTATCCTATTTTTATACTTTCAGAAGAGTTTTGAGACACTCGCAATTATAGTGATTTTATGAAAAAAAACACGCAAAAAAGGAAAAAAAACGCCCAAAAAAAACAAATCAGAGTGTCCTCTTCCTTTGATTACGTGTAGCGTCGTGATTTTGTTCGTGTTCTAGGCTCATGTCTCTAGTACGGTCTAGCCTAGGACCAACATGCTACTGTCGTTGAGCGTCCTTTTAACTTTGCATCTCTGAACTGATTATTGATGACCCTTTTTGCTACCATATTATAAACCCTCCCAGCTCCACATACATCTACGTCGTGTGTTTGACACCACCTGACAATCGTTGTATCCAAGCTTTGAGAGTTTTTACTACATTGGTTGCCGATAACCGCCTGTTGCTCGGTAAGAACTGGTAAGAATTTGAGATTTTCTTGACGGATTTGTGACACACTGCTACTTCTCAAACAACAGCGCCAGAAATTGACACGTTGATAGAGATTTGCTTGCGTTGGTTTTTCCCTTGAAGAGGAAAGGGTGATGTAGCAAAGGAGCAGTAAGTATTTCCCTCAGTTTGAGAACCAAGGTATCGATCCAGTAGGAGGGTATCATCAAGTCCAGAGTACCTGCGCAAACACAAACGAGCTTGTACCCAACGCTTCAAAGGGGTTGTCAATCCCTTCAAGATTGTTTGCAAAGTGAGATCTGAAGGCGGAAAGTGCAACGAAGTAAAAAGTGTAAGGCTGAAAATAGGGTGTGGAGTAGACCCGGGGGCCATAGTGTTCACTAGAGGTTTCTCACAAAATAGCAAGTATCACGGTGGGTGAACAAATTACTGTCGAGCAATTGATAAAACCGTGCAAAATCATGACGATATCTAAGGCAATGATCATACTTATAGGCATCACGTCCGAGACAAGTACACCGATACTTTCTGCATCTACTACTATTACTCCACACATCGACCGCTATCCAGCATGCATCTAGTGTATTGAGTTCATGACGAACAGAGTAACGCTTTAAGCAAGATGACATGATGAGATCTTTTTGGCAGTTTCATTCCGTTTGGACTCCGTTCAAAACTCCTCTGAAAGGGGTCAAAAATATGGAAAAAACATGAGCTGGCACTTGGCACTGAGTTAATAAGTTAGTCCCAAAAAATATATAAAAGGCATGCAAAACATCCAAAGTTTGACAAGATAATAGAATGAAACCATCAAAAATTATAGATACGTTGGAGAAGTATCACACACACACACACCACCACCACCACTTCCTAGTAGTTGATACGTCCATTTTGCATCATGTTTTCATGTTGATATTTATCGCTTCTTGGACTGTTATTTCACTTCACGGTACAATTCTTATGCCTTTTCTCTCTTATTTTGCAAGGTTTACATGAAGAGGGAGAATGCCAGCAGCTGGAATTCTGGCCTGAAAGTGGAGCAAGTTTGAGATACCTATTCTGCGCAACTCCAAACGCCGTAAAAATCAACGAGGATTTTTTTCTGGATTTATAAAAAATACTGGGCAGAAGAAGCGCCAGAGGGGCGCCAGGGGTTGGCCACAAGCTTGCACGGCGCAGCCACCCCACAGGCCGCGCCATGATGGCTTGTGGGCAACCTGCTGGCCCACTTGCCCCCCTCTTCTACTATATGAAGGGTTTCGTCTGGAAAAAAAATCAGGGAGGAGTTTTTTCGTGGATTCGCCGCCGCCACGAGGCGGAACTTGAGCAGAACCAATCTAGAGCTCCGGCAGGACGATCCTGCCGGGGAAACTTCCCTCCTGGAGGGGGAAATCATCGCCATCGTCATCACCAACACTCCTCTCATCGGAGGGGACTCGTCACCATCAACATCTTCATCAGCACCATCTCATCTCCAAACCCTAGTTCATCACTTGTAACCGATCTCCGTCTCGCGACTCCGATTGGTACTTGTAAGGTTGCTAGTAGTGTTGATTACTCTTTGTAGTTGATGCTAGTTGGATTACTTGATGGAAGAGTTTATGTTCATATCCTTGATGCTACTCATTACCTCTCTGGTCATGAATATGATTATGCTTTGTGAGTAGTTACTTTTGTTCCTGAGGACATGGGATAAGTCATGCTAACAGTAGTCATGTGAATTTGGTATTCGTTTGCTAATTTGATATGTTGTATGTTGTTTTTCCTCTAGTGGTGTTAGGTGAACGTCGACTACATACACTTCACCATTATTTGGGCCTAGAGGAAAGCATTGGGAAGTAGTAAGTAGATGATGGGTTGCTAGAGTGACAGAAGCTTAAACCCTAGTTTATGTGTTGCTTCGTAAGGGGCTGATTTGGATCCACTAGTTTAATGCTATGGTTAGACTTTGTCTTAATTCTTCTTTCGTAGTTGCTGATGCTTGCGAGAGGGGTTAATCATAAGTGGGATGCTTGTACAAGTAAGAGCAGTACCCAAGCGCTGGTCCACCCACATATCAAACTATCAAAGTAACGAACGCGAATCATATGAACATGATGAAACTAGCATGACAGAAATTCCCGTGTGTCCTCGGGAGCGATTTTCCTCCTGTAAGACTTTGTCCAGGCTTGTCCCTTGCTACAAAAGGGATTGGGCCACTTTGCTGCACCGTTTCTACTTTTTTTACTTGTTTCTTGCTACGAATCATCTCGCTACACAATCACTTGTTACCGACAATTTCAGTGCGTGCAGATTTTACCTTGCTGAAAACCACTTGTGAGATCCTTCTGCTCCTCGCTGGGTTCGACACTCTTACTTATTGAAAGGACTACGATTGATCCCCTATACTTGTGGGTCATCAAGACTCTTTTCTGGCGCCGTTGCCGGGGAGTAAAGCGCCTTTGGTAAGTGGAACTTGGTAAGGAAACATTCATATAGTGTGCTGAAATTTATTGTCACTTGTCACTATGGATACTAATCCTTTGAGGGGCTTGTTCGGGGTATCTTCACCTCGAACGGAAGCACAAATAGTTGCTCCTCAACCTGCTGCACCTATTGAAAATATTTGCTTTGAATTCCCTTCGGGTATTCTTGAGAAATTGCTGGCTAATCCTTTTACAGGAGATGGAACATCACATCCAGACTTGCATCTAATCTATGTAGATGAAGTTTGTGGTTTATTTAAGCTTGCAGGTTTGCCCGAGGATGAGGTCAAGAATAAGGTCTTTCCTTTATCTTTGAAGGATAAGGTGTTGACATGGTATATGCTATGTGATGATACTGGATCATGGGACTACAATCGGTTGAAATTGGAATTTCATCAAAAGTTTTATCCTATGCATTTAGTACATCGTGATCGGAATTATATTTATAATTTTTGGCCTCGTGACAAAGAACGCATCGCTCAAGCTTGGGGGAGGCTTTAATCAATGCTATATTCATGCCCAATCATGAGCTCTCGAGAGAAATTATCATTAAGAACTTCTATGCTCGGCTTTCTCATGATGATCGCACCATGCTTGACACTTCTTGTACCGGTTCTTTTATGAAGAGAGATATTGACTTCAAATGGAATTTATTGGAGAGAATTAAACGCAACTTTGCAGATTCGGAGCTTGAAGAAGGTAAGGAGTCAGGTATGAATTTCACGTTTGATTGTGTTAAATCCTTTGTTGAGACAAATACTTTTTGTGACTTTAGCGCTAAGTATGGACTTGACTCTGAGATAGTAGCTTCCCTGTGTGAATCTTTTGCTGCTCATATTGATCTCCCCAAAGAGAAGTGGTTTAAATATCATCCTCCTTTAGAAGTCAATGTAGTTAAACCCAATCTAGTTGAAGAGAAAGTCATTGCCTATAATGATCATGTGGTTCCCAGTGCTTACATTGAGAAACCACATTTCCCTGTTAGGATAAAGGATCATTCTAAAGCTTCAACTATGATATGTAGAGGCTATATTAGAACACCTACACCCCCTGAGAAAAGTAGAGTTGAACCTAGCATTGCTATTATCAAAGATCTTCTGTCCGACGATGTTGAGGGACATAATATTCACTTCTGTGAAGATGCTGCTAGAATTGCTAAACCTCATGTTAGAGACAAACATAGGCATGTTGTTGGCATGGTTGTGGTTTCTGTTAAGATAGGAGATCATTGTTATCATGGTTTATGGGACGTGGGTGCTAGTGTTAGTGCAATACCTCAATCCTTATACGATGAAATCAAAGACGAGATTGCACCTGTTGAGATAGAGCCTATTGATGTCACTATTCAGCTTGCCAATAGAGATACTATCTGCCCTGTGGGAATTGTTAGGGATGTTGAAGTCTTGTGTGGTAAAACGAAGTATCATGTTGATTTCCTCGTTCTTGCTACCACACAAGATAGCTTTTGTCCCATCATATTTGGCAGACCTTTTCTCAATACCGTCAATGCTCATATTGACTGTGAGAAGCAAATTGTCACTGTTGGCTTTGAAGGTGTGTCACATGAGTTCAAATTCTCCAAGTTTGGTAGACAACCTCATGAAAAGGAGTTGCCTAGTAAGGATGAAACTATTGCCTTAGCTTCTATTGCCGTGCCTCCTACTGATCCCTTAGAGCAATACTTGCTTGAGCATGAAAATGATATGCATATGGATGAAAGGGATGAAATAGATAGAGTTGTCTTAGAACAATATCCTATCCTTAAGAATAACTTGCCTGTTGAACTGCTTGGGGATCCACCCCCACCAAAGGGTGATCATGTGTTGGAGCTTAAATAGTTGCCTGATACTCTTAAGTATGCCTATCTTGGTGAAAAAGAGATATATCCTATTATAATTAGTGCTAGCCTCTCAGAGTATGAAGAAAAGAAGTTACTAAAAACTCTGAGGAAGCACCGTGCTGCTATTGGATATACTCTTGATGATCTTAAGGGCATTAGTCCCACTCTATGCCAGCACAAGATTAAAACCGATCATGATTTCAAACCAGTTGTTGATCATCAAAGGAGATTAAATCCTAAGATGAAAGAAGTAGTAAGAAAAGAAATACTAAAGCTCCTGGAAGCGGGTATTATCTATCCTGTTGCTCATAGCGATTGGGTGAGTCCGGTGCATTGCGTCCCTAAGAAGGGAGGCATTACCGTTATCCCTAATGATAAGGATGAATTGATCCCACAGAGGATTATTACTCGCTATAGGATGGTGATCGATTTTAGGAAACTGAATAAAGCCACTAGGAAAGATCATTGCCCTTTTCCTTTTATCGACCAAATACTAGAAAGGTTGTCCAAACACACACACTTCTGCTTTCTAGACGGTTATTCTGGTTTCTCCCAAATACCAGTTGCACAATCTGATCAGGAGAAAACCACTTTCACCTGCCCTTTTGGTACCTTTGCTTATAGACGTATGCCTTTTGGCTTATGTAATGCACCTGCCACCTTTCAAAGATGTATGATGGCTATATTCTCTAACTTTTGTGAAAAGATTGCCGAGGTTTTCATTGATGACTTCTCCGTTTACGGGTCTTCCTTTAATGATTGCCTCAGCAACCTTGATCGAGTCTTGCAGAGATGTAAAGACACCAATCTTGTCTTGAATTGGGAGAACTGCCACTTTATGGTTAATGAAGGCATCGTCTTAGGACATCAAATTTCTGAAAGAGGTATTGAAGTCGATAAGGCTAAGGTTGATGCAATTGAGAAAATGCCATACCCCACAGATATCAAAGGTATAAGAAGTTTCCTTGGTCATGCTGGTTTCTATAGAAGGTTCATTAAAGACTTCTCTAAGATTTCTAGGCCTCTTACAAATCTCTTGCAAAAGTATATTCCTTTTGTTTTCGACGACGATTGTGAGGAAGCCTTCGAAATACTTAAGAGGGCTTTGATAACTGCACCTATTGTTCAACCACCTGATTGGAACTTACCTTTTGAGATCATATGTGACGCTAGTGATTATGTTGTTGGTGTTGTTCTAGGGCAAAGAGTTGATAAGAAGTTGAATGTTATTCACTACGCTAGTAAAACTCTAGACAGTGCTGAGAGAAACTATGCTACTACGGAGAAAGAGTTTTTAGCAGTCGTGTTTGCATGTGAAAAGTTCAGGTCTTACATAGTTGATTCCAAAGTCACTATTCACACTGATCATGCTGCTATTAAGTACATCATGGAGAAGAAAGACGCTAAACCTAGACTTATCAGATGGGTTCTCTTGCTACAAGAATTGGATTTGCACGTTGTCGACAGAAAGGGTGCTGATAACCCCGTAGCAGATAACTTGTCTAGGTTGGAGAACATTCTTGATGACCCACAACCTATTGATGATAGCTTTCCCGATGAGCAATTGAATGTCATCAATGCTTCACGTAGTGCACCGTGGTATGCTGATTATGCAAACTATATCGTTGCCTAATATATACCACCTAGTTTCACGTACAAGCAAAAGAAGAAGTTCTTCTTTGACTTGAGACACTACTTTTGGGATGATCCTCACCTTTATAAGGAAGGAGTAGATGTTGTTATTAGACGTTGTGTACCTGAACATGAACAGGGACAGATCCTACAGAAGTGTCACTCCGAGGCCTACGGAGGACACCATGCGGGAGATATAACTGCACACAAGGTATTGCAATCAGGTTTCTATTGGCCCACTCTCTTCAAGGATGCCCGTAAGTTTGTCTTGTCTTGTGACAAATGTCAAAGAATGGGTAACATTAGCAAACGTCAAGAAATGCCTATGAACTATTCACTTGTCAATGAACCATTTGATGTCTGGGGCTTTGATTATATGGGACCTTTTCGAAAATCTAATGGGTATACTCATATCCTGGTTGATGTTGATTACGTCACTAAGTGGGTAGAAGCTATCCCCACTAGTAGTGCTGATCACTAAACCTCTATCAGGATGCTGAAAGAAGTTATCTTCCCTAGATTTGGAGCCCCTAGATATCTAATGACCGACGGTGGTTCACACTTCATTCATGGTGCTTTCCGTAAAACGCTTGCTAAGTACGATGTCAACAATAGAATTGCGTCTCCCTATCACCCTCAGTCTAGTGGTCAAGTAGAGCTAAGTAATAGAGAGATTAAACTGATTCTGCAAAAGACTGTCAACCTGTCTAGAAAGAATTGGTCTAAGAAGCTCGATGATGCACTGTGGGCTTATAGAACTGCCTATAAGAATCCCATGGGGATGTCTCCGTACAAAATGGTGTACGGTAAAGCATGTCATTTACCTCTTGAGCTAGAGCATAAATCTTACTGGGCAATCAAAGAGCTCAACTTTGATTTCAAACTTGCCGGTGAGAAGAGGTTATTTGACATTAGTTTGCTTGATGAGTGGAGAACTCAGGCATATGAGAATGCCAAGCTGTTCAAAGAGAAGGTTAAGAGGTGGCATGATAAGAGGATACAAAAGCGTGGGTTCAATATAGGTGATTATGTCTTGCTATATAACTCTCGTTTAAGATTCTTTGCAGGAAAGCTTCTCTCTAAATGGGAAGGTCCCTATGTTGTTGAGGAAGTATATCGTTCCGGTGCTATCAATATCAACAACACGGAAGGTAATTGTCCAAGAGTGGTAAATGGGCAGAGAATCAAGCATTATATCTGAGGTACTACCATAAATGTTGAAAGCAATATTATCAATACCATAACTCCGGAAGAATACCTAAGGGATATTTATCAGCCTGTTCCAGACTCCGAAAATGAAGAGGTATGTGATTCGGTAAGAAAACAGAGTCCAAAACTTTTCCAGTAGGAAATTTTCTCCGTTTTGGAATATTTGAAAAAATACAAAAATTGGAAGTAGTCCGAAAAGTGCGCGAGGAGGCGACAAGTCTACACGGCGCGGGCCCACCCCCTAGCCGCACCGTGAGGGCTTGTGACCACCTCGTGCGCCTCCCGGACTCCGTTTTCATGTGGGGTACTCCTGGTCTAGAAAAAATCATTATATATACTCCAGTTTGGTCTAACCTGTGCATCACGCAGATTTCCTCTGTTTTCGTTTCGAGCCTGTTTTCTTTCGCAGATTTAGAGAAAGATGTCGTCTCAGGAATCTGTGGGGGAGAACAATCTCCCTCGAGCCTATGGAGAAGTAAATGCTGATCTGAAAAGAATGGAGGCCAAGGATAGGCTACCTAAAGAAACCAAGGGCAAAACTAAGGAGAGGAATCAGGCGTGGGATGAAGTGCAATCTGTGCTCAACAAGGAAGAAGTTGAAGAAGTGGATTTCCTCCAACCCTACCTCCACCTACTGTCTCCATCCTTGATTGAACTCTTGAGGTTTTGTGAAATAACTCGTGCTCGCAATACTTGTCTCACTCGTGAAGTTGTTTTGCAGGAAAAACATATGGCAGATCACCAAGGTATAAAGCAAAGATTAATGGCCCTCTTGGAGTCAAAGATTGCAAAAACTCCTCCATCGCCACCAAAGGAAGACAATTAAACATGGGTATGGGCAATCCCCTTGGCTTGTGCCAAGCTTGGGGGAGTTGCCCCGGTATCGTATCACCATCACATCTTTTGCCTTTACCTTTGTTTTAGTTTTCCTTTTCAGTTTTCTCTTTCTCTAGTAGATTAAAAGTCTTAGTGTTTTAGTCTTGAGTTTTGCTTTGTGTCACCCCCGATGTATTCGAGCTCATGAGCCATATAATAAAGAGTGTCTTAGTTGAAGGGCTTTGCCTCTTGCCATGATCAAAAGAGTGAGAATAGAACAAAAGCATGAAAGATCATGTAATGATCTTATGGGAAGTGATGGCTTCACATATAAAAAGAATGAGAATTGAAACTTGTTGAGGGTAGGAAAACGTAGACCTTGATCATGGTTGCAATTAATAGGAAGTGATAAAGAAGGAGAGGTTCACATATAAATAAATCATCTCTGACACCATCTATGATTGTGAACACTCACTAAACTATTGCATGCCTAGAAGTAGATGTTGGACAAGGAAGACAGTATAATGAATTGTGTTTGCTTGGTTCTGAACAATGTTATATGATTAGAGATCCCTTAGCATGTGACGATTGCTTCCACCTCATATTAGCCAAAACTCCCGCACCAAGTAGAGATACTACTTGTGCATCCATAAACCTTCAAACTAGTTTTGCCATGTGAGTCCACCATACCTACCTATGGATTGAATAAGATCCCTCAAGTAAGTTGTCATCGATGCAAGCAATAAAAATTGCTCTCTAATATGTATGATCTATTAGTGTGTGGAAAATAAGCTTTGTACGAACTTGTGACGAGGAAGACATAAAAGCGATACACTGCATAATAAAGTTCTTTATCACAGGGGGCAATATAAAGTGACGTTCCTCCGCACTAAGAGGACACGCATCCAAACCTCAAAAGCGCATGACAACCTCTGCTTCCCTCTGCGAAGGGCCTATCTTGTAACTTTACTTTTTGCCCTTAAAAGAGTCATGGTGATCTTCACCAATTCCTTATTTCGCCTTTATCTTAGCTAACGTCATATGCTTGGGAAAGATCTATATTCATATGTAAACTTGGAGGTAAGTATTCATGAATTATTATTGTTGACATTACCCTTGAGGTAAGCAGTTGGGAGGCAAAACTGTAAGCCCCTATCTTTCTCTGTGTCCAGCTGAAACTTTGATCTCATGAGTACCACGTGAGTTGTAGCAATTGTAGAGAATGAAAGAATGATTGAGTATGTGGATTTGCTTTACAAGCTCTTATTTGACTCTTTCTGATGTTGTGATAAATTGCAATTGCTTCAATGACTAAAGGCTATCGGTTGTTACTTCTCGGTAAGGTTCTTAATCCATGCTTTACTTTGTGAAGGAATTATCACTTTAGCATGAGAGATTATATGTTGGTATTGTTGTTCTGATCATGATCATGATGCATGCATGTTTGTATCTTGTTTTGTTGACACCTCTCTCCCTAAACATGTGGACATATTTATTGAGCTAGGCTTTCGCTTGAGGACAAGCGAGGTCTAAGCTTGGGGGAGTTGATACGTCCATTTTGCATTATGTTTTCATGTTGATATTTATCGCTTCTTGGACTGTTATTTCACTTCATGGTACAATTCGTATGCCTTTTCTCTCTTATTTTGCAAGGTTTACATGAAGAGGGAGAATGCCGACACCTGGAATTCTTGCCTGAAAGTGGAGCAAGTTTGAGATACCTATTCTGCGCAACTCCAAACGTCATAAAAATCAACGAGGATTTTTTCTGGATTTATAAAAAATACTGGGCAGAAGAAGCGCCAGAGGGGCGCCAGGGGTTGGCCACAAGCCTGCACGGCGCGACCACCCCCCCCCCCCCAGGCCCCGCCATGAGGGCTTGTGGGCAACCTGCTGGCCCACTTGCCCCCTCTTCTGCTATATGAAAGGTTTTGTTTGGAAAAAAATCAAGGAGGAGCTTTTTCGGGGATTCGCCGCCGCCACGAGGCGGAACTTGAGCAGAACCAATCTAGAGCTCCGGCAGGACGATCGTGCACGGGAAACTTCCCTCCCGGAGGGGGAAATCGTCGCCATCGTCATCACCAACACTCCTCTCATCGGAGGGGACTCGTCACCATCAACATCTTCATCAGCACCATCTCATCTCCAAACCCTAGTTCATCACTTGTAACCGATCTCCATCTCGCGACTCCGATTGGTACTTGTAAGGTTGCTAGTAGTGTTGATTACTCTTTGTAGTTGATGCTAGTTGGATTACTTGGTGGAAGAGTTTATGTTCAGATCCTTGATGCTACTCATTACCTCTCTGGTCATGAATATGATTATGCTTTGTGAGTAGCTACTTTTGTTCCTGAGGACATGGGATAAGTCATGCTAATAGTAGTCATGTGAATTTGGTATTCGTTCGCTAATTTGATATGTCGTATGTTGTTTTTCCTCTAGTGGTGTTATGTGAACATCGACTACATAACACTTCACCATTATTTGGGCCTAGAGGAAAGCATTGGGAAGTAGTAAGTAGATGATGGGTTTCTAGAGTGACAGAAGCTTAAACCCTAGTTTATGCGTTGCTTCGTAAGGGGCTGATTTGGATCCACTAGTTTAATGCTATGGTTAGACTTTGTCTTAATTCTTCTTTCGTAGTTGCGGATGCTTGCGAGAGGGGTTAATCATAAGTGGGATGCTTGTCCAAGTAAGGGAAGAACCCAAGCGCTGGTCCACCCACATATCAAACTATCAAAGTAACAAACGTGAATCATATGAACATGATGAAACTAGCATGACAGAAATTCCCGTGTGTCCTCAGGAGCATTTTTCCTCCTATTAGACTTTGTCCAGGCTTGTCCCTTGCTACAAAAGGGATTGAGCCACTTTGCTGCACCGTTGCTACTTTCGTTACTTTTTGCTTGCTACGAATCATCTCTCTACACAATCACTTGTTACCGACAATTTCAGTGCCTGCAGATTTTACCTTGCTGAAAACCACTTGTTAGATCCTTCTGCTCCTCGTTGGGTTTGACACTCTTACTTATCGAAAGGACTACGATTGATCCCCTATACTTGTGGGTCATCAGTAGTCTATAGGTTCATATTTTTTTGTGATCCTATTGCTGCTAACCATGCCAGGATCACAAGCCGACGGGATCAACTCGGAGAGCCTGACCAATCAGGAGCTCCATGATAAATTTCAGCAAATGATGGCTGACCAGGTACAAGACTTCGTGACCAGCCTTGGAGAGGCCATAGGGAAGCTAGAAGGTTTGGAGAAGACATTCGACACCAAGATGAACGCCAACTTCAGTGAGGTGCTTGCCCGTCAACCACCACCAGCTACAGCTTCCGTCCCTCTCCAACAACAACAACAACAAGGCCCGAATTTAGTGGGACGAGCACGACCTGTGCGTGCCGGTCAAGGATATAATTCTGGTGTTGTTGCTCCTACCGCTACTACTATGGTTTCTATGTGTGAGTAGAATGAGGATTATGATGGTGATTACGATGATGAGGGAGAGGTTGCTCCAAATCAGCAGTAGGGACAACAACCACCACCATAAGCACCGGGTCGTCCAGATGGATACAATCGCAATGGTAGGGCTGCACCACCCCCTCAGGTATGGGATCATGACCATCTCCATAAACTTAAATTGAATATTCCTACACTTGATGGTAGATATGTTCCTGATATATATCTTACTTGGGAGTTCGAAACTGAGCAACGTTTTACATGCTTACAATTTCCTGAGGATAGACGTGTTGCTACTGTTGTTTGTTCATTCACTAGTTTTGCTTGTGTTTGGTGGTCTAAACATTATAGAATACATCATGCTAATATTCCAACTATTTGGGCTGCTTTGAAAAATGCTATGCGTACTCGTTGGGTTTCACCATATTATCAACTTGAATTACTTTAAAAATTGCAGTGTTTAAGACAAAGAAAAAATTATGCAGAAGAATATTATCACGAATTACAAACTCGCATGATTAGATGTGGTATTTTTTAGGACAATGAAGCTATGCTTGCATGTTTTATGGGTGGATTAAATAGAGATATTCATACTATTTTAGAGTATAAGGAGTATAACACTATCACTCGTTTATCCCATCTTGCTTGCAAAGATGACGCGAAGTGCAAGATCGACACGCATTGGCGAGAACTAATTTTTTTGCACGTCGCACCTCATCATGGATGCCACGAAGCTCATCTGCTTCCACACGCCCTGCTGCGGCACCACCTATTTCAACCACTAACTCCATCCGAGATAGCAGGAAAGAGGCACCTGTCCCACCTTCTGCCAAGAGCACACCTTCCGGGCCTGCAGAGAGTGCGTCTTCATCCGTTGCGTCTAAAGGGCGAACACATGAGGTTATATGTCGTATCTGCCAGGGTGGAGGTCACTATGGGAGAGACCGCCCATCCAAGCATGTGATGATTGTTACCGAAGATGGTGGATATGACTCTGCTAGTGATTATGACGAGGGGACTTTGGCTCTTCTTGCCGGTGACGAACAGGGTGTCGATGACACTGAATAGGAAACACAATACATGGCCGCTGACTACGTCAACATGTATGAGAGTTTAGTTGCTTAAAATGTTTTGAGTGTGCACGTAACACACGTTGAGCAAAACCAGCGGCACAATTTGTTCCATACAAAGGGAGTTGTGAAGGAACGTTCTGTTCGCGTCATCATCGATGGAGGGAGTTGCAATAACTTGGCTAGCATGGAGATGGTGGGGAAGATGTCTCTCACCACCAAACCACATCCTCATCCTTATTACATCCAATGGTTCAACAACAGTGGCAAGGTTAAGGTAACACGTACCATTCGTGTGCATTTTAGCATTGCTACATATTTTGATTATGTTGATTGTGATTTGGTACCCATGCAAGCATGCTCTGTTTTACTTGGTATACCATGGCAATTTCATAAAAATCATGTACACCATGGTAGGACAAATCAATATACTCTTTTTCATAAGGATCACAATATAACTTTGCTTCCTATGTCTCCTGATCACATTATGAAAGATGCCATTGCTAGAGCTACTAAAGGAAAATAGGAGCTAAATAAGAGTGAAAATCATATCATGGCAAAGGAATTTGAGGAACACAATAAGCCTAATAAACCATCATCTAACGTTGCATTTGAAACAAAATCAAAGAGTGGATGTTTACTTGCTACTAAATCTGATATTATAGATCTGGATTTTACAACATCTGTTTGCTATGCATTTTTGCAAAGAGGTATTATTTTCATTTGAGGATGTGCCTCCCTCTTTGACTCCTGCTGTTAGTAACATTTTGCAGGAGTTTGCTGACGTCTTTCCATAAGACATGCCACCAGGATTACCACCTATTAGATGGATTGAGCATCAGATTGACTTAATTCCTGGTGCATCGCTACCCAACCGTGCTCCGTACCGTACCAATCCAGAGGAGACAAATGATATTATGCATCAAGTACAGGAGCTACTCGACAAAGGTTATATATGCTAATCTCTTAGTCCTGTGTTGTTCCTATTAATCTAGTGCCGAAAAAGGAAGGTACATCTCGAATGTGTGTTGATTGTAGAGGAGGATTAATGGGACACTTTGGCGTGAAGAATACGGAGGATGTACTTGCTACACATTTCTTTTGGCCAAAGATGAGACGAGATGTTGAGCGTTTTGTTGCTCGATGCACTACATGTCAAAAAGTTAAGTCACGACTCAATCCTCATGGTTTATATACGCCTTTGCGTGTACCTAGTGTTCCTTGGGAGGATATATCTATGGATTCTGTTTTAGGTTTACCTTGAACAAATAAGTGTAGGGATAGAATATTTGTTGTCGTGGATAGATTTTCAAAAATGGCACACTTCATACCATGTCATAAAAGTGATGCTTCTGCTAATGTTGTTGATTTTTTTGTTTCGTGAAAATATTCGCCCGCGTGGTGTGCCAAATGCAATTGTTTCAGGTCGTGATGCTAAATTTCTTAGACACTTTTTGAGATGTTTATGGGCTAAGTTGGGGACTAAATTACATTTTAGTACTACATGTCACCCCCAAATTGATGGACAAACTGAACTAGTCAATAGATCATTGTCTACTATGCCTAGGGCTGTTTTGAAGAATAACTTGAAAATGTGGGAAGAATTCTTGCCTTATATTGAATTATCTTATAGTTGTTCATTGCATTCTACTACTAAGATGTTCCCTTATAAAATTGTGTATGGTTTCATACCTCGTGCACCTATAAATTTGTTGCCTCTTCCATCTTTGGAGAAGGTTAATTTTGATGCTAGATAATATGCTAAATTGATATTAAAAATGCATGAGGTAACTAAGGAAAACATTGAGCGTATAAATGCTAAATACAAACTTGCTAGGGATAAGGGTAGAAACATGTTGTCTTTGCACATGGAGATCTTGTTTGGTTGCATTTGCATAAGGATAGATTTCCTGATTCGCGCAAGTAAAAGCTAATGCCATGTGATGATGGTCCTTTTAAAGTGTTAGAGAAAATAAATGATAATGCATATAAACTTGAGCTACATGCAGAGTTTGGGGTTAGTCCCACTTTTAACATTGTACATTTGAAGCCTTATTTGTGTGAGGAAGACGAGCTTCCGTCGAGGACGATTTCAATTCAAGAAGGGGAGGATTATGAGGACATCAATAACATTGTTACACCCACAAGACATGCTGCTATACATACTGGACCAGCTATTAGAGCTTGCGCACGCCAATTGAATTACGAGGTACTTTTGTTTCTTGGAAATCCTTCTAATGTTCATGAACATGTGATGGTGCCTAAATTAGATACTTTTGTTTTGCTTATGAATGAAGGACCTAGCATGGACAAGGAGGATGGCCATCGGAGCGGGGTCAAGCATGGAGGGGAAGGTGCACACGCGGGAAAGAACAAGGTAGCTTCTAGCGGTGATTTTCAGAATTTGAAGCTGCCATAAAGAAATCATGAAGGCTTGGACGAAATATACAAGAGGCCACTTCATAAATTTCGTCCATGGGCTATTATAGGTGCTGCATCACCTTATTTTTGGGCTAGGCCCATGTAATTTCGAAATACTACCACATAGGTTGTTTTTAGAGTCCGTATGTGTGGGGAAACCGAGTTTAGGGTTGTTTTCGGACCCCTCCTCCAAGGGTCATGAAAATCCCTCTCTATTCCCTCATATATACAACCCTTAGGGCACCGTTTAGACTTGGGTTTTGTTTAATTAGAAGTTCGCCATATCTGCAACTTCGCGTTCTTCGTTTGTGTTCCACGACCAGGCCAAGACGTCGCATAACCCAACTTTCATCAATAAAGCTTTCCTCTTATATTAGCGATATCCAGATTGCAATTTTAGTTTCTTGCTTGTTCCTCATTTGCGTGCATGAAACAAACCCTCATGGTCAGGTTGATCGTGCTCCGGTACGGTCAGTAACCTCTCAGAGTTGGTTTAGTGACTCCTAAGGCGTGACGTCTTCGCATGTTAGTAGTCGGATCGTCAAAGTCTACTCCACCAAAAACGATAGCCACCATCTCATCGAAAGACAAGGACAACTTCGCCTCTATCACATAATCCATGGAGAAGTTATATTACGATACCTTATTCTAAACTAAAATAAGAATCAACTTATAACAGTACCTAAAACTATTTGATATGTTGCTTATACTAATGGATCTCACGAAATTTTGTTGAGTTTTATGTGATTGAAGTTTTCAAGTTTTGGGTATTATCCCGATGGACAGAGGAATAAGGAGCAACAAAAGCCTAAGCTTGGAGATGCCCAAGTCACCCCGAGGTAATATTCTAGGAAGACTCAAGCCTCTAAGCTTGGGGATGCCCCGGCAGGCATCCCCTCTTTCGTCTCAATTCATCGTTATGTCACTTGGAGCTACATTTTTATTCATCATATGATATGAGTTTTGCTTGGAGGGTCATTTGTTTTTGTTCACTTTTACTTTCAGTTTTATCACAATCATCATTTGCTGGACACACCTATTTGAGAGAGATACACCATCATCATAATTTGTTAGAATACTCTACATGCTTCACTTATATCTTTTGTGCTTAGAAGTTTCTCTAGTACTTCACTTACATCTTTTTTAGCACAGTGGCATGTAGATTTTATAGAAATATTATGCTCTCGTTATTCACTTATATTTGTTTTATAGTTAAATAAATAGTGACGGTAATTTGCATGGGTCGTAAGACTAGACCAAAAATAATAAGTGTTCAATGAATGATAATTAAAGCCATCATGTAGCACATATAGAGAAATTGTGGGTTAATGATATTGATGTGGTGATATGAAAAAGGTGTGAGTGCATTATTATTAATTCAAAGAGGTGTTGATATTAAGAGATGTTAAACTTCTTGTTCATCTAAAAATTAAAAGGGCATGTCGATGATGTGTGAGCATTTCTATTCCTCATTGAAATCATAGTGTTGTTTCGAGTCGGAGTTGTGCCATGGTTAATTCCTCCTAACCCTCTCCCTCGGGGCATGAGAGTAGTACTTTGTTTTTTGATAAACTAATAAAACTTTGCAATAAGTATATGAGTTCTTTACGACTAATGTGACACCATGGACATACACAATCTCACCTCATCATGTTTCCTAGCCTCTTAGGTACCGTGTCTTGCCCATTCTCACCACGAGGATCGGTGCAGCTTTCGACGGTGCATTCAAACTCCGTGACATGACATGCTCTGTTGCACATAAGCCTTCTTACATCTTCCTCAAAACAGCCATCACACGTACCTATCATGGCATTTTCCAAGATATATTGCTATGCAAATTCCATCGTCACTTCTCATGACTAGTTCGTCCATCATCATAATGCTTTGATCATATAGAGCTAACATAGTCTTTGTGGCAAAGCCATCGTTCATCATATTTCTGATACATGTCATGCTAGATCGTCACACATCATGGTACACTACCAGAGGCATTCATACAGAGTCATATCGTCCTATCAGTTTTCATATTGAGTTGTAAGTATATAAAAGTGTGATGATCATCGTTATTAGAGCATTGTCCGGGTGAGAAAATAAAAACAGGGGAGGCCAAATGAGCCCGACATAAAAAATGAATGGTAGATGAAGAGAGAAGGGACTTTGCTACTATACTTTACCACACTTGTGCCTCAAAGTGGCACCTTGTTCTTCATTTAGAGAGTCTCATGTTATATCATTCATATGCTAGTGGGAATCACTTTTTCATAAACTTGGCTTGCATATTCCGATGACGGGCTTCCTAAAATGCCCAAGGTCTTCATGAGCAAGGAAGTTGGGTGCACACCCCACTTAGCTTCAATTGAGCTTTCATACACTTATAGCTCTAGTGCATCATTTGCATGGCAAA
The DNA here is from genome assembly GCF_904849725.1 of Hordeum vulgare subsp. vulgare. NCBI lineage: Eukaryota > Viridiplantae > Streptophyta > Magnoliopsida > Poales > Poaceae > Hordeum > Hordeum vulgare. The sequence continues at coordinate 382,148,778 of NC_058518.1, read as the reverse complement.
CCCTACTCCTTGCATCGATATCTATCAACATGCATCTCCATAGCCCGTTGGTACGCCTAGTTGATGTGAGACTATCTTCTCCACTTTTTACCCCTTTGATATCTACCACCATATTCTATTCCACCTATATGCTATGTCCAATGGTTCACGCTCATGTATTGCGTGAAGAATAAAAAGTTGATGCATATTGAAAAAGTATGATCCAACCGCCTCACTTGAACACCGTGGTGCTTGAAATTTGTATTAATGTGGAGAAGATGGAGCCATGCCTCGCTAATATGATAAGATAAATGGGGGTAAAACAATCTTTGAGGATCGTATACGTTAATGATTTTGCTGCTTATACTTATAACTATTGCTATGTTAATATTTGTTAATGAAAGTGCGTTATATCGACTAGGGGGTGAATAGGCGATTTTTACAATTTCGTCACTAAGGAAATTCCTAGTGAGGAAAGTCCTCAGTCACGAACTCAGTGCAGTGGAATAAGTACTCAAACCGATGCGCAAAAACAACTATAGCTGTTGGAAATATGCCCTAGAGGCAATAATAAATTAGTTATTATTATGTTTCTTAGTTCATGATAATCGTTTATTATCCATGCTATAATTGTATTGATTGGAAACACAATACTTGTGTGGATACATAGACAAAACACTGTCCCTAGTAAGCCTCTAGTTGACTAGCTCGTTGATCAAAGATGGTCAAGGTTTCCTGGCCATAGGCAAGTGTTGTCACTTGATAACGGGATCACATCATTAGGAGAATCATGTGATGGACTAGACCCAAACTAATAGACGTAGCATGTTGATCGTGTCATTTTGTTGCTACTGTTTTCTGCGTGTCAAGTATTTGTTCCTATGACCATGAGATCATATAACTCACGGACACCGGAGGAATGCTTTGTGTGTATCAAATGTCACAACGTAACTGGGTGACTATAAAGATGCTCTACAGGTATCTCCGAAGGTGTTCGTTGAGTTAGTATGGATCGAGACTGGGATTTGTCACTCCGTGTGACGGAGAGGTATCTCGGGGCCCACTCGGTAATACAACATCACACACAAGCCTTGCAAGCAATGTGACTTAGTGTAAGTTGCGGGATCTTGTATTACGGAACGAGTAAAGAGACTTGCCGGTAAACGAGATTGAAATAGGTATGCGGATACTGACGATCGAATCTCGGGCAAGTAACATACCGAAGGACAAAGGGAATGACATACGGCATTATATGAATCCTTGGCACTGAGGTTCAAACGATAAGATCTTCGTAGAATATGTAGGATCCAATATGGGCATCCAGGTCCCGCTATTGGATATTGACCGAGGAGTCTCTCGGGTCATGTCTACATAGTTCTCGAACCCGCAGGGTCTGCACACTTAAGGTTCGACGTTGTTTTATGCGTATTTGAGTTATATGGTTGGTTAACGAATGTTGTTCGGAGTCCCGGATGAGATCACGGACGTCACGAGGGTTTCCAGAATGGTCCGGAAACGAAGATTGATATATAGGATGACCTCATTTGATTACCGGAAGGTTTTCGGAATTACCGGGAATGTACCGGGAATGACGAATGGGTTTCGGGAGTTCACCGGGGGGGCAACCCACCCCGGGGAAGCCCATAGGCCTTGGGGGTGGCGCACCAGCCCTTAGTGGGCTGGTGGGACAGCCCAAACGAGCCCTATGCGCATTGGAAGAAAAATCAAAGAGAAAAAAAAGGAGGTGGGAAAGGGAAGAAGGACTCCACCTTCCAAACCAAGTAGAATTCGGTTTGGGAGGGGGAAACCTTCCCCCTTAGGTTCGGCCGACCCCCTTGGGAGTCCTTGGACCCCAAGGCAAGGCTCCCCCCTCCTCCTCCTATATATAGTGGGGTTTTAGGGCTGATTTGAGACAACTTTGCCACGGCAGCCCGACAACATATCTCCACGGTTTTACCTCTAGATCGCGTTTCTGCGGAGCTCGGGCGGAGCCCTGCCGAGACAAGATCATCACCAACCTCTGGAGCTCCGTCACGCTGCCGGAGAACTCTTCTACCTCTCCGTCTCTCTTGCTGGATCAAGAAGGACGAGATCATCGTCGAGCTGTACGTGTGCTGAACGCGGAGGTGCCGTCCGTTCGGCACTAGATCGTGGGACTGATCGCAGGACGGTTCATGGGGAGGATCGAGGGACGTGAGGATGTTCCACTACATCAACCTCGTTCACTAACGCTTCTGCTGTACGGTCTACAAGGGTACGTAGATCAACCATCCCCTCTCGTAGATGGACATCACCATGATAGGTCTTCGTGCGCGTAGGAATATTTTTTGTTTCCCATGCGACGTTCCCCAACAATAGCTTAGTCATGAGAGTGAAGTGAAACGTTCAGGTTGCATAGGTCGTGTGATCAGGATAAGCCGGTGATGTATAACTTAAGTGAAGAATTTGAGTGGAGCAATTACAGAAAGTCTTCAGTCAAATTCTTCAAACAGTAAAGATCAAAGTCGTTAACATGCAATTGAGGAAATGAAAGAGTTGAAGAATTAGAACCCGTTGCTCGATGAAGACAGTGATTTGATGACCCAGTTTCAAGTGATGTGACGGCCGTACGTCTGGTTTGGAGCGGCTTGGTATTTAAACCAAAGGACACACAATCCCGGGACACACAGTCACTACTGTATTCTCCTTGAGCTAAGGACACAGAGTCCTCGCCCAACACTCGTGGTAAGTCATCAGGGCAGACTTCCAAACCCTCACAAACTTGGTCACCCGACAATCCACAATTCACTGCTCGATGCTCTAGACCATGATGCATAACCGTCTAGAGGATGCACAGTCCTCAAAGGTAACAAGCGTCGGTTCCACACAGTAACAACCTCTTCAGTGATGCTCAATCACTTTGGGTTTTTTGGGTTTGGTTTGGGTGTTTGGGGGTTTTCCTCATTGATTATTTTTTTCTTAAAGTCTTCGAGGAATGGGTTGCTCTCAAATGACAAGTATCAGTTTCTCTCGTGGAGCAACCAACCAACTAGTGGTTATGGGGGGGTGGCTATTTATAGCGGGGAGCAATGCCGACATGAATTAACATTAATGCCCCAATGGTATGACCGTTAGGTGGATAAGGTTGGGGATAATTCGCGCGCAGCACAGCAATGGTCGGAACCTTTCAACTATGAAAGTCCTCATGTCACTCATGTTCCTCATAGGTAGGTGATTCGCACTGGCAAAGACCTAACTCCTCAGTTAGAGCAAATTCCTCAGAGACCAGAAGAACTTCGTCTTTGTCACTGAAGAATTTGACTAAGCTGTTGAAGATTTCCAAAGGCTTCATCCAAAGGGTTTGAATGTATAGACTTTGAGATGAGCATCACTTGGAAACTTTTCCTTAGTTTTACCTCGACCCCCTTTAACAGTATGGTGGTCCCATGACATAGAATACTGAAAATAGAACTATGAAAACGAAGTCTTCACACTTCAGAGTCTTCGCATCGATTCCTTCACGGACACGCCAATTTCCTCACTTTCAAATTCTTTAGAGGAAATACCAAAGTCTTCAGTCGAAGACATACATTTTTAGGGGTCGATATTCTTCGAATAACTCAAACTCCTCAGCGGCTTATAGAGCCTGTGTACACTCACAAACATATCAGTCTCTTGACCTATAAGTCTACAATACACCAAAATCACTAAGGGGCACTAGATGCACTTACAATTAATTCATCATTTCTCAATGATCATACACGCATAAGGTTACATAATGGGTAGCATGTCACATCAAAAATTCTGTTTTTACCATTTACCTACTCGAGTACGAGCAGGAATTAAGCTTGAGGATGCTTGATACGACTCCAACGTATTTATAACTTTTTATTGTTCCATGCTGAATCATTCCACGATACTTTTTGGGTATTTATTTTCCATTTATATTATTTTTTAGCACTAACCTATTAACCAAGTGCCGAGTGCGAGTTGTCGTTTTCTGCATGTTTTCCACTTTTCAGGTTTTCAATGACAAATGAAGTCCAATTGACCTGTGACTGCTTGGAGATTTTTTCTGAACCAAAAGAAGATCAACAAGCATCAGAAGAAGGTTGGAGGCCACCCGAGGGCCCCACAAGCCAACCCGGCGCGGCCTAGGGGCCCCAGATGGCTTGTGGGCCCCTCGAATCCCTCCCGACTCCGTTCTGTGGCTTATAAATTATCATATATCCTAAGAACCCTAGAGGCAGTCCCGAAACACTTTTTACACCATCGCAAGTCTCTGTTTCGACGGAGGCCATCTGGACCTCCATTTTGGCACCTTGTCGGAGGGGGATCGATCATAGAGGTCCTCTTCATTAACCTTTCTGTTCTCATGATGATGTGTGAGTAGTTCACTACAGACCTATGGGTCCATAGATAGTACCTAGATGTCAATCTCTCTCTCCTGATCTTCAATACCATGATCAACGCATCTTCGCTTTGATTCATATGATGTAATCCTTTTGTGCGGTACGTTTATTGGGATCCGATGAATTGTGAGCTTATGTTCAAATTATTCATGATAAATATTTGAGCTTCTCTGAATACTAATATGATTCTTATGTGCATGATTATGATAGCTTCATAATTCTCTGTGATCTACTGAAATAGTTTGGCCAACTAGATTGATATTTCTTTAGTGAGAGAGGTGCGTTGTAGTAGGTTCAACTTGGCGAATTTCTATATCTCATTGATAGAAGGGGACAAGGTGTGTCTTTGTGTTGCTGCTACTAAGGATAACACGATGGGATTTATTCATATTGCTTGAGTTAACTTTGTCTACATCATGTCATCGTTTTCCATGCATTACTCTGTTTTACTTAATACTCTAGATGCATGTTGGATATCGGTCGATGAGTGGAGTAATAGTAGTAGGTGCACGCAGGAGTCAGCCTATTTGTTTATGGACGCGATGCCTATATACACATGATCATTGCCGTGAACATCACATAACTATCCGCTTTTCTATCAATTGCCCAACAGTAATTTGTTTACGCATCGTGTTGTTTTTCGTGAGAGTTGCCATTAGGGAAAACTATCGCCCCCGGGTCTATTCACCATATATTTACAAAACCTTCAATACCTTGCTGTCATCTACTTGGTTTCATTTTATTTGGCAATTTACAATTATCTACACACCTCACCCGCTTGCAAATAACGAGACCAAGGGGATTGACAACCCTCTTGCCCGCGTTGGGTGCAAGTTGTTTGTTCTTTTGTGTGCAGATGCTGAAGACGGTTGTGGTTGATATTCCTATTGGTTCGATAAACCTTGATTTCATAATCAAAAAAATACTTACCCATATTGTGTTGTGATAACCCGTTCCTGTTCATGAAAAACCCAACGCATATCACAGGTATCACCGCTCTGGAGGGGCATAATGGTGCATGAAGAAGAGAGTCCTAAGAAAAATGAATGGAAAAGGACCGAGCTTCTCAGCAACAAAAGGAGAAAGAAGTTGTGAATTGGTAATTATCGCCATCTCCTACGTAGGGGACCGGGGTGGTTACCACTCGACTCAGATGGGATGCTTGTGAAAACTTTATGATCGAAACTTCTTTAAGTTTTGCCAAGATAAATTTGTTCAAAATTCATTTCTTCATTTTAAAATTTTTGAATATCCCATTTTTTACATTTTGAAAGCATAAAAATCCCTATTTTCAGGAGGCCATTTTTTCTAACTTGTCATGTGCATTGTTTATTTATAGGTAGGATCACATTTTTTATTTTTTTATTATTGTAGGTACCATGTCACTTTTATTAGAGGCCACATGGGAGTTTTATTATTATTAAGAGTTTGTCATATTAGATTATTAATAAGTATTAACATGATAATTTTTACTATTAAGAGCATGGACATTTATCATTAATAACATGCCATTTTTATTATTAGAAAGATGACATATTTATTATCATCTGTATGGCGGTTTTATTATTATTTGTTGTCATGGCATTTTTATTATTGGGAGGATTGCAATTTAATTATTAAGAGAACTACAGTTTTATTATGTAGATCATGGCATTTACATTATTGTTGGCATTGCATTCTTATTATTAGGAGGACGACCATTTATTTATTAACATTTTTTGAATAGATTATAATCGAAGTTGCTCACATACACGAGCATACGCTCACCCCTATGAGCGCACACACGCACACCTTACTCCTATGAACACATTCGAAAGACTAAATCGGCACATCATCTTGAAAGGACTGAAATAAATTCAGAAAAAATGTAAACACCAATGTCAAGTCTGAAATTTCAACTTCATGGTCATTTTTATCTAGAGGATGGCAGTTTAAAGTTCATGGCCATTTTATCTAGAGGATGGCATTTTTAAAGTATAGAATGGCCCACAAAATATTCTAGATCACTTGACTTTTTCTTTGTTTTAAAGTTTAACAAGGTGATTCTTTTAGCTGAGTTCTGCTATACCTGTGGCATCATAGGTCATATTGACAAGGCCTGTGTTTGAAGAGAGGTGAGGGATGATGTAATCCGTGCTGTCACCGGCGATACTGCCGTGTCTTGATGGAATAAAGCTTACGCGCATCTACTTGAGCGCAGCACCACATCATTCAATCCGAGCCGTCGGTCGCCTGATCAACGGCAGGAGTCGAGACTTGGAGGCACCGGGCCGGCGGAATATATCCCTCCCCTTGCAAAAAGGAACGGAAGCCGACAACAACCACCTTCAACGGCGGCGACTCCACCCCACGCGCAAAGGAGACCGGAGCCGAATCCGCCCACCAAATACCACCCGCCTCCGCCCCCTCCATCCGCCGCCGGCGAGATGATGATGCTCGTCAACTGCTCCGGCTGCCGCACGGCGCTGCAGCTGCCCCACGGGGCGCCCTGCATCCGCTGCTCCATCTGCGGCGCCGTCACCAACGTTGCCGCGCCACCCGCGCCCGGCCCCGTCGTCGACCCCGCCCGGGGCGCGCAGGCGCCGGCGCCGGCGTGGGGCCCGCCTCCCCCGGCCGCGCACGGCCGGAAGCGCGCCGTGATCTGCGGGATCTCGTACCGCTTCTCCCGCCACGAGCTCAAGGGCTGCATCAACGACGCCAAGTGCATGCGCCACCTCCTCACCACCCGCTTCAGGTTCCCCGACGACTCCATCATCATGCTCACCGGTAAAAAAAACCGCGTCTAACATGTTCCCTTCGCTGTTATCACTGCCTCCTGATTGGTTGGACGTTAAATTGCCTACCCACAGATCCCCGTGTATGTGCCTCGGCATGTGACGCGATTGTTTTCTATCTACTACCAGGGTTAGGATACGATACAGTCGGGGGATTGGGGGAAGGCTTTGCACTTTGGATTCATCATCTGCATGTCCCCATGCGACCTTGATGAATGTGTAGAGGAAATGGGGGATGTTGAGAAATGATAATTTGCGTCATTGGTATCGAAAGGCTATATCAAAATATGATGGTACTAGCCTGTAATTGGGTTAAGATGGATGATCATTTCATACAATTTTATCACAGTAAATAAATAGTTTGAGTTCAGCTGAAAACTGGGATATTTTAAAAGCACCTTAGCATGGTTGGTTACTTGGTTTGCTATTTCCAATTATCCGTTGCATTGTTATGTCGAGTTATGCGAATTGAGGTAAAGGTTTATGGACTGGTTTGATCCATTAGCCGTCAACCATGAGCTTTGCTTACACCTTGTTAGGTATTAATTATGGTTACAGGAATCTAATCTAATGAAATGCAAATGCTCATTTGTCTATTACTTTTAGCTATTTATACTGCCTATTATTCCAAATACCGTAATTAGTCAAAGAAAAGGAAATGTGATTCCACAGACAGGATTATCCTGTCCAAACTGAATCTGCAAGTTTAGATGGTCTTTTTGTTAAGTATCTATTGTTTTGTGCTCTGTACATTCACTGGGATACTTGATAATATCTTTTCTTTCTACCACTGAACCTTGATAACCATTATATTCCTACTACTGAGCTGTTGATCAGAGTGTAAAGGCTGTATGATGCTAGTTTTGCTTGCCGTTAAGCAAGCTGCTACTGTGGATCTTGATTGTCCACATAATGCATCTTTCACAATATAAGAATGTCACAACCAGAGACTTCAACTCTAATTATAAAGAATATTCTCCTACTATGATATGTTGTTACATTGGATTTAGTTTAGGTAATCTAGTAACTGCAAGTTTTTGATTGATTGTAAACTCTCTGGTACATATTGTTAGTTTTCTGATGATATGTACTGCAATTTTAACTCATCCAACCTGCAATAATCATATGCATATGCTACTTTATTGTTTTGCAGAAGAACAAACTGACCCTTACAAAATCCCAACAAAGCATAACATAAGGATGGCTATGTATTGGCTTTTACAAGGTTGTCAACCTGGAGACTCATTGGTGTTTCATTATTCTGGCCATGGGGCACAACAAAGAAGCTACAGTGGAGATGAAGTTGATGGGATGGATGAAACCCTATGCCCGTTGGATTTTGAGACACAGGGAATGATTGTGGATGATGAGATAAATGCTGCGCTTGTTAGACCACTTCCCCATGGAGCTAAGCTTCATGCACTCATAGATGCTTGCCACAGTGGAACTGCACTTGATTTGCCATTTCTCTGCAGAATGAGCAGGTTCTTATCTTCTCATGATAAATTACTTGTTTTTTTAACCTATCTTGAAATACTTTTACCTTACTATCCTTGCAAGGAACATGAACTTGTGTTGGTATAATTATATTAAGTTCATGATGATATATTTTGGCACTTGTTTAATTTTCTACTGGTATGCCATTTAAAGACAACACAAGTGAGCTAAATCTTCTTTGCCAACTTTTTCGGTAGTTATCTGTTCTTACATCCCTTAAGTATCAAATTAAGTTGTTATGTGATTGTGAGTTGTTGTTTAGTGTCATATTCTTGCAGTCCCATGACGGTTTTTCATATCATTCAGGATTGCAGCATTTTCAAGATGAATGCTCATAAAAATTGTCCATGGCTTATCAGTTGAAATTTTATCTAGCCTAGGATAGTGATGTGCTTTTTGGAGACGAAATTGTAGGACTACTTGTATGCTTCTTCTTGTAGGTTCTGCTTGGGCTCCGCCAATGCAGTGACTACTATAGATCTACAGAGCATCGGATTCTTCATATATATCTGATGTAGTGTATCTTGAGCTAAAGTTTCTTACCTATTTTGGTACAGGACTGGGCAATACGTATGGGAAGATCACAGACCACGATCTGGTGTCTGGAAAGGAACTAGTGGCGGGGAAGCTATTTCATTTAGCGGCTGTGATGATAATCAGACATCAGCAGATACTTCAGTAAGCTCTGACCTACTTAATCTCTAAACTATTTTTGTGATTATAATAAGATGTTTTTTGGCAAACCATGCTTTCATGCAGTTTATTTTACTACTTTCTTACTAAGGTTTGTTTTACTCTGCTTTAACATGCGATTCACTTGGAATTTTCCCTACCAGGCCTTGTCAAAGATCACTTCGACTGGGGCAATGACATTTTGCTTCATTCAAGCTATTGAACAAGGCCAGGCCACAACATATGGGAGTATCCTGAACTCCATGCGTTCGACAATACGGAACACGGGAAGTGGTGCCTCAATGGCTGGAGGCGGTGCGGTTACATCACTCATTTCAATGCTTCTCACAGGGGGAAGCGCTAGTACTGGTGGATTGAGACAGGTAACTTCTTGGGGTTGGTATATGCATCTCAGTATACCCTTATATATCAGTATATGTTGTTTGTTTTGGCTTATTGATGGGTGGAATTACTTGGGAGCATATTTTTCAGTTATGTAGAATCATCTGTTCAGTTTGGCAACAATACTGACTATTTCTGTCCACTCCTGCAGGAGCCACAGCTAACTGCATGTGATACATTTGATGTGTATGCGAAACCATTTTCGCTATGATACATTTGTGGTATTCTCCACTGTGTTCTGTGATTCTATCATGAGTCGAGGTTTAAACTATCATGTACAGTTAACAGTTGAAATGGCTCCTCCATATGTAGAGCTAACTTTGTATCATGTGATGCTCATATTCGAATTAAAGTGTTTGCCCCCTTTGAATTGTTCCCTGTGTGAAGGATTTGCCATTTCTTATGTCACTCAGACCACATAATAAGATATGGTGCATGGGCTGAAAAGATTTCAGATTGATTTACAGTTCATTCTTATCCGTTCATTTTTTTTTTCCTCTCTTAGAATTATTGCATTTTTCTTTGTTGCTGAATCTGTAAAGTTGTCAATATTTGTTAGATTTTGTACATGCCGGCCAGATCAATGGTTCTGAAATTTAGCTAATTTGGCTGACCGTCTGCCCGATCATGTAATGCCACTGCTGGGAGTACGTTCCCCAATCTTCGAATTTGAAAAACCGATGCTCTGTATGGTTTAACGTAAGGTTCCACTGATTCCATCTGCAACCGGACCCTCTCAACCTTCCTTAGCTGCGCTTGGAATCGGTGTACCGGCCAAGAGCAGATGGTGGTCTGTATTTTTTACAAGGGTATTTAAAGGGAAAACGACGTTCCAAACAGAAAATATACCGGGCAAACCATCCCTAAATTTTAGACCATCTGCGACCGGACAGTCTAGTCACTGCCCTGTCACAATGGCCACACCCAGCCAAAACGTTCGGGTTGTATGGGCGCCGTGGGCATTTCTATTTCACGCGCTGTGCGTCAAATTGGCATAGAAACGCACAGAAGTCATTATAATGAGTCGGCCCATTTTAGGAAGAGAGCACGTACTATGCCATCCGGTTTTGGAAACCTTCTGGAAGGTTCCTGGACAGTTTTGGGGACCTTCTAGAAGATTTCTGAGTCGGTTATCCTCTTTATGTTGTTTCATTTTAAGTTTTATTATTATTATTTTTCCAAAAAACACATATTTTAATTTTTCAAATTGTGTTTTAGAAAATATCCAAATTTTGATTCTATTTTAAAAAATCGGATTTTTAAAATTGAATTTTCTACCCAATCGCAGAAAATGTCAATAAATTCAAAAAATGTTCACATTTTAAAAAAATAACCCAACATCTAAAATTTCTCATAAGTTGTAAAAATGTTTGTTTTTCTAAAAAAATCCTCTTTCAAAAATTGTTTAAAAATTTGAAATCCAAATCAAGGGAACATCACCGAAATCCCAATTGGTTGTCTAATTATGTGCATTGTATGCTTGCTCAACATGTGGTGATCCAACTATAACAAAATATATTTGACATATTGTGTGGTGTTATTTGTGAGTGCAATGATGGCTAAATACTAACCCCTACGACAATTGGGAATAGACATGGATTAAGATTGTATTTCAAAATAAATAAGAGGTTTATTTTACCAAAATACATGTACCGTTCATTCACAGCCACTCAAAATAGATTAAATTGATGTCGGGTCTGTAGCCATTGGATCTTGATCCAACCATCTAGATGAATGCCCGGAGTGGTATATATACCCACCCAAACCCTAACACGACACAACCCCAACCCCCACGCCGCATTATCATCCTTTTGCAGCGCACTCATCCTTTTCCTCTTCTCCGCCCTTTCTCTCTTGGCGACACTAACACCTTTCATCTTCTTCTCCCCGTCAAATGGCAAGTTCTCCTTACAGGGCCGCATGTTTGGCGACATCATTAACCGGCTTGGCTAGAGCAGGACATGTATTGTATGCACAACTTTGCCGGCGTGTGGAATCCATATCGTCATAGCGGAGTCCACTGGATTGGCCGCAATTGCACGGATGGTGAGGAAGATGGATCTGGATGAAGTCAACACAAGGTAATCCATATCTCTACAGTATTAATCATTTTATCTCATCAACATGATTTGTACAAATACATGTGGAATCGGACTTTGTTTACCCGAGTAGATCTAAGTATGTTTTGTTTCTAACCCAGGTTGAGAATGGTTTCTCTTGGCACTAGCAAATCATTCCAAGTCATAATTATCAAGGTATGTTTTCACTAGCAAATATTTTTTTATGTTATCAACACGTGTATTTTGAGAGAATATGCATGATAACAAACTTTGATTATTTCTGGATCGAAGTTTACTATATTTGTTACTCCCTCCGTTCACTGCTATAAGATGTTCTAACTTTTTCTAAATTGCATGTATGTACATATGTTTTTGTAAACTATTCAGAAATTATGTCAAAAAATAAATAATACAAGACTTATATTTTCATTAATTCTTTGCAATGGATACAGAAATAGTACAAGCCAATATGTTGGGTTCAGGAAGCAACACAACAGGGAAGATATAAGTATGTTTTGTTTCTAACCCAGGTTGAGAATGGTTTCTCTTGGCACTAGCAAATCATTCCAAGTCATAATTATCAAGGTATGTTTTCACTAGCAAATAATTTTTTATGTTACCAACACGTGTATTTTGAGAGAATATGCATGATAACAAACTTTGATTATTTCTGGATCGAAGTTTACTATATTTGTTACTCCCTCCGTTCACTGCTATAAGATGTTCTAACTTTTTCTAAATTGCATGTATGTACATATGTTTTTGTAAACTATTCAGAAATTATGTCAAAAAATAAATAATACAAGACTTATATTTTCATTAATTCTTTGCAATGGATACAGAAATAGTACAAGCCAATATGTTGGGTTCAGGAAGCAACACAACAGGGAAGATATAAGTATGTTTTGTTTCTAACCCAGGTTGAGAATGGTTTCTCTTGGCACTAGCAAATCATTCCAAGTCATAATTATCAAGGTATGTTTTCACTAGCAAATAATTTTTTATGTTACCAACACGTGTATTTTGAGAGAATATGCATGATAACAAACTTTGATTATTTCTGGATCGAAGTTTACTATATTTGTTACTCCCTCCGTTCACTGCTATAAGATGTTCTAACTTTTTCTAAATTGCATGTATGTACATATGTTTTTGTAAACTATTCAGAAATTATGTCAAAAAATAAATAATACAAGACTTATATTTTCATTAATTCTTTGCAATGGATACAGAAATAGTACAAGCCAATATGTTGGGTTCAGGAAGCAACATAACAGGGAATATATTATTTTGGAGGACGAGCTCCGTGAAGCTCTTTTTTAAAAAAATTTGAAAAACACATTTAAAGTTTCAAAATAATATGGAAGAAATTTTACACATTCATATTGATATATTTTGCATGTGCATAAAGTCTGACGATAAATACATTGCAGTGAGAGCTACAGAAAATGACAAATTCGTGCATTTTAAATAGTGAACAGTGCATATATTGTTCACCATTTAAAAAATTACAATTTTGTTTATTAGCGTAGCTTTCACCATAATGTTTATATCATCTTTAAATTTTACACACATATAGAACACATCCGTATGAACGTGTGTGGTTTTTTCACAATTTTTTGAATCTTTTAGAATGTGATTTCTGAATTATGAAAAAAGAGTTCCATGGAGCTCGTCCTCCACTTAGCATTTTCGCACAACGGGAGAGCGCAAAAAAGGGAAAGCAGAGTATATGCTTCATCCAGATATGTAGGTCTGTAAGTGGATATGAGACCACCTTCTACGTGCACAATGCATATGACTAAGACGAGACAAAAAAATAATTCAAAATGGCAAGTCATGCACGTCCATGCATGCATCTGAAGAATGAATGGACTCAATTGAACTTGGGCTGGTTTTGGATCCGACGGGGTCTTCTTCTCATTTGGGGCACTCTTGCGGCCTGAACCCCCTATGCATTCCATTCCGGCGGTGAACCCTGTAGCCGGCGGCATCATGTCCGTTCCCATGGCGGTGCATCATAATCATCGTCTGCCGCTGTTACATCGTCTCCATTCCGGCACTGAACATCGGCGGTGGTGGCATCACCCTCATCATCATCTGTTGCTGAATCATCTCGTTCATCTATCCGTTTGCGCTGGTGTCACCGAACTCAAAGCCCTTCCCTACGATGGCATCATCATCACCACCTATTGTTGATGAATCATCTCCTCCATCCTGCCGTTTGTCTGGTGCCATCGAATGTGAATGGCGGAATGGAGATGATTCATTAGCAGCACATGATGATGACGGTGCCATCGTTCTCGGGGCTTGCCGCGGGCGGTAGACTTGAACTTGGTGGCACTAGCGCCAATGGTGGGATGGAGGAGATGATTCATCCACAGTAGATGATGACGGCGATGCCACCGTTGCCAATGTTCGCAGGTGGCGACGGGTCTGAGCTATGTGGGGTGATTCATCAGCAGCAGATGATTGGGCCTAAAAAACCAAGGACCGAAAACCATACTGAATAAAACCGAATTCACCGAAATCGAATACTTCAGTCAAAACTTTGGTTGGCAATCCTGAGAGACCGTCAGACCGAAGTTTTTTGGTAATTTTAGGTTGTATGCGTCTGGTACCCGAAGTCTCGAATACACCGAAGTACTAGTACTGCTTTTGATTGAGCGGTGGGAAGGGGGAGCTCCTATGCCGCACTGCAGGCGTCCGTTAACGGTCCGACGCCTGCAACCCTGCTAGCATGGACCGATCCTCTAGAGTGTTGTCTAGTTTTTTTTGTTTTTTTATGGAAATAAAAATATAAAATCAAAAAAGGTTTAGAGATTTAAAGAAAAAAAGGTTCATCCATTTAAAAAAAGTTCATATCTTTAAAAAAGGTTCATCAATTTTGAAAAAAGTTCACCAATTTGAAAAAAGATCATTGAAAATAAAAAAAAGTTCATTCAATTTAGGAAAAGTTCACTAAATATTTAAAAAGTTCAATAAATTGTAAAAACTTCATATATTTTTTAAAAAAGTTCATGTATTTTTTCAAGAAGTTCATTGAACTGAAAAAAAGATCATAAATCTTAGAAAAATCATCTATTTTCAAAAATATGTTTATCAGAAGTCAAAAAAGTTCATCGACATTCAAAAAAAATCATCAATCTTAAAAATTATTCGCTGAAATATATATAAAAAATCATCAATATTCAAATAAGTTCATTTTTTTTAAAAGTCAAACAACGCTTAGATGGGCTGGTGCATTTACAAACGCCACACGCGCGAGTTAACAAAAATGTGCGTTAACTAACACATGTGGCGCCAAATAGAAAGTGCCGGTGGGAAGTGGAAACGAAGTACTACTACTCTCTTGTTTACTGGAGGCCCAATTTCAGTTAAAACTTCCGAGCTCTACTTTGATGTTTGTGTGGAGGCCGACAACCAAATTTGCTTTGTTGTTCTCACCGTCCATTATGATAAAAAAATCCTCATATCCCTCCTGTGTGGTTCAGAAGTAACCAATGTTGTGCTGCGCATTCTTCGAGGTGATGAGAGCCGAGAGGTGATTAACGAGACCATCCTTATGTGACTTCCAAAGGTGAAGGACCCTACTAATCTTGCTCAATTCAGGCCCATTAGCTTGTGCAATGTTCTTTACAAAACCGCTTCCCAGGTTTTATCCAATCGACTGAAACTTATTCTTCCCGAGATTATCTTAGAGGAGCAGTCTGCTTTTGTCCCTGGGCATCTCATTACTAACAACATCATAACAACTTGTGAATGTTTGCATTTCATGAAGAGAAACAAAGCCCAGAGGAATAGATATTGTGCTGTTAAACTGGACATGATGAAGGCATATGATCGTGTTGAGTGGAATTATCTGGAATCTATCATGACCAAGATGGGTTTTCCACCATCATGGGTTGCTTCGGTCATGAGGATGGTAACTTCGGTGAAGTTTTCAGTCATGTTCAATGGTGGTAAGCTTGAGAAATTCTCCCCTACAAGAGGAATCCATCAAGGAGACCCTATTTCTCCATACCTGTTTTTGCTAGCAGAGGAGGGCCTTTCGTGCCTCTTAAAAACCCAAGATGAATCATCACACCTCGCTGAAATTCAAGTTGCACCAACGGCTCCGCCGGTAAGCCACTTGCTTTTTGCTGATGATAGCCTAATGTTCGTCAAAGCCAGTACTAATGGAGCCAATGAGTTGTCTGCATTAATGGAAACCTATTGTAATGCTTCGGGTCAAAGGATAAACCTTTCCAAGTCTTCGGTTTTCTTCAGTACAGGTTGCCTTTCAGTTTTAAAAACTGAGGTAAAGAATGCTTTGAATATTGCAAACGAGTCTCTTTTTGATAGATATTTGGGAATGCCATCTGATGTGGGGAACTACAAAAATGGTGCTTTCAATTTTCGAAAGGACCGTGTCTGGAGCAAGGTCAAGGGATGGATGGAAAAGCTTTTATCAGTGAGAGGAAAGGAAGTACTTATTAAGTCGGTGACACAGGCAATTCCAGTCTACTCCATGTCTTATTTTAGACTTCCCTGTGGTCTCTCCAAACATATTAACACACTGATCAGAAAGTTCTGGTGGGGCAGCAAGGAGGGAAAACAGAAACCTAGCTGGGTTTGCTGGAGCATGATGACACAACCGAAGTACTGTGGTGGTTTGGGGTTCCGAGATATTGAACTGTTTAATATTGCTCTCTTGGCAAGACAAGCATGGCGGATCTTGACGGACCCTGAGTCCCTTAGTGCACGAATCCTCAAGGCCAAGTATTACCCTACGGGGGAGTTCCTGCAGGTTGAACTTTGCTCAGCACCCTCCCAGATATGGCGATCCATCCTTGATGGTCGTGATGTACTCACGGAGGGGCTGATTCGGAGAATAGGGAACGGACTATCAACAAGTATCTGGAACCACAACTGGCTGCCGAGGCCATCAAATATGAGACCTATTGTGAGTAGAGTGTTGAATCCTCCGCTGATGGTAAGCGAGCTAATTCTGCCTAGTGCTGAATGGAACTGAAGCTTTATTTACGAAGTTTTCCTGCCTACTGATTCAGTAGAGATCTACTCTATCCCTCTTTGCACTCGAAACATAGATGATTTTTGTTCATGGGTCCATGAAAACCGGGGTTTGTTCACATTTCGGTCTGCTTATCGTATGCTAGTTGAAACCAAGATGAGGAGAGAGGCTTGGCTGGAAGGAAGAGCCAATACTTCCAATTTTGACAGGGGAAAGCAGTCTTGGGAGTTGTTATGGAAGGTGAAGGTTCCTTCAAAAGTGAAATATTTCTATGGAGACTCGCCCAACAATCTATCCCAACATCTGACTGTTGGAAATATGCCCTAGAGGCAATGATAAAATAGTTATTATTATATTTCCTATTTCAAGATAATCGTTTATTATCTATGCTATGATTGTATTAAATGAAAACATAGACAAAACAATGTCCCTAGCAAGCCTCTAGTTGGCTAGCCAGTTGATCAAGGATGGTTAAGGTTTTCTGGCCATATGCAAGTGTTGTCACTTGATAACTGGATCACATCATTAGGAGAATCATGTGATGGACTAGACCCAAACCATGAACGTAGCATGTGATCGTGTCATTTTATTGCTATTGTTTTCTGCGTGTCAAGTACTCATTCCTATGACCATGAGATCACGTAACTCACTGACATCGGAGGAATACCTTGTGTGTATCAAACGTCACAACGTAACTGAGTGACTATAAAGGTACTCTACAGGTATCTCCGAAGGTGTCCGTTGAGTTAGCATGGATCAAGACTAGGATTTGTCACTCTGTGTGACGGAGAGGTATCTTGGGGCCCACTCAGTAATACAACATCACATACAAGCCTTGCAAACAATGTGACTCAAGTGTAAGTCACAGGATCTTGTATTACGAAACGAGTAAAGAGACTTGCCGGTAACGAGATTGAAACACGTATAGGGATACCGACGATCAAATCTCGGGCAAGTAACATACCGAAGGGCAAAGGGAATGTTATACGGGATTATATGAATCCTTGGCACAGAGGTTCAACCGACAAGATCTTCGTAGAATATGTAGGATCCAATATGGACATCCAGGTCCCGCTATTGGATATTGACCGAGGAGTGTCTTGAGTCATGTCTGCATAGTTCTCGAACCCGCGGGGTCTGCACACTTAAGGTTCGATGATGTTTTAGTATAGTTGAGTTATATGTGTTGGTGACCGAAGGTTGTTTGGAGTCCCAGATGAGATCACGGACGTCACGAGGGTTTCCGCAATGGTCCGGAAACGAAGATTGATATATAGGATGGTTTCATTTGGTCACCGGAAAGTTTTCGGGCATTACCGGCAGTGTACCGGAGTGACGAATGGGTTCCGGATATTCACCGGGAGGGGCCCACCTACCCGGGAGTGAGCCCAGTGACCCTAGGGTGGTGCACTAGCCCTTAGTGGGCTGGTGAGGCCAGCCCAAGAGGGCCATGGCACCACAAGTGGAAAAAACCAAAAGAAAAGAAAAAACAAGGAAAGAGGGAGGTGGGAAGGAAGGAGTGGACTCCTTCCCCCAAACCGAATTGGGGTGGGAGTCCACCTCTCCCTTAGGCCAGTGCCCTTGGGTCTCCCTTGAGCCCCAAGGCTAGCCCCTCCCCTCCTCCTTTATATATTGGTGGTTTTAGGGCTTTTGAGACACAACTTTTGCCACGTGCAACTCAAACCTATACCACGTAGTTCGTCCTCTAGATCGGATTTCTGCGGAGCTCGGGCGGAGCCCTGCAAGAGTAGATCATCACCACCACTGGAGCGCCGTCACGCTGCCGGAGAACTCATCTACTTCTCCGTCTATCTTGCTGGATCAAGAAGGTCGAGATCGTCATCGAGATGTACGTGTGTTGAACGCGGAGGTGCCGACCGTTCGGCGCTAGATCAGAACGGAACGTGGGACGAATCATGGGGCGACGGTGATTTGAATCATGAAGCTATACCACTACATCAACCGTGTTTCTTAACGCTTCCCGCTTAGCGATCTACAAGGGTATGTGGATCTAATATCCTCTCGTAGATGGACATCACCATGATAGGTCTTCGTGTGCGTAGGAATTTTTTTTGTTTCCCATGCAACGTTCCCCAACACTGACATGCTGCATCGCAGAAACATGCCAACCACGACTTGTTGCGGCCTATGTGGAGCTGAGGATTCTTGGAAACATTCCTTGCTGAAATGTACAATCGCGAGATGCATATGGGCTCTTCTGGACCAGGATCTCGTGGAGGCATTAAACAACACTACAGAACCAGACGCAAAATGTTGGTTATTCACGGTCCAAGACATGCTCTCCCCAAGGAATTCACTTTGGTGATTGTTACTCTATGGGCCCTTTGGTTTGCTAGACGTCAAGCGCTCCATGAGAATATCTTTCTGGGCCCTCTATCCACATATAATTTCATCTTGAAGTATATACAAGAGCTCGAGGAATGCAGTCCGAGGAAAGTTTCGGGGGGATCCCCATCAGTTTCAGCAAGGCATCCTAGATGGATCCTTCCACCAGAAGGAATAGAAAAAATTCGAGTGGATGGGGCGGTCTCCAGAGTGGGTAACTTTGGCTCCTTCAGTGCGGTTTGCAGAAACTCGTCAGGTGCATTCATGGGCGCGTCTGTAATCAAGATCAATGGAGTTACGGATCTGGCTACTCTGGAAGCGTTGGTATGTCGTGAGGCTCTTGCTCTCCCGACTGACTTGGACCTTGCTCGTATCCTCATCGCAAGTGATATCCAAGGAGTAGTCAATGACATCAAACAATGCACCGAGGGTGTCTATGCCAGCACCACCAGGGAGATTAAGGACACACCATAGATACGTTTGATTCTTGCACCTTCATCTTCAAAGGTAGGACAACAAATATCGAGGCACATAGCCTTGCTAAGCATGCTTTCGCTTTGCATTACGGGCACTATGTGTGGCGGTTAAACCCTCCAAACATTACCTGTATCCATATGAATATTTTTGAGCAATGAATAAAGTGTGTTTAGATTAAAAAAATCCAAAGTTAAAAGAAAAAAGCGTTGCTATTCTCGTCTATCTCTTATCTCTTCCCTAACACTCGCCACTGGATCTCGCTGGTTTGCAATCGCAGCGTTCGCCGCGACCTCAAGTGGCACCCATAGCTTTGAGGAAGTATTGAAGGAGGACGTTCGGGCGGAACTCGTCAAGGATCGCGCCGACGTTGTAGGCGCACTTGAGGTCGGACATGTTATCCCTCCTTTCCTGTGCCATCTCCTCCCTCTCAGGTTCAATTTTTGGTGGACAGTGGAGAGGGCGAGGACAAGCAACGACTCAGGGAGGGCACAAAGCATCAAATTTTATCATTGCTTTCTTGCAGATCAGTTCTGCTTGGTCTTAACCAAGAACTGAACCGATTTTACAGTGGACCAAAGTCTCGGTTGTTTCTTTTGGACGAAACCGTTTGGTGAGCAATTTCAAGAAACCGAATTTCTCAATTACACGTAGCACCGAACCGATCGGCTCGGGAGAACCGAATGCCCAGCCTATAATCAACAACTTGGGCCGGCCAAGCTTAATGAGAGCACATGTTTCTTTCTCTCACAACCCATTCCCTCCTCCCCTTTGGACCATTGTTTTGAAGCAAAACTGGGCTGGCCAAGGCACAATTTTGCTTCAACTAAACACCACCAGTGACGGGGATGCTACTGCCGCCAGGACAGGTCCTACGATGGTGGGTTTGAGCTTGCCTTGGTGGCACTAGCACCAACATTGGTTGGAAGAGATGATGATGGTAAGTGTTGAAAGAGAATAGAGGGATTGGTAGAACAATTGTTGTATTGCTTGAGTCTCGTGGACATATATATAGGAGTACATGATCACCTTGGAGTACAAGTCAAGGCAGGAACAAATCCTAGTCTATCTATGTTTCCTAAACAATCATGGTACTCAACATCCCCCCGCAGTCACAACGGTAGCGACGCAGACGATGAGACTGGAGAAGAATCCGAAGGTAAACAGACGGTTACCCCCCACAGTCGTAACGGTCGATGCATTGCTGAAGTTATGGCTCGAGTGGAAATCGACAAGGTTGCTCAAGCAAGGCGGTAGCCCTTTGTGCGTCTGTTGAGGTAGCCGAGAGCGTAGGGTGGTGTAGCTGTGGTCGAGGTAGCCGTGCAAAGAATGTCGTGGTCGATATCGAGTCGGGGTAGCCGGTGTCGAGGAAGTCACCCTGAAGCCGCGGGCGCAAGGAAGCGCCGAGTCATTCATGGGCGTAGTGGTGTCGAAGTAGTGATGCGCCGGAAAGGAGACATAGTTGACGACGCGTCGCGCCAGGTTTACCAAGCCCGGGGACACTTCATGGACGAAGGCACGCATCGATGTTGCCAGCATCGGGCATGCGTAGACGGACGAAGACAATGTTGACGATGCGTCGCTCCAGGTTTGCCAGGCCCGGGAACACACCGGGGACGAAGGCACACGGCGGTGCTGCCAGCACCGGACATGCATAGACGGGGACCTACACAACTTGTACGCCATGTCAAGGAGGCTAGCATAGAAGGACTCAATGACGGTTGCGGAGCAAATCGGCGAGGCCGATGTAGCCCACGGTGGTCGGAGTAGACGAAGTGGTCGGGGTAGACGACGACGACGGTGGCGATGAGCTGGTGCTGGATGAGATGAAGGAGGTGGATGGGCGGCGCGGCTCAGGTGAGCAAGCTGCAACAGCGCCAAAGGAGAGCGGCGGTAGCGACCAGATGGTGGCGGCGGCTAGTTAGGAGCATGGCGGTGATGCTCGAAGTAAGCGAGGAAAAGCCCGACGGCATGACGAAGACCGCACAGACGATGGCGTTCCCTCGTCGAAGGAGATGGCGTTGCGCATACCACACGAAGTCGACGCGCAGGGACGGCAGAGTGGACCGCGCGCCGATGTGCTACGACCTGAGGGGGCGACGAAGCGGCATCACGAGGGTCGGGGCGGCGGCGGGAAAACCTCAGGGTGGCGGCATAGACCGCGTGCCGCGATGCTACGGCCCGAAGGGGCGACGCAACGGCGGTGCGTGGGTCGGTGTAGCCACGGGGACGGCCCCGGGCGGTGCCGGGGACCGCGTGCCGCCGCGCTATAGCCTGAAAGGGTGGAGTAGCGGCGTGTCGTGGGTCGGTGCAGGCGCGAGGAGAACCACACGGTGGCGGCGTTGCGGCCCGACGGGGCGACACAACGACAGTCCGATGCTCGATCGGTGATGGATGCGCTTTACTCGGGACAGTTTTCATGGGACCTACGAAGGCGCCACGACCGACGGGCCAGATCAGTCGCACGACGTAGCTGAGGTGGATCGCGGACGGGCGGGTGATCATTCCGACCCTGCGCGAGGCGGGGACGTCGCTCGATGGAGGCGGTGTGGCAGCATCCAAGATGAAGTCGTCGATGACGATCGCAGCCGGAGCCGTCATCGGCCAGAGTCAGCCCGCGAGGCTGACGCAGCCGACAGCTAGCAGCCGGCCCGAGGCAGCCGGCGAGGCCGACACGACCATCCCGGCGGAGCCGACAGTTTGCCGGAGGCAACCGACAGCGAGCAGCCGAGCCGAGGAAATCGACGAGGCCGACGCGACCGGAGCCGGTAGCCGGCCCGACGTAGCTGTTGCGCGAACATATGAAGCGATGGCGGAGGCAGATGGTGAGGAAGTAGTCTCGGTCGGAGAAGGGCGGCGGCGGTCGGTGCAAGACGACGACGGGAAGACGCGCAGTCGACGGCCAGAAGGGGCCGCCGGGTCGGTGTAGAGGCCGGATCGCGCCGACGTCGAAGTAGAGGCGCGGTGGTCGACGGCGGCGGCGGGCGATGCAAACCGATCTTAGATCGGAAAACCAAAGAGGAAGAAGGTTGATCAAGAGATCGACAAAAGAGAGAAAATCCGGATCAAGAGATCGGGAAAAGACTCTCTAGGACAGCCGGCCAACAAGACCGGCGTACGAACCCTAGGTACGGACGGTGCGGCCTTTGGCGGCGGTCATGAACGCTGACCGCCCCGAGGACGGCGCGCGGTGGCTAGGTCTAGAAACTTACGGCGGATACTATGTTTAAAGAGAATAGAGGGATTGATAGAATAATTGTTGTATTGCTTAATCCCTGTGGATATATATATATATATATATATATATATATATATATATATATATATATATATAAATATATAAGAAAGAGTACATGATCATCTTAAAGTATAAGTCAAGGCAGGAACAAATGCTAGTCTATCTATGTTTTCTAAACAAACAATCACGTTACTAAACAGTAAGAAATATGGAAAGCAGTTTTCTCACCTACTTGGACTTTCACTACCTATCACGACCATCCAATGTGCATCCAAGGGACGAGAGAAAAATGTTTGCACTTAAAACATGCAGCCACAGCAGTTTCACGTACAGCCCCAAGCCCAAACTTTGTCCGCTTCCCTACCCAACTCTAGATTCTTATTCTTCTCCACTTCTCTTCTCTCTCCTCAGAGCAACTTCAACACAGTGATTCAAATCGTCCGTCCGTTTTTGTTTGGATCGGCTTGGACAAAAATAAAAGCCCAATGCGTTGATGCAAATCTAAAATGTGTCCGCTTCGCGTCCGCATGGACCCATTTCTGACCAAAAATTGCGCGTGAAATGCGTTAACGCGGACGCGAATCGGAAGCGGCACACACCTTCTCATGTTCGCGTCCGTCCACACATGGCGCCCGGTCAAAACCAGCGCCGTCTTTGTTAACAGCGACCGCTCACGGCAGGCCCACACTCAGCGACCCACATGTGTCATTTTCTAATCCGAGCGTGTCGGGGGGGGGGGCTCATCATTTTCCAGAAGTCGCCCCATCCTCATCTAGGCACCCGTTGCTCCCCCGTCGGCGGCAAACCATAGCCAAAACCATGGGGCTCTTCTCCGCGAAAGACAATGGAAAGTCCCCCGCCGTCCCTATCCGTGTGTCAACGTCTTCCCGTCTGCCTCGCGAGCGGGTCAACGTACCAGTGCACCAGGTGAGGTGGTACTGGGAGAACCGCGTCCCCTCCTCTACCCCGACCTTACGCTCCCGCATGACTGGCATTTGGATCCGTAGAGAATCCCAGGGCTAGCGGCGTGGCGGTCGGCGCGGCCGCATGCGGAGGAGGTGAGGCGCCGGCGGGCGCAGCCGATGCCACAACAACGGCGCAATCCGGTCTACGCTGTAGACTCCCCGACTGGGAGGCCTGGTTCGCGTGGGAGCACGAGGAGCAGCGCCGGCGTGGCGTCCGCGATGTGGCGGCTGGACCGCCGCCGCCCCTCGTCGTGCACGAAGAAGACCACGAGGCGGAGGCAGCGTACGAGAACACGCTGGCGGCCGTCCTGCATGCGAGCGAGGAGGAGGCGCGCCTGAAGGAGGAGGAGGAGGAGGCCTACCAGAAGCAGCTGACGGAGGCCATTGCACTCTCCATTGCCGGCGACCGCCACTGCCACCCTCACCCCCCCGAGCCAGGATCGGTGGTCCTGAGGCGTGAGTTGTATGCCTGGGACGGGGTGGTGCATAAGTGGGTTAACGCGCCACCCGTCTGGTTAGGTGCGATGCCAGAGAGGAGGTGGCCTACGTGGAGCACTCGCGACAGCGACGGGTGAGGGAGGAGGACGCAGAGGCCCAACGGATCAAGGTGATGGAGCGCGAGGCCGAAGCTGAGGAGGAGGAGCGACGTGCTGCCCAGCAAGCGCCGGTGCAACCACCGGCGGACGACGTCGCCGTCGTCTGGGAGACGACCTTCCCCTTGGCTGGCCTGACGTCGACGCTCGTCAACCTCACTGGCCCCGACGACGACGAAGAGGAAGACGTGTAGGACAGCGCGCCTCCTCGTTTTTAGTTTATTTAATTTTATATTTAATGTAATGTGAACTATCGGTGACCTTTCAGGTCGGCATTAAATGTATAATTAATGGTTTCTATGTTTTTTTAAACGTAGCCTAAAAATGAATCGCTTGCCATGTTGGCCACAAGCGTCGACGTAATTACAAAAGAGGACAAAGATGTCTGCCGGACCGATTAAAACGAATAAATTGCAAACATAATACGTGTCCGTTTGGATCGGCTTGGAGTTGCTCTCATGCGTCCCTCACCTGGCCGACCGTGACGCCCAGCTCCCTCAAGTCATCGCCCCAGCTAAAAGAAGGATATTCATTCATGTTTAATGCCGCAGTGCTACTATTTTGATGTTTGGAAGGCTTGGTGGGTGATCCATGTTCAGCGTCACCAAAATGTATTCGGTACTTCATTGCTACTTGGATCGTACCACAAAGGCCGTTCATCCATTTACCACAAGAATCATCTCCTCTCTCTTTTCCATTTGATACATTGAGACGTGAGAATTTATGTGATATTTTCTTGTATTGTTGGTGATGACATGGCTTATAATTCCTCTGTTAGAGGGATGGATCCACGCTAAAATCAGCCTACCGGAGGGCAAAACTGCTCTGCCTTGATTCGCCTCGCAGCGGCGATGGAAAAATCACCAAAAAATCCATAAAATTTTTAGATCAGAATAGAAGCCAAAGGACGTGAGAAGGCGGTGCTCACAGGACCCATGTGGCGGCGTCACGCGACCTGAGGGCGAATTGTAGTGGCGCGGGGGCCATGCGGCTCCTCTCTAGCCCATCTTCTAGCATCCACCTTATTATCTTTTAAAAATAATTATGTAACATTTCTAACTTTGTTGGATCTTTGTCCCACAATTTCCTAAGAACTAGGGAAGTGTCCCGCGTAATTGCGCGGCTAGATATGTGCTTCTGTGCGTGGAGTTGTTTTAACTTTTCATAAAATACTTATTGGTACCAGAATATATGCTGTAAATGGTTTTTCTATATATAGTTAACTAGACAGGTAATACATTTTCATCTTTTTTAGTACAACCTCCCTCTAAAAAATAATAACATTTTTACAGTATGATAGTGACACACTGATAGTGTAAAGAAGGCTCTTTTATTTTGTCACGGAGGAAGTAGAATCTAAACATAATTTTTGCCCTTAGAATTTCTCCCAGAAGCCTGTTATTTGCACCAGCTTTTTTTAAGTTATACACCTACAAATTAATAATTTCACTTTAAGTTGAATAATGTGCAAAATCTCTTAATTTCACTTTAAAAATATTATTTGAAAAATTAAGCTAATTGTGTACATTTTTTCTAAGAGATCATTTGTACTTATCTTTTACTAAAATATTTTCTAGCTTTCAACTTATATTTCACATAATTGTTCATCATGTTTCTTGTACAAATAAACACATATATTTATCAATTGCCGTAAAATTATTCTGAAATATAGGAATAATATTTTTATTAAAAACTTCATGTGTAAAATTACAAATACAATTATTTATGCAAAAGTGAATTTATGTAAAATATAATTACTGGAAATCTTAAAACCATTGTCACACGTCCGACTTCACACTTATACTTAAGAATTAGATTAGGAGAAAATATGGTGTACGTATATCAAATTTATGTACGTCATGGGATCATTGCATGCAATGCTACTCCTATTATCGTACTAATCCGATTGTTTTATCCGAATTGAAATTCTGTAGCATTTTTTTGACATCGATTGGCCTTTTGTAGCTTTTGAGTTGGGAAACGCACTAACCTGTACCTCTTCTATAGGACACGTACATAACTATTAACGTTAGATTTTTCCACTTAATTAGTTGGAAAAAAGAACAATACCTGGGACGACATTTTTCTATAGTAAATTCACCAAATGCTGAAATTACCACCTTGTAGAAAAAATAATCACTACCCACAATTTTTTTTACTAAATCATACATTTGCTATATGTTAAAATTTACCAAACGCTTATTTAGAAGACATCATGTTCCCCCGCAAAAACAAAATAAAAGAAGACACCATGTTGCCTGCCTCCACTGAAGATGTAATGCTGCCGAAGCAAATACTCAAAGAACCATGGTAAACATCATTACTTCTAACGCCTTTGGTTTCGTTTTGTTGACCGGGGTTGCTGTGTAGTTTTTCTGCTTTCCATACTTAGTAGTATGATCCGGCAGTATGGCTTGGATATGCAAGTGGCCTAGCTGATAGATGAGCATGTGTATCTGGTAAACCAAATTCAATTGATATGAGACGCTTATTTTCAATAATTCATGAAATTGTTTGCAAGTAGAGACGTTGGCAAGCATGTTGTTTTTTGTTTCAACGTGCATGTGGTCCATGATGGATTCCTACCACATTTTGTTTTTTTTGTGGGGACCTACTCCATCTTTATTAATAGATGTTAGCATGCACGTACATGCTTTTTTTTATGCCTACATTGTATCCTAGGTGTCTCTCGAGATCTTAATATCTTTCTACTCATGTCTGGAGACCCGTCTTGATAAAGTCGTGGCTGATGCAAACTCCTTGACCGTAAGCCTGAGATATTAGACGGCAGATTTCACAAATCTCCGCCTTTAAAATAGCAAGGTTTTAGAGCAGTAAATTCTCATCGTTCCTTTTCTATTGTCTTAATAATATAATAGATTTATAATGAATAAAATGTTATTACTTTTACTTGACTGCTGTAACTTTTTATACGATTGCTCTTAAATATTTGTGATTCCTTTGATCTCAGTATAGCCCTCTTAAATTAAGTGGCTTAATCCCCTTTTATTGATTTATATTAATTCATTTATGTAAATTCGTTTGTACAATATATGCTCTCGTACATTAATATTTTTTAGATCATCACAATTTTTTTAGTAATTTTGAGTGTCTCAAACCCGCAAAAAAAGAGTTTGTCAAGTACACTAAAAGCCCAAGCAAACCCGTATAGTATTCGCCTAATAGCCAGCGCATATATACTCCATCCGTTTTTAAATATAAGACCTTTTAAAGATTTTATTGTAGAGTACATATGGATGTATATAGATATATTTTAGAGTATATGTTCATTTATTTTGTTCTGTATGTAGTATATACTAGCAAAAGGACCCGTACGCTGCAACGGGAGAAAAACAATTATAATCTCCAATGGTGCTGATCATATTATGTTTTTAAAATTTTAGGACATTTCTTGAAATGCATGAACATTTTTTGAATTAGCAAACATTTTTTTCAATTGCACCCAAAAATAACACACAAACTTTTTTTCAAAATCATGGACTTTTATTGTTTTCACTAACATTGTTCTCAAAATTCTGAACATTTTTCTGAATATGCGAATATTTTCACAAAAATCCTGAGCATTTTTTGAATTCAAAAACATTTTATATTTTCTTCAAACTTTTATTTCAAAATTCCCAGTTTTATAAATTGCAAAAGTTTTTCAAAGTTCTAAATTATTTAAACTAAAAAATGGAACAGAAAAGTGAAAATAAAAAATGAGACTAAAAACAGAGGCACAAACTGTTTTTAACATTTTTACACCGACTTTTGTTTAAAATCGTTGACTTTTTTATGTTATGGACATTTTCTCAAAGTTTAAACATTTTTTTATATGCAAACATTTTTCAAAACTCCTGAGTAGTTTTTGAATTCTCTTTTTTTTTTGAATATTTTATATCGAAATTCTCAGTCTCTTAAAATTGAGAAAAGTTGTTTGAAGTTCTAAATTATTTAAAGTAGAAAAACAAAATGGAACTGAAAAGAAAAATAAGAAAACTAAACTAAAAAAACAGGCGCCCACGCATGGGCAGTCGCAAACAGGTGCATGTCTTTCCAACGTTCAGAGCGTAATATAGGAGGTGCCTACATGGGCCGGCCCAGTCCGGAGATTTTCCTGTTTGAAACGTTTTTATGACTTATAGGTGGCATTGGTGGGTAAATTTAGTCAACTTTAAGGATAATTTGGATGACGTACGGAAGAAGCACTATTTGCTTTATTAGTAGGTAAGATGATTTTTTTTAAATATTTTATATTTAGAAATAAAGGAAGTATAACGTATCTTCTGACCCAATAACATGCAAGTAACTGATTTTTCTTTGTTTTTAGTTTTTCTCTTTCTTCAGTAATAATTATGCAATGGGCGATCCAAATTATTAGCTACAGTTGATTCCTAGTCCGTATAGGGTAGGAACTCATCTTTCTATATTCACTTTTTTCCATGTGAATTCTGATTGCCTTTTTCTATCAAGAGGGCTCCTATCGGGAGTATATGGAATATTTTTTTGCATATTCCGATTGTCTTTTTAAAGCTGGATTCCAATTGGCTGCTAAGAGCAACTCTAGTAGAGCCGCATCCCGTCAGTCCGCAAAACGCGTTTGCGGTTCGCGCAAAACAGCTTTTGCGGGCTGGTCCGGGCTGACACAGATGCAGACCCTCCAAACGGATCCGGAAAAAAGTATATTCCGCGAATATACTTTTTTACGGATCGACTTTGCGGGGTCTACTCTTTGCGCCGCTGCTTCCCACATATCATCAGCCTGCAAATATCAAATACGACATAATTCAACAGTCAAAAATGAACTGAACAATTCGAATCAAACATAATACAATAATCATCCCCATTACAAATAATTATTCAAAACTTGTCATGAATACAAATACAAATGAATACAAAAATAAGTCATTCTCCAGCCCTTTGCCAATGGTGTTCAATGAGATCTTTCTGAAGTTGAAAGTGGGTGTCTGCATTTTCAATCTCCTTGTATGTGTGAGGAAAAGCTCTAATGCGGGTTGGGTTTCTAGCTGGTTTGACACAGCTACCCACATTGTCGTAAAAGAATTCTAAGTTCAATCCTCTCTCTCATCTTCAAGAATCATATTGTGCAAGATAACACAACATGTCATGATGTTCTTCAAGGTTTTCTTATACCAAAAACGAGCGGGACCACGGACAATGGCAAACCTAGATTGCAAAACACATAATGCTCTTTCAATGTCTTTGCGGGCTGCCTCTTGCACTTTTGCAAATTCACATTATTTTTTTGGGTTCTTTGATGCTCTTGACAAATGTGCACCAAGGAGTGTATATACCATCTGCAAGATAGTACCCCTTTGTGTATTCATGCCCATTGATAGTGTAGTTGCAAGCAGGAGCATCACCACTAGCAAGCCTAGCAATCAAATGAGATCGTTGCAACACATTGATATCATTGAGAGTGCCCGACATACCAAAAAAGCAATGCCAAATCCATAAATTGTCGGATGCTACGTCCTCTAGCACAATTGTTGCATCACGATACTTGCCACAATACATTCCTTGCCAAGCCTTGGAGGCAATTTTTTCAATTCCAATGCATACAATCAATGCTACCTAGCATGCCAGGCCGACCTCTCCTCTCATTAGATGCCATCAATTTCTTTGTGTCATCTTCATTGGGTGCCCGAAGATACTCAGGACTGAAGACACGGATGATCACTTTCGCAAATCTACGCACAGACTCAATTGTGGTATCTTCACCAATGCGAAGATACTCATCGGCATAGTCAGCTGGAACGCCATATGCAATCACCCGCATAGCTGCGGAGATTTTTTGATATGCACTAAATCCCTTTAAGCCCGCGACATTCCTTCTATGAGTAAAATACCGGCAATTTTCCTCGCAAGCTTGAACAATTTTCACAAAGAGGGATCGGCGCATTCGGTACCTTCTCCGGAAGAGGTGCGGAGGATATGTAGGATTCTCCGCGAAATAGTCTTGCATCAACATCTCATTTCCAAGAAGGCGATTTTGAGGAATGCACAAACACCCGACAGTCGATCCTCGCCTCCTCTTTCGGTTCTCGTCTTCATGCTCCTTCACGGCAAGCGCCATGACTAATGTTTGCTGACGAAAGGTCGCAAGCATGGTCTCAACATCCGAGCCGTCCGAATCGGACGAATCGGATAGTAGGAACTTCTCACACGGGGTCAACTCAATCTTCTCGCACAGCTCGCAAAAACCACAAAAAAGGTACTAACCGGCGACGGGTGATCCCGGGCGGCGACGAGGCGGTGGTCGATCCCCGGCGGCGGCGGGGGCGGCTCTTCTCTTCTCGCCGGATCCGGAGGGGCGGTGCAGCGGCTCGCCTGCAGATAAGGCTGAAATTGCCGGCGGCGGGCGGGCGGAAGCAAGGGCAGGGCGGTGGCGGAAGGAGGGGAAAATAGCGCGGGCTGAAATGTCCCTCCCGCCAGCTGCTTCTCTGTGATGCAGGGCACCACAGCCGCGAGGGGGAAACCCGCGTTTTCCTAGGTTGGGGTCGGGAATTTGCCGCGCCCCCTAAATTTTTTTACGGGCCGGGGCTAGATGCGGGGTCTGATTGGACAGGCTTTTCCTCCTCGACCCGCACTTTGGCGGTTATTTTACAGATCGGGGGCGAATGCGGGATATGTTAGAGTTGCTCTAATACAGATGTATAACTTTTTCTTTACGTCACGTACATGTTTTATTTGTGCAATCGTGGCCTCGTGGGTTTCTATATCACGTGTAACCGTGATGTCCATGTATTTTTGTTTCTTTTTTTTTCTTTAGACTTGGTTCCCTTAAATCCAAGCCGTTTCTTTTCATATGATTAATCTGAGCCGTTACTTTCTTTTTGTTTTAATTATAATAAATTTCAGTCTCCGTGTATTGCATGCAAATAGAAGGGAAACATGCAGTAGGATTGAGCAACAACATGCAAAATATCATAAAAAAAAGAGTAAATTATAATAAAAAATAATGATACAAAATGGACGTATCAGCTTCCAAAAGCTTAGACCTTACTTGTCATTAAGGAACATCTGAGCCTAGTAAACATGACCATAAGTTTATGAAGTGAGGAGTCAATAATAAACAACACGGAAATGACAGCATCACTATTTAATTGCATGATCAAACATTCTAAACAACAATGCCTTCTTATATACTTCTTCTGTCCCAAAATAAGTGTCTAAACTTTGTATTAGCTCTAGTATAAAGTTGCACTAAGCTTAAGACAGTTATTTTGGGACGGAGGGAGTAACTTCTTTTGAGGAGGTCATGCCACCCTTTACATGTAAAAGTTTAGCCTATTCTTGGTCATAACAAACCATGTTCTTAGTTATTACACAATCACATTCCTCTAATTCTTCTAGAAAGGTATATGTTAGAGTTGTTTGATCAACAAACATCACATACTCCATCAGGTTTTAGTCTTTACACAATTAGCTAGCACTCACGAGCTAATTTTTAGAACAACTACGCTTCAACCGGACATATGGGAAGATTTGAAGTTTTAGCAAGTGCTTAAATTTTTATCTCATTTATCTCAAAGATAATGTCATCAATAATAAGTAAACATAATTATGCACATCAATAGTTTATATGTCACGGATATTCCTACACCTTGGAGTATTTATTTTAAAGAATAGGACGAAAAATGAACTGAATTAACATAAAAAGTAAATAGTAGGTCCTTCGCAGGTGGAAGGAAAGGTTGTCATGAGTTTTTTAAGGTTTTGATTGCATGCGAGTTTACTGGAAAGGGACCTTACTTTACATTGCCCCTAATGATGGCTCTCATTTGCGTTATTATTATGATTTTACATCCCATCACAAGTTTGTATAAAATTTTGATTCCTTTTCCAATAAAACTCATACTTAATTGAATGCCAATTTTTATGCGTGCACCGGTGACAACTTATCCGAATGTTCTTTCTCTATCATAGATAGGTATAGTGATCACTTGTGAAAAGAAACTAGGTTTCATGGTTTTATACAAGGCAGAATATCAGGTGATACTAGGCTTAGATACGGGCATCCTAGAGCCTTTGGATCTGAGATCCGTCGCATGTTGAGCTCCCGTAAGTCTGCAAAAAGGCCCCTAGGAATCTGTTATTTACGCACAAGTTTATATAATGGAAGCACTAGATGCATGTATCACTTGAAAAACCATCCTCTACGTACACCTAGAGTTACCATTTAGTGCTTGTTCGGCAACGCTTCCTGAAGCGGAGCGCATTTTCACCAGCTCCATAAAATATAACTCGACGCCACTCCGCTCCGGTGTGGAGCGGAGAAAATCCGAACACAGTCTTAGTACATTGTTTTAGGCTAGCAAAAGATGAAATAAAGTGCATGTCGGATGATTCATAAAAAAACAAAAAGATGCATAACATGCATTTATTAGGTTGTCTCATGAGAGCAATGAGAATTATTAATCTGAAAGTAAACAAGAAGATTTGTACATCTACGCGTCTATTAGTCACTAGTAGGAAAGTTTAAGTTATAATTTAGAAAATAACTAAAAATGTTAAGTTTAGAAGCGGGTAAAAATGAGTGTAGAATTGGCTCATGAGACGACTGTAAAATTTTTTTGCGGAAAAACATTTGATCTATTCATCTTTAAACATGATAGTACAATGAACATCAGAAATAACAAAAATTACATCCAAATTCATAGACCATATAGCGACTACTACAAGCACTAAAGCGAGCCCAAGGCGCGCCACCGTCACCGCCTCTCCCCCACTGGAGCCTGGCAAAATTTGTTGTCATAGACGGTCGAAAAGTCGTCGTGTTAAGGCCCCATAGGACCAGCACACCAGAACATCAATCACCACTTCTAAAGAGTAATGTATATCGAAAGGATCCAACCTGAAGACACACAAACATAGACATACGATGTACAGATCCGAACAAATCCACCGAAGACACATCAGTAGGAGACAAACCTCGACACGCCCAACGACGATGGTAGATGCATCACCGAAACATGGGCTAGGTGGGGAAAACCTTATTCCATCTTCAACGAGGCGCTGATACGTCTCAAACGTATCTATAATTTCTACTTGTTCCATGATTTTTTGGGTGACATTGTTATATGTTTTGCTACACTTTTATATTATTTTACACATATTTGGACTAACCTACTAACTCAGTGCATCCAGTGTCAGTTCCTGTCTGCTGATGTCTTTTTTGCAGGGGCTTTTACCTAATTTTCCGAAGCCCGAAAAATCCCGAGAAACATATAAAAAATCAGCGTGCCGGAAGCTTCCACATCACCTAAGATGGGCCAGAGGGGGGCCAGGGGATGCCCAGGCGACCTGTGGGCGCGACCTACCCCCTGGCCGCGCCAAGAGGCCGCCTAGGTGGGTCCCACCTCCTCCGGTGCCCTCCTTTGGCCTATATTTACTCCTCCGCGAGGAAACCCTTTCATCACATCCAGAATCGCGAATTTCTCCATCGTTCGCCGCCGCAGCGCTTCCGAGATCGGGAGCGTCAGGAGACCTCTTCCCGACACCCTGCCGGAGGGAGGATTGACCTCCGGGAGCTTCTCCACCGCCATGGACGCTTCCCGGACCTGCCGTGAGTAGTCCTCCTTGGACCATGGGTCCATGACCAGTAGCTATGTGATGTCTTCTCTCCAATTTTGTGCTTCAATGGTTAGTCCTTGTGAGCTGCCCTATTGATCAAGGCATATGTGTAATTCTCTTGCTATTGATATGATCGGTTTGTTGGGATCCGATGGATTATGAGATTATGTTCAGATTGTTATGAGTTATATATTTGATTATCCTTTTATATTATATTCCTTAGTGATTCATGCATGTTCTTCGTTGCTATTTATTGCTTTGGCCGAGTAGTAGATTGTAACTCCAAGAGGGAGCGTTATGCATGATTGTGGGTTCATGCCCCTCGATGTCTAGCTTGAGTGACAGAAACATGAGACTAGGGGATGTGTTGTTGGCCCCAGGGAGAAAACAACAGTGCTTGTGACCATGGTTGCAAGGATTGTGTACCTTACACATAGTTCGTTAATGCAGTTGTCCGTTGCTTTGAGTTTACACTTTGGGTGAGGCTCGCAACTTTATACCGGCGATATGTTCTGGATAGATATCTCAAGGTGGATGATTAGTAAGTAGATGTTGATGAATAAACGATCTACTTGTCTTGGCTTACTGCCCATTGCTATTGAACCACTAACTATCAAGTAGCATAATTAGCATTGTGGTGGGCTCATAATTCTGTCAATTGCCCAACTGTGATTTGTTTACCCAAGCATAGTTGTTTATCGTCTTTTGGGAGAGAGACATCACTAGTGAACATCATGTGACTCCGGTCCATATCACCATCATTGTTTACACCTTCATCATATACCATTTTCATTTACTTTTCCATTGCAATCACTATTACTTTTCCCGCTTGTGTTTTGATCATTTGCAAACTACAAGGCCGGAGAGATTGACAACCTTTCTGTACTCGTTGGGAGCAAAGTTATTTGTTGTGTGTGCAGGTCCACGTCTTCTGCTAGCGCCAGGGTGGAAGACACCTATTTGTTGGTCCTAGGAGTCCTCCTGGTTCGATAAACCTTACAGTCTGTGTGTGAGGGAAAACTTGTTGCTCATTACATCTCAACCTTCCACTTGGGATAACCAACAAGGAGCGAGAAGTATATACATCATCTCGTCATCAAGCAAAGTTTTCTAGCGCCATTGCCGAGGACTCCAGTCTTCAAGATAGGGGAGTTGCACGCTATCCTTTACCTTTTCTTTTTAGTCTTGTTGGTTTGCTTTCTAGTTTTTTGCTTTAGAGTCTTATACCAAAAACCACAAAAAAATAGTTGCTTTGTTCTTGCTTGTTGCCGCTGCTATGGGTACCACTAAGAACACCAAGTTGTGTGACTTCACTAGTCACAACAACAATGACTTTATCTGCACCCCTATTGCTGCTCCCGCCACTCGGCTACGTCATATGAGATTAAACCTGCTTTACTGAACCTAGTTATGAAAGATCATTTCTCCGGTGCTGGAGATGCTGCTGCTTTGCACTTGAACAATTTTGTTGTGCTCTGTGATATGCAAAAATATAAAGAAGTAGATGGTGATATTGTTAAACTTAAGCTTTTTTCCTTTCTCCTTGAGAGGAGGAGCTAAAGTGTGGCTTCAATCTTTGCCTAGGAATAGCATAAATGCAAAGATGCTTTTATTGGGAAGTACTACCCTCCTACTAAGATTATCAAGTTAAGAAGTAACATTATGAATTTTAGACAATTGGATAATGAACATGTTGCTCAAGCTTGGGAATGTATGAAATCTCTTGTTAAGAATTGCCCTACACATGGTTTGACTACTTGGATGGTTATCCAAACTTTCTATGCAGGATTGAAATTTACCTCGCGGAATCTGTTAGACTCGGTCGCGGGAGGAACCTTTATGTCAACTACACTTGGTGCTTCCACAAAGCTATTGGATGAGATGATGACAAATTATTCTCAATGGCACACCGAGAGAGCTCCAATAGGTACGAAGGTAAACTCTGTTGAGAAGATCTCCTCCCTTAATGATAAGGTTAACATGATCATGACTTTACTTACTAAGCAAGCTCCTATTGATCCTCATGATGTTCCTTTTGTTGGAAATATGCCCTAGAGGCAATAATAAATTAGTTATTATTATATTTCTTAGTTCATGATAATCGTTTATTATCCATGCTATAATTGTATTGATTGGAAACACAATACTTGTGTGGATACATAGACAAAACATTGTCCCTAGTAAGCCTCTAGTTGACTAGCTCGTTGATCAAAGATGGTCAAGGTTTCCTGGCCATAGGCAAGTGTTGTTACTTGATAACGGGATCACATCATTAGGAGAATCATGTGATGGACTAGACCCAAACTAATAGACGTAGCATGTTGATCGTGTCATTTTGTTGCTACTGTTTTCTGCGTGTCAAGTATTTGTTCCTATGACCATGAGATCATATAACTCACTGACACCGGAGGAATGCTTTGTGTGTATCAAACGTCGCAACGTAACTGGGTGACTATAAAGATGCTCTACAGGTATCTCCGAAGGTGTTAGTTGAGTTAGTATGGATCAAGACTGGGATTTGTCACTCCGTGTGACGGAGAGGTATCTCGGGGCCCACTCGGTAATACAACATCACACACAAGCCTTGCAAGCAATGTGACTTAGTGTAAGTTACGGGATCTTGTATTACGGAACGAGTAAAGAGACTTGCCGGTAAACGAGATTGAAATAGGTATGCGGATACTGACGATCGAATCTCGGGCAAGTAACATACCGAAGGACAAAGGGAATGACATACAGGATTAAATGAATCCTTGGCACTGAGGTTCAAACGATAAGATCTTCGTAGAATATGTAGGATCCAATATGGGCATCCAGGTCCCGCTGTTGGATATTGACCGAGGAGTCTCTCGGGGCATGTCTACATAGTTCTCGAACCCGCAGGGTCTGCACACTTAAGGTTCGACGTTGTTTTATGCGTATTTGAGTTATATGGTTGGTTACCGAATGTTGTTCGGAGTCCCGGATGAGATCACGGACGTCACGAGGGTTTCCGGAATGGTCCGGAAACGAAGATTGATATATAGGATGACCTCATTTGGTTACCGGAAGGTTTTCGTGCATTACCGGAAAAGTTTCGGGCTCATCGGTAGTGTACCGGGAGTGCCGGGAGGGGTGCCGGGGACCATCGGGAGGGGTGTCACGCCCCAAGGGGTCTCATGGGCTATGGGAAGAGATAAACCAGCCCCTAGTGGGCTGGAATAAGTTCCCACTAAGGCCCATAAGGTTTGAGAAGGAAAAAACACAAGGTGGAAAGAGTTTCCAAGTGGGAAGGTGGAATCCTACTCCAAGTAGGATTGGAGTAGGACTCCTCCACCTCCAATTTCGGCCAAACCTTTAGGTTTTGAGGCTGCCTCCTCCCCTCCCTCCCACCTATATATACGGAGGTTTTAGGGCTGATTTGAGACGACTTTCTCACGGCTGCCCGACCACATACCTCCATAGTTTTTCCTCTAGATCGCGTTTCTGCGGAGCTCGGGCGGAGCCCTGCTGAGACGAGATCATCACCAACCTCCGGAGCGCCGTCACGCTGCCGGAGAACTCTTCTACCTCTCCGTCTCTCTTGCTGGATCA
This sequence comes from Hordeum vulgare subsp. vulgare, assembly GCF_904849725.1. Taxonomy (NCBI): domain Eukaryota; kingdom Viridiplantae; phylum Streptophyta; class Magnoliopsida; order Poales; family Poaceae; genus Hordeum; species Hordeum vulgare. Next base: position 382,111,203 of record NC_058518.1, on the reverse strand, counting down.
AGAAGGCCGAGATCATCGTCGAGCTGTACGTGTGCTGAACGCGGAGGTGCCGTCCGTTCGGTACTAGATCGTGGGACTGATCGCGGGATTGTTCGCGGGGCGGATCGAGGGACGTGAGGACGTTCCACTACATCAACCGCGTTCTCTAACGCTTCTGCTGTGCGATCTATAAGGGTACGTAGATCACTCATCCCCTCTCGTAGATGGACATCACCATGATAGGTCTTCGTGCGCGTAGGAAAATTTTTGTTTCCCATGCGACGTTCCCCAACAGTGGCATCATGAGCTAGGTTCATGCGTAGATGTCTTCTCGAGTAGAACACAAAAGGTTTTGTGGGCGGTGATGTGCGTTTTGCTGCCCTCCTTAGTCTTTTCTTCATTCCGCGGTATTGTTGGATTGAAGCGGCTTGGACCGACATTACTCGTACGCTTACGAGAGACTAGTTTCATCGTTACGAGTAACCCCCTTTGCTCAAAGATGACTGGCAAGTGACTGTTTCTCCAACTTTAGTTGAATCGGATTTGACCGAGGAGGTCCTTGGATGAGGTTAAATAGCAACTCATATATCTCCGTTGTGGTGTTTGCGTAAGTAAGATGCGATCCTACTAGATACCCTTGGTCACCACGTAAAACATGCAACAACAAAATTAGAGGACGTCTAACTTGTTTTTGCAGGGTATGATTGTGATGTGATATGGCCAACGATGTGATGTGATATATTGGATGTATGAGATGATCATGTTGTAATAGAAATATCGACTTGCACGTCGATGGTACGGCAACCGGCAGGAGCCATAGGGTTGTCTTTATACTAACATATGTGCTTGCAGATGCGTTTACTATTTTGCTAGGATGTAGCTTTAGTAGTATAGCATAAGTAGCACGACAACCCCGATGGCAACACGTTGATGGATGATCATGGTGTGGCGCCGGTGACAAGAAGATCGTGCCGGTGCCTTGGTGATGGAGATCAAGAAGCACGTGATGATGGCCATATCATGTCACTTATGAATTGCATGTGATGTTAATCCTTTTATGCACCTTATTTTGCTTAGAACGACGGTAGCATTATGAGGTGATCTCTCACTAAAATTTCAAGACGAAATTGTGTTCTCCCCGACTGTGCACCGTTGCGACAGTTCTTCGTTTCGAGACACCACGTGATGATCGGGTGTGATAGACTCAACGTTCACATACAACGGGTGCAAAACAGTTGCACACGCGGAACACTCGGGTTAAGCTTGACGAGCCTAGCATGTGCAGACATGGCCTCGGAACACATGAGACCGAAAGGTCGAGCATGAATCGTATAGTTGATATGATTAGCATAGGGATGCTTACCACTGAAACTATTCTCGACTCACGTGATGATCGGACTTGAGATAGCGGATTTGGATCATGTACCACTCAAATGACTAGAGAGATGTACTTTTTGAGTGGGAGTTCTTAAGTAATATGATTAATTGAACTAATTGTCATGAACATAGTCTAATGGTCTTTGCGAATTACGATGTAGCTTGCGCTATAGCTCTACTGTTTTTATATGTTCCTAGAGAAAATTTAGTTGAAAATTGATAGTAGCAACCTTTGCAGACTGAGTCTGTAAAACCGAGGATTGTCCTCGTTGCTACGCAGAAGGCTTATGTCCTTAATGCACCACTCGGTGTGCTGCACCTCGAGCGTCGTCTGTGGATGCTATGAACATCCGACATACACGTTACTGATGACTACACGATAGTTCAGTGCAAGATACTTGATGGCTTAGAAGCAAGGCGCCGAAAACGTTGTAAAACGTCACGGAACATAAGTGATGTTCCGAAGAGATGAAATTGTGATTTCATGCTTGTGCCCTTGTTAAGAGGTACGAGACCTCCAAACAAGATTCTTTGTCCACAAAGTAAAGGAGAAAAGCTCAATCGTTGAGCATGTGCTCAGATTGTCTGAGTACGACAATCGCTTGAATCAAGTGGGAGTTAATCTTCCAGATGAGATAGTGATGGTTCTCCAAAGTCACTGCCACCAAGCTATGAGAGCTTCGTGATGAACTATAACATATCAAGGATAGATACTATGATCTTTTGAGTGATTCGCGATGTTTGACACTGCGAAAGTAGAAATCAAGAAGGAGCATCAATAGTTGATGGTTAGTAAAACCACTAAGTTTCAAGAAAGGCAAGGGCTAGAAGGGATACTTCGTGAAACGGCAAAACAGTTGCTGCACTAATGAAGAGACCCAAGATTAAACCCAAACCCGAGACTAAGTGCTTCTGTAATGAGGGGAACAATCACTGAGGCGGAGCAACTCAAGATACTTGGTAGATAAGAAGGCTGGCAAAAGTCGAAAGAAGTGTATTTGATATACATGATGTTGATGTGTACTTTACTAGTACTCCTAGTAGCACGAGGGTATTGGATACCGGTTCGGTTGCTAAGTGATTAGTGACGCGAAATGAAAGCTACGGCATAAACGGAGACTAGCTAAAGGCGAGGTGACGATACGTGTTGGAAGTGTTTCCAAGATTGATATGATCAAACGTCGCACGCTCCCTCTACCATCGGGATTGGTGTTAAACCTAAATAATTGTTATTTGGTGCTTGCGTTAAGCATGAACATGATTGGATCGTGTTTATTGCAATACGATTATTCATTTAAAGAGAATAATGGTTACTCTATTTTCTTGAATAATCACCTTCAATGGTTTATTGAATCTCGACATGTTCATGATATCGGTGCCAAAAGATACGAGTTGATGATGATAGTACCACTTACTTGTGGCACTGCCGCTTGAGTCATGTTAGTATAAATTGCATGAAGGGGCTCCATGCTGATGGATCTTTGTACTCACCTGATTTCGAATCACTAGTGACATGCGAATCATACCACATGAGCAAGGCCTTGTTTTCATTGAGATGAAATAAGATAGTAACTTGTTGGAAGTGATACATTTTGATGTATGCAGTCCAATGGGTGCTGAGGCACGCAGTGGATATCATTATGTTCTTACTTCACTGACGATTTGAGTAGATACAGGAGTATTTACTTAATGAATCACAAGTCTAAAATGTTGAAAAGTTCAATTCCGTTTCAGAGTGAAGTTCGTCGTAACAAGAGGATAAACTGTCTACGATATGATCATGGAAATGAATATCTGAGTTACGAGTTTTGGTACACAGTTAAGATAATGTGGAAATTGTTTCGCAGTTCATGCCACCTGGAACATCATAGTGTGATGATGTGTCTGAACGTCATAGCCACGCACTATTTGGTATGGTGCATACTATGATGTCTCTTATCGAATTACCACTATCGTTTATGGGTTATGCATTAGAGACAACCGCACTCACTTTAAATAGGGCACCGCGTATTTCCGTTGAGATGACACAGTATAGACTAAGGTTTAGAGAAATCTAAACTGTCGTTTCTTGAAAGTTTGGGGTTTCGACACTTATGTGAAAAAGTTTCAGTCTGATAAGCTCGAACCCAAAGCGGATAAATGTATCTTCATAGGATATCCAAAACAGTTGGGTACATCTCCTATCTCAGATCCGAAAGCAAAGTGTTTGTTTCTAGAAACGGATCCTTTCTCGGGGAAAGGTTTCTCTCGAAAGAATTGAGTGGGAGGGTAGTAGAACTTCATGAGGTTATTGAACCATCACTTCAACCAGTGTGTAGCAGGGCGCAGGAAGTTGTTCATGTGGCGCCTACACCAATTGAAGTGGAAGGTGATGATGATGATCATTGAGCTTCGAATCAAGTTACTACAAACCTCGTAGGTCGACAAGGTCGCGTACTGCTGCAGAGTAGTACGGTAACCCTGTCTTGGAGGTCATGTTGTTGAGCAACAGTGAACCTACGAGTTATGGAGAAAGCGATGGTGGGCCCAGATTCCGACAAATGGCTGGAAGCCATGAAATCCGAGAGAGGATCCATGTATGAAAACAAAGTGTAGACTTTGAAAGAACTACTTGATGGTCATAGGACTATTGAGTAAAGATGGATCTTTAAAGGAAAACAGACGATGATGGTGAAAAGTCACTATTAAGAAAAGTTCGACTTGTCGCAAAGATGTTTTCGACAAGATCAAACAGTTGACTATGATGAGACTTTCTCACTCGTAGCGATGCTAAAGGTCTGTTAGAATTATGTTAGTAGTTGTTGCATTATTTATGAAATATTGCACGTAGGATGTCAAAACATTGTTTCCTCGACGGTTTCCTTGAGCAAACATTGTATGTGATACAACCAGGAGGTTTTGTCGATCCTAAAGATACTAGCAAGTATGCAAGCTCCAGCGATCCTTCAATGGACTGGTGCAAGCATCTCGGAGTTGGAATATATATACTTTGATGAGATGATCAAAGATTTTGGGTTTGTACAAGGTTTATGAGAAACTTGTATTTCCAAAGAAGTGAGTGGGAGCACTATAGAATTTCTGATAGGTATATGTGGTTGACATATTGTGGATCAGAAGTAATGTAGAATTTCTGTAAAGCATACAAGGTTGTTTGAAAGGAGTTTTTCAAAGGAGTACCTGGATTACGCTACTTGAACGTTGAGCATCAAAGATCTATGGAGAAAGATCGAAAGCGCTTAATAGAAGTTTCAACAAGATGCATGCCTTGACAAGTTTTTGAAAGAGTTCAAAATAGATCAACAAAGATGGAGTTCTTGGTTGCGTTGTGAGGTGTGAATTTGAGTAAGACTCAAAACCCGACCCCGGCAGAATAAAGAGAATAGACGAAGGTACTCTTCTATGCCTTAGTCGTAGAATCTAAAGTATGCCATGCTGTGTACCGCACCTGAAGTGTGCCTTGACTCAAAGTATGTTGAGAGGTACAGAGAGTGATCCATGATTGAATCACTAGCAGCGGTCGAAATTTATCCTTAGTAACTAATGGACTAAGGAATTTTTCTCGATTATGGAGGTGGTTAAAGAGTTTGTCGTAAAGGGTTACGTCAATGCAAGCTTTGACACTAATCTGGATAACTATGAGTAGTGAAACGGATTCGTATAGTAGAGTAGATATTTGGAGCATTTCCGAATAGCACGTAGTAGCAGCATCTATAAGATGACATAAAGATTTGTAAAGAACGCACGAATCTGAAAGTTTCAGAACCGTTGACTAAAACCTCTCTCACGAGCAAGACGTGATCAGACCCCATAACTATATGGGTGTTGGATTCGTTGGAATCACATGGTGATGTGAACTAGATTATTGACTCTAGTGCAAGTGGGAGACTGTTGGAAATATGCCCTAGAGGCAATAATAAATTAGTTATTATTATATTTCTTAGTTCATGATAATCGTTTATTATCCATGCTATAATTGTATTGATTGGAAACACAATACTTGTGTGGATACATAGACAAAACATTGTCCCTAGTAAGCCTCTAGTTGACTAGCTCGTTGATCAAAGATGGTCAAGGTTTCCTGGCCATAGGCAAGTGTTGTTACTTGATAACGGGATCACATCATTAGGAGAATCATGTGATGGACTAGACCCAAACTAATAGACGTAGCATGTTGATCGTGTCATTTTGTTGCTACTGTTTTCTGCGTGTCAAGTATTTGTTCCTATGACCATGAGATCATATAACTCACTGACACCGGAGGAATGCTTTGTGTGTATCAAACGTCGCAACGTAACTGGGTGACTATAAAGATGCTCTACAGGTATCTCCGAAGGTGTTAGTTGAGTTAGTATGGATCAAGACTGGGATTTGTCACTCCGTGTGACGGAGAGGTATCTCGGGGCCCACTCGGTAATACAACATCACACACAAGCCTTGCAAGCAATGTGACTTAGTGTAAGTTACGGGATCTTGTATTACGGAACGAGTAAAGAGACTTGCCGGTAAACGAGATTGAAATAGGTATGCGGATACTGACGATCGAATCTCGGGCAAGTAACATACCGAAGGACAAAGGGAATGACATACAGGATTAAATGAATCCTTGGCACTGAGGTTCAAACAATAAGATATTCGTAGAATATGTAGGATCCAATATGGGCATCCAGGTCCCGCTGTTGGATATTGACCGAGGAGTCTCTCGGGGCATGTCTACATAGTTCTTGAACCCGCAGGGTCTGCACACTTAAGGTTCGACGTTGTTTTATGCGTATTTGAGTTATATGGTTGGTTACCGAATGTTTTTCGGAGTCCCGGATGAGATCACGGACGTCACGAGGGTTTCCGGAATGGTCTGGAAACGAAGATTGATATATAGGATGACCTCATTTGGTTACCGGAAGGTTTTCGTGCATTACCGGAAAAGTTTCGGGCTCATCGGTAGTGTACCGGGAGTGCCGGGAGGGGTGCCGGGGACCATCGGGAGGGGTGTCACGCCCCAAGGGGTCTCATGGGCTATGGGAAGAGATAAACCAGCCCCTAGTGGGCTGGAATAAGTTCCCACTAAGGCCCATAAGGTTTGAGAAGGAAAAAACACAAGGTGGAAAGAGTTTCCAAGTGGGAAGGTGGAATCCTACTCCAAGTAGGATTGGAGTAGGACTCCTCCACCTCCAATTTCGGCCAAACCTTTAGGTTTTGAGGCTGCCTCCTCCCCTCCCTCCCACCTATATATACGGAGGTTTTAGGGCTGATTTGAGACGACTTTCTCACGGCTGCCCGACCACATACCTCCATAGTTTTTCCTCTAGATCGCGTTTCTGCGGAGCTCGGGCGGAGCCCTGCTGAGACGAGATCATCACCAACCTCCTGAGCGCCGTCACGCTTCCGGAGAACTCTTCTACCTCTCCGTCTCTCTTGCTGGATCAAGAAGGCCGAGATCATCGTCGAGCTGTACGTGTGCTGAACGCGGAGGTGCCGTCCGTTCGGTACTAGATCGTGGGACTGATCGCGGGATTGTTCGCGGGGCGGATCGAGGGACGTGAGGACGTTCCACTACATCAAGCGCGTTCTCTAACACTTCTGCTGTGCGATCTACAAGGGTACGTAGATCACTCATCCCCTCTCGTAGATGGACATCACCATGATAGGTCTTCGTGCGCGTAGGAAAATTTTTGTTTCCCATGCGACGTTCCCCAACACCTTTAAATTCTTTGGTTGCTCAAGAAAGAGATCAAGTTGATGTTAATTTTATCTCTAGGAACAACTTCAATAATAATGCCTATAGGAGTAATTTTGGTAGCAATCCTAGACCGTTTCCATCCAACAACTATGGGAACAACAACAATTATCCACTACTGAATTAGAGAGCATGCTTAAAGACTTTATAAATTCTCAAAAAGCCTTCAACAATAGTGTAGAAGAGAAATTAGGAAAATTAGATAGTCTCTCTTTGAATGTGGACAACATTGCTCATGATGTAGAGATGCTTAAATTTAGAACTTCCCCCCTTGAGTAAAGGAACACCACACCCATGAATGCTATCCAAGTCCAAATTAATGAGAACATAAGAATGCTACCCAAACTTAAGGATAGATGGGCTAGAGAAAAGTAAGAGGAAGAGAGAATTAAGAGCCTTCCTACACACACTACCATTGCTACTATACAAGTTGTTGAGGATCTCAAAACTTTTAGCACCCATCGCACTCCTAGTCCCAATGGACCTATTAATGGTGATGCTAATACCTCAACTATAGGACAAGAAGGTCCTTTGAATTTAGAGACTACCAAAAGAATGAGCTTAGTGACATTACTACCACTTTAATTAATGTTAGTAATCTTGATTTTGACAATTGTAGCCTTTCCGAAGTTATCACCTTTTTTGCAAAGAATGGCTAAAGACCCCCACACTAGTACACTTAATATTGTCTTCACTGAGCATATTACCAATGCTCTTATCAAAGCTAGGGAGGATACGCTCAAGCTAGAGACTTCTATTCCTAGAAAACTAGAAGATGGTTGGGATCCTATGGTTAAGATTAAATTGAATAATATCTCTTGCTTTGCTTTATGTGATGTTGGAGCTAGTGCTTCCGTTATACCCAAAAGAATGTATGATATGCTTGATTGGAAACCTTATGATCCATGTTCTTTTGGTGTTCGTCTTGTTGATTCTTCCATAAAGAAACCTTTAGGGAGAATTGATGATGTGCTTATTATTGTCAATGATAATTATGTTCCCGTTGATTTTCTTATTATGAACATTGAATGTGATCCTTCATGTCCAATTATTTTGGGACGTCCTTTTCTCCGCACCGTTGGTGCTATCATTGACATGAAAGAGGGGATCATTAAAGTCCAATTCCCCCTTAAAAAGGGAATGGAACACTTCGCTAGAAAGAATATTAAGTTACCTTATGGGTCCGTTACTCGGGCAAGTTATTCTTTTGGAGTTGATAATACTTGATCTTCTTGCATTATTCCTAGCTCAAAGGCATAAAACAAAGCGCTTGTTGGGAGGCAATCCAATTTGTTTTTACTTTCTGTATTAGTGGTCTTGATTCTTTTTACTACTGTATAAACATCATTTATCTTTATTTTAAACTTTGTGCCAAGTTATAGCCTCCGATTGCAAGAAAGTTCAAAAATTGTGACATGCTGTCCAGAAACAGATTCTGTTTGGTTGACAGAACAATTCGCCAAAAATCACCAGATCATCTTTTTGATCTGAATTGTTTTGACAGAATTCTCTATATAATTGCCTTTCTTGCATATGTTATGAGTGTTTTGATTTGAGTTGAATAAGCTCCCCGAATAAATTATTTACTACCTGCTGTTCTGTTTTTCACAGATTCTGCCATGTTTTGCGTTTTCATTGTTTTGCAAATCCTAAGCTTACTTTTTATTTGCAAAAACCCTTTGGAAATCATGAGAAACAGTAGCTTTTCATGAAAATATTTATTTCCAGTAAGTAATGAATTATTTTATTAAGGGTACTAACCACTCTAATCAGCTTATGATGAGTTTCGTATGAAGGGAGTTTTCAAGTATGCGATGGGAGATGATGAAAGACGATACAGGAGTGTCAAGCGCTCAAGCTTGGGGATGCCGCCATGCACCCCAAGAAATATTCAAGGAGACTCAAGCGTCTAAGCTTGGGGATGCCCACGTGCATCCCCTTCCCTATCAACAATCATCAGTTCGTCCATCTCAATGCTATATTTTTATCACTTCATATGTTATGTGCTATGCTTGGAGCGTCCCGCTCTTTACTTTTTAGTTTGTTTTAGTTTTGCTTGATTTTCATAACAAGTCGGAACCTAGCCTACGTTGTTTGGGAGAGAAACACGCTGCATTCCACTCTAGAACACAACATAGGTTTTCATGTTTATCTTTTTTGTGTTTTCTTTATCTTTCCATAGCTAGTGTCATGCTTAGCTCTTAGTTTTCATGCTTATCTTTTAAGAGATTTTATTTAGGTTGCTTTTGGAACTCTCTTGAGTTATCATGCTTATCTTGTTTAGAGAGTTGGCTCGTTGCACTGAGTTGTGTGTCTTGCATGAGTAGGTAACTGAGGTTGCTATTTAAGTATAATAGTAACTTGCAATAGTTTTGAGGTATTTATTTGAGTAATGTTTGGACTATTGGTGCCAAGAGCTTAAGCCTATTAGTGATAGGTATCGTATTTTTGGAAATCCCTATGTTTTTCAAAAACTAAAAATTAGTTGAGAACTCTAGCTACTAAATTGAACGCTAACCTCTCGAGGGGTTGGAATATATAGAGTACCCTCGCGTTATCATGAGTCGAGGATGCGCAAGGATAACCAAACCCCCAAACACTCCTCCTCGGGGTACTTGTCTCTTTGTGAACCTCCTAACTAGATACAGAGTTACCGATAATAAGTGTATGAGTTCCTCGGACTAATGTGAGCATTCGATTGTTGGCACTTCCACCATCCATATTTTGCTAGCCTCTTCGGTACCGTGCATTGCCCTTTCTCACATTGAGAGTTGGTGCAAACTTCGCCGGTGCATCCAAACCCATGACATGATACACTATGTCATACATAAGCCTCATTATATTATTCCTCAAAACAGCCACCATACCTACCTATTAAGGCATTTCCATGGCCTTTCCGAGATACATTGCCATGCAACATCCACCATCTCATGGCTTGATCTTAATTTCATACATGCTTTTGCTCGACCGTAGAGCCGCATGATAGTTGGGCCTTTCCCATATTATTGCTACATGACGCGCTAGTATCATTGCATATCCTGCTACCCTAGCAGAGGCATACATTTGCATACATCATGATAGTTTTCACTTGTCTTTATGTTGAGTACTTCTTATAAAGTGTGATGATTTTCTTTTTATTCATGTAAAGCATAGAGTGTTGCCCTTAAGTGAGGAAAAGATCCCAAAGAGGACAAAACAAAAGATCCCAAAGAGTACAAATGAGAGATAAAAAGAAAGAGCCAAAGAGGCCACACAAAAAAAGAGAGAGAAGGGGGCAACACTACTATTCATTTTTTAAAGATCCACACTCGTACTACATTGCTATATTTGTACTACATAGATATTATCATTCATGCATAAATATGTGGGACCCTACACTATAGAACTTGGTTTGCATATTCCAATGTTGAGCCTCCTAAAATGAGCTCTAGGTCTTCTTGAGAAAACAAGTTGGATGCACCCCCACTAGTTCCATTGGAGAGCTTACCTTAGCTCATATGTGCATCCGTTACATGGCAATCCCTACTCCCCACATCATATCTATCATTTGGCTTTCTCTTGCCTATCATTGTCCTCATTGATGTGAGCCTTTAACAACTTTTTGTCTTCCTTCCCCATCATTATTCTATTTGCCATCCAAAGTGCCAACATATCTTGCTTACACTCATCCATTGCATGAGTGCTCAAAGTCGAAAGGGAGAGGATAATTTTGACTTGTGCATGACTAGTGGTCTGGGGATGAGTCAAAATAAGATTCTGAAGGAGACCAAGTGTGAAATTTTAGTAGATTGAGTTCTCAATTAAAAATATATATTTTATGATCTCAACCCATCTCCCACTTCTTGCACGCAAACACCATTTGGAGACATTCGAGTCACGGACAGCGAGAGCTCTTGCACCTTTATGTTCTTACTTTGCTAATTTCAATACTAGATATAGACTCTTGCTTGTTATTGTCTTGACTTGAATTTCATATCTTACTTGCTTTACTTTGAAGTTCTAATATGTGTGTTAGCATGTCACCATAGAAATTATTGTGTTATCATTTATCTACTCGAGGAAGAGCAGAAATTAAGCTTGGGGATGTTGATACGTCTCAAACGTATCTATAGTTTCTGCTTGTTCCATGATCTTTTGGGTGACATTGTTATATGTTTTGCTACACTTTTATATCGTTTTACACATATTTGGACTAGCCTACTAACTCAGTGCACCCAGTGCCATTTCCTGTCTGCTGATGTCTTTTTTGCAGGGGCTTTTACCCAATTTTCCGAAGCCCAAAAAATCCTAAGAAACATATATAAAAAATCAGGATACCGGAAGCTTCTAGATCATCGAAGATGGGACATAGGGGGCCCAGGGGCCGCCCAGGCGACCTATGGGCGCGACCTACCCCCTAGCCACGCCAAGAGGCTGCCTGGGTGGGTCCCACCTGTTTCGGTACCCTCCTTTGGCCTATATTTACTCCTCCATGAAGAAACCCTTCCATCACATCCAGAATCGTGAACTTCTCCATCGTTCCGCCTTCGTAGCGCTTCCGAGATCGGGAGCGTCACGAGACCTCTTCCTGGCACCCTGCCGGAGGGAGGATTGACCTCCGGGAGCTTCTCCACCGCCATGGACGCTTCCCGGATCTGTCGTGAGTAGTCCTCCTTGGACCATGGCTCCATGACCAGTAGCTATGTGATGTCTTCTCTCCAATTTTGTGCTTAAGTGGTTAGTCCTTGTGAGCTGCTCTACATGATCAAGGCGTCTATGTAATTCTCTTGCTATTGCTATGCTCATTTTGTTGGGATCCGATTGATTATGAGATGATGTTCAGATTGTTATGAGTCATATATTTGATTATCCTTTTATATTATGTTTCTTAGTGATTCATGCATGTTCTCCGTTGCTATTTATTGCTTTGGCCGAGTAGTAGATTGTAACTCCAAGCGGGAGCGTTATGCATCATCGTGGGTTCATGCCCCTCGATGTATAGCTTGAGTGATAGAAACATGAGACTAGGGGATGTGTTGTTGCCACCATGGAGAAAGCAACGGTGCTTGTGACCACGGTTGCAAGGATTGTTTACCTTACGCATAGTTCGTTAATGCAGTTGTCCATTGCTTTGAGTTTACACTTCGGGTGGGGCTCACAACTTAATACCAGCGAGATGTTCTGGATAGATATTTCAAGGTGAATTATTAGTAAGTAGATGCTGATGAATAAATGGTCTACTTGTCTTGGCGTACTGCCCATTACTATTGAACATCTAACTATCAAGTAGCATAATTAGCATTGTGGTGCGTTCATAATTCTGCCAATTTCCCAACTGTGATTTGTTTACCCACACATAGTTGTTTATCGTCTTTTGGAAGAGAGACATCACTAGTGAAAATCATGTGATTGCGGTCCATATCACAATCATTGTTTACACCTCCATCATTTACCATTTTCTTTTACTTTTCCATTGCAATGGCTATTACTTTTCCCGCTTGTGTTTTGATATTTTGCAAACTACAAGGCCAGAGAGATTGACAACCTCTTTGTACTCACTGGGAGCAAAGTTATTTGTTGTGTGTGCAGGTCCACGTCTTCTACTAGCGCCAGAGTGGAAGACACCTACTTGTTGGTCCTAGGAGTCCTCCTAGTTCGATAAACCTTACAGTCTTTGTGTGAGGGAAAACTTGCTGCTGACTACATCTCAACCTTCCACTTGTGATAACCAACAAGGAGCGAGAAGTATATAAATCATCTTGTCATCAGGCGCCGCCGTATCGCCTTCTTGAACATGACATAAACCGTAACAAAACTCGAGAATACAACTAAAAATGGAGCCCTCCCACCAACAAGGGCTGGGATCCACCACGCCTCCATGGCCTTAAGGCCACCGGAGATGAGGTGGTCCAGCGCTCGCACTGGCGAGAGGCAGAGAAACCTTCTAAGGGGAGGCGACGACTACTACTAGCTGACTGCAATTCTGATATGGGTCGTGCGATGGCTTTCATATTGATTTTTTTGGATAAAGGAAATATATTAATATCACGAAGATAACAATTACACCCAGCCTGTGCACCAAAAAGATATCGAAAGACATCAAGGGTGCACACAACCAAGATTTTTTTTATAAAAAAGAGAAATATAAAAAAAAGACCATGTCATAGTGATGAAACACTCACAAGAACAACACTGTAACGATGGAGGTGACACGGGGGTGGTGAGCTCTGTTTGGGAAGGTGTAGAATCTGAAGCGTGAGGGTTAGAGACGGAATATTTGGGCACCCATATCCACTTAGAATCTTTGTCTTTCCTCCATTGCTATCTCCTCCATCGCCACCACCTTTGCTACCTCCAATACCCTCCCCTTCGATCACCATGGCCAACTACCCGCTGAACCTGGTGCCGTTTCTTCCGCCGGGCTTCGCCGTTGAACCTGGTCCTACTGACAGAATGGTGAGAAGTGGTATGGTGGTAGGCCCGATCCCACCCCTCAACCATGATTTCCTTGCAATCGCAGAGGCAACTCACTACGTTCCCTGCATCGTCCTGCGTCCATCCGCACTCAGATTGAAGGTTTGCTACATGAAGCTCAGATCTTTCCCTCTGAATCTTCTGATCATCCTTTGGGTATTGGGATTTTTGGCTTTGCGGACTCTTTTATGCGTGATACTGCCATTTCTACTCCGCTAGAACTTGAGGAGGAGGACCTTCTTATCACCTTTGTGCCGCACAATGAAGCCTTGAACCACCGCAGTACTACCTTTGGGCCTGAATTATGGATTATGTACTTTGGTTTCCCATATGACTAGCAAACAGAGTATTACATCAATAAGTCACGATGTGGTTTTGGCTCTCTCATTTCCTGGTATAATCCGAGACAAGATAGAAGATTTGTTCTGCTCAAAGTGAGAGTCCTTAATATACGGTTAACCCCGAAGAGTTTTGTAGTTTGGCAGCTTGGAGGGGCTAGGGATTGCTGGACTGTTCAGGTGACTATCCTGCGCAGTAATGATGGGAATGGGTTACTGGCAGAAGTTCCTCCTACTGGTGAAGAACCTCCTCCTCGTGACGGTAACCCACATCCCCAATTTGTCCTTGATCTTACTGTTGAGCAATTGTACCAACAACAGGTTCACAACTGGCTAGTTCAGAATGCAGCACCTCCCAATGCAGCTCCTCGTGCAAATGATGCCCCAAATCAGCAAGTGCAAAATGGTGGTTGGGGTGTGTGGCCGGCCCAACCCCCTTAGGAACCTCTTTTACCTCCATACCTTTATTACTTTCAGGCATGGCTTTCTACACAGGGTCTTCAAGTTCAAGATGGACTGGTACCAGAAGATAACATTTCAGATAGTGCTTCCCAGGCTTGGAATGATGCCATCGCAGTTTCTGATAGCTCAGGTAGCCCAAATAACTTTGCTGGTTCCCTGCCCTTAATAGTGATGCACCACCAATCAACACAACAGCAGCACTCTGAGGGCTCTCTGCGAATATCCCTTGAAGTACACAACGAGGGCATCCGTTTTGGGCTTTTTGAACATGGGGAGTCAGTTCTCTCCTTGATATTAACTAACTCAGCTCCCAGGCAACAACTGAATGATTTCATCTTCAGGACCATAAGGCCTCTTTTAGCTTCTCGAGGGCCTTGGAGCAATGGATATGGGTTCAAACATGAGTGTATGAATGTGGAGTTTGGAGTGGCTCTCGGAGAGGAGGGTCTGATACTAAGTAACACTTACTGTGACTTATCATCGACCAGATCAGCTCCTGCTGTTGTGATCGAAGCATTATCTCCCGAGCACTCTACGCCCCCAAGGCTGAACTATATAGTTACCGAAGTGGACCCAGAGCTCAACCTGATTCAACCTATGGATGTATGTCAACATGTCACGAGGGAGGTAGTGGCAGAGGCTTATACTGATATTGGTGGAGATCTTCAGTCAAGCTTGACTCTTTCTGCACAGCCCAGGGGGGACAGGATCTCCCAGAAAAGCAAGGGTAAAATGCAGATTCATGTTGAACTACTAATCTTCGTCGCAGCTCGCGCTCGAACAAGTATGATGGCTTCAAGGTTCCACCTATGGCGGATGGTCGGGTTAGCAAGTGCAAAGTCAAGCCCAGGGTGATACCTCACATATCAATCCATGATGCTGCCCGCGCTCTGGAGGTAGATGTGCCCCCCTACTGCCATTGGCACTATGCAAGCCATTGGGACACAACTTTGTGTCATCCCTGAAGAAGAGCTAGCTGATCATGAGCTACTCAAAGAGGCGCCAAGATCTGAAGAAGATCACGTTTAAGCTTGTCTTCGTGATATCACTTATCCTTTTAGTATGGTACTTTTGAAACATTGGAATGTGTTATGCTGGAACATACGTGGTCTTAATTCTCCCAAAAAACATTTAGCTCTATCGAACGCTATCCGTGACAGTGGTTGCTCTATTATTTGTTTGCAAGAAACCAAAATGCCATTGTTCGATGATGCTACTTTAAGATCTTTGTGCCCTAAACACTTTGATAAATTCGTCTATATCCCCTCTAGAGGTGCTTCTGGAGGCCTAGTTACGATCTGGAACAACAATGTGTTCACAGGAGATGCGTTCATTGAAGAAGATTATGCTCTTGGGGTCCATTTTACATCGACACAATCAGCTCATCAGTGGAAGTTGCTGAATATCTATGGCCCATGTCAGGGGGAACAACGAATTCGCTTCACAAACTGGCTCTTCGATCTCAACATCTCTGCATCCGAAGATTGGCTCATTCTTGGGGACTTGAATTATATAAGAGCTCCGACAAACCATAACCTCCCTGGAGGTGATGTGCAAGACATGTTCACGTTCAATGAATTCACGTGGCACATACGTGGTCTTGATTCTCCCAAAAAACATTTAGCTCTATCGAACGCTATCCGTGACAGTGGTTGCTCTATTATTTGTTTGCAAGAAACCAAAATGCCATTGTTCGATGATGATACTTTAAGATCTTTGTGCCCTAAACACTTTGATAAATTCGTCTATATCCCCTCTAGAGGTGCTTTTGGAGGCCTAGTTACGATCTGGAACAACAATGTGTTCACATGAGATGCGTTCATTGAAGAAGATTATGCTCTTGGGGTCCATTTTACATCGACACAATCAGCTCATCAGTGGAAGTTGCTGAATATCTATGGCCCATGTCAGGGGGAACAACGAATTCGCTTCACAAACTGGCTCTTCGATCTCAACATCTCTGCATCCGAAGATTGGCTCATTCTTGGGGACTTCAATTATGTAAGACCTCCGACAAACCATAACCTCCGTGGAGGTGATGTGCAAGACATGTTCACATTCAATGAATTCATCAGCGAGCAAGCGTTAACGGAGCTTCCAATCAAAGACAGAGCGTACACCTGGTCGAATATGCAACAAACTCCCCTCCTAGAACAACTGGATTGGCTTTTCACCTCTCTGAACTGGACCTCATCCTTTCCCAACACCCTGGTACACCCCCTGGCTTGCCCTGTCTCTGACTATATCCCATGCTCCATAGTGATCCAAACAAACATTCCTCAAAACAAAACCTTTTGTTTTGAAACCTACTGGATTGCCCACCCAGGATTCATGGAGACGGTCTCGCAAGCATGGAATAAACCCATCAAGCATGGAAGAGATAGCAACGCGACTTTGATCATTTGTCAGAAACTAAAAGCGGTCCGATTTGCGTTAAAACATTGGAGCAGAAATATCTACCGCCTCAAAGTAGCCGTTGACAACACCAACAAGGCTCTACTTGAGATCGATGCGATTGAGGACAAAAGAACACTCACAACACCAGAAAGGAACTTTAGGAATATCCTCAAAAAGCACCTCATCAGACTGTTGCAATATCAGAAAGCTTACTGGAGTAAAAGGTGTACGATCAGATGGATCAAATTCGGGGACGAGAATACCAAATTTTTTCAAACGGTGGCGACTGACCGTTATAGGCGTAACTGTGTCGCTACACTGAAAACTTCTGATGGCATCGTGGTTGAGACACACGAGGACAAAGAATCTCTCCTGTTCGACACCTACAGAGTGAGGATGGGTACGTCAAGATCGCCGAACATATGTTTTGATCTAGCTTCGCTGTTGCGACAAGGGATCGACTTTGAGGCCCTCATTGTCCCTTTTGAAAAAACAAAATTGATGCTATTGTAAAAGAGATGCCAGCTGACAGAGCACCAGGACCGGATGGGTTTAACGGGGCTTTTCTGAAAGCTTGCTGGCCCATCATAAAAAATGAATTCTATGATCTCTGTGACGAATTTCACCAAGGTACAGTTAACTTGGAGTCCCTTAACTACGGATACATAACACTGATCCCGAAGACGGGTTCGCCTGAGACAGTGAATGACTATCGCCCAATCATGCTGCTTAACTGTTGCCTCAAGATGATCACCAAGATTTTGGCGCAACGGCTTCAGAATGTCATTCTACAGATTGTACATCGCAATCAATATGGTTTCCTCTAGGGTAGATCAATACATGACTGCCTGGCGTGGGCTTTTGAATACATTCATCAATGCCAAAACTCTCGGAAGGAGGTGGTCCTTCTTAAGCTGGATTTTGCCAAAGCATTTGACACTGTTGAGCACTCGGCCATGATTAAGATCATGCAACATATGGGATTTAATTCGAGGTGGATTGGTTGGATCAACTGCATCTTTTCTTCAGGAAAATCGTCGGTGCTGTTAAATGGAATCCCTGGCAGACAATTTCCCTGCAAATGTGGAGTCAGACAGGGAGACCCCGTCTCCCCATTGATCTTTGTTCTTGCTGCGGACCTCCTTCAAACTGAGATCAATAAAGCACTGAGTGATGGAACCCTGTCACATCCCATCGATCCTAGGGGTGATACTAATTTCCCAGTGATCCAATACGTTGAGGACACCATCATTATCATGTCATCTGGTCCCGTCCAAGCTACAAAAATGAAAGATATACTCGACGACTATGCTGCAACCATCGACCTTAAGATTAACTACCAAAAATCGACACTGGTTCCCATCAACATGGCACCCGACGCATGCAACACCATCATGTCGATCTTTGGCTGCGCGCAAGCTTCCATGTCGTTCACATATCTAGGACTCCCGCTTGGCACGTCCAAGCCCATAGTATTAGACATGACGCACTGGTCTGCAAAGTAGAGAGGAAGATCACAGCAGCCATGTCGATGATGTCGTACGCGGGCAAACTGGCTCTAATGAACTCTCTCATCACGTCGCTGCTCGTGTTCTCAATGGGGATTCTCAGAATCCCTCCAAAAATCATGTAACAGTTTGATAAGATTCGGAGGCGATGTTTGTGGAGGAAGAAGACGGATGATGAGTTTAAGAGCAATGCCCTAGTGGCCTGGGATTCGGTTTGCCGCCCCAAGGAAAATGGTTGGCTGGGGGTCTTAAACATCAAGTTGCAGAATGATGCCATGCTCGTGAAAATGCTACACAAATTCTATAACCGACGGGATATCCCCTGGGTATCGTTGATCTGAAACACACATTATGCTAATACGGTACCCCATGTACGAGATCAATGTGGCTCTTTCTGGTGGCGGGAGCTGGTTAAACTTATGTCGGTGCTTCGAGGGTGACCCGGGTGAAGGTAAACAATGGACATTTGACTCTTTTTTGGAAGGATAATTGGAACAATGCCATCTAAGCAGACAAATTCCCGAGAGCTTTCTCTTTTGATAGTTCTGAGGATGCCTCGGTTCAAAACTTCCACTGAACGCACTCGCTGCAAGGCATATTCTCGTTGCCGTTGTTGGAGCAAGCCCATGAAGAAGTCAAGCTGTTGCAGCGGGAAATACGAGGGGTTGAGTGATACGTCTCCATCGTATCTACTTTTCCAAACTATTTTGCCCTTGTTTTGGACTCTAATTTGCATGATTTGAATGGAACTAACCCGGACTGACGCTGTTTTCAGCAGAATTGCCATGGTGTTGTTTTTGTGCAGAAATGAAAGTTCTCGGAACGTCCTGAAAATTTACGGAGAATATTTTTGGAAAATATGAAAAATACCTGCGCAAAGATCCACTAGAGGGGATGGGCCAGTGTGCCACAAGCCCTGTTGCCGCGGCCACCCCCCTGGCCGCGGCAACCAAGCTTGTGTGGCCCACGTGGCTCTGCCGCCCCCAAACTCAGCTCTATAAATTCACTTTCGTCCAGAAAAAAATAGGAAGAGAAGATTTCATCGCGTTTGCGATACGGAGGCGCCGCCACATCCTGTTCTTCATCTGGAGGGCAGATCTGGAGTCCGTTTTGGGCTCCCGAGAGGGGGAATCGTCGCCATCGTCATCATCAACCTTCTTCCCTCTCCAATTCCATGAAGCTCTTCATCGTTTGTGAGTAATCGATTCGTAGGCTCGCTGGGCGGTGATGAGTAGGATGAGATCTATCATGTAATCGAGTTAGTTTTGACGGGGACTGATCCCTAGTATCCACTATGTTCTGAGATTGATGTTGCTACTACTTTGCCATGCTTAATGCTTGTCACTAGGGCCCGAGTGCCATGATTTCAGATCTGAAATTATTATGTTGTCACCAATATATGTGTGTTTTAGATCCGATCTTGCAAGTTGTAGTTACCTACTATGTGTTATGACCCGGCAACCACGGAGTGACAATAACCGGAACCACTCCCGGTGATGACCATAGTTTGAGGAGTTCATGTGTTCACCAAGTGCTAATGCGTTGTTCTGGTTCTTTATTAAAAGGAGAACCTTAATATCCCATAGTATCCTTTTGGACCCCGCTGCCACGGGAGGGATGGACAATAGATGTCATGCAAGTTTTTTCCCCTAAGCACGTATGACTACACACGGAATGCATGCCTACATCACATTTACGAACGGGAGCTAGCCACATATCTCTCTGTGTTATAACTGTTGCATGATGAATGTCATCCAAACGAATCACCGACCCATGGCCTACGAGTTTGTCCCACTGCTGCTGTTACTTGTTTTGCTCTGCTGCTGTCACTACTGTTGCCGCTACTGTTACTTGCTACTGCTATTACTTGCTACTGTTGTTACTTGCTACTGTTGCTACTTGCTACTGCCGTCACTACTGCTGCTCCTTGCCACTGTTGTTACTTGTTGCACTGCTGCTACCTTCTACAATACTTTTCTGGCGCCATTGATACAACAGTTAGGAACAGTCTGCCGTCAACAGATCATTTCTAGCACCGTTGTTATCATACTACTTTTCTACTGATACTTTTCTTGCAGATACTAATCTTTCAGGTGCGGTTGAATCTGACACATTCAGCTGCTAATACTTGAGAGTATACTCTCACTTCCCGTCGTGCGAACCAACAAATTTGGGTCGAATTCTCTACCCTCGAAAAGTGCCGCGAACCCACACGCTGGTGGGCCATTGCAAGACAATTACTAATTGTTGAGCATCTGGGAGTAGTTCTGGCTCTGTTGCCGCGGAGGCATCAAGTCAGGCACACGTCAGCAACATTCTTCTAGTGTCGTTGCTGTGGACTGCTAGCAAGCAGCTCTTTTCTGGCGCCGTAGCCGGGGAAGCATTGCTATATTCTCCGAGTCACTTGTGATTTATATCTGCTGATCACTATGAAGAACCTGAAAGATCCAAAAACCAAAGTCTTGCCCTCAACTACGAGGGGAGGTAAGGAACTGCACTTGATTCACCTTCAGTTATGAGTAAGTTTGCGACATCACCTCCTGCTAGAAATCTTGATATGTCGCATGTGCTTGATGATGCTTATGATGCTACTATGCCTGATACTGCTAGAGATGCTGTCGTGGTTTTGTCACGGAAGATGTCCTCGTGAAAGGACTTAGTGTTGGAGCCATCGCACCTTGGTGGCGACTCAAAGGGGTTATGTGGGAGCGAGACCGAGATTTACCCAGGTTCGGCCCCTCGTCAAGAGGTAAAGGCCTACGTCCTGCTTGGTGTTTGTATTGATGGTGTTTTCGAGTACAAGGGGGCGTAACTCGCCTGACCTAGCACTCGATGATTTCTAACCTCCGCTCTCCTTCCCTGAGACCCACCTTTATATACAGGTCGAGCCCTTAGGGTTTACAAGAGTCCTTTCCTTTACACAAATCGTGATTCTTCCTATCTCTAAGTCGCCATCTTCCCAAGACTTGGAGATCTTCCCAACAATGGACTTCTCCCGATGGTCCCGAATCGTCATCCGACTCCCGGCCCCGCTGGGCCAAGGCCGGAACCACTTAGAGATGAGTCGCCAACTTGGGTGACCCGGCCCAACTAGGGCAGGTTACCCAACAAATAATATCCCCAACATTAGGCCCCAGATAGACTTGAATTTTTTCACGCCAATGTCCTCACTTAGTTAGGGGCGATTCATCTCACTCTTCTTATGCACCATGCACTTAAACCGCCATCCGTTGCGGAAAAAATCAAGTCGCCAAACCAAT
Source organism: Hordeum vulgare subsp. vulgare (assembly GCF_904849725.1). Lineage (NCBI taxonomy): Eukaryota > Viridiplantae > Streptophyta > Magnoliopsida > Poales > Poaceae > Hordeum > Hordeum vulgare. The sequence goes on along the minus strand of NC_058518.1, from coordinate 382,089,695 downwards.
TCTTGTTGGCGCCTTCTTATCCCTTTAATCTCGGAAGAGATGACGAGGTAATCTCCAACGGATCCTTCGGTATCGATATCCCGAAAATTTTGGGCGCCATCATGGCGAATCTTTATCTTTTGGCAGTTCCCGCTCGTGGCGCCTCGATCTCAGCGCCTGACCCAATAAATAGGCGGGAGGAGGGGGCAGGGTGCATTTCCACCTACCCGTCTTTTCGCTCCCTTCTTCCTCGCCGTCGCACCGAGAGCCTCGTTGCCACCCGAGAGCTTCGTCGCCGCCCGAGCACTTCGTCGCTGCCCGAGAGCTCCGCCGCTACTCGAGAACTTCGTCGCCGCCCGAAATCTTCGCCGTTGTCTGAGCACTTCGTCACCGCCCGAGAGCTTCGCCGCCGCTTCGAACACTTCGTCGCCGCCCGAGAGCTTCGCCGCCGCTTCGAGAACTTCGTCGTCGTCCGAGAACTTCGTCGCCGTCCGAGATCTTCGCCGCCGTCCGGAAGCTGCTGAACGTGCGACGCTCGCTGCGAATCTTTCTTCGCATGCCTCCAGCTGCATTTACCAGGTCAGCCTCCTGCCATTGAAGGCAGATCTAAACTTCTCGAGGTTCATGTCCACCGTTTCTTTAGAACATCTCGAACAGCTTTGTAATTCCCGGCTAGTTGGTGGTGACGGTAGTGAGTACAACAACATTTTCCATACCCTTAGTTGCTTAGCCTTGATTTGAAGACTTTAGAAAGGATTTCACCAGATCAACTGTACTGTTTTCATCTTAGTCATATGCCGTTTTACCCAGACCTTTCGCATTCATTTCTGCGTGTTCTGTAGATCCATATATTACTGCCTGTCGCGTGAAACCTGTTTATAGATTCATACTTTGCCATTTTGGCGGACACTTCTGAAGCTCTAAACCATTTTTCCTTTAAGTAGTAAGAATTTCATAAGTCGCCCTGGTATTCTGACCCGACCCTTTATCGGCGAGTCAAAAAACTCCCTCAGCTATCAGGAAAATTGTTTGGCGAGTCAAATGAATCTGTTTCACCATTTAGTAGGTTCTTGGCAAATTAATTTACCCGTAATTTTTCCCTTTGTAGCATGGGCACCGTTTTCAAAAATGATTGGCTCCCGACCAAGGTTGATGATACTCTCCTTAACAACTGTGTGAAAACGGGGAATCTGGACCCTCAAGAGGTTATCGGTTGGCGTTCCGGGTTAGGAGAGGAGATCCCCAACCCGAAGGAAGGGGAAATAGTTGTTTTTGTTGAACACCTTGAATGAGGTTTTAAACCGCCCAGATCAAAATTCCTCAGAGATGCCATGACCTTCATGAATGTCCACCTCCAGGACTTAGGACCCAACTCGATAAGCAATTTATGTCAGTTCCAATTGTTCTGTGAGGCCTACTTGCGGATGGAACTTTCAGTTCCTTTATTTTGGTATTTCTTCCATTTGAATCGCCAGACAGAATTTTCCAATGGTCCTAGCTTGGAGCTTGGAGGTGTCAATGTTCAACGCCGTAGGGATAGTTCATTCCCGTCACTCGCCATGCCAAGCCATCCCAAAGGCTGGGGCGAGTCTTGGTTTTACTGCCAGGAAACTTCGCCTGAGGGTGAAAATAAGCTTCTTGGTTATAGGAAGGAGCGTCTTGCAACAAATTTCAAACTCCCAGACAAGCTCACCGAAGAAGAGGAGTCAGATTTTATCCCAGTACTGTCCGAGTTAAGATCTCTGACAAACAACGGCCTTACTGGGGTTGACTTAATCCGTTGCTGGGTCGAATGGCGTATCCTCTCCTTAAGTCGCCGGGACGGATTAATGTGTGATCTTGACGGTACCTTGGATCACCCCCAGTGCTATTTCCACACAACACTAACAGAAAATGATATTGTAACCATCATCAAGAAATTGACCGGCGAGCCATGGCCAAGTGCGACCAAATAGGTCTTAAGCCGTTCTGCAAGATCAACCCTGCACCAAAGGTAAATAACTTAACCCGCTTTTACCTTATTCCTTCCGTCTTACTTGAGCTATAACCTCTTATAATAAAAAATGCCTTTTCAGAAAGGTGACAAATTCTGGTCCACGAGGCCAAAAAAGATGGCCTTGAAGCAAGCCAAGCCGCCTCCAAAAAAGAAATCCAAGGGCAAGGGAAAAGCCGTCGTTACTGAGCCATCTGACACCGACGAATCCCAAGTCAGCGACGTACTTTCAGAGGTAAAAATCCATCTTCTTTAACTCGCCATTCATTGTTGATAATTTTGTGTTTACGCCTCTTGTATCTCTTGTGTAGAATGAGGACAATGAAAGCCAGGAAGACTCCGTAGAGGTAATTTCTGTTTCCTCCGACTCATCTTCTTCTCCACCTAAGCCGGCCAGGCGAATTTGTGGGAAAGTTCCCTTCTCACATCCACAGGCTTGTTTGGATCCAAATTTCCTTTTGAAGAAAGCGCAACATGCTTCCAATCGGAAAACTCGGAGTCATTCTGGAGACTTGGTGTCCGGGTTACCAATAAAAACCAAGAAAAGGCAAAATGAGATATCTTTTAACAGCACCTCTTCATTTCCTTTTGGATTACGTTTATAAATTGCTCACATCTTGAAGTGTTTATTTTGCAGAGTTCTCCTCCTTCATCAGGCGACTCAGTAATGTCAGCACTTCCACCGATGATCTGCGTCCCAGGGTAAGTCTTTTATAACACTTACCTTATTCTGATGATGGTAATGTCTGTTTCTTTAAGCGCACTCCCTTTTCCTTTTAGGGCTCAGGCGAAGAAAAGGAAAACAGGCGGGTCAGCTCCCATTACAGCTTCGGAGCCTATTGAAAAATCGGCGCCGATCCAAGATAACCCGGCCCAAGATAAACCTGAAAATCAAATGGATCTCCCAAGCTCTCCCAAGGAAACCATGGGAACGCCTAATCCGCCAAGTCCATTAAAAAGCAGCAGAAGACCGAGACGCTGTGGTCGTCACCGGCACTCACTTTTCTAAGCCGGCCTTAGCAGTTTTGTCAAAGCATGTATCATCATCAGCTCAACCTGCTATTGATTATGAACTCTCCAAGGCTAAGCTCTCCCAGTATGAAAATCTTGAATTTAGAGAACTTTGCTCGGGCTTTGCGAGTCGCCTGGAGGCGAGTTAAGAAATGGAAAAAAGTCTGCTTCTCATGCTGAAGAACAAACATGAGGTACGTCTTATTGCATACCGTATTATCCTTCTTAACCCCCAAGGGCCGGGTCATCTAAAAAAAGATGAGTCGGGTCTTAATAGTAAAATGAGTCTGTCGACCTGTAACCCCCAAGGGCCGGGTCATCTATAAAAAGATGAGTCGGGTCTTGATAATTGAAGAAAACTTTCGACCTGTAACCCCCAAGGGACGGGTCATCTGTAAAAAGATGAGCCGGGTCTTGAGAATTGAAGAAAACTTTCGACCTGTAACCCCCAAGGGCCGGGTCATCTGTAAAAAGATGAGCCAGGTCTTGATAATTGAAGAAAACTTTCGACCTGTAACCCCCAAGGGCCGGGTCATCTGTAAAAAGATGAGCCAGGTCTTGATATTGTATAATTTATCTAACAAATTATACATTAGCCCCCAAGTGTCAGGGATGTTGCTTGCATTAATTCTGAGACTTGCCCCTTGACCATATATTTTGACAGGAATCACTTACCCAAGCTGAATCAGCATTTGGCGATTTGAAGAAAAATTTAACTGATCAGCAGGATGCGCGGGCAAAATCGGAAGAGAAGTGTCAACTGATCTTATCTGAGATGGAGAAGCTAAAAGACGACTTAAAAAAGGCTCAAGCTGATCAAGATGCCCTGATAAAGCGAGCAGAAAAAGCCGAAGCTAAGTTGGATACTGTGCAACAAGAGCTGGCCGGCTTAAAGCGACATATCTCCAACATGGCACAAGCCGTCTTTGGTAAAAAACCAAACCCTGACCTTGTATTTTGTAAATAAATAACTTAGTATGTAGAAATTGCTGACCATCATTACTCCTTATGCAGGTCCGAGAGCCGCCAATCTTCAGAATGATTGTGTCCTGATGCTGAAGGCGATTTACACGTTAACGGAGCAGCTGTATACCGGAAGTGTGCTGACCGTGAAAGCAGTGATGGGTGCCATGGAACCCATAACATCCATAAAGAAGATGCTTGGCTGCTTAGCTACTCTTCCTCCTCAAATTGGTGAGCTAACCCGGTGTGCTGCCCGAAAAGGAGCATTGACTACTCTGAGTCGGTGTCTCGCGTATGCTCCAGAAATAAACCCTGAAGAGGTAGCGGCAGGCTTTCCCCAGCTCAAGGATGACGGGTCAGAATCCGCTGAAGAAGATTACCAGCGTGTTGTCAAAGAATCCCGTTTGGCAGCGACCCAGCTTGCAGCAAGCTTGGATTTATCAAAATACCAAGCCGCCTATGACAACAAGAACAAGAAAGTCAACCCGCCGACCTTTGTGACAACGAGCTTAACTCCGCGTCGACCCAAGAATCCTTTTGACTTGGAGGTGGATCTCTCATCAGTGTTGAACGATGAAGATGAGTTCGTTGCGTTATCCAAGTGCAACTGGGTACTGGGCGACTTGCAAATTGAAGTCGGCCAGAGCTCGCAGCAGGCTGACCCGAGGACATCAGTAGAATAATCCTTTATGGTTTTGTCCATAAGAGCCATGTAATAAGTCCTTTATAGAGATCAAACTGCTTCTGTGATGTCTTGAAAACCCTTATGTCACCTTTAAGGCGCCTTAGAATGCTTGACCCACCCTCAAGGCGTCTTTTTATGATGCTTGACCCGCCGTGGCTATAATGATTTTGATCATCAACCTGTTAGGCTTAAAGACACATATCAAATCATCTCAGTGAGTAATGGATGATAATAAATAATAACCGACCCAAGATATTTGAGGCGAGTCAGAAAAAAGTCTGAAAGACCTTGTGGCAGTGCCAGGAAGGTAAAAAATAGCAATTTCGTCGGCTCATCAGGTCACGACAGGATAGGACGAGTTATATAAACTCAAGTGCTACCCGAGGGAGACTTTTGTATAAAAATCTCAAGTATTTAGACCGGCTGATCAGGCGCGAGTCAAGCTTCAGTGAAGCGGGTTCAGTGAACCAATGGTTTCTCTATTTTCCATGTGACGCGCTAGCCGGTACCACACATGTTTTAACCAAGGCGAGTTCAGGGTCCATAAGCGGAGTAACTCGCCAAGAGTTCATGGGTCCATATGCCGATTCGGCCAACACACAGTCCATTATAACCATTTGTAATGCGGTAATTTTTCACAGGCCAAATGGGTAGTATGGCTGATCTCAGTGACAGGAAGCCCCCAAGTGACCTATGATTAAGGGAAAGACCGTCATAGGATTGTAGAAGCGTATACGCTATTACCACAAAACGACTTGAGAACAAACTACCCTCAAGTAAGCCGGCCTAATCCACAGAATCATATAAGGCGCCTATGTTTGAATCGCGCGCTTGTAGCGACTTCGATCCTCTTTGACTTATCGATACCCAGTTTTGTAATAAGCGCATCGTGGCGACTTAAGCTCTTTGGTATAGATAGCGTCCATGCTTGGGCGACTTGTCGAAGAATAAAATAAAGATCCATACTTTCAATAAGATGAATTAGCAGGAAAACCCTCAAGCTGGGAGGCATCAACTTTATTGCTTCATAAGAAATGAAAAACTTACAAAAGGTAGAGCTAATAGCTCAAGTGTAATAAGGCCGCAAGTGGGCTATGTTCCAGGGGCGAGTTGACCCAGCCTCCGTGGTTGGCCGATCAGGCCGTAGATCCACCAGATAGTAGGACCCATTGCGAAGGCTTTTGCTGACGACGAACGGTCCTTCCCATGGTGGTGATAACTTATGCATGCCGGTACGATCTTGTATCAATCGAAGCACTAAGTCGCCCTCCTGAAAAGTTCGGCTCTTGACCCGGCGGCTGTGATAACGCCGTAAGTCCTGCTGATAAATGGCCGATCGGGCTGCAGCCAAATCGCGTGCTTCCTCCAAAGCGTCCAAAGAATCTTGACGCACCAACTCGTTGTCCTGTTCCACATAAGTGGCAAGTCTGGGCGAGTCATGCCTAATGTCAGTGGGAAGAACAGCTTCTGCTCCATATACCAGAAAGAAGGGAGTAAAACCCGTAGAACGGTTCGGGGTGGTCCGGATGCTCCATAGTACTGAAGGCAACTCCTCAATCCAACACCCCGGGGTATGTTCCAAGGGAACCATGAGTCAGGGTTTGATTCCTCGCAACACTTCCTGATTCGCCCGCTCGGCCTGTCCATTAGATTGCGGATGAGCTACTGCAGAAACATCAAGTCGGATGTGCTCACGATGGCAAAACTCCTGCATCGCTCCTTGAGACAGATTAGTGCCATTGTCAGTAATAATGTTGTGTGGATATCCGAACCGGAAGATCAACTTTTCAAGAATTTGACCGCTGTCTCCGCATCGCAAGCTCCAACAGGTTCTGCTTCAACCCACTTGGTAAACTTATCAACCGCCACCAGCAGATGAGTTTTTTTGTTGGACGACATCTTAAAGGGGCCAACCATGTCTAACCCCCAGACCGCGAAAGGCCAAGTGATGGGTATCATCCTTAGCTCTTGAGCCGGCACATGGGCCTGTCGTCCATAACGCTGGAATCCGTCACATCGATGAACTATCTCCTCTGCATCTGCATAGGCCGTCAACCAGAAGAAACCACGACGGAACACTTTGAAACCAAGGAACGTGACCCGGCATGATGCCGACAATCTCAGGAATGGATGCCGTTTAGAATTACGCATCCTTCTTCAGAGGAAACACATCTTTGGAAAACCCCGGAAGTGCTTCGTTTATATAATTCGCCATTGATGATCACCATGGATTTGCTTTGCCGAACGATTTGGCGAGCCAATATTTCATCCAAAGGTAACTCACCTCGGGCGAGATAGGCCAGATACGGAAGAACCCAATCCGACGTAACATGGAGAGCCGCCACGAACTGAGACTCAGGGTCTGGTATTGCCAACTCCTCCTTCGAGGGTAACCTTACGGAAGGATTATGTAGAGTATCCAGAAAGACATTGGGGGGGAACCGGCTTACGCTGCGAACCGAGACGTGAAAGGGCATCAGCTGCTTCGTTAAGGCGCCGGTCGATATGATCGACCTAATAGCCATGGAAGTGACCCGCCATATCAGACACAGCCCTCGTGTAAGCCGCCATCAGGGGGTCCCGAAAATCCCAAGTACCTGAAACTTGCTGAGCCACCAAATCAGAATCGCCAAAACATCTGACCCGCGTAAGGTTCATCTCCTTGGCGAGTCGCAAGCCATGAAGTAAAGCTTCGTATTCCGCAGTGTTGTTGGTACATGGAAACATGAGCGGAGGACATAGCAGAATTAGTCTCCTTGAGGTGATATCAGCACCACGCCAGCCCCCGAGCCTTCCAACTGCCTAGACCCGTCAAAATAAATAGTCCAGTATGTAAGGTCAGGCCTGTCTTCCGGGATCTGTAACTCGGTCCAATCGTTGACGAAATCAACCAAGGCCAGAGACTTGATAGCCGTGCGAGGGGTGTATCGCACGTGGTGCGGTCCAAGTTCGATTGCCCACTTGGCGATTCGCCCTGTTGCTTCCTGATTCTGGATGATGTCCCCGAGGGGAGCGGAGCTAACCACCGTGATGGGATGCTCTTGGAAATAGTGTTTGAGCTTTCGGCTTGCCATAAAGACCCCATAAACTAACTTCTGCCAGTGTGGGTATCGCTGCTTGGAGAGAGTTAGCACCTCACTAATGAAATATACTGGGCATTGCACTGGATATTCCTCCCCTTCTTCCTTTCTTCCGACGACCACTGCCACACTCACCGCTTTGGAGTTTGCCGCAATGTACAGAAGCATAGGCTCTTTCTCAGTCGGGGCGGCCAAAACCGGCGGGTTGACCAGCTACTGTTTTAAGTTCTCGAAAGCTTCATTGGCTTCGTCTGTCCAAACAAAATGGTCAGATTTTTTAAGCAATTGATAAAGGGGAATAACCTTTTCACCCAGACGGCTTATGAAGCGACTTAAGGCCGCAATATGACCCGCCATCCGTTGAACTTGATTAATATTCACTGGTTTCCCAAGGGAAGTAACCGACTCAATTTTGTCCGGGTTAGCTTCAATGCCGCGCTCAGATACCAGGAAACCCAACAATTTTCCTGCAGGAACACCAAAGACACACTTGGTGGGATTAAGCTTCATCTGGTATACCTGCAGATTATCAAAAGTTTCCTTTAGGTCTCCTAGTAGTGTTTCCTTCCTGTGAGTTTTAACCACAATGTCATCAACGTAAGCATGAACGTTGCGTCCGATTTGGCCACGGAGGCAATTTTGGATGCAGCGCTAGTAAGTCGCCCTTGCACTCTTGAGTCCAAATGGCATGGACACATAGCAAAAAGCCCCGAAGGGGGTTATAAAGGCGGTTTTCTCCCGGTCTTCCACGGCCATCTTGATTTGGTGATATCCAGAATAAGCGTCCAGGAAGCACAAACGTTCGCATCCCGCCACCGAATCAATAATTTGTTTGATGTGGGGAAGGGCAAAAGGATTCTTTGGACAAGCTCTGTTAAGATCTGTGTAATCAATGCACATGCGGAAGGTACCGTTCTTCTTGAGCAGCAGGACCGGGTTAGCCAACCATTTGGGGTGGAAGACCTCTACGATGAATCCGGCAGCCAAGAGACGGGCAACTTCTTCCCCAATTGCCTTGCGTTGTTCCTCATTGAACCTGCGAAGATATTGCTGAATCGGTTTTGCCTTTGGGTCAACATTAAGATGGTGCTCAGCGAATTCTCTCGGCACACCAGGCATGTCAGAAGGTTTCCATGCGAAGATGTCCCGATTCTCACGGATGAATTCGATGAGCGCGCTTTCCTATTTGGGGTCTAAACCCACCCCGATAGTGAATTGCTTGGTTGAGTCGCCAGGGACGAAATCCACTATCTTAGTGTCGTCTGTTGGTTTGAACTTGAGGTGCGGCTCAGCGTCTATCGTTGGCTTCTTTAAAGGTGACATGTCAGCCGGATCAATGTTGGCCTGGTGATATTTAAGCTCTTCCGCAGCACAGGCGACTTCTGCGTAAGCAACATTCCCTTCTTCACACTCTCTTGCAATCCTCCTATCACCATCAACTGTGATGGGTCCTTTAGGGCCAGGCATCTTGAGTTTAAGGTAAACATAGCAGGGGCGAGCCATGAATCGTGCGTAAGACGGCTGCCCAAACAGCGCATGATAGGGGCTTTTTAACTTGACCACCTCAAACATGAGCGGCTCACTTCTGTAGTTAGACGCTGTTCCAAACACGACTGTGAGCCTAATTCGGCCTATGGGGTACGCCGATTTACCTCGGACAATCCCGTGGAATACCATGGTTGAGGGCATCAAATCTTTCTCCAACAGGTTCATCCTTCGAAAGGTGTCGAAGTATAATATGTTGATGCTGCTACCACCATCCATCAGTACCTTTGATAAGGTATATCCTCCAACTTGAGGAGCCACGACCAACGCTAAGTCGCCGGGATTGTCAACTCTCGGCGGGTGATCCTCCCTACTCCATGATATAGTCTGCTCGGACCAGTGGAGATATCTAGGGAGTGCCAGCTCAGATACACTGTACGCTCGGTGACTCACCTTTTTATCACGCCTGCAGGCATTGGTGGTGAAAACGTGGCACTGTACGTTTCTTAACTACTTGGGGTTGTTGCGGAAGCCACCATTGTCATCCTGCCCCTGCGGAGCCCCCTGTGGGGGTGGTTGTGGAAAGACTCCCGGCGGGTTATACCGCCGTTGGTGGTGCACCAGATACTGGCCACTGCTTGGCTGCGGGCCGCCCTGTGCCCCGGGTTCGGGGAAGTCGCCGAAGGGATTTTGGCGTTGATTTGACGCGCCAAACTGTTCCTGTCATTGGTCCGAGTCGCCGCCTTGCCCTTTTTTGATTGCCTCCACCCGAAACTCCCACATCACGTAACAGTCCTCCGAGGAATGAGTCGCTGGCCCGTCTGACGTGGCATGGTGCGGGCAGGGGCCCTTGAGTAGCTCATTATAGTTGCGTGGCTTTTTGCCACTATAACCCCTATTCTTATTCTGGCGCTGGTTGCCATTGTTGGCGTTGGTGTTGGCGACTACGTCCGAAGACTCTTCCTGCTGCCTTCTTTTGCCATTCGCTCCATGATTATGGCGGGCGCGTCCCTGGAACCGGGTGTGGTTTTTAGATGACTCGCCTTTCCTAGGCGAGTTGGCCTTACCACCATCTTCTCCTGGATCTTTGGTGTCGTCCGCCTTAGCATACCTAGTGAGGGTGTCCATTAGCTCTCCCATATCTTGAACCTTTCGCTTGAGTCGTCCCAACTTCTGCACCAAGGGCTCATAGTGGCAGTTCTGCTCCAGGATTAGCACAGCCTGAGCCGCCGTGATACCATCCGATGAATGAATGATTTTCGCGACCCGCCGTGTCCAGCGGTGGGCCGACTCATTCGGGCGTTGAACGCAGTGCTGTAGATCGACTATTGTCATCGGGCGCTTGCAGGTCCCTCGGAAATTTTTGACGAAACGCTCTTTTAATTCGGCCCAAGACTGGATGGAGTTGGGGGGAAAGTTCTTTAACCAAGTACGCGCTGTCCCTTTGAGCATCATTGTGAAGTATCTGGCGCAGACTGCTTCTCTTACATCGAGCTTGTCCATCGACCCATGACGCCGGCTCAAGGTCCGGAGTGTAGTTAGGCACCTTTCTTGGTCCTTTAAAATCCTTGGGCATTCGCTCGTGCGAAGGGCGGGGGCCAAGCATGGCACCCCCACTTGCCTGCCGCTTCCAACAAGAGGCGCTGGGGCGACCTGGGTGTCCGGGTGATCCCGACCTGGCGGGTCTCAGTGATCAGGCGAGTTGACCTGGGGAAAAGGTCGCGGTCCGCTGGTTATGGCGGGCTGGTCCTCTGGTCGACTCCTGGTGCGGCTTGCCTGGGGAGTGGAGTGCAGCCGATCCAGGCTGTGTGAGAACTGGGCGTTTTGAACCACCGCCGTCTTCAACATCTCAATGGCGTTCCTTGCTTCTATCTCAGCTGGAGTGTTGCCATGAATCGGAAGGGATTCTAAATGGCGAGTTGCAGCAAGGACGTTGTCCACCGGGTTGGAAAAGTGACCTCGAGGTGTCTGGAATCCGGGAACGCGATCCACAGCTGGCTGAAACGGTGGGTTTGGTGGCTGGCCCGGCCCTCCCCCTGGGGCGTCTCCTGCCCCGGGAGTTCGTGGAGTGTCGAACAGGCGGGTCGGGTTGAGATCAGGGGGTAAACGACCCTGATGCCTCCGCTGAAGGGCGGCGTCAGATGCACGCTGATGCCTTTCGAGCCGCCAGTTTTCGGTATTCAAGCGAGCTACCTCAGCGGTAATTTGAGCCTGCCGGGTCTCGATCCTGGCGGCTTCCACCTCAGCGTCCCGCTGAGCCTTTGCCACACATCTCTTAGTTTTGTTAGTTCTGTGTTTATCACGTCCTGGTTTCTGACGTTATGGGGGTCGCCATGAGCCTTGTTATCTCCACCGCTAACTCCACCAAGATCGCGGCCGGGCTTCTAGACGTTTCACCAGCCCCATCTCCGCCTGCCGGGTTTGGCGAGGGCTGAGTCGCCCCTGCCATGTAAACAACGATCTGACGGCGGGTCCGGTCAAGAACCTCGGGGGTCCATGGCTAGTGACAAGCCCCCAAGGCAGCCCCCATGTAGAGACTGAATTGAATCTGAATCGCCCATGGATGATTCGTCATCAGTGTTGACCCACGTGGTCTCCTGGGTCGCCAATTGTTCTGGTTCCTCAAATCCCTGCGTGAACCCAACAAAGACCGAACGGGTTAGGTTTGGCGTCGTGACAGGGCGGACGTACCTGGCCAGCTCGACGATGTCGGAGGAGATGTCCGGCTCAGGCATATGCGATCCAACCATGTCGACGAAGACGTTGATCTTGCTGAAGGGGATTCTGTAGCCGGATTCGATCGAATCGGCCTTGGGCCCCCATAGCAAGTTATTGATGTAGTACTTCCCACGGCGGCTCCGAGTCATGAGCCCCGCTGCGTAGCTCCCGGACCCTGGTAGGGCTCCCTTTGAGAACTCAACTCCACCGTGCGTAGGCCCCCCGGTGGGCGCCAACTATCGTGGTTTTGTCACGACAGATGTCCTCGTGAAAGGACTTAGTGTTGGAACCATCGCACCTTGGTGGCGACTCAAAGGGGTTATGTGGGAGCGAGACAGAGATTTACCCAGGTTCGGCCCCTCGTCAAGAGGTAAAGGCCTACGTCCTACTTGGTGTTTGTATTGATGGTGTTTTCAATTACAAGGGGGCATAACACGCCTGACCTAGCACTCGATGATTTCTAACCTCCGCTGTCCTTCCCTGAGACCCGCCTTTATATACAGGTCGAGCCCTTAGGGTTTACAAGAGTCCTTTCCTTTACACAAATCGTGATTCTTCCTATCTCTAAGTCGCCATCTTCCCAAGACTTGGAGATCTTCCCAACAATGGACTTCTCCCGATGGTCCCGAATCGTCATCCGAATCCCGGCCCCGCTGGGCCAAGGCCGGAACCACTTAGAGATGAGTCGCCAACTTGGGTGACCCGGCCAAACTAGGGCGGGTTACCCAACAAATAATATCCCCAACAGATGCTATGCCCGATACTGCTAGATATGCTATGCCTGATACTGCTAGAGAAGCTATGCCTGATACTGCTAGAGATGCTATGCTTGATACTGCTTTGCCTGATGATGCTAGAGATGCTATTTTGCCTGATGATGCTATGATTGATACTGCTAGAGATACTACTTTGCCTGATGTGCCACTAGGGGTATTCCTTGATGCTCATATTGCTAGAGTTACTCCCAATGCTCGTGATGCTTCTGAAACTACCAATACTATTGAGATAGAACCTGCTTTTTCTCCTGCTAGATTTAGCTCTCCTAGATATGAATTGCCTGATATACCTGAGGGTTACGTTATGGAGGGAGAGATAGCTGAGGATTTTCTTGCGTGTAAGGATGCCTATGACGCTGAGAAATTACTTCTCAAGTGGAAGGAAAAATCTCTGAAAGCTAGGATTGTTGGGAATGTGCCCTAGAGGCAATAATAAATTAGTTATTATTATATTTCTTAGTTCATGATAATCGTTTATTATCCATGCTATAATTGTATTGATTGGAAACACAGTGCATGTGTGGATACATAGACAAAACACTGTCCCTAGTAAGCCTCTAGTTGACTAGCTCGTTGATCAAGGATGGTCAAGGTTTCCTGGCCATAGGCAAGTGTTGTTACTTGATAACGGGATCACATCATTAGGAGAATCATGTGATGGACTAGACCCAAACTAATAGACGTAGCATGTTGATCGTGTCATTTTGTTGCTACTGTTTTCTGCGTGTCAAGTATTTGTTCCTATGACCATGAGATCATATAACTCACTGACACCGAAGGAATGCTTTGTGTGTATCAAACGTCGCAACGTAACTGGGTGACTATAAAGATGCTCTACAGGTATCTCCAAAGGTGTTCATTGAGTTAGTATGGATCGAGACTGGGATTTGTCACTCCGTGTGACGGAGAGGTATCTTGGGGCCCACTCGGTAATACAACATCACACACAAGCCTTGCAAGCAATGTGACTTAGTGTAAGTTGCGGGATCTTGTATTACGGAACGAGTAAAGAGACTTGTCGGTAAACAACATTGAAATAGGTATGCGGATACTGATGATCGAATCTCGGGCAAGTAACATACCGAAGGACAAAGGGAATGACATACGGGATTATATGAATCCTTGGCACTGAGGTTCAAACGATAGGATCTTTGTAGAATATGTAGGATCCAATATGGGCATCCAGGTCCCGCTATTGGATATTGACCGAGGATTCTCTCGGGTCATGTCTACATAGTTCTCGAACCCGCAGGGTCTGCACACTTAAGGTTCGACGTTGTTTTATGCGTATTTGAGTTATATGGTTGGTTACCGAATGTTGTTCGGAGTCCCGGATGAGATCACGGACGTCACGAGGGTTTCCGGAATGGTCCGGAAATGAAGATTGATATAAAGCATGACCTCATTTGATTACCGGGAATGTACCGGGAATGACGAATGGGTTCCGGGTGTTCACCGGGGGGGGGGGGGGGGGGCAACCCACCCCGGGGAAGCCCATAGGCCTTGGGGGTGGAGCACCAACCCTTAGTGGGCTGGTGGTACAGCCCAAGAAGGCCCTATGCGCCATAGGAAGAAAATCAAAGAGAAAAAAAGAGGAGGTGGGAAAAGGGGGAGGACTCCTCCTTCCAAACCTAGTTGGACTCGGTTTGGAAGGGGAGGGTTGCCCCCCTTGGCTCGGCCGAACTTCTTGGGGGTCCTTGGACCCCAAGGCAAGGCTCCCCCTCTTCCCCCTATATATACGAAGGTTTTAGGGCTGATTTGACACAACTTTGCCACGGCAGCCCGACCACATATCTCCACGGTTTTACCTCTAGACCGTGTTTCCGCGGAGCTCGGGCGGAGCCCTGGTGAGATAAGATCACCACCAACCTCCGGAGCGCCGTCATGCTGCCGGAGAACTCATCTACCTCTCCGTCTCTCTTGCTGGATCAAGAAGGCCGAGATCATCGTCGAGCTGTACGTGTGCTGAACGCGGAGGTGCCGTCCGTTCGGCACTAGATCGTGGGACTGATCACGGGACGGTTCGCGGGGCGGATCGAGGGACGTGAGGACGTTCCACTACATCAACCGCGTTCACTAACGCTTCTGCTGTGCGGTCTACAAGGGTACGTAGATCAAACATCCCCTCTCGTAGATGGACATCACCATGATAGGTCTTCGTGCGCGTAGGATTTTTTTTGTTTCCCATGCGACGTTCCCCAACAGTGGCATCATGAGCTAGGTTCATGCGTAGATGTAATCTCGAGTAGAACACAAAAGTTTTTGTGGGCGGTGATGTGCGTTTTGCTGCCCTCCTTAGTCTTTTCTTGATTCCGCGGTATTGTTGGATCGAAGCGCCTCGGACCGACATTACTCATACGCTTACGAGAGACTGGTTTCAACGCTACGAGTAACTCCGTTGCTCAAAGATGACTGGCGGGTGTCAGTTTCTCCAACTTTAGTTGAATCGGAATTGACCGAGGAGGTCCTTGGATGAGGTTAAATAGAAATTCATATAACTCCGTTGTGGTGTTTGCATAAGTAAGATGCGATCCTACTAGATACCCATGGTCACCACGTAAAACATGCAACAACAAAATTAGAGGACGTCTAACTTGTTTTTGCAGGGTATGCTTGTGATGTGATATGGCCAACGATGTGATGTGATATATTGGATGTATGAGATGATCATGTTGTAATAGTTAATATCGACTTGCACGTCGATGGTACGGCAACCGGCAGGAGCCATAGGGTTGTGTTTAAACTAACGTTTGTGCTTGCAAATGCGTTTACTATATTGCTAGGACGTAACTTTAGTAGTAATAGCATGAGTAGCACGACAACCCCGATGGCGACACGTTGATGGAGATCATGATGATGGAGATCATGGTGTGACGTCGGTGACAAGAAGATCGTGCCGGTGCTTTGGTGATGGAGATCAAGAAGCGCATGATGATGGCCATATCATGTCACTTATGAATTGCATGTGATGTTAATCCTTTTTGCACCTTATCTTGCTTAGAACGACGGTAGCATTATGAGGTGATCTCTCACTAAAATTTCAAGACGAAATTGTGTTCTCCCCGACTGTGCACCGTTGTGACAGTTCTTCGTTTCGAGAGACCACGTGATGATCGGGTGTGATAGACTCAACGTTCACATACAACGGGTGCAAAACAGTTGCACACGCAGAACACTCGGGTTAAGCTTGACGAGCTTAGCATGTGCAGACATGGCCTCGGAACACATGAGACCGAAAGGTCGAGCATGAATCGTATAGTTGATATGATTAGCATAGAGATGCTTACCACTGAAACTATTCTCGACTCACGTGATGATCGGACTTGAGATAGTGGATTTGGATCATGTACCACTCAAATGACTAGAGAGATGTACTTTTTGAGTGGGAGTTCTTAAGTAATATGATTAATTGAATTAATTTTCATGAACATAGTCTAATGGTCTTTGCGAATTATGATGTAGCTTGCGCTATAGCTCTACTGTTTTTCATATGTTCCTAGAAAAAATTTAGTTGAAAGTTGATAGTAGCAAACTTTGCGGACTAAGTCTGTAAAACCGAGGATTGTCCTCGTTGCTGCGCAGAAGGCTTATGTCCTTAATGCACCACTCGGTGTGCTGCACCTCGAGCGTCGTCTGTGGATGCTGTGAACATCTGACATACACGTTTCTGATGACTACACGATAGTTCAGTGCAAAAATACTTAATGGCTTAGAAGCAAGGCGCCGAAAACGTTTTAAAAACGTCACGGAACATAAGTGATGTTCTAAAGAGATGAAATTGTGATTTCATGCTTGAGCCCTTGTTAAGAGGTACGAGACCTCCAACAAGATTCTTTGTCCACAAAGTAAAGGAGAAAAGATCAATCGTTGAGCGTGTGCTCAGATTGTCTGAGTACGACAATCACTTGAATCAAGTGGGAGTTAATCTTCCATATGAGATAGTGATGGTTCTCCAAAGTCACTGCCACCAAGCTGTGAGAGCTTCGTGATGAACTATAAGATATCAAGGATAGATACAATGATCCTTGAGCGATTCGCGATGTTTGACACTGCGAAAGTAGAAATCAAGAAGGAGCATCAATAGTTGATGGTTTGTAAAACCACTAAGTTTCAAGAAAGGCAAGGGCTAGAAGGGATACTTCATGAAACGGCAAAACAGTTGCTGCACTAATGAAGAGACCCAAGATTAAACCCAAACCCGAGACTAAGTGCTTCTGTAATGAGGGGAACATTCACTGAGGCGGAGCAACTCTAGATACTTGGTAGATAAGAAGGCTGGCGAAAGTCGAAAGAAGTATATTTGATATACATGATGTCGATGTGTACTTTACTAGTACTCCTAGTAGCATGAGGGTATTGGATACCGGTTCGGTTGCTAAGTGATTAGTAACACGAAATTAAAGCTACGACATAAACGGAGACTAGCTAAAGGCGAGGTGACGATACGTGTTGGAAGTGTTTCCAAGGTTGATATGATCAAACGTCGCACGCTCCCTCTACCACCGGGATTGGTGTTAAACCTAAATAATTGTTATTTGGTGCTTGCGTTAAGCATGAACATGATTGTATCGTGTTTATTGCAATACGATTATTCATTTAAAGAGAATAATGGTTACTCTATTTTCTTGAATAATCACCTTCAATGGTTTATTGAATCTCGATCGTAGTGTTACACATGTTCATGATATTGGTGCCAAAAGATACGAGGTAATGATGATAGTACCACTTACTTGTGGCACTGCCGCTTGAGTCATGTTGGTATAAATTGCATGAAGAGGCTCCATGCTGATGGATCTTTATACTCACTTGATTTTGAATCACTAGTGACATGCAAATCATACCACATGAGCAATGCCTTGTTTTCATTGAGATGAAATAAGATAGTAACTTGTTGGAAGTGATACATTTTGATGTATGCAGTCCAATGGGTGCTGAGGCACGCAGTGGATATCATTATGTTCTTACTTCAATGACGATTTGAGTAGATACTAGAGTATTTACTTAATGAATCACAAGTCTAAAATATTGAAAAGTTCAATTCTGTTTCGGAGTGAAGTTCGTCGTAACAAGAGGATAAACTGTCAACGATATGATCATAGAAATGAATATCTGAGTTAATAGTTTTGGTACGCAGTTAAGACAATGTGGAAATTGTTTCGCAGTTCATGCCACCTAGAACATCATAGTGTGATGATGTGTCCGAACGTCATAGCCACACACTATTTGGTATGGTGCATGCTATGATGTCTCTTATCGAATTACCACTATCGTTTATGGGTTAAGCATTAGAGACAACATCATTCACTTTAAATAGGGCACCACGTATTTCCGTTGAGATGACACAGTATAGACTGAGGTTTAGAGAAATCTAAACTGTTGTTTCTTGAAAGTTCGGGGCTTCGACACTTATGTGAAAAAGTTTTAGTCTGATAAGCTCGAACCCAAAGTGGATAAATGCATCTTCATAGGATATCCAAAACAGTTGGGTACATCTCCTATCTCAGATCCGAAAGCAAAGTGTTTGTTTCTAGAAACGGATCCTTTCTCGAGGAAAGGTTTCTCTCGAAAGAATTGAGTGGGAGGGTGGTAAAACTTGATGAGGTTATTGAACCATCACTTCGACCAGTGTGTAGCAGGGCGCAGGAAGTTGTTCCTGTGGCGCCTACACCAATTGAAGCGAAAGTTGATGATGGTGATCATCGAGCATCGGATCAAGTTACTACAAGCCTCGTAGGTTGACAAGGTCGCGTACTACTACAGAGTGGTACGGTAACCCTGTCTTGGAGGTCACGTTGTTGAGCAACAGTGAACCTACGAGTTATGGAGAAAGCAATGGTGGGCCCAGATTCTGACAAATGGCTGGAAGCCATGATATCCGAGAGAGGATCCATGTATGAAAACAAAGTGTAGACTTTGGAAGAACTACTTGATGGTCATAGGACTATTGAGTAAAGATGGATCTTTAAAAGGAAGACAGACGATGATAGTGATAAGTCACTATTAAGAAAAGCTCGACTTGTCGCAAAGATGTTTCCGACAAGATCAAACAGTTGACTATGATGAGACTTTCTCACTCGTAGCGATGCTAAAAGTCTGTTAGAATTATGTTAGTAGTTGCTGCATTATTTATGAAATATTGCACGTAGGATGTCAAAACATTGTTTCCTCGACGGTTTCCTTGAGCAAACATTGTATATGATACAACCAGGAGGTTTTGTCAATCCTAAAGATACTAGCAATTGTGCAAGCTCCAGTGATCCTTCAATGGACTGGTGCAAGCATCTCGGAGTTGGAATATACACTTTGATGAGATGATCAAAGATTTTGGGTTTGTACAAGGTTTATGAGAAACTTGTATTTCCAAAGAAGTGAGTGGGAGCACTATAGAATTTCTGATAAGTATATGTGGTTGACATATTGTGGATCAGAAGTAATGTAGAATTTGTGTAAAGCATACAAGGTTGTTTGAAAAGGAGTTTTCAAAGGAATACCTCGATTGAGCTACTTGAACGTTGAGCATCAAAGATCTATGGAGATAGATCGAAAGCGCTTAATGGAAGTTTCAACAAGATGCATGCCTTGACAAGTTTTTGAAGGAGTTCAAAATAAATCAGCAAAGAAGGAGTTCTTGATTGCGTTGTAAGGTGTGAATTTGAGTAAGACTCAAAACCCGACCACGGCAGAATAAAGAGAATAGACGAAGGTCATCTTCTATGCCTTAGTCGTAGACTCTAAAGTATGCCATGCTGAGTACCGCACCTGATGTGTGCCTTACAGCAAGTCTGTTAAGAGGTACGCAGAGTGATCCAGGATTGAATCACTGATCAACGGTCAAAGTTATCCTTAGTAACTAAATAGACTAAGGAATTTTTCTCGATTATGGAGGTGGTTAAAGAGTTTGTCGTAAAGGGTTACGTCGATGCAAGCTTTGACACTAATCCGAATAACTATGAGTAGTGAAACGGATTCATATAGTAGAGTAGATATTTGGAGCATTTCCGAATAGCACGTAGTAGCAGCATCTATAAGATGACATAAAGATTTGTAAAGAACGCACGGATCTGAAAGTTTCAGAACCGTTGACTAAAACCTCTCTCACGAGCAACACGTGGTCAGACCCCATGACTATATGGGTGTTGGATTCGTTGGAATCACATGGTGATGTGAACTAGATTATTGACTCTAGTGCAAGTGGGAGACTGTTGGAAATGTGCCCTAGAGGCAATAATAAATTAGTTATTATTATATTTCTTAGTTCATGATAATCATTTATTATCCATGCTATAACTGTATTGATTGGAAACACAGTGCATGTGTGGATACATAGACAAAACACTGTCCCTAGTAAGCCTCTAGTTGACTAGCTCGTTGATCAAGGATGGTCAAGGTTTCCTGGCCATAGGCAAGTGTTGTTACTTGATAACGGGATCACATCATTAGGAGAATCATGTGATGGACTAGACCCAAACTAATAGACGTAGCATGTTGATCGTGTCATTTTGTTGCTACTGTTTTCTGCGTGTCAAGTATTTGTTCCTATGACCATGAGATCATATAACTCACTGACAACGGAGGAATGCTTTGTGTGTATCAAACGTTGCAACGTAACTGGGTGACTATAAAGATGCTCTACAGGTATCTCCGAAGGTGTTCGTTGAGTTAGTATGGATCGAGACTGGGATTTGTCACTCCGTGTGACGGAGAGGTATCTCGGGGCCCACTCGGTAATATAACATCACACACAAGCCTTGCAAGCAATGTGACTTAGTGTAAGTTGCGGGATCTTGTATTACGGAATGAGTAAAGAGATTTGCCGGTAAACGAGATTGAAATAGGTATGCGGATACTGACGATCGAATCTCGGGCAAGTAACATACCGAAGGACAAAGGGAATGACATACGGGATTATATGA
Organism: Hordeum vulgare subsp. vulgare; assembly: GCF_904849725.1. Taxonomy (NCBI): domain Eukaryota; kingdom Viridiplantae; phylum Streptophyta; class Magnoliopsida; order Poales; family Poaceae; genus Hordeum; species Hordeum vulgare. The sequence goes on along the minus strand of NC_058518.1, from coordinate 382,069,092 downwards.
ATCATTGGCACTGAGGTTCAAACGATAAGATCTTCGTAGAATATGTAGGATCCAATATGGGCATCCAGGTCCCGCTATTGGATATTGACCGAGGATTCTCTCGGGTCATGTCTACATAGTTCTCGAACCCGCAGGGTCTGCACACTTAAGGTTCGACGTTGTTTTATGCGTATTTGAGTTATATGGTTGGTTAGAGAATGTTGTTCGGAGTCCCGGATGAGATCACGGACGTCACGAGGGTTTCGAGAATGGTGCAGAAACGAAGATTGATATATAGGATGACCTCATTTGATTACCGGAAGGTTTTCGGAGTTACCGGGAATGTACCGGGAATGACGAATGGGTTCCGGGTGTTCACCGGGGGGGGGGGGAGGCAACCCACCCCGGGGAAGCCCATAGGCCTTGGGGGTGGCGCACCAGCCCTTAGTGGGCTGGTGGGACAGCCCAAGAAGGCCCTATGTGCCATAGGAAGAAAATCAAAGAGAGAAAAAAAAGAGGAGGTGGGAAAAGGGGGAAGGACTCCTCCTTCCAAACGTAGTTGGACTCGGTTTGGAAGGGGAGGGTTGCCCCCCTTGGCTCAGCCAAACTCCTTGGGGGTCCTTGGACCCCAAGGCAAGGCTCACCCTCTTACCCCTATATATACGGAGGTTTTAGGGCTGATTTGACACAACTTTGCCACGGCAGCCCGACCACATATCTCCACGGTTTTACCTCTAGATCGCGTTTCCGCGGAGCTCGGGCGGAGCCCTGCTGAGATAAGATCACCACCAACCTCCGGAGCGCCGCCACGCTGCCGGAGAACTCATCTACCTCTCCGTCTCTCTTGCTGGATCAAGAAGGCCGAGATCATCGTCGAGCTGTACGTGTGCTGAACGCGGAGGTGCCGTCCGTTCGGCACTAGATCGTGGGACTCATCGCGGGACGGTTCGCGGGGCGGATCGAGGGACGTGAGGACGTTCCACTACATCAACCGCATTCACTAACGTTTCTGCTGTGCGGTCTACAAGGGTACGTGGATCAAACACCCCCTCTCGTAGATGGACATCACCATGATAGGTCTTCGTGCGCGTAGGAAATTTTTTGTTTCCCATGCGACGTTCCCCAACAAGGATGAAATACGACCCGAAGTTTGCCACTTCACTTATCTTTATCACCGATAAGGATTATGAATTCTCTGTCGACCCTGAGATAATCTCTCTAGTCGAATCTGATCATTTTCACGGTCATGAGTCTGAGACGGTCGTAGCCCATTTTACCATTTTACCCTTTTCACTAGTGAGGAGAAGATCCGTCACTACTATATCCTTAAGTTGTTTTCTTTCTCTCTAAAGGATGACGCTAAAGCCTGGTTCACTTCTTTTGCTCCTGGATGTGTGAGTAGTCCCCAAGATATGCTCTATTACTTGTGTGAGAAATATTTCCCTGCCCATAAGAAGCAAGCTGCCTTGCAGGAAATATACAACTTTGCTCAACTCAAAGAAGAGAGTCTCCCACAAGCTTGGGGGAGGCTCATCCAGCTACAGAATGCTTTGCCTGATCACTCTCTTAAGAAGAATGAGATACTTGATATCTTCTATAACGGACTTACCGACGCTTCTAGAGACCACCTAGATAGCTGTTTCGGTTGTGTTTTTAGGGAATGGACTGTAGAACAAGCTGAGATCCTACTGAATAACATCTTTCTCAACGATAATGCTTGGACTATTCCCGAACCACCTCCTAAGCCAACTCCGAAGAAAAGAGGTATTCTTTTCCTCAGTCCCGAAGATATGCAAGAAGCCAAGAAATCTATGCAAGAGAAAGGCATTAGATCTGAAGATGTCAAAAATATACCACCTATCGAAGAGATCCATGGTCTCAATAACCTGATACAGTTAGTGGAAGCAAATTCTCTGCGTAGGTTTGATGAGAGTGATATTCCTTTTGCTAAACCTGCTAGCCTATGCTTTGATGAATTTGACAACTTTGTTGCCAAACAACAGAGTTTCAATGATTATGTTAGCAGACATTTGGAACAAAGTACTCGTATGCTTAGTCATTTAAGTGCTTGTGTAGACAGAAATGTCAATGATCTGAAGCTTCTGAGTAAACATGCCTCTATGATTACTACTCAGGTAGAACAAGTACTTAAAGCTCAGAATGACTTGCTCAATGAATTAAATGACAACTCTATCAGAGTCATTACTAGAGGAGGAAAAATGACTCAGGAACCTTTGTATCCTGAAGGTCATCCTAAGAGAATTGATCAAGATTCTCAAGGAATTAATGATGATACACCCAGTCATCCTAAGGAGAAGAAGAAGGATGATAGAAACCTGCATGTTAGTTCACCAAATGTTGTCACACTTGAAGAACCAAATGATATTTCTGCGTTTGATGCAGAAACACAATCTGGTGATGAACATGAACCTGGTGACAATATGGACAACGATGTTCATAATAATGCTCAACCTAGCAATGATAAGGATGTGGAGATTGAACCTACGGTTAATCCTGATAACCCACGACCTAAGAGATACGATAAGAATGACTTCACTGCTAGGAAGCATGGTAAAGAAAGGGAGCCATGGGTTCAGAGACCTATGCCCTTTCCTCCTAAGCCATCCAAGAAAAAGGATAATGAAGATTTTGAGGGCTTTATTGAAATGATAAGACTCGTCTTTCTGCAGATGCGGTTAGTTGATATGCTCAAAACGTCTCCGTATGCCAAGTACATGAAAGATATCGTGACCAATAAACGGAAAATACCAGATCTTGAGATCTCGACCATGCTTCCCAATTACACTTTCAAAGGTGGAACTCCTAAGAAACTTGGTGATACCGGAGTGCCCACTATACCTAGCTCCATTAAAGGAAACTACGTAAGAACTGCCTTATGTGACCTTGGAGCCGGTGTTAGTGTTATGCCTCGCTCTCTTTATCATAGACTTGAACTCGATAAGTTGACACCCACTGAAATCTCTCTGCAAATGGCTGACAAATCAACTGCTTTCCATGTCGGCATTTGCGAGGATGTACCTGTTGTGGTTGCTAACACCACTATCTTAACAAACTTTGTTATCTTGGATATTCCCGAGGACGATGCCATGGCTGTCATCCTCGGAAGACCCTTTTTAAATACTGCAGGGGCTGTTATAGATTGCAACAAGGGCAATGTCACTTTCCATGTCAATGGTAATGAGCACACCGTGCACTTTCCGAAGAAACGATATCAAGTACATTGCATCAATGCTATCGAAAAAACTTCATCGATTCTTATTGGGAGCTTTGAATGCCCTATTCCTCATGTCAAGATGAAGTATGATTTGCTTGTTGGGGAGATACATATCCCCATTGAGGTGACTTAGTGGCTATTCGAAAATTCTCCGTTCTCTTTTGCGATTCAAGAAAGTTTTGTCATAAGGATTTGATCAACCCCATTGACGGATTTCTTTCGATGACCATGAGATGGATGAATCGAGGAGTCACAAACCTCTGTTTTAAGCTTTCACTTTCTGTTGCTTAGAAGAAAAATGATAGGTTTAGTTTAGTTTTTCCTGTTTCCTCTTTTAGCGTCCTCGAGAAAAATTCCCCCAAAATAAAAGTTCTCCGATGGTCCTGAAAATCTAGTATGTTTTTTTCTGGAATATTTGAAAAATACTAGGACTAAGAGCTGGCCTGGGGGCCACACGAGTGGGCCACAAGCCCTGTCACCGCGGCCGCCCCTCCTGGCCACGGAAAGCAAGCTTGTGGGGCCCACAGGGGCCCCCTCCACTCATTCCAGCTCCCATCCTCTTCCTCTACCTCCAAAAAAAATTGTTTCGCAGCTCAAACCTGTGTTCTTGCTCATTTGGTTGTGATTTTCGATCTCCTTGCTCAAAGCACCATTCTCCGAACCGTTTTGAGGAAATTACTCCTTGGTAAGTGACTCCTCCATTGGTCCAATTAGTTTTTGCTCTAGTGCTTTATCCTTCGCGTATTCTTGCTACCTTGGTGACCCTGTTCTTGAGCTTGATATGTTGATTTTAGCTGGTCCCAAGTAGTTTTAGCGCGTGATACGATCTCTAGGCACTAGTAGGAGTAATTGCTACAAGGTGTGGTTGGTCTTTATTCACTTTTCTCTTGAACTTATGTTGAGGAGGAAGTTTCACGGTGGTTCCTCAAGTAAGAAGGGTCCCCGTCTTTCTATTCGGGAGCCTGCTACTGCAACAAAAGACCTTCCAACGGCGCCAGAAATAGGTGTGTCGATGGGACCAGGAATCCTTCTGCTACGGCTAAGCCTTAAGGGACTTCCTAGGCAAATATGCAAAGGATTCCCCCGTGGCCTTGGAGCCTTGCGTTGGTGTTCCCTCGAAGCGGAAAGGGTGATTTAGCGCAGCGGTGGTAAGTATTTCCCTAAGTTTTGAGAACCAAGGTATCGCTCCAGTGAAGGAGTATCACAAGAGCCTGCACAAACACAAATAGATTGCTCCCAACGCTATGAAGGGGTTGTCAATCCCTTATAGACTGTTCGCCAAGTGAGAACTGAAAGCAACAAAGTAACAAAGCAAAGTAAAAGCGAAAGTGGAAACGATAGATGTGAATAGACACGGGGGCTGTAATGTTTATTAGTGGCTTCTCTCATGAAAGCAAGTAGACGGTGGGTGAAAAAATTACTGTCGAGCAATCGATAGAACCGCGCAAAGTCGTGACGATATCTATGGCAATGATTATATCTATAGGCATCACGTTCAAAACAAGTAGACCGATACTTTCTGCATCTACTACTATTACTCCACACGTCGACCGCTATCCAGCATGCATCTAGTGTATTAAGTCCAAAAGAACAGAGTAACGCCTTAAGCAAGATAACATGATGTAGATGGACAATCTCATATGAACGACATAGCCCACCTTGCTACCCTTGATGGCAACTACTCAATGTGTGCCTTGCTGCCCTTACTGTCACTGGGAAAGGTCACCACATGGTAAGAACCCAAAACCAAGCACTTCTCCCATTGCAAGAATCATAGATCTAGTTGTCCAAACAAAACCCAAGACTCGGAGAGACTTACAAGGATATCAAATCATGCATATAAGAAATCAGCAAAGACTGAAATATATATCATAGATAATCTGATCACAAATCCACAATTCATCGGATCTCGACATACACACCGCCAAAGAAGATTACATCGGATAGATCTCCATGAAGATCATGGAGAACTTTGTATTGAAGATCCAAGAGAGAGAAGAAGCCATCTAGCTACTAACTACGGACCCGTAGGTCTGAAGTGAACTACTCACGAGTCATTGGATGGGCGATGATGATGATTAAGAAGCCCTCCAACTCCAAAGTCCCCTCCGGCAGGGTACCGGGAAGGGTCTCCAGATGAGATCTCGCGGAAACGGAAGCTTGCGGCGGCGGAAAAGTATTTTCGTGGATCCCTTCATTTTTTTCTGATTTTTAGGGAATATATAGGCGCAAGATCTAGGTCAGGGGGGCGCCAGAGAGGCCACAAGCCTGCCCACCGCTGCCTCCCAGGTGGCGGAGTGGGGGCTTGTGGGCTCCCTGTAGCCCTCCTGGCTTGGCCCACAGGCCCCCTGATCTTCTTCCGTTCGGGAAAAAATCATTTCGGGGATTTTATTCCGTTTGGACTCCGTTCCAAAATCAGATCTGAAAAGAGCCAAAAACACACAAAAACAGGAACTAGCACTTGGCACTGAATTAATAAGTTAGTCCCAAAAAAAGATATAAAAGGTACATAAAACATCCAAAGATGACAAGATAACGGCACGAAACCATCAAAAATTATAGATACGTTTGAGACGTATCAAGCATCCCCAAGCTTAACTCCTGCTCGTCCTCGAGTAGGGAAGTGATAAAGAATGATTTTTTGATGATTTCATGCTACCTAGCATAGATGTCCTTTGTAACTCCTCTTATGTGACGTGAATTTTCAGATCCATTAGATTCAAAACAATAGTTTTCTATTGACGTGGAAACAATAATAATTCAAGCAAACTAGCAAGGTAATCATGAACTTTCAAAATAACAAGGCCAAAATAAAGTTATCCCTACAAAAGCATATAGTCTCGCTATGCTCTATCATCATTGCACAACGAATTTAAATCATGCACAACCCCGGTATTGGCCAAGTAATTGTTTCACACCTTTACTTTCTAAACCTTTTCAACTCTCACGCAATACATGAGCGTGAGCCATGGTTTTAGCACTATAAGTGGTGTGGAGACTGGTGGAGGTTGCAAGACAAAAAAGGAGAAGATAGTCACATTAACTAGGCATATAATTGAGCTGTGGAGATGCTCATCAATAGATATCAATGTGAATGAGTAGGGATTGCCATACAAATGATGCACTAGAGCTAAGAGTATGTCAAAGCTCTTAAGGAAAACTAGTGGGTGTGCATCCAACTTGCTTGCTCACGAAGACCTAAGGCAATTTTGAGGAAGCCTATCATTGGAATATACAAGCCAAGTTATATAATGAAAATTTCCCACTAGCTATATGGTGGTGACAAAACGTGAGACTCTCAATCATGAAGATCATGGTGCTTAATATGCACAAGTGTGGAAAGGTGGTAACATTGTCCCTTCTCTCTTTTTCTCTCATTTATTTTTATTTTTTTTATTTTTTTGGTGGGCTCTTTTGTAACATCCCAAAATTATAAATTTTGGAATGTTAATATAATTATTAGATTGATTGTTTGTTTGTTTGAGTGATTTAAACTTGAGTGGAATTTGAAACTTCTTAAAAAATGAGAGGGAATAAAATGAATTTCCCAAAATTTTCTATACCTTTTCAATTTTGAGTTTGAATATTAAAAAAAAACCTCTGATAAAAAAAAATCAAATGAGAGGACGAAAATGACACTCCAAAATCAGAGACAATGCCTCGATTCAAATTTTAAGTATTTGCAATTTATTTGAAGTTCAAATTTCTTTTCATTTTAAAGTTATTGAATTTTTTTAAAGTATTTTATTTGGTCTTGAAAATATGTTCATGTTATAGGACATTTTATTCTGAAAATTTTGATATATAATATGCCTATATAAAATGTTCTCTCTATTTCGTTTATACATTTTTCTTCACTGTTTTTAAAAAAAAACACTGTTAAAATAAAACAAAAGCTGGCCGAATTGCCTAGTGAGGCCGGCCGAGTTGAATTTGGCCCATGCGGCACCTTTGTCCTTCTTCTTTCTATTTTCTCCACTTTACATATATGTTTAGTCCCACATGGCTTAGCTATTGACCTTTAGACCTTCTTTCCAACTATAAATATAGACCCATAGGAGCATCCAAAAATCATCTATTTCGGGTTAAATCAATCTTTTGGTTTGACTAGGTTTATTAAATAAAAATATTCTCTTCTCTTCGGCGGGATTTCTCGAAGTCGTCTCTTCATTGGAATTAATTCTTACTCTGCATTCTAAAGGTATTTCTCTTCGTATTTTTTTTCATTTATACTCCCGTAGTTTATTATTTCTAGACTAGTATTTCTACACTAGTATACGGTAGAGTAATTAGATTTATCAATTAGTCTCTGTATTTACACATTAGTCCTAGAATTCTTTTAGACATAGCATTTTTCTTCCGTAAAACAGCTTGGCCCTGATTTTTCAAATAGCCATAACTTTTTACTCGTTTATCCGAATTAGATGAAACCAATGCCTAGAGTTTCATCTTGATCCCACCTATCCGGTGAACCTATCATATCAGCCTTTTGAAATTATCAAATTTCGAAATTTGTTCACACTCATATTCAAACTTCATTTGATCATATCTTTTTATCCGTAGCTCCATTTTAGATGAATCCAATTGCGTCAGATTCGTATCAAAGTAATCTTCCCATTTGTATCATTAGTTTTAACTTTTCAACTTATAATTTTGATCAAATCAAATTTATCTATTAGTGCCCAAAAGTGTTCACATCGTTCTAAGCTGATTCAATGTTATATTGAAGTATTTGTATCTTTTGATCCACTATTTCAAATCTAGTAAATTCTTTTTTTCTACATGTTCATATTGATCTCCTATATCCAGTAGCATCATTAGTTTCAACCTTTGAAACCTTACAAATTTGAGCGATTCAAATTTGTATTCGAACATTCATTTGATCTTACCTTACAAACAGTAGCACGTTTTCCATTGATTTCTTTTGCCCCTAAACACTGGTGTTATGTACTTTCTATTCATAACAACCATGCTTCAATTCAAATACTTTTTACCTTTATGGAATTCAAATTCTATTCATATTTCTATTCGCTATAACTTGCATTGTAGTGCTCCATTTCAAGAAATTATTTCTACAAATAAATTCTTATGTCTTATACTATTTGTCAAACAACATTCATGTTGTTCTCCCAATATTTTTGATCATCTCCCATAGTGTATGCAAGTCAAGCTTATATAGCGATAGTTGATCATCCTTTGACTCTTTTGAGTTGACCCCTTTCACCTTTCCTTTTACAACACCATAAGGCCCTATATTTTCTTATTAAATATTGGTATGTTGTTATTTTGCACCAAGATATGTTTTGTTCTTATGTTCTTTTGGTTCTTATTTCTGGCTTGAATGTTTATTGAATGATATTTCATTTACGATAGATTGCTTGGAGTGTGACGAGTAGAATTATGACGATTATGAGAGCGACTATCTTCATCAAGTAATACCAGGCAAGTCACGTTGATCATATTATTACCTATGTTTTATATGCATTGTAGTTCTACCTTTCTTCACCCGATTGCATGCAAAGTAGGTCCTTGAAAATTTTGGATCTTGATGTAGTATCATGTGGTAGGCACCCACCCCGTTGTTACTTTGGCCGGGACGTTATTATGCTATGCTCCTACTAGACGGGGTTTGGTTGAGTGTTTACCATGAGTGTTGTGAGAACTTAATAATCAAGACCTGAAGACTCCAAGACTTGCAAGACCTCAGAACGAAATATACCTCTGGGTGAAGGACGGTTTAGATGGGCTCCCTGGAGAAACCAGTGGACGACCCGGGATGCATGGGGAAGCGCCATGACATCTTGCAGAAAGCTTCACCCAGGCACAAAGAGATGGATGGATACTTCAAGACCCAAGGCTTACCTGTAGAGCCACAAGTCATTATGGGCTCTGGCTTGGTTGGACAACGTGGCGACTCTGGATAGGCCGTGCTAGCAGATGTAGAAGAACGGTAGGATTGGATGGGCACCGATAGAGGATCAGAGGGACCCGTTGAAAGACCATGTTTTGATCATCCGGTCTTCAAACACCCTGAAGTTCGAGGACATACTCGGAGGCGATCAAATCTTGTGGGGAACGTGTGCAAAACTCTGCAGAGTACTCAAACCTAATCGATTAGCCGTGTCCACGGTCATGGACAACTTGAGCCAAAGGAACTGAAACTATCAGGAATTCTCAACACCATTTATTATTGATGTGGGTAATATTGATAACTTGGGTATGAGAACTGGTTGGTGGAACCATCTCATTAACAACCAACAATGTAGTAATATTTTGCTTTTAGCCCCTCTCTTGTTGTAGGAGAAAACTTTGCTTTCTGCTAAAAACTTACAGCCCCACCTGCCATATATGCATATAGTATAGATGTTATTCTTAACCCTCTCTTTTGTGACTTGCCGGCATATTCAATATGCTGACCTACACGGTTGCAATGTCTTATGTTGCAGATATTTCTTCGACAAGTAAGAGTACGATTCAGGGTTACGGTCTACACTCAACCTGCCGTTGGTGTTTATTGGGACTCCACTCCCTTTGACTGTTTCCGCTGAGATTTTAAGGTATATATCAGTTTTACGCTATTTACATGTGATTGCACTTTGATATATACATTGATGTACTGTGTGTGCCAGCATACTGATCTAGGGATGGCACAGATACACACAGGCTTGACTCGTATTGAGTCGGGTCGCTACATCTTTGGCCTCTTTTTTTTATTTTGGTGGGCATCTTTGGCCTCTTTTATTTCCTCACATGGGACAATGCTCCATTAATGATGATCATCACACTTTCAACTCAAAACTTAGAGCAACGATGAATCTATATGGAATGCCTTCGGTAGTGTACCGTGACAATGATCTAGCATGGCATAGACATTAATGGAAACATCATGCTAGCTATCTTACGATCATGCAATGGCAATGTAGATGTGGTGGCACATGTCATGGTGGTAGTTGCATGGCAATATATCTCGGAATGACTTTGAAAAAGCCATAGTAGGTAGGTATGGTGGCTGTTTTGAGGGAGGCTAATGGTGGGTTTTGTGCACCGACGAAAGTTGCACGGCACTAAGAAGATAGTGATGGTGGAAGGTGAAAGTGTAACTAAACCATGGACTCGACATTAGTCATGAAGAACTCATATACTTGTTGCAAAAGTTTTATTAGTAATCGAAACAAAGCATTCAACGCATACTCCTAGGGGAAGTAAACCTGAGAATGGTTTCATACTTGAACCATACTTGAACCATACCCATTCATTTATCTCTCAAAACCATACTTGAACCATACCCATTTAGTGTCTTTTTTAGCCCAACCAAACCAAACCCACTATTTTTTCCACCCAAACCAATTTAAACCCAAAACATAACCGTGGGTTTAAACCCAGTACATAACCATGGGTTTGATTTAATGTACATATGATTGCACAAATTGACATGCTAAGAAACAAATGAGATAGAAAAGGCATAAGTGCATCTACAACAGTTTAGAAACAAAGTAATCCTCGAGATACAGTCAACACACAGTAAGAGGCAAAAAGAACATGCTCATGGCTGAAAAGCTGAATAACAAGTGTATTAAAACCAAATTGCTTAGCGAAAGCACAAGAAAACACTTCTGATTTTTATTTATTGTTTCCCCATAATACATAATTACATAGTGCATTACAGCATGCACGCGGATCAAAGATACTCGTTCTCGGTCGTCGTTGATTATTGCATATAACCAATGCCTAGAAACCTGTTTGGACCCATAGTTTATAACCACTAATAACCAAACCGTTTAAACGCATAACCAACTATACCCCAACTGGTTTCTCCACATACCCAAACCAAAACCAAACTAAAAAAAATTCAGCCCAATAAAACTTGAACCAATCAAACCCAAAGTAAGAACCGAGCCGTTACACCCGGTTTTTTAATAACCATTCTCACGTTTAAGGGGAAGGGTTGGTAGGTATAAACCATCGCGCGATCCTCACCGCCACGCAAAGGATGACAATCAATAGACTAATCATGCTCAGATTTCATCACATAGCGGTTCACCATACGTGCATGCTACGGGAATCACTAACTTCAACAAAAGTATTTCTAGATCCACAACACCTTACTAGCATGACTTCAATATTACCAAAACCACAACTCAAAACTAACTGAGATGAATCAAACTTCTCTAACTATTCAATGCACATGAAGGTGGAAGTTTTCGTATCCCTTTGGATAACTACCCCTTTTGAGACTACTTCCAAAGCATAGATCAACTACCAAGCCACGCACCGCTGCGCTCTAAAAGATATAAGTGAAGCACATAGAGCAAAAGTATCTAGCTCAAAAGATATAAGTGAAGCACATGCGAGCTGAATTGTCTACCAAAAGATATAAGTGAAGCTCGACAAAATAACGGTGAGTGCATGTCTCTCTCTCTAGGTGTGCAGCAAGGATGATTGTGACACAACAAAAATAAAAGACTCCTACTATACAAGACGCTCCAAGCAAAAACACATAACATGTGGTGAATAAAAATATAGCCCCAAGTAACGTTACTGATGGATTGAAGACGAGAGAGGGGATGCCTTCCCGAGGCATCCCCAAGCTTAGGCTTTTACGACATCCTTGAATCTCTTGGGGTGCCTTGGGAATCCCCAAGCTTGAGCTCTTGCCACTCTTTATCTCTTTGTCCATAAGAACTTCACCCAAAACTTGAAAACTTCACAACACGAAACTTAAACAGAAACTCGTGATAACATTAGTATGAGAAAGCAAACCACCACTTCCTTAGTTACTGTAGAAAACTTAAATTCTACTTGTGCTGATGTTGGGTTACTGTATTTTCAATCTTCCATGGCTAATACCCCCCGATACTATCCATATTTTCATCAAAATAAGCAACCAACACAACAAAAACAGAATCTGTTAACAGCAGACCAGTCTGTAGCAATCTGTATATTTCGTATACTTCTGGTACTTCAAAAATTCTAAAAAATTACATAGCAATCATCAGCAAAAAGAATCAACTCAAAAGCTCTTACAGAACAAAAATGAAAGTTCTTTTCGTGAGCAGAAAGTTTCTGTCTTTTCCAGCATGACCAAACGATCATCCCCAAGACTAATCATAACGGTTTTGCTTGGCACAAACACAAAAAGAAACACAAAAAACACAATCAAAACAGAATTATGAAAGTTTGGAAAACACAAAACAGAAAGAAAAAGATAAATTCATTGGGTTGCCTCCCAACAAACGCTATTGTTTAACGCCCTTAGGTAGGCATTCAATGATGCTCTCACAAAAGACAAGAACTGAAGCACAACGAGAGCATCCTAAAGCATGTGAAAATCACATCTAAGTCTAACATACTTCCTATGCATAGGCATTTTATAGGAAAACAAATTGTCAAGACAACAAATAGCTGCCATATGCAAGGAAGAAGAAAGAGACAAGAGCAATCTCAACATCACGAGAGGTAATTTGGTAACATGAAAGTTTCTACCACAATATTTTCCTCTCTCATAGCGATTACATGTGGGATCATATTCGAATTCAACGATATAGCTATCACAGAGGGTATTCTTTTCATGATCCACATGCATGCAAAGTTCACGCTCTTCAAAAATAGTGGGATTATCATCTAAAGTCGTGACTTCTCCAAACCCACTTTCAATAATATTGCAAATATCATATTCATCTTGAGGCTTGAACAAATTTTCAAGATCAAAAGAAAAATCATCACCCCAATCATGATCTTTGCAACAAGTAGTGGTCATAGCAAGACTAGCATCCCCAAGCTTAGGGTTTTGCATAATTTTAGCATGATTGTCACTAATAGGATTTATAGTGAAACCATTGCAATCATGCTTTTCATTCAAGGAGCCCTCGTGAATCACTTCATGAATTTCTTCATCACGATTTTTAGATTCACGCATCTCAAGCAAAACTCCATAAAGATAGTCAAGTGCACTCAACTCACTAGCAATTCGTTCCACATAAGTGGGTCTCTTAAAGAGATTAGCTAGTGGATGAGGATCCATATCACTGGATTTCAGCAAGCGAAGATGCAAGCATATTGAAGACACATGGCACACAAGCGAGCAAGAAAACCGGCAAAGGAAAATGGCAACGGAGAAAGGCAAATGGAAACGGCAAATGTGAAGTGGGGGAGAGGAAAACGAGAGGCAACTGGCAAAAAAGTAAATGCAGGAGATGAGTTTGTGAGACCTACTTGGATAGATCTCTCCTTCCCCGGCAACGGCGCCAGAAATACTTCTGCTACTGCAACAAAAGACCTTCCAACGGCACCAGAAATAGGTGTGTCGACGGCACCAGGAATCCTTCTGCTACGGCTACGCCTTAAGGGACTTCCTAGGCAAATATGCAAAGGATTTCCCCCGTGGCCTTGGAGCCTTGCGTTGGTGTTCCCTCGAAGCGGAAAGGGTGATGTAGCACAGCGGTGGTAAGTATTTCCCTCAGTTTTAAGAACCAAGGTATCGATCCAGTGAAGGAGTATCACAAGAGCCTCCACAAACACAAAAAGCTTGCTCCCAACGCTATGAAGGGGTTGTCAATCCCTTATAGATTGTTCGCCAAGTAAGAACTGAAAGCAACAAAGTAACAAAGCAAAGTAAAAGCAAAAGTGGAAACGATAGATGTGAATAGACCCGGGGGCCGTAGTGTTTACTAGTGGCTTCTCTCATGAAAGCAAGTAGATGGTGGGTGAACAAATTACTGTCGAGCAATTGATAGAACCGCACAAAGTCGTGACGATATCTATGGCAATGATTATATCTATAGGCATCACGTCCAAAATAAGTAGACCGATACTTTCTGCATCTACTACTATTACTCCACACGTCAACCGCTATCCAGCATGCATCTAGTGTATTAAGTACAAAAGAACAGAGTAACGCCTTAAACAAGATGACATGATGTAGATGGACAATCTCATATCAACGACAGACCCCACCTTGTTACCCTTGATGGCAACTACTCAATGTGTGCCTTGCTGCCCCTACTGTCACTGGGAAAGGTCACCACATGGTAAGAACCCAAAACCAAGCACTTCTCCCATTGCAAGAATCATAGATCTAGTTGGCCAAACAAAACCCAAGACTCGGAGAGACTTACAAGGATATCAAATCATGCATATAAGAAATCAGCAAAGACTCAAATATATATCATAGATAATCTAATCACAAATCCACAATTTATCGGATCTCGACAAACACACCTCCAAAGAAGATTACATCGGATAGATCTCCATGAAGATCATGGAGAACTTTGTAATGAAGATCCAAGAGAGAGAAGAAGCCATCTAGCTACTAACTACGAACCCGTAGGTCTGAAGTGAACTACTCACGAGTCATTGGAGGGGCGATGATGATGATGATGAAGCCCTCCAACTCCAAAGTCCCCTACGGCAGGGCACCGGGAAGGGTCTCCAGATGAGATCTCGCGGAAACAGAATCTTGCGGCGGCGGAAAAGTATTTTCGTGGAGCCCTTGATTTTTTTTCTGATTTTTAGGGAATATATAGGCGCAAGATCTTGGTCAGGGGGGCGCGAGGGAGGCCACAATCCTGCCCACCGCCGCCTCCCCTGGTGGCGGAGTGGGGGCTTGTGGTCTCCCTGTAGTCCTCCTGGCTTGGCCCACATGCCCCCTAATCTTCTTCCGTTCAGGAAAAAATCATTTCGGGGATTTTATTCCATTTGGACTCCGTTCCAAAATCAGATCTGAAAAGAGCCAAAAACACAGAAAAAACAGGAATTGGCACTTGGCACTGAATTAATAAGTTAGTCCCAAAGAAGATGTAAAAGGTACATAGAACATCCAAAGATGACAAGATAACGACATGAAACCATCAAAAATTATAGATACGTTTGAGACGTATTAGAGCCCGATCCTTATCAACTAAGGGACGCACCGGTACAACCATGTGAATGGCCTTCTGATGAGTTTATGATCGAAGCAGGCTTCAAGGATGAGTTTGATACACTTGTCCGCAATGCCGGGTTAGAAGAATTCCTCTCAGATAAATGTGAACAGTATGCTTTGCTCACTGCCTCTTTCGTGCGTAGATTTAAATTTTCAGTTGGTCGTGAATCATCCATACTGTTTGATCTATATGATAAATCCTACGCCATGGATTTGGAGGATTTCAATAGGATTTGCAAAATACCCGATGGGGGTAATCTTAAAGATCCTGCTAAATCTTTGGTTAGAGATTTTTCTCTAGTATATCTGTTGGAGAAACTAGAGTCATCACGCAAGCTACCATAGGAAGCATTCATTTCCCTGCCTTGCACTACTTTGCCCTCTTCATAGGTAGATGCATTAACGGTAAGGTTGAACATTGTCACCTATGCGCATCCGACGTTAGTTTCCTTAAGAGTGCAGTTACGGGTGACAAAAGCTTCAACGTGGGAGCTATTATAGCAAGGAGGCTGAATAAGAATGCTATTGAGGGGGATTTCTTTGGCGGCATCTATGCCACTCGCATAGAAAATTTTCTTGGAGTACCCATCCGCGCAGGAGATCCCCCGCTCCATACAGCTTTCCTTGACCGCGTCGCTTTGACACACTACCAGTTCCTTGAGAGGGATGATGAATCCCTCCTATATCGATTGATATTTAACCGGAAGCGTGTTTTCCATATTACCCTTCCTGCTCGTGCTTTCTTTGACTTTCATGTGAAACGGAGATACTACATAACCATAGGAGAGGCAGAGGAGTATGAGAGGGAGGCGACGACTGCTCGTCTTCGTGAGGCAGCTATTCAGGCAATGGCTGCAGCGCTCCCGTATAACCCTGATTATGATTTTGGATTTCGCCAGGACCGTCCTTGAGAGTAGAAAAAGCTAGGCCAAAAGCCTAAGCTTGGGGGAGTACGTGTTCTCACCGACCTTACATTCATGCTTATGCTTTCACTTTGTTAGCCGGTGTTTACACTTTGCCACTGTATTATCCATGCTAGTTTATTTTCGTTTTCTTGTTTTGTGTCCTTTTTAGAAAACCCAAAAATATTTTCCTTTCTTCTTTTGCTTGTTGGGAGCGTTCCCGTGTAAATAGTTTTCTTTTTCCTTGGGTCAAGGTAGAAGATATTGGTTACAATGTTTATTGGCTCTTGCATGCATACCTGTTTAGCTTTCAAAGAGCCATATTACTTTGTCTTCTCCTTTGTGTTTGCCTGCAGATTCAGCTTAGTCCATTGCACGAGCACGCTTATTATTGTTCACATCCTTCGATCGTGCAAGTGAAAGGCAATAATGATGATATACGATGAAGTGACTGAGACTGGAAAAGCTGGTATGAACTCTATCTATTTTGTTTTTGTAAATATGACTAGCTTGTCGTCCCAGATACAACTTTTGTTGTGAGAGAACCATGTTTGCAATGACAACTTAGAGATCATAGTTTCTGATGCCATGCTTATTTAGCTAGGAGCTTATAATGGTTTGTCTTGAATGCCAACATAGATTTTGAGATGACTATGATGTACTATGATAGGATGGTATTCTCCTTTGAATGATTCAAGTGGCTTGACTTGGCGCATGTTCGTGCATGTAGTTGAAACAAAATCAACAAAGCCTCTATGATGTCCGTGTTCATGGTGATTTATATCCTGTTCATGCTTGCACTCCATGTTAGTCAAACTCATTGCATCTTGATGACTGTTGTCGCTCTCTAGTTGGTCGCTTCCCAGTCTTTTGCTAGCCTTCATTTGTACTAAGCGGAATACTGCTTGTGCATCCACTTCCATAAACCCAAAAGTTTTTCCATGAGAGTCCACCATACCTACCTATGTGTGGTATTTACCTGCCGTTCCAAGTAAATTTGCATGTGACATTCTCTAAACCTTCAAGAAATAATCTGTTTTGCATGCTCGAATCGCTCATGTGGTGACAGGGGGCTATTGATATCTTCCATGTTAGGCGTGTTATCCTCGACATGTGTTTATTCACTGTCATTCACGAGAAAGGGTCCGGTAATTGGAATGCCCAGTTCCACGCTTAAATCGAATACATAACTGTAAAACAAGACTCCCCCGGATTGTTGTTAGTATGGACGGTACCCGAGGATTCGGCTAGCCGTGGAGTGTGATTGATTGGTGGTGGGGGACTTAAAATTTTACTTTTCTATTTGGGAACCGCCTATAGCATGAGTAACGTGGAAGATATTGAGAACTCTTGGTCATGGCGTTGATAATGAAAGCATGCCACCCAAAATTATTATCTCTATTTCCAAAGCTTGAGCTCTGGCACCTCTCTAAATCAATGCTTCCCTCTGCGAAGGGCCTGTCTATTTATTTTCCTGTTGAGTCATCCTCTTCTTATATAAGCACCAATTAGAGAGCACCTCTGTCATTTTTATGCTTTGCTTTTGATTGATATTGAGTATGACTATGAATGGATCCTCGTTGCTATGAATTACAATGTTTAGTCAACCCTTGATCTTTGAAAGTGCTCTGCATTTATGTTTTGCGATCTGAGAAAGAGCTAGCGAGATACCACCTATTCGTATTGCTTCATGCTTGTTTTGATTGAATTGTTGGTATCTGAAACTCATTATTATTTGCTCGCTAGCTGATTATGCTATTGATATTAGTTTACCGTGAGACCTTTGTGTCACTTGCTTATGTGGTTAACTTGTGATCTTGCTGAAATTCTGGTTACGAGTTAGACATAGTTTCAACAACAAGATCAAACAGAGTTTGTCAAATTTTTTCTTTCTCTTTCAGTTTGTGAACTGAGTTGCTTGAGGACAAGCAAGGTTTTAAGCTTGGGGGAGTTGATACGTCTCCATCGTATCTACTTTTCCAAACTCTTTTGCCCTTGTTTTGGACTCTAATTTGCATGATTTGAATAGAACTAACCCAGACTAACGCTGTTTTCAGCAAAATTGTCATGGTGTTGTTTTTGTGCAGAAATGAAAGTTCTCGGAACGTCCTGAAAATTTACGGAGAATATTTTTGGAAAATATGAAAAATACCTGCGCAAAGATCCACCGGAGGGGATGTGCCAGTGGGCCAGAAGCCCTGTTGCCGCGGCCACCCCCCTGGCCACGACAACCAAGCTTGTGGGGACCACGTGGCTCTGCCGCCCCCAAACTCAGCTCTATTAATTCACTTTCGTCCAGAAAAAAATAAGAAGAGAAGATTTCGTCGTGTTTGCGATACGGAGGCACCGGCACATCCTGTTCTTCATCTGGAGGGCAGTTCTGGAGTCCGTTTTGGGCTCCGGAGAGGGGGAATCGTCGCCATCGTCATCATCAACCTTCTTCCCTCTCCAATTCCATGAAGCTCTTCATCGTTCGTGAGTAATCTATTCGTAGGCTCGCTGGGCGGTGATGAGTAGGATGAGATCTATCATGTAATCGAGTTAGTTTTGACGGGGATTGATCCCTAGTATCCACTATGTTCTGAGATTGATGTTGCTACTACTTCGCCATGCTTAATGCTTGTCACTAGGGCCCGAGTGCCATGATTTCAGATCTGAAATTATTATGTTGTCACCAATATATGTGTGTTTTAGATCCGATCTTGCAAGTTGTAGTTACCTACTATGTGTTATGACCCGGCAACCCCGGAGTGACAATAACCGGAACCACTCCCGGTGATGACCATAGTTTGAGGACTTCATGTGTTCACCAAGTGCTAATGCGTTGTTCCGGTTCTTTATTAAAAGGAGAACCTTAATATCCCGTAGTATCCTTTTGGACCACGCTGCCACGGGAGGGATGGACAATAGATGTCATGCAAGTTCTTGTCCCTAAGCACGTATGACTACACACGGAATGCATGCCTACATCACATTGACGAACGGGAGCTAGCCACATATCTCTCCGTGTTATAACTGTTGCATGATGAATGTCATCCAAACGAATCACCGACCCATTGCCTACGAGTTTGTCCCACTGCTGTTGTTACTTGTTTTGCTCTGCTGCTGTCACTACTGTTGCTGGTACCGTTACTTGCTACTACTGTTACTTGCTACTGCCGTTACTTGCTACTGTTGCTACTTGCTACTGTCGTCACTACTGCTGCTCCTTGCCACTACTGTTACTCATTGCACTGCTGTTACCTGCTACAATACTTTTCTAGCGCCATTGATATAATGGTTAGGAATAGTCTGCCGGTAACACATCGTTTCGGGCACCGTTGTTATCATACTACTTTGCTACTGATACTTTGCTTGGAGATACTAATCTTTCAGGTGCGGTTGAATCTGACACATTCAATTGCTAATACTTGAGAGTATACTCTCACTTCCCGTCGTGCGAACCAACAAATTTGGGTCGAATACTCTACCCTCGAAAACTGCCGCGAACCCACACGTTGGTGGGCTATTGCAAGACAATTTCTAATTGTTGAGCAACTGGGAGCAGTTCTGGCTCTGTTGCCGCGGAGGCATCAAGTCAGGCACACGTCAACAACGTTCTTCTAGTGTCGTTGTTGTGGATTGCTAGCAAGCATTGAGCTCAACCCTAGTGGAGATGAATGGAAATGTGCTTGGGGCGCTGACACTTTCACGACGGCGGCGTATCACCGATTTTTCTTCAGGGGGGGGGGGTCATTGCTCATGCAGCGTTTGACTGGCTGTGGAAATCAAAGTGTGTCCCCAAGATCAAGGTGTTCGGCTGGTTCCTGATGATGGATAGGCTTAACACGAGGAACATGCTCAAAAGAAGACATTATAGTATCGGGTCTACGTTGGATTGCCTGTTGTGTGATCAACATGTAGAGGAGATGCTTGAACACCTCTTCTTTGGATGCGGCTTTAGGCAACAATGTTGGGATATGTTGAACATCAAGTGGGCTGCTCGTCAACATAGGCTAGAGGTGCTGCAACATCAGAAGACAGTGCGCCCCCGAAAAGTGTTCATGGATATCTTCCTCGTGGCGGCTTGGAGTCTGTGGAAAGAGCGAAACAACAAGTGTTTTGAGAATGTAACCCCATCTCTGGGATCTTGGCGACGTAGATTCATAAAAGACTTCTCCAATCTTGGATATAGGGTGCCTGCTAGCAAGGTACAACTCATAGATACCATTGTTGCAAATCTAGTTGACACCTCCTAAAATGTAATCCCCCCACCCACATCTCCATCACTCACCACCCCCCCCACATCCCATTTGTGTATGTGTAAAAAGTTGGTCTGATATATACATGCAGTAGGAGCCTTTCCTACCGTTTTACACTAAAAAAACAACACTGTAACCACCACCAAAGAAAACACCGGGACTACATAAGAGGTTCTCCAAAAGCAACTCCTCCAAAAAGGAAACAATGCACATGTGTTGTCATTGCACGATCAAAGATCTTGAGTTTTCACCCTCGAGAGATCCGAGATCCCAAAAATGATGCCTTCTTGTGACCATTGGCAGGTACAACCAATGAAGGCCACACCTTGGGCTTTCAGCCTAGAGATTGCGGCTCGGTATTCAAGAAGCATTCCCAAAAATGTTATCCACGTGTGTTGCCACCCCCTCCTACAAAGGCCGCCGCTACAAGTCTTCAATACCCAACACACAGGAAAAACCTGTGACGCCATTCTTCAACGCAACCAAAACTCCTCTCCGCTGTCACAAGTCTTCGATCGCAACCACCATGACCTTCTTCACCACTGTCAAAATTGTGGAAATCTATATTTTGACAGGTCCCATGGCTGTGGCAAGGCAATGAAGCTTCGCACTACGCCCTCATGAAGCCTCTCTAGCCAAATATGAGGACAGACCTGACTTCATCAATTCCGAACAAGATATCCAGTGGAGCCATGTGCCAAAACTGATATATTCGAGTGGAATACTAGAACCCCTCGGTGTCCACATCGAGGAGGGCCGACATGAAGCAGATCAAAGTTTTGTAGCACGAAGAACAGCAGGGCCAACCACCATAGGAATCCCCTAGATCTCGACGGGCCGGATCTGAGTAGTGTTGTTGCCAACCCTGGCGAGAACCGCTTCCACGACCAGCCCTCCATGACCGGGATGAAGAACCAAAGATCGGCCTCCTCCGAGCGCTACCCAGCGCCACCGTGCCCTAGCGTAGTGTCAAGACCCCTCCTGCGATCACCGGCCCATGTCGACCCCTACATGCGGAGAGAAGAGAGGGCCCCTCCGCCGCTAGCACTAGCTAGGTTTTGCCTGACGACGCGAACCGACAACGGCGATGGTAGATGATGGGGTAGGGGACGCTGCTCCGACGGAGACGGTTTAACCTCACATGACACGCTTGCGGGGAGCGTCACGGGAGCGATCTGCTTTTCCTGCCGGCTTCCATATTAATGGAGTGCGAAGATAACCAATTAAATGTGTGTTCACGAATTACATCACTTGCACCTAGGATAACCTGCTCATTTTTGGTGTGCGGTGGTATTTATGCGTGGAGCGCGGGAGGAGCAACCTCGTCTCTATTGAACATGACGACAAAGGCGTGGGATACTGCTACGGCGACATAAATCTTCTGTCGCCTCTTGAGCTTGCGTTGGTTTTTCCCTTGAAGAGGAAAGGGCGATGCAGCGCAGGAGCAGTAAGTATTTCCCTCAGTTTGAGAACCAAGGTATCAATCCAGTAGGAGAATCTCGTCAAGTCCAGAGTACCTGCATAAACACAAAAGAGCTTGCACCCAACACTATAAAGGGGTTGTCAATCCCTTCAAGATTGATTGCAAAGTGAGACCTGAAGGCGAAAAGTGCAACGAAGAACAAGTGTAAGGCTATAAATATGGTGTGAAGTAGACCCGGGGGCCATAGTGTTCACTAGAGGCTTCTCCCAAAATAGAAAATATTACGGTGGGTGAACAAATTACCGTCGAGCAATTGATAGAACCGCACAAAGTCATGACGATATCTAAGGCTATGATCATACATATAGGCATCACGTCCGAGACAAGTAGACCGATACTTTCTGCATCTACTACTATTACTCCACACATCGACCGCTATCCCGCATGACTAGCAAGGTATTGCGTTCCGAGACAAGTGTATTGAGTTCATCACGAACAGAGACAAGTGTATTGAGTTCATGACGAACAGAGTAACGCCTTAAGCAAGATGCCATGATGTAGAGGGATAAAATCAAACCAATGATGAAAACCCCATCTTTTTACCCTTGATGGCAACAACACGATGCGTGCCTTGCTACCCCTTCCGTCACTGGGTGAGGTCACCGCACGGTATGAACCCAAAACCAAGCACTTCTCCTATTGCAAGAATCATAGATCAAGTTGGCCAACCAAACCCACAACTCGAAGAGAATTACAAGGATACGAAATCATGCATAAGAGAGATCAGAAGAAACTCAAATAAGATTCATAGATAATCTGATCATAAATCCACAATTCATCAGATCTCGACAAACACACCGCAAAATATTACATCGGATAGATCTCCATGAAGATCATGGAGAACTTTGTATTGAAGATCCAAGAGAGAGAAGAAGCCATCTAGCTACTAGCTATGGACCCGTAGGTCTATGGTGAACTACTCACGCATCATCGAAGAGGTCATGGTGTTGATCAAGAAGCCCTCCGTATCCGAATCCCCCCTCCGGCACGGCACGAGAACGTTCCCCAGATAGGATCTTGTGGAGACAGAAGCTTGCGGCGGCGGAAAAGTACTTTCGATGATCTCCTGATTTTTTCTGGAATTATTGGGAATATATAGGCGAAAGACCTAGGGCAGAGGTGGCCCACGGAGCCCACAAGCCTGGGAGGCGCGGGCCCCCTGGCCGCGGCTAGGGGGCTTGTGGGGTCCTTGGTTCTCAAGTTTCCCGATGTTCTTCCGTTTCGGAAAAAATCTTTTTGGAAGTTTCGTTCCGTTTGGACTCCGTTTAAAATCCTCCTCTGAAAGGGGTCAAAAACACAGAAAAAACAGGAAGTGGTACTTGGCACTGAGTTAATAAGTTAGTTCCAAAAAGATATAAAAGGCATACAAAACATCCAAAGTTTGACAGAATAATAGCATGAAACCATCAAAAATTATAGATACGTTGGAGACGTATCAAGCATCCCCAAGCTTAACTCATGCTCGTCCTCGAGTAGGGAAGTGATAAAGACTGAATTTTTGATGTGGAATGCTACCTAGCATAGTTGTCCTTTGTAACTTCTATCGTGTGACATGAATGTTCAGATCCGTAAGATTCAAAACTATAGTTTGCTATTGACATGAAAACAATAATACTTCAAGCAAACTAGCAAGGTAATCATGAACAAGGCCAACGAAAGTTATCCCTACAAAATCATATAGTGTGGCTATGCTCCATCATCCCCACACAGCTAATTTAAATCATGCACAACCCCGGTATTGGCCAAGTAATTGTTTTCGCACTCTTACTTTCTCAAACCTTTTATAACTATCACGCAATACATGAGCATGATCCATGGATATAACACTATAAGTGGAATAGAGTGTGGTGGTGGTTGTGAGACAAAAAGGGAGGAGATGGTCACATTGACTCGGCGTATCAAAGGGCTATGGAGATGCTCATTAATAAATATCAATGTGAATGAGTAGGGATTTCCATACAAAGGATGCACTAGAGCTATAAGTATGTGAAAGCTCAAAAGGAGAACTAGTGGGTGTGCATCCAACTTGCTTGCTCACGAAGACGTAGGGCAATTTTGAGGAAGCCCATCATTGGAATATACAAGCCAGGTTATATAATGAAGATTCCCACTAGCATATGGTGGTGAAGAAACGAGAGGCTCTCAATCATGAAGAACATGGTGCTATTATGAAGCACAAGTGTGGAAAAGATAGTAGCATTGTCCCTTCTCTCTTTTTCTCTCTTTTTTTATTTGGGATCTTGGGCCTCTTTTTTTCTCTTATTTTATTTCCTCACATGGGACAATTCTCTAATAATTATGATCATCACACTTTTATTTACTCATAGCTCAAAGCTCAGAACGATGATGACTCTATAGAAAATGCCTGCGACGGTGTACCGGGATGTGCAACGATCTAGCTTGGCGTATGACGTTGAAACATCTCGCTAGCTATCTTATGATCATGAAATGGCAATATGAGAGTGACGACACAAGTCATGAGACGGAACGGTGGGAGTTTCATGGCAATATATCTCGGAATGGCTATGAAAATGCCATAGTAGGTAGGTATGGTGGCTGTTTTGAGGAAGGCATATGGTGGTTTTGTGCAGAAGTGCACGACACTAGAGAGGATAGCAATGGTGGAAGGTGAAAGTGCATCTATACCATGGACTCACATTAGTCATGAAGAACTCACATACTTGTTGCCAAAGTTTTTATTAGTAATCGAAACAAAGTGCTAAACGCATACTCCTAGGGGAAGGGTTGGTAGGTGTTAACCATCGCGCGATCCCGACCGCAACACAAAGGATGACAATCAATAGATCAATTAGCTCCGACTTCCCAACATAGCGGTTCACCATACGTGCATGCTACGGAAATCACTAACTTCAACACAAGTATTTCTAGATTCACAACACCCAACTAACATAACTCTTAATATTACCAAATCCACGTCTCAAAACTAATTGAGAGGAATCAAAACTTCTCTTTCTACTCAATGCACATGAAGATGGAGGTTTTTTGTATCCTCTTTGGGTACCTATCACCTTTGGAGACTACTTTCATAGCACACAACAACTACCAAGTCACGCACCGCCGTGCTCTAAAAGATCTAAGTGAAGCACATAGAGCAAAATTATCTAGCTCAAAAGATATAAGTGAAGCACTATGAGCATTCTAGCAAAATCACGATGAGTGCATGTATCTCTCAAAACGTGTGCAGCAAGGATGATTGTGACACAACAAAAGTAAAAGACTCCTACGATACAAGACTCTCCAAGCAAAACACATATCATGTGGTAAATAAAAATATAGCTCCAAGTAATGTTACCGATGGATTGAAGACGAAAGAGGGGATGCCTTCCCGGGGCATAACCAAGCTTAGGATTTTTGGTGTCCTTCAATTTGGCTTGCGATGCCTTGGGCATCCCCAAGCTTGAGCTCTTTCCACTCCTTATCTCTTTGTCCATGGGAACATCACCCAAAACTTGAAAACTTCACAACACAAAACTTAAACAGAAACTCGTGATAACATTAGCACAAGAAAACAAACTACCACCTCTTTAGGTACAGTAGCAATCGTGATTTCTATTTATATTGGTGTTAGATTACTGTATTCTCACTTTTCCATGGCTAGTACCCCCCGATACTATCCATAGTTTCATCAAAACAAGCAACCAACTCAACAAAAACAGAATCTGTCAAAAACAGACCAGTCTGTAGCAATCTGTATACTTCGTATACTTCTCGTACCTCAAAACTTCTGAACAATTACGACTGCCTGAGAAAAAGGCATATCAACCAGCAGAAAAAGAATCAACTCAAAATCTCTTTCTGAATAAAAATGAAAAATAATCTCGCGACTGAAAAGTTTCTATCTTTTTCCAGCAGGATCAAACAACCATCACCAAGACTAGTCATAAAGGTTTTGCTTGGCTCAAACACAAAAAAGAAACACAAAAGACACAATCACAACAGAATTATGATGGTGTGGATGCAACAAAATATAAAGAAAAAGATAAATTCATTGGGTTGCCTCCCAACAAGCGCTATTGTTTAACGCCCTTAGCTAGGCATTGATAATTCAATGATGCTCACACAAAAGAGACAAGAATTGAAGCACAAAGAGAGCATCATAAAGCATGTGAAAATCACATCTAAGTCTAACATACTTCCTATGCATAGGCATTTTATAGGAAAACAAATTGTCAAGAAAACCAATAACCACCATATGCAAGGAAGAAGAAAGAGACAATAGCAATCTCAACATAACGAGAGGTAATTTAGTGATATGAAAGTTTCTACCACAATATTTTCCTCTCTTATAACAATTACATGTGGGATCATAATAAAATTCAACAATATAGCTATCACAAAGGATATTCTTTTCATGATCCACAGGCATGCAAAGTTGACGCTCTTAAAAAATAGTGGGATTATCATCAACTAAAGTCATGACATCTCCAAACCCACTTTCATTATTATTGCAAATATCATATTCATCATGAGGTTTAAACAAATTTTCAAGATCATAAGAAAAATCATCACCCCAATCATGATCATTGCAACAAGTAGTGGACATAGAAAAAGTAGCATCCCCAAGCTTAGGGTTTTGCATATTTTTAGCATGATTTTCATTAATAGAATTTATAATGAAACCATTGCAATCGCGCTTTTCATCCAAGGAGCCCTCGTGAATCACTTCATGAATTTCTTCCTCACGATTTTCAGATTCACGCATCTCAAGCAAAACTCCATAGAGAAAGTCAAGTGCACTCAACTCACTACCAATTGGATCAACATAATTGGATCTCTTAAAGAGATTAGCAAGTGGATGAGGATCCATATCAATAGATTTTTAGCAAGCGAAGATGCAAGAATTTTGAAGGCACATAGCACACAAGCAAAGGAAAGGCAAACGAAAAAGGCAAACGAAAAAAGGCAAACGAAGAAAAGGGCAAATATTTTTGTAAATTTTTGTTTTTGAGAAGTGGGGGAGAGGAAAACGAGAGGCAAAAATAGTAAATGCAAGAGATGAGTTTGCGACACTTACTTGGATGAGTTCTTGACTTGATCCTCCCCGGCAACGGCGCCAGAAATTCTTCTGCTACGGCGACA
Source organism: Hordeum vulgare subsp. vulgare (assembly GCF_904849725.1). NCBI lineage: Eukaryota > Viridiplantae > Streptophyta > Magnoliopsida > Poales > Poaceae > Hordeum > Hordeum vulgare. The sequence continues at coordinate 382,042,232 of NC_058518.1, read as the reverse complement.
GAAATCTTCTGTCATCTCTTGAGCTTGCGTTGGTTTTTCCCTTGAAGAGGAAAGGGCGATGCAACACAGGAGCAGTAAGTATTTCCCTCAGTTTGAGAACCAAGGTATCAATCCAGTAGGAGAATCTCGTCAAGTCCAGAGTACTTGCACAAACACAAAATAGCTTGCACCCAATGCTATAAAGGGGTTGTCAATCCCTTCAAGATTGATTGCAAAGTGAGACCTGAAGGCGGAAAGTGCAACGAAGAAAAAGTGTAAGGCTGAAAATATGGTGTGAAGTAGACCCAGGGCCATAGTGTTCACTAGAGGCTTCTCTCAAAATAGAAAATATTACGGTGGGTGAACAAATTACTATCGAGCAATTGATAGAACCGAGCAAAGTCATGACGATATCTAAGGCAATGATCATACATATAGGCATCACGTCTGAGACAAGTATACCGATACTTTCTGCATCTACTACTATTACTCCACACATCGACCGCTATCCATCATGCATCTAGTGTATTGAGTTCATGACGAACAGAGTAACGCCTTAAGAAAGATGACATGATGTAGAGGGATAAACTCAAACCAATGATGAAAGCCCCATATTTTTACCCTTGATGGCAACAACACGATGCGTTCCTCGCTACCCCTCCTGTCACTGGGTGAGGTCACCGCACAGTATGAACCCAAAACGAAGCACTTCTCCTATTGCAAGAATCATAGATCAAGCTGGCCAAACAAAACCCACAACTCGAAGAGAATTACAAGGATATGAAATCATGCATAAGAGAGATCAGAAGAAACTCAAATAAGATTCATAGATAATCTGATCATAAATCCACAATTCATCGGATCTCGACAAACACACCGCAAAAGAAGATTACATCGGATAGATCTCCATGAAGATCATGGAGAACTTTGTATTGAAGATCCAAGAGAGAGAAGAAGCCATCTAGCTACTAGCTATGGACCCGTAGGTCTATGGTGAACTACTCACGCATCATCAGAGAAGTCATGGTGTTGATAAAGAAGCCTCCGTATCCGAATCCCACCCTCCGGCAGGGCACTAGAACGTTCCCCAGATGGGATCTTTTGGAGACAGAAGCTTGCGGCGGCGGAAAAGTACTTTCAATGATCTCCTGATTTTTTCTGGAATTATTGGGAATATATAGGCGAAAGACCTAGGGCAGAGGTGGCCCAGGGAGCCCACAAGCCTAGGAGGCGCGGGACCCCCTGGCCGTGGCTAGGGGGCTTGTGGCGTCCCTGGTGGCCCCCTGCCTTGGTTTGCAAGTTTCCCGATCTTCTTCTATTTTGGAAAAAAATCTTTTTGGAAGTTTCATTCCGTTTGGACTCCGTTTAAACTCCTCCTCTGAAAGGGGTCAAAAACACGGAAAAAACAGGAACTGGCACTTTGCATTGAGTTAATAAGTTAGTCCCAAAAAGATATAAAAGGCATACAAAACATCCAAAGTTTGACAGGATAATAGCATGAAACCATCAAAAATTATAGATACGTTGGAGACGTATCAGATATCGAGATAACGACAGGTACTACCAAAAGTTGCGCCTTTTATGGAAATGAATGTACTCCTTTTATGCGATGTAAGATGTTATTAGGACATTTCTAACCGACCCCTATCCGATGTTGGAGGAATAAAAAGTCTGGTTACTCCTCTAACGCGAACCTAACCAATCCCGAATCCGCCATAGTGGAGTAAAAATTATCCTCCAAAGCCTATCCTCTTCCTAAATATACTCGACCACTGCGGCTCTGAGTAAAAGTTGTGCCTCTTCCTCGTGTCGCGCCCTCCCCACTACATCTTCATCGGCATGTGTCCCGGCGATCGTCCTTCTACCCCGCTGCTACCTTTCTGCCTTCCTGGCGCCCACCACCCTTTTGATTGACTTCGAGCATGTTCATCCCCTGTTATCGTCGTTGAAATAAAGGTGAAATACCATTGTCGTAGTGATAAATGATTCGTCGGATTGCTTCGAAGCTTCTTAATTTTCTGTCAGACGTCGCATCTTACCTTGCTCGCACACCACTCTGGGTCATTCACACACATTGTCGCCCGCCGTTTTGGTCCAAACAAAACTGTCCGGTTGGTGCACCAGCACCGCACCGCAAGTGTTCGACGAATTGCCTAGATGAGTTTTTTTGTTTGTTTCTTTTTGAACTAAGCCATTCGGTTTGAAATAGATATTTGAATTGTAGATGAAGAGTTTGATGGATATGGTCTTCGAGGACTTGTCGTCATCCAAAGAGAAAGAAGACGATAATTACTCTAACACCGTTTTAGGCATGATTTCAAATGATGATATTCGGCGACCTAGGATAGGATCATAGTTTTGTTGCATACAGATCAACCATGATAGAGTGAAGGGTCATGCCAAGATCTTGAGAGAATACTTTGATCCAAATCCAACCTATCCAGAGAAGTACATTTGTTGACATTTTTGGATGCACACAAGTCTTAATCTGACCATTGCAAAAGCCATTGAGAGGTACAATAACCGGTTCAATCTCTAGAGAAATGCAAATGGAGAGATTAGTCCAAGCCCACTCATGAAGTGCATTTAGGTTGTAGAGTCTTGTCATCTGGTTGTTCAGCCGATGCAGTTGACGACTATGTATGCATTGGTGAAGACACAATCTTGGAGGTTATTTGTAGGTACACTAAAGCAATGGTCGCTATCTTTTGCCCGGAGTACTTGAGAGCACCCATAAAGGAAGATACTCAAAGGCTGATGATAGAGAGTTAAGCAAGATGATGGTCAGGGATGCTTGGATCACTTGACTGTATGCACCGGACATGGACGAATTGTCTGCAGGGTGGAAGGATTAGTACAAAGACCACATCAACAATCCAACTATCATCCTTGAGGTAGTTGCAATGAAGGATCTTTGGATACGACATTCCTTCTTCGGTTTTCCTAGCTCTCACAATGACTTGAATGTGATGTCGATATCACCACTGTTCTCTAGGATTTTTACACGAGATGATCCTACTTGCAACTACACGGTCAATGGGCACAACTACTCGATGGTTTAATACCTTATAGATGACATCAATCCATAATGGGCCACCTTCATCAAAACAATTATGTGTCCAAAAGGTAACAAAATATTCACTTTCCCGAATGTCAGGAAGCTTCTAGGAAAGATGTGGAGAGAGCCTTGGGTGTGCTTCAGAAGCGCTTTGCAATTGTTCGTGGCTCTGTCGAGTAGTGAAGCTCTAATGTTCTATGGAGGATCATGACTTGTTGCATCATATTGCATAGCACGACCACTAAAGACGAGAGGGATGCACGTAAAAACTTTCGGCACATCACCAACGCGACGCCAGTTGAGCCAGAGTATGATACAAACACGGTCCTCGCATTCCTTGAGGAACATCGCAAGATTTAGAACCGACAAGTTCATGCTCAGCTCGAAGAAGATCTTATTAAGAATCATTGGCAATGTCATGGTGAGTCGTAGTTGTTTTGTCACATGTTCTTTGATACATTTGTATCATTAGGTGTGTTCAAATTGGAATAATTTGGTTTGTAAACTTTAAATTTGGTGTGCAAACTATATTCTTAATTTGTTGACATTCATATTATGTTTAATTTCTATATGTGTGCTAATATATAGTTGCAATGTATACTAGAATTTAAAAGTTTGGAAAAAACATAAAATTGCTCCATTATATATAGGGGAGCGTCTAGGTCTGACCAAAACTTAGTGGAGTAAACTTACTCCATTAAGGATTTACTCGGCCGGATCCTCCACTATTTGTTGGGGATCGGTTAGAAATACCTGAAAGCATCTATAGCAGGGCGTCCTAAACCCGTCTCAAATGCCCAGAAGGATGGCCCGGTCAAAAATACCTGACCCAGACGCGCGCTTGATGTCTACTACACAACCGTGTTCTTATAGACTAGTGTTGGGCCTCCAAGCGCAGAGTTTTGTAGGACTGTAGCAAATTTCCCTCAAGTGGATGACCTAAGGTTTATCAATCCGTGGGAGGCATAGGATGAAGATGGTTTCTCTCAAGCAACCATGCAATCAAATAACAAAGAGTCTCTTGTGTCCCCAACACACCCAATACAATGGTAAATTGTATAGGTGCAGTAGTTTGGCGAAGAGATGGTGATACATGTGTAATATGGATGATAGATATAGGTTTTTGTAATCTGAAAATATAAAAACAACAATGTAACAAATAGTAAATAGCGAGCAAAATGTTGTATAAATGCTTGGAAACAAGGCTTAGGGTCCATACTTTCACTAGTGCAAGTTCTCCCAACGATACTAACATAGTTGAATCATATATAAATCCCTCACGTGCGATAAAGAGTTCACTCCAAAGTCACAAATAGCGGAGAGCAAACGAAGAAATTATTGTAGGGTACGAAACCACCTCAAAGTTAACTTTTCTGATCAATCTTATGAGCTATCCCTATAAGTGTCACGAACAACCCTAGAGTTCACACTAAAATAACACCTTAAGATACACATCAACCAAAACCCTAATGTCACCTAGATACTCCAATGTCACCACAAGTATCCATGTGCATTATTATACGATATGCATCACATAATTTCAGATTCATCATGTTCAAACCAACATAAATAACATCAAAGAGTGTCCCAAAGATTCTACCGAAAAGTTAAGACGAAAACATGTGCCAACCCCTATGCATAGATTCCCAAGGTCACGGAACCCGTAAGTTGATCATCAAAACATACATCAAGTGGATCAATAGAACATCCCATTGTCACCACAGATATCCCATCGCAAGACATACATCAAGTGTTCTCAAATCCTTAAAGACTCAATCCGATAAGAAAACTTTAAAGGGAAAACTCAATTCATCACAAGAAGATAGAGAGGGGAAAACTCCATATGATTCATCTATATTAATAAAGCTCGTGATACATCAAGATCGTGCCATCTCAAGAACACAAGAGAGAGAGATTGAACACATAGTTACTAGTACATACCCTCAACCCCGAGTAGGATTACTCACACATTATCATGGTGAGAAAGAGAGATTTGTTGATGGAGAGGTGCAGTCCCGAAGAGATGGAGGCGATGGCGGCCATGACACCGGCATCAGGCGACGGCCCCTTGCCCCTCCTTCTTCCTTAATTTTGGTGCTACAATGGAAGAGCCTCTCCCCTTCTTGACGGCTGCCAAGGGAGAGGCAAATTCGTGGCTCTTGATGGCTCTACCAAAACTAGGGTTTTTCTCTCCTTATATGTGCCTCTGTGGTGCTCTATGACCCTCCGATGGATGGAACTTTGATCCAATGGCTCTCGAGCACCTCTAGAACCTTTTCAGGGGCTCCTGACAGCCCTCATGAGTCTCCAAAGTCGTGGCTTAGTCGAATATATCAGATATGTTAAGAGTTGGACTCAATCACGTCAACAATTCTCGTGATTTCGTAATCAGATATTTCCCTTGAGTAAAACGGATCTTCAGATCGCATACGAACTTTGTTTGGGACGAATTTGTAGCTCAGAGTCATTGCCATAAAATTCCCCAAACTTCCCTAGTTCTAGCATTTTCCATTTGACGCTGTCTTCAAGGGTCAAACTTATGATATCTAAAAACAGTTTGTGGACAGATTTCAGAAGAGTGAGAGTCCTCCAACAAGGCTCCTTTTGCGATTTTTTCGATAATTTCTAATTTATTCCTACAAATCAAAGTGTGAAACAAAAACTTGTGCAATTTTGCAACCATTGATAGGTTAGTCCTAAAAAATAATATAAAGTTGTAGTAAAATGATTGTAAAACATCTAAGAATAATAATATAACAACATGGAACAAGCAAAAATTATAGAAACGTTGGAGAGGTATCAGCGCCTCAAATGGGCCTCATATCCATCCCAAATATGAGGTGGATATGGGGACGAACAGACGCGCGGGCGCGTCTGTCACATCGGATTGACAGTCGGGTCCCACACGAAATCATCCAAAAAACCAACAATCTAATGGATGTCTCCTTTGATGGGTGTGTGAACGTCGTGTGGCATCACTCCAGCTTGCCGTTGAGGCCAAAGTTTGGCTATTTAAGCTGGACGTCATCCTGAACCCTAGCCGCAACCTCTTCCGCCCTTTCCATGCCGCCAACCCTAGCACATTCCTCTCCATCTCCACCTCCCTCTTCCCTTGCCATACGCCATGGCCCGACAAAAAAAGACGACCTAGGCTATGATCATGTCAAAGCGCCTCTTCTAGATCGGGGAGGAGATCCGGGCAAGGCGCACCACCCGCAACACAGCCGACCTTCCTCTAGACTCACCAGAGTCAGAGGAGGAGGAGGAGGAGCATCCGAAGGATGATGATGACGAGCAGCATCCGGTTCCAAGGAAGCTGGCGCATCCAGAGGAGAATGATGCAACGCAACCAGAGGAGGAGCTGGCACAGACTCTGGACTTCAACATGGAGGACTCGGAGGCGGAGTTTGTGGTCACCCAAGTGGCCGAGATGATAGAGCAGGAGGCCATCCTAGAGTTAATCCAAGATGATGCCTGTGTGGAGGCCAACTCGTAGTTCATCCGACAAAGCGATTGATGACCGGCGTGCTTTGCATCGAAATTGATGTGGATGCAGAGGCCGACGAGGAGCAGCCGAAGGAGTCGGAGTTGCGTCTGTCCCACATGTACCCGGAGCTCGAAACAAAGATAATGGACATCTTCGACGAGAACTAGTAGCCGGACGCAGAGTAGTTGATCTACATACTATGTACATGTTTTATTTGCATGGTTTTTATGGTTTTATGATTTCATATATGAGGTGTATGGATGTAGATAGAGATATTTGAGGAGTGACCGGTTAGTGCTTACAGACGCGCCCGTGCACGTTTGCGGGTACTCGCGCGCCGATTTTGTCGATGAAGACGTGGATCTTGCTGAAGGGGGCCCGATACCCATAATCGATTGAGCCGGCCTCGGGGCCCAGCCTCATTTGTCGATGCTAAGCTTACCTCGACGACTCTTGGTCATCAGGCCAACTGCGTAGCTCCTGAACCCTGGAAGAGCTCCCTCCGAGAACTCAAGTCCACCTTGTGATATCCCCACGGTGTGCCCTAACTGCCGTGGTTTTGTCTCGACAGATGTCCTCGTGAAAGGACTTAGGTGCGAGGCTATCGTCACTGTGTGGCGACTCGATGGGGTTGATTGAGAACGAGAGAATAATTTACCCACGTTCGGACCCTCCAATGGAGGTAAAAGCCTACGTCATGCTTTTGTGTCTATATTGATGATGATCTCAATTACAAGGGTGCAAAATAGCTAACCTAGCTTTTGAGAGATTCTTACTTGCCCTTTTCGGCTCGAAGGCTCCCCTTTATATATAGGTGGAGGTCTCCAGTTTACAACACAGCCCGAATTAATTAAACGCCCATGACCTAATCTAACTCCTACTTCCTTTGCTCCTCAAGAAAAAAAGAGAGTCCCTTGTGTCTTTATCCTTGAGCCGGCCATCCGGATGACGTCTTTAAACCAGCCAGCATAACAAGTCGGTCTTCTGGACCTCGCTTTTCTCATCATCATCTTTCGTCTGAACCGTCTCCATGAAGTTCGGGTTAAAACTTTGGACGAGTCATACCTGTAGGGTATATCCCCGACACCACGTGCGGTATGTAACAAACTTTATTAAATTTGAAATTCCGTTTGAATTCCCCTTAAGTGACGGGCATATATGTGATAACTTTGGATGGTCGGTTTCTACAATCCTTTCGGCGGACTGGTATCGTTATCCGTAAACAGATGCAGAAAAAGATTGCAGGTCAACGCGGAAGACGTCATAGTGCATTTTTTTTTGTAATATCGGTCGTTTCATAGTCGAAACTGGACTTTTGTGACCGGTTATGCAAATAAACTGTAAAAGTGAGTACCGCATCAATTAAATAAACAACAAACAAAGAAGTACCGAAACGTTACACACATCACCAAACGTGAGAGGCTCGAAATCCATACACCCTTTCAATCAGGCGGTCACAACTACACGTACGAAAAGTCAGGTCGGCAGGCACCTAATGAACAAGCTGGAGCCATCCGTCCAATCCAACAAGGGTACTGAGTTGGATTGCCAAATATCTTGGTGCCAGAGGGGATCGAACACGAAGGAAAAAATTATGATCTCCACTCTCCGCAAGCAACAGAAGCAATAATGCGCTGCAAATATCGTTTCCGGAGGTCGACCGAGATATTTTTCAACTACAAAAGTGCTGGTCCGCTGAATCACTGTCGTTCCCTCGTGGGCTCGGGATCCGAATCACGTGGGCTCCGGCAGACGCATGCACGCAGGTATCGACCTCCCAACGTACGTACGTGCCTCGCCGGAGTCACGCATCGACGTTGCATCCCCGCAGCCAGCCACTGGCTCGCGACGCCGCCGTGGGAAAGGGAAGGGCATGGCGCGGTGGCCCACGGCCACGAGGCGGACGCCTGAGATCGAGTGCAAGACAGTGATTTGTGTACAGCATATTAAATATCAGGCTCGCCGGAAGATATTTGCTTCCTATAAAGTGCAAAGGTGGAAGTGCTTTTTCGTGCGTGTGCGCGCGCTCGTGTATATAATTACGAAAAAGAAATCCATAAAACGCAGAATTTCGTGTGTGCGAGCTACGGGAGCTGCGCGCTTTTGTTGAACAGCTAGGTGCGCAAAGCGTTCCTTCTAATGGTCATACGTGTCAAGTGTCATGCATGGCCAGCAACCAGCCTGGACCATGAAACTAGGCTGCTCGGTCATCTTTTTTTCGCTCTTACGTTTTTCCTACACGAACGCAACAAATGCAGCGTGGTTTGCAGTCATGTGGTGAAATGTGAGAGACACAAATGCGCGGGTGAGAAGAGCCCAAGAAGTCGCCGGTGATTGGGTCCCAAGCGGTCAAATTCACTGTTTTGACATATTTGTTAAATTTTATCCGGATCTGACCTTAAATGCGATTTTTTATCTCACCCTTTTTTCTACCATCACCCCTATGATGATAGGTGGTACATAGACAATTTAAATGGATACTCTAAAATGTGTAAGATAATTAAGTATGAGTGCTATGGATGGCCTTTTCGTAGGGAGACGAAAATAATAATCCATAATGGTGTATTGATGTGTTAGAATATGTCGACTCATGTGCGCTTCTCCATCTCAAAGAAAGTACTTGTAGTCGTAGTACACGTTACCCAAGAGTCAAAGGTGGCTTGCTGCAATAAACTCCACAACCCCGTTTTGTTGATACTAATCCATCTGTAGATAGTTTTGATGTAAGTCTTGGTGAGTAATTTTGTACTCATGATTGTTTAATTATGTTTTTGCAAAAGAGACAATAGTCTCACTATTGGTTCTGCGCGATGTGTTTAATGTTGACCGGAATAGCTTGGGAATCCCAGACATAGGTCTGGCTCCTTTGGGAGGGTCGTTGTAGATTTTCAGGTTCCTCCGGCAACTTTAGTAGATGTGTGTACTTGGACATGTTGTGCTTCCGCTTGTTGCTTGTATGGCTTGAGTGTTGGGTCATGTGACCTCTTTTTGTACTATCACACTATGTTGACTCTTATGAGTCTTTAACAAATGCTTGAGTTGTAGAGATGTGTTGTGATGCCATGTTGTATCTAAATATATCGTGCATATTGCGTGTATGTTTTGAAATGCATTGTATGTGTGGGATTCTACACCTAGTTGTGTGCCTTTAGTAGCCCTCTTTACAGGGAAATTCATCTTTGTGTTTCCATCGAGCCATGGTAGCTTGCTACTACTCCGTACACATTGATTAACTCGCGTGTATCCTTCTTTGTTGTTGTGTTTGTCTCCACGGTGTAATGGAGTCCATGTATCATGCTATGACTTGTCTACACACAGTTGATGACAGAAATGTCTCACGGTGTAATGTCTGTGTAGCTTGCTATGACTCGTCTACATGCAGTTGATGACCGACACCTGCATTGTTGGGTTATGTATGCATGTTCCTCTATGAATGTGCCACATGGGTTTATAACTAGTCATGTCGACCCGGGTTCTCTAACATTTGAATGCTAGCGACATATTCATATACGTGAGCCAAAAGACAAAAACGGTCCTAGCCAAAGTAAGGTGGCAGCCATGGGGATTATCGTGCGTGAGGCCGCAAAGTGATGTGCGATAACCCACGAGTATAGGGGATCAATTGTAGCCTTTCTCGATAAGTAAAAGTGTCGAACCCAACGAGGAGCTAAAGGTATAACAAATATTCCCTCAAGTTCTATCGACCACCGATACAACTCTACGCACGCTTAACGTTCTCTTTACCTAGATCAAGTATGAAAGTAGAAGTACTTTGTAGGTGTGATAGGATAGGTTTGCAAGATAATAAAGAACACGTAAATAAAAACTAGGGGATGCTAAGATAAAGAAACAACTAAGTTTGTCTTAGTAGAGATGTTTTTATTACAAGAAGGTTATTTGTCCCTAGGCAATCGATAACTAGACCGGTAATCATTATTGCAATTTTATATGAGGGAGAGACATAAGCTAACATACTTTCTCTACTTGGATCATATGCACATATGATTGGAACTCTAGAAATTATACGCAACTACTAAAGATCATTAAGGTAAAACCCAACCATACCATTATAAGGTATCAATTCTTCTTTTACTCCCATATGCAACAACCCACCTACTCGGGTTTATGCTCCAGTCACTCAAGCAACCCATCATAGGAAAATCATGAACACATTGCAACACCCTACAGAGGGGATCCCTTCGCTTGCGCGACACGGAGAGCACCATAGGACAACAGCAATAATAAAACATGCAACTCAAACCAATCATGATCATCAATCAACCCATAGGACAAAACAGATCTACTCAAACATCATAGGATAGCCATACATCATTGGGAAATAATATATAGCGTTGAGCACCATGTTTAAGTAGAGATTACATCGGGGAGAAGGGGTGTTACACCGCTGTATAGAGGGGGAGAGAGTTGGTGATGACGGCGACAAAGTTGTTGGTGTAGATCGTTGTCACGATGGTGGCCCTGGTGGAATCCGGTGCCACCAGGAGAGAGGGGGAGAGATCCCCTGTCGTGGGTATAAGTCTGACAGTAGATGTGTAGGGTACGAAAGGATGGGCAGAGCCTTAGCTACGGCGAGGTTGTATGAGTTCAGGCCCCTCTACGGTGGAGGTAAAAGCCCTACGTCTCAGTGCTCTTGTGAGCTTGATGTCGAGTGGAATATGGATTACAGTGAAATGCTAACCCCTGCACCAGTAGGGAAGGGCGGCTTATATAGAGTGCGCTGCCCTTCACAACGGTTCGGTGCACAGGGGTGGAGTAGTGGCGAATAAATGCCTACGTTATAGGTAACGTATGCCTTAAATTCTAATAAAGGTACATGAAAACGTATGACCGTTGCCCTCGAGGGGGGTTACGATGTATAGAGTGGAATCCAGTCGGTAAGTTTGATACGTTCCGTATGCTCATTTCCGACTGGATGATGGAGGAGTCGTCACCGACTGGATGATGGGAGGTTCTTAATTCAGTCGGAACTGACTAAGGGCCTTGTCCCTTGTGAAGGGTAGTCCTTGGGTAGGACCTATAGGGCAGGCCTATGACCCTACCCTGGGACTATAACCCCATCACCCCCCTCCTTCTTCTTCCTTGGCCTCCCCATAGATGGGAGGAGGGTTTCCCCCGAGATTGGATCTCTCTCTCTCTATTTTCTTGTGTTTCTACGTTCCCTGATTCTGGCGTTTCACCGTTTCTTATATTCGTGGTGATCCGTAACTCCCATTGGGCTGAAATTTTAACATGATTTTTATCCGGATATTAGATTTCTTGCGGTGAAATAAGGGCACCAACTGTCTTACGATGTGGCCCCAAGACAACCTGGCGCGCCCTACCCCCCCAGATCGCGCCCCTCTGGCTTGTGGGCCCCTCGGGCACTGCCTTCTATTTATTCCACAACCCAAAATTCACATATATTCCAAAACAAATCTCCGTAAGTTTTTATCCCGTTTGGACTTCGTTTGATATGGATTTTCTGCGAAACAAAAAGACACTGGGCACTGGATCAATATGTTAATCCCAAAAATAGTATAAAAAGTTGCCAAAAGTATATGAAAGTTGTAAAATATTGGCATGAAACAATCAAAAATTATAGATACGACGGAGACGTATCAACATCCCCATGCTTAATTCCTGCTCGTCCTTGAGTAGGTAAATGATAAAAAAGATATTTTTTGATGTGGAATGCTACCTAGCATAATCTTGATCATATAATCTAATCATGGCATGAATATTAAGACATGAGTGATTCAAAGCAATAGTCTATCATTTGACATTAAGACAATAATACTTCAAGCATACTAATAAAGCAATCATGTCTTCTCAAAATATCATGGCTAAAAGGAAGTTTTGACTACAAAATCATATAGTTTGGCTATGCTCCATCTTCATCACACAAAGTATTAAATCATGCACAACCACGGTTTTAGCCAATAAATTGTTTCATACTTTACTATTCTCAAACTTTTTCAACTTTCACACAATAGATGAGCGTGAAACATGGATATAGCACTATAGGTGGAATAGAATATGGTGGTTGTGGAGAATACAAAAAGAAAGAGTTAGTCTCACATCAACTAGGCGTATCAACGGGCTATGGAGATTCCCATCAATAGATATCAACGTGAGTGAGTAGGGATTGCCATGCAACATATGCACTAGAGCTATAAGTGTATGAAAGCTCAAAAGAAACTAAGTGGGTGTGCATCCAAGTTGCTTACTCATGAAGACCTAGGGAAATTTGAGGAAGCCCATCATTGGAATATGCAAGCCAAGTTCTATAATGAAAAAAAATCCCACTAGTATATGAAAGTGACAACATAGGATACTATCTATATGAAAAACATGGTGCAACTCTAAAGCACAAGTGTGGTAAAGGATAGTAGCATTGCCCCTTCTCTCTTTTCTCTTTTTTTGGTGGGCTTCTTTGGCCTCTTTTTTTCATAAAGTCCGGAGACTCATCCCAACTTGTGAGGGAATCATAGCTTCCATCATCCTTTCCTCACATGGGACAATGCTCTAATAATGATGATCATAAGACTTCTATTTACTTACAACTCAAGAATTACAACTCGATACTAGAACAAAATATTACTCTATATGAATGCTTCCGGTGGTGTACCGGGATGTGCAATGATCTAGCATAACAATGACATCAAAAAATGGACAAGCCGTGAAACCATCATGCTAGCTATCTTACGATCATGCAAAGCAATATGACAATGATGATGCGTGTCATAATAAACGAAACGGTGGAATTTGCATGGAAATATATCTCAGAATGGCTATGGAAATGCCATAATAGGTAGGTATGGTGGCTGTTTTGAGGAAGGATATATGGTGGGTGTATTGCATCATTGAAAGTTGCGCGGTACTAGAGAGGCTAGCAATGGTGGAAGGATGAGAGTGCGTATAAGCCATGGACTCAACATTAATCATAAAGAACTCACATACTTATTGCAAAAATTTATTAGTCATCAAAACAAGGTACTACACGCATGCTCCTAGGGGAAGGTTTGGTAGGAATTAACCATCGCGCCATCCCGACATCCACACAAAGGATGACAATCAATAAATAAACCATGCTCTGACTTCTTCACATAACGGTTCACCATACGTGCATGCTACGGGAATCACAAACTTTAACACAAGTATTTCTACCAATCCACAATTACTCACTAGCATGACTCTAATATCACCATCTTTATATCACAAAACTATTGCAAGGAATCAAACATATCATATTCACTGATCTATAAGTTTTTTGTAGGGTTTTATGACTAAGCATGTGAATGTCCAACTCCTGTTAATTCCCTAAGTAGATATAGTGAAGCATGAGAGTTTAATTCTTTCTACAAAAGATATGCCCATGCTCTAACAAATATAAGTGAAGCAAAAGAGCATTCTACAAATGGCGGTTTTGTATATGTAGAGAAACAGGCAATCCAAACTTAAAATGATATAAGTGAAGCACATGAAGCATTCTATAAAGCCATACTCAAAAGATATAAGTGAGGTGCAAAGAGATTTCTATAAATCAACCAAGGAATTTATCATACGAGCATGGTTCATTATTAAAAGAAAAATAAAAAGAAGACGACGCTCCAAGATTTACGCATATCATGTGACGAATAAAAATATAGCTGCAAGTGAAATTACCGATGGTTGTTAGAAGAAAGAGGGGATGCCTTCCGGGGCATCCTCAAGCTTAGTTGCTTTGGAGTCCTTGAATATTACCTTGAGGTGCCACATGCATCCCTAAGCTTAGTTTCTTTCCACTCCTTATTCGTTCATCCATCGTGATCTCGCCCAAAACTTGAAAACTTCAATCACACAAAACTTAACAAAACCCTCATGAGATCCGTTAGTAATAATAAAGCAAATTACAACTTTAAGTACTGTTGCCAACCATTTTTTTTTGCATTCTATATACTATAATATAACTTTTCCATGGCTTATACCACCGATATAATCAATAGTTTCATCAAAACGAGCAAAACAATGCATCAAAAACAGAATCTGTCAAAAACAGGACAGTCTGTAGTAATCTGTACATTCACCATACTTCTGTAACTCTAAAAATTCTGACAAATTAGGGCATAATAAAAAATTGCATAGCAGTACTGTGCAAAAGTTTCAGAAACTTTTGACATTCTAGTAAATAATGTAAATTCATGCACTACAGCCAAAGTTTCTGTTTTTGCACTGCACACACCAAACAAGTAATCTAATCATCCTAAAGGAAAACCTTGGCACATTATTTTTATAATACAACGGATTTATACAAGGGGATAATTATTTTTGTTTAGAAGTTTCTGTAATTAAGATTCACAAGTTTTCCATGGGCATGAACAAAGTTCAAGGCATGCTCCCATTTTAACAATGCTCGTCTCTCTCACTTTCACTTTTCTTTTTGAAAAAGTTTTAGGTTCCCCTCTTTATTTTTTGTTTTTTAAACTAAATAAAAGCCCACAACAGAATAAAATGACTCTAAAATTTCCGGGTTGTCTCCCTAGCAGCGCTTTCTTTAAAGCCATCAAGCTAGGCATAAAGTGCTCAAGTAATTGATCCACCCGGTTCCCAAGGTATATCAAAGCCAATTTTAATTAACAATGATTTGTAATTTAGTAGTGAGCACAAAGTAACATATATCACACACTAACTAAGTCTAATTCTCTTCCTATGTATTGGCATGTCATAAAAGAACAATTCATGCACACAAAGTAAAGGCCAATGCATAGTATAAACAATTTCTTGCAATTTTATCGTATTGGAAACATAGAGAGGCGGAGAGGTAGTTCCTCTCTCATAATAATTGCAAGTAGGAGCAGAAAGGACATGCATATTATATCTATCAAAATCATCATGTGTAATAGTAAAAGGCAAGCCATCTATGTAATCCTTAATAAGTGCAAACTTCTCCAATATAGTGTAGTTGGGAGAATTCAAAAAGATTAATAGGACTATCATGTGTGGGTACAATAGCAAAAATTTCATTCTTAACATAAGGAACTACAGCAAGTTCATCTCCATAATCATCATTCATATTGGCATCATGGCCACAAGCATAGAAAGCATCCGGTTCAACAAAAAGGGATATTTCAAATGAATCCAAGGCATCTTAGCAATTATGATAGCATTCATCCTTCGGTAAGCATGAAGGAAAATTAAACAATGTATGAGTTGAAGAGTTACTCTCATTAGAAGGAGGGCACGGGTAGCTAATCCGCTCTTCCTCCTTTTGTTGTTCGCTCTCCTCCTCATATTTTTCATCCAATGAGCTCACACTGTCATCAATTTCTTCTTCCATAGATTCCTGCAAAATATTAGTCTCATCTTGGACAACGGAGGAGTCCTCAATATATGGCTTAACATAAGCATTAGAAGCATAGTTTTCATAGCAATATTTAAGTATGGAAAAACTTTTAGATTTGTAAAGAGTAGCATCATACTTTTCAATCAAAGAAGCCATTTCATAGACACCCTTAAAAGAAACAAATTCTTCAGTTTGCTCAATATCATAGTAATTATAAACACCCTTGGCATAAGAAGATACGATTCCATTATCCTTAAACTCACATTGATAAGGAAGGTATTTTTAGGGTCTTGCAACAAGTAAAATCATAAATTTCGCATAAATTCCAAGCATAGCATTGCAAAGTATTAATATGATGCCATAAAAGTTTCCCTTTTTGAGATAAGCGATGATGTTTTGCCCTCAACTAAGCTAGTTGGGGTTTCAGCACGAGCACAAATTGATCGAAGATGAACCAAGTAATATTCTTCGGTGGTACAGAACACTAGTGGTTCCTCAACTTTTGGAGCAGCAGGTACATTTTTTTTTGGTATTTTGCGTTTCCTACCCATATCTAAATATAGAAAACAATCTAAACAACAAATAAAATCTACTTAGTGATAAAGCAAACAAGCACACACGAGAATATTCACCCCGCGCTATTGCTCCCCGGCAACGGCGCCAGAAAAAGGTCTTGATAACCCACAAGTATAAGGGATCAATTGTAGCCTTTCTCGATAAGTAAGAGTCTCGAACCCAACGAGGAGCTAAAGGTAGAACAAATATTCCCTCAAGTTCTATCAACCACCGATACAACTCTATGCACGCTTAATGTTCTCTTTACCTAGAACAAGTATGAAAGTAGAAGTACTTTGTAGGTGTGATAGGATAGGTTTGCAAGATAATAAAGAACACATAAATAAAAACTAGGGGTTGCTAAGATAAAGAAACAATTAAGTTAATCTTATTAGAGATCTTTTTGTCACAAGAAGGTTATTTGTCCCTAGGCAATCGATAACTAGACCGGTAATCATCATTGTGATTTTATATGAGGGAGAGGCATAAGCTAACATACTTTCTATACTTCAAATATGCACTTATGATTGGAACTCTAGCAAACATCTGCAACTACTAAAGATCATTAAGGTAAAACCCAACCATAGCATTATAAGGTATGAAGTTCTCTTTTACTCCCATATGCAACAACCCACCTACTCTCGTTTATGCTTCTGTCACTCAAGCAACCCACCATAGGCAAATCATGAACACATTGCAACACCCTACAGTGGGGATCCCTCATGCTTGCGCGACACGGAGAGCACCATAGCACAACACCAATAATAAAACATGCAACTAAAACCAATCATGATCATCAATCAACCCATAGGACAAAACGGATCTACTCAAACATCATATGATAGCCATACATCATTGGCAAATAATATATAGCATTGAGCACCATTTTTAAGTAGAGATTACAGTGGATAGAAGGGGTGTTACACCGCTGCATAGAGGGGGAGAGAGTTGGTGATGACCGCGGCAAAGTTGTTGGTGTGGATCGTTGTCACGATGATGGCCCCGTCGGCGTTCTGGTGCCACCGGGAGAGAGGGGATAGAGCCCCCTCCTTCTTCTTATTCCTTGGCCTCCCCCCTAGATGGGCGGAGGGTTTCCCCTCTCGTCCTTGGCCTCCATGGCGGCGGATGGGCGAGAGCCCCTCCGAGATTGGATCTCTCTCTCTGTGTTTCCTTCCGTTTCTACGTTCCCTCATTCTGGCATTTCACCATTTCTTATGTTCTCGGAGATCCGTAACTTCGATTGGGCTGCCATTTTAACATGATTTTTATCCGGATATTAGCTTTCTTGCGGTAAAAGAAGGGCACTAACCGCCTTACAGGTTACCCCCCAGGGCGCGTCAATCTGGCTTGTGGGCCCCTCAGGCATCGCCTTCTATTGATTCCACTTCCCAAAATTCATATATATTCCAAAAAAATCTCTGTAAGTTTTTATCCTGTTTGGACTTAGTTTTATATGGATTTTCTGTGAAACAAAAAAACATGCAACAAACATGAACTCGCACTAGGCACTGGATCAATATGTTAGTCCCAAAAATAGTATAAAAAGTTGCCAAAAGTATATGAAAGTTGTAGAATATTGGCATGAAACAATAAAAAATTATAGATACGACAGGGACGTATCAATGTGATATGTTACATACTAGATTCTTATGGCTTAGGATCGGGGCCCCGACAACTTTGGTGTGAGAGCATGGCTACCTGTAGGACTACCAAGCCAAACTAGTCGCTGTTGATTCTACCAATTATTTAGTTATATAAGGGAAATTATTGTGGAAGGGAACGTAAGGATCTTTTTACTCATTTCCTTGTGTCATTCCAATTCTGAGTCGCCCTCTTCTTTGTTCTACAGGGTTTAAGAATTAGGCTTCTTATGTATCTATCAAGATGACGAGCTACTATGCGGGAGACTTATAGGAAAGTTGTTGTATTCATTGATCGTTGTCTCCATAAGAATTCAGTGTTATGTTGACAATTTTCATGCAAGTTGCCCCATATTTCATACCCGTACAAACATTATGATGTTCGAGTTATTTAAGGTTTCTAAAAAATCTAATGAGTTTGCAAATCCTTTCGTCCTCAGTTAATGTCTTTTGGGCGAGACAAAGCACACCATTTATTGTGTTGAGGTACTCCATTACCTCGACGTATCTGTTGAAGGTGTTATGAAACCATGTTGTCTCAGAAAACCTCCCAATAGTCTAGATGTGTTTTGTGTTCCCAGCGTGATAATTCTGGCCATCATTATCGAAAGCATCTCATGATGTTATGTAGTAAGTAGGTATTCTATTTATGGGTTCTTGAGCCGAAGGATCATTCTTCTCACTCTCGTTGATAGTATTTGCTCGTTGCTTTAGGATATTAGTAACCTTGTTCTAGTCTTCGAGGTTCGTGGTATATCATTCCTCCAATACCATGAACTATCATGGCAGAAGTTCTTCATGAACCAAATCATCACAAAAAAGTGCTCTCAATGAGTTCTCCATTCTACATAGTGGATCTACCAATTCTCTTCTACCTGCATGTGTTATCTGGAAGAAGTGTGTTGAACTATGTTCGACATGTTGATCTATGCATCCACAACTTAGAAAAATCATGTGCTCTTGAGTTCCACCTCCGTTGTATTCTGACCACCAGCTGTTAGTGGATAGTCAAGAGTAGTTGTGCATTCGTATTCATCGATGCCTACTATTCTTGTGGTCCATAAAGCCCTATTCTAAAATGACTAGGAGAATCAAACTCTAGTACCCCATCCATATCCAGGATTGGGTCAAAGCAGTTGTGCTCCGCAGATCAAAACGCCAATCCATCTTTTGCTATGTTCTTTCTTGAAGTATTATCCTATTTATGTCAGGAATGTCATGAGAATTACACAACATCTTATGTATTCTTGATGCAGTGATACTTCTCGCCATCATTATTCATTTCTCGGTATCTATGTTGGTTGTAACCAGAATGCTGACAGTGAACCATGATGTGTGAAATCTATACCCCTAGCAACCCCGTTGCTTGGTAATTAATGGACAATAATTTCACTCTTAGTGTGATGTTTATTGAATTGTCATCCTAAGATTGATCGTGCTACCTAGTCCATCTTTCCTGGAGCGCTCTTTGATCAATGAGTTAGGATTGCATCAATCCCTCTCTCTTTTGATCATACCATTTTGCCCTGAAATGCAAGATTGTTCTCGAGCTTGATAACATATTAGTGGTTTGTGATTTTCCGAATATCTTCTCGGAAATATTACCAGGTTGACCCTGATTGTTATGTTCAGTTTGTGATCATGTTGGTTTTCCTATAAACCATCCCTTCTCGAATAATCTATGTTGGATACCCTTGGACTTGTTAGTTAAGCTAAACAACAACTTTGAGAGTTGGAAGATAAAAGCTTTACCTAGCTTAGTTCATTCCGAAGGGATATCCTTGTGTGAGTATGTGTGAGTGTTGAAGAAAGATGATATTCTCATTGGTTGATCTGTATGATCAATTGTTGCATCTAGTATCTTATCCAATTTTTGATTTGAGTATGAGCTATCATCAAATCAAAATCAGAACCAAAGATCTTCGTAATGGTGTCTTACTCGTGTATTTCCTTCGGCATACACCCTTATATCCTTTTATCTGACCAATGCCATCACTTTGCTCACATGAGTTGTGGAATTCCATCTATATGGATATTTAGATGAACTGTTGTTGTGCCCATCAGCAACGCCTTTATCTTCTCCATAACTTATGCTGGACATTAAGCTAGTGTTAGAAACTTTTGTAGGCAATACCTTCCTCTCTAATTCATGTGCATTTGAAGCAAGTTGCCACCGTGATTTGGAGAAAAGTTTTTTCTGCTTCCTCTGGAATCATCCCAAGTGAGTCATGCATGTGTGTAGTATGCTACGGTTTGATAGGTTGGCCGCCTCCATTCCATATGTATCTCCTAGCACACCAAGTCACTGATTGAGTTGTTCAAGGTAAAGATTTTCCTTCATAAGAGACGATCCGAACTTATGTGAAGACTTCGCTATCCTCCAATGATGGTTCCCAACCAAACCCGGTAGTGTTTTGTTGTAAGACTTCTATGTGGTCAGATTGTCTTGCACAGTGTGATCACGTTCATCTTGCAATCCAGCTCATGTTTTGGGGTTGGGTGCTACTCCTCGCTGATGTGTTGGTTTCCCTCCAAACTTAAAGCATGATGTAGCCGAGCGACGTCAAGTATTTCCCTGAGTGATGATAATAAGGTATCAATCCTGTAGGAAGATCCACAAGACTATGTAAGCAACACCTCCACATAAATAGTAAATCCACGCAACCCAACATGTGCACGGGTTGTCAATCCCTCGTGGGTAAAGTAAGGATAAATTGATAGATGCAAATAAGAGTGATACAAAATAGAACACACCAAGATATTTTTGGGTTTTTTGATAATATAGATCTGAAAACAAAATATCAAATAAAACAGAAACACAAATAGCAAAGTAGAGATTGCAAATAGATGATGTGAAGTAGACCCGGGGGTCAAAGGTTTCACTAGTGGCTTCTCTCAAGAAATTGCAAACAGTGGGTAGAAAAATTATTGTTGGGCAATTGATAGAAGAGAAAATAATTATGATGACATTCAAGACAATGATCATGTATATAGGCATCACGTCCAAGACAAGTAGACCGACTTTTCCCTACATATACTTCTGTTAATCCACACATCGACCGCTATCCAGCATGCATCTAGTGTATTCAGTTCTTGGAGAAACGGAGTAATGCCTTAAGAACGATGACATGATGTAGACAAGATATATTGATGTAGGAATAGACCCCATCGTTTTATCCTTGATTGAGCACCGCAAGATTGAGAACCGCAAGATCGAACCCATCACAAAGCACCACTTCCCATTGCAAGATAAAAGATCAAGTTGGCCAGAAATAAACCAAATATCAAAGAAGAAATATGAAGCTATAATAATCAAGCATGAATATGTTTTCATAGATTTGATCATAAACTCGCAATTCATCGGATCCCAAAAATCACACTGCAAAAGAAAGAGTTACATCATATGGATCTCCAACGGACCAATGTATTGAGAAACAAAACAAGAGAGAAAGCCATCTAGCTACTGCCTATGGACCCGTAAGTCTGATATGAACTACTAATGCATCATCGGAGGAGCACCGATGAGGATGGTGAACCCCTCCGTGATCGTGTTCCTCTTCGGAATGGGCTCTAGATTGGATTTCATGGATCTGGAACTTGCGGCGGCTGAAACGATTTTTTCTCAACTCCCCTAGGGTTTTCTGAATATTGGGGTATATATAGAGCTCAAAGGCGGTGGAGGGGGCACCCGAGGGCCCCACTAGACACCAGGGAGCGCCAGGGGCCTTTGTCGCGCCCTTATGTCTAGTGGGCCTCCTGGGCCTCGTCTATTGCCCATTCTTGGCTCCCAAGTTTCCTTCTCGTCCAGAAAAATCTCTGTAAAGTTTCGTGGCATTTGGACCTCATCTGATATAGATTTTCTGCGAAGGAAAAAAACAGCAACTCGCAGTAGGCACTATGGCAATAGGTTAGTCCCAAAAAATGATATAAAGTTGGTATAAAATGATCATAAAACATCCATGAATGATAATATAACAGCATGGAACAATCAAAAATAATAGATACATTGGAGAAGTATCAGCATACCCAAGCTTAATTCCCTCTCGTCCTTGAGTAGGTAAATGATAAAATTAGAATTTTTGACGGGGAATGCTTCCTCACATGTTCACCATAACCTTTTTCTTTGAGTATAGACATATGGACTTATAGATGATAAAAAGAAACAGTCTATAATTGGACATGAAAATTTCAATACACAAGCACATCAACAAGCAACCAAGTCTTTCAAATATCAACATTAAAGAACGTTATCCCTAGCCCATCATGCTATAGCATTGATCCATTCATGCAACACACTCAAATATTAACTACATCCAATGCTCTAGTATGATAATGGTGTTTCTTAGTTGGTGCTTCATAAGAGAATATGGAGACCAAAATTCGAAAAAATGTGCATAGAGTAAATAGATAGGCCCTTCGCGGAGCGAAGGAGGGATTTGTAGAGGTGCTAGAGCTCAAAGTGAAAAACTTAGAGATAATTGTTTTGGTGGTATGTTTTTCCTGACAAGGAAAACAACTAATAGTTTCCAATATCCTCCATGCTAAACAAATCATAGGTAGTTCCCAAACTAAAAAATAAAGTTCATTCCTTTTTCCACCATTCTTTCACATTCCACATCTAGACGTATCCATGGGTACTGTTCATACAAACATTTTCCAAGGAATTTATTATTTGACAACATAGACTTATTTTTTCCATTTTGGGACTCGGCATCCCTATTGTCGCCATACTCTCGTGTAATGACAAGTGAATAAACACTCATCTTGAGAATAACCTATTTAACATGGAAGATATCGCCCCCCCTTGCTACTTCGTGAGTGGTACGGTATTCATAAAAGATTAACACAACAAAACTTAGTTCAATACCTGACTCTTTACCTTCGCCAAGTTCCCAATCTTCAGATTTGCGTTTAATTCTTTCTAAAAGATCCCACCGGAATTCAATAGTCTTCTTCACAAAATAACCAGTACAAGAAGTATCGAGCATGGATTGATCATTTCGAGAAAGCCGAGCATAACAATTCTGAATGATAATTTCTATTGAGAAGTCATGATTGCGGCATGAATATAACATTGACTTAAGCCTCCCCCAAGCTAGAGTGATACTTTCTCCTTCACGAGGCCAAAAATTATATATATAATTCTGATCATGGTGAACTAGATTCATAGGATAATATTTTTGATGGAATTCCAATTTCAACCGATTCCAGTTCCAAGATCCAATATCATTGCATAGCCTATACCATGTCAATGCTTTTCCCTTCAAAGATAAAGGGAAAACCTTCTTCTTAGCTTCATCTCCAGGTAATCCTGCAAGCTTAAACAATCCACAAATTTCAGCCACATATCTCAAGTGCATATCAGGATGTTTCGTTCCATCTCCTGCATAAGGATTAGATAGTAGTTGTTCTACCATACCCGAAGGAATTTCATATTGAATATTTTCAGTAGTTGTAGTATATTGAGGGGCAACTAATTGTGGTTCCGGTCGAGGTGAAGATACCCCGAACAAACCCCTCAAAGGATTGTTTTCCATATTAGCAAGTGACAATAAATTTCAGCATGTAGTAATAATGTTTCCTTACCAATTTCCACTTACCAATGGCGCTTCACTCCCCGACAACGGAGCCAGATAATAGCATTGGTGACCCACAAGTATATGCGGTCCATTGTAGCCTTTTTGATAAGTAAGAGTGTTGAACCCAACAAGGAGAAGAAGTAAATGACAAGTGGTTTTCACCAAGGTAATGTGTGCAAGTGCTAAAATTGTAAGTAGCGGAGTACTTTGATAGCAAGATAATTTGTAACGAGCAAGTAACGATAGTAGTAAAAAAGGTGCAGCAAGGTAGCCCAATACTTTTGAGGCAAAGGACAGGCCAAAACGGTCTCTTACGATAAGCAAAGTGTTCTTGAGGGTACACGGGAATTTCATCTAGTCACTTTCATCATGTTTGCTTAATTCGTGTTCGCTACTTTGATAATTTGGTATGTGAGAGGACCGGTGCTTAGGTGCTGTTCCTACTTGAACAAACCTCCTACTTATCATTAACCCTCTCGGAAGCATCCGCAAATACGAGAAAATTATTAAGAATAAATTCTAACTATAGCATTAAACTTTTGGATCCAATCGGTCCCTTACGGAATAGCGCGTAAACTAGGGTTTAAGCTTCTGTCACTCTCAGAACCCATCATCTAATAACTACTCCACAATGCATTCCTTTAGGCCCAAATATGGTGAAGTGTCATGTAGTCAACGTTCACATGACACCACTAAGGGAATCACAACATACATATCATCAAAATAACAAACACATATCAAGTTCACATGATTTCTCTCGTGAGCTCAAGAACATAAGTAAGTATTGACAAATGATAATCATGCTGAAGATCAGAGGGGTATTAAATAGCATAATGGATCTGAACATATAATCTTCCACCAAATAAACCATATAGTAACCAACTACAAGATGTAATCAACACTACTAGTCACCCACAAGCAGCAATCTATAGTTCCGGTACAAAGATTGAACACAAGAGATGAACTAGGGTTTGAGAGGAGTTGGTGCCGTTGAAGATGTTGATGAAGATAGCCCTCCCCAAGATGGGAGATTGGTTGAAGATGATGATGACGATGATTTCCCCCTCCTGGAGGGAAGTTCCCCCGGTGGAATCGCTCCGCCGGAGGGCAAAAGTGCTCCTGTCCAAGTTCCGCCTCGAGACGGCGTCGCTTCGTCTTGAAAGTCCTCTCCTTCTTTTTTCTAGGTCAAAAAGACTTATATACCAGTGGGCCTGGGTGATCACAACCCACCGGGGCTCGCCTGGGCTCCCTGGCTCACCCAGGTGGGTTGTGCCCACCTGGTGGGCCCCCTCTGGTACTTATTTCCTCCAATATTCCTCAAATATTTCATGAACATTCCTCATAAAGTTTCAACTCATTTGGAGTTGTGCAGAATAGGTAGCGTGACATAGCTTTTTTAGGTCCAGATTTCTAGCTGCCAGAATTCTCCCCCTTTGTGTATACCTTGCATATTATGAGAGAAAAGGCATTAGAATTACTCCAAAAAGCATTGTTATACAATAAAACAACAACAATAACATTAGGTAAACATGATGCAAAATGGATATATCAACTCCCCCAAGCTTAGACCTCGCTTGTCCTCAAGCGAAAACCAAAATCGAGAGACATGTCCACATGATTAGAGAGAGAGGTGTCGATAAAAATAGAAATACGGACATAGTAGCATCATGTAACTTATTATAACAGAAACAAACTTTAACATAAAACTTTTATCATAGGCTTCTCATGAACAAGTGATAATTCATCACAACATCGAAGTATAAGGCATAAACTATATTGGAAACTAACAAACTATGTTCTCATTCAACTTTGCAACTACAATTCATCATCTTTTCAGAAGGGTCACATTTATCGGAGCCTTTAGGCAAGTCCACATACTCAACCATCATTTAGTCTTCTATGATTGCTAACACTCACCGCGTACACATGCGAAAAACGTTTCAACCAGACACATAGAAAGATAGGGGCTTATAGTTTCGCCTCCCACAAATTCACCTCAAGGGTGATGTCAACAATAATAACTCATGCTACCCATATTCAACTGGATATATGTGCCTAGATCTTTCCTCACCACATGATGCTTTCCAAAGGAGAAAATAAAAAGGAACAGAGAGAAAAACTTTGACTCTTGCATGAAAGTAAATACATAAAAGTAAAAGAGAGGCCCTTCACAGAGGGAAGCAGAGGTTGCCATGCGCTTTTTGTTTGTATGCTCAACCCCTTAGTGCAATAGAACGTCACGTTATATTGCCCCTTGTGATGGCAACATTTATTATGCAGTTTGTCGCTTTTATTCTTCACCATCAGAATTCTTACAACACTCAATTTTCCCTTACACTAAATGATCTTACACTTTTAGAAGCAATTTTTATTGCCCTTTTTGCACCGATGACAACTTGAAGGATCTTACTCAATCCATAGGTAGGTATGGTGGACTCTCAAACAAGATTTGGGTTTAAGGGTTTTGGATGCACAAGTAGTATCTCTACTTAGTGTGCAGTTCTTGGCTAGCAAACATAGGGGCAAGCACCACATGTTGAAGGATCCATGACAATATAATTTCTATGTGAATGTGAACAAACATAATTCATTATGTTGTCTTCCTTGTCCAATGTCAACAATTTTGGCATATAATATTTTGATGGGTGCTCACAATCACAAAATATTTCCATGATAGTGTATTTGCATGTGCATCGTCTCTTCCCTTATTAATTATTTCATGAGTTATATCATTGACCAATGCTATGTTTGTCAATATGCAATAAAAATTTCTACTTATACTTTTCCTTGTGTAATGTCATCACTTACCATAAGATTAGCATATGATTTTTTTTATTTTTTTTCTTTCTTTTTATTGAAACAAGAAAGTAAAGAAGGCAAAACTCAAACTAAACTTTATTATATATCTCGCACACGATTGCATAGATTGATCACTAAGCAAACTCTTGTAAAGAAAGGATTGAACTAAACTTTTATTCATCTAAAGCAAAAGATAACCATGGATCGAACTAAGAAAAGTAAAGGCAAAAGATAGTGAAGACGACACGATACTGGGGCACCTCCCCCAAGCTTGGCGAAAGCCAAGGGGAGTGCCCATACCCGATACTCAATTTTCTTTTGGTGATGAAGAAGGAGGTGGTGGTGATGAAGTAGAATCAATCTTGTCCTACGATTTCCATGGTAGAGGCTGACGATCATAAGAGGAAGAGTGAGTCTCTCGGATCGTGCAACTGGCAACCAAACTCATACCTTTAAACCTTGCCTCATATTCAAAGACTTGGCTTTGAAGGTCGTGGATCTTGCTATGGAGGAAGTTGATTTGCTCGTTGAGGGAGAAGACACAGTCCTTCATGGACTTGCCATCCACCTTGAGATCACGGGTGTAGTCCGTGATCATGAGGTGATTGGCATTGAACCCACGTTCCACCATCCCCTTGCACCGGAAGACTTCATGCTCCATAGCTTCAAGCCTGGCCTCCACGGATCCAGCCCCCTTGGGTCCTTGCACATCGAAGATGTGCAGCACCCCATTGCGCATTTGGATAGCTTGAGGGTGCCGTATCACTTCTAACAGATATGGGTTGATGACGTTGTCGAAGAACTCGTCCTTGGAGGAGCTTGAAGCGGCCATGGTGGATTGGATCCGACAAAAATTAGCAAGAAAATAAAATAGGAGATTTCTCTGCAATACGGAGGTCAACAGGTTCGGGGGGGTATATAAAGATTGTTTTCTCGGGGAACAAGCAGAACAGAAGAAAAACGGAGTCTGGAAAGTAGCCGAGGTGGGTACAACCTGTTGGGGAACGTCGCATGGGAAACAAAAATTTCCTACGCGCACGAAGACCTATCATGGTGATGTCCATCTACGAGAGGGGATGAGTGATCTATGTACCCTTGTAGACCGTACAGGAGAAGCGTTAGTGAACGCGGTTGATGTAGTGGAACGTCCTCACGTCCCTCGATCCACCCCGCGAACTATCCCGCGATCAGTCCCACGATCTAGTGCCGAACGGACGGCACCTCCGCGTTCAGCACACGTACAGCTCGACGATGATCTCGGCCTTCTTGATCCAGCAAGAGAGACGGAGAGGTAGAAGAGTTCTCCGGCAGCGTGACGGCGCTCCGGAGGTTGGTGATGATCTCGTCTCAGCAGGGCTCCGCCCGAGCTCCGCAGAAACGCGATCTAGAGGAAAAACCGTGGAGATATGTGGTCGGGCTGCCGTGGCCAAAGTTGTCTCAAATCAGCCCTAAAACCCCACTATATATAGGAGGGAGAGGGGGGAGCCTTGCCTTGGGGTCCAAGAACCCCCAAGGGGTCGGCCGAGCCAAGGGGGGAAGGATTCCCCTCCCAAACCGAGTCCTACTTGGTTTGGAAGGTGGAGTCCTTCTTCCCTTTCCCACCTCCCTTTTTTTCTATTTTTCTCTTTGATTTTCTTCCCAATGCGCATAGGCCCATTTTGGGCTGTCCCACCAGCCCACTAAGGGCTGGTGCGGCACCCCCAACACCTATGGGCTTCCCCGGGGTGGGTGCCCCCCCCGGTGAACTCCCGGAACCCATTCCTCATTCCCGGTACATTCCCGGTAACTCCGAAAACCTTCCGGTGATCAAATGAGGTCATCCTATATAGCAATCTTCGTTTCCGGACCATTCCGGAAACCCTCGTGACGTCCGTGATCTCATCCGGGACTCCGAACAACATTCGGTAACCAACCATATAACTCAAATACGCATAAAACAATGTCGAACCTTAAGTGTGCAGACCCTGCGGGTTCGAGAACTATGTAGACATGACCGGAGAGACTCCTCGGTCAATATCCAATAGCAGGACCTGGATGCCCATATTGGATCCTACATATTCTACGAAGATCTTATCGTTTGAACCTCAGTGCCAAGGATTCATATAATCCCGTTTGTCATTCCCTTTGTCCTTCGGTATGTTACTTGCCCGAGATTCGATCGTCAGTATCCGTATACCTATTTCAATCTCGTTTACCGGCAACTCTCTTTACTCGTTCCGTAATACAAGATCCCGCAACTTACACTAAGTCACATTTCTTGCAAGGCTTGTGTGTGATGTTGTATTACCGAGTGGGCCCCGAGATATCTCTCCGTCACACAGAGTGACAAATCCCAGTCTCGATCCATACTAACTCAATGAACACCTTCGGAGATACCTGTAGATCATCTTTATAGTCACCCAGTTACGTTGCGACGTTTGATACACACAAAGCATTCCTCCGGTGTCAGTGAGTTATATGATCTCATGGTCATAGGAACAAATACTTGACACGCAGAAAACAGTTGCAACAAAATGACACGATCAACATGCTGCGTCTATTAGTTTGGGTCTAGTCCATCACATGATTCTCCTAATGATGTGATCCCGTTATCAAGTGACAACACTTCCCTATGGCCAGGAAACCTTGACCATCTTTGATCAACGAGCTAGTCAACTAGAGGCTTACTAGGGACAATGTTTTGTCTATGTATCCACACAAGTATTGTGTTTCCAATCAATACAATTATAGCATGGATAATAAACGATTGTCATGAACTAAGAAATATAATAATAACTAATTTATTATTGCCTCTAGGGCATATTTCCAACAGTCTCCCACTTGCACTGGAGTCAATAATCTAGTTCAAATCACCATGTGATTCCAACGAATCCAACACCCATATAGTTATGGGGTCTGATCACGTCTTGCTCGTGAGAGAGGTTTTAGTCAACGGTTCTGAAACTTTCAGATCCGTGCGTTCTTTACAAATCTTTATGTCATCTTATAGATGCTGCTACTATGTGCTATTCGGAAATGCTCCAAATATCTACTCTACTATATGAATCCGTTTCGCTACTCATAGTTATTCGGATTAGTGTCAAAGCTTGCATCGACGTAACCTTTTACGACGAACTCTTTAACCACCTCCATAATCGAGAAAAATTCCTTAGTCCATTTAGTTACTAAGGATAACTTTGACCGCTGATCAGTGATTCAATCCTGGATCACTCTGTGTACCTCTTAACTGACTTGCTGCAAGGCACACATCAGGTGAGGTACTCAGCATGGCATACTTTAGAGTCTACAGCTAAGGCATAGAAGACGACCGTCGTCTATTCTCTTTATTCTGCCGGGGTCGGGTTTTGAGTCTTACTCAAATTCACACCTCACAACGCAACCAAGAACTCCTTCTTTGCTGATCTATTTTGAACTCTTTCAAGAACTTGTCAAGGCATGCATCTTGTTGAAACTTCCATTAAGCGTTTTTTGATCTATCTCCATAGATCTTTGATGCTCAACGTTCAAGTAGCGCAATCCAGGTACTCCTTTGAAAACTCCTTTCAAACAACCTTGTATGCTTTACAGAAATTCTACATCACTTCTGATCCACAATATGTCAACCACATATACTTATGAGAAATTATATAGTGCTCCCACTCACTTCTTTGGAAATACAAGTTTCTCATAAACCTTGTACAAACCCAAAATCTTTGATCATCTCATCAAAGTGTATATTCCAACTCCGAGATGCTTGCACCAGTCCATTGAAGGATCACTGGAGCTTGCATACTTGCTAGTATCTTTAGGATCGACAAAACCTTCTGGTTGTATCACATACAATGTTTGCTCAAGGAAACCGTCGAGGAAACAATGTTGTGACATCCTACGTGCAATATTTCATAAATAATGCAGCAACTACTAACATAATTCTAACAGACCTTTAGCATCGCTACGAGTGAGAAAGTCTGATCATAGTCAACTGTTTGATCTTGTCGAAAAAACATCTTTGCGACAAGTCGAGCTTTTCTTAATAGTGACTTATCACCATCATCATCTGTCTTCCTTTTAAAGATCCATCTTTACACAACAGTCCTATGACCATCAAGTAGTTCTTCCAAAGTCTACACTTTGTTTTCATACATGGATCCTCTATCAGATTTCATGGCCTCCAGCCATTTGTCGGAATCCGGGCCCACCATTGCTTTCTCCATAACTCGTAGGTTCACTGTTGCTCAACAACATGACCTCCAAGACAGGGTTACCGTACTACTCCGCAGTAGCACGCGACCTTGTCGACCTACGAGGTTTGTAGTAACTTGATTCGAAGCTCAATGATCACCATCATCAGCTTCCACTTCATTTGGTGTAGGTGCCACAGGAACAACTTCCTGCGCCCTACTACACACTGGTTGAAGTGATGGTTCATTAACCTCATCAAGTTCTACCACTCTCCCACTCAATTCTTTCGAGAGAAACCTTTCCTCGAGAAAGGATCCGTTTCTAGAAACAAACACTTTGCTTTCGGATCTGAGATAGGAGATGTACCCAACGGATTTGGATATCCTACGAAGATGCATTTATCCGCTTTGGGTTCGAGCTTATCAGACTGAAACTTTTTCACATAAGTGTCGAAACCCCAAACTTTCAAGAAACGACAGTTTAGATTTCTCTAAACCTTAGTCTATATTGTGTCATCTCAATGGAAATACGTGGTGCCCTATTTAAAGTGAATGCGGTTGTGTCTAATGCTTAACCCATAAACGATAGTGGTATTTCGATAAGATACATCATAGCATGCACCATACCAGATAGTGTGTGGCTATGACGTTCAGACACATCATCACACTATGATGTTCCAGGTGGCATGAACTGCGAAACAATTTTCACATTGTCTTAACTGCGTACCAAAACTCGTAACTCAGATATTCATTTCTATGATCATATCGTAGACAGTTTATCCTCTTGTTACGATGAATTCACTCTGAAACGGAATTGAACTTTTCAATATTTTAGACTTGTGATTCATTATGTAAATATTCTTGTATCTACTCAAATCGTCAGTGAAGTAAGAACATAATGATATCCACTGCGTGCCTCAGCACCCATTGGACTGCATACATCAAAATGTATTACTTCCAACAAGTTACTATCTTGTTTCATCACAATAAAAACAAGGCCTTGCTCATGTGGTATGATTTGCATGTCACTAGTGATTCAAAAACAAGTGAGTATAAAGATCCATCAGCATGGAGCCTCTTCATGCAATTTATACCAACATGACTCATGCGACAGTGCCACAAGTAAGTGGTACTATCATCATTACCTCGTGTCTTTTGGCACCAATATCATGAACATGTGCAACACTATGATCGAGATTCAATAAACCATTGAAGGTGATTATTCAAGAAAATAGAGTAACCATTATTCTCTTTAAATGAATAATCGTATTGCAATAAACACGATCCAATCATGTTCATGCTTAACGCAAGCACCAAATAACAATTATTTAGGTTTAACACCAATCCCGATGGTAGAGGGAGCGTGCGACGTTTGATCATATCAACCTTGGAAACACTTCCAACACGTATCGTCACCTCGCCTTTAGCTAGTCTCCATTTATGCTGTAGCTTTCATTTCGTGTTACTAATCACTTAGCAACCGAACCGGTATCCAATACCCTCATTCTACTAGGAGTACTAGTAAAGTACACATCAACATCATGTATATCAAATATACTTCTTTCGACTTTTTGCCAGCTTCTTATCTACCAAGTATCTAGAGTTGCTCCGCCTCAGTGACTGTTCCCCTCATTACAGAAGCACTTAGTCTCGGGTCTGGGTTTAATCTTGGGTCTCTTCATTAGTGCAGCAACTGTTTTGCCGTTTCACGAAGTACCCCTTCTAGCCCTTGCCTTTCATGAAACTTAGTGGTTTTACAAACCATCAACTATTGATGCTCCTTCTCGATTTCTACTTTCGTAGTGTCAAACATCACGAATCGCTCAAGGATCATTGTATCTATCCTTGACATGTTATAGTTCATCAGAATCTCTCATAGCTTGGTGGAAGTGACTTTGGACAACCATCACTATCTCATCTGGAAGATTAACTCCCACTTGATTCAAGTGATTGTCGTACTCAGACAATCTGAGCACACGCTCAACGATTGAGCTTTTCTCCTTTACTTCGTGGACAAAGAATCTTGTCGGAGGTCTCATACCTCTTAACAAGGGCACAAGCATGAAATCACAATTTCATCTCTTTAGAACATCTCTTATGTTCCGTGACGTTTCAAAACGTTTTCTGCGCCTTGCTTCTAAGCCATTAAGTATTTTGCACTGAGCTATCGTGTAGTCATCAGAAACGTGTATGTCGGATGTTCACAGCATCCACAAACGACGCTCGAGGTGCAGCACACCGAGTGGTGCATTAAGGACATAAGCCTTCTGCGCAGCAACGAGGACAATCCTCGGTTTTACAGACTTAGTCTGCAAAGTTTGCTACTATCAACTTTCAACTAAATTTTCTCTAGTAACATATAAAAACAGTAGAGCTATAGCGCAAGCTACATCATAATTCGCAAAGACCATTAGACTATGTTCATGATAATTAGTTCAATTAATCATATTACTTAAGAACTCCCACTCAAAAAGTACATCTCTCTAGTCATTTGAGTGGTACATGATCCAAATCCACTATCTCAAGTCCGATCATCACATGAGTCGAGAATAGTTTCAGTGGTAAGCATCTCTATGCTAATCATATCAACTATATGATTCATGCTCGACCTTTCGGTCTCATGTGTTCCGAGGCCATGTCTGCACATGCTAGGCTCGTCAAGCTTAACCCGAGTGTTCAGCGTGTGCAACTGTTCTGCACCCGTTGTATGTGAACGTTGAGTCTATCACACCCGATCATCACGTGGTGTCTCGAAACGAAGAACTCTCGCAACGGTGCACAGTCGGGGAGAACACAATTTCGTCTTGAAATTTTAGTGAGAGATCTGTTGGAATTATGCCCTAGAGGCAATAATAAATATAGTTATTATTATAATTCCTGTATCAAGATAATCGTTTATTATCCATGCTATAGTTGTATTGAATGAAGACTCATTTACATGTGTGGATACATAGACAAAACACCGTCCCTAGCAAGCCTCTAGTTGGCTAGCCAGTTGATCAAAGATAGTCAGTGTCTTCTGATTATGAACAAGGTGTTGTTGCTTGATAACTAGATCACGACATTAGGAGAATCACGTGATGGACTAGACCCAAACTAATAGACGTAGCATGTTGATCGTGTCATTTTGTTGCTACTGTTTTCTGCGTGTCAAGTATTTATTCCTATGACCATGAGATCATATAACTCACTGACACCGGAGGAATGCTTTGTGTGTATCAAACGTCGCAACGTAACTGGGTGACTATAAAGATGCTCTACAGGTATCTCCGAAGGTGTTAGTTGAGTTAGTATGGATCAAGACTGGGATTTGTCACTCCGTGTGAACGGAGAGGTATCTCGGGGCCCACTCGGTAATACAACATCACACACAAGCCTTGCAAGCAATGTAACTTAGTGTAAGTTGTGGGATCTTGTATTACGGAACGAGTAAAGAGACTTGCCGGTAAACGAGGTTGAAATAGGTATACGGATACTGACGATCGAATCTCGGGCAAGTAACATACTGAAGGTCAAAGGGAATGACATACGGGATTATATGAATCCTTGGCACTGAGGTTCAAACGATAAGATCTTCGTAGAATATGTAGGATCCAATACGGGCATCCAGGTCCCGCTATTGGATATTGACCGAGGAGTCTCTCGGGTCATGTCTACATAGTTCTCGAACCCGCAGGGTCTGCACACTTAAGGTTCGACGTTGTTTTATGCGTATTTGAGTTATATGGTTGGTTACCGAATGTTGTTCGGAGTCCCGGATGAGATCATGGACGTCACGAGGGTTTCCGGAATAGTCCGGAAACGAAGATTGATATATAGGATGACCTCTTTTGATTACCGGAAGGTTTTCGGAGTTACCGGGAATGTACCTGGAATGACGAATGGGTTCCGGGAGTTCACCAGGGGGGGGGGGGCAACCCACCCCGGGGAAGTCCATAGGCCTTGAGGGTGGCACACCAGCCCTTAGTGGGCTGGTGGGACAGCCCAAAAGGGTTCTATGCGCCAAGAAGAGAAAATCAAGAGAAAAGGAAAAAAAAGGAGGAGGTGGGAAGGAAGGGGGACTCCCTCCCACCAAACCAAGTCCAACTCGGTTTGGGGGGGGGGGGAGTCCTCCCCCCTTGGACTCGGCCGACCCCCTTGGGGCTCCTTGAGCCCCAAGGCAAGGTCCCCTCCCTCCCACCTATATATACGGAGGTTTTAGGGCTGATTTGAGACGACTTTTCCACGGCAGCCCGACCACATACCTCCACGGTTTTTCCTCTAGATCGCGTTTCTGCGGAGCTCGGGCGGAGCCCTGCTGAGACAAGGTCATCACCAACCTCCGGAGCGCCGTCACGCTGCCGGAGAACTCTTCTACCTCTCCGTCTCTCTTGCTGGATCAAGAAGGCCGAGATCATCGTCGAGCTGTATGTGTGCTGAACGCGGAGGTGCCGTCCGTTCGGTACTAGATCGTGGGACTGATCGCGGGATTGTTCGCGGGGCGGATCGAGGGACGTGAGGACGTTCCACTACATCCACCGCGTTCACTAACGCTTCTGCTGTACGATCTACAAGGGTACGTAGATCACTCATCCCCTCTCGTAGATGGACATCACCATGATAGGTCTTCGTGCGCGTAGGAAAATTTTGTTTCCCATGCGACGTTCCCCAACAAGATCACCTCATAATGCTACCGTCGTTCTAAGCAAAATAAGGTGCATAAAAGGATTAACATCACATGCAACTCATAAGTGACATGATATGGCCATCATCACGTGCTTCCTGATCTCCATCACCAAAGCACCGGCACGATCTTCTTGTCACCGGCGTCACACCATGATCTCCATCATCATGATCTCCATCAATGTGTCGCCATCGGGGTTGTCGTGCTACTCATGCTATTACTACTAAAGCTACATCCTAGCAAAATAGTAAACGCATCTGTAAGCACAAACGTTAGTTTAAAGACAACCCTATGGCTCCTGTCGGTTGCCGTACCATCGACGTGCAAGTCGATATTTAACTATTACAACATGATCATCTCATACATCCAATATATCACATCACATCGTTGGCCATATCACATCACAAGCATACCCTGCAAAAACAAGTTAGACGTCCTCTAATTTTGTTGTTGCATGTTTTACGTGGTGACCATGGGTATCTAGTAGGATCGCATCTTACTTACGCAAACACCACAACAGAGATATATGAGTTGCTATTTAACCTCATCCAAGGACCTCCTCGGTCAAATCCGATTCAACTAAAGTTGGAGAAACTGACACCCGCCAGTCATCTTTGAGCAACGGAGTTACTCGTAGCGATGAAACCAGTCTCTCGTAAGCATACGAGTAATGTCGGTCCGAGCCGCTTCGATCCAACAATACCGCGAAATCAAGAAAAGTCTAAGCAGGGCAGCAAAACGCACATCACCGCCCACAAAAACTTTTGTGTTCTACTCGAGAAGACATCTACGCATGAACCTAGCTCATGATGCCACTGTTGGGGAACGTCGCATGGGAAACAAAAAAATTCCTACGCGCACGAAGACCTATCATGGTGATGTCCATCTACGAGAGGGGATGAGTGATCTACGTACCCTTGTAGACCGTACAGCAGAAGCGTTAGTGAATGCGGTTGATGTAGTGAAACGTCCTCACGTCCCTCGATCCGCCCCGCGAACTATCCCGCGATCAGTCCCACGATCTAGTGCTGAACGGACGGCACCTCCGCGTTCAGCACACGTACACCTCGACGATGATCTCGGCCTTCTTGATCCAGCAAGAGAGACGGAGAGGTAGAAGAGTTCTCCGGCAGCGTGACGGCGCTCCGGAGGTTGGTGATGATCTCGTCTCAGCAGGGCTCCGCCCGAGCTCCACAGAAACGCGATCTAGAGGAAAAACCGTGGAGATATGTGGTCGGGCTGCCGTGGCCAAAGTTGTCTCAAATCAGCCCTAAAACCCCACTATATATAGGAGGGAGAGGGGGGAGCCTTGCCTTGGGGTCCAAGAACCCCCAAGGGGTCGGCCGAGCCAAGGGGGGAAGGATTCCCCTCCCAAACCGAGTCCTACTTGGTTTGGAAGGTGGAGTCCTTCTTCCCTTTCCCACCTCCCTTTTTTCTATTTTTCTCTTTGATTTTCTTCCCAATGCGCATAGGCCCCTTTTGGGCTGTCCCACCAGCCCACTAAGGGCTGGTGCGGCACCCCCAACACCTATGGGCTTCCCCGGGGTGGGTTGCCCCCCCGGTGAACTCCCAGAACCCATTCGTCATTCCCAGTACATTCCCGGTAACTCCGAAAACCTTCCGGTAATCAAATGAGGTCATCCTATATATCAATGTTCGTTTCCGGACCATTCCGGAAACCTTCGTGATGTCCGTGATCTCATCCGGGACTGCGAACAACATTCCGTAACCAACCATATAACTCAAATACGCATAAAACAATGTCGAACCTTAAGTGTGCAGACCCTGCGGGTTCGAGAACTATGTAGACATGACCCGAGAGACTCCTCGGTCAATACCCAACAGCGGGACCTGGATGCCCATATTGGATCCTACATATTCTACGAAGATCTTATCGTTTGAACCTCAGTGCCAAGGATTCATATAATCCCGTATGTCATTTCCTTTGTCCTTCGGTATGTTACTTGCCCGAGATTCGATCGTCAGTATCCGTATACCTATTTCAATCTCGTTTACCGGCAACTCTCTTTACTCCTTCCATAATACAAGATCCCGCAACTTACACTAAGTCACATTGCTTGCAAGGCTTGTGTGTGATGTTGTATTACCGAGTGGGCCCCGAGATACCACTCTGTCACACGGAGTGACAAATCCCTGTCTCGATCCATACTAACTCAACGAACACCTTCGGAGATACCTGTAGAGCATCTTTATAGTCACCCAGTTACGTTGTGACGTTTGATACACACAAAGCATTCCTCCGGTGTCCGTGAGTTATATGATCTCATGGTCATAGGAACAAATACTTGACACGCAAAAAACAGTAGCAACAAAATGACACGATCAACATGCTACGTCTATTAGTTTGGGTCTAGTCCATCACATGATTCTCCTAATGATGTGATCCCGTTATCAAGTGACAACACTTGCCTATGGCCAGGAAACCTTGACCATCTTTGATCAACGAGCTAGTCAACTAGAGGCTTACTAGGGACAGTGTTTTGTCTATGTATCCACACAAGTATTGTGTTTACAATCAATACAATTATAGCATGGATAATAAACGATTATCATGAACTAAGAAATATAATAATAACTAATTTATTATTGTCTCTAGGGCATATTTCCAACACAACCCACCGGGGGGCGCCTAGCAAGCCAGGGGCGCCCTGGTGTATCGTGCCCACCAGGGTCACTTTCCTGGAAGTTTCTTATTTTCCTAATTTTTTAAATATTCCAAAACTGTCAAAAAATATTTTTGTAGATTTTTTGGAGTCCGTTTACTTACCGTATCACGTACCTTCCTTTTTTCATGATTCTGGAGTGTTCCAGAAGGTTTCGTTTATGTGTTCTTCCGGTGTCATAGTTTGGATAATATTGCTTTCAACATTAATGGGCGTACCTGGGATATAATGTTTTATTTGTTGCCCATTGACAACCTTTGGGTTAGTACCTTCGGCATTATTTATTTTGATAGCTCTGAATTGATAGACCTCCTTGATAACATAGGGTCCTTCCCATTAGGAGAGGAGTTTTCCTGCAAAGAAACTGAAACGAGAGTTGTACAAAAGAACATATTCTACAACTTTGAACTCACGCTTTTGGATTCTTTGTCCATGTCATCTTTTAACTTTTTATTCAAATAACTCTGCATTTTCATAAGCTTGGGTTCTCCATTCATCTAATGAGCTAATATCAAATAACCTCTTTTCACCAGCAAGTTTGAAACCATAGTTGAGTTCTTTGATTGCCCAATTTGCTTTATGTCCTAACTCAAGAGGAAAATGGCAAGCTTTTCCATAAACCATTTTACAAGGAGACATACCCATAGGATTTTTATATGCTGTTGTATAAGCCCAAAGTGCATCATCTAATTTCTTAAACAAATTCTTCCGGGATCTGTTGATAGTCTTTTGTAAGATTAGTTTATTTCTATATTGCTAACTTCAACTTGACCACTAGACTGAGGATGATAAGGTGATGCAATTCTATGGTTAACATCATACTTAGAAAGCATTTTACGAAAAGCGCCATGAATAAAGTGTGAACCACCATCAGTCATTAAATATCTAGGGACTCCAAACCTTGGGAAAATAACTTCCTTAAGCATTTTAATAGAGGTGTTGTGATCAACACTACTAGTTGGAATAGCTTATACCCACTTAGTAACATAATCAAAAGCAACCAAAATATGTGTATACCCATTAGAGGAAGGAAAAGGTCCCATGAAATTAAATCCCCTGTCGTGGGTATAAGTGTGACAGTAGATGTGTAGGGTACGAAAGGATGGGCAGAGCCTTAGCTACGGCGAGGATATATGAGTTCAGGCCCCTCTACGGTGGAGGTAAAAGCCCTATGTCTCAGTGCTCTTGGGAGCTTAGTGTCGAGTGGAATATAGGTTATAGTAAATGCCAACCCCCGCACCAGTGGGGAAGGGCGGCTTATATAGAGTGCGCTGCCCTTCACAATGGTCCAGTGCACAGGGGTGGAGTAGTGGCGAATAAATGCATACGTTACAGGTAATGTATGCCTTAAATGCTAATAATGGTGTATGAAAACGTATGACCGTTGCCCTCCAGGGAGGTTACGATATATAGAGTGGAGTCCAGTCGGTACGTTTAATACGCTCTGAATGCTCGTCACCGACTGGATGATGGGGGAATCGTCACCGACTGGATGATGGGAAGTCCTTAGTTCAGTCGGAACTGTCTAAGGGCCTTGTCCCTTATGAAGGGTAGTCCTTGGGTAGGACCTATAGGGCAGGACAATGACCCTACCCTGGGACTATAACCCCATCATTAGTCCCCGAATGGATCGGGGTTGGAACGACGGAGTGATGCCTGGAGTACGGATCCGACTGGTATGGATGTGACTTTCACGTTGTTTGCCTCGATCCATTTTATCCTCTTGACCAGTGATCCGAGTGAATATATCTGTGGAACGAACCGTCAAGGACCGAGTGCTTCCGTGGAATCTTTCGACGTGACCGGTCAACTGACAGCGGCGGATTTTCTGGGATCCTCAAATTTCGGTTGTCGCGCGCTCAGTGGGGATGACGACATCGTCATCAAATAGTTTCTACCACCTCGATTACCGCGCCTTTATCTTCTCCACTAATACCGCAGCAGCCGGTCGGGGGATAAGATTTCGGGGCCACCTGTTAGTGACCCAGTCGGAAGCTTATTTAAACCTCTCCAGCGGGGGTTTCTCGTTGCGCTCCCCTGATTACTCGCACTCGCCCCGCTTCTCCCGTAACTCCTTGCGCGCTCCAAGCCTCCTCCTTCCTATCCTCCTCTGCGGATCTGCTGCCTCCACCATGACGAAGGGGAAGACGAGCAAGCTCGATTCGCAGAAGAAAAAGAAGAAGGCGGCGGCTCCTGCTCAGCGGCGACAGCGGGTAGTGCCAGCGGGTTGGATCCAGGGGGATTTCCTCCCCTCCACGGTGACGGCGGACGACCTGCTGGAGCTGGTGGAGCAAGGCATGATTGCCAACAAGTCGTGGAGGCTGCCGACGGAGGGCGAGACGGAGCCGGCGCCGCAGGAGGGAGAGCGCGTCTTGCTGCTCAGTCATGTGTACACGGGCTTCTCCTTGCCTCCCCACCCCTTCTTCAGAGGTATTATGAATCACTTCGGGGCGCAGCTCCATCATTTTTCTCCAAACGTGATAGCCCATCTTGCTGCATTCGTCGTGCTTTGTGAGTGCTTTATCGGATGTCCCCCCCCCATTGGGGGCTCTTTAAGTACATCTTCCCTGCTAGGTCCCAAACTGTCAAAAAGCTTAGCCAGTCGGACGACAAAACTCATATCCTCCAGCTCTGCGGGGGCTTAGGCTTCCAGAAGAAAACCAAAAGTAGCTACCCCCCCTCTTCAGCTGTCCGAGTCAGTTAGGAACTGGCAATCGACTTGGTTCTATTGCCAGGATGTCGCTTGTCCGAATGCTGCAACTGGGCTGCCACCTTTCAGCCTAGACCGACCGGCTCCTCCCAGGCAGCTTGCGCTCTCGAAGGTGGAAAAGATCCAGATCCAACCTCTGGTCGAAGCGCTGATAGATGTCGTCCGCAAGGGAGTCACCGATACAGATTTGCTGGAGACTTTTCTGGGTCAGCGCATCCAGCCGCTGCAAGCTCGACACCACGCCATGTGGCACTACGCGGGGCCTGGGGACTCCACTCGGACTCATCCAGAATGCGTGACCGGGGAGGTTGCGACGGCGTGGGTCCGTAGCATCACAGGCGCCTGCGATAACCCCAGAGGAGCCCGGCGAGTGAAGCCCTTCCGTGCTGACAATCCTCCTCCGAATGAGGTGAGAACATCTTGTCGAGTGCTTTCAATCCTCTTAGATTTATCGCTTTTTCTTGTACCACCACCTGACGTCTGATTTTGTCGACTGTATTTTGTGCAGGCGTGGACCAACTGGTATTCTCCCGTCTCGAACGAGAATCCAGCTGAGGAAGAGGAGGGCAGCCAGGAGGGCAACGTGGACAGTGCCGAGTACGTCTCCGACAGTGGGGAGACGGAGGAGGAAACCGAAGAGGAGGAGGGGGAGGCTGGGGAGCAGAGCTCGCCATCTCCACCATCAGAGCCTCGATCCAAGCACCGTCACGAACCTGCGACTCCGTCGGCTCCTCCAGCGGCTCCGAGTGCTCCGCGAGCTCCTCCCGTGGCTCCGAGTGCTCGGAGCGTGAAGAGGACCAGGGACGCTGCTGCCGAGTCCACAGACCAACCGTCCAAGGTGGCCAAACCGAGTGGGTCCAAGCCTCGGAAAGCTTTGCCTCGGATGAGGATCGCTGTTCCAGTTGCCACAGCATAAGTGTCTTGTTCTCCTATCTTCTTTCAGTATTTGATTAAACTCATGCTTATCGGTCGAGTGGATTTTACTCGACAGAGCTGCTACCTCCGCCACCTCCCTGCCACGCCAGGACGATGATCCCATGGATACGGATAACGCTGCTACATCCCAGCAAGGTACGCTGTGACGACTCCAAGAGTTCGCATTATTGTTTCGCGAGTTATGTCTTTAATCTTGCCCTTCTTCTGTAATCTCATGTTGTTCAGTTGGGCTTCCTTCAAAGGTGATTCATCTGGAGGATGACGACCAGAAGGGGCCAGGGCAAACTTTGGCGCATGTCCTTGAGGCTGTTCCATCTGCTGCTGCTCCCACCATGGAGGCGCCGCCGACCGAGACGATGCCGTCGATTGAGACGGTGCCCCTCGCGGC
This sequence comes from Hordeum vulgare subsp. vulgare, assembly GCF_904849725.1. Classification (NCBI taxonomy): domain Eukaryota; kingdom Viridiplantae; phylum Streptophyta; class Magnoliopsida; order Poales; family Poaceae; genus Hordeum; species Hordeum vulgare. The sequence goes on along the minus strand of NC_058518.1, from coordinate 382,000,272 downwards.
TGAACCGACTGGAGCGGGAGTTGGGATGCCCAAGGAGTCTCCTGTCGTGTCGGGTTCGTCGATCGTCCAGTACGACGCCCGACACCTCCCGGAAGACCAAGTGGGAGCCGCCAAGCAGGCCATGGTGCAGGTGGAGTTGATGGTGGGTGATGCCAAGGGAGCGTACGACTCCATCGCATCTTTGTACAAGAGAAGCTTGGAGCTCCGGGACGATATCCGAGTAAGTGCGCTAGTAAGTGTTTACTTTCCTCTTGTAACCCACTCGGGGTTTAAGTGATATACTCGGATACAGTAGGATTATTTTGCAGTGGGTTCACTCCGAGTGAACCCAGTGGGTGTAGTCCACGAGACTTCTGTCGAGTGCTTGCACCAGCAGTTGTCTTTATATACATTTTCCGTGACTTGATCGGATCAGAGCTGATCTGGCCGAATGGTACCAGTGGGGGCACTCCGAGTGCACCCACTGGAAGTAGTTCCCGAGAGTAGTTTTACTCAGGTCGGGTAATAGTAGTCTCCTAGGCTTGTCTGTTTGTCATGTAGCTCAATAGGGCAGACCTGTTCGAGCTTCATGCCAGTAGGGTCACTCTTTGTGAACCCACTGGGTGTAGTCCCCGAGACCGCTGTCGACTGCTTGCGTCGGCAGGGGTCTGAAGAACTTTGAGATTTTATTGTTTTCCTTGTTGAATGTGTCTGATCTTCTCTTCGCGCTGATTTCCGGAAGACTTGCGAAATAGGATCAGCGTACAATGCTCTGAAGGCTGAAAAGATTCAGCTTGCTACGGAATTGAAGGCGGTTGTGAAGGACTTAGCTGGTGTGAAGGGGGCTCTTGCTGACCGAGAGAAGTCTTTGGAGGAGTCCCGGGAGGCGAACAAGGCATTGGTGGCCGAAATTGAGAAAATGGGCAAACAAAGAACTGAACTGATGGGTCAGATGAAGTTGATGAACAGTCGGTGCATATCGTAGGAGAAGTACGTCAGCGACTGGGCAAGGAAGATGATTGCGCTGCTCGGTGGTAAGCTTTTTGCCGAGTGCTTCCTGACTTTGTAGTTCATTCTGCGCTTACTTTCTGCTCGTCTTTGCTTTGCCGATTTTTGTATGGACGCAGAGCCTGAAGCAGCTGACATTGAGCGGTCGGTTATTCCGAACGTTCCACTCGGCGACGAAGCTAATCGGGACTTGCTCCGAGCGCATATTCGCCTTGGCAGAGTGGGACCTTTCATTGGCCGCCTGAGAGAAGTCATCGCCCGGATCGACAAGGAGTTGTGGCCCGAAGACGATTCCCGGTGGGAAATAGAAGGGTTGATGACTCGGCTAGAGGACGTCCTGAACAGAGTGCAGGCATGGAAGAAGTCTGCCGCTCGTTGTGGTGCGGACGTGGCGCTATCGCTGGTCCGAGTGCATTGCAAGGAAGCTCGCGAAGAAAAGCTGAAGGCGTTGCAGGTCGCCAACACCAAGAAGCTTCGATTCAAAGATTTCATGGAGACCTTCCTTGAGACCGCCACTCGCATCGCAGATGGGATCGACCTTGACACTTTTGTGGAGCCTGCCAGTCCCGGTGCTAGTCCTGACGAACTTTACCTCGGCATGCCGAGTGGTATCTGTATCAAACTTTGGCCACTGTTGTTGGCCATCACATTCGTGGTTCGGTGTGGATAAGCTTGATCCACACCGAGCCGACTATCGTAGATCCAACTTTGAATTCGAATCGAACATTTTGCTCTTCATTCGCCAAAAAAAAAATTTGACACGATTTTGGCTCGTGGTTTTTGTTTGGCGTTTCTTGGTGTAGCCAATGGCAAACATGTGGAGCATGTAGTTGTCAGTTGTCTTCACATCCACATGAGCCTCAATGAGGGTCTGTGAAGTCTCTGAGTGCGCACTCGGAGCGAGCTTTTACTTAGGCGACTCTTCGTCGCGGCTAAGTCTCCGAGTGCGACTTTTAGTGCACACTCGGAGAAAGTTGTTACTCATGTAGTTGTCAGTTGTCTTCACATCCACATGAGCCTCAATGAGGGTCTGCTTAGCCTCCGAGTGGATCTCTAGGATACACTCGAAGGAAGCTTTTTTACTTAGGCGATTCTGGATCGCAGCTAAGTCCTCGAGCGCGACTGTAAGGTTGTACCTAGAGCGAGTTGTTACTCATGTAGTTGTCAGTTGTCTTCACATCCACATGAGCTTCAATGAGGATCTGCTAAGCCTCCGAGTGGATCTCTGGGATACACTCGAAGGAAGCTTTTTACTTAGGCGATTCTGGATCACAGCTAAGTCCCCGAGTGCGTTTTTTAGAGCGCACTCGGAGCGAGTTTGTACTTCGGCGATTCTGGTTCGCAGCTAAGTCTCTGAGTGCGGCTTTTAGTGCGCACTCGGAGCGAGTTTGCACTTAGGCGACTCTGGGTCGCAGTTAAGTCCCCGAGTGTGTTTTTTAGTGCACACTCGGAGATAGTTTTGTACTTAGGCGATTCTGGATCGCAACTAAGTCCCCGAGTGTGACTTTTAGTGCACACTCGGAGAGAGTTTGTACTTAGGCGATTCTGGATCACAGCTAAGTCCCCGAGTACGACTTTTAGTGCACACTCGGAGAGATTTTGTACTTAGGTGATTCTGGATCGCAGCTAAGTCCCCGAGTGCGACCTTTAGTGCACACGCGGAGAGAGTTTGTACTTAGGCGATTCTGGATCGCACCTAAGTCCCCGAGTGTGACTTTTAGTGCACACTCGGAGAGAGTTTGTACTTAGGCGATTCTGGATCGCAGCTAAGTCCCCGAGTGTGACTTTTAGTGCACACTCGGAGAGAGTTTGTACTTAGGAGATTCTGGATCGCAGCTAAGTCCCCGAGTGCGACTTTTAGTGCACACTCGGAGAGAGTTTGTACTTAGGCGATTCTGGATCGCAGCTAAGTCCCCGAGTGTGACTTTTAGTGCACACTCGGAGAGAGTTTGCACTTAGGCGATTCTGGATCCCAGCTAAGTCCCCAAGTGCGACTTTTAGTGCACACTCGGAGAGAGTTTGTACTTAGACGATTCTGGATCGCGGCTAAGTTCCTGAGTGCGACTTTTAGTGCACACTCGGAGAGAGTTTGTACTTAGGCGATTCGGGATCACGGCTAAGTTCCCGAGTGCGACTTTTAGTACGTACTTGGAGCGAATTTTTTATTTTTTAGACCGGAGTCTGCCAACGCGGAAGAATTTTGAACTTGCAAGAAATCAATCTGCTTTGTATTACTTCAATGATACTTGTTCTTTACATTGCCTCCGTCGGCGGTCACGTGTAGAAGCGCTTCAGGAGATCTCCGTTCCATGCTCGCGGCTCATCCGTTTCCCTGTCGAGATTGTAGAGTCGATATGCTCCGTTGTTCAGCACCTTGGAGATGATGAAGGGTCCTTCCCAGTCGGGAGCCAACTTGTGAGGTCTCTGCTGATCCACTCGGAGCACCAGGTCGCTTGCTTGGAATGTACGACTCCTGACGTGCCGCGCGTGAAAACTCTGCAGGTCTTGTTGATAAATTGTTGAGCGAGTCAGTGCCATCTCGTGCTCTTCTTCTAGAAGATCCACTCCATCTTGCCTGGCTTGCTCTACTTCGGCTTCGGAGAAGAGTTCGAGTCATGGAGAGTTGTGAAGAAAGTCACTCGGAAGGACTGCCTCTGCTCCATAAACGAGGAAGAACGGGGATCGCCCTGTAGATCTATTTGGAGTTGTGCGGAGGCCCCACAGCACCGAAGGCAGCTTGGTGACCCATGCGCCGGCAGCATGTCCAACTTCTCGCAGGAGTCGAGGCTTCAACCCTTGAAGAATAAGTCCATTCGCCCGCTCTGCTTGCCCGTTTGTTTGGGGATGCGCCACAGATGCAAAATCCACTCGGATACCTTGGCCTGTGCAAAAACCTTTGAATCTGTCCGAGTCAAAGTTTGTGCCATTGTCAGTGATTATGCTGTGCGGTACCCCAAATCTGGCGATGATGTCTGTGACAAACTTGATGGCCGTAAGGGCGTCGAGCTTCTTGATGGGCTTGGCTTCAATCCACTTGGTGAACTTGTCGACTGCCACCAACATATGAGTGAATCCCCCTTGGCCTGTTCTGAATGGAGCGACTGTATCTAATCCCCACACTGCAAACGGCCAAACAAGAGGGATTGTCTTCAGCGCAGATGTTGGCTTGTGGGACTTGTTCGAGTAGAACTGACAGCCTTCGCATCGGTTGACCATATCCTTCGCCATTTCATTCGCCTCCAACCAGAAGAAGCCAGCTCTGAATGCTTTGGCGACGATAGCTCTTGAGGAGGCATGATGGCCGCATGTTCCCGAGTGAATTTCTTCCAGGATTAATTGTCCCTCCTCAGGGGAGATGCGTCGCTGAAGAACGCCTGAAACAATTTCTTTGTACAACTGGCCATCAATGACGGTGAAGGACTTCGACCTACGGACGATCTGCCTAGCTTGGACTTCGTCTTCTGGTAATTCTTGGCTCAGGATGTACGCAATGAACGGCACAGTCCAATCGGGGATGAGAGCAAGAATCTCCATGATCTAATTGTTGGAATTATGCCCTAGAGGCAATAATAAATATAGTTATTATAATTCATGTATCAAGATAATAGTTTATTATCCGTGCTATAATTGTATCGAATGAAGACTCATTTACATGTGTGGATACATAGACAAAACACCATCCCTAGCATGCCTCTAGTTGGCTAGCCAGTTGATCGATGATAGTCAGTGTCTTCTGATTATGAACAAGGTGTTGTTACTTGATAACTGGATCACGTCATTGGGAGAATCACGTGATGGACTAGACCCAAACTAATAGACGTAGCATATTGATCGTGTCATTTTGTTGCTACTGTTTTCTGCGTGTCAAGTATTTATTCCTATGACCATGAGATCATATAACTCACTGACACCGGAGGAATGCTTTGTGTGTATCAAACGTCGCAACGTAACTGGGTGACTATAAAGATGCTCTACAGGTATCTCCGAAGGTGTTAGTTGAGTTAGTATGGATCAAGACTGGGATTTGTCACTCCGTGTGACGGAGAGGTATCTCGGGGCCCACTCGGTAATACAACATCACACACAAGCCTTGCAAGCAATGTGACTTAGTGTAAGTTGCGGGATCTTGTATTACGGAACGAGTAAAGAGACTTGTCGGTAAACGAGATTGAAATAGGTATGCGGATACTGACGATCGAATCTCGGGCAAGTAACATACCGAAGGACAAAGGGAATGACATACGGGATTATACGAATCCTTGGCACTGAGGTTCAAACGAGGAGAATATGTAGAATATGTAGGATCCAATATGGACATCCAGGTCCCACTATTGGATATTGACCGAGGAGTCTCTCGGGTCATGTCTACATAGTTCTCGAACCCGCAGGGTCTGCACACTTAAGGTTCGGCGTTGTTTTATGCGTATTTGAGTTATATGGTTGGTTACCGAATGTTGTTCGGAGTCCCGGATGAGATCACGGACGTCACGAGGGTTTCCGGAATGGTCCGGAAACAAAGATTGATATATAGGATGACCTCATTTGATTACCGGAAGGTTTTCGGAGTTACCGGGAATGTACCGGGAATGACGAATGGGTTCCGGGAGTTCACCGGGGGGCAACCCACCCCGGGGAATCCCATAGGCCTTGGGGGGGACACACCAGCCCTTAGTGGGCTGGTGGGACAGCCCACAAGTGCCCTATGCGCCAAGGAGAAGAAAATCAAGAGAGAAAGAAAAAAAAGGAGGAGGTGGGAAGGAAGGGGGACTCCCTCCCACCAAACCTAGTCCAACTCGGTTTGGGGGGGGGGAGAGTCCTCCCCCTTGGACTCGGCCGACCCACTTGGGGCTCCTTGAGCCCCAAGGCAAGGCCCCCTCCCTCCCACCTATATATATGGAGGTTTTAGGGCTGATTTGAGACGACTTTTCCACGACAGCCCGACCACATACCTCCACGGTTTTCCCTCTAGATCGCGTTTCTGCGGAGCTCGGGCGGAGCCCTGCTGAGACAAGGTCATCACCAACCTCCGGAGCGCCATCACGCTGCCGGAGAACTCTTCTACCTCTCTGTCTCTCTTGCTGGATCAAGAAGGCCGAGATCATCGTCGAGCTGTACGTGTGCTGAACGCGGAGGTGCCGTCCGTTCGGTACTAGATCGTGGGACTGATCGCGGGATTGTTCGCGGGGCGGATCGAGGGACGTGAGGACGTTCCACTACATCAACCGCGTGCTCTAACGCTTCTGCTGTATGATCTACAAGGGTACGTAGATCACTCATCCCCTCTCGTAGATGGACATCACCATGATAGGTCTTCGTGCGCGTAGGAAAATTTTTGTTTCCCATGCGACGTTCTCCAACAGTGGCATCATGAGCTAGGTTCATGCGTAGATGTCTTCTCGAGTAGAACACAAAAGTTTTTGTGGGCGGTGATGTGCGTTTTGCTGCCCTCCTTAGTCTTTTCTTGATTCCGCGGTATTGTTGGATTGAAGCGGCTTGGACAACCATTACTCGTACGCTTACGAGAGACTGGTTTCATCGTTACGAGTAACCCCCTTTGCTCAAAGATGACTGGCAAGTGTCTGTTTCTCCAACTTTAGTTGAATCGGATTTGACCGAGGAGGTACTTGGATGAGGTTAAATAGCAACTCATATATCTCCGTTGTGGTGTTTGCGTAAGTAAGATGCGATCCTACTAGATACCCATGGTCACCATGTAAAACATGCAACAACAAAATTAGAGGACGTCTAACTTGTTTTTGCAGGGTATGATTGTGATGTGATATGGCCAACGATGTGATGTGATATATTGGATGTATGAGATGATCATGTTGTAATAGAAATATCAACTTGCACGTCGATGGTACGGCAACCGGCAGGAGCCATAGGGTTGTCTTTATACTAACGTTTGTGCTTGCAGATGCGTTTACTATTTTGCTAGGATGTAGCTTTAGTAGTAATAGCATAAGTAGCACGACAACCCCGATGGCAACACGTTGATGGATGATCATGGTGTGGCGCCGGTGACAAGAAGATCGTGCCGGTGCTTTGGTGATGGAGATCAAGAAGCACGTGATGATGGCCATATCATGTCACTTATGAATTGCATGTGATGTTAATCCTTTATGCACCTTATTTTGCTTAGAACGACAGTAGCATTATGAGGTGATCTCTCACTAAAATTTCAAGACGAAATTGTGTTCTCCCCGACTATGCACCGTTGCTACAGTTCGTCGTTTCGAGACACCACGTGATGATCGGGTGTGATAGACTCAACGTTCACATACAACGGGTGCAAAAACAGTTGCGCACGCGGAACACTCGGGTTAAGCTTGACGAGCCTAGCATGTGCAGACATGGCCTCGGAACACATGAGACCGAAAGGTCGATCATGAATCATATAGATGATATGATTAGCATAGGGATGCTTACCACTGAAACTATACTCAACTCACGTGATGATCGGACTTGGGATAGTGTAAGTGGATCATGAACCACTCAAATGACTAGAGAGATGTACTTTTTGAGTGGGAGTTTAGCTCATAATTTGATTAAGTTGAACTCTAATTATCTTGAACATAGTCTAAGTCCACTTTGAATATATTTGTGTTGTAGATCATGGCTCACGCGATAGTCATCCTGAATTTTAATACGTTCCTAGAGAAAGCTAAGTTGAAAGATGATGGAAGCAACTTTGTAGACTGGGCTCGTAATCTTAAGCTAATCTTACAAGCTGGGAAGAAGGATTATGTCCTTAATGCTGCGCTAGGAGATGAACCACCCGCTACGGCTGATCAGGATGTTAAGAACGCTTGGTTAGCACGTAAGGAGGACTACTCAATAGTTCAATGTGCAGTCTTGTATGGCTTAGAACCGGGACTTCAACGTCGCTTTGAGCATCATGGAGCATTTGAGATGTTCCAGGAGTTGGAGTTTATCTTTCAGAAGAACGCCCGGATCGAGAGGTATGATACCTCCGATAAATTCTATGCTTGCAAGATGGAGGAAAACTCGTCTGTCAGTGAACATGTGCTCAAAATGTCTGGGTACTCAAACCGTCTAGCTGAGCTGGGGATTGAACTCCCGCAAGAAGCTATCACTGACATAATCCTTCAATCACTGCCGCCAAGCTACAAAGGCTTTGTGTTGAACTACAACATGCAAGGGATGAACAAGTCTCCCGGCGAGTTGTTTGCGATGTTGAAAGTCGCAGAGTCCGAACTCCGTAAAGAGCATCAAGTGTTGATGGTGAATAAGACCACTAGTTTCAAGAGAAACGGCAAAGGCAAGAAGGGCAATTCGAAGAAGAGCGGCAAGCCTGTTGCCAATCCGCCGAAGAAACCCAAAGCTGGACCTAAGCCTGAAACGGAGTGTTTCTATTGCAAGGGTATGGGTCACTGGAAGCGCAATTGCCCCAAGTATGTGGCAGATAAGAAGGCGGGCAAAGAAAAATCAGGTATATTTGATATACATGTTATTGATGTGTACTTAACCGGCTCTCGTAGTAGTGCCTGGGTATTTGATACCGGTTCTGTTGCTCACATTTGCAACTCGAAACAGGAACTGCGGAATAGACGAAGGCTGGCGAAAGATGAAGTGACGATGCGCGTAGGAAATGGTTCCAAGGTTGATGCAATCGACGTCGGCACAGTGTCACTTCAGCTACCGTCGGGATTAGTGATGAACTTAAATCATTGTTATTTAGTGCCTGCGTTGAGCATGAACATTATATCTGGATCTTGTTTATTGCGAGACGGTTACTCTTTTAAGTCAGAGAATAATGGTTGTTCTATTTCTATGAGTAACATCTTTTATGGTCATGCACCGAATGTGAGAGGATTGTTCATATTGAATCTTGATAGCGATACGCATATACATAACATTGAGACCAAAAGAGTTAGAGTAAACAATGATAGCGCCATATTTTTGTGGCACTGCCGCTTGGGTCATATTGGTGGAAAGCGCATGAAGAAACTCCATGCTGATGGACTTTTGGAGTCACTTGACTTTGATTCACTTGGCACGTGCGAACCATGCCTCATGGGCAAGATGACTAAGACTCCGTTCTCAGGAACGATGGAGCGTGCAAGTGACTTGTTGGAAATCATACATACCGATGTGTGTGGTCCGATGAGCGTGGAGCCACGCGGCGGATATCGTTATTTTCTCACCTTCACTGACGATTTAAGTAGATATGGTTATGTCTACTTGATGAAGCACAAGTCTGAAACATTTGAAAAGTTCAAGCAATTTCAGAGTGAAGTGGAAAATCATCGTAACAAGAAGATCAAGTTCCTACGGTCTGGTCATGGGGGTGAATATCTGAGTTTCGAGTTTGGTGCTCACTTGAGACAATGTGGAATTGTTTCACAGTTAACACCGCCTGGAACACCATAGCGTAATGGTGTGTCCGAACGTCGTAATCGTACTCTATTAGAGATGGTGCGATCTATGGTGTCTCTTGCTGATTTGCCGTTATCGTTTTGGGGTTATGCATTAGAAACAGCTGCATTCACTTTAAATAGGGCACCATCAAAATCCGTTGACACGACACCATACGAACTGTGGTATGGCAAAAGACCAAAGTTGTCGTTTCTTAAAGTTTGGGGATGTGATGCTTATGTCAAAAAGCTTCAGCCTGAAAAGCTGGAACCCAAAGCGGAAAAGTGCGTCTTCATAGGTTACCCAAAAGAGACAGTTGGGTACACCTTCTATCTCAAATCCGAGGGCAAAGTGTTTGTTGCTCAAAATGGAGCTTTTCTCGAGAAGGAGTTTCTCTCGAGAGAATTGAGTGGGAGGAAGATAGAACTTGACGAGGTTGTCGAACCTCTCATCCCTCTGGATGGTGGCGCAGGGCAAGGGGAAACCTCTATCGTTGCGACGCCGGTTGAGGAGGAAGTTAATGATGATGATCATGAAACTCCAGTTCAAGTTTCTGTTGAACCACGCAGGTCGACGAGATCACGCGCTGCTCCAGAGTGGTACGGTAATCCCGTCTTATCAATCACGTTGTTAGACAACAATGAACCTGGAAATTATGAACAAGCAATGGTGGGCCCAGATTCCAACAAATGGCTAGAAGCCATGAAGTCCGAGATAGGATCCATGTATGAGAACAAAGTGTGGACTTTGGAGATACTACCTGAGGGCCGCAAGGCTATTCAGAACAAATGGATCTTTAAGAAGAAGACGGACGTTGACGGTAATGTGACCGTTTATAAAGCTCGACTTGTGGCAAAGGGTTTTTCACAAGTTCCAAGAGTTGACTACGATGAGACTTTCTCACCCGTAGCGATGCTTAAGTCCGTCAGAATCATGTTAGCAATAGCTGCATTTTTCGATTATGAAATCTGGCAGATGGATGTCAAAACGGCGTTCCTTAACGGTTTCCTTAAGGAAGAGTTGTATATGATGCAACCCGAAGGTTTTGTCGATCCTAAGAATACTAACAAGGTGTGCAAGCTCCAGCGATCCATTTATGGACTGGTGCAAGCATCTCGGAGTTGGAACAAACGCTTTGATGAGGTGATCAAAGCATTTGGGTTTATACAAGTGGTTGGAGAATCTTGTATTTACAAGAAAGTGAGTGGGAGCTCTGTGGCGTTTCTAATATTATATGTGGATGACATATTACTGATTGGAAACAACGTAGATCTTTTGGAGAGCATAAAAGGTTACTTGAATAAAAGTTTCTCTATGAAGGACCTAGGAGAAGCTGCTTACATTCTAGGCGTTAAGATCTATAGGGATAGATCAAAACGCCTGATAGGACTTTTACAAAGCACATACCTTGATAAAGTTTTGAAAAGGTTCAAAATGGAACAGTCCAAGAAAGGGTTCTTGCCAGTTTTACAAGGTACAAGATTGAGTAAGACTCAATGCCCAGCAACTGATGAAGATAGAGAGCATATGCGCTCCGTCCCCTATGCTTCAGCCATAGGTTCTATCATGTATGCGATGCTGTGCACTAGACCGGATGTTAGCCTGGCCATAAGTATGGCAGGTAGGTTCCAGAGTAATCCAGGAGTGGATCACTGGACAGCGGTCAAGAATATCCTGAAGTACCTGAAAAGGACTAAGGAGATGTTTCTCGTGTATGGAGGTGACGAAGAGCTCGCCGTAAAAGGTTTCGTCGATGCAAGCTTTGACACAGATCCGGACGACTCTAAGTCGCAAACCGGATACGTATTTATTCTTAATGGGGCTGCAGTAAGCTGGTGCAGTTCCAAGCAAAGCGTCGTAGCAGATTCTACATGTGAAGCAGAGTACATGGCTGCCTCGGAGGCGGCTAAGGAGGGTGTCTGGATGAAGCAATTCATGACGGATCTTGGAGTGGTGCCAAGTGCACTGAATCCAATAACCTTGTTCTGTGACAACACTGGTGCCATTGCCTTAGCAAAGGAACCACGGTTTCACAAGAAGACCAGACACATCAAACGACGCTTCAACCTCATCCGCGACTACGTCGAGGAAGAGGACGTAAATATATGCAAAGTGCACACGGATCTGAATGTAGCGGACCCGCTGACTAAACCTCTTCCACGGCCAAAACATGATCGACACCAGAACTGTATGGGTGTTAGATTTATTACAATGTAATTCACATGGTGATGTGAGGGCTAGATTATTGACTCTAGTGCAAGTGGGAGACTGTTGGAATTATGCCCTAGAGGCAATAATAAATATAGTTATTATTATAATTCCTGTATCAAGATAATAGTTTACTATCCGTGCTATAATTGTATTGAATGAAGACTCATTTACATGTGTGGATACATAGACAAAACACCGTCCCTAGCATGCCTCTAGTTGGCTAGCCAGTTGATCGATGATAGTCAGTGTCTTCTGATTATGAACAAGGTGTTGTTACTTGATAACTGGATCACGTCATTGGGAGAATCACGTGATGGACTAGACCCAAACTAATAGACGTAGCATATTGATCGTGTCATTTTGTTGCTACTGTTTTCTGCGTGTCAAGTATTTATTCCTATGACCATGAGATCATATAACTCACTGAGACCGGAGGAATGCTTTGTGTGTATCAAACATCGCAACGTAACTGGGTGACTATAAAGATGCTCTACAGGTATCTCCGAAGGTGTTAGTTGAGTTAGTAAGGATCAAGACTGGGATTTGTCACTCCGTGTGACGGAGAGGTATCTCGGGGCCCACTCGGTAATACAACATCACACACAAGCCTTGCAAGCAATGTGACTTAGTGTAAGTTGCGGGATCTTGTATTACGGAACGAGTAAAGAGACTTGTCGGTAAACGAGATTGAAATAGGTATGTGGATACTCGCGATCGAATCTCGGGCAAGTAACATACCGAAGGACAAAGGGAATGACATACGGGATTATACGAATCCTTGGCACTGAGGTTCAAACGATAAGATCTTCGTAGAATATGTAGGATCCAATATGGACATCCAGGTTCCGCTATTGGATATTGACCGAGGAGTCTCTCGGGTCATGTCTACATAGTTCTCGAACCCGCAGGGTCTGCACACTTAAGGTTCGGCATTGTTTTATGCGTATTTGAGTTATATGGTTGGTTACCGAATGTTGTTCGGAGTCCCGGATGAGATCACTGACGTCCTGAGGGTTTCTGGAATGGTCCGGAAACGAAGATTGATATATAGGATGACCTCATTTGATTGCCGGAAGGTTTTCGGAGTTACCGGGAATGTACCGGGAATGACGAATGGGTTCCGGGAGTTCACCGGGGGGGCAACCCACCCCGGGGAAGCCCATAGGACTTGGGGGGGCACGCCAGCCCTTAGTGGGCTGGTGGGACAGCCCACAAGTGCCCGATGCGCCAAGGAGAAGAAAATCAAGAGAGAAAGAAAAAAAAGGAGGAGGTGGGAAGGAAGGGGGACTCCCTCCCACCAAACCTAGTCCAACTCGGTTTGGGGGGGAGAGTCCTCCCCCTTGGACTCGGCCGACCCCCTTGGGGCTCCTTGAGCCCCAAGGCAAGGCCCCCTCCCTCCCACCTATATATACGGAGGTTTTAGGACTGATTTGAGACGACTTTTCCACGGCAGCCCGACCACATACCTCCACGGTTTTCCCTCTAGATCGCGTTTCTGCGGAGCTCGGGCGGAGCCCTGCTGAGACAAGGTCATCACCAACCTCCGGAGCATCGTCACACTGCCGGAGAACTCTTCTACCTCTCTGTCTCTCTTGTTGGATCAAGAAGGCCGAGATCATCGTCGAGCTGTACGTGTGCTGAACGCGGAGGTGCCGTCCGTTCGGTACTAGATCGTGGGACTGATCGCGGGATTGTTCATGGGGCGGATCGAGGGACGTGAGGACGTTCCACTACATCAACCGCGTTCTCTAACGCTTCTGCTATACGATCTACAAGGGTACGTAGATCACTCATCCCCTCTCGTAGATGGACATCACCATGATAGGTCTTCGTGCGCGTAGGAAAATTTTTGTTTCCCATGCGACGTTCTCCAACACTAATCAACCGCAGCAGGGACCTCGACTTCAGTCGGATCTGTTGAGCTCTTTGGTTGTACCGGTTCCTCTGTGAAAGGATCTTCTTTTACTGAGGGAAGGTGTAAGTGCTCAAGGCAGACATCACTCGGGACTGGTCTCCGAGTGGATCCAAGCTTCGCCAATTCATCAGCTGCTTGGTTTTTCAGGCGCGGAACATGGTGAAGTTCCAGACCTTCAAACTTCTTCTCGAGCTTCCTCACTGCGTTGCAGTATGTAGTCATGATGGGGTTCCTTACATCCCACTCCTTCATCACTTGATTAACCACCAAATCTGAATCGCCATAAACCATCAGGCGACGGACGCCGAGTGTGATGGCCATGCGCAATCCATAAAGGAGAGATTCATACTCTGCCTCGTTGTTGGAGGAATCGAAATGTATCTGCAACACATACTTGAGTTTATCACCTTTTGGCGATATGATCACCACAGCAGCGCCGGATCCATTCAACATCTTGGACCCATCGAAGAACATAGTCCAATGAGCCGAGTGGATGTGAGTCGGTTGTTGTTGTTCTACCAATTCTGCTATGAAGTCAGCCAGAGCTTGAGACTTTATAGCCTTCTTGGCTTCGAACTTGATGTCGCAGTATAACATCTCCATTTCCCACTTCGCCACTCGGCCTGATGCGTCTCGATTGTGGAGGATTTCCGACAACGGAGCATCAGAAACGACAGACACCGAGTGGTCTTGGAAATAATGAGCCACCTTCTTCGCAGTCATGTAGATCCCGTAAATAAGCTTTTGATAATGGGGATACCTCTGCTTGGAAGGAGTCAGGACTTTGGAGACATAATACACTGGCCGCTGAATCTTGTACGCTTTGCCTTCTTCTTCGCGTTCGAGTGTGAGAACAGTGCAGACGACTTGATTTGTAGCCGCGATGTACAGAAGAAGGGGTTCTTTACTGAGCGGGGCAGTAAGAACCGGCTGGGTGGAAAGCAGGCCTTTGAGGTCGTCGAATGCAATTTGGGCTTCGTTTGTCCACTCGACAGTATCTGATTTCTTCATGAGTCGGTACCGAGGTAGCGCCTTCTCGCCGAGTCGACTGATAAACCTGCTCAAAGCCGCTAGGCAACCTGTGAGCCTTTGAACATCATGTATTCTGACTGGTCGCTCCATTCGTACGATGGTCCCGATCTTTTCGGGGTTGACATCGATCCCTCGTTCGGAAACGAAGAAACCAAGTAACTTTCCGCTGGGAACACCGAATGAACACTTTGCAGGGTTGAGCTTGATATCGTACCTACGAAGGTTGGCGAATGTTTCTGCCAAGTCAGTCAGCAGGTCGGAACCTTTGCGTGACTTGACTACGATATCATCCATATACGCCTCCACATTTCAACCGATCTGGTCAAGGAGGCATTTTTGGATATGCGCATAAAAGTTGCTCCTGCATTCTTCAAACCGAATGGCATAGTGATGTAGCAGAAGCACCCGAATGGGGTGATGAAGGCTGTTTTTAATTCATCGGGACCATACAGACGGATCTGATGATAGCCCGAGTAGGCATCAAGGAATGACAAACGCTCGCAACCCGCAGTCGAATCAACAATTTGATCAATCCGGGGGAGCGGGAAATGGTCTTTCGGGCAGACCTTATTGAGATGCTTGAAGTCGATGCACATTCGGAGAGACTTGTCCTTCTTGGGCACCATGACAACATTGGCGAGCCACTCGGAGTGGTGTACCTCGCGAATGAAGTTGGCTGCCAAAAGTTTAGACACCTCCTCTCCGATTGCCTTCCTCTTGTGCATGGCGGACCAACGCAGGCGTTCTCGGACGGGCCGAGCAGCAGGATCCACATGCAGTCGGTGCTCAGCCAACTCCCTGGGTACACCTGGCATGTCAGCGGGCTTCCATGTGAAAATGTCCCAATTCTCACGGAGGAATTGGATGAGCTCGGCTTCCTATTTTGGATCGAGGGTGGTGGAGATATTCGTCAGGGCAGCGGTGTCGTCCGTCGGGTGGATGCTGACCTTCTTGGTGTCTCCCACCGAATGGAATGCGGACTCCGAAGCTGGCTTCTTCGAGCGCATCAAGTCAGCGGGGTCGGGTGTCTTCTTGTACTCGTCCAGTTCGAGGATAGCCATCTGCTGATCGGCGATCCTCGGCCCCTGCTGCAGACACTCCTCGACCCGTTGCCGATTGCCTGTGACAGTGATCACACCTTTGGGACCCGGCATCTTCAGCTTCAGATACACGTAACATGGACGGGTCATGAAACGCGCATACGCCGGACGGCCCAGAATCGCATGGTATGCACTCTCGAAGTCCACCACCTCGAATGCCAGCTTTTCCTTGCGGAAGTTCTTGTCGGAGCCGAAAACGACGTCCAACGCGATCTGGCCGAGTAACTTGGCCTTCCGTCCACGGACGACTCCGTGGAACTGCATGCTGCTCTCGCTAAGTTTGGACATCGGAATGCCCATCCCCTTGAGAGTGTCGGCATACATGATGTTCAAGCCGCTGCCGCCGTCCATGAGGACTTTGCGCAGTCGGACTCCTTCCACCACCGGGTCAACGACCAAAGCCTGCCTCCCTGGGGTGGGCACGTGTGCTGGATGATCCGACTGGTCAAAGGTGATTGCAGTCTGAGACCATTTGAGGAATGTGGGGTTGGTTGGGGTGGCCATGTTCACCTCCCTGTTCACCAGCTTCAGTCGACTCTTGCTTTCCACGGCAGCAAAAATCATCAGTGTTGCATGGAATTGGGGGAACGGATCTTCCTTGTCCTCATCATCCTGTTCATTGTCCTTTTCACTCGGCTGCCCTTCGCCGAACCCTTGGATCAGGAGGCGACATTGCCGAGTGGTGTGCTTCAGGAATATGGCGTTGCCTTCTTCGTCCATCTTTGTGTGGATTGGACATGGCTGATCCAGGATGGAGTTTCCGGACTGCTACTTCTTGGGGGTGAACTGAGCCTTCCCCTTGCCCTTGAACTTGGGATTGGTAACGGTCGCCGCCTCTGCCTGTGGAGTGGACGGAGCTTTCTGCTTCTGCTTCCGAGTGTTGTTCCCATCTCCATCGGCGACTGATTTATGCTTGCCGCTACGTATGCGGTCCTGTTCTTCGCCATTTCCATAGCGTGCGGCTATCTCCATAATCTTGCTCATGGAGATGTCGCTTGTCCGACCGAACTTTAGGTACAGATCTCTGTACCACACGCCTGCCTTGAAGGCGCAGACTGCTTGGTGCTCTGTGACGTTCTCCACCGTGTGGTAGAGGGTCGTCCAACACTGGATGAAATCGCGCATGGGCTTATTCTGCTTCTGGACACAGTGTTGGAGCTCCACGAGACCAGCAGGGCGTTTGCACGTGCCCTCGAAGGTCCTGATGAAGACTCGGGCCAGATCTGCCCAGCTATAGATGCTTGAAGGAGCCATCTGGTTCAGCCATGCTCGTGCCGAGCCGTCGAGCATCAGGGGGAGATGTTTCATGGTGACCTGGTCATCTACGCCACCGATCTGGACCGCCACTCGGTAGTCGTCAAGCCACGTTTCTGGCTTGGATTCTCCTGTAAACTTGCTGATCCCCGTCGCCAATCGGAAATTGGGAAGGATGTCAGCTGAGCGGGTGGCCCGACTGAATCACTCGGGGCCAGAGACGATGGTCCTGCTTCCACTCGGACGGTCTCTTTCGTGACCATCATGGTGGGCTCGACTCTTGTCGACCTTCCTCTGGGCGATGTACCCTCTTGCGTCGGGCCTTGGATCATACGTGTCACCGACTGAATGCTGATCATCATGATGTCGGGGCCCGTAAGGTCCACCCCACGGAGGGGTGCGTGAACGGCGACGATCTTCGGGATTCATGGAACGGCTGCCTCCTCTGCGTCGCTGATGAGAATCGGGGCTGAAAACCGACCGATGCGTGTTCGCGTGAACAGAACTGTTGTGGATCCTGTTGTGCGACTGGGAGACCGCCGAATTCTGCTGTTGTGCCGTGTGCAACAGGGAACGGATCTGCTCGATCCCTCTACCAGCCTCTGGATCAGTCGGTTGGAGGGAATCGGCTATCTTGGCGGCGGCAGCCAGGTTGAGGACGGGTGTGCGGAACACCTCCACGTTGCTCTGACGACTGCGTCGACTGGCAGAATGGCGGGGCTGACGGTGAGCGCCGGATGACTCGCCAACCTCGTGCTCCTTCCGACCAGTCTAGCGGGGACTTTCATGGGAATTGGCCATGAGAACTTCGGTTGTAGGCCCGCGACCCAAGTACTCGGAAGGCAACTCAGTCGGAACTGAGTCCAAGCACTGGGACGGCGGCGCGACCACAACCGACTCGAGGACCGCCACTTGAGAGGACGCGTTCTGGCGCGCCTGGGCGTGTCGCACCCAAAGCTGGAGCCGCGGACGGCGGGACCGCTTGTTGCGGCGCGTGACGGGGGTGAAGATCGACACCGGAGCCGATTGCTGGAGAAGAAGGACGCCGGGGGCACCGGCACGGAAGTGTGTAGCCCCGCGACTGGGGAGCGCCTCGACGTCGAGAGGCGCGTCCCAATGCCATGCCGAGTCATCGACGATAAAGGAGAGTGCGCCGAAGAGGATCTCATGACCCATGTGTTGGGTAACGTCGCATGGGAAACAAAAATTTTCCTACGCGCACGAAGACCTATTATGGTGATGTCCATCTACGAGAGGGGATGAGTGATCAACGTACCCTTGTAGATCGTACAGCAGAAGCGTTAGAGAACGCGGTTGATGTAGTGGAACGTCCTCACGTCCCTCGATCCGCCCCGCGAACAATCCCGCGATCAGTCCCACGATCTAGTACCGAACGGACGGCACCTCCGGGTTCAGCACACGTACAACTCGATGATGATCTCGGCCTTCTTGATCTAGCAAGAGAGACGGAGAGGTAGAAGAGTTCTCCGGCAGCGTGACGGCGCTCCGGAGGTTGGTGATGACCTTGTCTCACCAGGGCTCCGCCCGCGCTCCGCAGAAACGCGATCTAGAGGAAAAACTGTGGAGGTATGTGGTCGGGCTGCCGTGGAAAAGTCGTCTCAAATCAGCCCTAAAACCTCCGTATATATAGGTGGGAGGGAGGGGGCCTTGCCTTGGGGCTCAAGGAGCCCCAAGGGGGTCGGCCGAGTCCAAGGGGGAGGACTCTCCCCCCCCCCCCCAAACCGAGTTGGACTAGGTTTGGTGGGAGGGAGTCCCCCTTCCTTCCCACCTCCTCCTTTTTTTTCTTTCTCTCTTGATTTTCTTCTGCTGGGCGCATAGGGCACTTGTGGGCTGTCCCACCAGCCCACTAAGGGCTGGTGTGTCCCCCCCAAGGCCTATGGGCTTCCCCGGGGTGGGTTGCCCCCCCGGTGAACTCCCGGAACCCATTCGTCATTCCCGGTACATTCCCGGTAACTCCGAAAACCTTCCGGTAATCAAATGAGGTCATCCTATATATCAATCTTCGTTTCCGGACCATTCCAGAAACCCTCAGGACGTCAGTGATCTCATCCGGGACTCCGAACAACATTCGGTAACCAACCATATAACTCAAATACGCATAAAACAATGCCGAACCTTAAGTGTGCAGACCCTGCGGGTTCGAGAACTATGTAGACATGACCCGAGAGACTCCTCGGTCAATATCCAATAGCGGAACCTGGATGTCCATATTGGATCCTACATATTCTACGAAGATCTTATCGTTTGAACCTCAGTGCCAAGGATTCGTATAATCCCGTATGTCATTCCCTTTGTCCTTCGGTATGTTACTTTCCCGAGATTCGATCGTCAGTATCCGCATACCTATTTCAATCTCGTTTACCGGCAAGTCTCTTTACTCGTTCCGTAATACAAGATCCCGCAACTTACACTAAGTCACATTGCTTGCAAGGCTTGTGTGTGATGTTGTATTACCGAGTGGGCCCCGAGATACCTCTCCGTCACACGGAGTGACAAATCCCAGTCTTGATCCATACTAACTCAACTAACACCTTCGGAGATACCTGTAGAGCATCTTTATAGTCACCCAGTTATGTTGCGACGTTTATACACACAAAGCATTCCTCCGGTGTCAGTGAGTTATATGATCTCATGGTCATAGGAATAAATACTTGACACGCAGAAAACAGTAGCAACAAAATGACACGATCAATATGCTACGTCTATTAGTTTGGGTCTAGTCCATCACGTGATTCTCCCAATGACGTGATCCAGTTATCAAGTAACAACACCTTGTTCATAATCAGAAGACACTGACTATCATCGATCAACTGGCTAGCCAACTAGAGGCATGCTAGGGACGGTGTTTTGTCTATGTATCCACACATGTAAATGAGTCTTCATTCAATACAATTATAGCACGGATAATAAACTATTATCTTGATACAGGAATTATAATAATAAATATATTTATTATTGCCTCTAGGGCATAATTCCAACAGTCTCCCACTTGCACTAGAGTCAATAATCTAGCCCTCACATCACCATGTGAATTACATTGTAATAAATCTAACACCCATACAGTTCTGGTGTCGATCATGTTTTGGCCGTGGAAGAGGTTTAGTCAGCGGGTCTGCCACATTCAGATCCGTGTGCACTTTGCATATATTTACGTCCTCTTCCTCGACGTAGTCGCGGATGAGGTTGAAGCGTCGTTTGATGTGTCTGGTCTTCTTGTGAAACCGTGGTTCCTTTGCTAAGGCAATGGCACCAGTGTTGTCACAGAACAAGGTTATTGGATTCAGTGCGCTTGGCACCACTCCAAGATCCGTCATGAACTGCTTCATCCAGACACCCTCCTTAGCCGCCTCCGAGGCAGCCATGTACTCCGCTTCACATGTAGAATCTCCTACGACGCTTTGCTTGGAACTGCACCAGCTTACTGCACCCCCATTAAGAATAAATACGTATCCGGTTTGCGACTTAGAGTCGTCCGGATCTGTGTCAAAGCTTGCATCAACGTAACCTTTTACGGCGAGCTCTTCGTCACCTCCATACACGAGAAACATCTCCTTAGTCCTTTTCAGGTACTTCAGGATATTCTTGACCGCTGTCCAGTGATCCATTCCTGGATTACTCTGGAACCTACCTGCCATACTTATGGCCAGGCTAACATCCGGTCTAGTGATAGCATCGCATACATGATAGAACCTATGGCTGAAGCATAGGGGACGGAGCGCATATGCTCTCTATCTTCATCAGTTGCTGGGCACTGAGTCTTACTCAATTTCGTACCTTGTAAAACTGGCAAGAACCCTTTCTTAGACTGTTCCATTTTGAACCTCTTCAAAACTTTATCAAGGTTTGTGATTTGTGAAAGTCCTATCAGGCGTTTTGATCTATCCCTATAGATCTTAATGCCTAGAATGTAAGCAGCTTCTCCTAGGTCCTTCATAGAGAAACTTTTATTCAAGTAACCTTTTATGCTCTCCAAAAGCTCTACGTTGTTTCCAATCAGTAATATGTCATCCACATATAATATTAGAAACGCCATAGAGCTCCCACTCACTTTCTTGTAAATACAAGATTCTCCAACCACTTGTATAAACCCAAATGCCTTGATCACCTCATCAAAGCGTTTGTTCCAACTCCGAGATGCTTGCACCAGTCCATAAATGGATCGCTGGAGCTTGCACACCTTGTTAGCATTCTTAGGATCGACAAAACCTTCGGGTTGCATCATATACAACTCTTCCTTAAGGAAACCGTTAAGGAACGCCGTTTTGACATCCATCTGCCAGATTTCATAATCGAAAAATGCAGCTATTGCTAACATGATTCTGACGGACTTAAGCATCGCTACGGGTGAGAAAGTCTCATCGTAGTCAACTCCTGGAACTTGTGAAAAAACCTTTGCCACAAGTCGAGCTTTATAAACGGTCACATTGCCGTCAGCGTCCGTCTTCTTCTTAAAGATCCATTTGTTCTGAATAGCCTTGCGGCCCTCAGGTAGTATCTCCAAAGTCCACACTTTGTTCTCATACATGGATCCTATCTCGGATTTCATGGCTTCTAGCCATTTGTTGGAATCTGGGCCCACCATTGCTTCTTCATAACTTGCATGTTCATTGTTTACTAACAACATGATTGATAAGACAGGATTACCGTACCACTCTGGAGCAGCACGTGATCTCGTCGACCTGCGTGGTTCAACAGAAACTTGAACTGGAGTTTCATGATCATCATCATTAACTTCCTCCTCAACCGGCGTCGCAACGACAGAGGTTTCCCCTTGCCATGCGCCACCATCCAGAGGGATGAGAGGTTCGACAACCTCGTCAAGTTCTATCTTCCTCCCACTCAATTCTCTCGAGAGAAACTCCTTCTCGAGAAAAGCTTCGTTCTTAGCAACAAACACTTTGCCCTCGGATTTGAGATAGAAGGTGTACCCAACTGTCTCTTTTGGGTAACCTATGAAGACGCACTTTTCCGCTTTGGGTTCTAGCTTTTCAGGCTGAAGCTTTTTTGACATAAGCATCACATCCCCAAACTTTAAGAAACGACAACTTTGGCCTTTTGCCATACCACAGTTCGTATGGTGTCGTCTCAACGGATTTTGATGGTGCCCTATTTAAAGTGAATGCAGCTGTTTCTAATGCATAACCCCAAAATGATAACGGCAAATCAGTAAGAGACATCATAGATCGCACCAGCTCTAACAAAGTACGATTATGACGTTCGGACACACCATTATGCTGTGGTGTTCTAGGCGGTGTCAACAGTGAAACAATTCCACATTTTCTTAAGTGATCACCAAACTCGAAACTCAGATATTCACCCCCACGATCAGACCGTAGGAACTTGATCTTCTTGTTATGATGATTTTCCACTTCACTCTGAAATTGCTTGAACTTTTCAAATGTTTCAGACTTGTGCTTCATCAAGTAGACATAACCATACCTACTCAAATCGTCAGTGAAGGTGAGAAAATAACGATATCCGCCGCGTGCCTCCACGCTCATTGGACCACACACATCGGTATGTATGATTTCCAATAAGTCACTTGCACGCTCCATTGTTCCGGAGAACGGAGTCTTAGTCATCTTGCCCATGAGGCATGGTTCGCACGTGTCAAGTGAATCAAAGTCAAGTGACTCCAAAAGTCCATCAGCATGGAGTTTCTTCATGCGCTTTACACCAATATGACCCAAGCGGCAGTGCCACAAAAATATGGCGCTATCATTGTTTACTCTAACTCTTTTGGTCTCAATGTTATGTATATGTGTATCTCTATCAAGATTCAATATGAACAATCCTCTCACATTCGGTGCATGACCATAAAAGATGTTACTCATAGAAATAGAACAACCATTATTCTCTGACTTAAAAGAGTAACCGTCTCGCAATAAACAAGATCCAGATATAATGTTCATGCTCAACGCAGGCACTAAATAACAATGATTTAAGTTCATCACTAATCCCGACGGTAGCTGAAGTGACACTGTGCCGACGGCGATTGCATCAACCTTGGAACCATTTCCTACGCGCATCGTCACTTCATCTTTCGCCAGCCTTCGTCTATTCCGCAGTTCCTGTTTCGAGTTGCAAATGTGAGCAACAGAACCGGTATCAAATACCCAGGCACTACTACGAGAGCCGGTTAAGTACACATCAATAACATGTATATCAAATATACCTGATTTTTCTTTGCCCGCCTTCTTATCTGCCACATACTTGGGGCAATTGCGCTTCCAGTGACCCATACCCTTGCAATAGAAACACTCCGTTTCAGGCTTAGGTCCAGCTTTGGGTTTCTTCGGCGGATTGGCAACAGGCTTGCCGCTCTTCTTCGAATTGCCCTTCTTGCCTTTGTCGTTTCTCTTGAAACTAGTGGTCTTATTCACCATCAACACTTGATGCTCTTTACGGAGTTCGGACTCTGCGACTTTCAACATCGCAAACAACTCGCCGGGAGACTTGTTCATCCCTTGCATGTTGTAGTTCAACACAAAGCCTTTGTAGCTTGGCGGCAGTGATTGAAGGATTATGTCAGTGATAGCTTCTTGCGGGAGTTCAATCCCCAGCTCAGCTAGACGGTTTGAGTACCCAGACATTTTGAGCACATGTTCACTGACAGACGAGTTTTCCTCCATCTTGCAAGCATAGAATTTATCGGAGGTATCATACCTCTCGATCCGGGCGTTCTTCTGAAAGATAAACTCCAACTCCTGGAACATCTCAAATGCTCCATGATGCTCAAAGCGACGTTGAAGTCCCGGTTCTAAGCCATACAAGACTGCACATTGAACTATTGAGTAGTCCTCCTTACGTGCTAACCAAGCGTTCTTAACATCCTGATCAGCCGTAGCGGGTGGTTCATCTCCTAGCGCAGCATTAAGGACATAATCCTTCTTCCCAGCTTGTAAGATTAGCTTAAGATTACGAGCCCAGTCTACAAAGTTGCTTCCATCATCTTTCAACTTAGCTTTCTCTAGGAACGTATTAAAATTCAGGATGACTATCGCGTGAGCCATGATCTACAACACAAATATATTCAAAGTGGACTTAGACTATGTTCAAGATAATTAGAGTTCAACTTAATCAAATTATGAGCTAAACTCCCACTCAAAAAGTACATCTCTCTAGTCATTTGAGTGGTTCATGATCCACTTACACTATCCCAAGTCCGATCATCACGTGAGTTGAGTATAGTTTCAGTGGTAAGCATCCCTATGCTAATCATATCATCTATATGATTCATGATCGACCTTTCGGTCTCATGTGTTCCGAGGCCATGTCTGCACATGCTAGGCTCGTCAAGCTTAACCCGAGTGTTCCGCGTGCGCAACTGTTTTGCACCCGTTGTATGTGAACGTTGAGTCTATCACACCCGATCATCACGTGGTGTCTCGAAACGACGAACTGTAGCAACGGTGCACAGTCGGGGAGAACACAATTTCATCTTGAAATTTTAGTGAGAGATCACCTCATAATGCTACCGTCGTTCTAAGAAAAATAAGGTGCATAAAGGATTAACATCACATGCAATTCATAAGTGACATGATATGGCCATCATCACGTGCTTCTTGATCTCCATCACCAAAGCACCGGCACGATCTTCTTGTCACCGGCGCCACACCATGATCATCCATCAACGTGTTGCCATCGGGGTTGTCGTGCTACTCATGCTATCACTACGAAAGCTACATCCTAGCAAAATAGTAAACGCATCTGCAAGCACATATGTTAGTATAAAGACAACCCTATGGCTCCTGCCGGTTGCCGTACCATCAACGTGCAAGTCGATATTTTTATTACAACATGATCATCTCATACATCCAATATATCACATCACAATGTTTGGCCATATCACATCACAATCATACCCTGCAAAAACAAGTTAGACGTCCTCTAATTTTGTTGTTGCATGTTTTACGTGGTGACCAAGGGTATCTAGTAGGATCGCATCTTACTTACGCAAACACCACAACGGAGATATATGAGTTGCTATTTAACCTCATCCAAGGACCTCCTCGGTCAAATCCGATTCAACTAAAGTTGGAGAAACCGACACTTGCCAGTCATCTTTGAGCAAAGGGGGTTACTCGTAACGATGAAACCAGTCTCTCGTAAGCGTACGAGTAATGTCGATCCAAGCCGCTTCAATCCAACAATACCGCGGAATCAAGAAAAGACTAAGGAGGGCAGCAAAACGCACATCACCGCCCACAAAAACTTTTGTGTTCTACTCGAGAAGACATCTACGCATGAACCTAGCTCATGATGCCACTGTTGGGTAACGTCGCATGGGAAACAAAAAAAATTTCCTACACGCACGAAGACCTATCATGGTGATGTCCATCTACGAGAGGGGATGAGTGATCTACGTACCCTTGTAGATCGTACAGCAGAAGCGTTAGAGAACGCGGTTGATGTAGTGGAACGTCCTCACGTCCCTCGATCTGCCCCGCGAACAATCCCGCGATCAGTCCCACGATCTAGTACCGAACGGACGGCACCTCCGCGTTCAGCACACGTACAGCTCGATGATGATCTCGGCCTTCTTGATCCAGCAAGAGAGACGGAGGGGTAGAAGAGTTCTCTGGCAGCGTGACGGCGCTCCGGAGGTTGGTGATGACCTTGTCTCAGCAGGGCTCCGCCTGCGCTCCGCAGAAACGCGATCTAGAGGAAAAACCGTGGAGGTATGTGGTCGGGCTGTCGTGGAAAAGTCGTCTCAAATCAGCCCTAAAACCTCCGTATATATAGGTGGGAGGGAGGGGGCCTTGCCTTGGGGCTCAAGGAGCCCCAAGGGGGTCGGCCGAGTCCAAGGGGGAGGACTCTCCCCCCCAAACCGAGTTGGACTAGGTTTGGTGGGAGGGAGTCCCCCTTCCTTCCCACCTCCTCCTTTTTTTTCTTTCTCTCTTGATTTTCTTCTCCTTGGCGCATAGGGCACTTTTGGGCTGTCCCACCAGCCCACTAAGGGCTGGTGTGTCCCCCCCAAGGCCTATGGGCTTCCCCGGGGAGGGTTGCCCCCCCGGTGAACTCCCGGAACCCATTCGTCATTCCCGGTACATTCCCGGTAACTCCGAAAACCTTCCGGTAATCAAATGAGGTCATCCTATATATCAGTCTTCGTTTCCGGACCATTCCGGAAACCCTCATGACGTCCGTGATCTCATCCGAGACTCCGAACAACATTCGGTAACCAACCATATAACTCAAATACGCATAAAACAACGCCGAACCTTAAGTGTGCAGACCCTGCGGGTTCGAGAACTATGTAAACATGACCCGAGAGACTCCTCGGTCAATATCCAATAGCGGGACCTGGATGTCCATATTGGATCCTACATATTCTACGAAGATCTTATCGTTTGAACCTCAGTGCCAAGGATTCGTATAATCTCGTATGTCATTCCCTTTGTCCTTCGGTATGTTACTTGCCCGAGATTCGATCGTCAGTATCCGCATACCTATTTCAATCTCGTTTACCGACAAGTCTCTTTACTCGTTCCGTAATACAAGATCCCGCAACTTACACTAAGTCACATTGCTTGCAAGGCTTGTGTGTGATGTTGTATTACCGAGTGGGCCCCGAGATACCTCTCCGTCACACGGAGTGACAAATCCCAGTCTTGATCCATACTAACTCAACTAACACCTTCGGAGATACCTGTAGAGCATCTTTATAGTCACCCAGTTACGTTGCGACGTTTGATACACACAAAGCATTCCTCCGGTGTCAGTGAGTTATATGATCTCATGGTCATAGGAATAAATACTTGACACGCAGAAAACAGTAGCAACAAAATGACACGATCAATATGCTACGTCTATTAGTTTGGGTCTAGTCCATCAAGTGATTCTCCCAATGACGTGATCTAGTTATCAGGTAACAACACCTTGTTCATAATCAGAAGACACTGACTATCGTCGATCAACTGGCTAGCCAACTAGAGGCATGCTAGGGACGGTGTTTTGTCTATGTATCCACACATGTAAATGAGTCTTCATTCAATACAATTATAGCACGGATAATAAACTATTATCTTGATACAGGAATTATAATAATAACTATATTTATTATTGCCTCTAGGGCATAATTCCAACACCATGCACAAATCTCCACCGGACGACATGATGAAAAGATGAAGTCACAAACTCGCCGGAAGTCGCTTAGACGCCCGCCCCACTGTGGGCGCCAACTGTCGTGGGTATAAGTCTGACAGTAGATGTGTAGGGTACGAAAGGATGGGCACAGCCTTAGCTACAGCGAGGATGTATGAGTTCAGGCCCCTCTACGGTGGAGGTAAAAGCCCTACATCTCAGTGCTCTTGGGAGCTTAGTGTCGAGTGGAATATAGGTTACAGTAAATGCCAACCCCCACACCAGTGGGGAAGGGAGGCTTATATAGAGTGCGCTGCCCTTCACAACGGTCCGGTGCACAGGGGTGGAGTAGTGGCGAATAAATGCATACGTTACACGTAACGTATGCCTTAAATGCTAATAATGGTGTATGAAATTGTATGACTGTTGCCCTCCAGGGAGGTTACGATATACAGAGTGGAATCCAGTCAGTACGTTTAATACGCTCCGAATGCTCGTCACCGACTGGATGATGGGGGAATCGTCACCGACTGGATGATGGGAAGTCCTTAGTTCAGTCGGAACTGTCTAAGGGCCTTGTCCCTTATGAAGGGTAGTCCTTGGGTAGGACCTATAGGGCAGGCCTACGACCCTACCCTGGGACTATAACCCCATCATCCCCAAACATCAACTGGTTCAACAGCAAGTGAATAATTTATAGGCATTTCTTGATGCTTACCGATATTACCTATTCTTTGACATTCATCACAAGATGAGACAAACTTACGGGCATCCTTGAAGAGAGTAGGCCAATAAAAACCAGATTGCAATACCTTATGAGCGGTTCTGTCTCCCGCGTGATGCCCTCCATAAGCTTTGGTGTTACATTTCCGTAGGATTTGTTCCTGTTCATGCTCAGGTACACAACGTCTAATAATACCATCTACTCCTTCTTTATAAAGATGTGGGTCATCCCAAAAGTAATGTCTTAAATCATAGAAGAATTTTTTTTCTTTTGTTGGTATGTGAAGCTAGGTGGTATGTATTTAGCAACAATATAATTAGCATAATCAGCATACCAAGGTGTACTATCAGTAACATTTATTGCAGCTAATTGTTCATCATGAAAGCTATGATTAATAGGTTGTGGGTCATCAAGAATATTTTCAAGCCTAGACAAGTTATCAGCTATGGGGTTCTCCGCTCCTTTCCTATCAATGATATGCAAATCAAATTCTTGTAACAAAAGAACCCACCTAATGATTCTAGGTTTAGCATCTTTCTTTTCCATAAGATATTTAATAGCAATATGATCGGTGTGAACAATAGCTTTAGAATCAACAATGTAAGATCTAAATTTATCACAACCAAACACTACTACTAAGAATTATTTTTAGTAGTAGCATAATTTCGTTGAGCACTGTCTAGAGTTTTACTAGCATAATGGATAACATTCAATTTCTTATCAACTCTTTCTCCTAGAACAACACCAGCAACATAATCACTAGCATCACACATAATCTCAATAGGCAAGTTCCAGTCAGGTGGTTGAACAATAGGTGCAGTAATTAAGGCTTTCTTTAGTGTCTCGAAGGCTTCCAAACAATCATCATCAAACACAAAAGGAATATACTTTTGGAAAAATATTTGTAAGAGGCCTAGAAATTTTAGAAAAGTCTTTGATAAACCTCCTATAGAAACCAGCATGAGCAAGGAAACTACGAATACCTTTGATATCTTTAGGACATGACATTTTCTCAATTGCATCAACCTTGGCCTTGTCCACCTCAATGCCTCTTTCAGAAATTTTATGGCCCAAAACAATACCTTCGTTAACCATAAAGTGTCACTTCTCCCAATTCAAGACAAGATTTGTTTGTTCACATCTCTGCAGAACTCGATCAAGATTGCTTAAATAATCATCAAAAGACTTCCCATAAACAGAAAAGTCATCCATGAAAACCTCAACAATCTTGTCAAAGAAATCAGAGAATATAGCAGCCATATATTTTTGAAAGGTAGAGGTGCATTACATAAACCAAAAGACATAAGTTACAAAAGGACAAGTAGAAGTGATATTTTCTTGATCAGGTTGTGAAACGGGTATTTGTGAAAAACCAGAATATCCATCAAGAAAGCAAAAATGTGTGTGCTTAGATAGTCTTTCTAACATTTGATCAATAAAAGGCAGAGGGTAATGATCATTTCTAGTTTCTTTTTTTAATTTTCTAAAATCAATTACCATTCTATAGCATGTAACAATTCTTTGTGGAATAAGTTCATTCTTATCATTAGGAACAATAGTAATTCCTCCCTTCTTAGGGACACAATGAACATGATTTACCCATCTACTATCAGTTATAGGATAGATTATACGTGCTTCCAGAAGTTTCAATATTTCTGTTCTTACCACTTCTTTCATTTTTGGAATTAGCCGGCGTTGGTGATCAACAACGGGTTTAGCATCAGGTTCCATATTAATCTTGTGCTGACATAGAGTGGGACTAATGCCCTTAAGATCCTCAAGAGTATATCCAATAGCAGCTTGGTGCTTCCTTAGAACTTCCAATAATCTTTCTTCGTCGTGTTCTGAAAGGTTAGCACTAATAATAACAAGATATATCTTTTTCTCATCGAGATAAGCATATTTCAAAGTGTCTGGAAATTGTTTTAATTCAAACACAGGATCACCTTTAGGTGGAGGGGGACCTCCTAGAGTGTCAATAGGCAAATTGTGTTTAAGCAGAGGTTGTTGTTCGAAAAATATTCTATCTATTTCATTTCTTTCACGCATATGCAAATCATTTTCATGCTCTAGCAAATATTGTTCTAAAGGATCAGTAGGAGGTACAACAATAGAAGCAAGACTAATAATTTCATCCTTACTAGGAAAATCTTTCTTATGCGGTTGTCTACTAGACTTGGAAAAGTTAAATTCATGAGATTCATCACCAAAGCTAACACCGACAGTTTGTTTCTTACAATCTATTTTGGCATTGATGGTGTTCAAGAAAGGTCTACCAAAGATAATGGGACAAAATTAATCTTGTAGGGAGCCAAGAAGAAGAAAACCAGTAGGGTATTTTATCTTCCCACACAAGACTTCAACATCTTTGAGAATCCCTATTGGTGATATAGTATCTCTATTGGCAAGTTTAATAGTAACATTTATGTCTTCTATTTCAGCAGGTGCTTTTTCATTATTAATTTCTTCATATAAGGAAAAAGAAATAGCACTCACACTAGCACCTAGGTCACATAACCCATGATAATAGTGATCTCCTATCTTAACTGAGACAACAAACATGCCAACAACTGGTCTATGTTTATCTTTTTTATTCGGTTTGGCAATTATAGAAGCTTCATCACAGAAGTAAATAACATGCCCATCGATATTATCGACCAAGAGATCTTTAATCATAGCAACACTAGGTTCAACTCTGATTTGTTCAACTGATTTGGGTGTTCTAACATAACTTTTGTTAACCACATTTGAAGCTTTAGTATGTTCCTTCATCCCAACAGGGAAAGCTGGTTTTTCAACATAAGAAGTGGGAACAACTGGATCAACATTGTAAATGATAGTTTCTTATTTAGCTTTTACCGGTTCTTTAATTTCTTCTTTAATAGATTGGTGATATTTAAACCACTTCTCCTTAGGGAGATCAACATGAGTAGCAAAAGATTCACAAAAGGAAGCTACTATCTCAGAGTCAAGTCGATATTTAGTGCTAAACTTTTGAAAAGCATCGGTATTCATAAAAGATTTAACACAATCAAACTTAGTTCAATACCTGACTCTTTACCTTCATCGAGTTCCCAATCTTCAGAGTTGCGTTTAATTCTTTCTAAAAGATCCCACCAGAATTCAATAGTCTTCTTCATAAAAGAACCAGTACAAGAAGTATCGAGCATGGATTGATCATTTCGAGAACGCCGAGCTTAAAAATTCTGAACAATAATTTCTCTTGAGAGCTCATGATTGGGGCATGAATATAACATTGAATTAAGCCTCCACCAAGCTAGAGCGATACTTTCTCCTTCACAAGGCCAACAATTATATATACAATTCCGATCACGATGAACTAGATGCATAGGATATTTTCTTTGATGGAATTCCAATTTCAACCGATTCCGGTTCCAAGATCCAATATCATCGCATAGCCTATACCATGTCAATGCTTTTCCCTTCAAAGATAAAGGCAAAACCTTCTTCTTAGCTTCATCCCCGGGTAAACCTGCAAGCTTAAACAATCCACAAATTTCATCCACATATATCAAGTGCATATCAGGATGTTCGGTTACATCTCCTGCATAAGGATTAGCTTGTAGTTGTTCTACCATACCTGAAGGAATTTCATACTAAATATTTTCAGTAGGTGCAGTAGGTTGAGGGGCAACTAATTCTGGTTCCGGTCGAGGTGAAGATACCCCGAACAAACCCCTCAAAGGATTGTTTTCCATAGTAGCAAGTGACAATAAATTTCAGCACGTAGTAATAACGTTTCCTTACCAATGGCACTTCAGTCCCCGACAACGGCGCCAGAAAATAGCCTTGATGACCCACAAGTATATCGGGTCAATTGTAGCATTTTCGATAAGTAAGAGTGTCGAACCCAACGAGGAGTAGAAGGAAATGACAAGTGGTTTTCAGCAAGGTAATGTGTGCAAGTGCTAAAATTGTAAGTACCACAGTAGTTTGACAGCAAGATAATTTGTTACGAGCAAGTAACGATAGTAGTAACAAAAGTTCAGAAATGTAGCCCAATCCTTTTGAGGCAAAGGACAGGCCAAAACGGTCTCTTATGATAAGCAAAGTGTTCTTGAGGGTACACGGGAATTTCGTCTAGCCACTTTCATCATGTTGGCTTAATTCGTGTTCGCTACTTTGATAATTTGGTATGTGGGTGGACCGGTTCTTAGGTGTTGTTCTTACTTGAAAAAACCTCCTACTTATGATTAACCCTATCGCAAGAATCCGCAACTATGAGAAAAGTATTAAGAATAAATTCTAACCAAAGCATTAAACTTTTGGATCCAATCGGTCCCTTACGGAATAGCGCATAAACTAGGGTTTAAGCTTCTGTCACTCTCGAACCCATCATCTAATAACTACTCCACAATGCATTACCTTAGTCCCAAATATGGTGAAGTGTCATGTAGTCGACGTTCACATGACACCACTAAGGGAATCACAACATACATATCATCAAAATATCAAACACATATCAAGTTCACATGATTACTTGCAACATGATTTCTCCTGTGACCTCAAGCACAAAAGTAACTACTCACAAATGATAATAATGCTAAATATAAGAGGGGTACTAAATAGAAGAATGGATCTGAACATATAATCTTCCACCAAATAAACCTTATAGTAATCAACTACAAGATGTAATCAACACTACTAGTCACCCACAAGCACCAATCTATAGTTCCGGTACAAAGATTGAACACAAGAGATGAACTAGGGTTTGAGAGGAGTTGGTGTTGCTGAAGATGTTGATGAAGATAGCCCTCCCCAAGATGGGAGAGTTGTTGGTGATGATGATGACGATGATTTGCCCCTCCGGGAGGGAAGTTCTCCCGGCGGAATCGCTCCACTGGAGGGCAAAAGTGCTCGTGCCCAAGTTCCGCCTCAAGATGGCGGCGCTTTGTACCTAAAGTAATATCCTTCTTTTTTCTAGGTCAAAATGATTTATATACCAGAATAGGGGCACCAGAGGTGGGCTTGGGTGAGCACAACCCACCGGGGCGTGCCTGGGCTACCTAGATCGCCCAGGTGGCTTATCCCCACCTGCTGGGCCTCCTCTGGTACTTATTTGCTCCAATATTACTCAAATATTCCATAAAAAATCCTTCTAAAGTTTCATCTCATTTGGAGATGTGCAGAATAGGTAGCCTGGCGTAGCTTTTTCAGGTCCAGATTTCGAGCTTCCAGAATTCTCCCCCTTTGTGTATACCTTGCATATTATGAGAGAAAGGCATTAGAATTACTCCAAAAAGAATTAGTATACAATAAAAAAACATAAATAACAATAGGTAAACATGATGCAAAATGGACGTATCACAGCACTACCGTGCTCAAGAAGATATAAGTGAAGTACTTAAGCAATTCCATGGCTCAAAAAAATTAAGTGAAGCATAAAGAGCGATTCTAAAAAATCATGGCATAATTTAGCTCTCTCAAATGGGTGTGTCCAACAAATTTTATTATGAAAAACTAACCAACAACGAAAACAAAGATACAAATGATACAAGACGCTCCAATCAAACTCATGATATGTGACGATAAAAATATAGCTCCAAGTAAAATTACTGATGGTTTTTAGAAGAAAGAGGGGATGCCTTCAGGGGCAATCCCAAGCTTAGTTGCTTGGTACTCCTTACATATTTCCTTGGCGTCCCATGGGGCATCCCCAAGCTTAGGTTTTTATCACTCCTTATTCCTCCATCCATGGTTATCTCACTCAAAACTTGAAAACTTCAATCACACAAAACTAAACAAAATTTTCGTGAGATCGGTTAGTATAAGAAAACCAAACTTTACTATAGTTACTGTTGAAAAACAATTACAATTTTGTTTTTTATTATACCTATTTTATTATAACTTTACCATGGGTTAGATCCCCTGATATAAACCAAAGAATCATTAAAACAAACACATAATGCAAAGAAAGCATAATCTGTGAAAAACAGAATAGTCTGTAAAGATTTGAATTTTACTTATACTCCTGTAAATCCAAAATTTTTGAACAATTAGACCAACATAGTAAATTTGTATATAAATCTTGTGTAAAAAATTAATATGCTTTTAATGTTTCTGTGATTTTGAGTATGTTTTCTACGAGACACAAAAGTTTCTATTTTTCAAGAGGATTAAAGCAACAAACACCCCACGTGATCACAAAGGCTTTACTTGGCACAATCGTTAAATAGAACACAAAAACACAATTATAACATTAGAATAATTGTGCGAACACTCAAGAATAGAAATCAAAAGTGAAAATAAATTGTTTTCATTGGGTTGCCTCCCAACAAGTGTTATCGTTTGATGCCCCTAGCTATGCATATAGCATAGATTTTAGTCTTAGTGGTTGAAGCATAGGTTGCCCTCATGGTTGATTCATATGGCGATTTAATTTTAGTTCTAGGGAAGTGTTCCATGCCTTTTATTAGTGGAAACTAAAAATTAATATTCCCTTCTTTCATATCAATCATGGCGCCTATAGTTCACATGAACGGTCTACCAAGAATTATTGGACAAGACGGATTGCAATCAATATCAAGAACAATAAAATCTATGGGCACATAATTCCTATTTGGAAGTATAATAACATCCTTAATTCTTCCCATAGGCTTTTTAATAGTAGAATCCACCAAGTGAAAATTGAGAGAACATTCTTCAATATTGGTAAGACCAAGCACATCACAAAGAGATTTCAGAATTCTGGAACCACTAGCACCCAAATCACATAAAGCATAACACTCAAAATTCTTAATTTCTATCTTAATGGTGGGTTGCCATTCATCATTTATTTTTCTAGGAATTGAAATCTCTAGCTCTAACTTGTCTTTTAAAGCTTTTATCACCGCATTCGAAATATTTTTATTAAAACCTCTATTTTGTTCATAAGCATTGGGTGAATTTATCATAGATTGCAATATAGAAATACACTCAATCAAAGAGAAGCTATCGAAATTAAAGTTTTTGCAATCCAAAATAGTGGGTGCATCACTAGCTAAAGTTTTTACCTCTTCAATCCCATATTTGTCAATTTTTTCAATAAGATTTTCACCCTCCAAATCATGGGAACACCCTCTAGCTAAAGTTGACTCTTCTTCAGTTTCCTCATCATTAATTTTAACATTACTAAATAGGGAATCAATAGAAGCAACACCAATCATTTTAATCTCTTCATTATTTTTATGAAAGCAACCGGGAAACGCTCTTTCTAGAAATTCTCTTTTAGCTCTAAGCATAGTGGTTCTTTTCTTGATTTCATCTATGGAAACATATAAAGATTTAATTGATTCATTAATATCAACCTTAGGAAAAAATATTCTTGAGATTTTCTACATCATGCAAAATTCTATCAATGCTTCTAGACATATCATCAATCTTATTCGACTTTTCTTCTATAGTAGTATTGAAAGATTTTTTGCACATTGATAAATTCCTTAATATTACTCTCAAGATCAGAGGGTATCCTAGCATTATTATTATGAGAATTACCATATGAATTACCATAATTATTTTAAGAACTTCCAGGATACGGCCTAGGATTAAAATTGTTCCTATAAATATTATTAATAAAGTTGTTTCGCGGGACAAAAATTCACATCTATGGGATCATTACTTTGCTCAATCAAAGTAGACAAAGGCACATCATTAGGAAAAATAGGAGCATGCTTATTAGCAACCAATTTCATAAGTGCATCAACTTTATCACTCAAAGATTCAATTTCTTCTATATAATTATTCCTTTTACTAGTAGGATCTATTTAAGTATGCCACTGTGAATAATTAGCCATAATATTTTTCAAGCAATTTAGCATCACCCAAAGTAATTTCCATAAAAGTACCACCTGCGGCAGAATCTAAATGAGTTATAGAAACCAAATTCAATCCCGCATAAAAAATTAGTATGATCATCGTGAAATTCAAACCATGAGTTGGGCAATTTCTTATCATTAATTTCATCCTTTCCCATGATTGGGCAACATGCTCATGCTCAAGTTGTTTAAAATTCATAATCAGATTTCTAAGAGAAATAATTTTCGCGAGAGGAAAATGCTTTGTGATAAAAGTATCTTTGCACTTGTTTCGAGAATCAATACTACTTCATGGAAAAGATGAAAACCAAATTTTAGCACAATCACGCAAACAGAACGGAAATAATTTCAGCTTGACAATATCATTTTCCACATCTTTCTTATTTTGCATATCACACAATTATAGGAAAGTGTTTAGATGGGATGCGACATCCTCATTAGGAGTACCAAAAAAATGCTCTTTCATAACAAGATTCAACAAAGCGGAATTAATATCATAAGAATCCGCACTAGTGGCAAGAGGAGCAACCAGAGTGCTAATAAAATCACTATTATTGGTATTGCAAAAATCACACAACTTAGTGTTTTCTCGAGTCATCCTGACTACGCAAGCAAGAACACAAGCAAAGAAGAGATCCGACAAGAAAACGGCAAACGAAAAGAAGGCAAATTTTTGTGAAGTGGGGGAGAGGAAAACGAGAGGCAAATGGCAAATATGTAATTTCAAGGAGATGAGATTTGTGTGTACGAACCTGATAGATATTTACTTGATCTTCCCCGGCAACGACACCAATAATCTTGCTATTCCTTGTTGATGCGTTGGTTTCCCTCCAAGCTTAAAGGGTGATGTAGCACAGCGACGACAAGTATTTCCCTCAGTTATGAAACCAACGTATCAATCGAGTAGGAAGATACACAAGACTATGTAAGCATCATGTGCACACAAATAGCAAATCCTCGCAACCCAATGCGTGGAGGGGTTCTCAATCCCTCATGGGTAAAGTAAGGATAAATTGGTAGATGCAAATAAGAGTGATAGCAAATAGAATGCAGCAAGGTATTATTGTTTTTTGGATAATATAGATATGAAAATAAAAGAGAAAATAAAATAGAAATACAAATAACAAAGTAGAGATTACAAATATATGATATGAAGTAGACCTCAGGGCCTTAGGTTTTACTAGTGGCTTCTCTCGAGAAATAGAAAACTGTGGGTAGACAAATTACTGTTGTGGAATTGATAGAAGAGCAAATAATTATAACGATATTCAAAACAATGATCATGTATATAGGCATAACGTCCAATAGAAGTAGACCGACTTCTGCCTGCATCTACTTCTATTACTGAACACATCGAACGCTATCCAGCATGCATCTAGTGTATTGAGTTCATGGAGAAATGGAGTAATGCCTTAAGAACGATGACATGATGCAGACAAGATCTATTTGTGTAGGAATATGCCCCATTGTTTTATCCTTGATAGCAACGATACATGTGTGGCATGTCTCTTTCTGTCACTGAGATTGAACACCGCAAGATCGAACCCATCACAAAGCACCTCTTCCCATTGTAAGATAAAAGATCAAGTTGGCCACACAAAAACCAAATATTGGAGAAGAAATACGAGGCTATAATAATCAAGCATGAATATGTTTTCATAGATTTGATCATGAACTCACAATTCATCGGATCCCAACAAACACACCACAAAAGAAAGAATTACATCATATGGATCTCCAAGAGACCTTTGTATTGAGAAACAAAACGTGATAGTAAGCCATCTAGCTATTGCCTTCGGACGTGTAGGTCTGATAAGAACTACTCACACATCATTGGAGAAGCACCAATGAGGATGGTGAACCCCTGTGTGATCGTGTTCCTCTCCGGAATGGCCTCTAGATTGGATTTCATGACTCTGCAACTTGCGGCGGTTGAAATGAATTTTCGTCGACTCCCCTAGGGTTTTTTGATTATCAATGTATTTATAGAGCTCACAAGCGGTGGAGGAGGCACCCGAGATCCCCACTAGACATGAGGTCGCGCTAGGGGCCTCTAGCGCACCTGATGTCTAGTGGCCCCCAAGGGCCTCGTGTGCTGCTCATTCTTGGCTCCCAAGTTTCCTTCTCGTCGAAAAAATCTCCGTAAAGTTTCATGGCATTTGGACCTCATCTAATATGTATTTTCTATGAAGGAAAAAAAAAGCAAAAAACAGCAAATGGCACTAGGCACTATGTCAACAAGTTAGTCCCCAAAAATGATATAAATTTGCTATAAAATGTTCATAAAATATCCAAGAATGATAATATAACAGCATGGAACAATAAAAACATATAGATACGTTGGAGACGTATCATTGGCCTCCGTAGTTCCTTTTTTGAGAATCTCGCAACGTTATCTCGTTGATTTGTGTTGCAAACCTTCCTTTTCAGACATGGTGAGTCTAGAATATCCTGACACCAACCATATCTGAATCTCAGGGAGATATAGTGGTTGGAACATTTCCCAAAAATGATAATGTTGGTCTCTTTGTAACCCGGTAACGTGTTGTTGTGGCTAACACGCCTAGCCGGAAGATGTATTATTGTAATTTCTTGTGTCAGCAACATTAGCCACTTCCCCATCAAGATTTTATATGACTTATTCTAGAAGTTGTTCCTCATGTGCCCCTATGAGCCCAAGAATTCCAACCTTTTTACTTGATGTTCTAGATACCAAGCATTACCAATAATTGGTCATGCTATTTCATCAAGTAGAACATTAGAAGCGGAGCGTTGAATGTCTCTCGGTCGATCATCCAGATTTCATTCCCTTGGCATCGGTAAGGTGGAATTTGAGAAAGTGTTGTCTTCCTTTGGATATGCATCCTCCATTGTTATTCATCATGGTAGTATGATGTCTTGCCAGGTTCCTTGGCATGGATATTGGTAATACCCTGATGAGTATGGAAATGCTCAAGTTCTTGAGAGCATGCTCAGACACTAGTTTATATCCTAGGAATTAATTTGAATGTGCCTTCTGTTTGCCGAGCTGTCCTATAACACTAGTTTCCTTTCCAACTGAGTATGCCATTCTTCCAAACTCCTTCAAACAATCGTTTGTTAATTGCCTTAGCTTGGTATTAGGAGTTTCAATGATCTCTGGATCAAAAGTAATTCTTTTTGCCACTTAAGGGAATATCTCTATGAGTCACCTTCCTAAGGTGCGCCGTTATGGTATCAAGGGCAAATTCACTCTTCGCTACTTTGAAATCTCGTCACCGTTTGTTATAATGTGGAATTGTGGTCTACCAAATTAAACTTCCATCATCTACCTCATCCCATCGTTCTTGATGTGTGTTTTGTGTCTCAGCTCGAGAGATGTATCACATCTCATTCCATGAGTTGATCGTGAGTTGCTCAATCTTCGTGGAGATCCATTCATGTAGAGTTGTCTGTCCTTTGTGTCTTTGTGTTTAGATAAAGATCTCGAGAGCAAAGATGTCAAGGTCAACGTGATGCAGTGAATCAACATCTTCAAGAAGGGCATTTGGATCATGAATATTGCAATAGTTTAGTTTTCCTCTGTCCTCTTACCCTACGCCTGAATCTCGGGGCGAGATTTGTTTATTGAGGGTGAGTTGTCACATCCCTAGTTTACCCCTTGCTTTATGCTAGCATGAGTGTTGCATCATGTCTAAATTTTGCTTAAACTTGAAATGGGGATTAACAAACCCTAGCACTTCATTGAATAAATCAATTCCAATAATTGAGGTTTTGAATGAATCTGAATTGCCCATTAAAAATGTCCACCATGTGTGGTAAATGTTGGGAATAACATAACAATGGTGTTGCACATTTAATCAAGGCATTTTCCATTTTTAATAAACTGAAAATTCTGCTCAAACTAACAACTAAACGATTATAAATATTTTAATTATTCCAAAAATTCTAGAAATTATTGTGGGGACTAGAAATAATTTGTATATACCCTAGAAATTATTTCAAGATTATTGACTTTAGTATTTTTGACCAAAATAAGAATAACATAGAGCAGAAATTAGAAAAGAAACAAAATAGAAAAAAGGAAAATACCTCGGCCTCTTACCTGAGCAAAGTGGTGGCCCATCCCACCACTATCGCTCCCCTATCGTCTTCCTCCTTGCGCCAGTAGGCACACGAGAGGCGTGGAGAACTTACCGAGCTCCTTCGCCACCTCATGCTTGCTTGTGCGAGCGAGACGCTCAGGATAGACTCCCCAGAGCCATGTGGACCCCCTCTCCTCCCCATTCTTCCCCTCCGATTCTCGCTCGCCTCCACCCGCCATGGCCGAGCATCGCCGAAGCCCGCCGTTGTAGTACTGCGCCCTCAACCGCTCCCTCGCTCCCTTGTGCTGCCCATGAGCTCCGTCTCGTTGCCCTTGACCTCTCCACCAAGCTGCTCGAGCACAGACGTTGCAGAACACCGCCCCAAGGTCGTCTTCAACCTTCGGCCACCGGAGATCGCCACCAGCGTTCGTCGTCGCCAGGCCGTCCCCGAGCATGTTCTCGATGCCTTTGCACTCGTCATGAGCACTAGAACACGTTACCCGTCTTCCCGCGGTCAATTGCTTGTTGTAGTCATGAATTGCATTGGGACCGAGGAGCACTGTCGTGCGAGCTCGACACCGGCGATGCTCTCGTGCTCCTTCGATCCATATGGTGCCCCGGTAAGGTTCGTGATGTCGTGTAGATGATGTGGGGGCCCACATCCAGCTCTGTTGCATGCTGCAATGTCATTTCCGACGGCACTCGAACACCGGCCGCCGTGGACCTCGACGTCGTCGATAATTTTGGTGACCCCACGGCCACCTAACCCACCAGCTAGAAGCGGACAAGCCCGAGCTACCTCCTAGTGGTCTCCGCATGTCCAACTGTTGTCGTTTGTGCAACTGCATGAAACCACTGTCGGTTTTGGTCACTCTCGATGAAGCTCGGGCGACGTGTGACGTGGCCAGTAATTAGCAGCCTAATCCACTAATTAGTGAATTTAACAAACACTCACAGTGGGCCCTACATTGGGTCAAAGCCCTAGTCAACTCGAAATTAACCCTGAGTCAATGAAAGTCGGGCCCTACTTGTTAGGTTTGACCTCGCATGGTTAGTTGACGTGTTGAGGTCAAGCTCGCGTAGTGCTGGCATAGTTAATCTTTTGCAAAATTACAATAAATACTAAATGACTTATTATAATTCACACAATGTTATAAACTTTTAAAAATCATCGAAATTCAACCATAACTCAAGCAAAATTAATTTATATATGAAAAATTATCAAAAAAAAAATCAATGAACCTGTTTATGGCATTTTCATGCATGTTAGAGCAACATATGTCCTCTGTTTAGGACAATTAAATTTATGGAGTTTGAACTTGAACCTTTGGTTCAAACCAACTTCACTAAATCTTGTAGCTAGATGCATTAGCTCAAACAACATCATGTTGCCATGTCATGCTCATGCATCATAATGTTTCATTTCTGTGAACTAAATGTTGTTCCTTTTACGTTGCGAGTGTTTGTTCACCCTCGGCAGACGTTGTTCCGACATTGATATCAATGTCACCGATGAAGACTCATTGTTATCTTTAGAAGTGTCACACAAGCAACCCCCCATGATCATACTTATATAAACCCACTCTCTCGCTCCTGCTCTCTTTTATTGCATTAGGATGATGTCAGCTGTGCTTCCCTGGCAACAACGACACGAATAGTCGTGTTGACGGCACCAGGAATCCTTCTACTACAGCTATGGAGCCTTGCGTTAGTGTTCCCTCGAAGCGGAAAGGGTGATGTAGCACAGCGGTGGTAAGTATTTCCCTCAGTTTGAGAACCAAGGTATCAATCCAGTGGAGGAGTATCACAAGATCCTCCACAAACACAAAAGCTTGCTCCCAACGCTATGAAGGGGTTGTCAATCCCTTATAGATTGTTCGCCAAGTGAGAACTGAAAGCAACAAAGTAACAAAGCAAAGTAAAAGCGGAGGTGTAAACGATGGATGTGAATAGACCCGGGGGCCGTAGTGTTTACTAGTGGCTTATCTCCTGAAAGCAAGTAGACGGTGGGTGAACAAATTACTGTCGAGCAATTGATAGAACCGCGCAAAGTCGTGACGATATCTATGGCAATGATTATATCTATAGGCATCACGCCAAAACAAGTAGACCGATACTTTCTGCATCTACTACTATTACTCCACACGTCGACCGCTATCCAGCATGCATCTAGTGTATTAAGTCCAAAAGAACAGAGTAACGCCTTAAGCAAGATGACATGATGTAGATGGACAATCTCATATCAACAAAAAAGCCCATCTTGTTACCCTTGATGGCAACTACTTAATGTGTGCCTTGCTGCCCCTACTGTCATTGTGAAAGGTCACCACATGGTAGAACCCAAAACAGGCACTTCTCCCATTGCAAGAATCATAGATCTAGTTGGCCAAACAAAACCCAAGACCCGGAGAGACTTACAAGGATATCAAATCATGCATATAAGAAATCAGCAAAGACTCAAATATATATCATAGATAATCTGACCACAAATCCACAATTCATCGGATCTCGACAAACACACCGCCAAAGAAGATTACATCGGATAGATCTCCATGAAGATCATGGAGAACTTTGTATTGAAGATCCAAGAGAGAGAAGAATCCATCTAGCTACTAACTACGGACTCGTAGGTCTGAAGTGAACTACTCACGAGTCATTGGAGGGGCGATGATGATGATGAAGAAGCCCTCCAACTCCAAAGTCCCCTCCGGCAGGGTGCCGGGACGGGTCTCCAGATGAGATCTCGCGGAAACAGAAGCTTGCGGCGGCGGGAAAGTATTTTCGAGGCTCCCCTGATTTTTTGTTGTAGTTTAGGGAATATATAGGCCAAGGATCTAGGTCAGGGGGCGGCCAGGGAGGCCACAAGCCCTGCCACCGCCGCCTCCCCCCTGGTGGCGGAGTGGGGGCTTGTGGGCTGCCAGGAGCCCTCCTGGCTTGGCCCACATGCCCCCTGATCTTCTTCCGTTCGGGAAAAAATCATTTTGGGGATTTTATTTCGTTTGACTCCGTTCCAAAATCAGATCTGAAAAGAGCCAAAAACACAGAAAAAACAGGAACTCGCAATTGGCACTGAATTAATAAGTTAGTCCCAAAAAAGATATAAAAGGTGCATAAAACATCCAAAGATGACAAGATAACAGCGTGAAACCATCAAAAATGATAGCTAAGTTTGAGACGTATCAAGCATCCCCAAGATTAACTCCTGCTCGTCCTCGAGTAGGGAAGTGATAAAGAATGAATTTTTGATGCTTTCATGCTACCTAGCATAGATGTCCTTTGTAACTCCTCTTATGTGACGTGAATGTTCAGATCCATTAGATTGAAAACAATAGTTTGCTATTGACGTGGAAACAATAATAATTCAAGCAAACTAGCAAGGTAATCATGAACTTTCAAAATAACAAGGCCAAAAGAAAGTTATCCCTGCAAAAGCATATAGTCTGGCTATGCTCTATCATCATTGCACAACGAATTTAAATCATGCACAACCCCGGTATTGGCCAAGTAATTGTTTCACACCTTTACTTTCTCAAACCTTTTCAACTCTCACGCAATACATGAGCGTGAGCCATGGTTTTAGCACTATAAGTGGTGTGGAGTGTGATGGAGGTTGCAAGACAAAAAAGGAGAAGATAGTCACATTAACTAGGCATATCAATGAGCTGTGGAGATGCTCATCAATAGATATCAATGTGAATGAGTAGGGATTGCCATACAAATGATGCACTAGAGCTAAGAGTATGTGAAAGCTCTTAAAGAAAACTAGTGGGTGTGCATCCAACTTGCTTTCTCACGAAGACCTAAGGCAATTTTGAGGAAGCCTATCATTGGAATATACAAGCCAATTTATATAATGAAGATTTTCCCACTAGCTATATGGTGGTGACAAAACGAGAGACTCTCAATCATGAAGATCATGGTGCTTAATATACACAAGTGTGGAAAAAGTGGTAGCATTGTCCCTTCTCTCTTTTTCTCTCATTTTTTTTATTTTTTTGTGGGCTCTTTTGGCCTCTTTTTTTTGGTGGGCTTCTTTGGCCTCTTTTATTTCCTCACATGG
Source organism: Hordeum vulgare subsp. vulgare (assembly GCF_904849725.1). NCBI lineage: Eukaryota > Viridiplantae > Streptophyta > Magnoliopsida > Poales > Poaceae > Hordeum > Hordeum vulgare. The sequence goes on along the minus strand of NC_058518.1, from coordinate 381,956,625 downwards.
GACAATGCTCCATCAATGATGATCATCACACTTTCAACTCAAAACTTAGAGCAACTATGACTCTATATGGAATGCCTTCGGTAGTGTACCGTGACAATGATCTAGCATGGCATAGACATCAATGGAAACATCATGCTAGCTCTCTTACGATCATGCAATGGCAATGTAGACGTGGTGGCACATGTCATGGTGGTAGTTGCATGGCAATATATCTCGGAATGACTTTGAAAAAGCCATAGTAGGTAGGTATGGTGGCTGTTTTGAGGGAGGCTAATGGTGGGTTTTGTGCACCGGCGAAAGTTGCACGGCACTAAGAAGATAGTGATGGTGGAAGGTGAAAGTGCATCTAAACCATGGACTCAACATTAGTCATGAAGAACTCATATACTTGTTGCAAAAGTTTTATTAGTAATCGAAACAAAGCATTCAACGCATACTCCTAGGGGAAGGGTTGGTAGGTATAAACCATCGTGCGATCCCGACCGCCACGCAAAGGATGACAATCAATATACTAATCATGCTCAGATTTCATCACATAGCGCTTCACCATACGTGCATGCTACGGGAATCACTAAATTCAACACAAGTATTTCTAGATCCACAACACCTTACTAGCATGACTTCAATATTATCATAACCACAACTCAAAACTAATTGAGATGAATCAAACTTCTCTAACTATTCAATGCACATGAAGGTGGAAGTTTTCGTATCCCTTTGGATAACTACCCCTTTTGAGACTATTTTCAAAGCATAGATCAACTACCAAGCCACACACCGCTGTGCTCTAAAAGATATAAGTGAAGGACATAAGCAAAAGTATCTAGCTCAAAAGATATAAGTGAAGCACATGTGAGCTGAATTGTCTACCAAAAGATATAAGTGAAGCTCGACAAAATCACGGTGTGTGCATGTCTCTCTCTCTAGGTGTGCAGCAAGGATGATTGTGTCACAACAAAAATAAAAGATTCCTATGATACAAGACGCTCCAAGCAAAAACACATAACATGTGGTGAATAAAAATATAGCCCCATGTAACGTTACCGATGGATTGAAGACGAGAGAGGGGATGCCTTCCCGACGCATCCCCAAGCTTAGGCTTTTACGGCATCCTCGAATCTCTTGGGGTGCCTTGGGCATCCCCAAGCTTGAGCTCTTGCCACTCTTTATCTCTTTGTTCATAAGAACTTCACCCAAAACTTGAAAACTTCACACCACGAAACTTAAACAAAAACTCATGATAACATTAGTATGAGAAAGCAAACCACCACTTCCTTAGGTACTGTAGCAAACTTAAATTCTACTTATGCTGATGTTGGGTTACTGTATTTTCAATCTTCCATGGCTAATACCCCCCGATACTATCCATAGTTTCATCAAAATAAGCAACCAACACAACAAAAAACAGAATCTGTTAACAGCAGACCAGTCTGTAGCAATTTGTATATTTCGTATACCTGTGGTACTTCACAAATTCTGGAAAATTACGACAGTCTGAAGAATTTGCTTAGAAATCAGCAGCAAAAAGAATAAACTCAAAAGCTCTTACAAAAAAAAGAAAATTCTTTTCGTGAGCACAAAGTTTCTGTCTTTTCCAGCATGACCAAACGATCATCCCCAAGACTAATCATAACGATTTTTCTTGGCACAAATGCAAAAAGAAACTCAAAAAACACAATCATAACAAAATTATGAAAGTGTGAGAAACACAAAACAGAAAGAAAAATGATAGATTCGTTGGGTTGCCTCCCACCAAGCGCTTTTGTTTAACGCCCTTAGCTAGGCAAAAAGTGATGGAATCACGTATAGTCATCTTTGGTGCTCAAACCATAGGTATCCCTCATCATAGATTCATAAGGCAATCTTATTTTCTTTCTAGGAAAGTGCTCCATGCCCTTCTTTAAAGGAAATTGAAATCTAATATCCCCTTCCTTCATATCGATGATAGCACCAATAGTCCTTAGGAAAGGTCTACCAAGAATAATGGGACATGAAGGATTGCAATCTATGTCAAGTACAATGAAATCAACGGGTACATAGTTCTTATTTGCAACAATAAGAACATCATTGATCCTTCCCATGGGTTTCTTGACAGTAGAATCCGCAAGATGCAAATTAAGAGAACACTCTTCAATCTCATGAAAACCAAGAATATCACATAAAGACTTTGGAATCGTGGAAACACTAGCACCCAAATCACACAAAGCATTGCACTCATAGTTTTTGATTTTGATTTTGATAGTTGGTTCCCACTCATCATGAAGTTTTCTAGGTATAGAGACTTCTAGTTCGAGCTTCTCTTCAAGAGATTTCATCATAGCATCTAAGATATGCGCGGCAAAGGCTTTGCTTTGGCTATAAGCATGTGGAGAGTTTGTAATGGATTGCATCAAAGAAATGCATTCAAACAAGGAGCAATTATCATAATTGAATTCCTTGAAATCCAAAGTGGGAGTTTCATTACTACCCAAAATTTTGACTTCTTCTACTCCACTCTCCACATCTTTATCATCAAGATAGGTGGACTCCGAATCATTGGGGCGTTTTTCAACCAAAGTGGATTCATATCCAGCCCCTCAATAAATAGGTTTGACACACGAAAACAGAGATTCAAGAGGAGACACACCAAGCACTTTAAGATCTTCGTGATTTGCATCACTAGAACGCACCCTTTTAAACCATTCATGCCTAGGACGAATTTGGGCGGTTCTTTCTTTGCTCTCATTCATGGAGACACGCATAGCTTTCAAAGTTTCATCCAAGTTGACCTTGGGAGGAGCGCATCTACCTTTCAAAGCATCAATATCACAAGACATCCTATCAATGCTCGTAGCCAAATCGTCTATTTTGAGTAGTTTTTCCTTTATGGACGAATTGAAAATCTTTTGAGAGTTGATGAACTATTTGATATTACTCTCTAAATCAGAGGGTAATTTGTTGGGATTTCCATAAGTGTTGTTGTTCGAATTGCCATAATTGTTAGAGGAGTTACTAGGAAAAGGCCTAGGAACATAGTTTCCTCTAAAAGCATTGTTGTTGCCAAAATTGTTCCTACCAACAAAATTCACGTCCAAACTAGCGTTGCTACTCTCAATCAAAGAAGATAGTGGCATGTCATTAGGATCTACGGTAGCGTTTCTACTAGCAACCAAATTCGTCAACTCGTCCATCTTAGCACTAAGCGAGTTAATTTCTTCTATAGCGTGCACCTTTTTGCTACCAGGCGACCTTTCAGTGTGCCACTGAGAGTAGTTGGTCATGATATTCTCTAGAAGTTTTGTAGTGTCTCCTAATGTGATTTCCATGAACGTTCCACCTGAGGCGGAGTCCAAGATATTGCGAGAAGCGAAATTCAAGCCAGCGTAAAAGATTTGTATAATCATCCACAAACTCAAGCCATGAGCGGGACAATTTCTAATCATAAGCTTCATCCTCTTCCAAGGTTGTGCAACGTGTGCATGATCAAGTTGCTTGAAATTCATTATATCGTTACGTAAGGAGATGATCTTAGCCGGCGGAAAATACTTGGATATGTAAGCATCTTTGCACTTATCCCAAGAATCGATACTATTTTTAGGCCAAGAAGAAAACCAAGTTTTTGCGCGATCTTGCAACGAGAAAGGAAAGAGTTTCAACTTAATCACGTCATTATCCACATCTCTTTTATTTTTGCATATCACAAAGCTCAATGAAGGTATAGATATGGGATGCGACATCTTCACTAGGAAGGCCAGAGAATTTCTCTTTCATAACAAGATTCAGCAAAGCTGCGTTGATTTCTTTCGATTCAGCACTAGTGGCAGGAGCAATCGAAGTACTAATAAAATAATTATTATTAGTGCTCGAGAAGTCGCAAAGTTTGGTGTTTTCAGCCATGATGACTTCAACAAACAAACAAGCACACAAGCAAGCAAGAAAACCGGCAAAGGGAAACGGCAAATGTAAGCGGCAAAGGAGAAAGCCAAATGAAAGCGGCAAATGTGTAGTGGGGGAGAGGAAAACGAGAGGCAACTGTCAACAGAAGTAAATGCAAGAGATGAGTTTGTGAGACCTACTTGGATAGATCTTGATCTCTCCTCCCCAGCAACGGCGCCAGAAATACTTCGGGTGTCAGTTGTGCTTCCCTGGCAACGGCGACAGGAATAGTCGTGTTGACGGCACCAGGAATCCTTTTACTACGGCTATGGAGCCTTGCGTTGGTGTTCCCTCAAAGAAGAAAGGGCGATGTAGCACAGCGGTGGTAAGGATTTCCCTCAGTTTGAGAACCAAGGTATCAATCCAGTGGAGGAGTATCACAAGATCCTGCACAAACACAAAAGCTTGCTCCCAACGCTATGAAGGGGTTGTCAATCCCTTATAGATTGTTCGCCAAATGAGAACTGAAAGCAACAAAGTAACAAAGCAAAGTAAAAGCGGAGGTGTAAACGATGGATGTGAATAGACCCTGGGGCCGTAGTGTTTACTAGTGGCTTCTCTCGTGAAAGCAAGTAGATGGTGGGTGAACAAATTACTGTCGAGCAATTGATAGAACCGCGCAAAGTCGTGACGATATCTATGGCAATGATTATATCTATAGGCATCACGTCCAAAACAAGTAGACTGATACTTTCTGCATCTACTACTATTACTCCACACGTCGACCGCTATCTAGCATGCATCTAGTGTATTAAGTCCAAAAGAACAGAGTAACGCCTTAAGCAAGATGACATGATATAGATGGACAATCTCATATCAACGACAGAGCCCATCTTTTTACCCTTGATGGCAACTACTTGATGTGTGCCTTGCTGCCACTACTGTCACTGGGAAAGGTCACCACATGGTAGAACCCAAAACCAAGCACTTCTCCCATTGCAAGAATCATAAATCTAGTTGGCCAAACAAAACCCAAGACTCAGAGAGACTTACAAGGATATCAAATCATGCATATAAGAAATCAGCAAAGACTCAAATATATATCATAGATAATCTGATCACAAATCCACAATTCATCGGATCTGGACAAACACACCGCCAAAGAAGATTACATCGGATAGATCTCCATGAAGATCATGGAGAACTTTGTATTGAAGATCCAAGAGAGAGAAGAAGCCATCTAGCTACTAACTACAGACCCGTAGGTCTGAAGTGAACTACTCACGAGTCATTGGAGGGGTGATGATGATAATGAAGAAGCCCTCCAACTCCAAAGTCCCCTCCGGCAGGGTGCCGGGAAGGGTCTCCAGATGAGATCTCGCGGAAACGGAAGCTTGCGGCGGCGGAAAAGTATTTTCGAGGCTCACTTGATTTTTTGCTGTATTTTAGGGAATATATAGGCCAAGGATCTAGGTCAGGGGGCGGCCAGGGAGGCCACAAGCCCTGCCACCGCTGCCTCCCCTTGGTGGCGGAGTGGGAGCTTGTGGGCTCCCAGGAGCCCTCCTGGCTTGGCCCACATGCCCCCTGATCTTCTTCCGTTCGGGAAAAAATCATTTCGGGGATTTTATTCCATTTGGACTCCGTTCCAAAATCAGATCTGAAAAGAGCCAAAAACACAGAAAAAACAGGAACTCGCACTTGGCACTGAATTAAGAAGTTAGTCCCAAAAAAGATATAAAAGGTGCATAAATAATCCAAAGATGTCAAGATAACATCGTGAAACCATCAAAAATTATAGATACGTTTGAGACGTATCATAGGACAATCACGATTCAACTCATACATGTTCTCGGTAGTTGAACCCATTCCTTTGCATGACATGTATTTGTCGTAGTAAATAGTTGAAACCCCTTAGCTTGAGTAGCAACTGCTTGAGCCTTGTTGTGCTTAATCATCCATGCTTGCTTACTGTGTCTGTAATGCTTAGAGTTGTGTCGGGTCTAATCCATCTGGGTGATGAATCGGAATGGATGTGTTCATGTCCTACTGTGTGAGAACTAAGTGTGTGAACACGATTTGGTAAAGGTAGCGATGAGAGGCCATGTAGGCGTACATGTCGGGTTGTCTCATTGGGACCGCCCTTAAGAACTGAGTTGTGTGTATGTTATCCAAGATAAGATACTACCATGCATTGGGCCCAAAAACAATGGACCCTCTCAGCTTATTAATCGCCTAAATCTCTGTCCAGGAGTTGCAACTAGTTTCTCGTGTTTCTAGTAAAAGTGTTGGCGGTCGTCTTTAGCTCTGCCCGACGGGGTGGGCTTCAGTGCGGTAGATACACAGTGGCACGGTATACCAAGTGGCACCTGAACGGTGGGCTTGCGGAACCCTGCGCATATCGTTTGGGGTTGTAGAGAAAACTTCGGCCGGTCTTCTTTGCGGGTTCAGTCTAAAATAGGCGATAAACTTGTACTAGGGTCTTGCATGGTTAACGGTCGTGGCTAACACCCATGCCAGTGCTTCCGCTTGAAGGTTGTCGATATGCTTGACGTGCATATGGTGATAAGTGGTGAGAGCGTGTGTGAAGAATTATACCACTACGGGGTTTAATGATCTGTTTTAATGGCCGCGTCCTCGGATATGGACTACTTGGAAACATTATGTGGTACATAGACAATTTAGATGGACACTCTAAAATGCATACGATAAGTGAGTGATATGGATGGCCTGCTCATAGGGAGACGGGAGAGGATCCATGGTGGTGTATTGATGTGGTGAATACGTGGACTCGTGTGTGCTTCCCTATCTCAAAGGAAGTACTTGTAGTCGTAGTATAGGTTAGCCAAGACTCAACGCTAGCTTGCTGCAATAAACTCCACAACCCCTTTTGTTGATATTGATGCATATGTAGATAGTTCTGATGTAAGTATTGCTGAGTACTTTTGTACTCATGGTTGCTTAATTATGTTTTTGTAGAGGAGACATTAGTCTCACTATTATTTCTACATGATGTGTTCGATGTTGATCGGAATTGCTTGGGAATCCCAGACAGAGGTCTGGCTCCTTTGGGAGGGTCGTTGTAGATTTTCAGGCTCCTCCAGCCACTTTTAGTAGATGTCTATACTCAGACATGTTGTGCTTGTGCTTTTTGATTGTATGACTTGAGTGTTGGGTCATGTGACCCGTGTTTGTATGATCTTACTATGTTGACTCTTATAAGTCTTTAATAAATGCTCGAGTCATAGAGTTGTGTTGTGATGCCATGTTATATCCACACATATCGTGCATATTGTGTGTATGTTTTGAAATGCATTGTATGTGTGGGATTCGACACCTAGTTGTGTGCCTTTAGTAGCCCTCTATACAAGGAAATGCCTCTTTGTGTTTTTATCGAGCCATGGTAGCTTACTACTGCTCCGGACGCATTGATTGACCGACGTGTATCCTTCTTTGCTGTTGTGTGTGTCCCCACGGGGAAATGTCACACACTGTAATGAAGTCCATGTAGCCTGCTATGGCTCGTCTACACGCAGTTGATGACAGAAATGTCTCATGATGTAATGGAGTCCGTATAGCTTGCTATGACTCGTCTACACGCAGTTGATGACCGACACCTGCATTGTTGGGTTATGTATGCCTATTCCTATACGGTTGTGTCACTTGTGTTTATAACTAGTCATATCAACCCAAGTTCTCTAACATTTGAATGCTAGCGAGATATTCATATACGTTAGCCAAAAGATACAAACGGTACCGGCCAAGGTAAGGTGGCAGCCGTGGGGATTACCGTGCATGAGGATGCAAAGTGATGTGATTGTTACATGCTAGATTTTTATGTCTTAGGATCGGGATCCCGACACCACACCTTCATCCGCACGACTCGGTATCAACAGGTGTTGCATCGCTACCATAGCCGCAACATATGCCCTGCACCCTTAAAGCTGGTGATCTCTTCCCGCGAAGGATCCTCTCAAGGAAAGGACTCCACAAGCTCTCGCCTATGTGGGAAGGCATGTTCTGGTTGTTCATGTTTGCTAGCCTGGGGTAGCACGGCTAGTAATGGATGAGGGTGTTCTAGTACAAACACATGGAACATCCAACATCTCCGCAAGTTCTATCCCTGACCTCACGTGTACAAACACAAGGGGACTATACACGCCCGTGGGCCTCTCTTTCTGCGTCGCCACGAGGCTGCGAGAGCTCCTGCCCACAACCAAGTGGGGTTCGAGGCTTAGACATGGAGGACTGTGACTAGAGGGCACCGCCTCGCTGCATCACATCCTCAAGCTGACCCGTGTCCATCATGGCAGCGTTTTTGTCTATCATTTTAACGGCACCGCCTGGTTGCATCACATTCTCAATCTGACATGTGTGTGTCACGGCAACAACTTCTTTTTGGTTGTGTAATGAATTCTTTCGTACAACAGTAAAATTTATTTCCTAAGATATTTTGTGTGTTGGGTAAGCTCTTAGTTTCATGTGTTGTTCGCGCTCGCGATCTCCCTCATGTGTATCACACAAACGGGGGTTGCACGTGGTGCATGTGCTTGCAGCGCCACAAACCAAAGTGACGGAGCTCTGGATCACAAACTTTCTCCCGTGCATGTCACCTCACCAAAGTCCTTGGTGCTTTATCTCCTTGGGTGACACCCTTGAACGAGCCCATGAGCATGTGTTGTTGCATCACTTGCAAAATTTTCTCGCATGTTGTCGTCGTAGGTAGAAGGCATCGAAGGCCTCACGAGCCCCACCTCACGAGATAGCCTACCGCACCACCTTTGCCAAGCGCCAGCAGGAGGTCTAACAAGCTGACGCCTCATGAGGCATATCCCACAAGTTGTAGCACACCAAGGCTTATCCCCACAAAAAGCTAAGTCCAAACACTTTGCAAATTTCCTGGTATTTCTTGAACCTTTTTCTCCTCGTGATCTTGTCGAGTATCTCTTCTTTCTCCTTGGCACGAGCAGCTCGTACTTCAAAGGGGGGCTTCCTGAGCATCACGACCTAGGTACCTTAGTGACGTGCGGAGCCCTACACCCTATGGCCTTGTTGGGCATGCGTCCCAACATACCAGCGATGGTCGTAGTATGCTCGGGAGCTGGGTCCAAGTGATGTAGAGCACAAAGGAAATGTAAAAAGGGAAAGAAAATCTCACGAGAAAACAAGGAAATGACAGTAGATATTAAGAACTTAAAGTGCGATTACAAAATAAACTGTCTTTACACCCTCACGGGGCCGTGCCGTTGTTGAATGAAAACAGGAAAAGATAAAGCCTAGGCGGAGGAGGAGGCGTCGTGGTCGGCCGCCTCAAGGTTGTTGCCTTCCTCGGAGGTCTCCGGAGTGTGCGCGAACACTCGATCGGGGAGTCCATGTGATCACGCACCTCCTTCCTAAACTGTTTGTGGAGCTCCATGGGAATGGGCTCCACCACACTGGCAAGGTCAAATTTGGGGTTTGCATGAAGGAGGTTGCAGAAGACGCGTTTGGCCGCATGGACCAAGAGGTCGTGGGACTCCTCGTGTATGATGGCATCCTGGCGCAAGACTCTCGTCTCATGCGTGTCCACCATCTTGGAGAAGAAGTCCAGGTAGCTGGCATCACCGTGGGCAATGGGGAAGTCCGACACCTCGTCGATGAAGCGGGACGCAGCGCCGCGGGCACGCTTCGGGACTCGCGTAACACCTACGCATGCTCCACCTCCATCGTCCTCACCCGGGTGGCCTGCTCCGTGGCATTCAGAACAACGCCGAAGACACTGCCCACCTGCATCGTCCTCACCCAGGTGGCCTGCTCCGACTTTAGCTCCCTCTCGTCATCCTCCTTTCCCTTGAGGGTAAGGTTGAGGTCCGTCTCCTCCCATTGGAGTTGCTCCTTCACCTTGTCCACCTCCGCCTGGAGCTCAGCCCGCTTATGGGTGAAGCGCGCTTCCTGCTACTTCAGCTTGTCATTGTTGGCCTTTTGGAGCGCCTTATGCTCCTTCTTGATCTTGGTGTCAGCGTTGTCCATAACATTCTTGTCCCTCGCCACGAGCTTCTCATTGGCCTTCCTGGAGTCGACCTCGAGGGAAGCCTGGGCATCTGCCACCTAGCGCTCCATGGACGCCGGGTATTCGTGATCCATTTCTTGCTCGGAGGTGGTCCTGGTGAGCTCACTCTCCCGGATCTCCAGTCCTCCACCACCTCGAGCCACGGAAGCATCCTCTTTCTAGCTGAGCTCCTCCTCATGGGTGGCAGGTTGCCTCTCACGCACCAGGGCCACCTCCTTGTGTGTCCGGAGCTCCTGCTCCCGTGGGGAGATTTTCTCTAGCACGACTTCCTCACGAGCCTCCGTGTCCTCGTGCCACTGGTTGGCCTCGTCGGCATCCCAAACGGCATTATCCCATAGCTCCTTGGTGTCTCGGGCGGCCTTCTCGTGCTTCTCACGCGTGTTGTCTTCTTTCTGATGGCCCAGCTTGATGGCTACCTAGAGCTTCTGCCATCTAGTAGCCATGCCCAGGCATTCGGCCACGAGGCACACTTCCTCCACTTTGAGGTCGGCCTCAAGCATGTTAAGGGCGGCCATGGCGCTCTATTACGTTCAACATATCTATAATTTTTTATTGTTTCATATTATTATATTATAAATCTTGGATTCTTTATATGCATTTATGTGTTGTTTTATATCATTTTTTAGAACTAACCTATTAACCCAGTGCCTAGTGCCAGTTGTTGTTTTGTGCATGTTTTTTTACTTTTCAGGAAATCAGTATCAAACAAAGTCCAAATGCAACAAAACTTTTTGGTGATTTTTCGGACAAAAAATAAGACCTGGCAGCTTTGCGGGAGACCTGCCGCAACTTGAGGTGGCACAAAGCCAATAGGGCGAGCCCAGGGGGTGGTCGTGCCCTGATGGATTGGGACCACCTCCTCACGCCTTTTGCCCTAACTCTTCCTCTATAAATCCTAATATGTTGATAAAACACTAGAGATCAACCTGCTTACTCTTGCTGATGCGTTGGTTTCCCTCCAAGCTTAAAGGGTGATGTAGCACAGCGATGGCAAGTATATCCCTCATTGGCTTCTCTCGAGAGAATAGAAAACGGTGGGTAGAAAAATTACTGTTGGGCAATTGATGGAAGAGCAAATAATTATGATGATATTCAAGACAATGATCATGTATATAGGCATCATGTCCAAGACATGTACACCGACTTCTGCCTGCATCTACTTCTATTACTCCACACATCGACCACTATCCAGTATGCATCTAGTGTATTGAGTTCATGAAGAAATGGAGTAATGCCTTAAGAACGATGACATGACGTAGACAAGATCTATTCATGTAGGAATAGACCCCATTGTTTTATCCTTGATAGCAACGATACATGCGTGTCATGTCTCTATCTGTCACTGATATTGAGTACTACAAGATGCACCTGTTCCCATAGCAAGATAAAAGATCAAGTTGGCCACACAAAAACCAAATAACAGAGAAGAAATATGAGTCTATAATAATCAAGCATGAATATGTTTTCATAGATGTGATCATAAACTCACAATTCATTGGATCCCAACAAACATACCACAAAAGAAAGAGTTACATAATATGGATATCCAAGAGACCATTGTATTGAGAAACAAAACGAGAGGGCAAGCCATCTAGATAATGCATACGGACCCGTAGGTGTGATATGAACTACTCACGCATCATCGGAGGAGCACCAATGAGGATGGTGAACCCCTTCATGGTTGTGTTCCTCTCTAGAACGGGTTGTAGATTGGATTCGTCGATCTGGAACTTGCGGTGGCTGAAACAACTTTTAGTCGACTCCTCTAGGGTTTTCTAAATATTGGGGTACTTATAGAGCCCATAGTCGGTGGGGGAGGTTCCCGAGGGCCCCACTAGAAACCAGGCCACGCGAGGGGCCTCTAGCGCACCCTCATGTCCAGTGGGTCGCCTGGGTCTCATCTGCTGCTCATTCTTGGCTCCCAAATTTCCTTCTGGTCCAAAAAAATATGTATAAACTTTCATGTCAATTGGACCTCATCTGATATGGATTTTCCGTGAAGGAAAAAATAGTAACTCGCACTAGGCACTATGTCAATAGGTTAGTCCCAAAAAATCATATAAAGTTGCTATCAAATGATCATAAAACATCCAAGAATTGTAATATAACAACATGTAACAACCAAAAATTATAGATACGTTGGAGACGTATCACAACCCAAAATACTTTTTTCGCCGCCACAAGTCTCTGTTCGTCGTGATCCCATCTGGAGACCTGTTTCAGTGCCCTGTGAGAGGGGGATCAATCATGGAGGGCCTCTACATCAACCTTGCTACTCCCATGGTGATGTGTGAGTAGTCTACCACACACCTACGGGTCTATAGTCAATACCTAGATGGCTATATCTCTCTCTATGTTCTTCAATCTAATGATCACCGAGATTCCCACGGTGTTCTATCTTATGTAATCCTCTTTACGGTGTGTTTGTTGGCATCCAACTAATTGTGTTTTTATATTCATATTATTCATGAGAACTATTTGAGTCATCTCTGAATTATTATATGCATGATTATGTAAGCTTCGTATTTCTCTCCGATCTATCGGTTTGGTTCGGCCAACTAAATTGGTTTATCTTAAGAGGGAGTAGTGCGTTGTGATGGGCTCAATAGTGTGGGTGCTCAATCCCAGTGACAGAAGGAGATGTGACACATATTGTATTCCTTCTATTAAGGATAAAACAATAGGGTTTATTCATATAAGTTGAGTTTACTTTGTCTATATCATGTCATCTTGCTTCAAGCATTACTCTGCTTTTACTTAATACTCTAGATGCATGCTGGGTAGCGATCAATGAGTGGAGTAATAGTAGTAGATGCACGCACGAGAGGGTATACTTTATTATGTAAATAATTACAATATGTGTGATAATTTTTGTGAATAAATATTATATAACTATGCGCTTCTCTATCAATTTCCCAACATTAATTTGTTTACCCACCGTATGCTTTATCCGAGAGAGAAGCCTCTAGCAACAACTATGGCCCCCGAGTCTTCACAAATCATATTACAAAAACACTAAAAATGTTGCTGCAATTTTACTACCTTATTTTATTTTATATTATATTATCTATCTATAATTACTTATCGCTTGCAAATAACGAGTTCAAGGGGCTTGACAGCCCTCTTGCCCGCGTTGAGTGCAAGTGTTTGCTATTTTGTTGTGTAGGTGCTGAAGATGGTGTAGAATCGATAGAAGAGGTTTTTAGGGCATATTTTGTTCTAAGTAGTTTTGGTGATTGATGACAACACCTCTGCGGACTAATTGTGTGCATTGAGCATTTCAGATAATACATCACATGGCACAAGATGATTCGTCGCCCCTTAGTGTTTCTGAAGCACGGTGTTTCCTACGGTTCTCTTTGGTGGTGTTGAGTCGTAGGAAAGCTGTACTATTAAGAGGGGGTCCGCGTCGGAAAGGTTTGGGTGGAATCAACTCACACACGCGCACATTTTCTTTCCTCCACCTTCACTTTGCGGCAATGGAGCACCCGCTTGTTCTATCCTTGCATTTGCAAAGGGTCGAGCGGTAGTACCGCTCCAGATGAGCGGTAGTACCTCTAGCTGAGCGGTAGTACCGCTAGCTGAGCATTAGTACAGGTTAGGGACGGTAGTACCTCCCTCTCTGAGCGGTTGTACTTCGTCGGACTTTTTGCGAATACTTTTCCACCGGTGGTAGGCTCGGTAGTGGTATTTCTACTACCGTGGCTTTGAGTCTACCAAGTGGTAGTACCGCCCAGGTCTAACGATAGTACCGCTCCCACCAAGTGGTAATACCGTTGGGGATTGCGGTAGTACCGCTTCCCCGAAGCAGTAGTACCGCGCTGAGTGTGCTGTTAGTGGGGGTAACAGTTGGACTTGTTCCCTGATACGTCCCAAACATATCTACAATTATTGCTTGTTCCATGATCTTTTGGGTGACATTGTCATATGTTTTGCTACACTTTTATATCATTTTACACATATTTGGACTAACCTACTAACTCAGTGCACCCAGTGTCAGTTTCTGTCTGCTGATGTCCTTTTTGCACGAGCTTTTACCCAATTTTCCGAAGCCCGAAAAAATCCAGAAACATACAAAACAAATCAGCGAAACAGAAGCTTCGAGATCACCGAAGGGGGGGCACGGGCCTCCGAGGCAGCCTCCTGGCGCGGCCTGGCCCTAGGCCGCGCCAGGAGGTCGCCTAGGTGGGCCCACCTCCTCCGGTGCCCTCCTTTGGCCTATATTTAATGTTCCATGAGGAAACCCCTGCAGACTTTCTGGAATCGTGAATTTCTCCATCATTCCGCCACTGCAGCGCTTCCGAGATAGGGAGTGTTAGGAGACCTCTTCCCGACACCCTGCCGGAGGGAGGATTGACCTCCGGGAGCTTCTCCACCGCCATGGACGCCTCCCAGATGCGTCGTGAGTAGTTTCACTTGGACCATGAGACCATGACCAGTAGCTATGTGATGTCTTCTCTCCAATCTTGTGCTTCAATGGTTAGTCCTTGTGAGCTGCCCTAGATGATCAAGGCATCTATGTAATTCTCTTGCTATTGCTATGCTCGGTTTGTTGGGATCCGATGGATTATGAGATTATGTTCAGATTGTTGTGAGTTATATATTTGATTATCCTTTTATATTATGTTCCTTAGTGATTCTTGCATGTTCTCCGTCTTTTTATTGCTTTGGCCAAGTAGTAGATCGTAACTCCAAGACGGAGCGTTATACATGATTGTGGGTCTGGGCCCCTCGATGTCTAGCTTGAGTGACAGAAACATGAGACTAGGGTATGTGCTTGTTGCCACTAGGGAGAAAATAACGGTGCTTGTGACCAAGGTTGCAAGGATTGTTTACCTTACGCATAGTTCGTTAATGCAGTTGTCTGTTGCTTTGAGTTTACACTTTGGGTGGGGCCGCGGCTTAATACCGGAGAGATGTTCTGGATAGATATCTCAAGGTGGAGGATTAGTAAGTAGATGCTCATGAATAAACGGTCTACTTGTCTCAGCGTATTGCCCATTACTATTGAACCTCTAACTATCAAGGAGCATAATTAGCATTGCGGTGCGATTGTAATTCTGTCAATTGTCCAACTGTGATTTGTTTACCCTAGCATAGTTGTTTATCCTCTTTTGCGAGAGAGACATCACTAGTGAACGTCATGTGACTCCAGTCCATATCACCATCATTGCTTACACCTCCACTATTTACCGCTTTATTTACTTTCCCGTTGCAATCACTATTACCTTCCCGCTTGTGTGTTTATCCTTTGCAAACTACATGGCCGGAGAGATTGACAACCACTCTGTACTCGTTGGGAGCAAATTATTTGTTGTGTGTGCAGGTCCACGTCTTCTGCTAGCGCCAAGATGGAAGACACCTACTTATTGAGCCTAGGAGTCCTCTTGGTTCGATAAAACTTACAACCTGTGTGTGAGGGAAATTTGCTTCTGACTACATCTCTACCTTCCACTTGGGGTCCCACGAGGGGCGAGAAGCATATAAATCACCTCGTCATCAAGCGAATTTCTGGCACCGTTGCCGGGGACTCCACTCTTCAAGATAGGGGAGTGGCACACTATCTTTTACCTTTTCTTTTAGTCTTGTTAGTTTGCATTTTAGTTTTTGCTTTAGAGTCCTATACCAACCCCCCCCCCAAATTAGTTGCTTTGTTCTTGCTCGTTGTTGCTATTATGGGTTCCACTGAGAACACCAAGTTGGGTGACTCCACTAGTCACAACAACAATGAGTATACTTTCTCCTCTATTGCTCCAGTTACCACTAAGGGTCTTTTTACAAGTAAACCATGTGACTATACTAGTCATTATGGAGAATTATGCCCTTGGCATGGTTGCGTCGAAAAGCCACAAGATCTTTGGTTTGAAGTTGCTCCTAAACGTCCCCAAACTTGGGAAGACGTCCAAACTCTTATAATGGAGAGCAAATCAAATGTAGAAGATGACAGTACAATTTTACTTAATAGCAATATTATTGACTTTGATAATTGTAGTCTCTCCGAAGTCATCACCTTTTTTCAAAGAATGGCTAAAGACCCACACACTAGCACACTTAATATTGCCTTCACCGAGCATATTACCAATGCTCTTATCAAAGCTAGGGAGGAGAAGCTCAATCTAGACACTTCTATTCCTATGAAGCTAGAAGATGGTTGGGATCCTATGGTCAAAATTAAATTGAATAATATCTCTTGCTTTGCTTTGTGTGATGTTGGAGCTCGTGCCTCCGTTATGCCGAAAAGAATGTATGATATGCTTGATTGGAAACCTTATGATCCATGTTCTTTTGGTGTTCGTCTTGTTGATTCTTCCATAAAGAAACCTTTAGGGAGAATTTATGATGTGCTTATTATTGACAATGATAATTATGTGCCCATTAATTTTATTATTATGGACATTGAATGTGATCCTTCATGTCCAATTATTTTGGGATGTCCTTTTCTTCGAACTGTTGGTGCTATCATTGACATGAAAGAGGTAATTATTAAATTCCAATTTCCTCTTAAAAAGTGAATGGAACACTTCCCTATAAAGAATATTAAATTACCTTATGAGTCCGTTACACGGGCAAGCTATTCTTTTGGAGTTGATAACACTTGATCTTCTTGCATTATGCGTAGCTCAAAGGCATAAAAGAAAGCGCTTGTTGGAAGGCAACCCAATATGTTTTTACTTTCTGTTTTAGTGGTCTTGATGTGTGTTACTACTGTAGAAACATAATTGTATCTTTATTTTTAAGCTTTGTGCGAAGTTATAGCCTTTGATTGCAAGAAAGTTCAAAATTATGACATGCTGTCCAGAAACAGATTCTGTCTGCCTGACGGAAAAATCCGCCAAAAATCACGAGATCATCTTTTTTATCTGAATTCTTTTGAAAGCATGCTATATATAATTTCCTTTCTGGCATATGTTCTGCGTTTGATTTGAGTTGCAGAAGTGCCCCGAATAAATTTTTTACTACATGTTGTTCTGTTTTTCATAGATTCTGCCATGTTTTGCATTTTCATTGTTTTGCAAATCCTAAGCTTACTTTTTATTTGAAAAAACCTTTTGGAAATCATGAGAAACAGTAGCTTTTCATGAAAATCTTTATTTCCAGCAGGTAATAAATTATTTTATTAAGGGTACTAACCACTCTAATCAGCCTATGATCAGTTTCGTATGAAGGGAGTTTTCAAGTATGCGATGGGAGATGATGAAAGCAGATACAGGAGTGTCAAGCGCTCAAGCTTGGGGATGCCCCCATGAACCCCAAGAAATATTCAAGGAGACTCAAGCATCTAAGCTAGAGGATGCCCTCGTGCATCCCCTTCTCTATCAACAATCATCAGTTCGTCTATCTCCACGCTATATTTTTATCACTTCATATGTTATGTGCTATGCTTGGAGCGTCCCGCTATTTACTTGTTAGTTTGTTTTAGTTTTTACTGTTGTGCATAACAAGTCGGAACCTAGCCTACCTTGTTTGGGAGAGAAACACCCTCCATTCCACTCTAGAACACAACATAGGTTTTCATGCTTATCTTTTTTTGTGTGTTCTTCAACTTTCCATAGCTACTGTCATGCTTAGCTCTTAGTTTTCATGCTTATGTTTTTAAGAGGTTTTATTTAGGTTGGTTTTGGAACTCTCTTGACTTATCATGCTTATCTTGTTTAGAGAGTTGACTCGTTGCACTGAGTTGTGTGTCTTGCATGAGTAGGTAATTAAGATTGCTATTTAAGTATAGTAGTAACTTGCAATAGTTTTGAGGTATTGATTTGAGTAATGTTTGGACTATTGGTGCCAAGAGCTTGAGCCTATTAGTGATAGGTGTCGTATTTTGGAAATTCGTGTGTTTTTCAGAAACTAAAAATTAGTTGAGAACTCTAGCTACTAAATTGATCGCTAACCTCTGGAGGTGTTGGAATATATAGAGTAGCCTCATGTTACCATGAGTCGAGGATGCGCAAGGATAACCAAACCCCCAAACACTCCTCCTCGGGGTACTTGTATCTTTGTGAATTTCCTAACTAGATAGAGAGTTCACGATAATAAGTGTATGAGTTCTTCGGACTAATGTGAGTATTCGATTGTTGGCACTTCCACCATCCATATTTTGCTAGCCTCTTCGGTGTCCTGCATTGCCCTTTCTCACGTTGAGAGTTGGTGCAAACTTCGTCGGTGCATCCAAACCCATGACATGATACACTCTATCATACATAAGCCTCATTATATCTTTCCTCAAAACAGCCACGATACCTACCTATCAAGGCATTTCCATAGCCTTTCCGGGATACATTGCCATGCAACATCCACCATCTCATGACTTGATCTTCATGTCATACATGCTTTTGTTTGATCTTAGAGACGCATGATAGTTGGGCCTTTCCCCAATTATTGCTACATGACGTGCTAGTATCATTGCGTATCCTGCTACACTGGCAGAGGCATACATTTGCATACATCATGATAGTTTTCACTTGTCTTTATGTTTAGTACTTCTTATAAAGTGTGATGATCTTCTTTTTATTCATGTAAAACATAGAGTGTTGCCCTTAAGTGAGGAAAAGATCCCAAGGAGGACAAACAAAAGATCCCAAAGAGTACAAATGAAAGATAAAAAAGAAAGAGACAAAGAGGCCACAAAAAATATAAAAAAGAGAAAAAAAGAGAAGGGGGCAACACTACTATTCCTTTTGAAAGATCCACACTCGTACTCCATTACTATATTGCTACTACATAGAGATTATCATTCATGCATAACTATGTGGGGATCCTTACACTATAGAACTTGGTTTGCATATTCCAGTGATGAGCCTCCTCAAATGAGATCTAGGTCTTCATGAGGAAACAAGTTGGATGCACCCCCACTAGTTCCATTGGAGAGCTTACCCTAGCTCATATGTGCATCTGTTACACGGCAATCCCTACTCCTCACATCATATCTATCTATTGGCTTTCTCTCGCCTATGGTTGTCCTCATTGATGTGAGCCTTTCACACCTTTTTGTCTTCCTTCCCCATCATTATTCTATTTGCCATCCTAAGTGCCAACATATCTTGCTTACGCTCATCCATTGCATGAGTGCTCATAGTCGAAAGGGAGAGGATCATTTTAACTTGTGCCTAACAAGTGGTCTGCGATGAGTCAAAATAAGATTCCAAAGGAAACTAAGTGTGAGGTTTAGTAGATTGAGTTCTCAATTAAAAAATATTTTATCTCTGAACCCATCTCCCACTTCTTGCATGCAAACACTATTTGGAGACATTCGAGTCAGGGACAGCGAGAGCTCTTGCACCTTTATGTTCTTACTTTGCTAAATTCCATACCAAATATAGACTCTTGCTTGTTATTGTCTTGACTTTAATTGCATATCTCACTTGCTTTACTATGAAGTTCTTATATATGTGTGTGCATGTCACCATAGAAATTATTGGGTTATCATTTATCTACTCGAGGACGAGCATAAATTAAGCTTGGGGATGTTGATACGTCCCAAACGTATCTTTAATTTCTGCTTGTTCCATGATCTTTTGGGTGACCTTGGTATATGTTTTGCTACACTTTTATATCATTTTGCACATATTTGGACTAACCTACTAACTCAGTGCACATGGTGCCAGTTTCTGTCTGCTGATGTCTTTTTTGCACGGGCTTTCACCCAATTTTCCGAAGCCCGAAAAAAACCAAAAAAATATAGAAAAAATTCAATGAAACGGAAGCTTCGGGGTCACCAAAGGGGGGACAGAGGAAGGAGGGGCCTCCCAGGCGGCCTGCTAGAACGGCCTGGCCCTAGGCCATGCTAGGAGGTCGCGTGGGTGGCCCCCACCTTCTCCGGTTCCCTCCTTTGGCCTATATTTAGTGTTTCGTGAGGAAACCCTCGCACACTTTCTAGAATCGCGAATTTCTCCATCGTTCCACTGTCGCAGCGCTTCTGAGATAGGGAGCGTCAGGAGACCTCTTCCCGGCACCCTGCCGGAGGGAGGATTGACCTCCGGGAGCTTCTCCACCACCATGGACGCCTCCCGGATGTGCCATGAGTAGTTTCCCTTGGACCATGAGTTCATGACCAATAGCTATGTGATGTCTTCTCTCCAATCTTGTGCTTGAATTGTTAGTCCTTGTGAGCTGCCCTACATGATCAAGGCATCTATGTAATTAACTTGCTAATGCTATGCTCAGTTTGTTGGGATCCGATGGATTATGAGATTATGTTCAGATTGTTATGAGTTATATATTTGATTATCCTTTTATATTATGTTTCTTAGTGATTCTTGCATGTTCTCCGTTGCTTTTTATTGCTTTGGCCAAGTAGTAGATCGTAACTCCAAGAGGGAGTGTTATGCATGATTGTGTGTTCGGGCCCCTTGATGTCTAGCTTGAGTGACAGAAACTTGAGACTAGGGGATGTGCTTGTTGCCCCTGAGGGAGAAAACAACGGTGCTTGTGACCAAGGTTGCAAGGATTGTTTACCTTACGCGTAGTTCACTAATGCAGTTGTCCGTTGCTTTCAGTTTACACTTTGGGTGGGGCTCACAACTTAATACCGGAGAGATGTTCTGGATAGATATCTCAAGGTGGATGATTATTAAGTAGATGCTGATGAATAAACGTTCTACTTGTCTCGGCGTATTGCCCATTACTATTGAACCTCTAACTATCAAGGAGCATAATTAGCATTGCGGTGCGATCATAATTCTGTCAATTGCCCAACTGTGATTTGTTTACCCTAGCATAGTTGTTTATCGTCTTTTGGGATAGAGACATCACTAGTGAACGTCATGTGACTCCGGTCCATATCACCATCATTGCTTACACCTCCACTATTTACCGCTTTATTTACTTTCCTGTTGCAATCACTATTACCTTTCTGTTTGTGTTTTGATCCCTTGCAAACTACAAGGCCGAAGAGATTGACAACCTCTCTGTACTCGTTGGGAGCAAAGTTATTTGTTGTGTGTGCATGTCCACGTCTTCTGCTAGCGCCACGGTGGAAGACACCTACTTGTTGATCCTAGGAGTCCTCTTGGTTCGATAAACCTTACAGTCTCTGTGTGAGGGAAATTTGCTGCTGACTACATCGCTACCTTCCACTTGGGGTCCATAGAGGGGTGATAAGCATATACATCACCTCGTCATCATTCCCCCACTATATGAAGGGTTCTCCTACCTCAAGAACCCTACCTTTGACCCTCTAAGACTCCATTGTTCCTCCCTAAGCTCAGATGTGCCAGATCTCTCTCCCTAGCCAATCAAACTAGTTGATTTCCTTGGAATTGGTTGAGAAGGCCAAGATCTACACTTCCACCAAGAGAAAATTGATTCCCCCCACTAATCCTTTGCGGATCTTATTACTCTTGGGTGTTTGAGCACCCCAAACGGTTGAGGTCACCTCGGAGCCACATTCCATTGTGCTGAAGCTCCGTGGTATTGTTGGGAGCCTCCAAGCTTTGTGTCGAGATAGCCCCAACCTTGTTTGTAAAGGTTCGGTCGCCACCTTCAAGGGCACCTATAGTGGAATGACGGCACCTTGCATTGTGTGAGAGCGTGAGGAGAATACGATGGCCCTAGTGGATTATTGGAGAGCATTGTGCCTCCACAATGCTCCAACGGAGACGTACTTCCTGTCAAAGGTAAGGAACTTCAGTAACACATCCTCCTCTTCATCGGTTCCACTTGCGGTTATCTCTTACCTTTACATTGTGTTTGCTATTGTTGTAGAGTATTTCTTACTTGGCTTAGTGGTCATAGTAGGTAGCATCATATAGGTTGCTCACCTAGTTATTATTTTAGAGAACCTTTATGTTGCTAACCTTAAAGTGTTAAGAAAAGCTAAAAATTGGTAGTTTCCTATTCACCCCCCCTCTAGTCAACCATATCGATCCTTTCATAGGTGTCTAGGGAGGGGTGAATAGACTACTTGCAAAAATAAAAATCCTATCCTTTTCCCAATTTTAATGATTGGAAGATTTTAGCATTTCTAACAAGTCTAGTGCATCGTACACATGCTAGTCAACAAATATGGCAACGGAAAGTAATGACTTTGCACATGTAGTAAGGAGTAGAGTTTAGGAAGATTAAACGCAAAGAAGTTGACACGACAATTTTTGCATGGTTCTGATAGGTGGCGCTATCGTACGTCCATGGTTGTGGAGACTTCAACCCACGGACGGTAACAACTGCAAGAGTCCACTAAGGGAACCACCCATAAGGGGCCCACGAAGAAGCGGCCTTGTCTATTCCACCACAGCTTCCGTCCACACAATACTAGCCTCACTCACGGTAGATCTTCACGAAGTTGGCGATCTCCTTACCCATACAAACTTGTTGGTTCAACTCCACAACACAAAGTAGGAGGCTCCCAAGCGACAACTAACCAATCTAGAAGGCACCACCCTCCAAAAGGTAATAGATGTGGTAGAACGATGAACTCCTTGCTCTTGTGCTTCAAAAGATAGTCTCCTCAACACTCAATCACTCTCTCCTAGATTGGCATGGGTAGGAGAGATTGTTATGGTGGAAAGCAACTTGGGGAGGCTAGAAATCAAGGTTCAAATGGTTGGAATGGAATCTCTTGATCTCAACACATGAGTAGGTGGCTCTCTCTCAGAAAAAATGGATCTGGCAAGTGTAAGTGTGTTGTGAGTGCTTTCTGTGCAAATGTGAGGTAGGTGGAGGTGTATATATAGGCATCCCCCAAAATCCAACCGTTACAACAGTATTTCCCAACTCGGTGACACCGAAATGAATCTCGTTGGTACCTAGCTAGTTGCACTAAATGTGGCAACTTTTGAATTCTCAGTGAGACCGATATAGGAATCTTGGTGATACCGATACAATGACCTCGACCAGTTTCCAAATCTCGGTGGGACCGATTTCAAACTCGGAAATTTCGATTCTTGAAATCTTCTCAACAGAAAGTTGGTCACAGAATCTCGGTGGAACCAATGTGAAAGTTGGTGGTACCAAGATGGTAGGGTTTGGTATAGGATCTATCAAGTGTAAAATCGGTAGGGTGGAGTGGAAATAGTTGGTGGCACCAATTTTGCAGGTTTAGCTTTCGACAATGATATTTTGTGGGAGAATGGCTAAGTACTTTTGGTGGCTACCTCTAAACACTTGAGCAACCAATTCATCATAATACCTCACCCCCTTTTAATAGTATTGGATTTCCTATGGACTCAAAGTGATTTCTCACAAATGTAAAATGTAGAGTATTCTTGCTTGAAGCTTGAGCTTATCCTATCCCTTTCCTTGCATCAAGGGGCTTCTCTCAGAATCCTTTAGCCAAAGCTCTCCTTGGACTATACCTAAAATATACTAGGTAAAAGTGTTAGTCCAAGAGACAATGTATGTTGTCATGAATTATCAAAAACACCAAGGGAGCATATGTGCTTTCAGACGGGTATTTGTGTGGTCCTCCTGTTGGTTTGATAAACTTGTGTAAGGGCATATTTCTACCTTTGTGATTTTGGTGATTGATGACAATGTATTTGCGGACTAATCATGTGCACTAAGCCTTTCACGCATTTCATCATATGGCACAAGATGGCGCATGCCCCTTGGTGGATTAGAGTGAAGACAATTTTCTTTCTTACATTTTGTTGTCAGTGGACTTGAGCAATATAAAAAACCATACTATTAAGAGAGGGTCCATCGAGGGGCGAGAAGCATATACATCAGCTCGTCATCATTCCCCCACTATATAAAGGGTTCTCCTACCTCAAGAACCCTTCCTTTGACCCTCTAAGACTCCATTGTTGCTCCCTAAGCTCATATGTACCGATCTCTCTCCCTAGCCAATCAAACTTATTGATTTCCTAGGGATTGGTTGAGAAGGCCAAGATCTACACTTCCACCAAGAGAAAATTGATTCCCCCCACTAATCCCTTGCGGATCTTGTTACTCTTGGGTGTTTGAGCACCCTAGACGGTTGAGGTCACCTCGGAGCCACATTCCATTGTGGTGATGCTCCGTGGTCTTGTTGGGAGCCTCCAAGCTTTGTGTGGAGATAGCCCCAACCTTGTTTGTAAAGGTTCGGTCGCCACCTTCAAGGGCACCTATAGTGGAATCACGACACCTTGCATTGTGTGAGGGTGTGAGGAGAATACGGTGGCCCTAGTGGATTATTGGCGAGCATTGTGCCTCCACGCCGCTCCAACGGAGACGTACTTCCTGTCAAAGGGAAGGAACTTCAGTAACACATCCTCGTCTTCATCGGTTCCACTTGCGGTTATCTCTTAGCTTTACATTGTGTTTGCTATTGTTTTAGAGTATTTCTTACTTGGCTTAGTGGTCATAGTAGGTAGCATCATATAGGTTGCTCACCTATTTATTATTTTAGAGAACCTTTATGTTGCTAACCTTAACTTGTTAAGAAAAGGTAAAAATTGGTAGTTTCCTATTCACCCCCCTCTAGTCAACCATATCGATCCTTTCAGAGGTGTCTAGAGAGGGGGTGAATAGACTACTTGCAAAAAACTAAAATCCTATCCTTTTCCCAATTTTAATGATTGGCAGATTTTAGCATTTCTAACAAGTCTGGTGCAACCTACACATGCTAATCAACAAATATGGCAATGGAAAGTAATGACTTTGCACATGTAGTAAGAGTAGAGTTTAGGAAGATCAAACGCAAAGAAGTTGACACGACAATTTTTGCATGGTTCTGATAGGTGGAGCTATCGTACGTCCATGGTTGTGGAGACTTCAACCCATGGAGGGTAACGACTACGAGAGTCCACTAAGGGAACCACCCATAAGGGGTACACCAAGAAGCGGCCTTCTCTATTCCACCGTAGCTTCCGTCCACACAGGACTAGCCTCACTCACGGTAGATCTTCACGAAGTAGGTGATCTCCTTACCCATACAAACTTCTTGGTTCAACTCCACAACACAAAGTAGGAGGCTCCCAAGCGACAACTAACCAATCTAGGAGGCACCACCCTCCAAAAGGTAATAGATGCGGTAGAACGATGAACTCCTTGCTCTTGTGTTTCAAAAGATAGTCTCCTCAACACTCAATCACTCTCTCATAGATTGGCATGGGTAGGAGAGATTGATATTGTGGAGATGAACTTGGGGAGTCTGGAAATCAAGGTTCAAATGGTTGGAATGGAATCTCTTGATCTCAACACATGAGTAGGTGGCTCTCTTTCATAAAAATGGATCTGGCAAGTGTAAGTGTGTCGTGAGTGCTTCCTATGCGAATGAGAGGTAGGTGGATGTGTATATATAGGCATCCCCCAAAATCCAACCGTTACAACAGTATTGCCCAACTCGGTGACACCGAAATGAATCTCGTTGGTACCTAGTTGCACTAAATGTGGCAACTTTTGAATTCTCAGTGAGACCAATATAGGAATCTTGGTGATACCGATACGATGACCTAGACCAGTTTCCAAATCTCCGTGGGACCGATTTCAAACTCGGAAATTACGATTCTTGAAATCTTCTCAACAGAAAGTTGGTCACTAAATCTCGGTGGAACATATGTGAAAGTTGGTGGTACTGAGATGGTAGGGTTTGGTATAGGATCTATCAAGTGTAAAATCGGTATGGTGGAGTGGAAATAGTTGGTGGCACCAATTTTACAGGTTTAGCTTTGGACAATGATATTTTGTGGAAGAATGGCTAAGTACTTTTGGTGGCTACCTCTAAGCACTTGAGCAACCAGTTCATCATAATACCTCACCCCCTTTTAATAGTATTGGCTTTCCTATGGACTCAAAGTGATTTCTCACGAATGTAAAATGTAGAGTCTTCTTACTTGAAGCTTGAGGTTATCCTATCCCTTTCCTTGCATCAAGGGGCTTCTCTCACAATCCTTTAGCCATAGCTCTCCCTGGATTATACCTAAAATATACTAGGTAAAAGTGTTAGTCCAAGAGACAATGTATGTTGTCATGAATTATCAAAAACACCAAGGGAGCATATGTGCTTTCATACAGGTATTTGTGTGGTCCTCCTATTGGTTTGGTAAACTTGTGTAAGGGCATATTTCTACCTTTGTGATTTTGGTGATTGATGACAATGTATTTGTGGACTAATTGTATGCACTAAGCCTTTCACGCATTTCATCATATGGCACAAGACGGCTCATGCCCGTCGGTGGATTAGAGTGAAGACAATTTTCTTTCTTACATTTCGTTGTCAGTGGACTTGACCAATAGCAAAAACCATACTATTAAGAGAGGGTCCGCATCGGAAAGGTTTGGGTGGAACCATCACATACACATTTTATCGCACCCATGTTTATTTCCGCTTCGATAGAGCCCCACCTTGACCTTGTTCTATCCTGAAAAGACCCAAGCGGTAGTACCGCTCCTATCTGCGATATTGCCTCTTATTCGCGGTAGTACCGCCCTAGTCAGTGGTAGTAGCGCTTTTGGGCAGAAGTGCCCCTGGCCAGTGTCGCTCGCTTGTGCCATTGCCTTGCGGTCTCGACACTTTTTGTGTAGGACTAGGCGGTTTATGGATGGTAGGTATAAGCGGTAGTATCGCGTATTACTACCGCGCCACTTCCACCCATGTCTTCTTGGGATGGATTCTCAACGGATCTGGAGCAGTTGTAGGAGGCGGTACTACCCCTTATGGGTGGTAGTACTGCTCCTGGCAGTGGTAGTACCACTCCGAAGGGACTACCTCCCCACTGCCTCCCTCCTCATCTCCTACTCTGCAACCACAACCGTTGTACCATTCCGAGGATTAGTACTACTTGTAATGGGCGGTAGTACCTCTCCCAGGAGCGGTAGTACCACTCATGTGCGGGTTGTGTGAGTGGGTAACGGTTGGAATTGTTCCCCCACTATATAAAGGAGGTATTCTTCCCCAAGAAGCTCACCTTTTCTAACCCTATGCTCCATTGATACTCCAAGCTCCATTTCCACCCAATCTCTCTCCCTAGCCAATAAAACTAGTTGATCTTCTAGGGTTTGCTCGAGAGGGCCTTGATCTACACCTCCACCAATAGAAATTTGATTCCCCCCACTAATCCCTTACGGACCTTGTTACTCTTGTGTTTTTTAGCACCCTAGAGGGTTGAGGTCACCTCGAAGCCAAATTCCATTATGGTGAAGCTTCGCGGTATTGTTGGGAGCCTCCAATTAAGTGGTGGATATTATCCCAACCTTGTTTGTAAAGTTTCAGCCGTCGCCTTCAAGTGCTCCACCAGTGGAATCAAAACATCTTGCATTGTGTGAGGGCGTGAGGAGAATATGGTGGCCTTAGTGGCACCTTGGGGAGCTTTGTGCCTCGAGTCGTACTTCCCCTCAAAGGGAAGGAACTTCGATAACACATCATTGTCTTCATACGCTCCAATTGTGGTTACTTCTTACCTTTAGCTTGTATTTATTACTTGCTTCTTATTGTTGTTGATAGCATCATATAGGTTGCTCACCTAGTATATATCTAGAGAACCTATTTGTTGGTAAACCTATTTTGTTCAAAAGAGCTAAAATTGGTAGTTGCCTATTCACAACCCCCTTTAGCAAACCATATCGATCCTTTCACCTTAGTTCTCATTGAGGGAAATGTTTATCTCTACTGTATTGCATATCCTTTGCTCTTCGAGGAAAATCCCAACGCAGTTTACAAGTAGCACGCTCTAGAAAGCTTTGCGTCGAACCAGGGGCGCTGGTGCTGATGAGCTGCAGAGCCCAGCATGGGCGCGCCTCGGAGCCGCCACTCACCATCACCATCCACAAAGGCCCCACCACATCCCCCTCCTCCACAAGCCCCTTGCATGTGGCAAGGGCTGCCTCCTCAGCCGTGT
Source organism: Hordeum vulgare subsp. vulgare (assembly GCF_904849725.1). Taxonomy (NCBI): domain Eukaryota; kingdom Viridiplantae; phylum Streptophyta; class Magnoliopsida; order Poales; family Poaceae; genus Hordeum; species Hordeum vulgare. Next base: position 381,928,971 of record NC_058518.1, on the reverse strand, counting down.
GGTGAGGGGCTCTACACAATCTCCTCATACGTCTCCAACGTATCTATAATTTTTTATTGTTCCATGCTATTATATTATCATTTTAGGATACTTTATATGCATTTATGTGTTGTTTTATATCTTTTTGGTAACTAACCTATTAACCTAGTGCCTAGTGCCAGTTGCTGTTTTCTGTGTGTTTTTGGCTTTTCACGAAACCAGTACCAAACAAAGTCCAAATGCTACAAAACTTTTTTGATGATTTTTTCTAGACAAAACAAGATGTGGAAGCTTTGGAGGGAGGTAAAACACCACACGAGGTAGTGCCAAGGCAACGGGGAACGCCCGGGGGGATAGGGCGTGCCATGTTACCTTGGGAGCACCTCATTGTTCTATTTGACCTAAATCCGCCTCTATGAATCCTATCAAATCATAAAACCTATAAAGAGCTACCCAAAACACTTTTTCCACCAATGCAAGTCTCTGTTTCGCCGTGATCACATCTGGAGCCATGTTTCGATGCCCTCGCGGGGGGGGATCAATCACGCAGGGCCTCTACATCAACCTTGTTGCTCCCATGATGTTGTGTGAGTAGTCTACCACAAATCCATAGCTAGTACCTCTCTCTCTCTCTTTGATCTTCAATACAAAGTTCACCACAATTCACACGGTGATCTATTTGATGTAATTTTCTTGGCGGTGTGTTTGTTGGGATACGATTAATTGTGGGTTTATGATAAGATTATTCATGAATATTAATTCAGTCTTCTCTGAATTCTTTTATGCACGATTATTATAGCTTCGTATTTCTCTCCGATCTATCTGTTTGGTTTGGAAAACTAGATTGATTTATGTTTAGTGGGAGTGGTGTGTTGTGATGGGTTCAATCTTTTGGTGCTCATTCCTAGTAACAGAAAGGGACATGATACGTATTTGTATTTTTGCTGACGAAAAGATGGGGTTTATTCATATTTCATGATTTTACTGTCTACATCATGTTTCTTGCTACAAGCATTACTATGTTTCATACTTCATACTCTAGACGCATGCTGGATAGCGGTCGATGAGTGGAGTAATAGTAGTAGATGCTGGCAGGAGTTGGTCTACTTACTTATGGACGTGAAGCGTATATACATGATCATTCCTGTGAAGAAATATTTCATAACTATGCGCTATTAATTCAATTGCCCAACAATAATTTGTCTACCCACCGTATGCTATCTTTGATAGAGAAGCCTCTAGCGAAAACTATGGCCCCCGTGTCTACACAAAATATAGTACTAAAACCCTAAAATATAGTAGCCATTTATCTTCAGTATTTAATCCTTGCAAGTGACGAGTTTAAGGGGCTTGCGAACCCTTTTGCCCGTGTTGGGTGCAAGCGTTTGATTCTGTGTGTGTAGGTGATGACAATGAGAGTTTGCATGATTCTCTATTGATTCGGTAACCTTGGTTCTTGATACGTCTCAAACGTATCTATAATTTTTTATGGTTTCACGCTATTATCTTGTCTTCTTTGGTTGTTTTATGTACGTTTTATATCTTTTTTGGGACTAACTTATTAATTCAGTGCCAAGTGCCAGTTCCTGTTTTTTCCGTGTTTTTGACTCTTTTCAGATCTGATTTTGGAACGGAGTCCAAACGGAAGAAAAACCCCGAAATGATTTTTTCCCGAATGGAAGAAGACCAGGGGGCTTTTGGGCCAAGCCAGGTGGGCTCCAGGGAGCCCACAAACCCCCACTCCGCCACCAGGGGGAGGCAGCGGTGGGCAGGCCTGTGGCCTCCCTGGCCGCCCCTGACCTAGGTCTTTGGCCTATAAATTCCCAAATATTCCGCAAAAAATCAGGGGAGCCTCGAAAATACTTTACCGCCGTCGCAAGCTTCCGTTTCCGCGAGATCTCATCTGGAGACCCTTCCCGGCACCCTGCCGGAGGGGACTTTGGAGTTGGAGGGCTTCTTCATCATCATCATCGCCCCTCCAATGACTCGTGAGTAGTTCACTTCAGACCTACGGGTCCGTAGTTAGTAGCTAGATGGCTTCTTCTCTCTCTTGGATCTTCAATACAAAGTTCTTCATGATCTTCATGGAGATCTATCTAATGTAATCTTCTTTGGTGGTGTGTTTGTCGAGATCCGATGAATTGTGGATTTGTGATCAGATTATCTATGATATATATTTGAGTCTTTGCTGATTTCTTATATTTATGATTTGATATCCTTGTAAGTCTCTCCGAGTGTTGGGTTTTGTTTGGCCAACTAGATCTATGATTCTTGCAACGGGAGAAGTGCTTGGTTTTGGGTTCTACCATGTGGTGACCTTTCCCAGTGATAGTAGGGGCAGCAAGGCACACATCAAGTAGTAGCCATCAAGGGTAAAAATATGGGGGTTTTGTCATTGGTTTGAGATTATCCCTCTCCATCATGTCATCTTGCTTAAGGCGTTACTCTGTTCTTATCAACTTAATACATTAGATGCATGCTGGATAGCGGTCGACGTGTGGAGTAATAGTAGTAGATGCAGAAAGTATCGGTCTACTTGTTTCGGACGTGATGCCTATAGAAATAATCATTGCATAGATATCGTCACGACTTTGTGCGGTTCTATCAATTGCTCGACAGTAATTTGTTCACCCACCGTCTACTTGCTTTCATGAGAGAAGCCACTAGTAAACACTACGGCCCCCGGGTCTATTCACATCCATCGTTTACACCTCCACTTTTACTTTCCTTTGTTACTTTATTGCTTTCAGTTCTCACTTGGCAAACAATCTATAAGGGATTGACAACCCCTTCATAGCGTTGGGAGCAAGTTTTTGTGTTTGTGCAGGATCTTGAGATACTCCTCCACTGGATTGATACCTTGGTTCTCAAACTGAGGGAAGTACTTACCACCGCTATGCTACATCACCCTTTCCGCTTCGAGGGAACACCAACGCAAGGCTCCAAGGCCACGGGGGAAATCCTTTGCATACTTGCCTAGGAAGTCCCTTAAGGCGTAGCCGTAGCAGAAGGATCAAGCCAAGTATTCTCCCGTCGACGTGCCTATTTCTGGCACCATTGGAAGGTCTTTTGTTGCAGTAGCAGAAGTATTTCTGGCGCCGTTGCCGGGGATACACAGCAAACATCAGAAGTATTTCTAGCGCCGTTGCCGGGGAGGAGAAATCAAGATCTATCCAAGTAGGTCTCAAAAACTCTTCTCTTGCATTTACTTTTGTTGACAGTTGCCTCTCGTTTTCCTCTCCCCCACTTCACATTTGCCGTTTTCATTTGCCTTTCTCCTTCGCCATTTTCTTTTGCCTTTTTCCATTCGCCCTTCATCCGCTCGCTTTCTGTTTGCTTGTGTTACCATGTGCCTTCTTTTCGCTTGCATCTTTGCTTGCTAAAATCCATTGATATGGATCCTCATCCACTAGCTAGTCTCTTTAAGAGACCAACTATTGTGGAACGAATTACTAGTGAGTTGAGGGCAATTGATTATTTTTATGGAGTTTTTCTTGAGATGCATGAATCTGAAAATCGTGATGAAGAAATTCATGAAGTGATTCATGAGGGCTCCTTCGATGAAAAGCATGATTGCAATGATTTCACTATAAATCCTATTAGTGAAAATCATGCTAAAAATATGCAAAACCCTAAGCTTGGGGATGCTAGTTTTGCTATGTCCCCTACTTGTTGCAATAATCATGATTGGGGTGATGATCTTTCTTATGATCTTGAAAATTTGTTTAAGCCTCATGATGAATATGATATTTGCAACAATATTGAAAGTGGGATTGGAGAAGTCATGACTTTATTTGATGATAATCCCACTATTTTTGAAGAGCGTCAACTTTGCATGCATGTGGATCATGAAAAGAATATCCTATGTGATAGCTACATTGTTGAATTCGAATATGATCCCACATATAATTGCTATGAGAGAGGAAAATATTGTGGTAGAAACTCTCATGTTACCAAATTACCTCTCGTAATGTTGAGATTGCTATTGTCTATTTCTTTTTCCTTGGATATGGCAACTATTGGTTGTCTTGACAATCTGTTTTCCTATAAAATGCCTATGCATAGGAAGTATGTTAGACTTAGATGTGGTTTTCACATGCTTTAGGATGCTCTCGTTGTGCGTCAATTCTTGTCTTTTGTGAGAGCATCATTGAATGCCTAGCTAAGGGCGTTAAACAATAGCGCTTGTTGGGAGGCAACCCAACGAATTTATCTTTTTCTTTTCGTTTTGTGTTTTCCACACTTTCATAATTCTGTTATGATTGTGTTTTTTGTGTTTCTTTTTGCGTTTGTGCCAAGCAAAACCGTTATGATTAGTCTTGGGGATGATCGTTTGGTCATGCTGGAAAAGAAAAAAACTTTCTGCTCACGAAAAGAATTTTCATTTTTTTTCTTCTGTAAGAGCTTTTGAGTTGATTCCTTTTGCTTCTGATTGCTACGCAAATTCTTCAGACTGTCGTAATTTTTCAGAATTTTTGAAGTACCAGAGGTATATTTAATATACAGATTGCTACAGACTGGTCTGCTGTTAACAGATTCTGTTTTTGTTGTGTTGGTTGCTTATTTTGATGAAACTATGGATAGTATCGGGGGGTATTAGCCATGGAATATTGAAAGTACAGTAACCCAACATCAGCACAAGTAGAATGAGTTTGCTACAGTACCTAAGGAAGTGGTGGTTTGCTTTCTTGTACTAATGTTATCACGAGTTTCTGTTTAAGTTTTGTGTTGTGAAGTTTTCAAGTTTTGGGTCAAGTTCTTATGGACAAAGATATAAAGAGTGGCAAGAGCTCAAGCTTGGGGATGCCCAAGGCACCCCAAGATATTCAAGGATTCCGTAAAAGCCTAAGCTTGGGGATGCCCCGGGAAGGCATCCCCTCTCTCGTCTTCAATCCATCGGTAACGTTACTTGGGGCTATATTTTTATTCACCACATGTTATGTGTTTTTGCTTGGAGCGTCTTGTATCGTAGGAGTCTTTTATTTTTGTTGTGTCACAATCATCCTTGCTGCACACCTAGAGAGAGAGAGACATGCACACACCATGATTTTGTCGAGCTTCACTTATATCTTTTGGTAGACAATTCAGCTCACATGTGCTTCACTTATATCTTTTGAGCTAGATACTTTTGCTCTATGTGCTTCACTTATATCTTTTAGAGCGCAGCGGTGCGTGGCTTGGTAGTTGATCTATGCTTTGAAAGTAGTCTTAAAAGGGGTAGTTATCCAAAGGGATACGAAAACTTCCACCTTCATGTGCATTGAATAGTTCGAGAAGTTTGATTCATCTCAATTAGTTTTGAGTTGTGGTTATGGTAATATTGAAGTCATGCTAGTAAGGTGTTGTGAATCTACAAATGCTTGTGTTGAAGTTAGTTATTCCCGTAGCATGCACGTATGGTGAACCGCTATGTGATGAAATCTGAGCATGATTAGTATATTGATTGTCATCCTTTGCGTGGCGGTCGGGATCGCGCGATGGTTTATACCTACCAACCCTTCCCCTAGGAGTATGCGTTGAATGCTTTGTTTCGATTACTAATAAAACTTTTGCAACAAGTATATGAGTTCTTCATGACTAATGTTGAGTCCATGGTTTAGATGCACTTTCACTTTCCACCATCACTATCTTCTTAGTGTCGTGCAACTTTCGTCGTTGCACAAAACCCACCATTAGCCTCCCTCAAAACAGACACCATACCTACCTACTATGGCTTTTTCAAAGTCATTCCGAGATATATTGCCATGCAACTACCACCATGACATGGGCCACCACATATACTTTGCCTTTGCATGATCGTAAGATAGCTAGCATGATGTTTCCATTGATGTCTTTGCCATGCTAGATCATTGCCACGGCACACTATCGAAGGCATTCCATATAGAGTCATAGTTGCTCTAAGTTTTGAGTTGAAAGTGTGATGATCATCATTAATGGAGCATTGTCCCATGTGAGGAAATAAAAGAGGCCAAAGAAGCGCATAAAAGAAAGAGGCCAAAGAGCCCACCAAAAAAATGAGAGAAAAAGAGAGAAGGGACAATGCTACCACTTTTTCCACACTTTTGCATATTAAAGCACCATGATCTTCATGATTGAGAGTCTCTCGTTTTGTCACCACCATATAGCTAGTGGGAAATTTTCATTATATAACTTGGCTTGTATATTCCAATGATAGGCTTCCTCAAAACTGCCTTAGGTCTTCGTGAGCAAGCAAGTTGGATGCACACCCACTAGTTTTCTTTAAGAGCTTTCGCATACTCGTAGCTCTAGTGCATCATTTGTATGGCAATCCCTACTCATTCACATTGATATATATTGATGAGCATCTCCACAGCTCATTGATATGCCTAGTTAATGTGACTATCTTCTCCTTTTTTGTCTTGCAACCTCCACTACATTCCACACCATCTATAGTGCTATAACCATGGCTCACGCTCATGTATTGCGTGAGAGTTGAAAATGTTTGAGAAAGTAAAGGTGTGAAACAATTACTTGGCCAATACCAGGGTTGTGCATGATTTAAATTCGTTGTGCAATGATGATAGAGCATAGCCAGACTATATGCTTTTGTAGGGATAACTTTCTTTTGGCCTTGTTGTTTTGAAAGTTCATGATTACTTTGCTAGTTTGCTTGAATTATTATTGTTTCCACGTCAACAGCAAACTATTGTTTTGAATCTAATGGATCTGAACATTCATGTCACATAAGAGGAATTAGAAAGGACACCTATGCTAGGTAGCATGAAAGCATAAAAAATTCATTCTTATCACTTCCCTACTCGAGGACGAGTAGGAGTTAAGCTTGGGGATGCTTGATACGTCTCAAACGTATCTATAATTTTTGATGGTTTCACGCTGTTATCTTGTCTTCTTTGGTTGTTTTATGTACCTTTTATATCTTTTTTGGGACTAACTTATTAATTCAGTGCCAAGTGTGAGTTCCTGTTTTTTTCGTGTTTTTGACTCTTTTCAGATCTGATTTTGGAACGGAGTCCAAACGGAAGAAAAACCCCGAAATGATTTTTTCCCGAACGGAAGAAAACCAGGGGGCTTTTGGGCCAAGCCAGGTGGGCTCCAGGGAGCCCACAAGCCCCCACTCCGCCACCAGGGGGAGGCGGCGGTGGGCAGGCTTGTGGCCTCCCTGGCCGCCCCCTGACCTAGGTCTTTGGCCTATAAATTCCCAAATATTCCGCAAAAAATCAGGGGAGCCTCGAAAATACTTTTCCGCCGCCGCAAGCTTCCGTTTCCGCGAGATCTCATCTGGAAACCCTTCCCGACACCCTACCGGAGGAGACTTTGGAGTTGGAGGGCTTCTTCATCATCATCATCGCCCCTCCAATGACTTATGAGTAGTTCACTTCAGACCTACGGGTCCGTAGTTAGTAGCTAGATGGCTTCTTCTTTCTCTTGGATCTTCAATACAATGTTCTCCATGATCTTCATGGAGATCTATCCGATGTAATCTTCTTTGGCGGTGTGTTTGTCGAGATCCGATGAATTGTGGATTTGTGATCAGATTATCTATGATATATATTTGAGTCTTTGATGATTTCTTATATGCATGATTTGATATCCTTGTAAGTCTCTCCGAGTCTTGGGTTTTGTTTGGCCAACTAGATCTATGATTCTTGCAATGGAAGAAGTGCTTGGTTTTGGGTTCTACCATGTGGTGACCTTTCCCAGTGACAGTAGGGGCAGCAAGGCACACATCAAGTAGTTGCCATCAAGGGTAAAAAGATGGGGCTTTTATCATTGGTTTGAGATTATCCCTCTACATCATGTCATCTTGCTTAAGGCGTTACTCTGTTCTTATGGACTTAATACACTAGATGCATGCTGGATAGTGGTCAACGTGTGGAGTAATAGTAGTAGATGCAGAAAGTATCGGTCTACTTGTTTCGGACGTGATGCCTATAGAAATAATAATTGCATAGATATCGTCACGACTTTGCGTGGTTCTATCAATTGCTCGACAGTAATTTGTTCACCCACCGTCTACTTGCTTTCATGAGAGAAGCCACTAGTAAACACTACGGCCCCCGGGTCTATTCACATCCATCGTTTACACCTCCGCTTTTACTTTCCTTTGTTACTTTGTTGCTTTCAGTTCTCACTTGGAAAACAATCTATAAGGGATTGACAACCCCTTCATAGCATTGGGAGCAAGTTTTTATGTTTGTGCAGGATCTTCAGATACTCCTCCACTGGATTGATACCTTGGTTCTCAAACTGAGGGAAGTACTTACCACCGCTACGCTACATCACCCTTTCCGCTTCGAGGGAACACCAATGCAAGGCTCCAAGGCCACAGGGGAAATACTTTGCATACTTGCCTAGGAAGTCCCTTAAGGCGTAGCCGCAGCAGAAGGATCAAGCCAAGTATTCTCCCGTCGACGTGCCTATTTTTGGCACCATTGGAAGGTCTTTTGTTGGAGTAGCAGAAGTATTTCTGGCGCCGTTGCCGGGGATACACAACAAACATCAGTTCTCACCGAGGGAAATACTTATCTCTGATGTGTTGCTTCTCCTCTCCTCCTTGGGGAGAACCCAACGCAGTTTACTAGTAGCAGGAAGAATTTCTAGCGTCGTTGCAGGGGAGACATCATCAAATTCTTGTGAGGTTCCTTCGAACAAATTAGCATTCACTTGTTCTACTTTTTATTTGCCTTTATTTTTTCTTGCCTAAAAATATCGAACATACAAAAAAAATTATATTTCCTTGCTTGCTAGTTTACTTCCTTCATCACTATGCCTCAGGATAATACAAAGTTGTGTGACTTCTCAAATACTAATAATAATGATTTTATTAGTACTCCTATACCACCCACCACTAGTGCGTATTTTGATGATATTAATGCTACATTATTATATCTTGTTATGAAAGAATAATTTTTTAGAAGTCCTAATGAGGATCCGGTTTCGCATCTCAATAATTTTGTTGAATTATGTGATATGCAAAGCAAAAATGATATGGATAATAAACTAGTCAAATTGAAATTATTTCCTTTTTCACTAAGATACAAATCTAAAGCTTGGTTTTCGTATTTACCTCGTAATAGTATTGGAACATGGGATAAGTATAGAGATGCTTTTATTTCCAAGTACTTTCCTCCTGCTAAGATCATCTCTCATACAAATCAGTTATGAATTTTAAACAGCATGAGCAAGAACATGTTGCACAAGCATTGGATAGAGTGAAATTGATGATTAGAAATTTCCCACTCATGGCTTAAGTTTATGGATGATTATACAAAAATTCCATGGGTACTAAACTTCGTATCTAGAAATCTTCTTGATTCTGTTGCAGGTGATACCTTTATGGAAGTTACATTGAGAGAGGCTACAAAAATTCTTGACAACATTATGACAAATTATTCTCAATGGCACACCGATCGAGCTCTAACTTGTAAGAAAGTAAATTCTATTGAAGAAGTTGCTAGTTTGAGTGATAAAATGGATGCTCTTATGGATATGGTTGCTAATAAACATGCTCATGTTTATCCTAATTATATGCCACTATCTACTTTGATTGAGAAAAAATATGATGCTATTGATGTGAATTTTGTCTCTCGAAATAATTTCAACAAAAATGCATATAGAGGAAATTTCAATGCTAGACCGTATCCCAGCAATTCCTCCAATAATTATGGTACTTACTATGGAAATTAAATTAATAATAATAGGACACCCTCTGATCTTGAGAACACCATTAAATAATTTATTTGTTCTCAAAATATTTTCAATGCTATGTAGAAGAAAAACCGCACAAAGTTGACAATATGGCTAGAAATATGGATATGATTGCTCGTGATGTGGAAACTCTTAAAAATAAAAAATTGCCACCTAATCATGATACTAATGAGTCCATTAAATCTATCCAAGTCTCCATTAATAAAAGTAAGGAGATGACAGCTAGGTTGGGAGCTAAGCAAGAATTTCTAGAAAATTCTCTTCCACCCGGTTTTTACCGTAATCATGATGAAGATCTTACAACGATTGGTGTATCTCCTATTAAATCATTACTTACTAATCTAAAAATTGATGATAAAGGGAATGTAGATGAGTCAACTTTAGTTAGAAGTCATCCCATTTGTTCGGAGGGTGATGATCCTAATGATAAAAATGAAAAATGTGGGTTTGGACAGGTCAAAACTTTAGCTTGTGATGTGTCCACTATTTTGGATTATAAGGACTTTAATTATGAGGTATTCTCTTTAGAAGAATGTATTTCCTTGTTAAAATACATAATTATCTCACCCAATGCGTATGTACAAAATAAAGCTTCTACTAAGCATATCATAGAAGCGATGGTAAAATTGAACTAGAAGTTTTAATAACTAGAAAATTGCATGATCAATGTGAACTACTATTAATATTAAGATTAAATAATATTAATGTACTGCCTTTGTGTAACCTTGGTGCTAGTGTTTCTACTATACCTAAATCTCTTTGTGATGTGCTTGGTCTCACTGATATAAATATTGTTCCCTTAACTTGCGTCTTGCGGACTCTACTATTAATAAACCTTTGCGTAGAATAAATTATGTGCTTATTCTTGCTAATATAAATTATATTCCTGTGGATTTAATTGTGCTTGATGTTTAATGCAATCCATCTTGTCCAATAATACTTGGTAGACCTTGCTTACGAACTATATGTGCGATTATTGATACGAAGCAAGGAAACATAAGATTCCAATTTCCATTAAAGAAAGGGATGTAACAATTACCTACAAAGATAATTAGAACACCTTATGAATCTATCACGAGGGCCACTTATGGACGGAATGACAAATACGATATTACTTGATACTATGCATGATGCCTAGCTAGAGGCATACAACGAGAGCGTCTGTTGGGAGGCAACCCAATAGTTATGTTAATTTTTTGTTTTACTTTATGTTATTTTGTGTTTACGTGATTATTTATAGTGTAATGATTGTGTTTTATGTTTTAATTAGCATTTGTTTCAAGTAAAGCCTTTGGGATGATTTGGATGATAGTAGATTTGATACTGTGCAAAAACAGAAACTTCTACGTCCACTCAGAATTTCTTTGATTTTACCAGAATGTATTTTTAATAGGATTTTTTACACAACACTGATATACAAATTTTCCAGGATTTAGTAACTTTTAACATTTTTGTAGTTACATAAGTATGCTTTTAGTGCTGATCATTACAGATTGTTCTGTTTTAGACAGATTCATTTTTTTTGCTTGCGTAGTTTGCTTGTTTTGATGATGGTATGGATTATATCGGGGCGTATACATCATGGAGAAGTTATAATATAGTAACTTATGCAATAATTAAATATGAATCAATTTATAACATTAGCTAAAGTTTATGATTTTCCTATTATACTAACGGGTCTCACAAGGTTCCTGTTGAGTTTTGTGTGTTGAAGTTTTTGAGTTTTGGGTGTGATCACGATGGACGAATGAATAAGGAGCAGAAAGACCCTAAGCTTGAGGAAGCCCAAGGCACCCCAATGTAATATTTTAGGGAGACTAAAACGTCTAATATTGGTGATGCCACGGAAGTCATTCCCTCTTTCGTCTCCATTCCATCGGTATGTCACTCGGAGCTATATATTTATTCATCACATGATATGTGTTTTGCTTGGAGCGTCGTGTATTATAGGTTGCTTTGTTTTTAGTTTTCCACAATCATTGGTTGTTGGACACACCTATTTGAGAGATACACATGTTCATTATGATTTCTTAGAATACTCTATGTGCTTCACTTATATCTTTTGAGCTAGGCACTTGCTCTAGTGCTTCACTTATATCTTTTAGAGCACGTTAGCATGTAGAGTTTATAGAAATAATTGAACTCTCATTATTCACTTATATCTGTTTGAGAGTTTAATAAATAGTAATGTAATTTGCATGGGTTATAAGACTAGTCCCAAAAGGATAGGCATTCAAGGTGGATGCAATAAAAACTTCCATGTAGGTTGCCATAAAAGAGAAACTGTCGGTTAATGTTATTGATGTAGTAATATGAAAGCGCATGAGTACATGATTGTTGGTTAGTAGAAATATAGATAATTAAAGCTTGTAAGTTGTTGTTCATCTAAATATTTTGTTATGTCACAGTGATGAGTGTGAGCATTCTTATTCCTCGTTGAAATCCTAGTGTTGTTCGAGTCAGGGGCACGCGTTGGTTAACTCCTACCAACCTTCTCCCTTGGGGCATGCGGTAGTACTTTGCTTTGAGTGACATAATAAGTATTTGTAATAAGTATATGAGTTCTTTATGATTAATGTGAATCCATGGATGTACGCACACTCACCTTTCCGCAACTTGCTAGCCTATTTGCTACCGTCCATTGCCCATTCTCACCTCGAGAATCATTGCAACCTTTGTTGGTGCATACAAACCATGTGATATGATACGCTCTATCACACATAAGCCTCCTTATATCTTCCTCAAAACAGCCAACATACCTACCTATTATGGCATTTCCATAGCCATTCTGAGGTATATTGCCATGCAACTTCTACCATTACATCACATGACTTGTGTGTTCATCATCATATTGCTTTGCATGATCATGTAGGTGACATAGTATTTGTGGCAAGGCCAACTTTCCTAATTATTTACATGTTATCCTAGATCATTGCACATCCTAATACACTTCTAGGGGCATTAATATATACTCAGTTCTTGTATACCATCATTGAGTTGTTATATCGAGTTGTAAGTAGATAAAAGTGTCATGATCATCATTATTAGAGCACCGTCCTAGTGAGGAAAGGATGATGGAGACTATGATTCCCCTACAAGTTTGGATGAGACTCTGGATGGAAAAGAAAAAAGAAAGAAAGAAATTAAAAAATAAATAACGAGGAAAAAGAGAGAAATAAATGAGATATAAAGAGAGAAGGGGCACTGCTAATACTTTTTTACACACTTGTAATTACGGGAGCACCATGTCCTTCATATAGAGAGTCTCATGAGTTGTAATTTTCATATGCTAGTTGGAATTTTCATTATAGAACTTTGCTTGTATATTCCGATGACGGGTTTCCTCAAATATCTGAAGTCTTCATGAGCAAGCAAGTTGCATGCACACCCACCTAGCTTTCTTTGACCTTTCATACACTTATAGCTCTAGTGCATCCGTTTCAAGGCAATCCCTACTCCTCGCATTGATATCAATTGATGGACATCTCTATAGCCGTTGGTCCTCCTAGTTGATGCGAGACTTTCATTCCATTTTGACTCCTTTTGATCTCTACCACCATACTCTATTCCATCCATATGTTATGTCCATGGTTCATGCTCATTATTGAGTGAGGCTGAAAATGCTGAAGCGCGTTAGAAGTACGATCCGATTACCTGATTTGACACTGATTTGACACCATGGTGCTCATGATTTATACTTATGTGTTGAACACATAGCCATGCCATGCTAATATGATATTATGAGTGGGGAGTAACGTTCTTTAAGGACCGTATATTTTGAAAATTAATGATTATGTTATTTATCTTTATGGATATTAGTATGTTGATGTGTATTAGTTCATCATTTCTCAAAGATCGTACCTGAATGAGATTACATGTTGGGTAGAATTCTGAAGAAATTTTTTGTTTGTTTCATTTACCTACATGAGGACGAGCGGGAATTAAGCTTGGGGATGCTGATACGTCTCCAACGTATCTATAATTTTTTTATTATTCCATACTATTATATTATCATTCTGGGATACTTTATATGCATTTTTTTTGGAAATAACGTATTAACCCAATGTCTAGTGTGAGTTGTTGTTTTTTGCGTGTTTTTGGCTTTTTAGAAAACCAGTACCAAATGAAGTCCAAACGCTACCAAACTTTTTTGACGATTTTTATGGACAAAAACAAGACCTTGAAGCTTTAGAGGGAGGCCCAATGCCACATGAGGTAGCGCCAAGGCGACATGGCGTGCCTTGTTAACTTGGGACCACCTCGTGGCTCCGTTTGACCTAACTCCGCCTCTATAAATCCTCTAAAATCAAAAACCTACAGAGAGCCACCTGAAACACTTTTTCCACACCCGCACATTGTTGTTCCGCCGTGATCACATCTGAAACCCCTGTTCCGGTGCCCTATGGCAGGGGGGATCAATCATGGAGGACCTATACATCAACCTTGCTACTTCCATGATGTTTCGTAAGTAGTCTACCACAGACCTACGGGTCCATAGCTAGTATCTAGATGGCTCTCCCTCTCTGTGTCTTTGATCTTCAATATAAAGTTCACCGTGATTCCTCCGATGATCTATTCGATGTAATATTCTTTGCGGTGTGTTTATTGGGATACGATTTTATTATGAGATTATTCATGAATATTAATTAAGTCTTCTCTGAATTCTTTTGTGCATGATTATTATAGCTTCATATGTCTCTCCGATCTATCGGTTTGGTTTGGTGAACTAGATTGGTTTATCTTCAGTCGGAGTGGTGCGTTGTGATGGGTTCAATCTTGTGGTGCTCAATCCCGGTGACACAAAGGGACATGACATGTATTTGTATTGTTGCCGATAAAAAGACGGGGTTTATTTATATTGCTTGAGTTTACTTTGTCTACATCATGTCATCTTGCTTCAAGTATTACTCTGTTTAATATTAATACTCTAGATGCATGTTGGTTAGCGGTCGATTAGTGAAGTAATAGTAGTAGGTGTAGGCAGAAGTCGGTCTACTTGCTTATGAACGTGATGTCTATATATACATGATCAAATGATAACTCATGTCTATGGTTAGGAACCTTAACCATCTTTGACCAACGAGCTAGTTTAGTAGAGGCTCACTAGGGATACGAAGTTGTTTATGTATCCATACATGTATCTAAGTTTCTGATCAATACAATTCTAGCATGGATAATGAACGATCATCACGAACAAAAAATATGATATTGACCATTTTATTATTGTCTATAGGGCATATTTCCAACACCAATTTGCAGGCAAAGGTGCATCCGGGCTGTTCGACAAACCTATACAAAACAGTGTTGATGATAGAACATGTTTTAAGAGTTGGTGTTGGAGATCATCCGTGCCACTTGACCTGTTGTTTATTGGGGCTGGGCAACCCCTTTCTCTTCTGCCCGACTTGCACTCCTCCGCGCCTTTTTGTGTACGTAGCCGGATGTAGTCTATGTAACTCTGTAACACTTTTTTCTATCAATACAATGATACATTGCCGAAGCATATTCCGAAAAAAGAGTCGGTGTTGGAGATGCCATAGAGGAGATGAAACATAGATGGAAGTTTATGGTATCTGCAACAGAATAACTAATGCACTGCAAATATCGTGTCCTGGTCGACCAAGATATTTTCAACTAGCTAAAGAGCATGATCACTATCGTTCCCTCGTGGGCTCAGGATCCGAATCACGGGCGCTCCGGACGCATGCACCGACCTCCCAGACGTACGCGCCTCGCCGGAGACCCGAGGTCACGCATCATACGTGGGTGTATGCATGTACGACAGGAAATTAAAATATCGGCACTCGCAGGAAAATATTTGCTCCCTACAAAGCGCAAGCTGTAATAATCACGTACTCTTTTGCGGAGTACAGTATACATTTGCGAAAAAATAGTCCAAAACCAATTCTACATTCTCAAAGAGATGTAGGCTCCCAACTCAAAAAAAGAAAAAGAAAAAGAAAAGGTGGAGGGTGGACGTTCACGAGCGGCGCTTTTGTTGGACTAGCCACAGCCCACAAGTACACAACGTTTTCCTTGTCAAGGCCATACGTGTCGTGCATGGCCAGCAATCATCCCGGACCATGAATGAAACCAGGCTGCTTGGCTCTCTCTTTTTCCCATCATATTTTCCCCACATCAACCCAACAAATTCAGTGTGTCCCTTTCCGTAGTCGACTCCTGACACGATCGGACGAGAGCCACGAATCCACGGAGCAGAAGAGGCCGAAATGTCGCTGCTGGTAGGGGCCCCAAGCAGGAGACGCAACAAGAAAAAAAGCGCACCCGGGAGAGAGAAACAGCGTACACCAAACTCGACGATCCGCCAGAGGGAGATTGAAATTGATGGTGCGGGAACGAGGCCGCCGTGCGTGGCGGATAAGGTCGCCATGTCGACCACGCGTTTGGCCCGGCGCCCACACGCGGCCGCGTCACCACCGACTCGTCGCCCACGCAGCAGCAGCAGATAGGACGGCACTGTTCCCCTCGCCCTTGATCGCCACGGCCGGTAGATTAGGGTACTGTGATACTAGTAGTACGCATGCACATGTGACATGTTAGCTGTGGGTAGTATGACTCTGCTCCGCGTAGGCTTGGCCCGTTTCCTCGAGGAGAGTTTTATATTACCAGGGCGGAAGTTGAATACTGTTATAACTCCACTCCACCTGGGCTTTGACGGTGTTCCATGCGTGTTTGGTTGACGGTGATTCCGGCAAAGGGCAAGAGGAGGAACGGTGACGACGATCATCATCATCATCATCAGGTCGACGGTGCTTGGAAGGACATAAGATGAGCGGCAACGCCGAAAATGTGATAGACGTGGTTGATCAGCAGCCCACTGTGCGATGCAGTACCTGATACGTCGGTGCTCCTTCACCACCCTAGGCGCGGCGTGATCACCACAGCTCGCGCCAGCCAGCGGTGTTCAAACCGAACGAGATCTCGACCAAGGACGGGCGCCCGGACCCAGCATTCAGTCACACACCCACGCAAGCCTCCAAACCGACCACGTGCTGTCCATGTAGCAGTAGTAGATACGGAGTAGAAATCTCGGGCCGACTGCAAAGTTTCACCGCGAGCGCGACGTGTCACCATTGACCTCAGGCTGCCTGCGTCGCCTTTCGCGTCCGAATTTGAACGGTGGAAGGCTCCCGGTTGGGCTCTGCTGGCTGCGTGACTGGGCAGCGCCACGGAGCGCCAAGCAAAACGAGCGGGGAAAGGCGCAGCGGAGGCTCGGCTCCACCTGTTTCGCCCCCGGTGACTGGACAACTCCCAAGTGGGCACGACCCCGCCACCGGCCACGAATCCTCACCGCCTCCCGCCGGTCGGCCACACCTCGCGCCGTGACAAAAGAGGGTTCGCGAACCAGCCAACGAACGGCCCTCGTACGACCGGGCCTCGCCCACACACCCGACCTGGTCCGGTCCCAACAGCACGGAGGTTCGCTCGACACGTACCGTCACGCCGCGTCAGCGACACCTCCACATTTTCCATCTTGGTGGAGCTCTCCTTATCTTGTGTTAACCACTCTCGTCTGCTCCTTCTCGCTCGCACCGCCAGAAAGGACTTGACGTTGGACGAAGATGATCACTTTTTTTTGAAACGGAACGAAGATGATTACTCGAATTGGACACGTTATAAGCCAAATCCAGTCGGCCAATCACGTTACGCATCCGATCGATTATCCGAAAACACTCCAGTTGTGAAGGGACAAAATGCGTTACCTTACCTGGTCACCGATAAGTGATGCTCGTCAGCTGACTTCCTAGCATCCCGCCACACGCCGGCCAGAGACAACCTTCGCCTCCCAGGTCGCATGAGTCCATGGCGTAGGCCTACCACCGATCGACCGATCCCAGTACACGTGTACTGGTTATGGTTATGGAAGTATACACGTGTCGACATCCCAACTACCCTCCCTGGGAAACAAATTGAATGTTTGCAAATGGATAAACTTCTTTTCAAAAGTGCAAATAGAGTAGGAGACTGGAGTATGGCTCCATGCGTGCATGCAGGGGAGAAAAAAAGTACCAACTCAAGTATCCACTCCACTCCACTCCACCGTGGCCAATCCCAATTAGTTTAGCGATAAGCACGCGCCAGTCGTCACCGCCACACGCCTCGTCGTCCACCCTCCGCGGAAGGAAATCGAAAATTCGCCTATATATACCGCGCCCCACAGCCCACCTCCCACAACCACAACACAAGCTCCATTCGTTCCGTTCCGTTCGCCCAACCGATAGAAAAGTCTCGTCATCTTCACAAAACCAAGCAAAGCAATCCCCTCTCCTCTTCTCTCCCTCCTCCGATTCTAATCTCACCGAGCGTCTCCCACATCTCCTCGACCCCGAGCACGCGTAGCGGATCCATGGCGCTGACGCTGCGGTCCTCGACGTCCTTCCTCGCGGCGCACGACCCCTGCTCCAAGCTCCTCAACAAGCCGGAGGACGCGCCGCCCTCCTGCGTGGCCGTCCCGCAGCAGGCGCCCGCCAGGCTCCGCGCGCTCAGGGCGGCGGCGCAGGCCCCGCCGGCGCCGATGGAGGCTCCCGCCCCGGTTCAGTCCGAGCTGCTGCACGGCCAGGTCCAGCAGGCCCACGCGGGCGGCGGCCGCCCGAGCAGGGGCGGGGTGCCGGTGTTCGTGATGCTGCCGCTTGACACGGTGGGGCCCGGCGGGCAGCTGTCCCGCGCCCGCGCGCTGGCGGCGAGTCTGATGGCGCTGCGGACCGCCGGGGTGGAGGGGGTCATGGTGGACGTGTGGTGGGGCGTGGTGGAAAGGGACGGCCCCGGGCGGTACGACTGGGAGGGCTACGCCGAGCTGGTGCGCATGGTGGAGCGCGCCGGCCTACGGCTCCAGATGGTCATGTCCTTCCATCAGTGCGGTGGCAACGTTGGCGACTCCTGCAAGTAAGCAACTCCCCGCCTTGCCAATCATCCATCTCATTTGCTTGCCAGCATCATGGTCTGCTCTGCAATAGAATCAACCAGCCATATAGCAACAGTAAAAACACTGTTAAATTGGTTCAAATCGATTAGGTTTTCCTCTCGAACTTGGGACAAATTTGTCGGTTCAGTATGGCCTGGTTGCGCAAGTGCTCTGTTGTTGAGTAACAACTTGTTCAATTTTAGTGCTACATGGCGTTTGATTACAGGCTCACTTTGCCATTCCTTGCACGTTTGGCAAGGATATGGAAGTTCCGCTTGGACAAGCAAGCAATCCAAGTGGCAAGTGAAGTATCGAAAAATAGTTCTCTATTTTAAATAGGGTTAAAAACTGATTAGCTGATTGTTGGCGTGTGTGCCAAATTAGGTGCATGATTGGTGCATAAAATTTGGGGACAAATGGCTGACTGGAACTGTTGTTTGCAGCATCCCGTTGCCGCCATGGGTTCTGGAGGAGGTGAGCGCCGACCAGGACATCGTGTACACGGACAGGTCCGGCCGCCGCAACCCCGAGTACATCTCCCTCGGCTGCGACACGCTGCCGGTGCTCAAGGGCCGGACCCCCGTCCAGGTCTACTCCGACTACATGCGCAGCTTCCGCGACAGGTTCAGCGGCCACCTCGGCACCGTCATCGCCGAGGTCCAGGTTGGCCTGGGCCCCTGCGGCGAGCTGAGGTATCCTTCCTACCCGGAGGCCAACGGGACTTGGCGCTTCCCGGGCATCGGCGAGTTCCAGTGCTACGACAAGTACATGCGGGCGTCGCTGCAGGCTGCGGCCGTGGCGGCCGGGCACGAGAACTGGGGGACAAGCGGCCCGCACGACGCCGGTGAGTACAAGCAGTTCCCGGAGGAGACGGGCTTCTTCCGGCGGGACGGCACGTGGAGCACCGAGTACGGCCACTTCTTCCTCAAGTGGTACTCGGGGATGCTCCTGGAGCATGGTGACCGCGTGCTGGCTGCTGCCGAGGCCATCTTCGGCGGCACTGGCGTGACGCTGTCTGCAAAGGTCGCCGGCATCCACTGGCACTACCGGACCCGCTCCCACGCCGCCGAGCTCACCGCGGGGTACTACAACACGCGCCACCACGATGGGTACGGGCCCATCGCCCGGATGCTGGCCAGGCACGGCGCCGTGCTCAATTTCACGTGCATGGAGATGAAGGACGAGCAGCAGCCGGGCCACGCTGGCTGCTCGCCGGAGCTCCTGGTCCAGCAGGTCAGGGCCGCGGCGCGGGCGGCGCGCGTGGAGCTCGCCGGCGAGAACGCGCTGGAGCGATACGACGAGCAGGCGTTCGCGCAGGTGGCCGCCACCGCCGAGGCCGCCGGGCTGAGCGCGTTCACGTACCTGCGCATGAACCGGAACCTGTTCGACGGCGACAACTGGCGGCGGTTCGTCGCGTTCGTGAAGACCATGGCCGACGGCGGCGCGAGGACGGCGCTGCCGAGGTGCGACACCGAGCACTCAGACCTGTACGTGGGGTTCGTTGACGCCGCCAAGGAGCAGAGGGCGCCGGAGTCCGAGGCCGCCGCGGCATTGTAGGGAGATCAGGACTTGTAAACATTATCACATCCCCTTGTGTATATGCACGATGTGGTAACGTGCGCCGGGGAAGGGGGCATATTATGATCTGTGCGTGCGGGTTACAGGATTTTATGGCTGTAATCGAGCATTTGTGCTTAGGCCACCTCGCTTTTCTTTTTTCTATTTCATTCGAGAATGTTTCGGAACGCGGGAATTTCAGAGAAGATGTAATTGCATTATCTTTACCTAATAATAAAGAGACTATCGCTTCCGTCGAAAAAACCAATCGAGATGATTTTATAAAAAAACCCTTACTGTTTATCACATTAAACTCGTAGTATATATTAAATATTTTTTAAAATGCTCATATCTTTTAAACTATAACTCCAAATTTAACATGTTATATATGGAATTTGATTAGAAAAATATGTAGAATTTAAATATGATATTATTTTATCTGTTAAATGTTTAATAAAAATACTATCTAAGGTGCAATCTTAATAAATAAGTCATTATTCGTCTTTCTTTCATAACGGTACTCATCCGGGTTGAAGATAACACGTCAAAAAAATCAGGATTAGAGATGAAATTGAAGGTCACTTGACTGATTCTTTGTACCTATTAAATCTACATGCAAGCCGTGTTAAAATAGAAGACCTGTGAAATTTTGAACTGCATTTTTTAGGATAAGACCATCTTTATTTGTGTCGTAACTACAAATTCTTAAATTATAGACCATTTTTTATAAATTAAGAGCGTGTGGTATTTCTTTCTCCCATTGCAACCCATGAGCCCTTTTGCTATCTATACCTAATAATAAAGCGGCTATTGCTTCCGTCGGAAAACCCACGGCGGTATTTTTATAAAAAGCCCCTTAATTTTTGTTATTCAACGCGCGCTCCATCATTTATCAGCAACGCAAAAGAAAAAAAATGACTCACTGCAAAAATTATACCCGTACGCATCTCCTCCTCCCGTCGACCCTGGGCCACCCTGGCCTGTGCCCAAGCTGCTGCCACACCACTCGCCGCCGCGGCCGACCTCAACCGCCACCCGTGTCGATCTCAACCCACCCGCCTCCGCGGTCGTACCTCTCCCCGCTCACTGCCCCCGTTGCGGCGCTCGAGAACATCGCGTCGACCCTGGTCCACCCTAGCATGTGCCCATGCCGCTGCCACACCACTCGCCGCCGCGGCCGACCACAACCATCACTGTTGTCGATCTCAAACCCACCCGCCTCCACGGCCGTACCTCTGCCCGCTTGCTGCCCCCGTTTTGGCGCTCGAGCACAGCTTCTGGATCAAATCAACGCGACAGCTACAATGACTTGGGATGATGCATCTGCTCGATGCAGAACGGCGGCAGCACGGCGGAGCGAAGTACTTGCAGGTGGAGGCGGGCCTTCATGGCTCACACGGGGAACTCCGAGGTTATAGCGCAGCAACGGCGACTCCTTATGGGCAGATAGAGGCGTCTAACCCTTGCTCCCCTCATCGTATCCCCTCCTCCGGCAGGAACTCATTATCTGGTGAGATCCCCTCCCCATGCCTCCAACAGTGTGCCAAGCACCGGCAAGAAATTTTATTTTGTGGGGATTTGTTTATTGATGAATGGATGTATTGAATGTAAGATTGTATTGTTGTAGAGACAGAGAATGGAACACCACCTTCAGTTTGTCATCTCATCCCACATTCTCTACCCCATGAGTGAAATAAAATAACAGTACATTGATCAATTCACGTAGCCTCTTTGCTTTGCTTTGCTTGTCCTGCTTAATTTCTCATCATGGTGGAATTGACAATGGACGGGTTAATTTCTCAACAAAATAGGATAGGACTGACTACATTAGTTAGTTAGCTTATTATTTTAATAAATCAAAATGATTATAAAAAGATTAAAAGCGTGTGGTATTTTTTCTCCCGTTGCAACGCACGGGCCCTTTTGCTATAAACGAAAAAAAAACCTTTCTCAAAGACTTGAACCATTTAGGGCCTGTTTGTGACGGCTCTACTCTAGAAAATTCAGCTTCGCTCTAGAAAACATAAGACAAACGGGGTAGCTTCACGATATACAACTTCATAAAAAAAACTAGAATCAAGGGTCCAACTTCCTGTTTTTTATGAAGCTCTCTAGGAGGTGCTCCATAAAATTGCAGAAGCTGGAGTTGCAGCGAAATTACCCACCACTGCAATCCGTAAGTGGATACCCCTTCGTTTCTCCCCTCTCATTCAATCAAATAGATCATTTCCACCAAACTTTCCATTCTTGAAGTTGGAGCTGGATAAAAGCCAAACATTCTCTTTGAAAGAGATACAACTTTCGTATGAAACTGCTCCAAAGTGAATTTGATGGAGTGGAGCTGCTTTTGATGGAGCAGAGTTGTCCCAAACAGGGCCTTAGATCACCAGAATCCTAGACATTTTTCTTTGAAGAATTTATGGGTTGTGCTAGACGTGGGCGGCCGGCAGATCTTTTATAAAGATCCTATTACTAACCGAACAAGTATGGACGGTTATTAGGGAGCCGTCATTAATGTATAATTAGTCAGTTAATTAATGTCCAAGCATCATACGGACGCATCCGTCCATACGGGCGCCTCTTTGTACAGACGTCTTTTTGGATGCGGATAAATGAAAGAAAGAATCATTCGCATAAACACATTCACTTTCACTCTTACACGTTATCAGCCGAAAGAGACACAGAGCCATCACGGACAGGACAAAAAAAGGTAGGTCATGGCAGGGAGAAACCTATCATCGTTGGTTATTGTTGCCGCTCGCTTTATCCAAAGAGAGAGTCGTCGCCTTTCCCGCACTCCTCGCCACCGTGACGCACATCACCGTCATGGCCTTAGTGCAAGGAGCGGCCCACGTCGCCGCTTTTTCGTCGGGAACAACCGCGAGAACCGCCGTCGTGAAGATGCACGCCATGGCAACCACCCGGTGCACCAGGTCGGGCCTTCGGCTCCAGCCGTCGCCAACGAGATGGACCGGTAACTCCACCAACTGCCTTCCCCATCCCTTCGGTGGAGTTGTTGGTTGGAGGGCCATCAGCGCCGTTTCTCGGAGAAGAGGAGATGCTCCCATACCTCGCGCCGCCACCACTGCCCCTGTACTTCGTGCAACACTAGTCATGCCCAGCGCGTACGGGCGCACCACCGCGGCTGCCATAACCAACGCCGTCGGATGAACTGCCGGAGCACTTCTTCCTTCCTGGATACGATCCCGTCCCGGACGTCTCGTCCCTGACGCCGGCTGCAGAAGAAATCCATGGCCACTACACTGTCCCTGATCTGAACATGGAGGTCAAGGTGGAAGAGGAGGAGATGGAAGGAGAGGGCTCCTCGTCGACACCGCCATCTCCTCCATCACCGACGACACCTCCACCGCCTCCAGCACCACCCCTCCCCCCCACACCTCCACTAGAGGTACGTTGCATCCTGCGACAGTTCGCCGCGGCCATGGCGCAGAACCGCGCTGCACTCCTGGGTGCGTGGTCGTCGTCGGCCCTCGGCCTCATCGGCGCCCCAGGGGAGAGCTGCAGCGGCGGAGGCCTTGCGGTGGCGCGGGGTGCACCAGATCGAGAGGAGGACCGCCATGAAAGTGGAGGGCCGGCGTGGAGAGGTATTGTGCACCAGATCGAGAGAGGAGGCCGGGGGTGGAGAGGTGCTATGCACCAGATCGAGTGAGGAGGGCCGGCGTGGTGAGGCTAAGGCACCAGATCGAGAGAGAGATGGGGAAACGGGAGATGCGGCGCTGATGGGGAAACCCTCGTGCGTCTCGCTCTCCCTTATCCTCTCTTTGTCGGTGCTGGGCCAAGCCCAGGCCTTTTTCCTCCCAAAACAGGCCTAGAGGCTAAAAATCCCATCAACCTATCTAAATAAAAGTGGCTGATCAGAAAAAATCCCATAACAGTATATTGCAAAGCAGCCTGTTTGATTTAGTTCTATGTGATATATATTATTGTATTTGAACCTCAGTTTATATTCTGTACTATTGTATTGTAAGTTTGTATATATTTAGACTATCTATCGTCTAAAATAAAGTCTCACACTATGTGTACATATTCTATATGATTGCCTCAATATTTTTTATTTTTTTAGAATATGTAACTCTTAAGTACAACAATTTATTTTTACAATTCGAATTTCGGGATCACAAGATAGATGAGGCATCTACTGCACTTTGCAGATTATCCTCATCGCTGAAAGATCAAAATTTTGCCTCTATTCTTTTGGCAAAATGACTATCTTCAAGTGCTCTCCCAAATATGCGAATTGATGTGACTACCTCGAATTTTTGCAAATCACAAGGCAATTGTGTGATCTATTGCATAATTTGCAGATTATCCACTCTTGTTGTGAGGTCTACATCCAGTCTTTTGACTCTTCAAAGTGTTTTTTGTAAAATGTAGTATGACACAAATGTAATGGGCATATGAACATCTACTGGTCAAAACCAGATTATGCTCTCCATTACTGTGAGATCTACACCGCAATGGTGACTATCTTCAAAGTGTCATATACATAAAATGAGGTCTACGCATATAAGTATAAAGCATCAACCATACTTGAAAGTTTTGCTTCATCGAAGCATTTGTTGTTACTTATATTTTACTCTCATAGTAAAACTAAATTATGCATGTTAATACCATGCAGGAAATGGCCGGCGTCATGCATCGTGAATTTCATGAACTTGAACTAGATGGTAGTAACTATTTACCATGGGCTATGGATGAAAAGATAGCCCTTGAAAGTTGTAAACTCGGTTCCACTATCATCACACCCATTGAAGGCACCGGTGAAATCGCCACGGCAGCCAAATATACAACTTTAAGTTTCTTAAGGCACCATCTCCATCCGGACTTAAAGTAGGAATATTTGATGGAAGAAGATCCATTAGTTTTGTGGAATTCTCTCAAGGAGAGATATGACCAACAAAGAGCAGTTATGCTGCAGGAAGCACATAGAGAATGGTCCTTCATAAGGTTCCAAGATTTCAAATCCGTGGCAGCATATAACTCTGCAGTTCACAAGGTTAACTCAAAGCTAAGTTTTGCAATCAAGCAATTTCCGAATAAGACCTTATTGAGAAGACCTTGTGCACTTTCCACCCCTCGATGAGAGTACTACAACAACAGTACCGTCAACAAAAATACAAAAAGTATTCCGAGATCATATTGTTGGAATTATGCCCTAGAGGCAATAATAAATATAGTTATTATTATAATTCCTGTATCAAGATAGTAGTTTATTATCCATGCTATAATTGTATTGAATGAAGACTCATTTACATGTGTGGATACATAGACAAAAGACCATCCCTAGCATGCCTCTAGTTGGCTAGCCAGTTGATCGATGATAGTCTGTGTCTTCTGATTATGAACACGGTGTTGTTGCTTGATAACTGGATCACGTCATTGGGAGAATCACGTGATGGACTAGACCCAAACTAATAGACGTAGCATGTTGATCGTGTCATTTTGTTGCTACTGTTTTCTGCGTGTCAAGTATTTATTCCTATGACCATGAGATCATATAACTCACTGACACCGGAGGAATGCTTTGTGTGTATCAAACGTCGCAACGTAACTGGGTGACTATAAAGATGCTCTACATGTATCTCCGAAGGTGTTGGTTGAGTTAGTATGGATCAAGACTGGGATTTGTCACTCCGTGTGACGGAGAGGTATCTCGGGGCCCACTCGGTAATACAACATCACACACAAGCCTTGCAAGCAATGTAACTTAGTGTAAGTTGCGGGATCTTGTATTACGGAACGAGTAAAGAGACTTGCCGGTAAACGAGATTGAAATAGGTATGCGGATACTGACGATCGAATCTCGGGCAAGTAACATACCGAAGGACAAAGGGAATGACATACGGGATTATACGAATCCTTGACACTGAGGTTCAAACGATAAAGATCTTCGTAGAATATGTAGGATCCATTATGGGCATCCAGGTCCCGCTATTGGATATTGACCGAGGAGTCTCTCGGGTCATGTCTACATAGTTCCCGAACCCGCAGGATCTGCACACTTAAGGTTCGACGTTGTTTTATGCGTATTTGAGTTATATGGTTGGTTACCGAATGTTGTTCGGAGTCCCGGATGAGATCACGGACGTCACGAGGGTTTCCGGAATGGTCCGGAAACGAAGATTGATATATAGGATGACCTCATTTGATTACCGGAAGGTTTTCGGAGTTACCGGGAATGTACCGGGAATGACGAATGGGTTCCGGGAGTTCACCGGGGGGGCAACCCACCCCGGGGAAGCCCATAGGCCTTGGGGGAGACACACCAGCCCTTAGTGGGCTGGTGGGACAGCCCACAAGTGCCCTATGCACCAAGGAGAAGAAAATCAGGAGAGAAAAAAAAGGGAGGAGGTGGGAAGGGAGGGGGACTCCCTCCCACCAAACCTAGTCCAACTCGGTTTGGGGGGGGAGAGTCCTCCCCCTTGGCTCGGCCGACCCCCTTGGGGCTCCTTGAGCCCCAAGGCAAGGCCCCCTCCCTCCCACCTATATATACGGAGGTTTTAGGGCTGATTTGAGACGACTTTTCCACGGCAGCCCGACCACATACCTCCACGGTTTTTCCTCTAGATCGCGTTTCTGCGGAGCTCGGGCGGAGCCCTGCTAAGACAAGGTCATCACCAACCTCCGGAGCGCCGTCACGCTGCCGGAGAACTCTTCTACCTCTCCGTCTCTCTTGCTGGATCAAGAAGGCCGAGATCATCGTCGAGCTGTACGTGTGCTGAACGCGGAGGTGCCGTCCGTTCGGTACTAGATCGTGGGACTGATCGCGGGATTGTTCGTGGGGCGGATCGAGGGACGTGAGGACGTTCCACTACATCAACCGCGTTCTCTAACGCTTCTGCTGTACGGTCTACAAGGGTATGTAGATCACTCATCCCCTCTCGTAGATGGACATCACCATGATAGGTCTTCGTGCGCGTAGGAAAATTTTTGTTTCCCGTGCGACGTTCCCCAACAGTGGCATCATGAGCTAGGTTCATGCGTAGATGTCTTCTCGAGTAGAACACAAAAGTTTTTGTGGGCGTGATGTGCGTTTTGCTGCCCTCGTTAGTCTTTTCTTGATTCCGCGGTATTGTTGGATTGAAGCGGCTTGGACCGACATTACTCGTACGCTTAACGAGAGACTGGTTTCATCGTTACGAGTAACCCCCTTTGCTCAAAGATGACTGGCAAGTGTCGGTTTCTCCAACTTTAGTTGAATCAGATTTGACCGAGGAGGTCCTTGGATGAGGTTAAATAGCAAATCATACATCTCCGTTGTGGTGTTTGCGTAAGTAAGATGCGATCCTACTAGATACCCTTGTTCACCACGTAAAACATGCAACAACAAAATTAGAGGACGTCTAACTTGTTTTTGCAGGGTATGATTGTGATGTGATATGGCCAACGATGTGATGTGATATATTGGATGTATGAGATGATCATGTTGTAATAGAAATATCGACTTGCACGTCGATGGTACGGCAACCGGCAGGAGCCATAGGGTTGTCTTTATACTAACGTTTGTGCTTGCAGATGCGTTTGCTATTTTGCTAGGATGTAGCTTTAGTAGTAATAGCATAAGTAGCACGACAACCCCGATGGCAACACGTTGATGGATGATCATGGTGTGGCGCCGGTGACAAGAAGATCGTGCCGGTGTTTTGGTGATGGAGATCAAGAAGCACGTGATGATGGCCATATCATGTCACTTATGAATTGCATGTGATGTTAATCCTTTTATGCACCTTATTTTGCTTAGAACGACGGTAGCATTATGAGGTGATCTCTCACTAAAATTTCAAGACGAAATTGTGTTCTCCCCAACTATGCACCGTTGCTACAGTTCGTCGTTTCGAGACACCACGTGATGATCGGGTGTGATAGACTCAACGTTCACATACAACGGGTGCAAAACAGTTGCGCACGCGGAACACTCGGGTTAAGCTTGACGAGCCTAGCATGTGCAGACATGGCCTCGGAACACATGAGACCGATAGGTCGATCATGAATCATATAGATGATATGATTAGCATAGGGATGCTTACCACTGAAACTATGCTCAACTCACGTGATGATCAGACTTGAGCTAGTGTAGGTGGATAATGAACCACTCAAATGACTAGAGAGATGTACTTTTTGAGTGGGAGTTTAGCGAATAATTTGATTAAGTTAAACTCTAATTATCTTGAACATAGTCTAAGTCCACTTTGAATATATTTGTGTTGTAGATCATGGCTCCTTCGACAGTCATCCTGAATTTTTATACGTTCCTAGAGAAAGCTAAGTTGAAAGATGATGGAAGCAACTTTGTAGACTGGGCGTCTTAAGCTAATCTTACAAGCTGGGAAGAAGGATTATGTCCTTAATGCTGCGCTAGGAGATGAACCACCCGCTACGGCTGATCAGGATGTTAAGAACGCTTGGTTAGCACGTAAGGAGGACTACTCAATAGTTCAATGTGCAGTCTTGTATGGCTTAGAACCGGGACTTCAACGTCACTTTGAGCGTCATGGAGCATTTGAGATGTTCCAGGAGTTGGAGTTTATCTTTCAGAAGAACGCCCGGATCGAGAGGTATGAGACCTCCGATAAATTCTATGCTTGCAAGATGGAGGAAAACTCGACTGTCAGTGAACATGTGCTCAAAATGTCTGGGTACTCAAACCGTCTAGCTGAACTGGGGATTGAACTCCCGCAAGAAGCTATCACTGACAAAATCCTCCAATCACTGCCGCCAAGCTACAAAGGCTTTGTGTTGAACTACAACATGCAAGGGATGAACAAGTCTCCCGGCGAGTTGTTTGCGATGTTGAAAGTCGCAGAGTCTGAACTCCGTAAGGAGCATCAAGTGTTGATGGTGAATAAGACCACTAGTTTCAAGAGAAACGACAAAGGCAAGAAGGGCAATTCGAAGAAGAGCGGCAAGCCTGTTGCCAATCCACCGAAGAAACCCAAAGCTGGACCTAAGCCTGAAACGGAGTGTTTCTATTGCAAGGGTATGGGTCACTGGAAGCGCAATTGCCCCAAGTATCTGGCAGATAAGAAGGCGGGCAAAGAAAAATCAGGTATATTTGATATACATATTATTGATGTGTACTTAACCGGCTCTCGTAGTAGTGCCTGGGTATTCGATACCGGTTCTGTTGCTCATATTTGCAACTCGAAGCAGGAACTGCGGAATAGACGAAGGCTGGCGAAAGACGAAGTGACGATGCGCGTAGGAAATGGTTCCAAGGTTGATGCAATCGCCGTCGGCACAGTGTCACTTCATCTACCATCGGGATTAGTGATGAACTTAAATCATTGTTATTTAGTGCCTGCGTTGAGCATGAACATTATATCTGGATCTTGTTTATTGCGAGACGGTTACTCTTTTAAGTCTGAGAATAATGGTTGTTCTATTTCTATGAGTAACATCTTTTATGGTCATGCACCGAATGTGAGAGGATTGTTCATATTGAATCTTGATAGCGATACGCATATACATAACATTGAGACCAAAAGGGTTAGAGTAAACAATGATAGCGCCATATTTTTGTGGCACTGCCGCTTGGGTCATATTGGTGTAAAGCGCATGAAGAAACTCCATGCTGATGGACTTTTGGAGTCACTTGACTTTGATTCGCTTGACACGTGCGAACCATGCCTCATGGGCAAGATGACTAAGACTCCGTTCTTCGGAACAATGGAGCGTGCAAGTGACTTATTGGAAATCATACATACCGATGTGTGTGGACCAATGAGCGTGGAGGCACGCAGCGGATATCGTTATTTTCTCACCTTCACTGATGATTTAAGTAGATATGGTTATGTCTACTTGATGAAGCACAAGTCTGAAACATTTGAAAAGTTCAAGCAATTTCAGAGTGAAGTGGAAAATCATCGTAACAAGAAGATCAAGTTCCTACGTTCTGATCGTGGGGGTGAATATCTGAGTTTCGAGTTTGGTGCTCACTTAAGACAATGTGGAATTGTTTCACAGTTAACACCGCCTGGAACACCACAGCGTAATGGTGTGTCCGAACGTCGTAATCGTACTTTGTTAGAGATGGTGCGATCTATGATGTCTCTTACTGATTTGCCGTTATCATTTTGGGGTTATGCATTAGAAACAGCTGCATTCACTTTAAATAGGGCACCATCAAAATCCGTTGAGACGACACCATACGAACTGTGGTATGGCAAAAGGCCAAAGTTGTCGTTTCTTAAAGTTTGGGGATGTGATGCTTATGTCAAAAAGCTTCAGCCTGAAAAGCTGGAACCCAAAGCGGAAAAGTGCGTCTTCATAGGTTACCCGAAAGAGACAGTTGGGTACACCTTCTATCTCAAATCCGAGGGCAAAGTGTTTGTTGCTAAAAACGGAGCTTTTCTCGAGAAGGAGTTTCTCTCGAGAGAATTGAGTGGGAGGAAGATAGAACTTGACGAGGTTGTCGAACCTCTCATCCCTCTGGATGGTGGTGCAGGGCAAGGGGAAACCTCTGTCATTGCAACGCCGGTTGAGGAGGAAGTTAATGATGATGATCATGAAACTCCAGTTCAAGTTTCTGTTGAACCACGCAGGTCGACGAGATCAAGTGCTGCTCCAGAGTGGTACGGTAATCCCGTCTTATCAATCATGTTGTTAGACAACAATGAACTTGCGAGTTATGAAGAAGCAATGGTGGGCCCAGATTCCAACAAATGGCTAGAAGCCATGAAATCCGAGATAGGATCCATGTATGAGAACAAAGTGTGGACTTTGGAGATACTACCTGAGGGCCGCAAGGCTATTCAGAACAAATGGATCTTTAAGAAGAAGACGGACGCTGACGGTAATGTGACCGTTTATAAAGCTCGACTTGTGGCAAAGGGTTTTTCACAAGTTCCAGGAATTGACTACGATGAGACTTTCTCACCCGTGGCGATGCTTAAGTCCGTCAGAATCATGTTAGCAATAGCTGCATTTTTCGATTATGAAATCTGGCAGATGGATGTCAAAACGGCGTTCCTTAATGGTTTCCTTAAGGAAGAGTTGTATATGATGCAACCCGAAGGTTTTGTCGATCCTAAGAATGCTAACAAAGTGTGCAAGCTCTAGCGATCCATTTATGGACTGGTGCAAGCATCTCGGAGTTGGAACAAACGCTTTGATGAGGTGATCAAGGCATTTGGGTTTATACAAGTGGTTGGAGAATCTTGTATTTACAAGAAAGTGAGTGGGAGCTCTGTGGCGTTTCTAATATTATATGTGGATGACATATTACGGATTGGAAACAACGTAGAGCTTTTAGAGAGCATAAAAGGTTACTTGAATAAAAGTTTCTCAATGAAGGACCTAGGAGAAGCTGCTTACATTCTAGGCATTAAGATCTATAGGGATAGATCAAAACGCCTGATAGGACTTTCACAAAGCACATACCTTGATAAAGTTTTGAAGAGGTTCAAAATGGAACAGTCCAAGAAAGGGTTCTTGCCAGTTTTACAAGGTACGAGATTGAGTAAGACTCAGTGCCCAGCAACTGATGAAGATAGAGAGCATATGCGCTCCGTCCCCTATGCTTCAGCCATAGGTTCTATCATGTATACGATGCTGTGCACTAGACCGGATGTTAGCCTGGCCATAAGTATGGCAGGTAGGTTCCAGAGTAATCCAGGAGTGGATCACTGGACAGCGGTCAAGAATATCCTGAAGTACTTGAAAAGGACTAAGGAGATGTTTCTCGTGTATGGAGGTGACGAAGAGCTCGCCGTAAAAGGTTACGTCGATGCAAGCTTTGACACAGATCCGGACGACTCTAAGTCGCAAACCGGATACGTATTTATTCTTAATGGGGGTGCAGTAAGATGGTGCAGTTCCAAGCAAAGCGTTGTAGCAGATTCTACATGTGAAGCGGAGTACATGGCTGCCTCGGAGGCGGCTAAGGAAGGTGTCTGGATGAAGCAGTTCATGACGGATCTTTGCCAAGCGCACTGAATCCAATAACCTTGTTCTGTGACAACACTGGTGCCATTGCCTTAGCGAAGGAACCACGGTTTCACAAGAAGACCAGACACATCAAACGACGCTTCAACCTCATCCGCGACTACGTCGAGGAAGAGGACGTAAATATATGCAAAGTGCACACAGATCTGAATGTAGCAGACCCGCTGACTAAACCTCTTCCACGGCCAAAACATGATCGACACCAGAACTGTATGGGTGTTAGATTTATTACAATGTAATTCACATGGTGATGTGAGGGCTAGATTATTGACTCTAGTGCAAGTGGGAGACTGTTGGAATTATGCCCTAGAGGCAATAATAAATATAGTTATTATTATAATTCCTGTATCAAGATAATAGTTTATTATCCATGCTATAATTGTATTGAATGAAGACTCATTTACATGTGTGGATACATAGACAAAACACCATCCCTAGCATGCCTCTAGTTGGCTAGCCAGTTGATCGATGATAGTGAGTGTTTTCTGATTATGAACAAGGTGTTGTTGCTTGATAACTGGATCACGTCATTGGGAGAATCACGTGATGGACTAGACCCAAAGTAATAGACGTAGCATGTTGATCGTGTCATTTTGTTGCTACTGTTTTCTGCGTGTCAAGTATTTATTCCTATGACCATGAGATCATATAACTCACTGACACCGGAGGAATGCTTTGTGTGTATCAAACGTCGCAACGTAACTGGGTGACTATAAAGATGCTCTACAGGTATCTCCGAAGGTGTTGGTTGAGTTAGTATGGATCAAGACTGGGATTTGTCACTCCGTGTGACGGAGAGGTATCTCGGGGCCCACTCGGTAATACAACATCACACACAAGCCTTGCAAGCAATGTAAATTAGTGTAAGTTGCGGGATCTTGTATTACGGAACGAGTAAAGAGACTTGCCGGTAAACGAGATTGAAATAGGTATGCGGATACTGACGATTGAATCTCGGGCAAGTAACATACCGAAGGACAAAGGGAATGACATACGGGATTATACGAATCCTTGACACTGAGGTTCAAATGATAAAGATCTTCGTAGAATATGTAGGATCCATTATGGGCATCCAGGTCCCGCTATTGGATATTGACCGAGGAGTCTCTCGGGTCATGTCTACATAGTTCTCGAACCCGCAGGGTCTGCACACTTAAGGTTCGACGTTGTTTTATGCGTATTTGAGTTATATGGTTGGTTACCAAATGTTGTTCGGAGTCCCGGATGAGATCACAGACGTCACGAGGGTTTCCGGAATGGTCTGGAAACGAAGATTGATATATAGGATGACCTCATTTGATTACCGGAAGGTTTTCGGAGTTACCGGGAATGTACCGGGAGTTCACCGGGGGGGGGGGGCAACCCACCTCCGGGGAAGCCCATAGGCCTTGGGGGAGACACACCAGCCCTTAGTGGGCTGGTGGGACAGCCCACAAGTGCCCTATGCGCCAAGGAGAAGAAAATCAAGAGAGAAAGAAAAAAAAGGGAGGGGGTGGGAAGGGAGGGGGACTCCCTCCCACCAAACCTAGTCCAACTCGGTTTGGGGGGGGGGGAGAGTCCTGCCCCTTGGCTCGGCCGACCCCCTTGGGGCTCCTTGAGCCCCAAGGCAAGGCCCCCTCCCTCCCACCTATATATACGGAGGTTTTAGGGCTGATTTGAGACGACTTTTCCACGGCAGCCCGACCACATACCTCCACGGTTTTTCCTCTAGATCGCGTTTCTGCGGAGCTCGGGCGGAGCCCTGCTGAGACAAGGTCATCACCAACCTCCGGAGCGCCGTCACGCTGCCGGAGAACTCTTCTACCTCTCCGTCTCTCTTGCTGGATCAAGAAGGCCGAGATCATCGTCGAGCTGTACGTGTGCTGAACACGGAGGTGCCGTCCGTTCGGTACTAGATCGTGGGACTGATCGCGGGATTGTTCGCGGGGCGGATCGAGGGACGTGAGGACGTTCCACTACATCAACCGCGTTCTCTAACGCTTCTGCTGTACGGTCTACAAGGGTATGTAGATCACTCATCCCCTCTTGTAGATGGACATCACCATGATAGGTCTTCGTGCGCGTAGGAAATTTTTTGTTTCCCGTGCGACGTTCCCCAACACATATACACTTTACTTCAGGCTGAGAAACATGATGAACTTGTCATGAAGAATCATCAGATACGCCCAATGGGCTCAATGCCACTCCCTGAAGCACATGCTAACACTCAGTTTACTAACAAGTATGGGGGAAACAAAAAGAATTTCAAGAATTTCAATGGAAAGTGGAAAAGGAACAACAAGCAGAAAAGCTTTGGTCAAACTGAAGGTAAAGGTCACTTTAAGAAAAATGACCGAAACACCAACTTCGAGATTTGTCAAAGGTGTGGACGTACTAACCATCGTACTAGCAAATGCCGAACTCCCAAGCATCTAGAGGATTTATACCTCAAATCCACCGGGAAAGGCAAACAAGTTCATGAAAAAGCCCAAGCTCACTTCAACGCCTTACAACAAGAAGAAAACCTTGAAGCTAGCACTTCTCAAAGCACTCCTAAAGAAAAGGGCAGAAGAATGAAGATCTTCTTGATGTTGACAACATATGGTAGAATACACCCAAGACGCATATGGAGATCTCATATAATCTCCACATCACTCATTTGATGTTATCAGCTATTTTATTGTAATAATGGATGTTATAATTTGTATAACTCTAAGTAGAATAAAGTCCTACAGACCAATCGTATTATGTAATTCAAACATAATGTCATAATTATATTTGTAACTGCACTATGAATACTTTGTATATATATATATATATATATTTATATTTATATGTGAGTAATATGAATAAAGCTTCATCCTAAAATATTCTCTTACTCTATATAGATTTTACGGGAAAATAATCCAATGGAAGAAGAATTA
Source organism: Hordeum vulgare subsp. vulgare (assembly GCF_904849725.1). Taxonomy (NCBI): domain Eukaryota; kingdom Viridiplantae; phylum Streptophyta; class Magnoliopsida; order Poales; family Poaceae; genus Hordeum; species Hordeum vulgare. The sequence goes on along the minus strand of NC_058518.1, from coordinate 381,893,955 downwards.
TGTTTGGTGGACAGTTGTACCACTAACACAATATTAAGGGAAATAAAATATTTCCAAACTCTAACTAAGAGAAAAGGGAATACTATGACAATCGCCGATCGCGATGTGTCGATTATTGGTTCACACGAGCCACACTCGTTCTACCTATGGGTACTACAATTGTAATTGAGGATGCACTCTTGTATCCTGAATCCACACGCACCCTTATAAGTTTGAAAGACCTCAGATCAAATAATTTCCATCTGGAAATAATTTTCGAAAATAATTCTGAATATTTGCTTCTAACAAAGAGCAATGGGTCTGAGAAACAAATTCTTGAAAAATTCCCTTCACTTTCATTTGGATTATATTACAGTTATATAAAACCCGTACCACATGTTGCGTACAAAATATTTTTTCAAGATCTTGATAAATTGAAGACTTGGCATGATCGCCTAGGTCATCCTGGCATAAGGATGATGAGAAAAAATATTGATAATTCTATTGGTCACAGCCTTCCAACTAAACAATTGCCAAAATCATCAGATTTTGTATGCACCGCAGGTGCAAGTGGGAAATTAATTATAAGACCATCTTATCTTAAAGTAAAAAGTGAGTCACTTAATTTTCTTGAACGCATTCAAGGAGATATATTGGTCCAATTCAACCACTATCGGGACCTTTCAGATATTTCATGGTACTCATAGATGCATCTACTAGATGGTTACATGTGTTTCTATTGTCCACACGAAATCATGGTTTTGCAAAGATAATTGCTCAAATTATCAATTTAAGAGCAAATCATCGTGAAAATAGGATAAAAACAATTTGAACGGATAATGCTCCTGAATTTTCTTCACGTGCATTCAATGACTATTGCATGGCTATGGGCATTCATTTAGAACATTCTCTGCCTTATGTTCATACTCAAAATGGTTTGGCTGAATCTCTCATCAAAAGAGTAAAATTAGTTGCTCGACCACTATTACAGAATTGTAATTTACCAGCATCTTGTTGGGCACATGCGGTATTAGACGCCGCAGATCTATACAAATCAGACCAACTGCATATCATACAACCTCCTCGATAGAACTAGTATGTGGCACTCAGCCAAGTATTTCCCATCTGCGAAAATTCGGTTGCGCAGTATACGTACCAATATCACCACCGTAGCGTACAACAATGCCCCCCACACAAAAAACTAGGGATCTATGTGGGTTATAATTCTCCGTCAATTATTAAATATCTTGAACCTCTTACAGGGGACCTGTTTACTGCCTGCTACACTGATTCTATTTTTGATGAGGACCATTTTCCGGCATTAGGGGGAGAACCATACCACAGACAATGCCAGGAAATAGATTGGAATGTAACAGACATTCAGTCCTTAGATCCACGTACTGAAGAATCTCAAACTGAAGTTCAGAGGATCATAGATTTGCAACACATTGCAAATAATCCGCTAGATGCATTTACTGACCATAAAGGTGTCACTAAATCATATATTCCTGCTGTTAATACACCGGAACGAGTGGAGGTACCAACTAAAACCACTCAAATCCCAAATGAGAGTAAGACGGAGAGAAATCTGGTTAGCCGGAATATAGCCTCTCAAAAGCCTCCACGGAAACAGAGGAAACCAAATCCTTTACCAGTATATGCAATTCAACCTCAAGTTGAAGGACACCAACCAGATGCTCAACATCTTGAACCTAGCATAAATGCGCATAAAAACATAATAGCCGGGACATCGGAACACCATGACTCTATTGTTGTGGGAAATCACATAGAGTCTCAAGGCATAAAAGAAATTTCCATAAACTTTATAGAATTAGGAGAATCATATAATAGAGAGACTACAATTGTCGACATATATTTCGGCTCTGAAATTGCTGAAACCCTTCAACTGGATCCAGAACCTAAGACCGTCAGGGAGTGCCTCAAGCGTCTTGATTGGCCTAAATGGAAGGAAGCAATTGAGGTAGAACTGCACTATCTCAACCAAAGAGAAGTGTTTTCCTCAGTAATACCTACTCCTCGAAATGTCTTCCCCGTGGGAGAAAAATCGGGTTTTGTTTGAAAAAGGAGCGAAAACAATGAGGGGGTGAGATACAAAGCAAGGCTTGTAGCACAAGGCTTCACGCAGAGACCCGACATCGATTACGATGATACATACTCTCCTGTTATGAGTGGAATAGCGTTTCGATACTTAATATCTATGGCAGTACAAATGATTTTATCTATGCAGTTGATGGATGTAGTGACTGTTAGGTAACGTAGCATAAATTCAAAAAATTTCCTACGCATATTCAGATCTTCCTATGTAGAGACCAGCAACGAGAGAGGGGTGAGTGCATCTTCATACCTTTGAAGATCGCTAAGCGGAAGCGTTACTAGAACGCGGTTGATGGAGTCGTACTCGCGGCGATTCAGATCGCGGTGTGATTCCGATCTAGTGTCGAACTATGGCACCTCCGCGTTCAACACACGTGCAGCCCGGTGACGTCTCCTGCACCTTGATCCAGCAAGGAGGAGGGAGAGGTTGGGGAAGATCTCGAGCAGCACGACGGCGTGGTGTCGATGGAGAAACGAGGTCTCCCGGCATGGCTTCGCCAAGCATCGGCAGAGAGGACGAGAAAGAAGAGCAGGGCTGCACTGAGGGAGAGGGAAAACTGTGTGCAAAACAGCCCCGAAATCCCCACTATATATAGGAGGAGGGGAGGGGGGTGCCACCCCTAGGGTTCCCACCCTAGGTGGTGCCGGAGCCCCCCCAAATGGGAGGTGCGGCGGCCAGGGCAAGGGGAGGGGGTGGTGCACCTAGGTGGGCCTTAGGCCCACCAGCGCCTAGGGTTTCCCCCCTCTCCACCTCCTGCGCCTTGGGCTGAGTGTGGGGGGCGCACCAGCCCACCTAGGGGCTGGTTCCCTCCCGCACTTGGCCTATCTAGCCTCCCGGGGTCGTTGCCCTCTTCCGGTGGACTCCCGGGGCCACCTCCGGTGGTGCCGGTGATCCCGGTACGTTACCGGTGACGCGCGAAACACTTCTGGTGTCCGAAACCATCCATCCTATATATCAATATTTACCTTCGGACCATTCCGGAGCTCCTCGTGACGTCCGGGATCTCATCTGGGACTCCAAACAACTTTCGATAACCTCGTATAACAATTCCCTATAACCCTAGCGTCATCGAACCTTAAGTGTGTAGACCCTACGGGTTCGGGAGACAGGTAGACATGACCGAGACACCTCTTTGGCCAATAACCATCAGCGGGGTTTGGATACCCATGGTGGCTCCCACTTGCTCCATGATGATCTCATCGGATGAACCACGATGTCAAGGATTCAATCAATCCCGTATACAATTCCCTTTGTCTCTCGGTATAGAACTTGCCCGAGATTCGATCGTCGGTATACCTATACCTTGTTCAATCTCGTTACCGGTAAGTCTCTTTACTCGTTCCGTAGCACGTCATCGTGTGACTAAATCCTTTAGTCACATTGAGCTCATGATGATGTTCTACCGAGTGGGCCCAGAGATACCTCTCCATCACGTCGAGTGACAAATCCTGACCTTGATTCGTACCAACCCAACATACACTTTCAGAGGTACCCGTAGTGCACCTTTATAGTCACCCAGTTACGTTGTGACGTTTGATACACCCAAAGCACTCCTACGGTATCCGGGAGTTGCACAATCTCATGGTCGAAGGAAAATACACTTGACATTAGAAAAGCTTTAGCATACGAACAATACGATCTAGTGCTACGCTTAGGATTGGGTCTTGTCCATCACATCATTCTCCCAATGATGTGATCCCGTTATCAATGACATCTAATGCCTATGACGAGGAAACCATGATCATCTATTGACTAACGAGTTAGCCAACTAGAGGCTTGCTAGGGACAATTGTGATCTATTTATTCACACATGTATTACTGTTTCCTGTTAATACAATTATAGCATGAACAACTGACGATTATCATGAACAAGGAAATATGATAATAACCATTTTATTATTGCCTCTAGGGCATATTTCCAACAGTGACAACATATTTATATAGGTCACTCAAATCAGACATATATATGAAAGTCCCTAAAGGACTTATAATGCCGAATCCAAAAGCAATCGCAACGCATATTGTGTAAAATTACAAAAGTTACTATATGGTTTAAAACAGTCGGGTAGAATGTGGTATAACCGACTGAGTGAGTTCCTTATTCAGAAAGGCTACTCAAATAATGATGATTGCCCTTGTGTATTTATAAAGAAGTCCTCAAATAGATTTTGTATCATCTCAGTGTACGTTGATGACCTCAATATCATTGGAAGTACACCTCATATCGAAGAAGCACGCAATCATCTAATGGCGGAATTTGAGATGAAAGATTTCGGAAAGACCAAATTCTGGTTAAGCTTACAACTTGAGCACCTTCCCTCAGGAATTTTAGTATACCAACCTGCCTATATTCAAAAGGTTTTGGAAAAAATTAATATAGATAAATCATATCCAACCAAAACCCTCATGGTTGTCAGATCCCTTGATATGAATAAATATCCTTTTAGACCTCAGGATGATGAGGAAGAGATATTAGGACATGAGTTCCCGTGTCTTAGTGCCATTGGTGCGCTAATGTGCCTTGCAAATTGCACCAGGCCTGATATTGCATTTGCGGTAAATTTACTAGCTAGACATAGCGCTGCTCCAACAAAACGTCATTGGACGTGAGTAAAGAATATCTTTAGATATTTACATGGCACAAAAGATCTTGGCTTATTCTATCAGAAAAACCAAGATATGACTATGGTAGGATATACTGACACTGGCTATCTATCTGATCCTCACAATGCCACATCACACACAGGTTTTGTATTCTTATATGGTGGAACTACTTTTTCATGGAAGTCAACAAAACAGACTCTAGTAGCAACTTCCACTAATCATTCTAAAATTATTGCATTATTTGAAGCATCAAAAAGAATGTGTATGGCTTCGCAGGATGATTAACCACATTCAAACTACATGTGGTGTTGGTTCATTAGGATCACCAACTATTATTTATGAAGATAATGCAGCTTGTGTTTCTCAAATGCAAATGGGAAATATAAAAGTAATATCACAAAACACATTTCTGCTAAGTTGTTCTATCCTCATGCATTATAGAAAAATGGAGAAATGTATATTTTGCAAACTAAGTCATGTGAAAATCTAGCAGATTTGTTCACAAAGTCTTTACCAAATTCAACGTTCCAGAAATACATTCATGGAACTGGTATGAGATGACTTCGAGATTTGCAAAGTTCAGGGGGAGAAATCTCGTGAAAATATAACCCTTTAATTATCATGAGGTAATGAATATTGTACTCTTTTCCTTTATGAGTTTTTCCAATAGGTTTCTCATAAAAGGTTTTTAACGAGACAATTAAATACAAGCGTTGATGCATGCCATATCATATTTCTCCTTATATTTTTCCTACCAGGTTTTAAAGGAATTTTTCATGGCACATCTCATTGCACTCTTTTCATTATGAGTTTCTTTGAAATTTTCTCTCATGAAGTTTTAAAGAGGCAATATATTCATAAAGATCATATGCTATACTTTCTATTTTTCCAAAGAAGGTATTGATACGTCCCAAATGTATCTATAATTTCTGCTTGTTCCATGATCTTTTGGGTGACATTGTTATATGTTTTGCTACACTTTCATATCATTTTACACATATTTGGACTAACCTACTAACTCAGTGCACCTAGTGCCAGTTTCTGTCTGCTGATGCCTATTTTGCAGCGGCTTTTACCCAATTTTTCGAAGCCCGAAAAATTCCAGAAAAATATGTAAAAAATCAGCGAAACAGAAGCTTTCGAATCACCAAAGATGGGCCAGAGGGGGGCCAGGGACCTCCCAGGCGGCATGCTGGCGCGACCAGGCCCTAGGCCGCGCCAGGAGGTCGACTGGGTGGGTCCCACCTCCTCCGATGCCCTCCTTTGGCCTATATTTAGAGTCCCAAGAGGAAACCCTTACACAACTTCTGGAATTGCGAATTTCTCCATCGTTCCGCCGCCGGAGCGCTTCCGAGATCGGGAGCGCCAGGAGACCTCTTCCCGGTACCCTGCCGGAGGGAGGATTGACCTCCGGGAGCTTCTCCACCACCATGGACACTTCCCGGATGTGCCGTGAGTAGTCCTCCTTGGACCATGAGTCCATGACCAGTAGCTATGTGATGTCTTCTCTCCAATCTTGTGCTTCAATGGTTAGTACTTGTGAGCTGCCCTACATGATCAAGGCATCTATGTAATTCTCTTTCTATTGCCATGCTCGGTTTGTTGGGATCCGATGGATTATGAGATTATGTTCATATTGTTATTAGTTATATATTTGATTATCTTTTTATATTATGTTCCTTAGTGATTCATGCATGTTCTTCGTTGATATTTATTGCTTTGGCCGAGTAGTAGATTGTAACTCCAAGAGGGAGCGTTATGCATGATTGTGGGTTCATGCCCCTCGATGTCTAGCTTGAGTGACAGAAACATGAGACTAGGGGATGTGCTTGTTGCCACCAGGGAGAAAACAATGGTGCTTGTGACCACGGTTGTAAGGATTGTTTACCTTACGCATGGTTCATTAATGCAGTTGTACGTTGCTTTGAGTTTACACGTTGGATGGGGCTCACAACTTAATACCAGCGACATGTTCTGGATAGATATCTCAAGGTGGATTCTTAGTAAGTAGATGCTGATGAATAAACGATCTACTTGTCTTGGTGTACTGTCCATTACTATTCAACCTCTAACTATCAAGTAGCATAATTAGCATTGCGGTGCGATCATAATTCTATCAATTTCCCAATTGTGATTTGTTTACCCAAGCATAGTTGTTTATCGTCTTTTGGGAGAGAGACATCACTAGTGAGCATCATGTGACTCCGGTCCATATCACCATCATTGTTTACACCTCCATCATTTACCGCTTCCATTTACTTTTCCGTTGCAATCACTATTACCTTCCCGCTTGTGTTTTGATCCTTTGCAAACTACAAGGCCGAAGAGATTGACAACCTCTCTGTACTCGTTGGGAGCAAAATTATTTGTTTTGTGTGCATGTCCACGTCTTCTGCTAGCGCCAACACTACTAGGAAAAGGCTTGCTAATGGCGCACCTATTTTGGCTACTAATGGCGCACTATAGGTGCGCCACTAGCATCACGCCATTAGATTTTTTTACTAATGGCGCACCACAAGTGCGCCATTAGTATCTGGTATACTAATGGCGCACCAGGCAGTGCGCCATTAGTATCTAGTATACTAATGGTGCACCAAGTAGTGCACCATTAGTATAGATCCTTGTGCCCCACTAGTATAGATGCCGGTGTGCCATTAGTATAGATCCTGGTGCGCCATTAGTATAGATCCTGGTGCGCCATTAGTATAGCTTATGGTTCACCATTAGTATGCCTCCCAGGGCCATATTTACCCATATGCTGTGGCTTACTAATGGCGCACTAGTGTGTTGAGTGATGCACCACTAGTGTGCTGAGTGATGCGCCACTAGTATGAATATTAGGTATTTTTTTTATTTTTTTTGATATTTGCACAGATTACAAAATATATTATTGCACAGAATATAGATAGCACAACATATAAACAACAGATTTATCGAATACAATAGAAGATTAGTCTCCTAATACAATTCATCATATTAGTCTCCGAATTTAAAATACCAAACAAAGTTAGAACATTACAAGTCTCGAGACCGCGAGTAGCGAGTTTGTCTTCACATTACAAGTCGATATCGACCATCTAAACTACCATTACATAGAAGAGAGCTGCGGTCATCACGGTGAGCATAATCGCAATGAAACTGGTCTTCATCCGGTTCCTCCAACGCTCCCTCCTCTCTCCCGCTAGATAGCGCGCGTATCTAACTTCCGCCTCCGCCCTTGTGGTGTACCCTTTGTAACTGTTACCGCTGAATCGGTGAACTTGTCTCCGACACTCCTCCCAGTCGTTGTAGACTCCGGGAATCTTACCCTTGTACACGACATACGACGGTATCTCTATGCACTAGCCAAACAAAACGTTAGTACCAATTCACAGAGGCATACAAGTTCATTAAAGTTTAATATTACAACTATAACAGCACGATTCATGGTCCTACTAATAAATAGCATCAATTATATATAAGTTGAACGACTGTCCAAACCAAAGAGACATACAAGTTCATTAAAGTTTAATATTGCAACATGAATTAGTACCGATTCACGGGAACGTGGATGAAGCCGCCGTCTTTCGTGATGGTCATGAAATTGCGGTCGTTGTCAGCCTACATTTGTAGCATTGTATCTATCTCACTATTGGACAACGGAGATCTGAGGTAGAACTGCCCCGAGGTACGAAGGACATCTTGATGGATGATTTCCGCAAACTTCGACTGGATGCGAAAGAATTCTTGTCTCATGTCCACATCCTAGATTGCCGACAAGCGTGCGGCCCAATCTTTGAGATTATTTGGTAGCCGAAGGTGATTACTGTCCCGTATGATCGCCCGCATGTGATGGAGGGCGTAGTAGGCATCCTTCTGACTGCCAGGCGGCTGCTTGACGCAGGCGAACATCGTATTGTGGGTGAACACGTGCTTGCCGTGCCTGAGACTTGTCGTGCTGAAGGTGCCTCCAGATATGGTGTAGCCGGGAAGAGCTTCATCAAGAACTTTCTTGATATTTGTGTAGTATTTATTTGACTGACGGTCCGAGTCGAAATACGTGGCCGTGGAATATTTCAGGCTTAAGAGGATGAGTGTGCAACGTGTGTCACTGCACAAAACACGGAATGTTAGAAAAAAAGGACGATCAAAATCTAAGAAATCATATGTTACGGGGCGATGAGGGGATAACTTACCAGGAAAAGTAAGGCACGAGGAAGTTATGCTTTTTTGAGTTTGCCAGAATGACGCCTTCGAGGTATGAACTCGTGACTTGCCGGTCCCCAGCGCTGTCCAAGATCTTGGCACGCATATAGAAGGGGTCGACTAACACTAGGTCCGGGGTCTTGTCTCTAATGATCCACATCTCCATACTCAGCGAAAATAGCCAAACGAAGGTGTAGTGCAGCGGATGAAGGTTAAACATAGCGAAGATGTCAGCAAACCGCAGGACGATCATACCCCCGATGGCGCTATCGACAAAGCCCTTGCCCTCTGGCACGTTGGCCACGAAAACCGGGTATGCCACATTATTCTCCGAGAGACACTGCTTCTCCAAACAAAGAACACTGTCATGCAGACTCCACATAGCACCGGTTGCAGCATTGAGCAGATTAGTCGGTAGCATCGGCCTACCCGCCACATACACCCTCCTCGAGATATCCTTAGGTGAAGGTGGCCCGTCCAGAGCACGGATCGTACTCAGTGCCGGCTGGCTCGCACCCTTGTTAGTCTTTCTTTTCCGTCCCTTCTTCTGCTGATGTAATGGGATCGAGTTCATCTGCTCAGAGACCACCTTCTTGAGTGTGTTGGGGCTGATAATATTTCGCACCTCGGCTATCTGAGGCTCGGTGAAGGCGGCAGCTGGAGGCATCTTCTCAAAACTAAACGCCAGACAACGCCTGTTGCAATTGGGTTTCTCCGCGGTACCAGCTAGATCGCTGTCGTCTTTTGCAGGGTTGGGTTCTTGAGAAGGAGGCCCCAAGAATTCCTCACCGTACCCATGTTCGGCAAAGTACTTATCGACCTTGGTAAATGTACCATCATCGTCATCGTTGTCGTCCGGATCCTGTGCCATATGCATGTCCGGATCCTGTGCCATATGCATGTTCGGTAGCGTTGTGGCGGTCTTGCCATGGCTTGGCGTCGGCACGACTAGCGGTGTTGTCTGTGGGGTGGTGTCCCCCGCCCCCAAACAAATCTGGCTCTTCGGCCAAAGCAAGGGCCAGCTTAAGCAGGCGCTGAGGGTCATCACATCATCTTTTTCGGCCCCAGCGGGGTGGAACGGAGGTAACAAGTGGTCCCAGCCTGGCAGCACCCGAACCAGTTGAACCCTATACGTGGTGGGTGGCATCGGTTTACCGTGGAACATGGGGTTGCCCGGTTGAACGATTTTGCCCTTGGCGACATCGATCAACTCGCCGCCCATGAAGTGCAGGAGAGTGCATGGAATGTCGGTGCCGGCGCCGTGCGAAAACATGTAGGGCGTCAGGGGATGCCCAGTCAAAGGCAAGGAGATGAAGTCATCGGCCGAGTGAGGCTTAGTTACCGTGATGGCGTCGAGCTTGGCTAATGTCGAGGCACCGCCAACGGCGGGCGTGCAAGTGACGGAGGGGCCGCTTGCTGCCGAGGTGCCGGCCGGCGCCGGAGACACCAATGGCGCCGGCGCCGGAGACACCAATGGCGTCGCCTGCGCGTTGTGCGAGTTGCTGGCCGTGAAGCTGGGAATCGGGGGCGGCCCCTGTTGGCCGCCCGCAATCCACGCCTGCAGCCCCTCAATCAAGGTAGGCACAATGGCGGTGATCACCCCTCCCACTTGGTGTTGCACTAGCTCTTGGACCATCTCCGGAATCCGCGCCACTTTTGCCTTGAGTTCTTCAACCTCGCGCAACTGGCTTTCCAAGTTGGTATTTCTCTCCTTTCGCCCACCAGCATTATAGTATGACGACCATTTCGTGGACAAGCCTTTGGCGGCCACACGACCAGCTGACGACGGCTTACTGGACTTATCCTTGTTTTTCATTATGTTAAACGCCCTATTTAAATTGGTGTCCCAATGGGAGCTCTCAGACGACCCCGCGCTACTGCTTTCAGTGTCCTGCGGAAGGAATGGACCATTTAGAAATTTGGCTTCATTAATTAGAATGCAACCATATGGAGCGAATTACATGGGCTGTATTCCTTACCAGAACACGCTCAAGCGCCCTGGTCTTCGCATCCGTGGTAAGCTCCTTTGTTACTCGGTCCACCTTGTACCAGGCCCTGACATAGTTCCTGGTCTGCTTGCCACCGTATTTCTCAAAGCGGGGTGGTAGGCCTTGCTCGGCACGCTCCGCGTCCTCCTTGTCCCATATAGGTTCCGCAACTCTGTAACCGCCGGGACCGAGTTGGTGGACCCCTAAGTTCAACTCCCGCATTTCTTTCCCCCATTGACTTGATTCCGTGGTTGCCTTGCTCTCGCACTTGATCTTGAACTCCTTGTAGTCATCTTCACTGATCGAAGGATTTTTCGCCTTGATCTTCTCATAACTATCACCTTTGTCAATCATTCTCTTCACCATGCTTCTCCAAGTAGACAGGGCCTTGCTCATCTTCGTGAGGGCGGCACTGTTCACTTTATTCCTTAAGAGGCGTGTGTTTGCGACGTCACCAGGGAACTTGTATCATTCGTGCAGCTTCGTGAAGAGGAGGTTGCGCAAATTCCCTTGGACCTTATGCCTTAGGTTCTCGGTGTTGATCGAGACAGTGCTCCGGAGAATGCACCCGAGCTGAACCGCGTACCCCTTGACTATTTCTTTGGGCACCGTTGGATACCCGTCAGAGTTCACTTCAATAAATTCCTCCTTTACGGTGCTGAGCACGTTCGGGCGCCGGTCCTTCCGTTGCCTCTTCGATTGGCTGCCATCTGTGCGTGCGCTGCCATCATCAGTGGTGGCATCCTCAGCGGCACCATCAATGGTGTCATCCCCGACGCCACTAGGGGTTGTGTACTCGGGATCGTTGTCTTCCGCGACGTCCTCATAGCGGTGAGGTTCTTCCTCCATCTCCTGGGACAGCTCCCAGAATGGCTTGCCTGAACCGCCGGCCTCATCGTTCTCGGCCATGTTTCGCTCTAAATAGGAAAAAAGTTTGGTCAAAAAGTTGGTTATTGTCACGGAACAAGATCATGGTCTCATCATTTAGGGTTTGTCGACACCAAGGCATCCGAAAAGCTAAGCTTTTATCATTTAGGGTTTGTCGACGCCGAGGCACCCTAAAAGCCTAAGCTTTCATCATTTAGGTTTTTATCGACACCGAGGCACCCTAAAAGCCAAGGTTTTATAATTTAGGGTTTGTCGACGCTGAGGCACCCTAAATGCTAAGTTAAGTTTTCATCATTTAGGGTTTATCAATGCCGAGGTACCCTAGGTTGACTGATATATGTGGGTATCTTCTAATAATATACCCTATCAAGAAAAGGGAAGGAGAATTCTAAGTTGGGCCTAATCACTTGGCTCTATTGCCACCTATGGTTTAATGCAACAAGAATAAAGGGGCAGTTGATCCTACTTAATTAAGTACTAAGATACCCCGGCCCATGCATTAGTCGCAAGTACCCCATATGTCCTATTTTTAGCAAAGTCATGCTAAAATTCACGGAAAATTTCAGCATGACCTTTGCTGAAAGTAGGACATATGGAGTACCCGAATTTGCAGGAACGGAAGTTAATCGACATTCCAGCAAACTCAAGGGCCTCTCGGGGTACCTACAAAATCATCACGACACGATGGTCGGAAACAAAACCCAGCAAACTAGCACCACAATGCTAACATCTGGATGCACTACAACTTAGCAAAAGAGTAAAATAGAGACTGACACAACCATAAGGCAGATCATGGATCAAGAACAATCAAAGGATTCAACATGAGACCATGGACTGATCACTGATGCAGCAAAAAACAAGAACCTACAATAGCAGGCCCAACACTAAGGGGACCATATCTGTTCAACAAAAACCAGGTCAGGTTTAATCTACACCTCAATTCACATGTAATGTACTCTAGTATAAAATCGAATACGCTATTATATTATGTACGGAGCTAGTACGTGCTTATGAGGTCATGCATGCAGCAATCTGTACACATGATTATTTCTAGAATTTTATACACTGCCCACGTTGTAAAACTAGCAAATAAATAGCCCATAGGAGGGGAAATTAAAATGTTTCTGTGCGTCAGCATGATAGATCCTGATCGAATGGGAGGCTGAGGGTAGGATCACCGGTGGTTAGGTTGCAGGCGTCGCTGGAGAAGTCAAGCGCAGTGACGCAGTCGGTGTGTCCCCTGAGGGTGTTGAGGTCAAGGTGGTGGTGCTTCTTGGCCGCCTCCTGGAAGAAAACACACAATTCAGCTGAGACCACACTCACCGCACATTCCAATATTTACATGGAACTATGAATGTCTACTTTTCAACAGAAAGTGCAGGAATGGATGAACTATGAAGATTATGTTCTCCTAGGATACACTCCGAATCGAATCTATTGGACTGTAATCGGAGACACCACTGACAAACATATATGGCAGGCGTATGTCCAGCATGAAACATGGAAGTATCCCAAGATAGAAACAGAGGTTGCTGGTAGAAACTTAAAATGGAAACCCACTGGCTGTTGGTTCAACCCCATTGGGAAGATTAATATGCTGAACTTTGAGAGAGCAGTGAATGAAGACAACAAAAAAAATCATACTGTACAAACAAGATAGTACTACTACTGCTGTACTGTAGAAGGAAAGAAAGAACACGTGCATCGAATGGGGTCGTCGTAGTGGATCGCTACTTGTCTTGGCTGCATATACACATACATAGCTCAGTGTTAATATTGCCTTCTCTTCCACGAGTAAATTTATTCATCAAGCTGTAAACATCAGCATGTGCACGTGACAAGTATAAACCATACTGCTACATAAGTTATTAAATTTATTTGCAAGGAGCAGAGGTATTTACAGTTGACAGTTGATATAACTATACACACAATACGGATGCCATCAATTCATTCTTATCCGCCAAGGTTTTCATGGATTAGAGAGATGAGCATGAAAGCAAACACAGGTCCTTGTTCACCTATCCGAAATCGAAATCACAGTTTTCCCCTTGATTGATCTGAAGCTCTGTAAGATGCTATTCGTTCGCATTATCGGCTTTCATATAAAACACCAGTACTTCTATTATGTTGAAGCCACAAAGCAAATGAGAACAACCTTTATCTCTAGTGAAATCGCTGATTGCGATATCACAAATTTATTCACCAAATATTATCTTGCCCTGCCACCAGGGCACCAACCTAGTAGTAGAAGGGGGTACAGGTTTATTCCGAGGACAGATTAGATGCAGAAAATCTAAATCTAATGACAAACAGAAAATCGGCAGCTCAGAATTAACTAACAACAACGACATATAGCAACAATGAAACATTGAACCTGGAAGGCAATAATCTAACTGTTAGGATCAATTCCAGTTCAAATTAAGCATATTTGTGCAACAAGTCGACTATCAGGCTAACATCTGGATGCACTACAACTTAGCAAAAGAGTAAAACAGAGATTTACACGGATCTAGTGGATTCAATTGATACGGGTGCAGAATAGATGCAGTATGACGGCGGCGGAGGCGTGGTGGTGCTGGGGCCGTCCCTTCTTGTTCTGGGCGGCGGGGCGGGCCTGCTTGGGCAGGTCCGGGGCGGCGGCGATGGAGGGGGGCAGACCTGCTTGGGCAGGTCCGTGGCGGCGGCGACGGAGGGGGGCGGACCTGCTTAGGCGCCGCCGGTGGAGAGGACGAGGACGGCGTGGGTCTTGCAGGGGGACTTGAGGTGGCGACCAAGGATGGTGAGGTCGGGGAGGTGGTGGCCCTCCGCGGCGGCGGAGCTAGGGTTCGGGGAGACGGCGGGCGCTGCTGGGCGGTGGAAAGGGGGTAGGGGGGAGGCCGCGAGAGAAGAGAGGAGGGCGTGAGGGCAGCCGACTTAAGAATGGCGCACCCCGAGCGGTGCGCCATTGGAATGTTTTTTATATAGTAATGGCGCATGTATATGAGGTGCGCCTTCTCTATGTTGTTAACCTCCGAAGTAGTAGCGCAGTGGTGCGTGGGTTTTGCCTCCTAGCAGGAGGTGGCGGGTTTGAATCCTCTTCCCCTCCTTTTTTTCCTTTTATTTTTTTCTATACATTGTTTTCTTGTGCTGGTTGCACCTTGGTTTGAGAAGTGCCTAGTATTTTTTTTTGATGTTTGCAAGTAGATGCCTAGTATTTTTTTTATGTTTGCAATTAGATGCCTATGAATATCTAGTGCCTCAGAACAACATCTAGTGCCTAGTATTTGTTTTTGATGTTTGCAAGTAGATGCCTAAGAATAGGAGTTGAATCTTGTGAATAGGTGTTCTAGTGGTAAGTATGCCGACGGCGGCGGCGGTGGAGCGGGGGAGGGTGCGGGGGGTGCTCGGCGGCGAGGGGTGATAGCGATCGAGATGGAGGGGATCGAGATCGAGTGTCCTCATGAATATTCAATATTTTTTCATATTGAATATGAAAAAATATCATCAAATTTGAAAATGTCGAAATACAATCGAGAAATGAAGGCTACAATTTAAATACAATCGATCTTAGCTAGCTATTTGTTCACAATCTTCTTGCCCTTATTTCTCGTAAATGGAGTTCTTCTCTTGAACAGACGCCCTTTAGGTAGGGTGGTCCTGCTTCTTCTTGTGGTGTATGCTGGTACTTCATCATCGTCATCATGTTCCATCTTCGCGTCGTCGTACTTGTCGAAGTCTTGCTCATTAGCGACTCCATCCATTCCGATGATCTTCCTTTTGCCTCTCCTCACGACAACACGACTGGGCTTTGGCGGGTCGGTAATGAAGAAGCATTGGTCCACTTGGGAAGCCAGTACCCATGGCTCATTTTTCGCGGTGACGTTTGCGCCCGCGGTCTTGGATTTGGTTTCGGGTATAACCATGGTGGTGAAATACCGGTCTTCTTTTATGACGCTCTTGGCCCATCTGACACGGAACATCGGGACCTTCTCTCCAGCGTAGCTCAGCTCCCAGATCTCCTCGATCCTTCCGTAGTATCTGTCCTTGTCGTTACCGGTGTAGGATTCCATCGTTACCCCGGAGTTCTGATAACCATCGCTCTTCATGTCCTTTCCCTCGGTGTAGAATGTGTAGCCGTTGGTATCGTACGCCTCATACGTCACCAGGTTGTGCTCGGCGCCCTGTGACAAGGCCAATATGAGTTGTTCTTCCGTGGAAGAATCCTCATGTAAAGGGTACGACAGAAGCTTCTGCTTGAACCAACGCGTGAAACATGAGTTGTGCTCTTTGATTATATCTCCGTCCGTCCTTTGTTGGCCTCGGTCATTGTACGTCTTCTCAATAAAGGTTTTGTGCTCTACGACCCAAGGATCGACCACGTCTATGTGTTGTAGCGCGACTAGGTTTGCTCTTTCAAAGTCGGCGAGTCGACCCTCGAAGTCGACATGCATTTCGCGGCGACCCTCACGGTGACCCCATCCTGCGAGCCTGCCGAGGTGCCTGTTGACGGGCAGACCAACGGGGTTCTCGATGCCTAGATAATTCGTGCAGTAGGAGATGCACTCTTCGGTCAGAAAGCCCCTGGCTATGCTTCCCTCTGGACGTGACATGTTGCGAACGTATCCTTTGATGACACCATTCATCCTTTCGAACGGCATCATGCTGTGCAGGAACGTCGGCCCGAGTTGGATGATATCCTCCACGATATGGACCAGCAGATGCACCATAACGTCGAAAAAGTACATCTAGCCTTCTGAGTTGCAGGAACGTCAGAAGAATGCAGGCGGGAAGTACATCTGAAGCTCGCATAGTATCACCACGATCTCTTCCTCTAGCCTTCTGAGTTGCCTCACGCTAACCGACTTCCGAGAGATGACGTCGAAAAAGTTGCATAGGCCAAATAGCGTTTCACGGACGTGCGCGTCCATGATCCCACGGTTTGCAACTGGAAGTATCTGCGTCATCAGCACGTGACAGTCGTGAGACTTCATCCCGCTAAACTTCTGCTTCGCTGAGTCTAGGTATCTGCTTATCTTCCCCGCGTAACCGTAAGGAAGTTTTACTCCTACGAGGCAAGTGAAAAACTGATCGATCTCCTCCTGACTTAGAGTGAAGCACGCGGGAGGGAAGTCATTTCCGGTCTTCTTGGACATTTTGCGTTTGCGACGACTTCCCGTGTCCTGCTTCGCCTCATCATCATCATCATCATTAGCGTGAAGCTCCTCCCTGATGCCCATTGATTTCAAGTCTGCCCTTGCTTTCGGTCCATCTTTGGTCCTCTCTGGCATGTTGAGCAGGGTACCAAGCAGACCCTCGCACACGTTCTTCGTGATATGCATGACATCAAGGCTGTGAGGCACACGGAGGATCTTCCAGTATGGCAAGTCCCAGAAAACAGACCTCGTTTTCCATACCTTCAGTAGCGGCTCTGGCGCCTTTCCCGGCGGTGGGCACTCTTTCCAATTTTTCAACAGCTCGTATATTTCCTCACCGCTCCTCATAAGGGGGTGTCTTCGGGGTTCGGTTTCACCATCGAACAGATCCTTGCGTTTTCTCCATGAGTCATCGTCGCGAAGCCACCTTCGATGTCCCATGAACACGGTTTTTGAAGACCCAGGATCTCTATCTAGCTGGCGATACATTGTGTCATCCATGCACCTGACGCATCAAGAAAATCCGTGGACCACCTGCCCCGCGACATATCCGTAACCGAGATAGTTGTGCACCGTCGTGAGCAGTGCGACTTTCATAGGGAAATATTCTTTCTCTGCGGCGTCCCACGTATTGGCTGGCGTTTTCCATAGCGTGTCTAGCTCCTCTTTCAGCAGCCCCTGATATAGATTGATGTCGTTCCCTGGTTGTTTCGGCCCTTCAATTAGCATACTCATGTGAATGTACTTCCTCTTCATGCACAACCAGGGGGGAAGGTTGTACATCCACAAAAACACAGGCCAGGTGCTATGTGTGCTTCTCTGGCTGCCAAACGGATTGACTCCATCGGTGCTCGTGCCCAGCACGATGTTCCTTGGATCGTCCCCAAATTCTGGGTATTCGTAGTTCAACGCTTGCCACTGGCTCGCATCCTTAGGGTGACTCAGCATCTTGTCTTTTTTATTTATCTCCGGATCATTTCCGTCATCTTCTCGCCTTTTCTCCTCCCTACCCGCGTGCCAACACATGAGCTTTGCTACCTTAGGGTCCGCGAAATACCGTTGCAGACGAGGAGTGATCGAAAGTACCACACCACTTTTTGAGGAGCTTTCTTCCTCTTCTTGTATCGACTGACGCCGCACACCGGACATATGGTAGACTCCGCGTGCTCGTCCCGATAAATGATGCAATTGTTCATGCACACATGGTATTTCACGTGCGGTAAATCCAGAGGACACACGATTTTCTTCGCCTCCTCGAAACTGGTCGGGCACTTGTTCCCCTTGGGAAGACGTTCGTGCCAGAATGACATGTTCTCGTCGAAGCATGCGTCGGTCATTTTGTGTTTTACCTTCATCTCCAGAGCCATGAGCGTTACTTTCAGGCGGGTATCCTCGGGCCAGCATCCTTCATATAATGGAGTAACCGCGTCTATCTCCAGTTGATCCAGCTTGGCTTTCTCTCGGGCGGCAGCTCTTGCGTTATCCGTCTGCTTGAGAAGCAGCTCTTGAATATGAGGGTCCTGCACCCAGGCAATTGATGGTCCATCGTCGTCTGCTCCGGCATCTTCATCTTCATGATCATGCCCTTCGTCTACTCCGGCATCTTCCTCATCATCATGTCCGGCATCTTCTACATGATGATTGTGCCCTGGAGATTCTTCGTCTTCTCGCCCGCCCTCACCGCGGTTGTCTTCCTCATGCCCTTCCTCATTTCTTCCCCGGCCCCCATGGACGACTTTATAATCATCTTCATCACCTTGACACCGATAGCCATCCATGAAACCACGCAAGAGCAGGTGGTCCCGCACCTTTACGGAATCCGGGTCCATAAGGCTCTTCAGCTTGCATCTTCGACACGGAGATCTTATCTCCGTCTCGTTCTTTTGAAGCATCTCGGCCTTCGCGGAGCTCAAAAACCTATTCACGATGCCTTCGGTCATCGTGCGGACCATGGTCGCCTGCGGGGTAGAGCAAAACGATATTTTAGAACCAAAAAAAAATGTGGCATGACTTTGCCTAAAAATGGGACAAAAAAGAATGCATAGTGCCAAATTCTCGCCGAAACGGAAATGAATCAACGTTCCGGGAAAATATTGGCAACTATCGCATTTCAAATACCGGTACCTGCAAACACAAACATATATGCAACACCACAAACATATGCAACACCACAAACATACGTAGATCTAACTAGGCCATAAAAAGTGCATGTGCACGTTGTTGGAGGGAGAAAAAAGTAGATCTACAACATCAAAGCTTTCCCCTTACTTACCTATCAAAAAAAGGTAATTTAACAACTTAATTTGGGTGAATCTATGATGCAAATGAGGTGAGGAGGAGGAGGCACCCGAGACAAGCTTGGAGGAGGAGGTGGAGAGAATAAAAGTGGGGAAAGTGAGTGTGGTAGGTGGCTGTCCAAAATATCTAGCTGGTCCCAGGTTACTAATGGCGCACCACCTACATATGCGCCATTAGTAACCCTGGTTACTAATGGCGCACCTCCTCTGGTGCGCCATTAGTAGTTCTGCAAAAAAATAAAATAAAATAGTAGTGGCGCACCACCAACAGATGCGCCATTAGTAACACTGGTTACTAATGGCGCACTAGTTGTGGTGCGCGATTAGTAGTTTGCAAAAAAAACCAATTTTTTTATAGTAGTGGCGCACTACCAACAGATGCGCCATTAGTAACCCTGGTTACTAATGGCGCACCAGCTGCTGGTGCGCCATTAGTAGTTTTGTAAAAAAAATAAAAATAAAAAAATATAGTAGTGGCGCACCGAGTGTGTGGTGCGCCATTAGTGTCCATCACACTAATGGCACACCTCACATGGTGCGCCACTACTATATAGTAGTGGCGCACTGCTTGTGTGGTGCGCCATTAGTATCTATATCATCTATAGCCCTTTTCCTAGTAGTGCAGGGTGGAAAACACCTACTTGTTGAGCCTAGGAGTCCTCCTGGTTCGATAAACCTTACAGTCTCCGTGTAAGGGAAATCTGTTGCTGACTACATTTCCACCTTCCACTAGGGGTAACCAACGAGGGGCGAGAAGTATATCCATCAACTCGTCATCAAACAAAATTTCTGACGCCTTTGTCGGGGACTCTAGTCTTCAAGATAGGGGAGGTGCACACTATCCTTTATTTTTGCTTTTTAGTCTTGTTAGTTTGCTTTTTAGTCTTTGCTTTAGAGTCTTATACCAAAAACCACAAAAAAATTAGTTACCTTGCTTTGTTTAGTGAGTATGCCTAAATACTTTGCCCCTAGTGTTGCACCTTCAAACAAAGGGTTGGGGAAAGTTTGAAAGATGCTTGGTATAGAATTAAAAATTCTCAAGATAGAGCCACCAAGAAGCAATCCACCACTATTTTGCTTAGAATTTTTTTGTTGGTATTACTTCTTGGCATAGGTTTGCTCTAGACACAGAAATATGAGGGAATTTCTTGGAAGCTCCCGTTGGGGAGGCTCTTAACGTCATGGAAAATCTTGTCGGAATCCCACCTATTGTTGACATAAAGGATAATATCACTTTATCTCATGTTATTAGTAAACTTGAGAAAATAGAGCTAGATATGCCAAGCATGAGTAAAATTAATGAAGTAGATCATAGGATTCAAGGGAACTTAAATAGACTTGATAGCTCCATGAACAAAATTTACAAAATTTTGGAGACCCTTAAATCCCATGATGTGGATCCTTCTAGGATTGATAAGATCGAGGATATTTTTGAAACTTTAGGAACTACTCTATCCTCCATCAAGACTAAAAAGGTAGAAACCTTTGCAAGCAAGGGACCTAGGTTCATTAACGTACCCAAGGTTCCTCAACCCAAAACAAGTATACCTATTGCTAAGGGTGTTGAAACTGTGAATACCTTGGAAGAGATACCTCTCTTAAATCGAATTAGAAATGAAATTCCAATTGGTCTTACTACCTTTGATTTTGCTCCTAGAAGTGTTGCCACTAAGCCTCTCTTTGAGAGTCCTCTTAAGACTAGTGGTATTATTGAAGAGCTCTTTGATGATCTTGATGATGGTTCAATTAATACAACTTGATCTTCTTGCATTATGCCTAGGTCAAAGGCATAAAAGAAAGAGCTTGTTGGGAGGCAACCCAATTTGTTTTTTTACTTTCTTTTTTAGTGGTCTTGATTCTTGTTACTACTATAGCAACATCATTGTATCTTTATGTTTAAGCTTTGTGCCAAGTTATAGCCTCCGATTGCAAGAAAGTTCAAAAATTGTGACATGCTGTCTAGAAACAAATTCTGTCTGATTGATGGAAAATTCTCCAAAAATCACCAGATCATCTTTTTGATCTGAATTTTTGACAGCATGCTCCATATAATTTCCTTTTTGCATATGTTCTTAGTTTTTTGATTTGAGTTGCAGAAGTGCCCCGTATAAATTATTTACTACCTGATGTTTTGTTTTTCACAGATTCTGTCATGTTTTGCGCTTTCATTGTTTTGCAAATCCTAAGCTTACTTTTTATTTGCAAAGACCTTTTGGCATTCATAAGAATAAGTAGCTTTTCATGAAAATCTTTATTTGCAGCAGGTAATGAATTATTTTATTAAGGGAACTAACCGCTCTAATCAGCTTCTGATGAGTTTCGTATGAAGGTAGTTTTCAAGTATGCGATGGGAGATGACGAAATAAGATACATGAGTGTCAAGCGCTCAAGCTTGGGGATGCCCCATGCACCCCCATAAATGTTCAAAGGAGACTCAAGCGTCTAAGCTTGGGGATGCCCCCGTGCATACCCTTCTCTATCAACAATCATCAGTTCCTCCATCTCCATGCTATATTTTTATCACTTCATATGTTATGTGCTATGCTTGGAGCGTCTCGTTCTTTACTTTTTAGTTTGTTTTAGTTTTGCTTGTTGTTCATAACAAGTCGGAACCTATCCTACCTTGTTTGGGAGACACACGCTCCATTCCACTCTAGAACACAACATAGGTTTTCATGCTTATCTTTTTCGTGTGTTCTTCATCTTTTCGTAGCTACTGTCATGCTTAGCTCTTACTTTTCATGCTTATTTTTTAAGAGCTATTATTTAAGTTGCTTCTGGAACTCTCTTGATTTATGATGCTTATCTTGTTTAGAGAGTTGGCTCGTTGCACTGAGTTGTGTGTCTTGCATGAGTAGGTAATTGAGGTTGCTATTTCTCTACTATTAAAGGGGATCTGCCGTCATAGTGATGGTTCAACCACGCTCGTCTCACGCTCGTCTCATGCGATTACTGCCGCTAGACCGATCCTTTCCCTTGTACGATGCTATCCCCACACGCAGTAATGAGAAAAACAGAGCACGTTGAAACCCACGGTCGTTCCCGTCACACGAACCCAGCACACCCACGACCCCTCCGCTCGCCCACCCCCACGACGCCTCGCCTTTCACTTCCTATCGCGAGTGGCCTCCCTCTGCTCTGTCGTCGGTTTCCTCTTCTCCACCCGCTTCCTCCCTCCCGTGGTTCCTCCCCGCACCCCCCGGGCGCCGCCGCATCTCCCTCTCGCTGCACTGCTCTCCTCGTGTCTCTCTCCCGATGGCGGTGGCGTAGCAAGGCGCGATGGCTGTTCTGGTGCGTGTGCGGCTCGGTGGGCTAGGGTGCGCGGGGTAGGTGGCCGCACTGCGTGTGTGGCTCGGTGGGTTGAGCGTCCGCGGGGTCGGTGGCCGGAGGTCAAGGACGAGCAAGGGTTGCCGGCTGGCTGCCGGGGTTCGCGTGTGGTAGGCATGGGTTGTCGGCTGGCTGAATGCATGGAGGCGGTAGTAGCAGCCATGGCGGTAGTAGCGACCGTCGTTCCGATGAGTGGTGGGGCGGCGGTGCTACTGCTTGGACCACGGGAAGCTCCTTCTGTAGATGCACGAGCAGCTCCTTCCCACCGCAGGCACACCTCGCCTTGATGCAGCCCAAGTTGGCCTGCTGTCCGCCGCGACCATCCCAATTGGCATACACTGATCGCCTCGTCGGCCGGCCGTCATGCACTTAATTGCTCTGTTGTCTGCTCTAATAGTCTGGTAATTCTTTGTAATTTAAGGACACTTTTGTGGGTGGTATCGACACGAGCTCGGTGACGATCCTGTGGGCGATGTCGGAGTTGATCCGGAACCCGCGGGTGCTGTAGAAGGCGCAGGAGGAGATCAGGGCGGCGGTGGGCGAGCCGCGCTCCCGGGTGCGGCCGGACGACCTGCCCGAGCTCAACTACCTCAAGCTGGTCCTCAAAGAGACGCTGAGGCTGTACCCGCCGGCGACGCTGCTGCCGCCGCAGGAGACGTTGCGGCACGTCAAGATCGGCGGCTACGACGTGTCGGCGGGGACGAGGGTCGCCGTCAATGCGTGGGACCTCGGCAGGGACCCGGCGAGCTGGGGCAAGGACGCGGAGGAGTTCAACCCGGACAGGTTCAAGGTGGACCTCCACGGCGCGCACTTCGAGCTGGTGCCGTTCGGCGCCGGGCGAAGGGTCTGCCCGGGTTGGCCATGGCGCGGGTGAACGTGGAGTTCGCGCTGGCCAACCTGCTATGCGGCTTCGACTGGGCGCTGCCGGAGGGGATCAAGGCGGAGGACCTGAGCATGGAGGAGGCCGGCGGGCTGACCTTCCACCGCAAGACGTCGCTCATTCTCATGCCCACCCCGTACGTACCGCCGTCCGCTGCTGCTTAATTTAACTCCAACGACAGCTCAGTTTGTGCCCAAATTTGTTGCTTTATCCTGCTGCAACTACGTACTTGCTGTAGTTTTTGTTTGTTTGTTTGTTGAGCTGTTCATGTCTGGGCATCAGGGGCAAAATGTATTGAAGGAAAAATAATAAACTGGTAGCCATTTTTATTTGGATCTACTCGTTGACGGTGAGCATACAACGTAATCTGTCCCTCTCCATGGCTGGCGAAATGAAATCGATCTTGCCGGCTAGAGATGGAATATTGGAAACAGGCTCACGAACGAGCATGGGCACCCGGCTGAGCACGTCTCTTCCAAATGCCCTGTTCTTATTCAGTGCGGCCACCAGCAAGAACCCGAACCGCCGTCATGGCTCTCTGCCATACAGTGTCTCCTTTTTCTACTGGGCTTCATATTAGTTGGTGGATATGATTTTGAATTCAAGATAGATCATTGCTTCGTAATCAAGCAGTTTGGCAACAATAATTCCAAGGTTCATTTCATCAAGTACTCTAATCAGTAACAATGGTTGGTGCCTCTCGTGGTTGGTCGTATTATGGATGTCTCTTGTGCTACTTACATATTGGTTTGGCACTGGTGTGATTTTCAGGCTTGGTAAACAAGAAGATCCTGACTGTGCAGCCAGGTATTCGTAAAGATATTCTCTGTTCCTCTTGTCTTGACTACTGAGAAAGAGAATAGAAGGACAATCCCGCCACCTTCACCATTAGACTGTCATGCACAAGTCGTTCTGCAAGATGGCCAACACTGTCATGACAAGGTATTAGCACTAAAACAACCTTATCATTCTTTTCTGTTCATTGTGATGCTAGGTATTCTGATTAAGTATCCAACTGGTTTTGGAAATGTGTATTGTGATGTATCCCAATATGTCTGAACGAACCCTCTGCTCGCATCATTGGTGAAATATAACCGTTTTAGAATTCTATGTAGGGAGTCTGTGTTATGAATTCTATAGGTGCTAATGTGCTATGCCTTTAATAAACTTGGAATTCACATATTACGTATCAAGAAGTACATGCTCACATCTCACTCGTAACATTGTATGGTTATTTGATAATTGTTTTGGTGTAACTTGATATGTTTCTTGTTTGGTTTATTTATGATCTGTCTTGAAATTAATTAGGACCAAATCATAAAAAGAAATGTAGTTTGTGTTGTGTTTCCTATAAATTCAGTGCATATTGCACGAAGGTTGTTCAATGGTCATATAATGACGTTGCCTTTCATATATTTTTGTCCGCTTCTATAAAATCCGAGTGTCGGTTGTGATAGTAGTATGCATTCGATCTTTCAAACACTAGCTACAAAAGATCAACCCAAGATAGCTGAGCTAATCAAAGAACTGGATATAATGTTTAACATAGGTTCAACTGTATTACCATTTCACCTGTGACTGCTGGAGACTCTATTAAATACCTTGATGTAAGATCAAAAGATGAAGTGTATTGCTTATGAAATTCCATTATTTAATGTCAGATGGAAGAATTATTTTTATGATGAAAATTTGGCATTTAATCAGAAGTTATAATAAATAAAGACCTTTTTCTTACTTCACTCTTCAGCCACTAAATCATGATTCGTCGGTATCATAGTACATCTCTCTAAGGCTGAGATACCTTTGTTTTCCTGCTTAATGATATTTGTGGACATTTACACTATGAAGAATAATCAATGGTTTCATGTTTTTTTTTCAAGTTTTTAGCTACATCTGATGCAAATGTGACGACGAGGACTTTACGCAAGTTTTGGGTTTTCTCTTGACAAACTCGGTGCAGTTTTCCATATATTGTTATGTTCTAATTGCTAATGGAAACTACCCATCAAGGTTAACAAAACTTCTCTGTCAAACTTTGAAAGTGTAGATATATGCCTAAGTAGATCATATTATGGAAGCAACATGCTTTACTCCATCTAATTCATAAAACGGAGTGTGGTATCGCCTCTGTTTGAATTCTATCATCCTGATTGGATACGTGCATATCCTAATAACTTTTATTGTCCGTGTTGCTTGAATAAGAATTGCATCATTTGTTCATGTTTTTAACTTTAACCAATGTTATGGTTGTAGACCGGTGGTAAATTGTAGTAATTTATCTGGAAACCTCGATGATGGATAGTCATATTAGTGTTGTGTGCCGCTGTAAAATGCTGAAGAAAGCAACAAAATCCAATATTTTTGTGCTCTTTCTGTGAGGTGATCTATTTTAATGTGAGCGCTGATTTTATTGCCTCTCCAATAGAGGTATGGTTTGTGAAGCACTATCTTGTACACATTTGTCCAGTTCAACTTTTTGACCATTTGTAATCCGTGGTGAGAAACAACACGTAGCGCTCTATGATTTATACTTGTATCTCATTAGTAAATCCTGCAGGGAAAAGGTATTGTAAGTTTGGGTGGTTTCATGTGATGTCGAGAAGCCACATCCCAAAATATTCATATTTCTATCCTTTTTTATTAGTACAAAGAACTATATTAATGAACTTTATCAGATATTATTTTTTCTTGAAATAGAGTTAGTCATGTTCCTGATCATAATGTATCCTTGTAATTCCCTCATATTACTGATAGTGTATCTACCTTCATGCTTTGGACTCTGAATCATTTCAGCGGCATTACATAGAGCATGACCCAGGGGACAAGCCACTATCAGTTTCATTGTGCATGCCTACATTCAATAGTAGCCACTAGGCCACTAACATATTTCACTATGTTGATTAAAACTAACATTGGTTCAAGTATGAATGAATGTATTTTTCTCGAGTTTATCATGTTGCAAACATCTTGTGGATGTGCACGAGTTGATAATACAGTTCTATAACACAAGAAAATCATACTGATGCAACATTTGCTATTTATTCTCGATGAAGTTTTTATGTGGATAAATATACCAACTGTTTTCTCAAACATATCTCTTAAGGTGTCAGGATGTTTGTTGTCAACTGGTAACCTAGAGCACTAGAGAGAAACACTTGTTGTTTTCCCCAATGAAAAGAGAGATCTCCTCTGGCTGCTTGGAAAAAAGGAAATATAAAAGATAAATTGTGACTACAGTTCAATAGAAAAGGGCACACAATCTACGGTAAAAGAGGACACATAACCAGAAGGATTATGTTTGGTGGCTTTCTCTTACTATAATGACCTTTGTTTCTTTTAATAGCATTGCACTCTATATTGATAGGTTACAACTATGCCACTCAATAATATAAGCATACATTTGAAGAGTTTCTAAATTTTGTACAGAGGAGCGGAGATGATCTATTTGATATTCCAACATTTACCAAGTAGGTTTCATTTGTAAATGTTTACCAATTATTGGTTTTTTTTTGTACTATGCTTGGAGTCATAATACAGTGATAAGGTAAAAGATTCATTTTATACAATTACTATGTATGATTCTTTTTGTACTATTTCATAGCTTTTGTGTTACTTTTCAGATTTTAGGCTTTGCTGAAATGACAGGGATGGAAGCTAGGTTATGAGACAAATCGCCAGTGCTTGGCAATAGATAAGATGATTCCCGGCAAGTGATCGACAACCTTCTTTGACCGATCATTTTTTATTATCATCATGCAACTGATAGGCTGAAATTGCAGCGACATGCATACTTTCCTTTTGTTAGTAGTACAAAAGGCAAGAAACAAATGCACCCAGAGAATGTTTGACAATGGTTGGTGCTCCTTGGTTTTTTCTCTTGTTGATTGATGCTCTTTCAAATCCACTCCAAATTGTTGATTAATTTTTGGGATCTTAGTTAATGTGTAGCTCCTGTTGTTGTTCTCTTTATGTTTGATGAGGAATGTGGTTGTCCTTTGGCTGACAACATTTCACTTCAGATTCAAAAGACAAATTATGTATATTTGAGTTTTGGCTAAATTTCAGACAAGAGTAGTATGATGGTAATTTTAGTTTCTTTACATTGGGCTAGATTTAGAATATGTGAGATAACTTTCATATCTGTTGGTGGAGAGATCACTTTAGAAGTTGTTAGGTGATTCCCTTGAGCATAGTGTCGTGTATTATGTCTGTGTTATATGTTGGATTAATATGGCAAGGTTCTCGGTTCTAAAATGTGATATTTTCATGATGCGAGTATGCTGAAGAATAGCACACATTTGCCTAAATGAGTTGCTGGTTTGCTGAAATTTTATCCTTAAAAAATATGAGCCATTTAAAACTGATCTTCCATGCCTAAATTAACTAGAATGGACATTACGATTATGTCTATACACACATGATATAATTTGTCCTTCTATTTACAGAACATGACGTTGTATAGTGGAATTTTGGCAAACAAAATCTTAATTGACCGAGTAGCATATGAAATTTGGGTGAGATGCCTAATTGAAAAACCACCATAATAGTGTTCTACCCGACATAAAAATTTATAAAATACAATTTGTTTTCGAGAAAAATCATAATGGTGCTTCACTCAACATAAAAGTGAAAATATAATTTGTTACACGTAAATTTTTTTAAATGCATCAGTAATTATTGTTTTCCCGTGGCAACGCACGGACACTTAACTAGTTTTAACTATACTAGTAACTTGCAATAGTTTTGAGGTGTTGATTTGAGTAATGTTTGGATTATTAGTGCTAAGAGCTTGAGCCTATTAGTGTTAGGTGTCGTATTTTTGGAAATCCATGTGTTTTTCAAAAACTAAAATTAGTTGAGAACTCTAGGTACTAAATTGATCGCTAACCTCTAGAGGGGTTGGAATACATAGAGTACTCTCACGTTACCATGAGTCGAGGATGCGCAAGGATAACCAAACCCCCAAACACTCCTCCTCGGGGTACTTGTCTCTTTGTGAATTTCCTAACTAGATAAAGAGTTACTGATAATAAGTGTATGAGTTCTTCGGACTAATGTGAGCATTCGATTGTTGGCACTTCCACCATCCATATTTTAGTAGCCTCTTTGGTATCGTGCATTGCTCTTTCTCACATTGAGAGTTGGTGCAAACTCCGCGGGTGCATTCAAACCCATGGCATGATACGGTCTGTCATACATAAGCCTCATTATATCTTTCCTCAAAACAGCCACCATACCTACCTACTAAGGCATTTCCATAGCCTTTCCAAGATACATTGCCATGCAACATCCACCATCTCATGACTTGATCTTTATGTCATACATGCTTTTGCTTGATCGTAGAGCCGCATGCTAGTTGGGCCTTGCCCTCATTACTGCTACACGACGCGCTAGTATCATTTCATATCCTGCTACACTGGCACATGCATACATTTGCATACATCATGATAGTTTTCACTTGTCTTTATGTTCAGTATTTCTTATAAAGTGTGATGATTCTTTTTTTATTCATGTAAAACATAGAGTGTTGCCCTTATGTGAGAAAAAGATCCCAAAGTGGGCAAAACAAAAGATCCCAAAGAGGACAAATGAGAGATAAAAAGAAAGAGCCAAAGAGGCCACAAAAAAAGAGAGAAAAAGAAATAAAAAGAAAGAAGGGGACCCTTACACTATAGAACTTGGTTTGCATATTCCAATGATGAACCTCCTCATACGAGCTCTAGGTCTTCATGAGCAAAAAAGTTGGATGCACCCCCACTAGTTCCATTGTAGAGCTTACCTTAGCTCATATGTGCATCTGTTACATGGCAATCCCTACTTCTCACATCATATCTATCATTTGGCTTTCTCTTGCCTATGGTTGTCCTCATTGATGTGATCCTTTCACACCTTTTTGTCTTCCTTTCCCATCATTATTCTATTTGCCATCCTAAGTACCAACATACATTGCTTACGCTCATTCATTGTATGAGTGCTCAAAATCGAAAGGGAGAGGATTATTTTGATTTGTGCCTGACTAGTGGTCTGGGGATGAGTCAAAATAAGATCCCAAAGGAGACTAAGTGTGAAATTTTAGTAGATTGAATTCTCAATTAAAAAATATTTTATGATCTCAACCCATCTCCCACTTCTTGCACGCAAACACCATTTGGAGACATTGGAGTCAGGGACAGCAAGAGCTCTTGCACCTTTATGTTCCTACTTTGCTAAACTCAATACTAGATATAGACTCTGGCTTGTTATTATCTTGACTTGAATTGCATATCTTACTTGCTTTACTTTGAAGTTCTTATATGTGTGTTAGCATGTCACCGTAGAAATTATTGTCTTATCATTTATCTACTCGAGGACGAGCAGAAATTAAGCTTGGGGATGTTGATATGTCCCAAACGTATCTATAATTTCTGCTTGTTCCATGATCTTTTGGGTGATATTGTTATATGTTTTGCTACACTTTTATATCATTTTACACATATTTGGACTAACCTACTAACTCAGTGCACCCAGTGCTAGTTTCTGTCTGCTGATGTCTATTTTGCACGGGCTTTTACCCAATTTTCCGAAGCCCTAAAAATTCCAGAAAAAATATATAAAAAAATCAGCGAAACAGAAGCTTCCGGATCACCGAAGATGGGACAGAGGGGGGCCAGGGGCCTCCCAGGCGGCCTGCTGGTGCGACCAGGCCCTAGGTCGCACCAGGAGGTCGCCTGGGTGGGTCCCACCTCCTCCGGTGCCCTCCTTTGGCCTATATTCAGAGTCCCGAGAGGAAACCCATACAGAACTTCTGGAATCGCGAATTTCTCCATCGTTCCGCCGCAACAGCGCTTCCGAGATCAGGAGCGTTAGGAGACCTCTTCCCGGTACCCTGCCGGAGGGAGTATTGACCTCCGGGAGCTTCTCCACTGCCATGGAAGCTTCCCGGACGTGCCGTGAGTAGTCCTCCTTGGACCATGAGTCCATGACCAGTAGCTATGTGATGTCTTCTCTCCAATCTTGTGCTTCAATGGTTAGTCCTTGTGAGCTGCCAAGCATTTATGTAATTCTCTTGCTTTTGCTATGCTCGGTTTGTTGGGATCCGATGGATTATGAGATTATGTTCAGATTGTTATGAGTTACATATTTGATTATCCTTTTATATTATGTTCGTGAGTGATTCATGCATGTTCTCTGTTGCCATTTATTGCTTTGGCCGAGTAGTAGATTGTAACTCCAAGAGGGAGCGTTATGCATGATTGTGGGTTCATGCCCCTCGATATCTAGCTTGAGTGACAGAAATATGAGACTAGGGGATGTGTTTGTTGCCACTAGGGAGAAAACAACGGTACTTGTGACCACGGTTGCAAGGATTGTTTACCTTACGCATAGTTCGTTAATGCAATTGTCCGTTGCTTTGAGTTTACACTTTGGGTGGGGCTCGCAACTTAATACCGGCAAGATGTGGTATTTAAAAGAAAGTATCTAAAGCATATTTATTGTTCTCTAAAACTCATCAATAATTTTCTCCTTCTTTGAAGGTTTTTCTCATACGAGTTATTAAGAGACAATAATCACTATATGTTGCATCATTTTCTCCTTATCATTTTCCACTGGGTTTAAAGGAGTTTTAACAACATATCTATACATTTCTCCTTATATTTTTTCCCACAGGGTTTTTGGGGGAGAATCTCAAGAGATGACTGATGAATATACAAGGAGCTTACAATAATGGATTATTCAAGACGATGTTGTACAAGGGGGAGTGTTACGAACCGACAAGTATGGATGGTTATTAGCGAACCATCATTAGCGTGTAATTAGTCAGTTAATTAGTGTCCAAGCGTCGTACGGACGCATCCGTCCGTACGGGCGCCTCTTTGTACAAACGCCTTTTGAATGCGTCCCTAATCCTTGTATAAATAATCTCAGATCAATAAAAGAAAGAATCATTTGTATAAACACATTCACTTTCACTGTTATAGATCCATTGTCTTGTGAGCCGTCCGATTGTACGAGGCGAGTTGTACGTTCTCCTTCTCTAATTTCCTCTATTAATGCTCGGGTTGTATCTTTTTATATTTTCTGTAACAATGCCCATGTTGTAAAATCTCTTTTCTAACTTTTACTCTAAAATTGTATGTAAAACCTCTTCTCTAATTTTCTGCAACAAGACCCCAACTAATAGAAATCTCTATTTTTTTTGTAACGACACCCTTGTTGCAATACCGTGATTACAATAGGACCCAACATTTCGAGCCTCTTCTATGTATTTCTCGAACAAGACTGTTGTTGCAAAAACTTGCAAGAACACCGACGCTGCAACGAAGAGAGCACCACGTGGTGGTTGATCTCTGTAGGATCCGCATTTTTACAGCAAAGGAAGGACGCCAGTGGTTGCCGCTGATGTGGTGGGGTTGCATCAGCATGCCTGTTTGAGAAGAGGTGAGGATGAGATTCATGAAAAAAGGGAGGGGATGGAGTGATAGAGGTAGGGAAGGGAGGATCAAAGGGATAATGCGAGACTGTTGTGATAAGGCTACAAAGGTGAGCTGGTGATGTGTCCCACATGGTAAGCGTGGCAAGCGGGGAAGGCAATGGACACGACTGAGTTTTTAGCCGCAAGAAGCGCAGCTTTTCCCATAGTCTATAGGTTGCTTACCGCCCTAGACTTTTATACTTGATCATATTTG
This sequence comes from Hordeum vulgare subsp. vulgare, assembly GCF_904849725.1. Lineage (NCBI taxonomy): Eukaryota > Viridiplantae > Streptophyta > Magnoliopsida > Poales > Poaceae > Hordeum > Hordeum vulgare. Next base: position 381,861,893 of record NC_058518.1, on the reverse strand, counting down.
TTCCATTAAGGAGAAAATAGAGAAAACACACGAACCTAGGTCAAGTGGGTCCACCACGGGAGAAAACGCTCGAGCGAATTAGAGGCGGTCGAGAGGCAATTGCTAGGGTTAGGGTTTTCGACTATGTGTGGTGTCTTCTGGTGGTGCTAGGGCAGCGGTTGTGTTGTCCCGGACACTAATCAGAGTATGTGTTCCTCTCCTCTGGCGTGTCCATGGCAGAGCAGGTGGGGAACAGGGAGGCAGTTTCAACCAAGAGTGGATCAAAGGACGCATCGAGCCGAGCTCCATCTAGAACTTCGGCGGGAGGCAAGACTAGCTACTAGCGATATATCACGTATGGTGATTGACTTCCTTGCTAGTTTGGTTTTACTACAAATAATATTTATCATAGGGTGTTGTGCACTTAGCGAGTCTAGCACATTAAGGATTTTATGCTTGAAAATAATATGACTAGTTTAATTATGATTATGGCTAAGCCAAACCAATAATTGTTCTAAAACGATATTCACCTCCACTATTGATGATATGTATGTCCTTTAAGCATTCGATACCTAGGTAACAATATTAGATTTGTCACGTAAAGTTATCACATCCACCTGTCTGCTCCAAATCATTCCACATTTTCCAACGGGAATCGTTTCCCACCCGCGTGCCGGCCGAACCGACGCGCCGGTCGTCCCCTGGCGCGTACGGACCCTTGCAACATTTTTGCCATCCGCGCGCTTCTCCGGTCAATGGATGCAACATTTTTCGTCTAAATATGTTGCAACCTGCATCATTTTTGCTACAAGCGTTTTTTTTACTATATTTTGTCTCAGTAAAAAAGCCGCATATACGCTTGGTTGCAACTCTAGTTCATCGGATTTTTTGTTACAATCGATTTTTTTTTTACTTTTTGCTACAACCGTGTTAATTTTTGCTACAACCGGCATCATGTTTTGCTGCAACCGTTCACTAAAAAGTTGCATACACGTCACGTAAATTTTTGTTACAACCGGCGTTTGACTTTTGCTACCACGTACCATCAGCTTCATTTTTTTGCTACGATCACGCAGATATTTTTTTTGCTACAAATTTTGTTTTTTGTTGCAACCGTTGAAAAAATTGCTGCATGACATCGAAATTTTGCTGCATACGAAGGAAAATGTTGCATGCGGATCCAACGATGCGGAGGACGCGGGGTTGGTGGATCCTGCGGCCCGCATGCGGCCGGCCAAAAATCTGGACCGGCGCGCGGCGCAGATCACCCCCTTTTCCAATTACCCGCAAAACACATCTTCTACTGTATCAAGAGAAAGTGGGTTCAACACATACATGTGCGACACATGTCATATTTTGATATGTGTCCTTGTTTTGAAGATACCGTCATTTAAATTTCATGCCATAATACTTCCTCCGTTTCTAAATATAAGACTTTATAGAAATTTCACTAAAAGACTGCATACGAAGCAAAATGAATGAATCTATATTTTAAAATATGTCTATATGCATCTGTATGTAGTCTCTTAGTAGAATATCCTAAATGACTTATGTTTAAGAACGGAGGGAGTAGTTCCTTGGTCCATTTACCATTTATCAATCACTATCAATAAAAATTAAAAGAAAATTTTCTGGCACCTATTTATTGTACCTCCATCTATAAGCTAATACTTACTATGTTGTAAATACTGGATAATGCTAATGGAGGTTTCTCTAGTGGGGGATGGGGTCCACTAGTAGTATCTGATGATCAAATGTAACATGTATTAGCATACCAAAAATTAAGTGAGATTTTGGAGTGAAAGGTCCGAGGAAGCTAAACATTAGCCTCTTTTTTAAATGGCGGTGAAAATTAAAGATGCTTCCAACATTGGATGCTTGCCTCACTGTATAGGGTCCTGCATTCATTGCTAGGGGTGATATGCTCTAAGTGGAACTCATTTAGTTGAGAGGCAGCATGATGCTATTGATAAATGGTGCCTTTACTCACTTCTTGGAGGGTATATTGTGTGATATCATATCTTTACAAGACCAACCCTATTGTCTTATTGCTATAAATAATATTCATTTTAAGCATATACAAAGATGAGATGAGTATGCTATCTAGATTATGGTCGCATTAGTCAATGTCCATATTGAGAAATATTCTTAGGGCGTTCCCTTGGGGTCCAATCCTGCCTTGACACAATGGAGCTAGTCTAAGAATTTACTCAATGGTAAAAATCTTTACATGAACATTTATCTAATTTGGTCATCATACATCCCAAGCACTAATAGAAATAAAAATGTTGGTTAAAGTAAAATTTTGATTGTGTGTGTGTGTGGGGGGGGGGGTCACAAACATGTTGTCTCCTCCACAACTTGAAGGCATTTAGGCACATCTAGTCGATCTAGGAGGCACACATTATCATAAAGTAATGAGAACTTGGGTTACTTGGTAAAGAACTTTTGCTTGTTTTCAAATAGCAATCTCATCGGCTCTCAAACTCACATATGATAGATATGTAGGCTTGCCTGGGTTGGAATGTTTTAAAAGGTAGGAGTGGGCATCATGTTGGACATGAGCTTTGGAGAACTTAGCTTGAAGATGTGAAATGGGTGTGAAGTGTTTGAAGCGGTTTGCATTGGGGTGGGGGGAGTATGTGGTCTATATTGGTTGGATCCACATATATGTCCATTTAGACAAAAAAAACACGCACATTCAGGAAGTTCCACACATTTTTGCTTGGGATTCCAAACTGGCCTAAGGTGGAAACTTGGAGTGTACTCTGATGGTCCAAACTAACCTTGGTCGTTGGTTCTGAATAAGTACGTGGACAAAAGAAAAAAGATAACATAATGTCCGAAAGAGTTAAACTTGGCAGCTAAATGCACAGAATGACGCACCATCCACAAAGGCTCGAAGGCTCTAGATGAAAATCACTTGGTGGGTTTGAATGGAACTTAGGGTTTTGGACAGTTCACAAATCCCAACTCGGAGCTTATTGGTACTACTACTATTGATGATAACCAAGTTATTGGGCCCAAAATGAAAGTGTACAAAGCAAGTGCAAATTAACCTTAAGTAGATGACCTAAGGTTTTTAATCCATAAGAGATACCAAATAATGCATCTTCTCTGTGTGGTAACACAAAAAAAAAACTTGTCTCCAATTCTCGTGTGGGTGTGAAGCACAATAGTCTTGATAGTTGCCATAAGCTACGAGAAGATAATGATCTTTTTTTGTATTTCAGTATAATTAAGAACTGGAAATAAAATAACTGATGCTCATATGTTTGCTTAGTAGCATGCCTCATATCACAGTGATATAAACTATAAAGATATGTATAAAATATAAAGATAAGTATGTGAACTCAACATGGTATGTTATGTATAGGTTGAGACTAATTTATATATGTGGTATGCCTATAAATCCAATAGATCAACTTACATTGATGTAATGGCTAATGTTTTACTCAAGATGACTAATACCCCCACATCCACGAGGAGTCTTGATTTTATAGAAAAAAAGCATCTAGTAGAGCATGATAGCATACAATTGAGAACATTACAACCCATAACTAGGTGCGCAATTTTTACCTTAGTGAGGAAAATCTACTAAAGTTTTTTGTTTCCTTTTCCATCATTAGGTATACTTCACCAATAGTGACTATCACTCCATCTAATGCATGCAATTGCCACTAATGTTAGCTCATTTAAACATGCTAGTAATTAGAATAATCGAATGGAGAACAATGTACATCTACAAGTTATCTATACAATCAAGATAACAACACCATAGATAAAATTATTCATGACATATCAAACGTCCCACCCCATCTTCCTTAGTTACTTGTGCACCAAGATTAGACTTTGGAGTATCAGAGTAGTTGCATATGCATGATTTTATTTATCATTTATCCCTCTAGTATCCATATCGTGCAGTTGCTCTACGTAACAGTACACGACATGGCACTATAATGCTTATTTCAGTTGATATGGAGAATTTTGAGCTTTGTATCATTCTCTAACTCAAAAGATTATGTATAATTATTGTTCATTTTTCCATTTGACTTCTTTGTTGGATTTTTTTGATAAACCCATTGTATGTTCCTTATAGCTCTGTTGTATCCCCATTGGATCATACAGAGAGAAAATGGAAGGATGTGGTAGTGGGGACGATGGTTCGCTAGACAGACCGACATGCCCAGCGACCAACCACCACCATTCGCTCTACATGATCCTCACTTCAACCAAATACTCATTATGATAGAATGAAGGAGAGAAGAACACATAGTTATGGTAATGGCTTGTATTGTGAACAAACTCCGTGACAACGGAAATGCCAAGTTTCTCTATAGTCTATTCATTTTGAGAACACAAACCACCATGGGGATGGAAATGGAATGGTTATCCACCCAAATCCAAGAAGTCATAATTTCATAAGTCCAATCCAGAAAATTTTACTCAAGCAGTTGACCCTCTTGAGGCAGATGATTAGGTCAAGACAGTTGAAAATAAACTAGAGATTTCTCGTTGCGATGAGACAGATAAGACACCTTTTTTCACTCATTATGTGGAAGGACCAATAGAAGTTTGTTGGGATAATCTCAAAGAGATGAAGAACGGAGGAGAAAACCCCATTTGGAATGGATTTAAGGAAGAATTCAGAAAGTCTCATACCCAAAATGGGATCATCAAGCTGAAACGGAGAGAAATATAGCCCTAAACCAAGTAACCATGCAAGTTGAAGCATATCTAAACAAGTTCAAGAATCTAGCCTGGTTTGCCAGCCATGGTGTCTCCACTGACAAAAGAAGTGTTGATCGCTTACTTAGCAGCGTCAAGTTCACTTCAGGGACAACTCGGACCCTTGACTTTCCATACTTACAAACCTTGGTCAGCATGATATTCATAGGTAAGTGTGAAAATAAGAGTGCCTATGAACAGAGTTAATTAAGAAATTATGAAGGCAAAGGGAATGCCCTTCTTAGAAGTCCCGCACCTAGCAAACTACCCTAGCTGTCCTATTGCCCAAACCAATTTGGGACAAGCAACAATAACAACATCAACAATCACTAGTTATTCAAAAGTACAAGTATTAGAATAAATGACATAAAGAAGTTCATAGATAAATTGACAATCTCACATGTAAGACCAAGAGCTCATGTGAGTGTCATCATTGTCGTTGTCACTTTCTGAAGCTGTCGGGGGGATAACCCCGGGGTAGGCTCATCGAGCCTGCTTCTTCATTTCCTGCCCAAAGGGTATGACCAAGTACAGTTTCCCAAGGCCCAAGTCTTCTGGACGGCTAGGCTGCGCCTGCCGGCTGGAGGACGAGGCGGCCAACTCTTTGGCCGGTCAGGCAACCCCTACCGGCTAGAGGCGAGACGACTACCTCTTCCTGACCGGCTCGGCGAAGCCAGCCGGCTAGGAACGAGGCGGCCATGCCCAAGCCGGCTAGCCAAGCAGGCTAGCCAGCCGGGGATCCTAAGTCACATCAGATCGTAGGTCATGACGAGACCTTACGATTAAAGGTGGCTACACATCAGCAAAGGTACTAGATCAGAGTGCCCGGCAGGTACGAGCGTCGGCGGCCACGCCGCTGACCTACCCCGGCTCTGATCCATCACCTAGCATAGTGTCGGACCGTCAAACTCCCACTCCATTACTGCACTCGGCGTGGGGAACAGTGGAGGCGGTCGTACTATCTGCCCATGACGAATCTCGCTAGACGATGCTTGACGTACAACGCGTGCTCGGCGTCAACCTTACGCGAGGGCTTCATTGGCCAGCAGGCGGGTCCCACCGCCAGACGAGACCATGCTGCCGGCGGGCCCCTCAAGTGACAAGACAAGATCCTCGTGGGCCCCCTGGTCAGCCGACGAGGCTGCCAGCCGGGTCCCACTCTTGTACCCTTTATCCATATTGTAGGTCGGTGGTTTTGTCTATAAAACCCCCCGGTCACCCTCCGTGTAGAGGGTCGGTCGAACAACACTTCACACCCACCAACCACAAAGAGAGAGGCAGAGACGAGCCGACTGCTCCCCTCTTCCTCCTCCTCAACACAGCTCCAGGAGCAACCTTGTAATCCATCCATACACAACATACACTCCGGCAGGACTAGGGGTCTTATCTCTACAGAGAGCCCTGAACCTGGGTACATCGTGCGTTCCATGCTTGTACCAACCTCGTTCCCAGCGCCCTTCGTTGTCCCTTCGGTTCTCACCGACTTTAGCCTACCTATGGCATATGTTGTGAGTATTCACCGACATTTAGCGCCCACCATGGGGCCGATCGCGGCATCTGCTGGCTTTACGCGCTGGGCGGGGCCCCGCACCTACACCACCGGATGCATCGTGTCCGGATCGATCTGCATGCCCTTGGAGCCCGCTTTCGATGAGGCAACACCGATGATGATCGACGTCCCCGTCCGCCATGCGGATTCGGACAAAGATTCTGATGATGAGGCGCTTCCTAGCATCGTCGTCGCTGCTATGGAGTACCTTAGCATTCTCTTTAGCGACCTACGTCTCAACGATGGCCCTCGCTACTTCGGCGAGGACTTCGACGTTGAGGCGCTATGCGCCAGCTTCAGCAGGCTCTCTATCGGTGAGATGTCTGCACATGACGTGTACCCCAACAATGCACTCGTCTTCGACAGCCCTCCGCCGTCGGTGGGGTTCTTCACCCTATACCATGTCGCCGCCGTCTCCAACGTCGTGGAGGTGATGGTTATCGGCGCTGGCACCAGCACGGCTCATGGCAAGGCGTCAGCAGACGCTGGTGAGCCTGCTGCTGTCACCGCTGATACCCTTCAGGACGCTCTTGCTGGCCTGAAGACACCAATCGCTGCTTCCGCAAACCCTAACAACGCCCGAGCCTCACTGGAGGAGGCTCGCAAGCATATCTTGGAGGAGGGCATTGCCGTCTGATACGTCCATTTTGCATCATCCTTTCATGTTGATATTTATCGCTTTATGGACTCTTATTATACTTCGTGGAACCTTACTTATGCCTTTTCTCTCTTATTTTGCAAGGTTTATTTGAAGAGGGAGAATACCAGCAGCTGGAATTTTGGACTGGAAAAGGAGCAAGTCTGAGTGCTCTATTCTGTGCAACTCCAATTGTCCTGAAAATCAACGTGGTTTTTTTGGATTTTATAAAAAATACTGGGCGAAAGAAGTGTCAGAGGGGAGCAACGAGGGGCCCACAAGCCTAGTTGCCGCGGCCTACCCCCTAGCCGCGGCAACAGGGCTTCTGGGCAGCCTGGCGGCCCACTGACCCCCCTCTTTTGCTATATGAAGGGTTTCGTTCCAGAAAAAAATCATTCGGCAGCCTTTTCGTGGTTTCGCCGTCGCCACGAGGCGGAACTTGAGCAGATCCAATCTAGAGCTCCGGCAGGATGATCCTGCCGGAGAAACTTCCTTCCCGGAGAGGGAAATCGTCGCCATCGTCATCACTAACACTCCTCTCATCGGAGGGGAGGCATCTCCACCAACATCTTCATCAACACCATATCCTCTCCAATCCCTAGTTCATCTCTTGTAACCAATCTTCATCTCGCGACTCCGATTGGTACTTGTAAGGTTGCTAGTAGTGTTGATTACTCTTTGTAGTTGATGCTAGTTGGATTACTTGGTGGAAGAGTTTATGTTCAGATCCTTGATGATATTCATTACACCTCTGATCATGATTATGATTATGCTTTGTGAGTAGTCACTTTTGTTCCTGAGGACATGGGATAAGTCATGCTAATAATAGTCATGTGAGTTTGGTATTCGTTCGGTATTTTGATATGACGTATGTTGTTTTTCCTCTAGTGGTGTTATGTGAATGTAGACTACATAACACTTCACCATATTTGGGCTTAGAGGAAGGCATTGGGCAGTAGTAAGTAGATGATGGGTTGCTGGAGTGACAAAAGCTTAAACCCTAGTCTATGGTTGCTTCGTAAGGGGCTGATTTGGATCCACTAGTTTAATGCTATGGTTAGACATTGTATTAATTCTTCTTTCGTAGTTGCGGATGCTTGCGAGAGGGGTTAATCATAAGTGGGATGCTTGTCCAAGTAAGGGCAGTACCCAAGCGTCGGTCCACCCACATATCAAACTATCAAAGTTACAAACGCGAATCATATGAACATGATGAAACTAGCATGACAGAAATCCCCGTGTGTCCTCGGGAGCGTTTTTCCTCTTATAAGACTTTGTTCAGGCTTGTCCCTTGCTACAAAAGGGATTGGGCCACTTGTTGCACCGTTGCTACTACTTGTTACTTGTTACTTTTCGCTTGCTACGTTTCACCTCACTACTCCATCACTTGTTACCGCTACTTTCAGTGCTTGCAGTTATTACCTTGCTAAAAACCGTTTATCAGAGCCTTCTCCTCCCCTTTGGGTTTGACACTCTTACTTATCGAAAGGACTACGATTGATCCCCTATACTTGTGGGTCATCACCGTCTCCTCGGCAAAGCGTCGGATGGAGGCCACGCAGCGCGAGTATAACTCCGTATACGGCCTCATTCCGTTTTTCGAGCCCCCTAGCCGGCTTGGATCGGTCCGCGGCCGCGGCCGGTTCATTGCTGAGATCTTAGGCGGCAACCAGCCCACCTACGATACCCCTGCGGCTAACTTGCGAGTGGCGCAGGCAGCCATGGAAGAAATGACAAGCTTGGAGGGCGAGGAGCGCGCCTTCCAGGAAAAGCGGGTCATGGATCTCCTTGACGCCGCCAACAAACAACAAACTCGGCTTGACCCCGGTCAGGCCCAGTCAGAGTCTCCGGGACCCAACCCCGGAGCACGCCGCAACCCTAGTGGTCACCACCATGCGGAGGGATCTTCCTCGCGTCGCACCTCCGGTAGGAGGGGCGAGGGAAGTCAAGACCTGCGCTCCCAGTGCAAGAGCGAGCACACGTCGAGCAGGCGTCGCGGAGGCGACGAGAGTGATTCGGCATGTGAGGTTCCTCGCCCGGGGAGGACCCATGTCTCCGGTTCGCGAGGTGCCTCTCCACTCACTGCTCGGATCGGCGCTCGCGTTCCCTAGGGTGACCAGGACGCCCGCAGGCGTCTCATCACCCTGGCTCAGTCCGCCCTCCTGGAGGAGGAAGGCCCCATCGGTCCGGCCTGCTTCAGCCCACTGATCCGGGGGAGCCATTCCCCCGAGGCTTCACCTTGCCTCGGGACACACCCAAGTACAATGTCACTGCCAAGCCAGAGGACTGGCTGATCGACTACACCACAGCCGTTGGCATTGCCACGGGCAACAAGCGCGTAGCAGTTTGCTACGTGCCACTCATGTTGGCGGGTTCGGCTCGGACTTGGCTTAACAGCCTTCCCGCCAGCAACGTCAACTCCTGGGTGGACTTCGAGGAGGCGTTCGTCTGCAACTTCACTGGCATCTACAATCGCCCTGCCCGGCCTCGCGATCTGGCCATGTGCGTCCAGAGGCCCGACGAACCCCTTCGCGACTACGTCACTCGGTGGACGGAGCTTCGCAACTCCTGTGAGGGGGTGCATGAGGTACATGCCATCCAGTACTTCATCGATGGTTACCGAGATGGCACCCTCATCAAGCACAAGCTCATGTGCTCCGAGCCCACCTCTTTGGCGGTGCTCATGGCCAAGGCGGACAAGTACGCCACGGCCGACTCAGCGATGCGTGTCAAGGTGACCACCATGGACAAGGCAGTCCCCACGCCGGCTACTCCCAAGCCGGCTGGAGACGGTCGAGGCGGCCAAAACAACAACAAGCGCAAGGCGGATTAGATGGATTCGCGCTCCAACAACAAGTTGGTAGCCATCGTGGAGGGCGAGACGTCGGCTCCTCAGGCCGGCCCCCAACGGAAGCGTCCCAACAGGGGCAACGCAAACTGGCTGGCCAAGCAGACCTTCGAGCAACTCCTTGACGCCCCCTGCAAGATACATTCTGGGGCACATCCGTCTACCCACACCCTTCGATAGTGCAGCTTCGCACGCCGGCTGTCGCAAGGGGATGGCCTGCCCGCTGCCCCAGGTGCGCAGGCTGCGCCTCATGCACTAGCTCCTGGTCCTGCTCCGGCTCGACCGCCGTCGCCTCGCGACGACGGCCGCCTCCACGATGACTACCCCCATCAAGAAGGAGCATTCGTCGTCTTCACCAGTGAAGGCGGCGACAAGCATAGCCTACGCCAGAGACGGCGCGAGGTGAATGCCACGGTTCCCCCGGTTCTCCAGTACATGCATTGGTCCGACCGACCAATCACATGGAGCCGGGTAGACCATCCTGCGGTGATGCCCAACCCGGGCTCATACGCGCTCGTCCTCGACCCCACCTTTGCCTCCAAGAGGCTCACCTGCCGGTTCTCCCGGGTGCTGGTCGACGGCGGCATCAGCATCAACATCCTCTACCTCAACACTCTCCTCAAGCTCGGGCTCAAGGAGACGGACGTCTTGCCGACCATCACTGTCTTCCACGACATCGTGCCTGGGCAATCCTGCTCGCCTATCGGCAAAATCCAGCTGGACGTCCCCTTTGGCGACAAGGCTCACTTTCGCCAAGAGTCCATATGGTTCGAGGTAGTGGACCTCGGCAGCCCGTATCACGCGCTGCTGGGCAGAACGGCTCTGGCCAAGTTCATGGCTATTCCGCACTATGCCTACTTGAAGATGAAGATGCCGGGTCCAAAGGGCATCATCACCCTTGCTTGCAACTACAAGAAGTCGCTCGAGTGCGCCCAAGATAGCAGCCGCCTCGTCGACGCCGTGGTGATTGCCGAGTAGAAGCAGCAGATCGACCAGCTCGTGGCCCAGGCTACCGAGCAGCCGGCGATTCCTTCTCCTCTGTCCCAGTCGGCCGGCGAGGGCTCCTTCAAGCCAGCCAAAGAGACCAAGCAGGTGCCAGTCGACCCTGCCAACCCTAAGCAATGCGTCACCATCGGGGCTGGCCTCAGCACCAAATAGGAAGGCGAGCTTGTCGACTTCCTCCATGAGAACCGAGACATCTTCGCATGGTCCCCCAAGGACATGCCGGGTGTTCTGAGGAAGTACGCCGAGCACAAACTTCACGTGCGACCAGATGCAAAGCCAGTGAAACAACCTTTGCACCGCTTCTCCGAGGGGAAGCGGCGCACAATTGGAGAAGAGATTACCCGGCTCCTTGCAGCCGGCTTCATCATGGAGGTTTTCCACCCGGACTGGTTAGCTAATCCAGTCCTGGTGCTGAAAAAGAACAACACCCGGCGAATGTGTATCGACTACACTAGCCTGAATAAGGCCTGTCCGAAAGACACTTTCGCGTTGCCTAGGATAGATCAAGTGATCGACTCCACTGCAGGCTGCGAGCTGCTATCGTTTCTGGATGCTTATTCAGGCTACCATCAAATCAAGCTGGATCCAGCTGATCGCCTGAAGACCTCCTTCATCACTCCCTCCGGGGCCTACTGCTACACCACCATGACGTTCGGTCTAAAGAACGCTGGTGCGACGTTCCAACGCTGCATGCAGCAGTGCATACTGCCATAGATCGGCAGAAACATCCACATCTATGTGGATGACATCATCGTCAAGACGAAGCATCACTTTAGCCTCCTCGACGATCTGCGGGAGATGTTCGCCAACCTGCACGAGTACAAGATCTGGCTCAACCCGGAGAAGTGCATCTTTGGGGTTCCAGGCGGCAAACTCTTGGGGTTCTTCATGTCCGCTCATGGCATCGAGGCGAACCCCGAGAAGATCGGCCCCATCGAGCGAATGGTGCGGCCGGCTCGGATCCTAGACGTCGAGAAGTTCACCGGATGCCTGGCGTCCCTTAGCTGGTTCGTCAGCCGGCTTGGCGAGAAGGCCCTTCCACTCTACCAACTCATGAAGAAGACGACGAAATTCGAGTGGAAAGACCAGGCAGACAAAGCCTTCCGCGACCTCAAGCGGGTCACCTCGAGCCTGCCAATCTTGGCAGCGCCGGCTGAAAGGGAACCCATACTCATATACATTGCAGCGACCACTCGCGTGGTTAGTGTAGTGTTGGTAGTTCAACACAAGGAGGAGGACAAGGTACTGTTAGTACAGCGTCCTGTCTACTACCTCAGCGAGGTCTTGTCCGCCTCCAAGCAGAACTGTCCCCACTACCAAAAAATGTGTTATGGTGTTTACCTTGCTGCAAACAAGTTGAAGCAATATTTCCAAGAGCATGCTATCACTGTAGTGAGCACTGCTCCACTTTCAGAAATCATGGGCAACCGTCATGCAATGGGCAAGATAGCCAAGTGGTCCATCGCCATGGCAGACCACGATATCCGCTATGAGCCTCGCACCGCCATCAAATCTCAGGTGGTGGCCGACTTCTTAGTCGATTGGGCCGAAACCCAATTCGAGCCGCCACCCCCAAACTCCACGCATTGGCAGATGCACTTCGACGACTCAAAGATGCGGACTGGTCTGGGAGCCGGCATCGTCTTGACGTCTCCGAAAGAAGACCAGCTCAAGTATGCTCTCCAGATCCACTTCGCCGCCTCCAACAACGTCGCCGAGTACGAAGCACTGGCTCACGGCCTCCGGCTCGCCAAGGAGATTGGCATCCGGCGGCTCATATGCTTCGGCGACTCAGACTTGGTGGTGCAGCAAGTTTCTGGTGAATGGGACGCCAGGGACGCCAACATGGCAAGCTATCGCTTCCTCATCCATCAGCTCAGCGGTCCCTTCGAGGGCTACGAGTTCCACCATGTTCCCAGAGCAGACAACGAGGTGGCTGATACACTGGCTAAAATTGGCTCCATGAGACAGGCTATCCCAATCGGCGTCTCCCCCAAGCAACTCCACAAGACGTCTATCAGGCCATCTCCAGAGTCGGCATCGATCTTCGTGCCGGCTGATTCTACGGTGCAAGCGTTGTCGGCTCCACTAGCTACGTCGACTACAGCTCCTATGCCGGCTACGCCGACTCCAATAGCGGCACCGGTTGAATCTTTGGTGCAAGCGCCGTCGGCTCCACCAGCTATGCCGGCTACAACTCATGTGCCGGCTATGCTGGCTACGCCGACTCCAATAGCGGCACTGGCTACAACAACAACTCTGGCTCCGCCGTGCCTCGAATCATGTCGTCTCGACACCCAGTGGGTGGACGTCATGGAGGTAGACGGTGAGCCAGCTGCCACGACAGCACCATAGACACCTCGTATCGAGCACGCGACTTCTGCTTCATCAAGCGTCGGGGCTGCAGAAGCCCCTAACAGTCAGGTCGAGGCGGAGCTAGCCATTCTATCGGCTCCATCATGGGATCAACCTATCCTGGCCTTCGTCCTTTGCGGCGAGCTTCCTCAAGACGAGGCAGAGGCGAGGCAGATCCAGCGCAGATCTATAGCCTACGCCATCATCAATCGCGAGCTAGTGCGGAGTAGCGTGACTGGTGGTACGGCGACAGAGATCTTCTATCGTCTCTTGAGCTTGAGTTGGTTTTTCCCTTGAAGAGGAAAGGGCGATGCAACACAGGAGCAGTAAGTATTTCCCTCAGTTTGAGAAACAAGGTACCAATCCAGTAGGAGAGTCTCGTCAAGTCCCGAGTACCTGCACAAACACAAAAGAGCTTGCACCCAACGCTATAAAGGGTTGTCAATCCCTTCAAGATTGATTGCAAAGTGAGATCTGAAGGCGGAAAGTGCAACGAAGTAAAAGAGTAAGGTTGAAAATATGGTGTGGAGTAGACCCCGGGGCCATAGTGTTCACTAGAGGCTTCTCTCAAAATAGCAAATATTACGGTGGGTGAACAAATTACCGTCGAGCAATTGATAGAACCGCGCAAAGTCATGACGATATCTAAGGCAATGATCATACATATAGGCATCACGTCCGAGACAAGTAGACCGATACTTTCTGCATCTACTACTATTACTCCACACATCAACCGCTATCTAGCATGCATCTGGTGTATTGAGTTCATGACGAACAGAGTAACGCTCTAAGGAAGATGACATGATGTAGAGGATAATCTCAAACTAGTGACGAAAACAACATCTTTTTACCCTTGATGGCAACAACATGATGCGTGGGTGAGGTCACCACACAGTATGAACCCAAAACCAAGCACTTCTCCCATTGCAAGAATAATAGATCTAGTTGGCCAAACAAAACCCACAACTCGAAGAGAATTACAAGGATATGAATTCATGCATAAGAGAGATCAGAAGAAACTCAAATAAGATTCATAGATAATCTGATCATAAATCCACAGTTCGTCGGATCTCGACAAACACACCGCAAAAGAAGATTACATCGGATAGATCTCTATGAAGATCATGGAGAACTTTGTATTGAAGATCCAAGAAAGAGAAGAAGCCATCTAGCTACTAGCTATGGACTCTTAGGTCTATGGTGAACTACTCACGCATCATTGGAGAGGTCATGGTGTTGATGAAGAAGCCCTCCGTATCCGAATCCCCCCCTCTGGCAGGGCACCAGAACGTGCCCCAGATGGGATCTTGCGGAGACAGAAGCTTGCGGTGGCGGAAAAGTACTTTCGATGATCTCCTGATTTTGTGTGGGATTTTAGGGAATTTATAGGCGAAAGACCTAGGGCAGAGGTGGCCCAGGGAGCCCACAAGCCTGGGAGGAGCGACCCCCCTGGCCGCGTCTAGGGGGCTTGTGGGGTCCGTGCAGGCCCCCTGCCCTGATTCTCAGGCTTCCCGATCTTTTTGTGTTTCAGAAAAATTCTTTTTGGCAGTTTCGTTCCGTTTGGACTCCGCTCAAAATCCTCCTATGAAAGGGGTCAAAAACATGGAAAAAACAGGAACTCGCACTTGGCACTGAGTTAATAAGTTAGTCCCAAAAAATATATAAAAGGCATACAAAACATCCAAAGTTTGACAAGATAATAGCATGAAACCATCAAAAATTATAGATACCGTTGGAGACATATCAAGCATCCCCAAGCTTAACTCGTGCTCGTCCTCGAGTAGGGAAGTGATAAAGAATGAATTTTTGATGTGGAATGCTACCTAGCATAGTTGTCCTTTGCAACTTATTTCATGTGGCATGAATGTTCAGATCTGTAAGATTCAAAACAATAGTTTGCTATTGACATGAAAACAATAATACTTCAAGCAAACTAGCAAGGTAATCATGAACTTTCAAAATAACAAGTCCAAAGAAAGTTATCCCTGCAAAAACATATAGTCTGGCTATGCTCGATCATCCTCACACAACTAATGTAAATCATGCACAACCCCGGTATTGGACAAGTAATTGTTTTCGCACTCTTACTTTCTCAAACTTTTTATAACTATCACGCAATACATGAGCGTGAGCCATGGATATAACACTATAAGTGGAATAGAGTGCGGTGGTGGTTGTGAGACAAAAAGGAGGAGATGGTCACATTGACTCGACATATCAAAAGGCTATGGAGATGCCCATTAATAGATATCAATGTGAATGAGTAGGGATTGCCATACAAAGGATGCACTAGAGCTATAAGTATGTGAAAGCTCAAAAGGTAAACTAGTGGATGTGCATCCAACTTGCTTGCTCATGAAGACCTAGGGTAATTTTGAGGAAGCCCATCATTGGAATATACAAGCCAAGTTATACAATGAAGATTCCCACTAGCATATGGTGGTGACGAAACGAGTGGCTCTCAATCATGAAGAACATGGTGCTATTATGAAGCACAAGTGTGGAAAAAGATAGTAGCATTGTCCCTTCTCTCTTTTTCTCTTTTTTTTATTTGAGCTCTTAGGCCTCTTTTTTTTTGGGATCTTTGGCCTCTTTTTTTATTTCCTCACATGGGACAATGCTCTAATAATGATGATCATCACACTTTTATTTACTCACAGCTCAAAGCTTAGAAATGACTATAGGAAATACCTCCGACAGTGTACCGGGATGTGCAACGATCTAGCTTGGCGTATGACGTTGAAACATCTCGCTAGCTATCTTACGATCATGCAATGGCAATATGAGAGTGACAGCTCAAGTCATGAGACGGAACGGTGGGAATTACATGGCAATATATCTCAGAATGGCTATGAAAATGCCATAGTAGGTAGATATGTTGGCTGTTTTGAGGAAGGCATTTGGTGGGTTTGTGTACCGGCGAGAATTGTGCGACACTAGAGAGGCTAGCAATGGTGGAAGGTGAAAGTGCATCTATACCATGGACTCACATTAGTCATGAAGAACTCACATACTTGTTGCGAAAGTTTATATTAGTAATCGAAACAAAGTGCTAAACGCATACTCCTAGGGGAAGGGTTGGTAGGTGTTAACCATCGCGCGATACCGACCTCTACACAAAGGATGACAATCAATAGATCAATTATGCTCCGACTTCCTAACCTAGAGGTTCACCATACGTGCATGCTACGGGAATCACTAACTTCAACACAAGTATTTCTAGATTCACAACACCCTACTAACATAAATCTTAGTATTACCAAATCCACGTCTCAAAACTAATTGAGAGGAATCAAAACTTCCCTTTCTACTCAATGCACATGAAGATTGGAGGTTTTTGTATCCTCTTTGGGTACCTATCACCTTTGGGACTACTTTCATAGCATAAGCCAACTACCAAGTCACGCACCGCCTTGCTCTAAAAGATCTAAGTGAAGCACATAGAGCAAAATTATCTAGCTCAAAAGATATAAGTGAAGCACAATGAGCATTCTAGCAAAATCACGATGATTGCATGTCTCTCTCTAAAGGTGTGCAGGAAGGATGATTGTGACACAACAAAAAGAAAAGACTCCTAAGATACCAGATGCTCCAAGAAAAACACATATCATGTGGTGAATAAAAATATAGCTCCAAGTAATGTTACCGATGGATTGAAGACGAAAGAGGGGATGCCTTCCCGGGGCATCCCCAAGCTTAGGGTTTTTTGTGTCCTTGAATTTGGCTTGGGATGCCTTGGGAATCCCCTAGCTTGAGCTCTTTCCACTCCTTATCTCTTTGTCGATGAGAACGTCACCCAAAACTTGAAAACTTCACAACACAAAACTTAATCAGAAAGTCGTGATATCATTAGCACAAGAAAACAAACTACCACCACTTTAGGTACTGTAATAATCTTGATTTCTATTTATATTAGTGTTGGGCTACTATATTCTCACTTTTCCATGGCTAGTACCCCCCGATACTAACCATAGTTTCATCAAAACAAGCAACCAACTCAATAAAAAACAGAATTTGTCAAAAACAGACCAGTCTGTAGCAATCTGTATACTTCGTATACTTCTTCTACCTCAAAAATTCTGAAACATAACTGCCCGAGAAAAAGGCATATCAACCAACAGCAAAAAAATTCAACTCAAAAGCTCTTTCTGAATAAAAATGAAAAATCATTTCGTGAGCGAAAAGTTTCTGTCTTTTTCCAGCAGGATCAAACAACCATTACCAAGACTAGTCATAAAGGTTTTGCTTGGATCAAAGACAAAAAGAAACACAAAAGACACAATCATAACAGAATTATGATAGTGTGGACGCAACAAAACAGAAAGAAAAAGAAATAAATTCATTGGGTTGCCTCCCAACAAGCGCTATTGTTTAACGCCCTTAGCTAGACATTGATAGTTCAATGATGCTCACGCAAAAGACAAGAATTGAAGCACAACGACAGCATCATAAAGCATGTGAAAATCACATCTAAGTCTAACATACTTCCTATGCATAGGCATTTTATAGGAAAACAGATTGTCAAGACAACCAATAGTTACCATATGCAAGGAAGAAGAAAGAGACAATAGCAATCTCAACATAACGAGAGGTGATTTAGTGACACGAAAGTCTCTACCACCATATTTTCCTCTCTCATAATAATTACATGTGGGATCATATTCAAATCCAACAATATAACTATCACAAAAGATATTCTTTTCATGATCCACATGCATGAAAAGTTGACGCTCTTCAAAAATAGTGGGATTATCATCAACTAAAGTCAAGATTTCTCCAAACCCACTTTCAATATTATTGCAAATATCATATTCATCATGAGGTTTAAACAAATTTTCAATATCATAAGAAAGATCATCACCCCAATCATGATTATTGCAACAAGTAGTGGTCATAGCAAAACTAGCATCCCCAAGCTTAGGGTTTTGTATATTTTTAGCATGATTGTCACTAATAGAATTTATAGTGAAACCATTGCAATCATGCTTTTCATCCAAGGAGCCCTCGTGAATCACTTCATAAATTTCTTCCTCACAATTTTCAGATTCATGCATCTCAAGCAAAACTCCATAAAGATAGTCAAGTGCACTCAACTCACTAGCAATTGGATCAACAGAATTGGATCTCTTAAAGAGATTAGCAAGTGGATGAGAATCCATATCACTAGATTTTCAGCAAGTGAAGATGCAAGCATATTGAAGGCACATGGCACACAAGCGAACAGAAAGCAAGCGAGAGAAAAGGGCGAACGAAAAAGGGAAACGAAAAAAGGCGAATAGGTGAAGTGGGGGAGAGGAAAACGAGAGGCAACTAGCAAACAAAGTAAATGCAAGAGATGAGTTTGTGACACTTACTTGGATGAGTTCTTGACTTGATCCTCCCCGGCAACGGCGCCATAAATTCTTCTACTACGATGATAGAGATCTTCTGTCGTCTCTTGAGCCATAAATTCTTGGTTTTTCCCTTGAAGAGGAAAGGGCGATGCAGCACATGAGCAGTAAGTATTTCCCTCAGTTTGAGAACCAAGGTATCAATCCAGTAGGAGAATCTCGTCAAGTCCAGAGTACGTGCACAAACACAAAAGAGCTTGCACCCAACGCTATAAAGGGGTTGTCAATCCCTTCAAGATTGAATGCAAAGTGAGATCTGAAGGCGGAAAGTGCAACGAAGTAAAAGAGTAAGGCTGAAAATATGGTGTGGAGTAGACCCGGGGGCCATAGTGTTCACTAGAGGCTTCTCTCAAAATAGCAAATATTACGGTGGGTGAACAAATTACTCTCGAGCAATTGATAGAACCGCGCAAAGTCATGACGATATCTAAGGCAATGATCATACATATAGGCATCACGTTTGAGACAAGTAGACCGATACTTTCTGCATCTACTACTATTACTCCACACATCGGCCGCTATCTAGCATGCATCTAGTGTATTGAGTTCATGATGAACAGAGTAACGCTTTAAGCAAGATGACATGATGTAGAGGGATAATCTCAAACCAATGATGAAAACCCCATCTTTTTACCCTTGATGGCAACAACACGATGCGTGCCTCGCTACCCCTTCTGTCATTGGGTGAGGTCACCGCACGGTATGAACCCAAAACCAAGCACTTATCCCATTGCAAGAATCATAGATCTAGTTGGCCAAACAAAACCCACAACTCGAAGAGAATTACAAGGATATGAAATCATGCATAAGAGAGATCAGAAGAAACTCAAATAAGATTCATAGATAATCTTATCATAAATCCACAGTTCGTTGGATCTCGACAAACACACCGCAAAAGAAGATTACATCAGATAGATCTCCATGAAGATCATGGAGAACTTTGTATTGAAGATCCAAGAGAGAGAAGAAGCCATCTAGCTACTAGCTATGGACTCTTAGGTCTATGGTGAACTACTCACGCATCATCGGAGAGGTCATGGTGTTGATGAAGAAGCCCTCCGTATCCGAATCCCCCCTCCGTTAGGGCACCAGAACATGCCCCAGATGGGATCTTGCGGAGACAGAAGCTTGCGGCGGCGGAAAAGTAATTTCGATGATCTCCTGATTTTTTCTGGGATTTTAGGGACTTTATAGGCGAAAGACCTAGGGAAGTGGTGGCCTTGGGAGCCCACAAGCCTGGGAGGCCCGGGCCCCCTGGTCGCAGCTAGGGGGCTTGTGGGGTCCCTGCAGGCCCCCTGCCCTGATTGTGAGGCTTCCCGATCTTTTTCTGTTTCGGAAAAAATCTTTTTGGCACTTTCGTTCCATTTGGACTCCGTTCAAAATCCTCCTCTTAAAGAGGTCAAAACATGTAAAAAATATGAACTGGCACCTGGCACTGAGTTAATAAGTTAGTCCCAAAAAATATATAAAAGGCATACAAAACATCCAAAGTTTGACAAGAGAATAGCATGAAACCATCAAAAATTATAGATACGTTGGAGACGTATCAACTGGCGTGTTCCAATGCTTCGTCGAATCAGAAAAGGGACATGAGATCCTCAGAGACATTCACCAGGGGGAGTGCAGGCATAATGCCGCCTCTAGAACCCTGGTGGCCAAGGCGTTCTGCCATGGATTCTACTAGGCCACGACCCTTGCGGAGGCCGTGGATCTAGTCGATAAATACGAAGGCTTCCAATTCTTCAGCTCAAAGAGCCACATACCGCCTTCGGCCCTCAAAACCATCCCCCTGTCTTGGCCGTTCGCTATCTGGGGGCTAGACATGGTGGGGCCCTTCAAGACGGCTCGTGGTGGCATGACCCACCTCTTGGTAGCCGTCGACAAATTCACCAAGTGGATCAAGGCCAGAGCTATCAAGAAACTTGATGGCCCCACGGCTGTCAAGTTCATCACAGACATCTCTGTTCAATATGGTGTCCCCCACAGCATCATCACCGACAACGGCACCAACTTCGCCAAATGCGCTCTGGCGCTCTACTGCTCCAAGGTAGGCATCCGGCTCGAATTGGCGTCAGTGGCACATCCCCAGTCAAATGGCCAAGCGGAGAGGGCCAACGGCCTGATCCTGGCCGGCATCAAGACAAGACTGGTGGCACCACTTGTCAGGTCGGCCGGCTGCTGGATCGAAGAACCGCCGGCTGTATTATGGAGCCTCCGCACCACGCCCAACTGGTCGACCGACTTCATTCCGTTCTTCCTTGTACACGGGTCCGAGGCTATTATTCCTACGGATATCGAGTTCGACTCACCTCGGGTCACCTTGTGCACGGAAACGGAGGCGAAGGAGGCAAGATAAGATGGTGTGGATCTCCTCGAAGAAGCAAGGGACTTAGCCTTGAGCCAGACGGCCATCTATCAACACAAGCTGAGATACTACCACAACAAGAAGATCAAGCCTCTCTCTTTCAGAGAGGGAGACTTGGTCCTCAAAAGAATCCAGCGCACCGCCGGCCAGCACAAGCTCTCATCCCCATGGAAGGGACCCTTCATCATCAGTAGGACATTGCACAACAACACATACTACTTGATCGATGCCCAAAAGCCAAGGAAGCGCAAGAGGGACGACTCTGGCCAGGAGACGGAACGTCCATGGAACGCGGCGTTGCTTCGCCCGTTCTACTACTAGAAGGCAAGTATCAAACACGGAAAGAGCATGCACATATGTATGTTTCTCCCTCTTCAGGGATTCCTAATGAATGCAATGAAAAGAGCATGCCTCATGCTTCTTTTTAAATTCATATCTAGAGTGCTCACTACGAAGCCCCTTGCTGGCTCTGATAAGCTCGGGGGCTCGCTAGCCGCCCGGACGCCTTCCTTATATTGTAGAAGAACACATAGTGTACGCCGGACCGATCCCGGGTCACCTCGTAACAACTGCAGACCAGCTACCAGCCGTCCGGCTAGCGAGGCGATGCCAGGTAAGGCCGGATGCATGCAAAGTTTGACTACAAAAAGGTTGCCGGCTCGGGTTGGCTTGATCTATTTTACGATCTCATTCAAGCCGGCCTCTCTTGGTTTATGTCTGAATCTTTAAGTCTTGATGGCTTCGAAAAATGTAAGTCTTGTATTCTAAGGCGAGAAACCTCGACCCAGTCACAGACCGGCTCCCAGCTGTCGGGTTGGCGGGGTGGAAACTTGGGAATACATGGATTGGAGAAAAAGAAGTCAGCCAGGAATCAAAAGATAAAGATATAAAACAACACGCATGGCAATATGAATATAATGCTGAATACATACATTCAAAATGCATTGGCCCACGGCCGAGGTTCATTACACCCCCAGTGGGTGGAACTGTTGGACTGACAAGAAAATTACAGACAACAAAAACAGGACACCAGCTATGGGGCTGCGGCCTCATCGATCGCCCGGCTGCTGCTCCTGAAGTGGTGGCTTCACCATCGCCGGCTGCTCCCGAGGCGGTTGCGCCGTCTCCTCCGCGAGGGCTCCCGGCTCTGTCCGCATCGGAGTCGGCATACGCCGCACCGCTAGAGGCGGCAGCACTATCCACCTCGTGGGCCGTCTTGTCGAAGCTGCCATCAGCGTCATAGGGCTGAAGGCCATGTAGATCCTGAGGGATAATATCGCCGCTTTCACCCCGCTCCAAGTTGAGCTCGTCCCAAGCGGCGTACGTGGCGATGTCACTGGCCCTCACGCGCAGCGCCTCCTCCACAGCCCGCAGCTCACCCTCCGAGCCGTCGCCTTGAGCGACGAGCTTGCCCAAGTCTAGGTTTCGATACTAGGACTTGGCCAAGCGCAGGGCCATGTAGGCTCCAGCGCGCGTAGCCGAAGCGTGCCAGGCGTCAAGGCGATCCTCGCCAGCCGCAAGCCAGCGGGCGAGCCGGCTCATCGACGCCGGCTCCAAGCCATCCGGCCCTAGGGCCGCCACCATCGACGAGCCTGCGACCTGAAGCCGAGCCATAGACTCGCCCTGGGCGCGGAGGCAGGCCCTGAGGCCCACTCCGATGTCCTCCACGCTCGAGCCGGAGGTAGCATCTACCTCCTGCCTAGCCGCGCGGCGCTCCTGACGGCTCACCTCGACGACCGTGTCGGCTGCGCCCTGTGTCTCAGCGAAGAGACCTGAGACAGGGAAATGGGTGCAAAAACAAGTAAGAAGAGGAGACGGACAAGAAAGTTCAAGACAAAATAAAAAGAAGACTCACTATGGAAGGCGCCATCGGTCTCATGAGCGCTCTCCAGGACCTCGAGCTCCCGCACCTTGCTCTCTTGAGTAAGGCGGGCAACTTCCTCCTGGAGGGTCGCCGCAGAGTCCAGGGCCTTGGCCAGCTGTGTCTGCTTCTGGACAAGGGCCTCCTCTTTCTCCCTCAAGGCGGCGTCCTTGAGCTTCATCTTCCCAGGATGAACCGACGCGAGGCGTTCCACGTCGGCACAATGGGAGGCGTCCTTCCCCTGCAGAGAGGCACACAGCTGCTCTAGCTCGACCCGGCTGGCTGCCTTGAGCTCCTTCTTCTCCATCTGGAGAAGAGCCAGTTGCTCCTGGAGCCGTCCGCCTGCGTCGCGCAGGGCGTCCCGCTCCACGATGACTTCGCCCAGCCGGGCTTGGAGCTCGACAACCTGGCCATCGGCCGCCTAGCTCTGAGCCCGCAGCTCATTATAAGCCTGCACCTGGGCATCATAAAGATCCTGCAAAACAAATAAGAAGCAGAAGTGAGATTCGGCCTGGTTAAGTCATAACCAGCCCGATTCTCGGGGCCTACACCCAGTGGGTAAGCTAGCGCGCCCCCACTAAAGAAGCAAAACAAGAAGAGAAGCTCAAAGAGATTCGGCCCGGCCGATGCTCGGCCGGCCTGATTCTTAGGGGCTACACCCAGTGGGTACGCTGTCGCGCCCCCACTGATGCAAGAAGAAGAAAAGGAAAAAAAATTCAAGACCAAGATGAGGCACTTACCCTGGTGCGCTCCTCCAGGCGCTCCAAGTCGCTGCCCACGACACGGTCCGCCTGGTCCACCTTGAACCGGCTGTTGGCAAACAGCGACACCAACTCCGGGACAGCGTGGAGCGCAGTGCCTACGGGCAGCCTCGCGCGCGCCAGGTTGGCCGCTCGCCAAGACTTCATCGGCCGGCTCCCGGCCTGGGCTCCAGCTCCCGGTGCAGCCGGACCGTGGTGGGGGATGACGATGGCGCCGGCTCCAGGTACTGGCGCGGCGGCCGGCTCCGGCGATGTCCTCGCTGGTGTCGCCTCCTCGACAGGAGGTGGATGGGCTGCGTCCGGCGCATCCATAGTCACCCCTAGCGCATCAGGGGCCACGTCTGGCGCGTCCAGGATCAGATCCGGCGCGTCGGGCGCCGCCTCGGCCCTGGGGGAGTTGGGGATCACCTCTAGGTCCACCGGTGCAGAGGCGTCCGACTCGGAGGGCTGGGCCTCCTCAGCCCTCGGGGCGCGCCTCAGAGCCGCCTCGCTAGCTGGCTCCTCCACGCGAGCATGCGCGAAGGGGTCATATCTAGCCTTCGTACGCTTCTCCACCGGCTTCTCAGCCCGGATGGGGCGAGACTGGCCCTCGGTCGCCTTTCCCGCGACCGCGTCCCACCGGCGCTTGGGCTGCTCCTCAAGCTCCTGCTGGGCAGCATCGGCTGTTGCCTGATACGTCTCCATCGTATCTACTTGTATTCCGTGTGTAGTCATACGTGCTTAGGGAAAAGAACTTGCATGACATCTATTGTCCATCCCTCCCGTGGGAGCGGGGTCCAAAAGGATACTACAGGATATTAAGGTTCTCCTTTTAATAAAGAACCGGAACAACGCATTAGCACTTGGTGAACACATGAACTCCTCAAACTATGATAATCACCGGGAGTGGTTCCGGTTATTGTCAATACGGGGTTGCTGGGTCATAACACATAGTAGGTAACTACAACTTGGAAGATCGGATCTAAAACACACATATATTGGTGACAACATAATAATTTCAGATCTAAAATCATGGCACTCAGGCCCTAGTGACAAGCATTAAGCATGGAAAAGTAGTAGCAACATCAATCTCAGAACATAGTGGATACTAGGGATCAATCCTCGTCAAAACTAACTCAATTACATGATAGATCTCATCCTACTCATCACCGCCCAGCGAGCCTACGAATAGATTACTCACGAACAATGTAGAGCTTCATGGAATTGGAGAGGGAAGAAGGTTGATGATGACGATGGCGACAATTTTCCCTCTCCGGAGCCCAAAACGGACTCCAGATCTGTCCTCCAGATGAAGAACGGGATGTGGCGGCGCCTCCGTATCGCAAACGCGATGAAATCTTCTCTTCTGATTTTTTTCTGGGCGAAAGTGAGTTTATAGAGCTGAGATTGGGGGCGGCAGAGCCACGTGGGCCCCACAAGCTTGGTTACCGCGGCTAGAGGGGGTAGCCGCGGCAACAGGGCTTGTGGCCGAGTGGCCCACCCCCTTTGGTGGATCTTTGCGCAGGTATTTTTCATATTTTCCAGAAAAATTCTCCGTAAATTTTTAGGACGTTTCGAGAACTTTCATTTATGCACAAAAACAACACCATGGCAATTCTGCTGAAAATAGTGTCAGTCCGGGTTAGTTCCATTCAAATCATGCAAATTAGAGTCCAAAACAAGGGCAAAAGAGTTTGGAAAAGTAGATACGATGGAGACGTATCAGGGTCATGTCGGCCGCTCATCTGGCAGACCAGATAGGGCCGCCTCTGCAGCGGCAGGATCCTGGGAGTCACCATGGTGGTGAGCAG
This sequence comes from Hordeum vulgare subsp. vulgare, assembly GCF_904849725.1. Lineage (NCBI taxonomy): Eukaryota > Viridiplantae > Streptophyta > Magnoliopsida > Poales > Poaceae > Hordeum > Hordeum vulgare. The sequence goes on along the minus strand of NC_058518.1, from coordinate 381,836,625 downwards.
GTCGCGGCCAAGAAGGCCTCCTTTCTCCAAAATCTTGAGGTGGGCGTCGCTCTGCGCCACCTCGGGAATCGGCTTGGGGGACTTCATCGCCCAGTTCAACTTCGTCAGAGGATTGATGTTGAACGGGGGCATGTTGAGGGCGTCTTGGGCAGGGTCGGCGTTCTTCGAAGAAGCCCTTCTGCCACTGCTTGATGGACTCTTGCAGCGGCAGCTGGGGGAAGCCGGACTTTGAACGATGATGCACCAGCGCGGCTCCGCATGGTGTCATCGGGCGCACTCCGGCGAGCTTCTCCAGCTCGGCCTTCTCCATAGCGATGGATTTCTGCTTGAAGAACAACAAGCTCCACCAAAGATCGAGGCGGGGCTCGATCCCCAGGAAACCCTCGCACAAGACCACAAAGGCCGACAGCTGCAAGATGGCGTTCAACGCCAGGTTATGCGGCTGCATGCCAAAGAAGTGGAGCCACTCGGAGAAGAAGGAGCTCGCCGGGAGCCCGAAGCCCATGTAGAAATGCTCGTTGAAAACAATGACCTCTCCGACGGTAGGTGTTGGGGCGGTCTCGGCGCCAGGGATTTGCACCAGCACCTGGGAGGGCGGGGGCAATAGCCGGTGATGGCAGAGCGCCTCGATATGGCCTTCACAGATCTCGCTGCCCAGCCAAGCTCCGTGCGACGAGGACTTCTTCAAGGAGGAGCCGCCGGCCATGGCTGCGGGCGGCTGGAGCTCGAGAGGGCTGGTGGCTCGACGGCGACGAAGGCGACAAAGACGAATAGGACGGCTTCTTTCTCTCTAGGCTCAGGGAGGAAGAGGGCGTCGATGCGGGGCGAGAAGGAGGCGAATGGCCTCCTCGGAACCCCCGCATCCCATTTAAACCCCACGAAGCGTCGAGGGGAGGAGATCCGGTGCGCACGGGACCCCACTAACCGTGTGTATTACGGACGGTAGCGCTTCCCTAAGCCTAAACGCCGCAGAGTAAATCCGCAGAGAATCTCTCGTACGGAGGCCGAGGGGGCGTCGTGGCGGGACGCAGGGCCCAGGCCCGGTCCTGTCACCAGTAATCACCATCATTACGTCAGGCGGGGCCTGGCACGTGGCGCGTTCTGAGCGATCTACGACGAAGCCGAGGCGTCACTTCGGAGCCAACCGGCTTCGGAGCCGGCGTCCCCTACCGCGGATGGCGGCAGAAATACGAAGACAAAATATCAAGCCGGCGAGGCCGCCCATCCGCAGATGACGGGCATCTCTAGCTTCAGGGACTACTGTCGGGGGGATAACCTCGGGGTAGGCTCATCGAGCCTGCTTTTTCATTTCCTGCCCAAAGGGTATGACCAAGTACAGTTTCCCAAGGCCCAAGTCTTCCGACCTACTAGGTTGCGCCTGCCGGCTGGAGGACGAGGCGGCCAACTCTCTAGCCGGCCAGGCAACCCCTACCGGCTAGAGGCCAGACGGCTACCTCTTCTTGACAGGCTCGGCCAAGCCAGCCGGCTAGGAACGAGGCAGCCGTGCCCAAGTCGGCTAGCCAAGCAGGCTAGCCAGTCGAGGATCCCAAGTCACATTGGATCATAGGTCATGACGAGACCTTATGATTAAAGGTGGCTACACGTCAGCAAAGGTACTGGATCGGAGTTCCCGGAAGGTACGAGCGTCGGCGGCCACGCCGCTAACCTACCCCAGCTCTGATCCATCACCTAGCATAGTGTCGTACCGTCAAACTCCCACTCCATTACTGCACTCGGCGTGGGGAACAGTGGAGGCGGTCGTACTATCTGCCCATGACGAATCTTGCTAGACGACGCTCGACGTACAGCTTGTGCTCGGCGTCAACCTTACGTGAGGGCTTCATTGGCCAGCAGGCGGGTCCCACCGCCAGACGAGACCATGCAGCCGGCGGGCCCCTCAAGCGACAAGACAAGACCCTCGTGGGCCCCCTGGTCAGCCGGCGAGGCTGCTAGCCGGGTCCCACTCTTGTACCCTTTATCCATATTGTAGGCCGGTGGGTTCGTCTATAAAACCCCTCGGTCACCCTCCATGCAGAGGGTCGGTCGAACAACACTTCACACCCACCAACCACATAGAGAGAGGCAGAGACGAGCCGTCTGCTCCCCTCTTCCTCCTCCTCAACACAGCTCCAGGAGCAACCTTGTAGTCCATCCATACACATCATACACTTCGGTAGGACCAGGGGTATTATCTCTACGGAGAGCCCTGAACCTGGGTACATCGTGCGTTCCATGCTTGTACCAACCTCGTCCCGAGCGCCCTTCGTTGTCCCTTCGGTTCTCACCGACTTTAGCCTACCTATGGCATATGTTGTGAGTATTCACCGACAGAAGCAGAGGAAGTAGAAAGCGGATCTTCTTGAGGAGTAATAGGGACCATATTCTTCTTATCCTTTGCGTGGATACCCCTCTTCCTTTAAGTACTGAATTGATTCCCAAAATTAATGGTCCAACTTGCGCACTTGCATATGGTAGTTCTTGTTCTTGATACATCTCTTTCAACTTGTTCTTCGTTATCATTTATAACCACACATGTGACCCGTTTGTTCTCATCATCATCTAAAACATCAACCACGTGCTTATCAATTGTGTTCCTTACTTTGTTTAGTTTATTGTCCCTCATTTTGGAGATAAACTGGATGAAAACAAGGCCCCTCATCTTGTCATGCAATAACTTGCCCCTATCTTTGTGTCAATCTACAAATGATTTTTTTTTCAAAATGCTCCTCATTCAGGAAAGATTACCATATGTAAAAATATCTAATCAAAAGGAAACAAATAATGCTCCTCATACACTTTAGACCAAACCCCTATATAATGAGCCAAATTCTAACCACAAGAATACTCGAAAGCTACAGAGTGAGCCAAAAAATGATGGAGAAGTCAAAACTGTATGCCATATATACTAGAAACCAATATATTATGCCAAATTCTAACCACTAGATATACTGGAAAGTTACAGACTCGGCCAAAAAAATGCCGGAGAAGTCAAAACAGATTTAGCCACTAGTTACACTCACATAGTGAAATGACGTGGATGTCGTTTAAAAGGGGGGGGTGGGAGTTGAATAGGCTTTTGAAAAAAATTACAGTTCAGGCTAGAACAGATGCAGAATAAAACTAGTGTATAATTTGTCAAGCACAAAACCTAAATACACTAGGCTCAACTATGTGCACCAACAACTTATGCTAAACAATGTAAGTGCACAATTAAAGGGTTCGGGTAAGAGATAACCGAGGCATGGAGAGACGATGATCTATCCCGAAGTTCACACCCTTGTGGATACTAATCTCCGTTAGAGGGGCGTGGAGGCACAATGCTCCCCAAAATACCAATAGGTCCATCATATTTTCATCACGCCCTCTCACAATGCAAAGTGTCGTGATTCCACTAAGGTACCCTTGAGGGCATCCACTGAACTGTACAATTGGCGACCCTTGGGGCGGTCACGATCCCATACAAATTGCACATGACATTCTCCACAACTTAATTAGACACCCCGAAGCTTTACACCGTAATGTTGAGCTGCATGACACCACCAACCATCTAGGGCACCCAAAAGGCACAAGATTTAGGGTGTCCAAACACACAAGAGTAATAAGCTTCTCAACTTTTCACTTCCATGTATCACTATGGAGAGCTCAAACCGATGCAACTAATGCAATGGCAAGAACACATGAATTGGTCAAGTCCCTCACTCTCAAATACCACCAAACCATTGAAAGCTATGGAGGAATGTGATAGTAACAACAAGGATAACACAAAAGAATTCGAAGATATAGATCCAAAGGGTTCCACTCACTTAGAGGAGATATGGATTAGTGCAAATATAGATCTAGATATCCTCTCTATTTTCCCTCAAAAAGATGCAAGAATCACGGGAGGAATAGAGAGAAAGCAATATCCAAAAGATCAAGAATGGTTGGAGGGGGACTTTCTCAAGAATCGTTGGGGGCAATGGGGAAGAAGACCCTCTTTCGTAGTGGGCAGAAAAAAAATCCAACTATTATGCACTAGTTGTTCTTTAAGGGGAACTATTGCTTGGGGGAGCGATACTACCGCTTAGCCCGGTTAACACAGCCCAACAAGTACTAAAGTACTAGAACGTTAGTTCCCTTGGAGCGGTACTACCACATATAATATGTGGTACTTCTATGAATTGTTTGAGTAGCAACATAAGACTAAATACAAGCGGAACTAGCCGTGGTACTAACCAACGAAAGTGCCGCCTAAGCAGTACTACCGTGGGCACCAGCTTTACTACTACTTGGTCCATACTAGAAGGCCAAAGCACAACAGATGAATCAAGTTAGACCAAAACCACCATAACTTCTGCAAATAAACTCCAAAATAAACAAACTTAAACATGTTGGATATATTAAGAACTAGCAATGAACAAGAAATGCTAATGGTATAAGGAAGAGAACCTTCTCCAAATATGAACCAACAAAATGTCCCAACAGAAAAATGCAGAGATGATGCATACAAACTCCATTTCTGATGAACTTGAGTTTGACAAGAAGACAAACACAAACTCTAAATCCTCACATATAGGAAAACTAAATACGAATTAATAAAGATGATGCAAATTATGCAATGGTTTGGGCTCTCTATGTATGATGCGATCTAAGCTATAAGCCGATATCCCAATTAACATGATGATATAGGTAAAATAAAAAACCTATCAAGGTCAAAACTTTTCGTTGAGAATAGTACACTTGAGATAGATGATGATGATCTTGACCTCTGATACTTGTGATCTGCGTTGGGTTTTTCGTGAAGAGGACCAGGTTATCGCAACACAATGTAGGTAAGTATTTCCCTCAGTTATGAAACCAAGGTTTATCGAACCAATAGGAATACCAATCACAACCATCTTTAGAGGCTGTACTTCAAAGAACGAACAACTTGCACCCAGCGCGGGTAAGAGGGTTGTCGATCCTTTTGTCTTGTTATTTGCAAGAAAGTGAGGTGTGCATATAATTGTAGATAGCAAGATAAAATAAAAACAAGTAAATGGCAGCAAGGTAATGAAGGTTTTATCAATATATTGTGAATAGACCCGGGGGGCATAGCTTTCCCTAATGGCATCTCTCATGAAAAATAGCATACGACGGGTAAACAAATTATTGTTGGGAAACTGACAAAAAAACATATAGTTATGCGATATTCACGACAACGATCATGTGTATATAGGCATCACATCCATAAAAAAATAGGTCGATTCTTTCTCGCACCTATTATTATTATTCAATTGTCGACCACTATCTAGCATGTGATGACGAGTTGATGGATATACTTCTCGCCCCTTGTTGGTTATCCAGAGTGGAAGGTGGAGATGTAGTCAACAGCAGATTTCCCTTACACGAAGACTGTAAGGTTTATCGAACCAGGAGGACTCCTAGGCTCAACAAGTAGGTGTCTTCCACCCTGGCGCTTGCAGAAGACGTGGACCTGCACACACAACAAATAACTTTGCTCCCAACGAGTACAGATAGGTTGTCAATCTCTACGACCTTGTAGTTTGCAAAGGATCAAAACACAAGCAGGAAGGTAATAGTGATTGCAACGGAAAAGTAAATAGAAGCGATAAATGATGGAGGTGTAAACAATGATGGTGATATGGACCGGAGTCACATGATGTTCACTAGTGATGCCTCTCTCCTAAAAGACGATAAACAACTATGCTTGGGTAAACAAATCACAGTTGGGCAATTGACAGAATTATGATCGCACCAGAATGTTAATTATGCTACTTGATAGTTAGAGGTTCAATGGTAATGTGCAGTACGCCAAGACAAGTAGACCGTTTATTCATCAGCATCTACTTACTAATCATCCACCTTGAGATATCTATCCAGAACATCTCGCCGGTATTAAGTTGCGAGCCCCACCCAAAGTGTAAACTCAAAGCAACAGACAACTGCATTAACGAACTATGCGTAAGGTAAACAATCCTTGCAACCGTGGTCATAAGCACTATTCTTTTCTCCCTGGTGGCAACAAGCACATCCCCTAGTCTCATGTTTCTGTCTCTCAAGCTAGACATCGAGGGGCATGAACCCACAATCATGCATAACGCTCCCTCTTGGAGTTACAATCTACTACTCGGCCAAAGCAATAAATAGCAACAGAAAACATGCATGAATCACTAAGGAACATAATATAAAAGGATAATAAAATAAATAACTCATAACAATCTGAGAATAATCTCATAATCCATCAAATCCCAACAAACCGAGCATAGCAAAAGCAAGAGAATTACATAGATGCCTTGATCATGTAGGGCAACTCACAAGGACTAACCATTGAGGCACAAGATTGGAGAGAAGACTTCACATAGCTACTGGTCATGGACTCATGGTCCAAGAAGGACAACTCACGGCACGTCCGGGAAGCGTCCATGGCAGTGGAGAAGCTCCCGGAGGTCAATCCTCCCTCCAGAGGGTGCCGGGAAGAGGTCTCGTGACTCTAAATATAGGCCAAAGGAGGGCACCGGAGGAGGGGAGACCCACCCAGGTGATTTCCTGGCGCGGCCTAGGGCCTGGCCGCGCCAGCAGGCCGCCTTGGAGGCCCTTGTCCCCCATATGGCCCATCTTCGATGATCCGAAAGCTTCTGTTTCGCTGATTTTTTATATATTTTTTCTGGAATTTGTCTGGCTTTGGAAAATTGGGTAAAAGCCCGTGCAAAATAGACATCAGCAGACAGAAACTGGCATTGGGTGCACTGAGTTAGTAGGTTAGTCCAAATATGTGTAAAATGATATAAAAGTGTAGCAAAACATATAACAATGTCACCTAAAAGATCATGGAACAAGCAGAAATTATAGATACGTTTGGGACGTATCAACATGCACCTAGAGTATTAAGTAAAATATGGTATTGCATGGAGAACAATGACATGATGTAAACAAAGTAAACTCAAGCAATATGAATAAACCCCATTGTTTTATCCATGGTAGCAGCAACAAAAAGACACATCTTGTCCCCTTCTATCACTAGGATATAGAAATTCGCCACATTGAACCATCGATCTAGTTGGCAAAACTATTTCAATAGATCGGAGAAAATTACGAAGCTATCATAGTCATGCACATAAGAATCATATAAGTATTAAGAGGTGACTCAAATATTTACCATGAATAATCTGAACATAAACCCACAATTTATCGGATCCCAACAAACGCACCACACAAAAGGAATTACATCATATGGATCAAAGCAAAAATACAATGATCATATTATTAAAGATCAAAGAGAGAGATTGTCATGTAGCTATTGACTATAGACCCGTAGGTCTGTGGTGAATTACTCACACGTCATCGTAAGGGCAACAAGGTTCATGAAGAGGCCCTCCGTGATAGATACCCCTCCGGCAGGGCACCAGAATGGAGCTCCAGATGGCCTCCCATCGGAACAGAGACTTGCAGCGGTGTAAAAAGTGTTTCGGGACTCTCTCTGGTATTTTTAGGGTAGATGAGAATTTATAAGGCAAAGAATGGTGTCGGGAGGGCCACGAGGGAAGCACAAGCCATTATAGCGCCACCCAGGCCATGCCCAGCTGGCTCGTGGGCCCCTCGTGAGGCCTCGAGCCTTCTTCCGATGCTCCTTGGTCTTCTTTTGGTCCAGAAAAAATCACCAAAAGGTTTTAGGGCAATTGCACTTCGTTTGGTATGGAAAATCTGCAAAGTGAAAAACACACAGAAAAAACAACTGGCATTGGGCACTCGGTCAATAGATTATTGCTAAAAAATTATATAAATTGGTAAATAAATACCCCAAAAGTATTCTAGAATTAGAATAATAATGTATCAGCAAGGAAAACTAAAAAAATAGATATATTGGAGACATATCAAGCATTCCCAAGCTTAATTCGTGCTCATCCTCGAGTAGGTAAATGATAAAAAAAAAAATTTTGATATGACATGCTATCCATGATGTAACCTTATGCATGTATGCTCACTGAGAAACGATGAATTACCAAAAATTAACATAATAATACTTATAGGTATTGGCAACAAATTATTAATCTTTCAAAGTATACGATCCTCAAATATTGTTTTACCCCCATCCATCTTTATTATATTAGCAATGTATGGCTCCATATTCACCACATTAATACAAATGTCAAGCACCACGGTGTTCAAGTCGGGAAATTGGATCGTACTTTTTCAATATGCATTAACTTTTTATTCTTCACACAATACATGAGCGTGAACCATTGGACATAGCATAAAGGTGGAATAGAATATGGTGGTAGGTTTCAAAGGGGTAAAAGTGGAGAAGATAGTCTGACATCAACTAGGCGTACCAATGAGCTATGGAGATGCCCGACGATAGATATCGATGCGAGGAGTAGGGATTGCAATGCAAACAATGCACAACAGCTATAACTTTATGAAAGCTCCACTCAAGCTAAGTGGGGTGTGCATCCAACTTTCTTGCTCATGAAGACCTCGGTCATTTGAGGAAGCCCGTCATCGCAATATACAAGCCAATTTATGAAAAAGTGATTCCCACTAGCATATGAATGATATAACATGTGACTCTCTATATGAAGAACAAGGTGCCACTTTGAGGCCTAACTATGGTAAAGGATAGTAGCAAAGTCCGTTCTCTCTTTTTCTCTCATTATCTTTTTAATTTTTTATGGTGGGCTCATTTGTCCTCCCTCATTTATTTTTTCCCACTGGGACAATGCTCTAATAATGGTGATCATCACAGTTTTATTTATTTACAATTGAACATGAAAATTGATAGGATGATATGACTCTGAATGTATGCCTTTGACAGTGTACTAGGATGTGCAAAGATATAGACTACTCATGATGAACGGTGGATTTTCCACAAATACTATGTCATCTCTATATGATCATGCAAAGCATTATGATGATGAACGAACTAGTCATGTGAACTGACGATGGCATTTGCATGGCAATATATCTCGGAATGGCTATGGAAATGCGATGATAGATAGGTATGGTGGCTGTTTTGGGGAGGATATAAAAAAGGTTTGTGTGCAATAGAGCATGTCATGTCATGGGGTTTGGACGCACCCTCAAAAGCTGCACCGATCCTCAACATGAGAACGAGTGATGCACGGTACCAAAGAGGCTAGCAAATATGAGGAGGTGAGAGTGCGTATGTCCATGGTGTCACATTAGTCATGAAGAACTCATATACTGTGATAGCCTGGCTTATTAGGGATGATAGACTACTCATATCAATAAGGAATTCCCTCTTTTCCGGGAGCCCATTCGAACAGAACCGAGCGGGAAGTTGATCCCGGGTGCGCATGAGCGAGGACAAAGTGCGCAGAAAAGACTAGTATTGATATGTGGGGCCAGTCTAGATCCTGCCAGGAATAATGACCGCCGGCGGGTGTGTCCGGGGCGTTACAAGTTTGGTATCAGAGCCGACCCTCGCGGTTATATGGATGTTTGCGGACAGGTGTGCGGTCATGTTGTTGATGACGTTTGTGACCCGTCGTGGCACACGACATGGTACATGTACTGGACTGGATGCACAGATGTTTGTACCAAGAGGGAACGCTCCTGTGGCCCGACGAGGACGTCGGTTCCTCTGAATGGTGGTGTATGTGATAGCCTGTCTTATTAGGGATGATAGACTACTCATATCAATAAGGAATTCCTTCTTTTCTGGGAGCCCATTCGAACAGAACTCCGAGGTTAAGCGTGCTTGGCTTGGAGTAGTTCTAGGATGGGTGACCGACCGGGAAGTTGATCCCGGGTGCGCATGAGTGAGGACAAAGTGCGTAGAAAAGACTAGTATTGATATGTGGGGCCAGTCTACATCCCGCCATGAGTAACGACCGTTGGCGGGTGTGTCCGGGGCGTTACATATACTCATTGCAAATTTTTATTAGTTTTATCACAAATAAAAGTACTACTCGCATTCCCTGAGATAGAAGGTTGGTAGGCATTAACCATCGCACGACTCCGACTCAAAATAACACAAGGTTTTCGACGAGGAATAAAAATGCTCACACACCATCACCATGCCTTTTTATTTTTTTAGATGAACAAGAAGTTTAACATCTCTTAATATATACACCTATCTGAATTAATAATAATGCATTCACACCTTTTTCATATCACCACATCAATATAATTTACCCACAATTTCTTTATATGTGCTACATGATGGTTTTTATCATCACTCATTGGATAATCATTATTTTTGATCTAGTCTTATGACCCATGCTAATTACCGTCACTATTTCTTCAACTCTCAAACAAATATAATTGAAGATTGAGAGCATAGGATTTCTAAAAAATCTACACACCTCCGTGCTCAATAATATATAAGTGAAGTACTAGAGCAACTGCTAGGCTCAAAAGATATAAGTGAAGCACATAGAGTATTCTAACAAGCTGTGATGATGTGATCTCTCTCTTAAATAGGTGTGTCCAGCAAGAAATGATTGTGGTATAATGAAAGTAAAATAAAACAAAATCAAATAACACTTCAAGCAAAACACATATCAAGTGACGAACAAAATATAGCTCGAAGTAACATACCGATGGATTGAGATGGAAAGAGGGGATGCCTTTCGGGGCATCCCCAAGCATAGACGTTTGAGTCTTCCTAGAATATTACCTTGGGTGCCTTTGGAGTCCCTAAGCTTAGGCTTTTGTTTCTCCTCAATCCTCTGTGTTTTTGGCATGGTTCCGATAGGTGGTGGAATAGTATGTCCAAATTGATAGAGATTTCAACCCACAGAGGGTAAAGGCTGCGCGAGTCCATGGACGGCTCCACCCATGAAGGATCCACAAAGAAGCAAACTTGTCTATGCCATCATGGCTTACGTCCACGAGGTCACTCACGGTATATCTTAACGAAGTAGATGATCTCCTTTCCCTTACAAACTTCTTGGTTCGACTGCACATAATTTACAGGCTCCTAAGAGACGCCTAACCAATCTAGGAGACACCACTCTCCAAAAGATAATAGATGTTGTGTTGATGATGAACTCCTTCTTCTTGTGCTTCAAAATATAGTATCATCAACACTCAATCTCTGTATCATAGAACTTTTCTTGGTAGAAGAGAAGTATTGGTTGCAAAGCAACTTGGGGAGGCTGAAAATCAAGGATCATATGGTTGGACTGGAATCCTTGATCTCAATAAGTGTAGGTGATTCTCTCTCAAAAAATGGATATGAAGGTGTATGCTTCGTCTGGATAGCTCTCTATAGGATTAGATGGTGGTGGAGGGGTATAAATAGCCTTCACCAAAAAATGCAGCCATTACAAACTTTATCGACATGAAATCTTGGCGAGACCGAACAATGTAAAAGGTTCTCACTTTTGGTTTTTAGGTGGGACTAGATGGATCGAATTGGTGAGGCTGATTCGGGAAGACCAAGGTTGATTCCTCTTTTGAGTGATTCCAATCGTTTCATCCTGGTGATTGGGAAATGACTTTGATTGGGTACATAATGTTGGTCACTGCACTTCGATCAGACCGAATGCAATCTCGGTTGTACCAAGTTGGTAGGGTTTTGGATTATGGATTTGTCTTGGTTGACTGAGTGGATCCATATGGGCTAGGTTTGGTGGGACCGGGTTTGACTTATGTTTTTTGATGAATGGAATATGGTAAATAGGTTGAGGGTTTTTGGTGGCAAACCTCTAAGCACTTGAGTAATTGAGTCATCGTCAAAACCTCATCCCCTCTTAATAGTATTGGCTTTCCTATGGACTCAATGTGATCATTGATCACTCAACTAAAAATATAGAGTTTTGAAACTTTTTCCAATGTTTATTCCTTAGCATCTTGAGGGGGTCCACAATCACATATCCTAGCCATGCCAACATTGAACTTTCCGTGAAATGATCTTTGAATATTCATTTGTCTAGTGAGATATATGTTTTTATTAATTACCAAAACTACCAAGGGATAAGATGCACTTTCAAATAAGCTCAACTCCCAGATGACCAATCTTTGGATAAATCTTTGAATAGCACATTTGTAAAAACATAATCTCCTTCTTATAACCCTGAAATCAACAAATGATCTTCAAGAAAATCCTATGGACAAACCCTTCAAATATAAGGCAAGGCAACCATTAGTCAATAAGGATATTCATCAGTTACCAAAACCAAACATGGGGGCACCATGCTATTTCACATAGGTGTAGATCATCATGGTTCATTGAATATACATGTAATTTAATCTTTGTAATCTCATTCTCGTTGTTCAAGATTAATTTTGTGAGGTGTAGACTCTCTTACATAATTGTATTTCATAATCTTTGTGATTTATCCATTTGTTGATGAGAAATTTTACATGTTGAAAAGTATATGCATTAACATGCAAAGTGAACAAATGAAAAATGATACTTACTTGATCAAATGCACTCTAGTTCCTCTCGCAAGGAAAGGAACACCATGTCAAACTATTCTTGTATCCTGATTTTGGAGCACTCGCATGGTTCATCCACTATTTATCTTCAAAATAAAACATGTGTGATGATGCTAAGAAACCTTTGGGCCAGACAAGATAATGTCATAAGGCAACCATTTAGGTAGATCAAACTATTTGTTTGTCATTTGTCTCACAACAATGTCCATTCCAAAGGACCCTATCTCCTCCTCATAATGATCAATGTCATCCATGATTTCTTATTGAGCGATAGGATCTTCAATCATCTTTGAAATACAAGTTAGTATTCCTTCTTTGAAACTGTCCTCGATCTTAGTATCCAACTTATTTGGAAAATAGTTGAAAGGACTGAGATGACGACTAGAGGGGGGGGGGGGGGGTGGGGTGAATAGGCATTTTGGAACTTCTACGGATTTGGCTTTATCCTAGTGAATAATTAAACTAAATAGATACTTTTCAAGCACAAATCCTAAATATGCTAGGCTCAACTAAGTGCAGCAACAACCTATGTTAAACAAGATAGGCACTTCAAGAAGCTAGCAAGCACAAACTATATCACAAGATATGGAAATGCATGAACAACCAAGCAATTCCAACTAGCACAAGACATATCGATACGAGTAGAAAGCAAAGGGTGTATGAATGATCTAAGCCATAGGAATGCAACATGTAACACATCACATCTCTTTGCGGTCCCACGCACGGTTATCCCCACGGCTGCAGCCTCACCTTAGCCGGGACCGTTTGCGCCTTTTGACTCGCGTATGTAATTGTGTCGCTAGCATTCCTATGTCAAAGAACCCAGATTGACATGTCTAGTTATAAACCCAAGTGGCAGTTCCGTACAGGGACAGGCATACATGACCCAGCAAAGCAGGTGTCGGTCAACAACGAGTGTAGACGAGTCATAGCAAGCTACAAGGACTCCATTACATCGCGTGACATTTCCCCAAAGGGACAGACACATCAGCTAAGAAGGAGACATGTCGGTCAACCAATGTGTCCGGAGCAGTAGCGAACTACCATGGCTCGGTGGAATCACAAAGGGGCATTTCCCCGTAAGGAGTGCTACTAAAGCATACGACTAGGTATCCGAACCCCATACATATCAAGTACAACACATGTACGCATGGCATACCGATATGCATAGATACATCGATGGCATCACAACATAACCATAAACATATAAACTTTATTTAGAAGGCTCGAACGAGCCTCACACATAATATTACACAGATAGGGGTCTCACGACCCATCATCACAAGTCATTCAAACAAGTCTTACAAGCCAGCGGAAGATTAAAACTGTCTGGGTACAGACGGATGGAAAGATAAAGGCACATGGCCTGACTATCTACAGACCCAACCTAGGGCCAGATCGTAGCTGGGACACCAGCTACTCATCGTCGTCAACGTCTAGATAGAACCCTCCATTAGGGTCATTAACAACCTCTGCAACAAATTATTAAGCAAACGTGAGTACAAAGGTACTCAGCAAGACTTTTAGGATAATCTATCTACTCATGCAATGTATCAACAAGGAGTTGTGGGGTTTTATGCAGAAAGCCAGCTTTGACTCTTGGCTAGACAAACTACAATTTTAAATAGTTTTAACAACTTTGTTTTCTCGTACACGAGTCCACTAACTCCACAACAATACTCCATCATGGAATCATTCCGTCACCCTACGGAAATGCCATCCACGACACTCACACTTATCTTGACATTTTGATGAGTAGCCATTATAGTTATCTATGAACAACATATGTTTCCAAGTAGTCCATATCCGCGGACGCGGCTATTCGAATAGATCATAACCCTGCAGGGGTGTACTTCTTCACACACGCTCTCGCCACTTATCGCTATGTGCACGTCATGCACCTCGGCAACCTTCAAGCGGAAGCCCAGGTTTATCTCCTATCTGAGGGTAACCCGCACGGAAGTCCGGCCGAGGTTTCCGCCACGGCCCCAAACGATGTGTGCAGGGTTCCCAAGCCCACCATCCGGGTGCCACTTGGTACACCGTGCCACTGCCTACCGCATCATAGTCCACCTTTAAGGTCAGCACTATGCACGGCGTCCAGCATGACTATAAACACCAGAAACTACTTGCAACTCCTAGACCGAGTACTAGGCGATTAATAAGTCGAGAGGGTCAATTAAGTATCCCAACGTGTGGTAGTATCTAGTCTTGGATTACATACACGAAACTCAGTTCCTAAGGACGGTTCCAATGAAACAACCCGCCATGTACTCCTACATAGCCTTTCACCGGTACCTTTACCAAATCAGGTTCAACACACAACCTTTATTAACTGAACACATTCTCACGATCTTGTTCATCACCTAGATGAAAGACCTTACACAACTCTAAGCATAGCATGCATAGCAGGATAAGACACATCATGGCTCAAGCATCTACCAGGTATGCTAGGTTGCAAGGTTTAGCTATTTACTGTGACAAAGACAGGTCATGCAAAGGAATGGGTTCAACTAACGTGGTAAAAGCATTGAAAGCATTTTGACCTAATGCGATAAATAAGAGCAGGAGCAAGAACATGGGATTTATCGGGATGATCAAAATGGTTGCTTGCCTTGTTGCCCAGCAGAGGGGTGATATCCGTCAGTGAGATAATCAGTCGTATCCGAAGGGGCGGGGCCTATCGAATAACAACATACAATCAATAACAATCATATGCAACAGTCATGATGCATGAACATGGCATGAAATGAAGGGTGATATGTTTCAATGTGGTTGGTGAAACCTTAGTTTGTATCTGGTTTGAAATCCAAATTCAAATATTATTTGAAATGGCATATTTATCTTAATCATTTAATTGATTTGACCTGATGCTGTTTCATAACTTTATTTTTCATGCATGAAAGTACCACCATTGTGTTCATTGAATTTTTGTGATATTTTTTCATATATTATTTGTCCAATTTGGAGTTATATTCAACTTTATATGAATTTCCAAAGTTTTGAACCTATTCTGAATTATATTAAATCCAGAATTAGATGTATTGCATCAGCATGACATCAGCAGGTCAGTTGGCCGTTGAAAGTCAAACCTGACCAGTGGGACCCACTGGTCAGTGACTCTGGCCAGTTTTAGTTAAATTTTAACTTAATTAGCTAATTAACAGAGTAGGCCCCACCCGTGAGTGTCTCTTTAGGTTAATTAAATAAGTTATTTTTATTTTTATTAAACTTAATTAGTTTGAAGGTGGCCCCACATGTCAGTGACTCAAGGAGGCTCAGATCCACCGGCGACCACAAAGACGGCAGAGGGGCTCGGGTTTTCTATTGCGGCGACCAAACATCACGCGGAGGGCACCAGAGGAACGAGCACTCAGCCACGGTTCCATTTTTGTATAGAACGGGGGCTAAGGTGGCCGGAGATGACGCCGGTGACGAGCTCGGCGGCTGCCGAAGATCGGGCAACGACGAGGTCATCGAAACCGAAGCCAATTCGTGCGGGGTTTAGCTCCTACAGCATCTATGCAACGCGTTGAAGCTATTGGTGGCCTTAGAATGATCAGCCGTTCATCGGAGAGCTACCGGCGACGAGCTCCCGCGGCGGATCTCGTCGGGCTCAGGCGAAAGAGGAAGGGATCGAGGGGGAAACGTGGGGGAAAGCATCCTGGGCTCACGGGGAGTGCAGAGGCGACGAGAGCGGGCTCAGGGACGGTCGGAGAAGGGAGAACGACGGCGGCGAGTTTCGGGGATCCGAGGTTGAATACGACGAAGATCCGGCGATGCAGGGCTTGGGGGCTTCTTTCCTTTGGCAGAGACGACCAACTCGATGAGGCGGAGCGAATGGCACACTCAGGGGCGGGGGAGGACGGCCGGAGCGATGGCTAGCTCGAGCTCGAGCTCGCGGTCATGGCAGCCGAGGAAGAGAGAGAGGAGAGAGCGTGAATGAGGAGGGGGAAGAGGTGGGAATGGATCCTGGGAGAGTTATCCGCCCTCTCCAGCGCATCGGGGTGAAGCAGGCGTGCACGTAGGTGCGTGGGCGCGCCGGGAGGAGCGGCGGCCACCTCCTGCTCCGACTCGCGAAGGAGGAAGACGACAGGCGTGGAGGTGGGCTGGGCCTCACGTAAGCGTTAGATAGTTTTCATTCTTTTTTTCTTCTTTCTAGTTTCTGTTTATTCTTCTGACATTTGTTTCTATTTATTTTGGCTCCAAAACTAAATCAAAAATAGTTTTAAAAATGCTGGGGTGTTAGTTGAAATATTTCCAACTACACATAGAGTTTTCAACATTTTTGGAAACTTTAAATTATTTGAAATCAACTATATAATTGATTTCAGTGACTTTCAAAACTAAAATAAAATGCCAAAATTAGTTTGAAAATATGTTTCTCCCTTGATATCTTGTTTTCAACATTTATCAGAAAAGATGGACTTTTCTAATGGCCATTTTGGATTCATTGATTTTGGCAATAGTTGAATTGTTTTTTGAATAAGGGGTGGCTAGGGTTTTTCTTTGGTTTTCTTTGCTTTGCTTTTGGATTTCATTTTAGTTTGTTGGATGCAAAGAAAGAAGACATGAGCACAACTTGCTAAACCCTAATAGGGATCAGGGATGTGACAGATATAACCAAAAGTGAGTCGAGGACGCGAATTCATCCCAAAGCTCACACTCGTCGGAGTTCTAATCCTCGTCGGAGCTCACACTACCTCGTTTGAGGAGGATCATCATTGGAATATGCAAACCAAGTTCTATAGTGTAAGGGTCCCCATATAGTTATGCATGAATGATAATATCTATGTAGTACCAATATAGTAATTGAGTACGAGTATGGATCTTTCAAGAGGAATAGTAGTGTTGCCCCCTTCTCTCCTTTTATTTTTTTTCTTTTTCTTTTTCTCTTTTTTATTTTTGTGGCCTCTTTGGCTCTTTATTTTTATCTCTCATTTTTCCTCTTTGGGATCTTTTGTTTTGTCCACTTTGGGATCTTTTCCTCACTTAAGGGCAACACTCTATGTTTTACATGAATAAAAAGAAAAATCATCACACTTTATAAGAAGTACACAACATAAAGACAAGTGAAAACTATCATGATGTATGCAAATGTATGCCTCTGCCCGTGTAGCAGGATATGCAATGATACTAGCGCGTCATGTAGCAGTAATAAGGGCAAGGCCCAACTATCATGCGTCTCTACAATCAAGCAAAAGCATGTATGACATGAAGATCAAGTCATGAGATGGTGGATGTTGCATGGCAATGTATCTCGGAAAGGCTATGATAATGCCTTAGTTGGTTGGTATAGTGGCTGTTTTGAGGAAACATATAATGAGGCTTATGTATGACACAACGTATCATGTCATGGGTTGGGATGCACCGGCGGAGTTTGCACCAACTCTCAATGTGAGAAAGGGCAATGCACGGTACTGAAGAGGCTTGCAAAATATGGATGGTGGAAGTGCCACAATCGAATACTCACATTAGTCCAAAGAACTCATGCACTTATTATCGGTAAATCTCTATCTAGTTAGGAAATTCACAAAGAGACAAGTACCCTGAGAAGGAGTGTTTGAGGGTTTGGTTATCCTTGCGCATCCTTGACTCATGGTAACGTGAGGGCACTCTATATATTCCAACCCCTCCAGAGGTTAGCGATCAATTTAGTAGCTAGAGTTCTGAACTAATTTTTAGTTTTCAAAAAACACATGGATTTCCCAAAATACAATACCTATCACTAATAGGCTCAAGCTCTTGGCACCAATAGTCCAAACGTTACTCAAATCGATACCTCAAAACTATTGCAAGTTACTACTATACTTAAATAGCAACATCAATTACGTACTCATGCAAGACACACAACTCAGCGCAACGAGCCAACTCTGTAAACAAGATAAGCATGATAACTCAATAGAGTTCCAAAATCAACCTAAATAATAGCTTTTAAAAAGATAAGCATGAAAACTAAGAGCTAAGCATGACAGTAGCTACAAAAAGATGAAGACCACACAAAAAAGATAAGCATGAAAACATATGTTGTGTTCTAGAGTGGAATGGAGCGTGCCTCTCTCCAAACAAGGTAGGCTAGGTTCTGACTTGTTATGAACAACAATCAAAACTAAAACAAACTAAAAAGAAAATAGCGGGACGCTCCAAGCATAACACATAACATATGAAGTGATAAAAATATAGCATGTAGATGGACGAACTGATGATTGTTGATAGATAAGGGGATGCACGGGGGCATACCCAAGCTTAGACGCTTGCGTCTCCTTGAATATTTCTTGGGGTGAATGGGGGCATACCCAAGATTGAGCACTTGACACTCATCTATCTTCTTTCATCATCTCTCCCATCGCATACTTGAAAACTCCCTTCATACGAAACTCATCATAAACTGATTAGAGTGTTAGTTACCTTAATAAAATAATTCATCACGTGCTGGAAATAAAGATTTTCATGAAAATCTACTGCTTCTTATGAATGCCAAAAGGTTTTTGCAAATAAAAAGCAAGCTTAGGATTTGCAAAGCAATGAAAACGCAAAACATGGCAGAATATGTGAAAAACAGAACAACATGTAGTAAATAATTTATTCGGGGAACTTATGCGACTCAAAAAACAAACTCAGAACAGATGACAGAAAGGCAATTATATATAGCATGCTGTAAAAAAATATTAGATCAAAAAGATGATCTGGTGATTTTTGGCGAATTGTTCCGTCATGCACACAGAATCTGTTTCTGGACAGCATGTCACAACTTTTGAACTTTGTTGCAATCGGAGGCTATAACTTGGCACAAAGCTTAAAAATAAAGATACAATGATGTTGCTATAGTAGTAACACACATCCAGACCACTAAAACAGAAAGTAAAAAAAAAGTGGGTTGCCTCCCAACAAGCGCTTTCTTTTATGCCTTTGAGCTAGGCATAATGCAAGAAGGAGGATCAAGATTCTACGAAGTCATCGGAATTATGAAAACCTTCAAACGGATCCTCAACAAGTTCATCCTTATTTTTCCTAGGGAACGGGTACATACCTTTCGCTTTCCCACGTAAGTTTATGTGTCCTTTACCTATATCAATGAAGCCTCTCATGGCTCGGAGGAAGCCCCTTCCAAGCACTATATTCCCTTTGTTGGGTTCCATGATGAAGAAATCAACCGTTGCATTCCTTTTAGAGAATGTAACCTGGACATCTTTTACCTTTCCCTGGATTTCATAAATATCACCATTAGCATGTTCACGATAAGATGGAAATTCTCCATGTCTAACTAGAGAGAATCATAAACAACTTTTGGCATAGTAGAAACCATGGATCCAATATCACAATAAGCAAGGAAGTCTTGGTTAGAGATGCTAATTCTAACAAAAGGTTCCTAGTCATCGTCTATTTTCAAAATGTGTTCCTTATCAACCATGGGTTTCTCCCTTTCACTTAAGTCTAGAGCATCTATTTTCCCTTCAATAGTAACAAGTCTATCTATAATAGTGTCATAACCATGATTGTAAACAAGATTATTAGATAGACCATGTATAATGTCAAGAGCCCTTGCCTCATCACACTCTAAGAAATATCCTTTAGCTATAATATCAAGAGAGTGTTTCCACCATATAAAGAGACCATGATAGAAAATTCTAAGCACAATTTTGATAGGTATCCAGGGCATAATTCTTTTGTGTGCTTCAGAAATTCTATCCCATGCTTCCATCATATTTTCTCCATTCCTTTGATGTAAATCTAGGACCTCAGATTCCTTCCAAGCATCAAGCCTTAACATGCTTGACAACTAAAAGCAAAGTAACTATTTTTTTGTGGTTTTTGGTATAGGACTCTAAAGCAAAAACTAGAAAGCAAACTAACAAGACTAAAAAGCAAAGGTAAAATATAGCATGCAACTCCCCTATCTTGAAGACTAGAGTCCCCGGCAACAGCGCCAGAAATTCGCTTGATGACGAGTTGATGGATATACTTCTCGCCCCTGTTGGTTACCCCAAGTGGAAGGTGGAGATGTAGTCAACAACAAATTTCCCTCACACAAAGACTGCAAGGTTTATCAAACCAGTAGGACTCCTAGGATCAACAAGTAGGTGTCTTCCACCCTGGCGCTAGCAGAAGACGTGGACCTGCACACACAATAAATAAATTTGCTCGCAACGAGTAAAGAGACGTTGTCAATCTCTCTGGCCTTGTAGTTTGCAAAGGATCAAAACACAAGCGGGAAGGTAATAATGATTGCAACGGAAAAGTAAACGGAAGCGGTAAATGATGGAGGTGTAAACAATGATGGTGATATGGACCGGAGTCACATGATGTTTACTAGTGACGTCTCTCCCCCAAAAGACGATAAACAACTATGCTTGGGTAAACAAATCACAGTTGGGAAATTGACAGAATTATGATCGCACCGCAATGCTAATTATGCTACTTGATAGTTAGAGGTTCATTAGTAATGGGCAGTACGCCAAGACAAGTAGACCTCTTATTCGTCAGCATCAACTTACTAATCATCCACCTTGAGATATCTATCCAGAACATCTCTCCGGTATTAAGCTGTGAGCCCCACCCAAAGTGTAAACTCAAAGCAACGGACAACTGCATTAACGAACTATGCATAAGGTAAACAATCGTTGCAACCATGGTCACAAGCATCATTGTTTTCTCCCTGGTGGAAACAAGCACATCCCCTAGTATCATGTTTCTATCACTCAAGCTAGACATCGAGGGGGCCGAACCCACAATCATGCATAACACTCCCTCTTGGAGTTACAATCTACTACTTGGCCAAAGCAATAAATAGTAATGGAGAACATGCATGAATCACTAAGGAACATACTATAAAAGGATAATCAAATATATAACTCATAACAATCTGAACATAATCTCGTAATCCATCGGATCCCAACAAACCGAGCATAGCAATAGCAAGAGAATTACATAGATGCCTTGATCATGTAGGGCAGCTCACAAGGACTAACCATTGAAGCACAAGATTGGAGAGAACACATCACATAGCTACTGGTCATGGACTCATGGTCCAAGGAGGACTACTCACGGCACGTCTGGGAAGCGTCCATGGTGGTGGAGAAGCTCCGAGAGGTCAATTCTCCCTCCGACATGGTGCCAGGAAGAGGTCTCGTGACACTCCCAATCTTGGAAGCGCTGCAGCACCGGAACGATGGATAAATTCGCGATTCGAGAAAGTCTGCGAGGGTTTCCTCTCGGCACTCTAAATATAAGCCAAAGGAGGGCACCGGAGGAGGTGGAACCCACCCAGGCAACCCCCTGGAGCGGCCTAGGGCCTAGCCGCGCCAGCAGGCCGCCTGGGAGGCCCCTCGCCCCCCTCTGGCTCTCCTTCGGTGATCCGTAAGCTTCTGTTTTGCTGATTTTTTTTATATTTTTTGGATATTTTCGGGCTTCGGAAAATTGGGTAAAAGCCCGTGCAAAATAGACATCAGCACACAGAAACTAGCACTGGGTGCACTGAGTTAGTAGGTTAGTACAAATATGTGTAAAATGATACAAAAGTGTAGCAAAACATATAACAATGTCACCTAAAAGATCATGGAACAAGCAGAAATTATAGATATGTTTGGGAGGTATCACCATTGCATTTGGTGCATAGGTTTGAGTTCTCCACGGTGATACGTGGAAGTGAAGTTTGAGAAGCTTATTACTCTTTGGTGTTTGGCCACCCTAGAGCTTGTGCCTCTTGGGTGCCTTGGCGCCCTTGACGGTTGGTGGTGACTCGGAGCTCAATCATTGTCGTGTAAACCTGTGGGAAAGCGTCGGTGTCTCCAATTAGGTGGTGGAGATTTTACCGAGCAATTGAGGTCACCTCGGAGCCACAGTCCATTGTGGTGAAGCTTCGTGGTGTTGTTGGGAGCCTCTAATTAAGTTGTGGAGATTGCACCAACCTTGTTTGTATGGGTTGAGTGGCCGCTCTCAAGGGCCCTTAGTGGAATCACGACATCTTGCATTGTGCGAGGGTGTGGCTTCTCGGGGAGCAGTGTGCCTCCACAGCGCTTCAAACGAAGATTAACATCTGCAAGGGTGTGAACTTCGGGATACATCGCCGTCTCTGTGTGCCTCGGTTATCACTTCCTGATCCCTTTACTTATGCACTTTACTTTGTGATAGCCATATTATTTATTGTTATATATCTTGCTGTCACTTAGTTGTTTTGTTGGAAATATGCCCTAGAGGTAATAATAATTAGTTATTATTATATTTCTTTGTTCATGATAATCGTTTATTATCCATGCTATAATTGTATTGATTGGAAACACAATACTTGTGTGGATACATAGACAAAACACTGTCCCTAGTAAGCCTCTAGTTGACTAGCTCATTGATCAAAGATGGTCAAGGTTTCCTGGCCATAGGCAAGTGTTGTTACTTGATAACGGGATCACATCATTAGGAGAATCATGTGATGGACTAGACCCAAACTAATAGACGTAGCATGTTGATCATGTCATTTTGTTGCTACTATTTTCTGCGTGTCAAGTATTTGTTCCTATGACCATGAGATCATATAACTCACTGACACCGGAGGAATGCTTTGTGTGTATCAAACATCGCAACGTAACTGGGTGACTATAAAGATGCTCTACAGGTATCTCCGAAGGTGTTCGTTGAGTTAGTATGGATCAAGACTGGGATTTGTCACTCCGCATGACGGAGAGGTATCTCGGGGCCCACTCGGTAATACAACATCACACACAAGCCTTGCAAGCAATGTGACTTAGTGTAAGTCGCGGGATATTGTATTACAGAACGAGTAAAGAGACTTGCCGGTAAACGAGATTGAAATAGGTATGCGGATACTGACGATCGAATCTCAGGCAAGTAACATACCGAAGGACAAAGGGAATGACATACGGGATTATATGAATCCTTGGCACTGAGGTTCAAACGATAAGATCTTCGTATAATATGTAGGATCCAATATGGGCATCCAGGTCCCGCTATTGGATATTGACCGAGGAGTCTCTCGGGTCATGTCTACATAGTTCTCGAAACCGCAGGGTCTGCACACTTAAGGTTCGACGTTGTTTTATGCGTATTTGAGTTATATGGTTGGTTACCGAATGTTGTTCGGAGTCCCGGATGAGATCACGGATGTCACGAGGGTTTCCGGAATGGTCCGGAAACGAAGATTGATATATAGGATGACTTCATTTGGTTACCGGAAGGTTTTCGGGCATTACCGGTAATGTACCGGGAATGACGAATGGGTTCCGGATCTTCATCGGGAGGGGGGACCACCCACCCGGGAGGGCCCAAGGACCTTAGGGGTGGCGCACCAAGTAGGTGGGGTCAGCCCAAGGCTGTCTTGCGCAAGAGAGAAATAAAAACCAAAAGAAGAGAAAGAAAAAAAGGAAAGGTGGGAAAGAAGAAAAGGACTCCACCTTCCAATCCTAGTTGGACTAGGATTGGAGGAGGACTCCTCCTCCCCTTGGTGGTGCAGCCCTTGGGGCTCCTTGAGCCTCAAGGCAAGCCTCCCCTCCCCTCCTCCTATATATATGGAGCTATTAGGGCTGATTTGAGACAACTTTTGCCACGGCAGCCCGACCACATACCTCCACGGTTTTACCTCTAGATCGCGTTTCTGCGGAGCTCGGGCGGAGCCCTGCTGAGATTAGATCACCACCAACCTCGAGAGCGCCATCACGCTGCCAGAGAAATCATCTACCTCTTCGTCTCTCTTGCTGGATCAAGAAGGCCGAGATCATCGTCGAGTTGTACGTGTGTTGAACGCGGAGGTGCCGTCCGTTCGGCACGAGATCGGAGCGGATCGTGGGACGGATCGCGAGACGGTTCGTGGGACGGTT
This sequence comes from Hordeum vulgare subsp. vulgare, assembly GCF_904849725.1. Lineage (NCBI taxonomy): Eukaryota > Viridiplantae > Streptophyta > Magnoliopsida > Poales > Poaceae > Hordeum > Hordeum vulgare. The sequence goes on along the minus strand of NC_058518.1, from coordinate 381,812,410 downwards.
CGCGGGGCGGATCGAGGGACGTGAGGACGTTCCACTACATCAACCGCGTTTCTTAACGCTTCTGCTGTGCGATCTACAAGGGTACATAGATCGGAAATCCCCTCTCGTAGATGGACATCACCATGATAGGTCTTCGTGCGCGTAGGAAATTTTTTGTTTCCCATGCGACGTTCCCCAACATGTTTATCTTGCTTAGCATATGTTGTTGGTAAACATAGGTCAGCCTAGTTGTTTTAGGTTTTGTGCTTGCTTAATTAAATGTTAGTATTATTCCGCATTTTCTCAAGCCTAAACCGTAATTATTTCAAAGCATCTATTCACCCCCGTCTAGGAGACATACATGTTCTTTCAATCCTCGTAGTACTCACTTGTATCATGATACGTCGCAGCAAACATTGTTGTATTAGCAACTTCATGGTTCATTGGAAATTCATGTTCACCTACATGCACTTTGGTTGGTGGGGCTCAAGGCTCTTCACAAAAATATTTTTTGTCCTAAATATTTTAGTAGTGATCTACTCTAATAACTGGACTTACTACATGCTGCGTGAGTCCTAGATAAATCGTATTACCCGATCATCCAAATGCACTTTGAGAAAGTGGGTTCCTGCATCTCGTAGTTGCCCTAAGCCAACATCCAGAGACCCTGGTTCATCCCGAGTCCTCCATGATCAGGTCCATTCTCCACTTTAATTCAACCCAACAAATTTTATTAGAAGAGGTGATGAGATCAAACTGGAAATTCCCCGATGAGTTGCTCAAGATTGTCCATAACCGGGGACACAACGAATCATGATCATTTTTATACACTCTACAAAGGTTTGTGTACTTTACGTGTGATTCCCGATCACACCCTCCTGCTACTAAACTTCACTCGTGAAGTATCTAGTTAGATCAAGACGAGACTTTTTGGAAGTAGTAGCCCTCTCAAAAAAGGCAGACCCAATCTAACCTACATACCTACATATGTAGGTCATGGCTTGGAGGGTTCCCACAACTTACTTGGTCCAGACAGAGCCCATATTGTCTCACGGTTACACACGGAAGCTACTCAACTTTGAACCAAAACAATCCCTTTGAGCGTGGGCCATCGCACACAAAACTGTCAACCATCAAGCAATACCGAAGCACCGCCTAGTTGATTCATTAATGAAGTTCTAGTCACTATATTCCTTTATATAAGGTATATTTGTCCTTTGATAAATTCAAAAATGTAAGCTTTTCTTTTTATTCCTCATAATCCCTTTTTTAGCCCTCCAAAAAAGGAAAGTATCTCTCTCCTGATTGCATGTATCTCTCTTTGTGAAAAGAAGGAAAATATTTCTCCCCTGATTGCTTGTATATTTTCCTTTCCTAGTCTAACTGATTGACTTGCCACTAGACAAACAAATTTCCAAGGGTGATTTTGTCCTAAATTATCTATATTATGTTTCCTTGGTCACCGTGCCCCCAAAAAATACCTTACATAAAAGAACGGATGGGGTATTTAAGTAGTGAGCCACATGGTTGTACAATGGAATATTATTTGATATTTCCCTATCCACGTCATAGGAGCTATGGAACGAATTGAGGGTTATAAGTTTAGGGTAAGTTTGGAACTAAGTTGTCAACTTTTGGGTTGTACATAATTTAGCATCCTAACTCACACACCTATCATGGCAAAACTACAATGTACGCAAATACTGGGTAATCATGGTCAAAGTGGAACTTGCCTTGGTTGTAGTTGTTACCGGTGCATTCCTCAGTCACAAGGGTTGCACTCCTCGTAATCTAATGTTGACACAAAAATAACACGTAGCAATCATAAGCACACAATTCATGCAAAGGGAAAACTTGTAGGAGTAAAAAAATCTATTCACACATCACAAGGTGTTGGATTGTTTGAGTTTGATTTCATTCAGTTTGATCGTTCCATTTAGAGTTCATAGTTTGGTTTGTATTTGAATGAAGGAATAACTCAGTCAAGTTCCTGGTTTAACTTCTAACTAATTCAAGTTTGAAAAGCCTAGTTCAAAGTTTATGAACCCCTAAGTAATACCACATCTTGTTTATGAAATTTGATTTGAATTTGAGACATGACTAACGCTATTTAAATTTCAATTTGACCTAAGTTTGAACTTCAATTTGACCTAAGTTTGAAATTCAATTTTCAAGCTCATTTCTCCTAGGTCATACAATTTAATAATTAAGTCTAATTAACCTATTAATATTCTCCTAAATTCCTTTTATAAAATAACGAGGCTTGATCACTATTACACTAGGTTTCATTCATAATTCAAACTAAGATTAAATTTCAAATATGTATTTAGTGCCCTATTATGATTCTAACAAGTCTAGGATGTATAGAAATTGAATTTGGTTAAACTACAAATTCTAATTAACTAATTAAACACGCATATATGTGAAACTAGTGTTGCTAAGTTTCTGTCTAGAAACTATTTTCTTTAAATTAACCAACACTAGAATAAATAGAACTACAATTCACGAGCTACAAAATGCAAAAGTAATCACCTAATTGGGTTTTAATTTTTAAAAGTTAGCCCTATTTAAGTTTTAAACCATTTGATTTGAAATTCAAATTTTAAATTTTAAATTCACATTTCCTAAAATTATTCTAAAATTTCATTTCCAAAGGTTTCATTTTCAAAAAGTAACACTCAATTTGGACCTGTACATAATTAGCTATGATGTATAGTTTGAAGTTCGAGGGGCTTCTATACAAAATTGACATTTTATTTAATTTAGCGAATTCGTTTTGGATAATGTTTTGGAATAGGTTGTACATGTGGTGCTCTATTGTTCATCGGTATCGACTCGGAATTAAATTAAAATGCATCCATTAGATCTCGATAGAACGAATGACATCTAACCATACCAATTCGATTTAAGTAACCTAATCTAACGCATGGATCAAAATCAAACGGTCCAAGTCAAATCAGGGCCCATCGCGAACGCCACGTCACCGGAGACTCATGGAATACTTGAGTACTACTTGCATGTATATGAACTCAACGCTTCAACACTCCATGGCGATAGTGAGGTGGTCAATCGGACGTGGACGATGATGGCGGGGCTCCTGGTGGTCTTGGTTGGCGCAAGGTGGATGGAGGCGATCGTGCGGGGCTGATGGAGTTGGAACTACAGTGGAGAACTGTAGGCGTCACCTACGTTAGTTTACGTGCGGTTTTGGACAAATCAAGGGGTCAAGAAGATGGCCATGAGCGTGTGGAGTTGTTCGGACATGGTGCGTGAAAGAATGGATCACGAGGCTTGCCGAAGATACGATGGCGGCGACGCTGAGATTTGGTCCCTATCGAAGTCGATGCTTACGATGGCTACCCGTATGCTGGTGATGTCCAGGGGCATTGTGGAGTGGCGTTTCTTGTGGTGCGATCGGGTGGTCGCTGGGTTGCTTGATCTTGATACTTGTGAACTTTGTTGGGTTTATCGTGAAGAGGAACGAGTTATCGCAGCATAATGTGGGTAAGTATTTACCTCATTTATGAAACCATGATTTATTGAACCAATAGGAATATCAACAACAACCGTCTTCAGCAAGTGCACACAAAATAACAAACAACTTGCACTCAACGCGGGCAAGAGGGTTGTCAATCCCCTTGGTCTCGTTATTTACAAGAAAGTGAGATGTGTAGATAATTGCAGATAATTGTAAATTTCAAAATAAAATGAAAACAAGTAAATGGCAGCAAGTTATTTGTAAATATACCCGGGACCATAGTTTTCCCTAGTGGCATCTCTCATGAAAACAACATACGATGGTAAAGAAATTACTGTCGGTCAATTGATAGAAAAGCGGTTAGTTATGCGATATTCATGACAATAATCATGTGTATATAGGCATCCCGTCCATAAACAAATAGGTCGACTCCTGCCTGCTCCTATTATATTACTCCACTCATCAACCGCTATCCATCATGCTTCTAGAGTATTAAGTAAAACAAAGTAATGCATGGAGAACGATGACATTATGTAGACAAAGTAAACTCAAGCAATATGAATATACTCCATAATGTAATCCTTAGTAGGAGGAACACAAAGAGGCCTCTTGTCCCCTTGTGTCACTGGTGAAAGGACGTGGATGTCGCCTAGAGGATGGGGGTGAATAGGCGCTTTAAAATAATTACGATTTAGGCTTGAACAAATGCGGAATACAACTAATGTTTAATTTGTCAAGCACAAAACCTGAAACAACTAGGATCACCTATGTGCACCAAAAACTTATGCTAAGCAAGATAAACAACTAAGTGATAGCAAGATATATGACAAGAAACAATATGGCTATCACAAAGTAAAGTGCATAAGTAAAGGGTTCGGGTAAGAGATAACCGAGGCATGGGGAGACGATGATGTATCCTGAAGTTCACACCCTTGCGGATGCTAATGTCTGTTTGAAGCAGTGTGGAGGCACAATGCTCCCCAAGATGCCACTAAGGCCACCGAAGTCTCCGCACGCCCTCGCACAATGCAAGATGCCGTGATTCCACTAAGGGACCCTTGAGGGCGGTCACCGAACCCGTACAAACAAGGTTGGGGCAATCTCCACAACTTAATTGGAGGCTCCCAACAACACCATGAAGCTTCACCACAATGGCATATGGCTTCGAGGTGACCACAAATGCTCGGGGCAATCTCCACAACTTAATTGGAGACCTCGACGCTTGCCCGAAGCTTTACACCACAATGATTGAGCTCTGAGGCACCACCAAGCTTCTAGGGGTACCAAGTACCCAAGGGTAATAAGCCTCTCAACTTCTCACTTCCACGTATCACCGTGGAGAACTCAAACCGATGCAACTAATGAAATGGCAAGAACACACGAAGTGGACAAGTCCCTCACACTCAAATCCCTCCACAACAACAAAATCTATGGAGAAATATGAGAGGAAGAACAAGGAGCTCACAAAGAAGTCGAAGATCAAGATCCAAGGGGTTCCCCTCACATAGAGGAGAAAGTGATTGGTTGAGATGTGGATCTAGATCTCCTCTCTCTTTTCCCTCAGGGATTGAGAGTTAGAAAGTTCTAAGAAGGTCAAAAATGGGGGAAGAACACGAGCTCAACGGATAGATAAGGTCCAATGGGGAAGAAAACCTCCGTTATATAGTGGGGGAACGAATCCATCCATTACCCCCACTCACAGCCCGACTAGAGCGGTACTACCGCTGCTCGGAGCGGTACTACCGCTGCTTGGAGCGGTACTACTGCTCCCAGAACATCCGGGGGAGCGGTAGTAAAAAATTACTACCGTTCCGGGGGCGGTACTACCGCTCAGGAGCGGTACTACCGGTGGCACGAGGAGCGGTACTACTGCTGGATACTGAATGTGACGCCCTCGGCTTAATCGTACGCTAATCATACACGCAAATGCGTACGACCAAACCCAAGGACTCATGGGAAGATATCACAACACAACTCTAGACACAAAGAAAATAACATCAGCTTCATCTTACAAGCCAGGGGCCTCGAGGGCTAGAATACGAGAGCTCGATAAACACACGAGTCAGCGGAAGCAACAAATATCTGAGTACAAACATAAAACACATGGGGTGCCTTAGAGAAGGCTAGCACAAAAGATACAACGATCGAACGAGGCGAGGCCTCCTGCCCAGGAACCTCCTAACTACTCCTGATCATCAGCGGCCTCCACGTAGTAGTAGGCACCATCGGGGTAGCAGTCATCGGTGGCGGGGACCTCCATCTCCTGGGCTCCATCATCTGGTCGCAGCAAAACGGATCAAGGGGACAAGGGGGGAGCAAAGCAGCGGTGAGTACTCATCCAAAGTACTCACAAGTCTTACATCAGAACTATTCTAATTATGCATCAGTATCAAAGAAGGGGGTTATATGTGGACTGACTGCAGCAATGCGAGAATAGAGAGAGAAGGCCTAGTCCTATCGAAGACTAGCATCTTCAGGGTCTTGCAGCAATAGACGAGAGCAGAACAGGGGTAACACAATAATAGTCATATTGTTGCAGCAATATTAAAGTGAGGTCACGCCTAAGGATCCTCCCTCGACTCCCTGCAAGGAAGCAATCTCGAGGCAAACTAATTCCAGTTAAGTAACAATTGTAGTTGTAAAAGATCGGGGCACAACTCCAAGTCGTCCTGTAACCGTGGACACGGCTATCCGAATAGTTAATTTTCATCCCTGCAGGGGTGCACCACATGTCCCGTCACGCTCGATAACACTCTGGCCGGGCATACTTTTCTGGGTCCTGCCCGGCCTCGGAATATCGACACGTCGCAGCCCCACCTAAGACTAATCAGAGAGGCCAGCCCGCCGGTCTAAATCCTAAGCACAAAGGGTTCGTGGGCCCAGTTCCCCTTCACGCTCCTGCACGTGGCGTGGGCGGCCGACGTCAGTCCTAGCATCCCTTAATCACAAGCGCGATGCATCTCGGGACCACTCGGGCGCGCGCCGCTACATTGCTGGCATCTGAAAAGCTTCGGCTGATACCGCGACGCCGAGTACCCATAATTCTTCCCGCGTAGCCGGTTAGTGCGAAAAGGTCTCCGACCAACCCAGATCAAATACCCAAATCCATTAGCATTTTAATTAGGCCAGCAACACAGTTTCACGGGAATCCACCCGTCTTACAACTAATCACCAATGATCCCAGTAACATGGTCGAGTAACTGTGTGGTTGTAACATCGGGGGGGAATCCGAGGTATCACCCTCGTTGGATTCCGAACGATGTACCCGTCAAGGTGGGCTTAGAGGAATCACCCTCGGGGGTCCCACACTCGCGGGGTGGCACGACAGAGACGTCATCGGGAATGGTGAAAGAGGAATCACCCTCGATAACCACGACCGACTAGCTATACTACAGAGATATCATCAGGAGTACTTAGTGAGGTGCCACCCTCGGTACCCGATAGTATCTCTGTAGCGTCGTACAACAAAGGGGGGTGGATGTGCTGTGTCGGGTCTGGCTCGTCGATCAGAGATCGAGATTTGAAAACAAGCGGGGCAACTGATCTACGGGGTCAGAGGGGATGACTGCTCCACCTATACTAAGCAGATTAAAGGTACAGGACTGAAAGTAGCAGTTCATCAAAAAATAGGCTATGCATCAGATATAGGAGCTAACTACAACAGTAGCAAAATACTAATGCAAGCAGTAGAAAGAAAGACATAGGCGATATAGGAATGATCAAGGGGAATTTGCTTGCCTTGCTGCTCTGCGGCAAAGGACTGATCGGCAGGGTCGTAGATGTACCCGGCAGCAGCGTCAGTCTCGGGGTCTACCGGTAAGAAGAGGGGGAAGAAACAATAAATAATAGCACCGATGCAACACAAAGCATGACATGGAAAGATGCAGGCTAGACATGAGCTAACGCAGCAACATCCGTCATAGACGGGTCGGAAGAATATCTGACGATATTTTCCGGGTCTCGTGGGCAGGGAGTTACGGGAGAGATGGGAGGTGGGAGCGCTGTCGGTGGGGGGTGAGGCCGCGAGGGGAGCGTGGGAGGGTGGCGGCGCTAAGGGGGAGGGGAGGGAGTAGCGAGGGGCTCTCTCGCCAGGAGGTCGGAGGCGCTAGGGTTCGGCCGGTTGGGCCGGTGGGTGGCCCAGCTGGGCCGGGGGGGTTGCTTTTTTTGTTGTTGTTGTTTTGTTTTGTTTTATTTTGTTTTCTTTCCTATTTATTTTACTAACTGATTTTTCTTTTTAAATACTTTCTTTTATTATACTTTCTTTTACAATTTATTATACATACTTTTAATTCTCTCTTTCATATACATATTCTTTTAATATTTGTAATGAACTGATAAAGTACTTTTTCTTTTGTTTTCAAATTTTGGATCCGGACAGACTCGAATCAACGCGGGTCTGAGATGGGAATTCGATGACGTGGCATCATTAGCGGTTGATCACTGTAGCTTAATTACAATAATTACTGTAGCAAAAGTCGAGGATGTCACAATTCTCCCCTACTAACAAGAATTCTCGTCCCGAGAATTAAGAGGTAGAGGGAAAGAGCCCGGGGTATTCATCACGAAGATGATCCTCGCGTTCCCAAGTGGCTTCATCTTCAGAGTGATTTGACCACTGCACCTTAAGGAACTTAGTGACCTTGCGACGAGTCTTACGTTCAGCTTGGTCGAGAATGCGGACCGGATGCTCTTTATAAGAGAGGTCTTGTTGTAGCTCAAGCATATCATGATCCACTGCTCGAATAGGGTCCTTGAAGCAGCGACGGAGCTGAGAAACATGGAAGACATCGTGAACCTGAGAAAGGTTCGCCGGCAGTTCCAATTGATAAGCCACTCTTCCACGCCTTTCGAGAACAGTGAAAGGACCAATATAACGAGGAGCTAACTTGCCCTTGATTCCGAAACGGTGTGCACCTCTCATTGGTGTGACACGAAGATAAGCCTTTTCGCCAGGTTGATAGACCATATCTTGATGATGACGATCATACTGACTCTTCTGACGAGACTGAGCAGCCTTCAGATTCTCATGAATAATGCGGACTTGATCTTCGGCATGTTGGATAATATCCGGACCGAAGAGTGATCGTTCCCCAGTTTCTGACCAATTTAGAGGAGTTCGACAGCTTCGCCCATACAATACTTTGAAAGGGGCCATCTTCAGACTAGCTTGATAGCTATTGTTGTAAGAGAACTCGGCATACGGGAGAGATTCCTCCCATTTCTTACCGAAAGAAATGACACAAGCTCGAAGCATGTCCTCGAGAATTTGGTTGACTCGTTCAACTTGTCCCTGGGATTGAGGATGAAATGCAGAGCTGAAGGACAGATGAGTCCCCATAGCCTTCTGAAAACTTTCCCAGAATTTTGAAGTGAACAAGCTGCCACGGTCCGAACTGATTACCAACGGAATACCGTGAAGTGAAACAACTCTTGACATATAAAGATCTGCCAGCTGACTAGCATTAATCGTTTCTTTGACGGCCAGGAAATGTGCAACTTTGGACAGTCGATCAATGACGACAAGAATAGCATCATTACCTTTCTGAGATCTGGGAAAACCAGTGACGAAGTCCATTTCAACGTGGTCCCATTTCCACTCAGGAATAGAGATAGGCTGGAGAGTTCCAGCAGGCTTTTGGTGTACTGCTTTGATACGCCGGCATATATCACATTCTGCCACATAGCGTGCACTGTCTTGTTTCATATTGGGCCACCAGAATCTTTGTCGGATGTCTTGGTACATCTTGGTACTACCCGGGTGAATAGACAGTGGTGTGTCATGAGCTTCTTCCATCACCTTCCCAGTCATCCTGAGATTTTCCTTCTTATTTGGGACGAATAGGCGACCCTTGAAATACAAGGCGCCACCTTCATCAACAGTGAAAAAGGAGGGTTTACCCTTCGCAATATAGCTCTTAATCCTGTCGACATCATCGTCAAAGTCTTGCACATTCTTTATGGAGCTCACAAGATCTGGTTCAACCACTAGGTTACTGAGGGATCCCTGATTAACAACACGAAGGTTCATCTTTTGATACTCTTCAGGAGGGGGAACAAGGTAACCCTGAGGAACAATGTGGAGGTTCAGCTTACGGAATTCCTCTTGCAGACGATCGTGAACCTGATGAACTTGGAGGTGGTTGCAGTATGACTTGCGACTTAAGGCATCAGCCATTACATTAGCCTTGCCAGGGGTATATGATATACTACAGTCAAAATCTGCTATACGCTCCATCCATCTTTGTTGACGCAGGTTCAGCTCCGACTGAGTGAACAAGTACTTCAGACTTTGATGGTCGGTGTAGATTTCACAGCGATTACCGACAAGGTATTGTCGCCATTCCTTCAATGCATGAATGACTGCGGCAAGCTCGAGATCATGAACTGGGTAGTTCTCTTCATGAGCACGCAGTTGACGTGAAGCATAAGCGATCACCTTGCGATCCTGCATTAGGACACAACCTATTCCTTGACGAGAAGCATCACAGTATATGACGAAATCCCTTTTCGTATCTGGAGGAGCAAGTACTGGAGCGGACGTCAGTTTGTCCTTGAGCGCCTGGAAACTTTCCTGACATTTATCAGTCCATTCATACTTAACACCTTTGTGAAGCAGGTTGGTTAAGGGCTTCGCAATCTTGGAGAAGTTCTCGACGAATCGACGGCAATAGCTGGCGAGTCCGAGAAAACTTCTGACTTGCTTGACATTCTTCGGGGGAGTCCAGTCAAGAATAGCTTGAATTCGTTTGGGGTTGACCGCAATACCATCCATGGAAATCACATGACCAAGGTAAGTCACTTCGTCTAGCCAGAACTCACATTTGGAATACTTCGCATAGAGTTTATGCTCCCGAAGCTTATCCAGTACAAGACGAAGATGCTCAGCATGCTCTTCTTTGTTCTTCGAAAACACCAGAATATCATCCAGATATACCATGACAAATTTGTCGAGGTAGTCCATGAATATATAATTCATCAATCGAGAGAAAGTTGCCGGTGCATTGGTTAAGCCGAAGGACATGACGGTGTACTCGTATGATCCATATCGAGTAACAAAGGCGGTCTTTGGAATATCCTCCTTGCGAACACGGATCTGGTGGTATCCCAATCTCAAGTCGAGCTTAGAGAAAACGGTGGAACCAGCAAGTTGATCATACAAATCATTTATCCGAGGGAGAGGATATTTGTTTTGAATAGTGGCCTGGTTGATAGGACGATAGTCTTGGACCAATCGATTTGTCCCATCCTTCTTCTTAACAAAGAGAGAAGGTGCCCCCCAAGCAGAGGAACTCGGACGGATGAAACCCAGACGGAGCGAGTTGTCAATTTCTTGCTTAAGTTCAAGGAGTTCATGTGGTGGCATTTTATAAGGACGCTTGGCAATAGGAGTGGTACCGGGTACCAAGTCAATGACAAACTCGACAGCTCGAGCAGGGGGAATCCCCGGAAGTTCTTCTGGAAAGACATCTTGAAATTCTCGGACCACTGGTATGTTTTCAATCCCTTCAAGAGGCGACGCATTTAATGCATTCAAAGCATACAGTCGTGCCTCAGCATTACGGACGAGATGAGCATGGTAGCTTATTACTTCATCTGAAGGGTGTAGGAGGTGGACGGTCTTGGTGGCACAAACGATCGATGCCGTATGAGCTTTCAACCAGTCCATCCCCAATATGAGATCAATGTTGGATGACTTTAGTAGAATGGGGTTGGCAAGGAATTCTAATCCTTCAATTTCAACTGGAACATGGGGGCAAACCACAGAGGTTCGGCATTCGCCCCCAGGGTGTTTACCACTATCGGGATGTTCATCTCTTCGCTCCTAATGTCATGCATGTATGCAAAATTTTCCGACATAAAGGAATGTGATGTTCCTGTATCAAACAATACAGAAGCAGGTACTGAGTTAACGAGAAGTGTACCCATCACGGTAGCAGGCTGGTCTTGAGCTTGACCCATATCAATGTTGTTGGCCTAACCACGAACATAAGCAGGCTTAGCGTTGAAGTTGCGGTTTTGGTTGTTGCCACGGCCAGTTGCGGGGAGTGCCAGCTGATTCGGATTCTGCCTGCAGTCTCTAGCACGGTGACCTGGACGGCCACACTTGAAGCACAGCCCGTCCTCAGGACGGGAAGGAGGAACTCGAGGCGGTGGAGCTGGGAGCCTCGGCTGCCTAGGTGGTGGAGGAGGCAGGCGAGGTGCAGCATAGGACGGCCTCGGAGTAGGAGTAGGTGCATGGTACATGTTGTTGGGAATCCAGATCTTCCGCTTCTGTGCAGATGAGCCCGAAGATGAGCCCATGTCACGGTTGCGCTTGCTGCTATCTTTGTATTCCTGCAGACCAGTCTCAACCTGAATAGCCTTGTTCACCAGGGTGGCGAAGTCAGCATAGTCCTGAACGAGGAATGTCAGCTTGATATCAGGGTGGAGGCCTTCACGGAACTTCTCCTGCCTGCGTGCATCAGTCGCAATGTCTTCTTCAGCATAGCGAGATAATTCCAGAAATTCCCGCTGATAAGCATCCACAGTCTTGTTGCCCTGGACCAAGTTGCGGAACTCACGCTTCTTCCGGTCCCTGATTCCCTGGGGAATGTATCGAGCACGGAAAGCAGCCTTGAACTCTGCCCAAGTGATGATAGTTCCATCGGGTTGAGAGCGTCTGTGGCTGTCCCACCATTGAGCAGCGGGACCCTTCAGAAAGTAGGTGGCAAAGTTGACATAGCTCGCCAGGGGCACATTGGCAGACTCCAGCTCATAGGAAATGTCACGGAGCCAGTCATCAGCATCTAGAGGCTGAGTTGAGCTGCGGTAGATCGCAGGGTTGAGACGGCAGAAGTCTTGTAGTGTCACGCCTTGTGGTTGGTTCATGTTCGGCCTTTGGAACTGATCCATGAGCCCTTGCATAAACTGGCGGTTCAGCTCAAACTGTTGGATCATCCCCGCCATATACTCAGGAGGCGGGGTGGTGCATCGTTGGCAGGGCCACGCGGGCGGCCAGCTGGTCTAACCATCCTGTTAAATATTTAGCAGGGGTAGTTTAGCTTAAAGTAATTGCAAAGGCATCGCACGCATTCATGAAGTAATTAAACATAATAAAAGGGAAATGGGATAGATACCCCATAGTAGTTGAGTTCGACATACAGACCCATACATAAGTTCGATTACAGACTAACGATTAAAAATTCGAAATTTGGCGATAGCCCGGACGCATTTGACGATACCCTGGACTCACTAAGCGGCGCGCAGGCACACGGTGGAAGAGTACCACAACGAGATGTAGCGATAAGGCTACATCAACGTCGGAGAGGACGATCGAATCCTGGTAGCTGGCGGTGATAGAAGGTAGGGACAGGACCCTGTGTCCCGTTGTGACTCTGGTGAGGGTACCGCATCCAGTCGAGCAGCTGAGGTCCAACTGCAGGGGTTCTACCCCCAACATCAGTCCACTCGAGAGCTGATGGTAGCTCTGTCCTGCTCGGCTCGCGGATGCGCATAGGTGGAACCCTCGGACAGTGTGATGGCTGCAGCTCTGTCAACGCGTCGTAAAGACGAGCGCGCGTAGCATACAGCTCCACAGTCAGAGCTCGGAAAGCACGATCCATTGCCTCAATGTACTGCACCAGAACCCGCGCGTCGTAGCGACGCGTCACGTAGGGGGCGCAGACAGCGACGTAGGAACGGTCGCTGCGCTCCCGAACGTCAGAAGCGTAGGCAGTGAGATCAGATCCAGTCTCATCCCCAGCAGGAGCATGCGGGATGTATCTGAAAGGGCTCTCCTCCAGGTGAGGGTACGCTCCACGGAGACGGGTGATGGCGATGTAGGCCGCATCATGGACGGCCATCTCGACCGACACTCCAATACCACAGAACACATGGCGCTCGAGGGTCTCGCCGCCCCTCTGGTCGAAGATGCGAACCTCAGCCTGGTAATGGTACTGGTTATACTCGCGGAAATTCTCGAACACAGTGTACTCGGGGTACCAGCGATATCCCAGCCTGGTCAGGAGATCGACCAAAATGGCCGGGAACCCAGTCGTCTCAGTGGCCTGTGTCAGGCGCACGTGCTGTCTTGCGGGACGCATCTGAAAATAAGATTGACGGATGTCAATGACAGTTTGTGTAATACATATTCAGGAGAAAAAGAGTAGATAGTCCAGCGCTCCGGATCGATGTGATTCGAGAACCTAATGTTAGAGTTAGTAAAATCTTTGACCCGAAAGAGAAGAGAAAGTAGAGCCCAGAGTATAGGAAAGGAGTAAAAGATACAAATACCACCCAATTGAGATGTGGGCCCGTAAGCCACAACATCAGTGTTAGTAAGTTTTTCAAACACTAGACTCAACTTCGGCCAAGGAGTTGGACAGGGGGCTACCTACAGGCAGTTGGCTCTGATACCAACTTGTGACGCCCTCGGCTTAATCGTACGCTAATCATACACGCAAATGCGTACGACCAAACCCAAGGACTCACGGGAAGATATCACAACACAACTCTAGACACAAAGAAAATAACATCAGCTTCATATTACAAGCCAGGGGCCTCGAGGGCTAGAATACGAGAGCTCGATAAACACACGAGTCAGCGGAAGCAACAAATATCTGAGTACAGACATAAAACACATGGGGTGCCTTAGAGAAGGCTAGCACAAAAGATACAACGATCGAACGAGGCGAGGCCTCCTGCCTGGGAACCTCCTAACTACTCCTGATCATCAGCGGCCTCCACGTAGTAGTAGGCACCGTCGGGGTAGCAGTCATCGGTGGCGGGGACCTCCATCTCCTGGGCTCCATCATCTGGTTGCAGCAAAACGGATCAATGGGACAAGGGGGAGCAAAGCAGCGGTGAGTACTCATCCAAAGTACTCGCAAGTCTTACATCAGAACTATTCTAATTATGCATCAGTATCAAAGAAGGGGGTTATATGTGGACTGACTGCAGCAATGCGAGAATAGAGAGAGAAGGCCTAGTCCTATCGAAGACTAGCATCTTCAGGGTCTTGCAGCAATAGACGAGAGCAGAACAGGGGTAACACAATAATAGTCATATTGTTGCAGCAATATTAAAGTGAGGTCACGCCTAAGGATCCTCCCTCGACTCCCTGCGAGGAAGCAATCTCGAGGCAAACTAATTCCAGTTAAGTAACAATTGTAGTTGTAAAAGATCGGGGCACAACTCCAAGTCGTCCTGTAACCGTGGACACGGCTATCCGAATAGTTAATTTTCATCCCTGCAGGGGTGCACCACATGTCCCGTCACGCTCGATAACACTCTGGCCGGGCATACTTTTCTGGGTCCTGCCCGGCCTCGGAATATCGACACGTCGCAGCCCCACCTAAGACTAATCAGAGAGGCCAGCCCACCGGTCTAAATCCTAAGCACAAAGGGTTCGTGGGCCCAGTTCCCCTTCACGCTCCTGCACGTGGCGTGGGCGGCCGACGTCAGTCCTAGCATCCCTTAATCACAAGCGCGATGCATCTCGGGACCACTCGGGCGCGCGCCGCTACATTGCTGGCATCTGAAAAGCTTCGGCTGATACCGCGACGCCGAGTACCCATAATTCTTCCCGCGTAGCCGGTTAGTGCGAAAAGGTCTCCGACCAACCCAGATCAAATACCCAAATCCATTAGCATTTTAATTAGGCCAGCAACACAGTTTCACGGGAATCCACCCGTCTTACAACTAATCACCAATGATCCCAGTAACATGGTCGAGTAACTGTGTGGTTGTAACATCGGGGGGGAATCCGAGGTATCACCCTCGTTGGATTCCGAACGATGTACCCGTCAAGGTGGGCTTAGAGGAATCACCCTCGGGGGTCCCACACTCGCGGGGTGGCACGACAGAGACGTCATCGGGAATGGTGAAAGAGGAATCACCCTCGATAACCACGACCGACTAGCTATACTACAGAGATATCATCAGGAGTACTTAGTGAGGTGCCACCCTCGGTACCCGATAGTATCTCTGTAGCGTCGTACAACAAAGGGGGGTGGATGTGCTGTGTCGGGTCTGGCTCGTCGATCAGAGATCGAGATTTGAAAACAAGCGGGGCAACTGATCTACGGGGTCAGAGGGGATGACTGCTCCACCTATACTAAGCAGATTAAAGGTACAGGACTGAAAGTAGCAGTTCATCAAAAAATAGGCTATGCATCAGATATAGGAGCTAACTACAACAGTAGCAAAATACTAATGCAAGCAGTAGAAAGAAAGACATAGGCGATATAGGAATGATCAAGGGGAATTTGCTTGCCTTGCTGCTGTGCGGCAAAGGACTGATCGACAGGGTCGTAGATGTACCTGGCAGCAGCGTCAGTCTCGGGGTCTACCGGTAAGAAGAGGGGGAAGAAACAATAAATAATAGCACCGATGCAACACAAAGCATGACATGGAAAGATGCAGGCTAGACATGAGCTAACGCAGCAACATCCGTCATAGACGGGTCGGAAGAATATCTGACGATATTTTCCGGGTCTCGGGCTACTACCGGTTACACTGGAAACGGAGGAAAAGTTCCAAGTTTGCTATGCTAGGGACGCGTGACAGACGAACGGGCTGTGTATCCGGGTTCGTCTCGCTTTGCTGATCAACTTTCATGTTGAAATTATTTCGATCTGACTTACGGATTATTTAATATTAATTTTCAAAGTTTTATTAATTATTTAGGAATTAAAAACAGATTTAAAAGATTTAATAAAATCCTATTATGACATCATCGCAATGTCATGCTCACATCAACATTTGACTGGTCAACTGACCAGCGGGTCACGAACGTCATAGGCACAAGTTTTATTTAAGATTAAATATTATTTAATCAGATTAATTTAATGAGGGACCCACGTGGCATTCTCTCATTATTCTAATTAATTAATTTAACTAATATATCTATTTATTTATTTAATAAAAACATTAATTTTTTTTATTTTAACTATCGCGTGGGGCCTCCCTGTCATAGACAGCGAGTGCGTTGGCCCCACCGGTAAGTGGCCTAAGGCCATTTACTCATTTTATTAATCACAAATACATAACCATACAAATGTCTTATTCCTCTAAATATTCATATATGCAAATACATACATCGCATCTCATACATACATACATACATACGCGTCTAATACATCATTTATTTTTATTTTTTTCTTTCAAAACTCTCATCTCCCTCTCTGCTAACACACAGACACAGAACTCTCTCTGCTAACTAACATAGGAGAACCAAATGTTCAAATCCTCCTACCGGAGTCTACCGTCGACGGATCGAGGCCTCGTTTGCCGGAACGGAACCGGGGCGGCGAGGAGAACGACATGGTGGGAGGAGCCCGAGGAGGGGCTCACCGACGGTGATGAGACAGCCCGATGAAGCCGGAGTTCGCTCGAAGGTGAAGGTGACGACGGTGACGCGGTTCCGGTGAAGACGGGCGTGCCGGCGAGGAGGAGCCGGCCGGAGGTTCGCCGAGAGGGACCCCGGTGAGGAGGGGCCCCTGGAGATGGAGCCGGCCAGAGTGGGTGAGGCCGGCAAGAGGGACCTCGAGGAGGCCGGGGCCCCTGCCGGCGGGGTGGAGGCCGAGGGGGGGCGGCTCGCCGGCGGGAAGGAGGGCCGAGGGGGGCCGGGGCTCGCCGCGGGAAGGAGGAGGCCGTGGGGGGGCGGCTCGCCGGCGGGAAGAGAGGAGCCGACGGGGAGAGAGGCCGCCGGCGGGAGGACCGAGGAGGGAGGGGGGGTGGGGGATCGGCTCGCCGGCGGGGGGGAGGCGCGCCGGCCAGGGAGGGGTGGAGAAGCTCGCCGGTGGGAGGAGGCAGGAGAGGGGCGCCGGCCGAGGTGGGGCGAGGTGGAGAGGAGGGGGCGACGGGGGGAGAGGAGGGGGTCGTGAGGGAGGGTCTCGGTGGGGGATCTGGCGTGGGGTGGGGGGTCTCGTGGGCAGGGAGTTACGGGAGAGATGGGAGGTGGGAGCGCTGTCGGTGGGGGGTGGGGCCGCGAGGGGAGCGTGGGAGGGTGGCGGCGCTAAGGGGGAGGGGAGGGAGTAGCGAGGGGCTCCCTCGCCAGGAGGTGGGAGGCGCTAGGGTTCGGCCAGTTGGGCCGGTGGGTGGCCCAGCTGGGCCGGGGGGGTTGATTTTTCTTCTTTTTTTTGTTTGTTGTTTTGTTTTGTTTTATTTTGTTTTCTTTCCTATTTATTTTACTAACTGATTTTTCTTTTTAAATACTTTCTTTTATTATACTTTCTTTTACAATTTATTATACATACTTTTAATTCTCTCTTTCATATACATATTCTTTTAATATTTGTAATGAATTGATAAAGTACTTTTTCTTTTGTTTTCAAATTTTGGATCCGGGCAGACTCGAATCAACGCGGGTCTGAGATGGGAATTCGATGACGTGGCATTATTAGCGGTTGATCACTGTAGCTTAATTACAATAATTACTGTAGCAAAAGTCAAGGATGTCACACTGAAACTACCATAACTTTCGCATACGAACTCCGAATCCAGCAAACTCAAGCTTGTTGTATTCACAACGACAAGAGCTATCCAACAACGACAAGAACATGAAGTTAGAAAATGCCAATGATATAGAGAAGTGATACCTCTATGAATGAAAACCGGCAAAAACTTCCAACATCGAAAACATCATAAAAGATGCATATGGACCCCGTTTTCGGTGAACTCGAGCTTGTCATGAAGAAGACCATAAGCTCTAAAACTCACAAAGAGAAACACCAAACAAGAACCAAGAAATATGATGCAAGTACACAAATGGTTTCATCTCTCAACGAACGATACGATCATGCTACTTACTTGAGAGCCCCCTTGACAGTACAGCAATCTATCCTAAAATAGAAAACCTATCAAGGGCAAACCTATACCTTGCACCTAGTGCTCTTGAGCTAGATGATGATGATCTTGGCTTCCAAAAGATGGACCACCTTTATTGATTGCCTTGGTTTGACGAAGTTTATTTGATTGCTCCCCGATACTCACTATGTGTGAGCCACTCTTCGGTACATCTTCACAAGTCCATTGCCACCACAATGGACGACAAGCTTCAAGCATGATATCTTCATGATGCTCCACTTGAAGTTGCACACCCCAATCTTCATGACGATCACCACTTGATGTCATCCTTCATAGGTTGAATGAGATCTTCCTCTTGATGCAAACCCATGGAGACACACCTAACCCCACATAGAACTCTCACCAGGACCATGGGTTAGTACACAAAAGCGTTATGGACAATGCTTACCATACCATGGGATCACTTGATCCCTCTCGGTACATCATGTACACTTTGTGTGTTGATCATCTTGATTTACTCTTTGCTTAGTCTTGATCAACCTTGTGTCTTTATGACCAATCTTTGGATAATACCTTGAATACCACCTTGGTCATCATATAAACTCCTTGACACCAACAGATGGACTTCAAGAAATGCCTATGAAAAAATCCTTCGAATATAACTTAAGGCAACCATTAGTACATAGGGATTGTCATAAATTACCAAAACCACATATGGATAACATGCTCTAACAACTGGGATATACAAACTTGCCAGGTTGAGCCTACTACAACGTACATCTCTCACCGAAGAAATATCAATCTAGTTGGCCAAACTATTTCAATGGATCGAAAGAATTACGAAGCTATCATAATCATGCACATAAGAATCATTTTAGAATTTAGAGAAGAATCAAATATTTATCATGAATAATCTCAACATAAACCCACAATTCATCGGATCCCAACAAACGCACAACACAAAAGGATTACATCATATGGATCAAAGCAAAGATGTGAATATCATTGTATTGAAGGAGAAGAGAGAGAGATATTCTCATCTAGGTACTAGCCATGGACCTGTACGTGTGTGGTGAACTACTCACACATCATCATGAGAGAAGCCAGTTTGATGAAGAGGCCCTCCGTGATCGATCGCCCCTCCGGAGGGTGCCGGAACGGAGCTCCAGATGGCCTCCCATCAGAACAGAGACTTGAAGTGGCGTAAGAAAGTGCTTCGGGACTGCCTCTAGGGTTTTTGGAATATATGAGAATTTCTAAATGAGAGAATGGAGTCGAGAGAGCCTCGAGGGGCCCACAAGCCATCACGATACCCCCAGACTGCGTCCTATTGGTTGTGGGGCCCTCGGGTGGCTCCCAGCCTTCTTACGATACCCATTGGTCTTCTTTTGGTCGAGAAAAAATCTACGAAATGTTTCAAGTCAATTGGACTTTGTTTGGTATTGAAAACCTCAAAAGTGAAAACATGCAGAAAACAACAACTTGCAGTGGGCACTGGGTCAACAGGTTCGTGCTCAAAAACAATATAAATTGGTAAACAAATACCCAAAAAGTATCCTAGAATGAAAATTATAGATACGTTGGAGACGTATCAAGCATCCCCAAGCTTAATTCCTTCTCTTCCTCGAGTAGGTAAATGATAAAAAAATGATGTGACATGCTACCCATTATGTAACCTTATTCATGTATGATCATTGAGAAATGATGAATTAATAAACATTAACATAGCAATACTTATAAGTATAAGCAACAAAATCATTAATCTTTGAAAGTATACGATGCTCAAAGATTTTTTTTACCCCCATTCATATTATTTTATTAGCAAGGCATGGCTCCATCTTCAGCACATTAATACAAATGTTAAGCACCACGGTGCCCAAGTGAGGCAATTGGATCGTACTTTTTCAATATGTGTCAACTTTTTATTCTTCACGCAATACATGAGTGTGAACCATTGGACATAGCATATAGGTGGAATAGAATATGGTGGTAGGTTTCAAAGGGGTAAAAGTGGAGAAGATAGTGTGACATCAACTAGGCGTAATAATGAGCTATGGAGATGCCCGATGATAGATATCGATGCGAGGAGTAGGGATTGCGATGCAAACAATGCACAACATCTATAAGTTTATGAAAGCTCCACTCAAGCTAAGTGGGGTGTGCATCCAACTTTCTTGCTCATGAAGACCTCGGTCATTTGAGGAAGCCCGTCATCGCAATATACAAGCCAATTTATGAAAAAGTGATTCCCACTAGCATATGAATGATATAACATGTGACTCTCTATATGAAGAACAAGGTGCCACTTTGAGGCACAACTATGGTAAAGGATAGTAGCAAAGTCCCTTCTCTCTTTTTCTCTCATTATTTTTTTAATTTTTTATGGTGGGCTCATTTGTCCTCCCTCATTTATTTTTTCCCACTGGGACAATGCTCTCATAATGATGATCATCACACTTTTAGTTACTTACAACTCAGTATGATGACTGATAGGACGGTATGACTATGTATGAATGCCTATGGCAGCGTACCAGAATGTGCAAAGATCTAGAATGACATGTATAAAAAAATATGATGAACGGTGGCTTTGCGACAAATCGTATGTCAGCTCTATATGATCATGCAAAGCAATATGATTATGGACGAACTAGTCATGTCAAGTGATGATGGAATTTGCATGGCAATATATCTCAGAATGGCTATGGAAATGCCATGACAGGTAGGTATGGTGGCTGTTTTGAGGAAGATATAATGAGGCTTACGTGTAACAGAGAATATCATTTCACGTGATTTGGATGCACCGGCGAAAGTTGCACCGATCCTCGATGTGAGAATGGGCAATGCAAGGCATCGAAGAGGCTAGCAAATGCGAGGCGGTGAGATCGCGTATGTCCATGGTATCACATTAGTCATAAATAACTCATATATTCATTGCAAAGTTCATTAGTTTTATCACAAATAAAAGTACTACTCACATGGCCCGAGGGAGGGGCGGTAGGAGTTAACTTTCGCGCGCCCCCGACCCAAAACAACACTAGGATTTCAACGAGGAATAGAAATGTTGACACATCATCACCATGCCTTTTGAATTTTTAGATGAACAAGAAGTTAAAATATCTTAATATGAATATCTCTCTGAACTATTAATAATGGACTCACACTTTTCATATCACCACATCAATATCATTAACCAATAATTTCTGTGTATGTGCTACATGATGGTTTTAATTATCACTCATTGAACACCTATTATTTTTGGTCTAGTCTTATGACCCATGCAAATTACCGTCAATATTTATTTAACTCTCAAACAAATATAAGTGAAGAACAAGAGCATAATATTTTATAAAATCTACGCGCCATTGTGCTCAAAACGATATAAGTGAAGTACTAGAGGAACTACTATGCTCAAATGACATAAGTGAAGCACATAGAGTATTCTAAAAAAAATTATGATGATGGCGTGTCTCTCTCAAATAGGTGTGTCCATAAAACGATGATTGTGGCAAACTAAAAGTAAAAGTAAATAGAAGCAAACGATGCACCAAGCAAAACTCATATCATGTGATGAATAAGAATGTAGCTCCAAGTGACATACCAATGGATTGAGACAAAACAGGGGATGCCTTACGGGGCATCCCCAAGCTTATACGGTCGAGTCTTCCAAGAATATTACCTTGGGGTGCTTTGGGAATCCCCAAGCTTAGGCTTTGGCTTCTCCTCATTCCTTTGTCCATCGGATAATACCCAAAACTTGAAAACATAAATCACATAAAACTCAACAGAACTTCGTGAGATCCGTTATTATAAGCAACATATCAAATACTTTAGTTACTGTTATAAGTTAATTCTTATTTTATTTCAGCGTAATGTACTGCATTGTAACTTCTCCATGGATTATACCCCCCGATACAATCCATAGCATAATCAAAACAAGCAAACTATGCAAGCAAAAATAGAATCTGCCTAAAACAGAACTTTAATTTCCATACTTATGTGACTCAAAATATAATGAAACATTAGGAAGTCCTGAAGAATTTGTATAAAATTACTGTGTAAAAAATCATCTTAAAAAGACGTTCCAGTAAAATCAAATAAATTCTAGACTGGACATCAAAGTTTCTGCTTTTGCATCGTATAAATTCTACTCGTCATACGAGTCATCCCAAAGGTTTAACTTAGCACAAATATTAATTTAAACATAAAAACACAATAATTACAGAGTAAATAATAATTTCATAACACCTAAGCAGAAAGTAAAAAATGGGAAATTAAGATAGCTATTGGGTTGCCTCCGAACAAGCGCTATTGTTCTATGTCCCTAGCAAGGCATACTGCATATGATCAAGCGTTGTAATCTCCGAGAATGACTCATCATGCTATAATCATATTCCCTCCTTTAAGCATCAATTTTTCTGATAGGAAAGCAAAAATAACTGAAGGGGGTAAAAATCACAACACAAGGATCTGAAAGATCTACCTCGGGAGGAAAGTGAGGCTCTTCTTTAGATATTTCATAAGTGATAGTTAGATCCTCATTGTATAAGTTCTCATAGAGGCATTTTATTAATTTTATTTCAATATTATTACCCAATACAAGTTTTGGTATAGAAAATTGATCATTGTGTTCAGAAATCTTATCAACTAAGACCTTAAGCGGAACTTCCTTTCTAAGAATATCACCATGAACAACATAGTTTGTGGATATTAGTTTTCTTATATCTTCCAACTCATAAACAACCCCCTCTATGGGTGGGCAATCACTATTAACCCTATAATGATAAAATATATATCTAGCTTCTTGTATGATATTAGTAAATTCTTGACAAACAAATATAGTAGCTAGACGTTTGGTGGCAGCTTCATGGATATTAGAGAATTCTAGAAACAAATTATCTTTCCAATTGTACTACAAGCAAAGATATAGCATTCGCATAACTTTTAGTTATAGAAACAATATAACCTCCTATCAATGGTAATTATCTCGCACAAGTGAAAACATCTTGAATCACACTCTTTCCAATGATATTACCACTACCTATGCGGAGTTTCTGCGTTTTCATAATAGGTTCCACCTTAGAAGGATCATCATCCGCAAGATTATGAAGTTTTTCATTAGCAACTTCATCAAAGTTTCTTTGATCATTTTTATCACAAGGTAAATTTGGAAAATCAAGGGCTTCCGCACTAGATGTAGAGGCATCACTAATTTCAAACTCAGATATGATAGCAACTTTCATGAAAACTAGAGAGCGAAGATGCAAACTAGTGACAAGCAAAAGTTAATTTTTTCTATTTTTGTTTTATTTTTATGATAAAAACTAAATATACTAGAAAATAAAAAGAGGAACAAGTGAATGAACATTTTTGTGACGTTACTTGGTAGTTGGCGATGATATTCCCTGACAACGGCATGAGAAATCCTTCCTAATACTAGTGATATGTGTTGGGATTTCCGTGAAGAGGAACGGTTTATCGCAGCACAATGTGGGTAAGTATTTCCCTCAGTTATGAAACCAAGGTTTATCTAACCAATAGGAATATCAACAACAACCGACTTCAGCGGCTGCACAGAAAAGGACAAACAAACTGCACCCAACACGTGCAAGAGGGTTGTCAATCCCCTTGGTATCGTTATTTGGAAGCAAGCGAGATGTATAGATAACTGTAGATAATTGTAAATTTTAAAATAAAATGAAAACGAGTAAATAGAAGAAAGGTTTTGAAGATTTTGTAAATATAT
The DNA here is from genome assembly GCF_904849725.1 of Hordeum vulgare subsp. vulgare. Taxonomy (NCBI): domain Eukaryota; kingdom Viridiplantae; phylum Streptophyta; class Magnoliopsida; order Poales; family Poaceae; genus Hordeum; species Hordeum vulgare. The sequence goes on along the minus strand of NC_058518.1, from coordinate 381,788,423 downwards.
GGTGAATAGACCCCGGGGCCATAGTTTCCCCTAGTGGCATCTCTCATGAAAACAACATATGGTGGGTAAACAAATTACTGTTGGGCAATTGATAGAAAAGCGGATAGTTATGTGATAGTCACAACAATGATCATGTGTATATAAGAATCACGTACATAAACGAATAGGCCGACTCCTCCCTGCACCTATTAATATTACTCCACTAATCGACCGTTATCCAACATGCATCTAGAGTATTAAGTAAAACAGAGTAACGCATGGAGAACGATGACATGATGTAGACAAAGTAAACTCAAGAAATATGAATAAACTCCATCGTGTTATCCTTAATAGGAGCAACACAAATACGCATCATGTCCCCTTCTATCACTCGGATATAGAAACTCACCGGGTTGTACCTACTACAACACACCTTTCTCACCGAAGAAATATCAATCTAGTTGGCCAAACTATTTCAATAGATCGGAGAGAATTACGAGGCTATCATAATCATGAAATAAGAATCATATTAGAATTCAGAGAAGACTCAAATATTTATCATGAATAATCTGAACCTAAACCCACAATTCATCGGTTCCCAACAAACGCACTGCACAAAAGGATTACATCATACGGATCAAAGCGAAGATGTGATGATCATTGTATTGAAGATCAATGGAGAGGGAGATTGCCATCTAGGTACTAGCCATGGACCCATAGGTCTGTAGTGAACTACTCACACATCATCATGAGGGCATCAAGGTTGATGAACAAGCCCTCCATAATCGATCCCCCTCCGACAGGGTGCCGGAATGGATCTCTAGATGGCCTCCAATAAAAACAGAGACTTGCGGCAGCATAAAAAGTGTTTCAGGGACTGTCTCTAGGGTTTTTGGGATATATGATAACTTATAAACCACAGAACGCAGTCGGGGGAGCCTCGAGGGGCCCACAAGCCATTAGGGTGCCCCCAGGTTGCGTTGTGCTGGCTTGTGGGCCCCTCGGATGGCCTCCAACCTTATTCCGATACTCATTGATCTTCTTTCGGTCCAGAAAAAATCTCCAAATAGTTTCAAGTCAATTGGACTTCGTTTGGTATTGAAAACCAGAAAAGTGAAAAACATGCAGAAAACAACACTAGCACTAGGAACTAGGTCAATAGGTTAGTGCTCAAAAATAATATAAATTGGTAAATAAATACCCCAAAAGTATCCTAAAATAATAATATATCAAAATGGAGCAATCAAAAAGATATAGATATGCTCGAGGCATATAAGAGCTCGCCTAATCTCGTTGGATATCTCTTGGACACAATAGAGAGGGTGGGGTTGTTGCAAGCAGCCCAACAATGCTTGGGAAAAAATTGTTGGGGCTTCCAAACAAGGGAGCTTGTGGGTATTTATTAGACATGGTGGTTGCTGTCGGCGAGCACCGTGGCCACGTAGAGTGGAGGCCATTGGCGCATGCGCATTCGGGTCGTGGGCACGGTCATCGCGGGCGGTTGCGTGAGGTAGCGGGTGATGCTGGCGTGTGGGGACTACCTAGCTAGGACGAAGCTAGCCTCACCTGTTTTTTTTCTGTTGTGTTCTATGTTTTAAAATTTGAATTTGAAAACTTCTCCTAACATACTTTGAGAATATTCCTCACTGCTTGGACTTTTCTCACAGGGTTTTTACAAACTATTTTTGTCAATATCTATTGGGCGTATTTGCTAGTTTATTTGTTTTCTTCTTTCTCATTTATTTCTTTTATCCATGGTTTTACCCATAGTTTAACTGCCTAATTTGAACTATTTTCAAACCCTAGTTCACAAAATCAAAATAGGGCAAATATTAATCTTAGGAAATTCCTTTCCTGTCCTTGTTTATTTTTAGAAAATCAATTTTAGTGAAACCTCCATGGTCTCCAAATAAAATCAATCATGTTAGTTTCAAAACCAAAAAGGCAAGGTAAATCATGAATGTATATGTGTTATAGGTTCACATACAAAATTTAGGGAAAATTTGGATTGTGACACTACTAGAGTTGAGCCACCATCACGCCCAACCCATGCATGTCTCGGGATCCAGAGGCCCCTTCTTACCCCTTCTCGTCCCTTGCCAGTATGGTGCCAGACTCCCAACCCATGAGGAGCAAGGATTCGTACGATGACAATCTGTTGTTGGGGTTGCTATTGGCCCGCCCTCGTCAGCGCTTGGTGCATCCTTGGACCGGCGCGAGACCTAGTCGACGACTGCATGAACGTCAGCGCCTGCCACTACCCTGGTCGGGCCCGCCGCTGGATCAGCGGTCATGGATGTTGCGTCATGTGTTGGGGATACGGCGCGACCCGACACAACCTCTCAAGAGGTGGAGGCCACTTCTGAGTCAATCCCGCCGGCTCCTACAGCCCAACTTGCCACCCCTATTGGGCCCAGCAATGACATGATGTGGGCCAGCAAATTTGCAAACGCGACAGGCGACCCTACGCGTGTCGTTACTCCCTTGGTGATTTCCTCATCGTGGACACCAAGAACCTGAGCTCAATCCTCCCCACGCGCGGGAAACATCCACACTGGCTGCCACTGAACTTCTCGCCGGGTAGAGGTCGCTTAGCATCATCCTCTTTGTGCGCAGCTCCTGCCCCCCAACTACGGAGTGCCGTGCCCAGGTCTAGGTGTTGCGCGCCCTTGGGATCCTTGGGCTCAACTAGAAAATCACTTTTGCTGAAAGGAAGGCATACGATGGCGTATTCATTCCCCTATCCCAGTGGTTGTGCTCGCCGCCATTGCGGCCCTGGTTGACCGCAAGCTACCCGTCGGCATGCATACTTTGTCGCGCCAATGGTTGGCGTGATCGCGGTCTAGCGATGTACTCTGCGACCGTTGTTGACCCCATTTCTATGGATCACAACCTTAAGATTGTGATTTGGAACGTGCGAGGGCTCAACCCTCGCATGCGTCGCACCACCGTTCGCTCGCTGATCATCACTTCCGATGCCTCCATTGTATGCTTGCAAGAAACTAAGATGGCTTTGATCTGCTCGTCGGTTGTCCTTGAGGCACTTGGCTCTAAGTTTGATGAGTATGTCTACCTGCCAACGATCGACACCCGCAGCGGCATATTGCTGGCTTGGAAGAGTCAGGGTGTGTCTATCACTAAGCCCGAGTTCACCACTAACATGCTATCCGCCCAGGTCGCCACCCCATCACGCCCACTTGCGCCTTGGTGGCTCACTATCGTCTATGGCCCACAATCCGACACCGAGAAAGTCGAGTTCCTGCACGAGATACGCGACATGTGGGCCCCTACCAGCGCCCATGGATGCTTTGTGGGGACTTCATCCTGATCTACAGTGACGAGCACAAGAACAACAACAACTTGGACCGGCGCATGATGGAAAGGTTTCGACGGGTGCTTAACGAGCTCGCCCTCAAAGAGGTCTACCTCAATAGCCGATGTTACACATGGTCCAACGGGTGCTCCCCCCGATTCTTTTTCACCTCGATAGGATCCTCTGCACGACAGATTGGGAGGAGAGCCAAGCTGACTGCCACCTGCGATGGCTCACATCGGAGGTCTCTGACCATAGCTCGCTGCTCTTGGACTTCTCCCCGCAGCCTATGGCCCATGGAAGGTTTCACTTTGAGGAATTTTGGGCCCGCCTCGAGGGATTTTAGAATGTCATGGCTGATTCCTGGTGCTCCATGGATGACACTGACCCGTTCCTACGGTTGGCTCGCCGGCTCGAGGCCACCGGACGCAAGCTAACTAGCTGGAGCGCACGCACGGTGGGCAACATTCGGGACAAGCTCGCCATCTCCCGTGAGCTCCTGCTGAGGTTTGGCAAGGCACAAGAGGACATGGCCCTTACCGCCCATGGGGAGTGGTTGCGCAAACAGATAAAGGGCTCTTACCTTGGGCTTCTGTCGCTCGAACGCACCATAGCTCAGTAGCGGGCACACATTGCCTCTCTCAAGGACGGGGACACAAACAACTCCTTCTTTCATCGGCAATGCTCCTATCATCATAGGAAAAATCGCGTGCGCACTACCTTAATGTCGACGACAACACGCTCACCGATCATGCCGGCATGGCATCTGCTGCCTTTGCACACTTCGACGAGCTCATGGGTACCGGTATTGACCATAACTGCACCTTGGACCTCTCATAGTTGATCATACCCTCCCCGGATCTCCTTAAGTTGGACATGCCCTTCGATGACAAGGAGATATGGTGTGCGGTCAGGAGATTGCCGGCACGCAAGGCTCCGGGACCTGATGGCTTCACTGTCGAGTTTCTGTGCGCTTGCTGGCCCACAATCAAGGCCGACTTCGCCGCTGTCTTCCGGCAGCTCTATGACCTGCATGGACGTAGGTTCTCGTCCTTTAACCAAGCGTTTCTCCTACTGCTTCCCAAGCGCGCCGACATGGTGAAAGCACATATGCTCCCTTGGTGGTTTTGATAATTCATGACAACATAAATTGTCTCTTCGACTAAAATCGTTACCTAGTATATTTCAGGTATAGTCCACATAGAGCATTGGCTATAGGACTGTGAGGAGAAGCCCCTTGTTGCAGGAATGGAATAGGACTGGCTGAAGCTTCAACCAAGAAGACTCTACGTTTTACATTTGTGAGAAATCACTTTGAGTCCATAGGAAAGCCAATACAATTAAAATGGGGTGAGGTATTATGATGAAATTGGTTGCTCAAGTGCTTAGAGGTAGTCACCAAAAATACTCAGCCATTATCCCACAAAATATCTATGTCCAAACCCAAACCAGCAAAATCGGTGCCACCAACTATTTCCATTCGGCCCTACCGATTTTACACTTAACACATCCTATGGCAAACCCTACCATCTCGGTACCACCAACTTTCACATCGGTGCCATCGAGATTCAGTGAACAACTTTCTGTTAAGAAGATTTCGAGAATTGGAACTTATGAGTTTGAAATTGGTCTCACCGAGATTTCGAAACTGGTGTAGGTCAGATCGGTACCACTGAGATTCCTATATCGGTCTCGCCGAGAATTCATAAGTTTCCACATTTAGTGTAACTCGGTACCATCGAGATTCATTTCAGTGCCACCGAGTTGGGCAATAATGTTGTAACAGTTGACTTTTGGGGATGCCTATATATATCCCTCCACCTACCTCTCATTCGTAGAGGAAGCACTCAGAACACACTTACACTTGCGAGATCCATTTTTTTGAGAGAGAGCCACCTACTCATGTGTTGAGATCAAGAGATTCCATTCCAACCATTTGAACCTTGATTTCTAGCCTCCCCAAGTTGCTTTCCACAAGATCAATCTCTCCTACCCTTGCCAAATCTGATAGAGAGTGATTAAGTGTTTAGGAGACTATCTTTAGAAGCACAAGAGCAAGGAGTTCATCGTTCTACCACATCTATTATATTTTGGAGGGTGGTGCCTCCTAGATTGGGTAGGTGTCGCTTGGGAGCCTCCTACTTCATGTTGTGGAGTTGAACCAAGATGTTTGTACGGGCAAGGAGATCACCAACTTGATGAAGATCTACGTGAGTGAGGCTAGTCCTGTGTGGACGGAAGCCATGGTGTAATAGACAAGGCTGCTTCTTCGTGGACCCCTTGTGGGTGGAGCCCTACATGGACTATCGCAGTCGTTACCCTCCGTGGGTTGAAGTCTCCACTAACATGGACATACGATAGCGCCACCTATCGGAACCATGCCAAAAATCTTTGTGTCAACTTCTTTGCGTTTGATCTTCCTGAACTCTACTCCTTACTATATGTGCAAAGTCTTACTTTCCGCTGCCATACTTGTTGACTAGCATGTGTAGGGTGCACTAGACTTGTTAGAATTGCTAAAATCTGCCAACCACTAAAATTGGGAAAAGGCTAGGATTTTAATTTATGCAAGTAGTCTATCCCCCCTCTAGACACCTCTTCTATCGATCCCACAATTGGTATCAAAGCAAGGTCTCCATAACCTTGGTTTAAACACCATTGGAGGAAGATGGATGTGCCTAGTTTGGGGAATGGTAGTAGCAGAGTGCCTATTCTTGATGGGGAATATTATAGACAATGGAAATATGAAATGCTTGATATATTTGATGAATTCCATTTGCACAAATATGTTGAATATCCCTATGAGCCTCCCATTGATCCCAGTAGCGCCGACATACCTCAGCCTTGAGGTACTGCCGGTCGCGCTGGCCGGTGGGCCTAGGGCCGATGGTGCAGGGAGCGTTGGCCTAGCGCGGTGGCGATGCGGCCTCCTCCTTCATGGAGCCGCGGCGGTGTCCTGACAAGGAGCCAGCCTCGCGGTCGTGCTTCCCCTTGCGGCCATAGTTCCAGAGCCCCATGGCTACAAGGTGGCCGGCCGGCGAGTTCGAGGAGGCTAGGGTTTGGGTGTCGGGTTTCGAGGAGGCCGCAGGGTGGCAATGGGAAGTGTGGACGACAACCGGTCCACGGCTTACCCATTTAAGAAGGACCGCGACCCTTCCTTGGGCGGATGACAGGCGGGCCCGGCCGCTCGTGCGCATTGATGTGGGCAGGTGGGAGGTAGGTGGCCGCCTGCCACACGGCCCCGACGCGGACGAGCGCGCTCCGTTTGCTGTCCGCCGCAACCCAAACCCCGTCCAAGTTTGCGCTCGAAATGGGTCGGTCCGTACACAAAACGGATAAGATGGGTTCGGGCCGTCTCGTGCTGGGTCAACCGGTTTGTCCCTTTTACCCCAAACGGACGGGGCCGGACAGGATGGGGTCGTGCGGTGGAGTTGGCCTTACATCCTTCTCATGATGATGAACTTGATATGCTTGGTAACCTTAAAACTGTAAATCTAATCATTAGAGGACTGCCAAGAAATGTGCTTAATCAATTGCTAAATTTTGAGTGTGCTCATACTTTTTGGGAAAACTTAGAGAAAACATATCCCGACTGTTCCGTGGAAAATCTTGAGATCATTTTCCATAAATGCATTGCCTTTCACAAAATGAGCCAAGTGATCCTAATTTTGATAAATGTCTATTTGAGCTTCGTGACCTCATGCATGCTAAAGGAGATGTTATTACCATTAATAGTGTAATTGTTGAAGTAATTCACATGCATAAACATGAACATTGTCATAATCAAATTCTGATGAAATTCTTGTTTCTTGTGACAAGGATATTTCGTCCGACGATGACAATGTGGAGCATGGCTACTACAATGAATATGAAGAATTTGACATCGAGTATGAGAAGACCATGAGTAACCTTAGTCTTATGGCAAACCTTAGAGACTACATATGGCCGGTGGAAAGGAGTGGATACTTGAAAGTGGATGCACCGATCACATGACCGGAGATAAATACATGTTCCATGAGATCACACCAAACCGTGGACCTCGAAGGTATGTGACCTTTGGGGACAACTCCAAGGGTATGGTACTTGGTCTTGGTAAGGTGGCCATATCTCATGATAGCTCCATTCAAAATTTCATGCTTGTTGAATCCCTTGTCTACAATCTTCTTTTCGTATCTAAACTAGTAGACTTTGGTTTCAATGTGATATTTACAAAAGTTGACTACCAAGTGTTTCGTAGCGACAATCATAACATGGTCCCTACTTGTTTTCGCAAAGTTGATTTATACATTGTCGATTTCACTAAAAAATCCAAACCCCGTACATGTCTTATTTCAGAATCTTCTAAAGGTTGGTTATGGCATAGAAGGTTAGGACATGTAGGTATGTGTAACCTTGATAAGCTTATCAAAGGTGATCATATTCTTCGTGTTAAAGATGTTATCTTCGACAAAGATAGACTTTGCGGTGCTTGTCAAGTAGGAAAGGAAGTCGGTGAAAGTCACCCCATGAAGAACATCATGACTACAAGAAGGCCACTCGAGCTGCTTCACATGGATCTTTTTGGTCCCAATGCTTACAAGAGCCTTGGTGGAAATTCTTATGGTTTAGTCATTGTTGATGATTTTTCCAGATTTACGTGGGTATTCTTTCTTGATGATAAGTCACAGGTACAAAAGATCTTCAAGAACTTCGCTCGGAAAGACCAAAATCAATTTGAAGTGAAGATCAAGAAAGTTCAGAGCAACAAGGGAACATAGTTTAAGAACACTAACGTGGATAATTTTCTTGGCAAAGAAGGTATCTCACATGAGTTCTCGACGACGTACACACCTCGACAAAATGGAGTTGTAGAGAGGAAGAACCACACTCTCATAGATATGGCCAGAATGATGCTTGACTAATATAAGACGCCAAGACACTTTTGGGCAAAAACGGTGGAAACAGCTTGTCATGCCATAAACCGACTCTACTTACACAAGCTTCTAGGTAAAACGACATACGAGCTACTCATCGGTAACAAACCCCAAGTTGGATACTTTTGGGTATTCTGCTCTAAGTGCTACATTCTTGATAAGCATCATCGCACTAAATTTGCTCCTAAATCTCATGAAGGTTTCCTACTTGGTTATGGATCAAACTCTCACACTTACCCTGTCTACAACAGCTTCACTGGATAAGTTGAAGAGATGGTAGATGTGAAGTTTGATGAATCTAATGGTTTGCAAGTCGAACAATTGCCAAATGATGTAGGAGATAAGGAACCTTCAAAAGCCATCCATGATCTACCTATCGGCAAGATTCGTCCCATGGATGTGAAGGAAAGTACTTCATAAACTCAAGTGGCAGCTCCTACTTCGCATCAAGGTGAACCACAAAATGACATGGAGGCATCCACAAACGGTACATGACATGAGAAGAAGAGGAAGAGGTACATCGTGATGATCCACCTCAACCTTCATCAGCACCACCTCAAGGAGATGACACCGTAAATAACAACATGCAAAAAATAATGATGAAGAAGCTCCACCATCCAACAAGAAGAAGCTGTCACAAGTTTGAGCAAGAGTGGACAAAGATCATGACCGGGAGAATCACTCGCTCTAAATATTGTTTAGCTAACTTTTGCGAGCATTATTCATTTATCTCTAGCATTGAGCCTTAGAAGGTAGAAGAAGCCCTTCAAGACTCGGATTGGGTGAATGCCATGTACGAAGAGCTACACAACTTCGAGAGGAATCAAGTGTGGAAACTTGTTGAAAAGCCGGAAGACGAGCACGACATCATTAGTACAAGATGGCTGTTTCAGAAAAAGCAAGATGAAGATGTTAAAGTTGTACACAACAAGGCACGTCTCGTAGCCCAAGGATACACGCAAGTCGAAGGTATGGACAATGGTGAGACCTACGCCCCATTGCTAGACTTGAAGCTATTCTCATTCTTCTCGCTTATGCCAATCACCATGACATTAGTCTTTACCAAATGGATATCAAAAGTGTTTTTCTAAATGGTGAAATTGAGAAGGAGGTTTATGTTAAACAACTTCCCGGCTGTGTGAGCCCCAAGAAACCGAATCATGTTTGCAAACTTCGTAAAGCTTTATATGGTCTTAAAAAATCCCCTATAGCTTGGTACAAATGCCTAACAAAGTTTCTTATAGAAAAGGGTTTTGAGATTGGTAAAATTGACGCAGCCTTATTCACTAAAAGAGTTAATGGTGAACTATTTGTGTGCCAAATATATGTGGATTATATAATCTTTGGTTCTACAAACCCACATTTTAGTGAGAAATTTGGGAAGCCGATGTCAGAGAAGTATGAGATGTATATGATGTGCAAGCTAAAATTCTTCCTTTGATTGCAAATCAAACAATCGAGAGAAGGAACGGTTACCTCTCAAACTAAGTACACCAAGGACTTAATCAGGAAGTTCAATATGCAAGAGTGCAAAGGTATGAGAACCCCATGCCTACTAGTGGACATATTGACCTCACTAAGGAGGACAAACCGGTTGATCCAAGTGTTTATCGATCAATGATCGGTTCATTACTATATCTATGTGCCTCCCGTCCTGACATCATGTTCAGTGTTTGCATGTGTGCCTTATACCAAGAGGCACCTAAAGAGTGCCATCTATTGGCTATGAAAAGAATCATGAGATACCTGATACACACAACAAAATTTGGCATATGGTATCCCAAGGGATCTTCTTTTAATCTTGTTGGTTATTCCGACTCAGACTATGCCGGAGACAAGGTTGATAGAAAATCCACCTCGGATACATTTCAATTTCTTTGGAGATATCTTTTGTCTTGGTCGTCCAATAAACAGAACTCGGTATCTTTATCTACTGTCGAAGCTGAATATATAGCCGCGAGATCATGTTGTGCACAATTACTATGGATGACTCAAACTCTTAAGGATTATGGCATTCATGTTAAAAATGTTCCATTATTGTGTGATAATGAAAGTGCTATTAAAATTGCCTATAACCATGTGCAACCTTCTCAAACAAAACATATTCAAGTGCGACATCATTTCATTCGTGGTCATGTAGGTAAAGGAGATATAGATCTTAAGCATGTTCGTACCGACAAACAATTAGCTGATATCTTTACCAAACCATTAGATGATAAAGTGTTTTGTCATTTGAGGAGTGAGTTGAACATCATTGATGCTTCAAACTTGAGCTAGACTCACTTAGATGCATGCAAGGGCATGAGCTTGATTGACTATTCCTTGATGCTATTGATATGATACTATCTTATATCTTGGAAAACTATGTTCCCTTGTATTGCATCTAACCTTTTGTAGGTACATGGAGGAACTACACTCCACAAGATTGCCATCAAATCACATCAAAAGCAATCTTTTCATGGCCAAGTATCAACAATCCCTTCTTCGGAGATGGAGGAAGAAGACAACAAAATCATATCCTTGACAATTATATGATGATGAAATTCACTCATGTCATTTGGATATATTACGTTCTTCCTTGCATGACTAACCAGTGTAGGTGAAAAGTGAACCAAGATGACATGGATAGCTCCCAACTCAAGATGATATTCATCAATGTTGAGCATCCACGACAAGTTCACGTACATGCCACATCATCAACATCATTCAAAGGTATGTACTCATATCCTTGATAAAGCTTTGCACCAAGTCATGAGGTAAAGAAACTCAAGTGATATGAAGACATTAAATGTCTTAATAGAAAAATGGTAACCCCATTTTGCTGTTAACGGTGAGTATGACCTATGATCAAGCATTCTTGCTTGACTCCTCAAGTCAAATACTCCAATATAGGTAATCTAGTCACCGCCCCCATATCTAGATGGAGATTCTTGTATGGTTCACTTTTTCCTTGCATGATTTCTTGGAACCATTCAACTCTCATCTAAATGTATGTATATATTTTCAAAATTTTCAAAAATAAAAAATAATTATTATGTTTTTCTCATTTTCCTTTGAAATCTTTAGTTATTTCCTTTTTCAAGGTATGTGGATATTTGCTGTCTATTTGCAGTTAAGGAGTTAATTTTCATTACAACTCGGTTTCATTGATCTGGGGAACTAGATTTGACCGATTTCTCCCATAGGCCTGCTATCATTCTCGGTTCTACCGAACCATATTGCCTCGGTGACTCCGAAATTTATCGCTGCCTATGATTTTCAGATATTTTCGGGACTTTTTCCTAAGGGGGAGAAAAGTTCTCTAGGGGGAGAAATCCTGAGTGATCCCATACAATATAAGAGGGAGAAATATCCAGGATCCCTAACATAGGGGGAGATAGTTCAAGGAACTCTTCTCTACTCTTATGGGGGAGAAAATTCAAATTCAAGGAACCCTTATCAAAGAGAAAAGTATAAAGGATCCCTTCCTCTCCATGAGCCCTTACCCTGTGACCTTTTTGAAAATTAATGCCAAAGGGGGAGAAATATCAAAGCTTCCAATAATCCTACATAAAGGGGAATAAATATTACCAATAAGCTTACATAAGGAGGATAAATGTCAAGAGGGGAGATATATGTTCCTAAAGGAAGGTCTACCTAAAGGGAGATCTACCTAAGGGGAGATATATCAAACCTTACATACTCAGGGGGAGTAACCCCACTAAGGGAGAGAGATAAAATGGTTTCAGATATATTTGTTTTCCACTATCTTTGGATTGAGCTTGTCTTACCCTACTTACTCCAAATATCTACATGCTATGATTCAGGGGGAGAGGTAATCTTACTTATTCATTCTTAAGGGAGAAAGTTCTAAATTCTCTTGGAGACATATCTATCATCAAATCCTATTTTCAATATTCCTTCAATATCTTGGTACTTTTGAAGCTATTTGCATCTTTACAATAGAGTACTCTTGTGGTGTCTAACATTAGTTTTCCCAATTGTACTCCAACTGCTAAGACTCCCAAGAACCTCAAGGTAAGTATATGCATCATATCCTTGTTCATGATGATCTCTTGTCTCTGGCACATATTGTTTGCAAGGGTGAGCCTTGAACATGGAAGTTCTCCATTCACACATGTTTGATGCATATAGCCAAGATCTCTATGACTTGTCTTGTCCTTCTACCATGTGTGTGCCCATGCAGTCCAAAGCAACTATCCTTTAAAAGGGATTGCACACATTTAGGGGGAGCTTGTACTAGTCATGTATCTTTAAAAGCTGTCATATTCTAATGCTTATCTTTATTTGAAGCTTTGTGTGTATGTTGTCATGAATTACAAAAAAGGGGAGATTGGAAGCACATATGCTCTCTTGGACTAACACCTTTACCTAGTATATTTCACGTATAGTCCACACAGAGCGTTGTCTACAGGATTGTGAGGAGAAGCCCCATGATGTAGGAAAGGAATAGGATTGGCTCAAGCTTCAAGCAAGAAGACTCTACATTTTACATTTGTGAGAAATCACTTTAACTCCATACGAAAGCCAATACTATTAAAAGGGGGTGAGGTATTATGATGAAATTGGTTGCTCAAGTTCTTAGAGGCAGCCAACAAAAATACTCACCCATTCTACCACAAAATATCTCCGTCCATACCCAAACTAGCAAAAGATGTGCCATCAACTATTTCCATTCGGCCCTACCGATTTTACACTTAACAGATCCTATGGCAAACCCTACCATCTCGGTACCACTAACTTTCACATCGGTGCCACATAGATTCTGTGACCAACTTTCTGTTGAGAAGATTTCAAGAATTGGAATTTCCGAGTTTGAAATCAGTCTTACCGAGAGTTGGAAACTGGTCTAGGTCATCGTATCAGTACCACTGAGATTCCTCTATCGGTCTCATCGAGAATTTAAAAGTTTCCACATTTAGTGCAACTTGGTACCACCGAGATTCATTTCGATGTCACCGAGTTGGGAAATAATGTTGTAACGGTATTTTGGGGGATGCCTATATATACCCCTCCACATACCTCTCATTCATAGAGGAAGCACTCAGGACACACTTACACTTGCCAGATCCATTTTTCTGAGAGAGAGCCACCTACTCATGTGTTGAGATCAAGAGATTCCATTCCAACCATTTGAACCTTGATTTCTAGCCTCCCCAAGTTGCTTTCCACAAGATCGATCTCTCCTACCCCTGCCAAATCTGAGAGAGTGTGATTAAGTGTTTAGGAGACTATCTTTAGAAGCACAAGAGCAAGGAGTTCATCGTTCTACCACATCTATTACCTTTTGGAGGGTGGTGCCTTCTAGATTGGTTAGGTGTCACTTGGGAGCCTCCTACTTCGTGTTGTGCACTTGAACCAAGATGTTTGTAGGGGCAAGGAGATCACCTACTTCGTGAAGATCTACCGTGAGTAAGGCTAGTCCTGTGTGTGACATAGGTGGTGGAATAGACAAGGCTGCTTCTTCGTGGACCCCTTGTGGGTGGAGCCCTGCATGGACTATCGCAGTCGTTACCCTCCGTGGGTTGAAGTCTCCACTAACATGGACGTACGATAGCGCCACCTATTGGAACCATGCCAAAAATCACCTTGTCAACTTCTTTTTGTTTGATCTTCCTGAACTCTACTCCTTACTACATGTGCAAAGTTTTTCCTTTCCGCTGCCATAATTGTTGACTAGCATATGTAGGTGAAAGGATCGATATGGTTGACTAGAGGGGGGGTGAATAGGCAACTACCAATTTTTAGCTCTTCTTAACAAACTAGGGTTAGCAACAAAAGGTTCTCTAGATGAACAACTAGGTGAGCAACCTATAAGATGCTAACAACAACGACAACAAGTGCAAGCAAGGAATACACAACAACAACAATAAGTACAAAGTAAAGGTAAGAGATAACCGCAAGTGGAACCGGTGCAGAGGAGGATGTGTTACCAAAGTTCCTTCCCTTTGACAAGAAGTATGTCTCCGTTGGAGCGGTGTGGAGGCCTGATGCTCCCCAAGAAGCCACTAAGGACACCATATTCTCCTCACGCCCTCAAACAATGCAAGATGACATGATACCACTATTGGTGCCCTTGGAGGCGGCGACCGGACCTTTACAAACAAGGTTGGGTCAATCTCGACACAAAGCTTGGAGGCTCCCAACAAGACCACTAAGCTTCACCACAATGGAATGTGGCTCCGAGGTGACCTCAACCGTCTAGGGTGCTCAAACACCCAAGAGTAACAAGATCCGCAAGGGATTAGTGGGGGGGAATCAAATATCTCTTGGTGGAAGTGTAGATCAGTGCCTTCTCAACCAATCCCCAGGAAATCAACAAGTTTGATTGGCTAGGGAGAGAGATCGGGCGGAAATGAGCTTTGGAGCAACAATGGAGCTTGGGGAGGTAAGAGATAAGCTTCCACAAGAAGAAGGCCCCTTTATATAGTGGGGGATCCAACCGTTACCCCCACTCACAGCCCGAGCAGAGCGGTACTACCGCTGCCAGGAGCGATACTACCGCACGGTAGGTTCACCAACCACGGTAGTAAAAAAATTACTACCGTGCCTACCACCGCTGAGGTTGTGGATGCGCAAAAAGTCCGACGGAGCGGTACTACGCCCAGAGAGCGGTAGTAAAAAACTACTACCGCCTAGAGAGCGGTAGTAAAAAACTACTACCACCCAAAGAGCGGTGCTACCGCTGTGCCTGCGGTACTGCCGCTGTCACCAGCGGTACTACCGCTCGCCCTTTTGCACAGACAGGGAAGAACACGCTGGAGTTCCATTGAAGCAAGGGAAAGGTGGTGCAATAGAAATGTGTACGTGTTGATGCCATCCAAACCTTTCCGAAGCGGACCCCCTCTTAATACTACGACTTTCCTATGACTCAAATCCACCAAAGAGAAACGTAGAAAGCAACCGTCTTTGAAAGACTCCGAGGGGCACCGAATCGTCTTGTGCCTAGTCATGAATTATATAAAATACTCAACGCACACGATTAGTCAGGCATTGTCATCAATCACCAAAACCACTTAGGGAGAAATATGCCCTAACAATCTCCCCCTTTTTGGTGGAATGATGACAATACAGATTTGCACTAAAGGATATAAAAATAGCATATGCAAACCCAACGTATATAAACTAGAGACAGACTCCCCCGGGATGTGTGCATACTTTAGAGAAAGATCATGGTCTGTTCAGCACACAACCAAGGAATAGTACCCCCTAGATTATATAGACGAGGCATTCCTTGCAACAAACTGAATAAACACTAAGGATGGAAGCAAGGCATATCATGTGAGCATGAAGATAAGGGCACATAATCATTAGACTCACAAGCTATTAACATACTGGATAAAAATGAGACAATAAATATAGAGGAGTGATAGCATATGTCTCACACCATATGATAGAGTACGACGTCTCCTGGTCTCACATACAAAACAAAACCAACCAAAGTAGCAACGAAAGTTCAACGAACAAAGCGACACAGAAACAAAGAAACTCGCCAATCCTACACTCTCCCCCCCTTTGGCATCGGGACACCAAAAAAAGGCAGAGTGGACACCTAAGACATAGGTGGTAGCTCGAAAAGTAGAGGAATCAGCCATCGGACTCCTCAACAGACTCCTCATCAGTCTCTTCTTCTGTCTCCTCATCAGACTCCTTATCATACTCAGCCCACTAAAGATTCTTCTTTTCCATCCAAGCAGCTTCAGGAGTAATGTCTTGCTCAGACCCACTGGAGATGTGCACGTCGAGCTTCCTCAGAATCAACTTGTCTCGCTAACGGCTCTCCTTCTGAGCAACATGAGTCATGTACTACCCCTTCGCCTGCATGCAAAACAAGGTCTTCATCCGTTCCTTGAGCTTCTTGGCCCAAGCTGGCTCGGCAGAGGAAGGCACATGTGTCTCTGGAATGCCCTTATCCTCAGTCACGTCCTCATCCTCATAGGTATCCACGGTGGCAGCATCAGGTGTAGTGGTGGTGTTGGCCCACTTGTTCTTCTGTCGTGGCTTAATAGGCTCATGGTGGATCCAACCGGGAGCATGGAACTCTATATCTGGCAAGGACACCAACCACTTCTTACATATCAAGTAAAACAAATAAGGCCATAGATGGGAACCTTACGGCGAAAAAATGCTGAATGAAGCTCACTCCACATGACGTGAGACAAATCAAGCATTCCAGAGGCACGAGCCCGCCCTTTCTGACACATCGAAAGCATATCCACCAGGTATGAATGCACCTGGTCCTTGTTGCCAACACACAGAAAAAGAGTGTTGCGAAAGATACGGTGCATGCCATCAAGGAATGGGTTCAGCACATGAGAGACCTCACCAGATGGGGACACCTTCTCAATAAAGTAGGGCAACAGCTTCTCCTTAGCTGTAGCAGATGGCTTTGCGTGTGGGCGCAAACCAACCGGGTTCTAAAGCCCCTCATCATGAATGTTCAGATGATCCATAAACTCCTTCCAAGTAGCAGACAGCCTCTCCACATTGGTCATCCAAGTCATAGTGCGCTCCGCATCAGTGTAGAAGTGGACTGTAACAAAGAACTGAGCCACAATCTCAGGATCAAAGTCAAGGTGAAACGTGATGAGCTCCGCAATCCCAAGTTGTTCCATGATACCTCTTGAGATTGTGTTGGTTTTTATCCCTTGAAGAGGAAAGGGTGATGCATCACAGTAGCAGTAAGTATTTCCCTCAATTTTGAGAACCAAGGTATCAATCCAGTAGGAGTATCAAGATGAAGCACCGATGTACCTGCGCAAAAACAGCAAGCTTGCACCCAACGCTACAAAGGGGTTGTCAATCCCTTCACGATTGATTGCAAGGTGAGATCTGAAGGCGGAAAGTGCAACAAAGTAAAAGTGTAGGGATGAAAATATGGTGTGAAGTAGACCCGGGGGCCATAGTGTTCACTAGAGGCTTCTCTCAAGATAGCAAATATTATGGTGGGTGAACGAATTACTGTCGAGCAATTGATAGAACCGCGCAAAGTCATGACGATATCTAAGGCAATGATCATACATATAGGCATCACGTCCGAGACAAGTAGACCAATACTTTCTGCATCTACTACTATTACTCCACACATCGACCGCTGTCCAGCATGCATCTAGTGTATTGAGTTCATGACGAACAGAGTAACGCCTTAAGCAAGATGACATGATGTAGAGGGATAAATTCATGAAATAGATATAAACCCCATATTTTTACCCTTGATGGCAACAATACGATGTGTGCCTCGCTACCCCTTCTGTCACTGGGTGAGGTCACCGCACGGTATGAACCCAAAACCAAGCACTTCTCCCATTGCAAGAATCATAGATCAAGTTGGCCAAACAAAACCCACAACTCGAAGAGAATTACAAGGATATGAAATCATGCATATAAGAGATCAGAAGAAACTCAAATAAGATTCATAGATAATCTGATCATAAATCCACAATTCATCGGATCTCGACAAACACACCGCAAAAGAAGATTACATCGGATAGATCTCCATGAAGATCATGGAGAACTTTGTATTGAAGATCCAAGAGAGAGAAGAAGCCATCTAGCTACTAGCTATGGACCCGAAGGTCTATGGTGAACTACTCACGCATCATCGGAGAGGCAATGGTGTTGATGAAGAAGCCTTCCGTATCCGAATCCCCCCTCCGGCAGGGCACCAGAACGTGCCCCAGATGGGATCTTGCGGAGACAGAAGCTGGCGGCAGTGGAAAAGTATTTTCGTGGATCTCTCCCGTGGTCTCGGATTTTTCGGGGATTTATAGGCGGAAGAAGTAGGGTAGACGAGCCACAGGGGGCCCACAAGCCTGCTAGGCGCGGCCCCCCTGGCCACGCCTAGGGGGCTTGTGGCCTCCCCTGGTGGCCTCTGCCTTGGTTCTCACGCTCCCTGCGTATCTTCTGTTCCGGAAAAAAATCTTTTCACAGGTTTTATTCCCTTTGGACTCCGTTCAATATTCTCCTCTGAAAAGGGTCAAAAACACAGAAAAAACAGGAATTGGCACTTGGCACCGAGTTAATATGTTAGTCCCAAAAAAGATATAAATAGGCATACAAAACATCCAAAGTTTTACAAGATAATAGCATGGAACCATCAAAAATTATAGATACGTTGGAGACATATAAAGCATCCCCAAGCTTAACTCTTGCTCGTCCTCGAGTAGGGAAGTGATAAAGACTGAATTTTTGATGTGGAATGCTACCTAGCATATTTGTCCTTTGTAACTTCTTTCATGTGACATGAATTTTCAGATCCGTAAGACTCAAAACAATAGTTTGCTATTGACATGAAAACAATAATACTTCAAGCAAACTAGCAAGGTAATCATGAACTTTCGAAATAACAAGGCCAAAGAAAATTATCCCTACAAAATCATATAGTCTCGCTATGCTCCATTATCCCCACACAACTAATTTAAATCATGCACAACCCCGGTATTGGCCAAGTAATCGTTTTTGCACTCTTACTTTCTCAAACCTTTTTCAACTCTCACGAAATACATGAGCATGAGCCATGGATATATCACTATAGGTGGAGTAGAGTGTGGTGGAGGTTGTGAGACAAAAAGGAGGAGATGGTCACATCGACTCGGCGTATCAAAGGGCTATGGAGATGCCCATTAATAGATATCAATGTGAAAGAGTAGGGATTACCATGCAATGGATGCACTTAGAGCTATAAGTATGTGAAAGCTCAAAAGGAGAACTAGTGGGTGTGCATCCAACTTGCTTGCTCACGAAGACCTAGGGCAATTTTGAGGAAGCCCATCATTGGAATATACAAGCCAAGTTATATAATGAAGATTCCCACTAGCATAAGGTGGTGACAAAACAAGAGACTCTCAATCATGAAGAACATGGTGCTATTATGAAGCACAAGTGTGGGAAAGATAGTAGCATTGTCCCTTCTCTCTTTTTCTCTTTTTTTGTTTGGGCACTTTGGCCTCTTTCCATCTCTCTCTCTCTTTTTGTGTGGGCAACTTTGGCCTCTCTTTTTTCCTCACATGGGACAATGCTCTAATAATGATGATCATCACACTTTAATTTACTCACAGCTCAATGCTTAGAACGATGATGACTCTATAGGAAATGCCTCCAACAGTGTACCGGGATGTGCAACGATCTAGCTTGGCGTATGACGTTGAAACATCTCGCTAGCTATCTTATGATCATGCAACGACAATATGAAAGTGACGGCACAAGTCATGAGACGGAACGGTGGGAGTTGCATGGAAATATATCTCGGAATGGCTATGAAAATGCCATAGTAGGTTGGTATGGTGGCTGTTTTGAGGAAGGCATATGGTGGGTTTGTACACCGGCGAAAGTTGTGCGGCACTAGAGAGTCTAGCAATGGTGGAAGGTGAAAGTGCATCTATACCATGGACTCACATTAGTCATGAAGAACTCACATACTTGTTGCGAAAATTTTTATTACTAATCAAAACAAAGTGCTAAACGCATACTCCTAGGGGAAGGGTTGGTAGGTGTTAACCATCTCACGATCCCGACCACAACACAAAGGATTACAATCAATAAATCAATTATGCTCCGACTTCCTAACATAGCGGTTCACCATACATGCATGTTACGGGAATCACTAACTTCAAGACAAGTATTTCTAGATTCACAAAACCCTACTAACATGACTCTTAATATTACCAAATCCATGTCTCAAAAATATTTGAGAGGAATCAAACTTCTCTTTCTAATCAATGCACATAGCACAAGCCAACTACCAAGTTACTTTGGGACTACTTTCATAGCACAAGCCAACTACCAAGTTACTCACAGAGATCACTCACAAAAAGATATAAGTGAAGATCGACAGTTCTTATTTCTCCAAAATATGACACCGCCGTTCTCTAAAAGATCTAAGTGAAGCACTTAGAGCAAAGTTATCTAGCTCAAAAGATATAAGTGAAGCACATGTGAGCTAAATTGCCTAACTCAAAAGATAAAAGCGAAGCTCAAAGAGTATTCTAGCAAATTCACAATGAGTGCATCTCTATCTCAAAAGGTGTGCAGCAAGGATGATTGTGACACAACAAAAAGAAAAGACTCCTACGATACAAGATGCTCCAAGCAAAACACATATCATGTGGTGAATAAAAATATAGCTCCAAGTAATGTTACCGATGGATTGAAGATGAAAGAGGGGATGCCTTCCCGGGGCATCCCCAAGCTTAGGCTTTTTGGTATCCTTGAATTTGGCTTGGGATGCCTTGGGCATCCCCAAGCTTGAGCTCTTTCCACTCTTTATCCCTTTCTCCATGAGAACATCACCCAAAACTTGAAAACTTCACAACACAAAACTTAAACAGAAACTCGTGATATCATTAGCACAAGAAAACAAACTACCACCTCTTTAGGTACTGTAGAAAACTTGATTTCTATTTATATTGGTGTTAGATTACTGTATTCTCAATTTTCCATGGCTAATACACCCCGATACTATCCATAGTTTCATTGAAATAAGCAACCAACACAACAAAAACAGAATCTGTCAAAAACAGACCAGTCTGTAGCAATCTATATACTTCGTATACTTCTGGTATCACAATATCTGAACAATTACGATAGTTTGGGCAATTGGCATATCAACCAGAAGAAAAAATAATCAACTCAAAATCTCTTTCTGGATAAAAATAAAAAATAATTTCGTGAGCGAAAAGTTTCTGTCGTTTTCCAGCAGGATCAAACAACCATCACCAAACTAGTCAGAAAGGTTTTACTTGGATCAAACACAAAATACACAATCATAACAGAATTATGATGGTGTGGATGCAACAAAACAGAAAGCAAAAAAAGCAAAGGTAAATTCATTGGGTTGCCTCCCAACAAACGCTATTGTTTAACGGCCTTAGCTAGGCAAAAGGTGATAGAATCACGTATCGTCGTCTTTGGTGCTCAAACCATAAGTAGCCCTCATCATGGATTCATAAGGAAATCTTATTTTCTTTCTAGGAAAATGTTCCGTGCCCTTCTTTAAAGGAAATTGAAATATAATATCCCCTTCCTTCATATCGATGACAGCACCAATATTCCTTAGGAAAGGTCTACCAAGAATGATAGGACATGTAGGATTGCAATCAATATCAAGCACAATGAAATCCACGGGTACATTGTTCCTATTTGCAATAATAAGAACATCATTGATCCTTCCCATGGGTTTCTTAACAGTAGAATCCGCAAGATGCAAATTAAGAGAGCACTCATCAATCTCATTAAAGCCTAGAACATCACATAAAGACTTTGGAATCGCGGAAACACTAGCACCCAAATCACACAAAGCATTGCATTCATAGTTTTTGATCTTGATTTTGATAGTAGGTTCCCAATCTTCATGAAGTTTTCTAGGAATAGAAACTTCCAATTCAAGTTTCTCTTCAAGAGATTTTATCATATCATCGACGATATGATCGGTAAAGGCCTTGTTTTGGCTATAAGCGTGTGGAGAGTTTAGCATGGATTGCATCAAGGAAATACATTCAATCAAAGAGCAACTATCATAATTGAATTCCTTGAAATCCAAAGTAGTAGTTTCATTACTACTCAAAGTTTTGATATCATCTACTCCACTTTCAATGCTTTTAGCATCAAGACAGATAGACTCCGAATCATTGGGGCGTTTTTCAACCAAGGTGGATTCATATCCAGCCCCATCATCATTAGGTTTGACACTAGAAAACAAGGATTCAATGGGAGTCACACCAAGCACTTTAAGATCTTCGCGATTCTCATCACGTACGAGAACACGCCTTTTTAAGCCATTCATGTCTAGCATGAATTTGGGCGGTTCTTTCTTTACTCTCATTCATGGAAACACGCATAGCTTTCAAAGTTTCATCCATATTGATCTTGGGAGGAGCACATCTAACTTTCAAAGCATCAATATCAAGAGACATTCTATCAACGCTCCTAGCCAAATCATCAATTTTGAGTAGTTTTTCTTCTATGGACGCATTGAAAATCTTTTGCGAGTTGATAAACTCTTTAATATTACTCTCTAGATCAGAGGGTAATTTATTGTAATTTCCATGAGCATTGTTGTAGGAGTTGCCAAAGTTATTAGAGGGATTACTAGGAAAAGGCCTAGGAATATAGTTTCCTCTAAAAGCATTATTGTTGCCAAAATTATTCCTACCAACAAAATTAACGTCCAATCTCTCATTGCTACTCTCAATCAAGGAAGACAAGGGTATATCATTTGGATCTAAAGGAGCACCTTTACTAGCAAACAACTTCATTAACTCGTCCATCTTAGCACGCAACGAGTTAATTTATTCTATAGAGTGTACCTTTTTACTAGTAGGTGACCTTTCAGTGTGCCACTAAGAATAGTTTGTCATGATATTGTCTAGGAGTTTTGTCGCTTCTCCTAATGTGATTTCCATGAAGGTTCCACCGGAGGCGGAGTCCAAGATATTTCTAGAAGGAAAATTCAAACCAGTGTAGAAGATTTGTATAATCATCCAAAGACTCAAGCCATGAGCGGGACAATTTCTATTCATCAGTTTCATTCTCTCCCAAGATTGTGCAACATGTTCATGATCAAGTTGTTTAAAATTCATGATATCATTACGGAGAGAGATAATCTTAGCCGGCGGAAAATACTTGGATATATAAGCATCTTTGCACTTGTTCGAAGAATCAATACTATTTTTGGGCAAAGATGAAAACCAAGTTTTTGCTCGATCTCGCAATGAGAACAGAAATAGCTTCAATTTAATCACATCATTATCCACATCTTTCTTCTTTTGCATATCGCAAAGCTCAATGAAGGTATTAAGATGGGATGCGGCATCTTCACTAGGAAGGCCGGAGAATTGCTCTTTCATAACAAGATTCAGCAAAGCAGCATTGATTCATACGATTCCGTACTAGTGGCGGGAGCAATCGGAGTACTAATAAAATCATTATTATTAGTATTCGAGAAGTCACAAAGTTTGGTGTTTTCAGTCATGGTGACTTTAGCAAGCACACAAGCGAACAGAAAGCAAGCGAAAGAAAAGGGCGAACGAAAAAGGCAAATATTTTTGTAAATTTCTATTTTTCAGAAGTGGGGGAGAGGAAAATGAGAGGCAAAAAGTTAAATGCAAGAGATGAGTTTGCGACACTTACTTGGATAAGCTTCACTTGATGCTCCCTGGCAACGGCGCCAGAAATTCTTCTTGCTACCTCTTGAGCTTGCGTTGGTTTTTTCCCTTGAAGAGGAAAGGGTGATGCAGCACAGTAGCAGTAAGTATTTCCCTCAGTTTTGAGAACCAAGATATCAATCCAGTAGGAGTATCAAGATGAAGCACCGATGTACCTGCGCAAAAACAGCAAACTTGCACGCAACGCTACAAAGGGGTTGTCAATCCCTTCACGATTGATTGCAAGGTGAGATCTGAAGGCGGAAAGTGCAACAAAGTAAAAGTGTAGGGCTGAAAATATGGTGTGAAGTAGACCCGGGGGCCATAGTGTTCACTAGAGGCTTCTCACAAGATAGCAAATATTACGGTGGGTGAACGAATTACTATCGAGCAATTGATAGAACCGCGCAAAGTCATGAGGATATCTAAGGCAATGATCATACATATAGGCATCACGTCCGAGACAAGTAGACCGATACTTTCTGCATCTACTACTATTACTCCACACATCGACCGCTATCCAGCATGCATCTAGTGTATTGAGTTCATGACGAACAGAGTAACGCCTTAAGCAAGATGACATGATGTAGAGGGATAAATTCATGCAATAGATATAAACCCCATCTTTTTACCCTTGATGGCAACAACACGATGCGTGCCTCGCTACCCCTTCTGTCACTGGGTGAGGTCACCGCACGGTATGAACTCAAAACCAAGCACTTCTCCCATTGCAAGGATCATAGATCAAGGTGTCCAAACAAAACCCACAACTCGAAGAGAATTACAAGGATATGAAATCATGCATATAAGAGATCAGAAGAAACTCATATAAGATTCATAGATAATCTGTTCATAAATCCACAATTCATCGGATCTCGACAAACACACCGCAAAAGAAGATTACATCGGATAGATCTCCATGAAGATCATGGAGAACTTTGTATTGAAGATCCAAGAGAGGGAAGAAGCCATCTAGCTACTAGCTATGGACACGAAGGTCTATGGTGAACTACTCATGCATCATCGGAGAGGCAATGGTGTTGATGAAGAAGCCCTCCGTATCCGAATCCCCCCTCCGGCAGGGCACCATAACGTGCCCCAGATGGGATCTTGCAGAGACAGAAGCTTGCAGCGGTGGAAAAGTATTTTCGTGGATCTCTCCCGTGGTTTTGGATTTTTCGGGGATTTATAGGCGGAAGAAGTAGGGCAGACGAGCCACACGGGGGCCACAAGCCTGCTAGGCGTGGGCCCCCCGGCCGCGCCTAGGGGGCTTGTGGCCTCCCGTGGTGGCCTCTACCTTGGTTCTCACGCTCCCTGCGTATCTTCTGTTCCGGAAAAAATCTTTTCGGAGGTTTTATTCCGTTTGGACTCCGTTTAATATTCTCCTCTGAAAAGGGTCAAAAACACGGGAAAAAAATAGGAACTGGCACTTGGCACTGAGTTAATAAGTTAGTCCCAAAAAAGATATAAAAGGCATACAAAACAACCAAAGTTTGACAAGATAATAGCATGGAACCATCAAAAATAATAGATACGTTGGAGACGTATCATTCCACCATGTTCAGAGGTTCTCCAAACTATGTCGGGTCCTTCTTGAGATGGTCCATGTCAATCCACTCAACCGGTACATAGATATTCTTCTTGGTCTTGATCACATCTTCATAAATGAGAGCCTGCTGCTTGAACCAAAGCAGTTCACATCCGTGGAGATGAACCCCGGTCGTTGAAATAAGGGTTGATCTCCCGCGAATCTAAAACTCAGCTTGCGGCATAGCATCCCAATCGACAGTGTTCTCCTTGCTCTTGTGAGCGGGCCTCTTGAAATTGCGCTTCAGAGCCTTGGATCCCTCGAGTGCATCTGGATTGTGAAGGCGCTTGGAACCGGTATCCCGAGAAGGGTTCGAGCGCCTGGAGCCACCACCTATGTCACGCAACGCAAACACAAGAAAACGACACAAGAAGTCAATGCAAAGACCAAAGCAAACTAGAAAACCCCAGAGAAATGAGAACTAGGAGAACAGAACATGTGAGTTCAGGGAACAGCGGTAGTACCGCATGTCAAGCGGTAGTAAAATTTTACTACCACACCCACCTGGCATTTTGTGGGAGAAAGCTGAGCATCGGCATGTAGGTTCCAGATCCAAGTGGTAGTATCATGGCCCTTAGCTAGTGTTCTTGAGAAATGACCGGGTCTGACCCATTCCTCAAAAGATGTTTTTACAGAATCCCTATCCACAACAATTTTTACTTCTGGTTCCGGCGAACGAATAATCATTAAGTCCTCCACAAGAGCATATCCAAGTAGATCATCAACTGAAAAGGCAATAAATGAGAAGTTGATTCCCGTACAATTGCATTTAGTTGGTTTAAAGCCATACCACAAGAAAAGCCCTTATTCGGATTGGAACTGATGACTTAAGCCCCTTTTCAAATAAAAGTTGCACAAGTTCAAATATATTGGCCAAACATAATTTGTAGAATGCGGTAGTACCGCTCTAGGAGGAGCGGTAGTACCGCATGGGTGAAAACTGCGAGATCTGACATAGAAAACTTTAGATCTGGTACTACCGGAGACCCAAACTCACATGTTGTTTCCTACTAAGTAAAATATTTACCACACAAGCACTCTCCAACCATCCATGCATGGAAAGAGTGTGCCATGAAACGATGAACTAACTCATATGCCCCAACCCTAGATTCAACAAGAACGGAGCAAAGAGAAGGGAACTAGGGGCAATACCAAGGTCCATGGAACGAGGGAGAGGAGGGAGACGATCCCACCAAATGGAATGGGAGGAGAGTGGCCGGAGAAGGAGATCCGGCGAGTCCCTGTGGCACTGTTTCTTGAGAAGAGAGAGAGAGAGAAAGAGAGAAAGACACGAGATGAATGGATGAATGGGTATGGGGGAATAAGAAACAGTCCCTGCCCTAATATAACTCTCTGTGGTCGTGGTCATCGCGGTAGTACCGCTTGGCCAGCGGTAGTAAAATTTTACTACCGCTCGCTGAGCGGTAGTACCGCTCGTCCATCGGTAGTAAATTTTACTCCCATGCCTACAGCGGTAGTGCCATGCCCTCTTCACAAAAGAAATACCGTTTTGAACTTTGCAAGAACGAGAGAAAAATGAAGAAAAAACCCAAGCAAAGGTAAGAAAACTGAAACAAGCATGAAACACAAACACTGAACCGAATCTTCTAACGAAGAGAGGGCGGTGGTCGGAGCCACCAATGTATGAGACAAATGGTATGACACCGCGAAGAATTATCCTTGGGTTCATGACCAAAGCTCGTCTTTGAAGCGCAAGTGCCATCAACGATGGCTAATGTGAAAGACGTGATCAATTTATGCATAATGGGGGGAGGGAAAGTTCATTGAGAGAACAACACTCCCCCTATGTCCATGCCTACACCTAGAGAAAAATATAATGATGAGTGAGGTGTGGTGTGCCTAGTTTCAATCCACATTGCTTGAATCAATGATATTTAGCTCATGCCTTAACTCGCGAAACCTTGCTTCATCTAGAGGTTTGGTCAAAATATCCGCAAGTTGCTCTTGATGTTGATGACGAGGACCTCAATATCTCCTTGCTTGATATGATCTCGAATGAAATGATGACAAATATCAATATGCTTGGTCTTGCTATGTTGCATCGGATTGAGAGATATCTTGATGGAACTTTCATTGTCACATAGAAGAGGCACTTTGTCACAAGTGACACAGTAATCCTTTAAAGTTTGCCTCATCCATAATAATTGAGCACAACAGCTTGCGGAAGCTACATACTTGGCCTCGATGGAAGAAAGTGACACACAGTTTTACTTCTTCGAAGACCAATACCAAAGAGCGACCAAGGAATTGGCATCCTCCAGAAGTTGGCTTCCTTCCGACACAGTCTACATCCCAATCTGAGTCAGAGTAACCTACGAGACTAAATCTTGTTCCTTTGGGGTACCATAAGACAAAGTTTGGGGTATGGGCCAAATATCAAAAGATTCGTTCGACTGCCGCATAGTGGATTTCCTTTGGTGTGGATTGAAACCATGCACAAATTCCCACACTCAACATGATATCTGGTCTAGATGCACAAAGGTAAAGCAAGGATCCAATCATGGAGCAATATACCTTTTGATCCACTGCTTTACCATTGGGATCATTGTCAAGCTTGCATTTTGTTGGCATGGGAAATTTGACCAGCTTGACGTCCTCGAGCTCGAACCTCTTGAGCATGTCTTGAGTGTACTTGGCTTGTTTGATGAATGTTCCTTCTCTTCCTTGTTTGATTTTAAACCCGAGAAAGAACTTCAACTCTCCCATCATAGACATCTCAAACTTCTCGGTCATTAGTGCAACAAACTCTTCATTGAAAGATTCGTTAGGTGAACCACATATAATATCATCAACATATAGTTGGCATATGAACAAATCCCCTTTGACGTTTTTGGTAAAAAAGGGTGGGATCAATTTTCCCAATTTCAAACCCACGATCTTGCAACAACTCGGTAAAGTACTCATACCACGCACATGGGGCTTGTTTAAGGCTGTAGAGCGCCTTCTTGAGTTTGTATACATGAGTGGGGAACTTGGGATCCTCGAATCCCGGGGGTTGTTTGACATATACCAAGTCACTTAAAGGACCATTAAGAAATGCACTCTTCACATCCATTTGTTGCAATTTAAAATCATGATGAGAAGTGAATGCAAGCAGCATGCGAATAGATTCAAGACGAGCAACAGGGGAAAAGGTTTCACCGTAGTTGATACCCTTGACTTGGGAGTATCCTTGAGCTACCAATCTTGCCTTGTTTCGAACAACAACACCATTTATATCCTGCTTGTTCTTGAAGATCCATTTGGTTCGAATGACATTATGTTCCTCCGTTGGACTTGGCACTAATTCCCAAAATTGATTGTGCTCGAAGTTGTTAAGTTCATCATGCATGCTTCAAGCAAATCCTTATCATCGAGCGCTTCATGTACCTTTTGGGGTTCAACACATGAAACAAACACGTGATGCAAACAAAAGTTTGATAATTGTTGACGATTAGTTACCCCCTTATTAAAGCTTCCAAGCACATTCTTCAAGATATGTTGTCGAACCCGGAGCTTGTTAGCCACCTTGGCAATGCGGCGCTCCAAGAGTTCCTTACTGGGTAATTGAGGACCGCATTTTTGATCATCTTGAGCACCACCTTGAGCTTGTTCACTAGTTTGCCCTTGATCCCGTGGTTGCACTTGGTCTTGATAAAACTCGGAGTCTTGAGCATGATCTTGGACATCATTTGGTGCAACACCATCCTCATGAGGTTGATCTTGTCCTTGATCTTGTTCAACTGGTTAAGGGCCTTCATTTTGTTCTTCGGAAGCATGTGGGACTAGCAAAGGTGATGCCTCCACTTGAGTAGAGCATTGTCCTTCTCCTTCAGCCACAAGGGGTTCCTCAATGGGGAGTATTTGACCAATCCACATTCTTCTTATGTCTTTAGGAGGAATTTCATCACCTACATCACAAAGACCACTTTGATCCACTTGGGAGCCATTATTTTCATCGAACTCTACATTACACGTCTCCTCAGTGAGTCTGGTGGACTTGCTGAGAACACGGCAAGCATGAAAGTTTGTAGCATAACCAACAAATGTGCCCTCATGAGCTCTAGCTTCGAATTTAGGCAAAGAACACCTTTCTTGAGTATGAAACACTTACAACCGAACACCCAGAAGTACTTGAGGTTGGGCTTGTTCCCGGTAAGAATCTCATATGGAGTCTTGTTCAAGCCTTTGTGGAGGTAGAGACGATTGGATGCATGACATGCGGTGTTAATGGCTTCGGTCCAAAAGTTGTACGGAGATTTGAACTCCGCCATCATGGTACTTGTCGCGTCCATCAACATATGGTCCTTCCTCTATGCCACACCATTTTGTTGAGGGGTATAGGGTGCTGAATATTGGTGCTTGATCCCCTCATCACTAAGGAACTCATCCAAGGTGTAGTTCTTGAACTCGGTGTCGTTGTCACTTCGAATCATCATCATGTTAACGTTGAGCTTCATTAGCAAAGTAGATGACGGTTTGTTGACGCTCACTCTTCCTCTTGAAGAAGTATACCAAAGTGTATCTTGAGTAGTCATCCACAATCACGAAGCAATAATTTCTTCCCCCAAGACTATCAAAATATGGAGGACCAAAGAGATCCATGTGAAGGAGCTCCAAGGGCCTTTTAGAGTAGGTGATAGTCGTGGGACGGTGAGTTGTTTCATGAATCTTTCCTTCAATACAAGCACGATCTCTGGCAAAAAACACATTTGTTAGTCCATGAACATGGTCCCCTTTGAGGAGACTTTGCAAAGATCTCATATTGACATGAGCTATCCGGTGATGCCAAAGCGAACCCACATCAACTTTAGCCATTAGACAAGTCGTGATCTTAGTAGGTCGCTCCGAAAAGTTCACCACATAGAGACCGTTCTCGACATGTCTAACAAAGGCTACTTTAAGAGTCTTTCTCCACAAAAGTTCCACGTTATCAATATTAAAGAATGTAGCAAAGCCCATAATTGCAAGCTGACGAATGGAAAGCAAATTGTATACAAGGGACTCAACAAGCATGACCTTCTTTATAGATAAATCTTGAGAGATGACCACCTTCCCAAATCCCATTACCTTCGATGTTTAGGCATCAACAAATTGGACATGGGTGGGCATAGATGGAATTGGATGCACATCCACCACCAAGTCCTTGATCCTGTTCATATGATTTGTGGCTCCACTGTCGAGAAACCATGACACTCCACCGGAAGCAAACTCCTACAAGAGACTAATGCTTGGATTTAGGTACCCATTCTTGAATGGGTCCTTTGAAGTCAGAAACAAGGGTATTAGGAACCCAAATATCCCATTCAATGTACTCATAATAAGCACCAACAAATTTAGCATAAACATGCCCATCACTAGCACGACATAAAACATAAGAGGGGTTAAAGTCGTCGTCTTTGTTGGTAGAGGTGGTTTTTCCCTTCTTGGCATTATCACCCCTTCCTTGTTCTTCATCTTCTTATGAGTACTCTCACCCTCTTTGACAAAAATGTCCTTGAGAGGGGAAGATAGCTTGGTCTTCTTCTTCTTTTTCTTCTTATACTTGGGTGCAAACCCAAGTCCCTTCTTTCCTACAACTTCCTTTTGATTACTCAAAAGTTCATTTAGGTTCTTCTCGCCTTGGATACATGACACAAGTCCCTTTTCGAGTTGTTCTTTCAACTTAGTATTCTCCTCCACAAGATGCACATGCTCACAACAAGGGTTAGTAGCACAAGCATTATCAATTAGAACAAAAGGAGGACAAGTAGAAATCTCCTTGGTTAGTTTTACTTGGAGTTGATCATGAGACTCCTTAAGAGAGGAACGAACACCTTTCAAGACCTTGTGGGCCTTGCCAAGTGTATCAAATTCTTCCTTGAGTCTATCATAGCCAACCCCAAGTGCAACTTTCTCGGATTTAAGCACACAGGAAAGAACAATAGCATGATCAAGGTCTTTTGCAATTTAGCATGATCAACGTTGTGTGACTCCTCAAGAGCCAAACTAAGACCATGCTCTTCCTCTAGAGCAATGGATAGTTCCCCTATCTCATCGACGTAATCACGACTATGTCCATCGAGCTTGGAGATAGTATCCTCATGAGTCTCAATGAGATCATTGGCCTCACCAAGTTGTTCCAAAAGAGCAACAAAGTGCTTCTTGGATTCACCTTTGATCTTACACAGGAATTTGTCAAACTCATTCTCATCAAGCTCCACTGCTTCACTATTATCAACACAATCTAACAATGAAGGAGAAGTAGTGATAGTGGTGTTGATGTTGTAGGTTACCTTATTGATACCTTTGGCCATGAGGCACTTGGCGATGCGGTTCTCGTTGGTGGCGCTGAAGAGAGACACCTTGGGGGAGGAAGTGCCAATGGCCACGGTAGTCGTTGCCATCCCCTCATGGTGTGTATCATCTTCGTCATCATCGGAGGTGTACTCTTCATGGGCCACCAAATCCCTTGGAGGAGTCTTCTTGGTGAAGATGTTCTTACTTGGGAAGCACTTGGCTTTGTCTTTGCGAATGAGCTTGCCCCTGTTGTCTTCCCTCTTCTCATAAGGACAATCTACCACAAAGTGACTCACGTTGCCGCAATTGTAGCAAGTCCTTACTTGTTTCTTGTTCTTGGACCCACTTGAGTTGTTCTTGGAGAAATTGGGCCTTGAGTTTCTCTTGTTGCCCCAAAATTTCCTTGATGCAAGAGCCATGTGCTCGTGGTAAGCATATTTTGTGTCTTCGGGGCAGCCATCTTCTTCCTCTTATTCTTATTCATCTGAGATGACCTTGGCTCTCAAGGCAAGGTTGGGTGAGGCTTTCTTTGACCGGACATGAGCAAGATCATTGTCGGCGGTCTTTTTCATGATATTCATGGAAATGAACTCATCCAACACTCTGCTTGAGGTCAAGGTGTGGAAATCCGACCTTTGACGAATGACGGAGGACATGGCTTTGTTGAATAGCGTGATGACCTTGAGAAACTTGCGCTTGATCCAAGTGTCATCCATATCCTTGCTCCCATGATCCTGAAGAGCAACGGCAAGAGCAGTCACCCTTTGGTAGAGATCACAGGGGTCCTCATCTTCTAGCATCACAAACTCATCACCTCATTTAGGACCACTTCAAAGTTGGACCGTCGAATGCTTGAGCTCCCCTTGTACAACACCATGATGTGCTCCCAAAAATCCTTTACACGGGTGAAGGGGCGCAAGTGAGATAGATATTCGGGAGGAACCACTGATTGAAGGATGAACAAAGCGGAATGATTGTATTGATTGTCTGCCTCTTCTCTTGGAGTGAGGTTGTTTGGACCATGTGGGTAGAAGCCTTGTTCGATGATTCTCCAAAGATTTGTTGAGCCGTGATTCAAATGAGACTTGATGCAAAAGACCCAATTAGATAAATCACCTTTAACAAGTTTAGGAGGAGGACGAAGGTTATTAATATGTGGGGTATGGACCGGTCCTCCATAGACCGGGGGAGGAGGAACCGAGGCAAAGGTTCTCGTCCCATTCTTCTCAAGAGGGGTAGAAGTTCGAGTACCTTTAGTCGTTTCCTTTTCGGAATTGGCCTTCGACTCTGATGTGGTGGATTTAGCCACAAGCAACAGTTAGGGTGAATTCTTCATCCCCTCAAGTAGTTCTTTAAGCATGGACTTGACGTCGGTCGTCATGGACGTCTTGAGTGAGGCCATAGCCTCATTCAGGTCGTGTTGTGTGATCAAACTCAACTCCATGGCCTCGGGCACTTCGTGCCCAACCACACCATCGTCAACCATACTCTTTGGGTGGTGAAGCCCTTAATAAAGAGACGTGGCTCTCATACCAATTCAAAGGATCGATACAGTTGACTAGAGGGGGGTGAATAGGCAACTACCAATTTTTAGCTCTTCTTAAGAAATTAGGGTTAGCAACAAAAGGTTCTCTAGATGAACAACTAGGTGAGCAACTTATATGATGCTAACAACAATGACAACAAGTGCAAGCAAGGAATACACCACAACAACAATAAGTACAAAGTAAAGGTAAGAGATAACCGCAAGTGGAACCGATGGAGACGAGGATGTGTTACTGAAGTTCCTTCCCTTTGACAGGAAGTACATCTCCGTTCAAGCGGTGTGGAGGCACGGTGCGCCCCAAGAAGCCACTAAGGCCACCGTATTCTCCTCATGCCCTCACACAATGCGAGATGCCGTGATTCCACTATTGGTGCCCTTGAAGGCGGCGACTGGACCTTTACAAACAAGGCTGGGGCAATCTCCACACAAAGCTTGGAGGCCCCCAACAAGACCACGAAGCTTCACCATAATGGAATGTGGCTCCGAGGTGACCTCAACCGTCTAGGGCTCTCAAACACCCAAGAGTAACAAGATTTGCAAGGGATTACTGGGGGAATCAAATATCTCTTGGTGGAAGTGTAGATCAGGGCCTTCTCAACCAATCCCTAGGAAATCAACAAGTTTGATTGTCTAGGGAGAGAGATCAGGTGGAAATGAGCTTTGGAGCAATAATGGAGCTTGGGGAGGTAAGAGGTAAGCTTCTAGAGGAAGAAGACCCCTTTATATAGTGGCGGGAATCCAACCATTACCCCCCACTCACAGCCCGAGCAGAGCGGTACTACCGCTACTAGGAGCGGTACTACCGCATGGTTGGTTCACCAACCATGGTAGTAAACCATTACTATCGTGCCTACCACCGCTCAGGCTGTGGATGTGCAAAAAGTCTGACGGAGCGGTACTACCACCCAGAGAGCGGTAATAAAACACTACTACCGCCCACAGAGCGGTACTACCGCCCAAAGAGCGGTAGTAAAAAACTACTACCGCCCAAAGAGCGGTACTACCGCTCGCGATTTTGCACAAACAAAGAAGAACACACTGGAGCTCCATTGAAGCAAGGGAAAGGTGGTGCAATATAAATGTGTACGTGTTTATTCCACCCAAACCTTTTCGAAGGGGACCCCCTCTTCATAGTACGGCTTTCCTACGACTCAAATCGACCAAAGAGAAACATAGAAAGCAACCATCTTTGAAAGACTCCGAGGGGCACCGAATCGTCTTATGCCTAGTCATGAATTATCTGAAATGCTCAACGCACACGATTAGTCCGCACAGGCATTGTCATCAATCACCAAAACCACTTAGGGAGAAATATGCCCTAACAGTAGGGTGCACTAGACTTGTTAGAATTGCTAAAATCTGCCAACCATTAAAATTGGGAAGAGGCTAGGATTTTCATTTATGCAAGTAGTCTATTCACCCCCTCTAGACACCTCTTCTATCGATCCCACACGCGGGATGCTTGCATGATTATCGGCCGATCAACCTCACCTTGTTGCCAAAATTTTCGCCAAGGTGCTCTCGCTCCGTCTCACGCCACGACTCGACGCCCTCGTCGAAAACAACCAGAATGCCTTCATCCATGGGCGAAGCTTGCATGACAATTTTGTGTTGGTCCACCAATCTGCTCGCTTGCTGAACCAGTTGGGCACGCCTCGCGTATTATTAAAGTTCAATATCGTGCGGGCTTTTGACTCGCTATCCTCGCTCTTCCTCTTTGAGGTGCTGAGGCAGTATGGCTTCAGGGACATATTTCTAGAGTGCGTGGCAATCTTGCTATCCTCGGCCAGCACCAAGGTGCTCCTTAATGGAAACCTTGGCCCCCTATTTGGCATCATTAGGGCCTGCGCAAGGGTGATTCCATGTCGTCACAGTTGTTCGTCCTCGCTGTCGACACCCTCAGCCGCCTGTTCAAGCGTGCCACCGAGCTCGGCATCATCAAACAACTACACCCCACAATGTCGATCCCACCATCTCGTTGTATGCGGATGATGTGGTCCTATTCTGCCATCCTCTTCCCGACGACATAGAGGTCGTGAGGGCAATATTGTTGCTCTTTGGTCGGGCATCTGGGCTATGCGTCAATTTCGCCAAGAGTACTGCTACGCTCATCAGATGTGACGACGACACCACGAGTCCCATCGTTGAGAGACTGGGTTGCCCAATTGTTGGCCTCCCATCACATACCTGGGTACCCCGCTCACCATCAGGCGGCCAACCACAGCTCAGTTTCTCCCTCTCATTGACAATGTTGCACGGAGCTTGCCCACATGGAAGGCCTGGCTCATGAATAAAGCGGCCCTCCTTGCCTTGGTGAAATCGGTGCTCAGTGCAATCCCGCTACACTAGTTGCTCGTGTTGGCACCGCCAAAGAACATTCTCAAGATGCTTGAGAGGATCCAGTAAGGGTTCCTTTGGGCCAGCCACACCGAGGCTAACAGTGGTCACTGTCACGTTAGTTGGTGTCGGGTTGCACGCCCAAAATGCCTTGGTGGGCTCGGAGTGCATGACTTGGAGCACACCGGCATGGCGCTAAGGATGTGTTGGCTATGGTTTGGCAAAACTAATGAACATCATGCATGGGCTGGGCTCGACCTCCAGTTCTTTGTTGAGGAACGCGCCCCTGCTCCACGCTTGCATCCCCAGTGGATCAATGGCCACTCCATCTACGAGATCGCGCCCCTGCTCCGCGCTTGCATCCCTAGGCAACGGAGAAAGAGCAGGACAGTGGCTGAGGGCTTAGAGGCCCACCTTTGGGCGCGTGACATCCATGGTGTCCTGGGAGTCCACGAGATCGGGCAGTACTTGCTGCTTTGGTGTCTCCTCGAGAGCGTGTCACTCTCCATCGAGTCGGATATGCTGGTTTTGAAGTGGAACGAGGTCGGCACATACACCACTAGATCTTCCGACCACGCATCCTTCCACGGATCAATCGCCTCCTATGACTGGAAGCTCATCTAGAGGAGTTGGCGCCGCCGAAAGTGAAATTCTTCCACTGGCTCGCTGAAAGGACGTGGATGTCGCCTAGAGGAGGGTGATTAGGCGCTTTAAAATAATTACGGTTTAGGCTTGAAGAAATGCGGAATAAAACTAACATTTATTTTGTCAAGCACAAAACCTAAAACAGCTAGGCTCACCTATGTGCACAAACAACTTATGCTAAGCAAGATAAGCAACTAAGTGATAGCAAGATATATAACAAGAAATAATATGACTATCACAAAGTAAAGTGCATAAGTAAAGAGCTCGGGTAAAAGATAACCCAGGCATGCGGAGATGATGATGTATCCTGAAGTTAACACCCTAGCGGATGCTAATCTCCGTTTGGAGCGGTGTGGGGGCACAATGTTCCCCAAAAATCGACTAAGGCCATCGTAATCTCCTCACGCCCTCGCACAATGCAAGATGTCGTGATTCCACTAAGGGTCCCTTGAGGGCGGTCACCGAACCCGTACAAACAAGGTTGGGGCAATCTCCACAACTTAATTGGAGGCTCCCAACATTACGAGGAAGCTTCACCACAATGGATTGTTGCTCCGTGATGACCTCAAATGCTCGAGGCAATCTCCACAACTTAATTGGAAACCCCGATGCTTGCCCGGAGCTTTACACCACAATGATTGAGCTCCGAGGCACCACCAAGCATCTAGGGCGCCAAAGCATCCACGAAGAACAATTTCTAGGGTACCAAGTACCCAAGGGTAACAAGCTTCTGAAACTTCACTTCCACGTATCACCGTGGAGAACTCAAACCGATGCACCTAATGCACTGGCAAGAACACAGGAAGTGGTCAAGTCCCTCACACTCAAATCCCTCCACAACAACAAAAGCTATGGAGGAATTTGAAAGGAAGAACAAGGAGCTCACAAAGAACTCCAAGAGCAAGATCCAAGGGGTTCCCCTCACATAGAGGAGAAAGTGATTGGTGGAGATACGGATCTAGATCTCCCCTCTCTTTTCCCTCAAGAACTAGCAAGAATCATTGGAGGGTTTAAGAGTTTGCAAGATCTAAGAGGGTCAACAATGGGGGAAGAACACGAGCTCAACGGATAGAAAACCATTTGGGAAGAAGACCCCTTTTATAGGCGGAAGGAATCTGCCCGTTATCCACCACCTCGGCCTAAGCCAGAGCGGTACTACCGCTCCTGGGAGCGGTACTACCGATGATAAGAGGTAGTACCGCTCAGAGGAGCGGTAGTACCGCTCACGCATAGGGAGGACAAAACATAGATGAGGCAGGGCCGCTAGTACCGCTCGGAGTGGTAGTAACAAGCGTTAGTACCGCCCTACGGGCGGTACTACCTCCCAGCACTACCGCAAAGTCCGACCCAAAAAAGGGTTCACACTTATGAGCAACGGTACCAGCAGGAGCACTACCACTCTGAGCAGTACTACCGCTGGCCCGGGCGGTACTACCGATGATAATAGGTAGCGGTACTACCGCTTGGAACATAGAACCTGCCAGAACTGCCAGAACTTTTGCAAATGAGCTCCATCCAAATTGAGCAAACTCAAGCTTGTTGGATTCAGGAGGACAGGAGCTATCCAACAACGATGTGACAAATCTTAAGAGCGTGCAGTTATGAAAATGACAATGATATAGAGATGTGAGACCTCTATGAATTGAGAACCGGCAAAAACTCCAGCATCGAAAACATCATAGAAGATGCATATGGACTCCGTTTTCGATGAACTTGAGCTTGTCATGAAGATTACCATAAGCTCTACAACTCAAAAAGGGAATCACCAAATAAGAAACAAGAAAGATGATGCAAGGATGCAAATGGTTTGAGCTCTCAACGAATGATATGATCAAGCTACTCACTTGAGAGCCCCCCTTGACAGTACATCAATCAATCCTAAATAGAAAAACCTATCAAGGGCAAACCTATACCTTGCACATAGTCCACTTGAGCTAGATGATGACGATCTTGACTTCCTCAAGATGGACCACCTTTCTTGATTGTGTTGGCTTGATGAAGACTAGTTGATTGCTCCCCCATACACACTATGGGTGAGCCACTCTTCAGCACATCTTCACAAGTCCATTGCTACCATAATGGACGGCAAGCTTCAAGCATGATATCTTCGTGATGCTCCACTTGAACTTGCACACTGCAATATTGATGACGATCACCACTTAATGTCATCCTTAATGGGTTGAATGAGATGTTCCTTTTGACGCAAGCCCATGGAAACACACCTAACCCCACATAGAACTCTCACGAAAACCATGGGTTAGCACACAAAAGTGTAATGGACAACGCTTACCATACCATGGGATCACTTGATCCCTCTCGGTACATCTTGTATGCTTTGTGTGTTGATCAAATTGATTTACTATTTGTCTTAGTCTTGATCAACCTTGTGTCTTTATGACCATTATTTGGATACAACCTTGAATACCACCTTGGTCATCATATAAACTCCTTGAAACCAACAGATGAACTTCAAGAAGTGCCTATGGAAAAATCCTTCGAGTATAACTTAAGGCAACCATTAGTCCATAGGGATTGTCATCAATTCCCAAAACCACATATGGAGAAATATGCTCTAACACTCGCTAGCTTAGATCGATGCTGGACAGAGGATTGGCTCACATGGCATGGAATGCAGCACCAAGCGGCTTGCCCCTTGTGAAACCAGACCACGGAGATGATGCGCCACCTCCTGCTATCATGCCCCTTCTCGCGGCAGGTTTGGTAGAAGCTCCTTTCTTGGGTGCGCGCGACCTGCAGACCGCCTAACAACAAAGGCTCCCTCCTCGACTGGTAGGCAGGACACCCCTCAGATTATGTGCAAAGGACTTGCATCTATGGCGCTCCTCACACCTTAGATGATTCCGTCCACACTCTCGTGGGCAGTATCAAAGACGAGGATGGCCTTTGGGCCACTGTTGGTGCCGAAGGGCTTAGGGTTATGTTGCCAGCCTCATGGGATGTGCACTAGTGGCTATCTCATATGTGTAACCACCTACTAGGAGGACTGTAATTTCACAACTATCTCTCTTTTCAATGAAATGAAATGCAAAGGCCCATTACATTTTCCCAAAAAATAGTTGCATCAATCTGGGGCACTAATCTCGATAGTGCCCAAATTGTGTTGGCGGCTTCCAGCCTAAGCCATAAGTTGACATCATGTTGTTTGCCCCCCCCCCCCACACACACACTATCATCTTGGTTGGGACAAACCACATATCAACAAAAGAAGCCCAAGAAACTCCAGACGCGGTAGTTTGTATGTTCCCTATCAATAAGAACCATGTAATTATTTTGTTCTCCCATTCATTTATCTCCATATTTTTTTGCCAAAAGCAACAATTTGCTTATTTCTCTATTGCGCAATTTTTTGGGTCATCCAAACCCGCGGATCTGAGAGAAAGACAACTTCAGTATGTTTTGGATGAAGAATCTTGATAATGTTAGGCTCATCCAAACTCGATGCAGTATTGAGTATTGATAGGTTATCTGAACTCAAAGCTTATTATTTCAATACTAAGCCTACAAAGATTATGCAACTCGGTGAGTTACTCTCACCAACCAAGAGGATCAAAAAGTGAGATTTGCTGGAAAAAATGATATGTCAGAAGGTCAAAATATATGAGATTGCCACTTCTATACCCGATAAAGTTCCAATGTTAAAAGAAATATTACCATTGAGCTAGAGTTCTCCATCGATCTAGTTTCGAGACAAACCCAATATTCAAGAAATATTACCGCATAACCTACTTAAGATAGTTGAGCTCAAGAAGCAGTTCGATGACTTGATGGAGAACATTGTTACCACCTCCATCTGACTTTGGATATGTTGTGTGTCAAAACAAACTTTATGCAAAATTCAGCAAATGTGAGTTATGGGTGAGAGAAGTGGGATTCTTGGGTTGCTCAAGGAGTTGCGTTGGATCCAGTAAAGTTTCTGACGTCTTGGATTGGAAGACACCAATCACAGTAACCGATATCCGTAGCTTGCTTGGATTGGACGGATATTACCGTTGCTTTATCCAGTATTTCTCCAAGCTAGCCAAGCCCATGACTTGTTGGATAAGGACAACAAATTTATTTGGACCGGAGCATGTGAGTCAAGCTTCATGGAAATAAATACAAGTCTAACCACTGCACCGATTCTAGTCCAACCAAATGTACAAAAAGATTTCGACATTTATTCCGACGCATCACAACGTGGTTTGGAATGTGTGCTTATGCAATAAGGCCAAGTAATAGCTTATTTTTAGAGCATATTTCTCCATATGTGGTTTTGGTAATTGATGACAATCCCTATGGACTAATGGTTGCCTTAAGTTATATTCGAAGGATTTGTCCATATGCACTTCTTGAAGTCCATCTGTTGGTTTCAAGGAGTTTATATGTTGACAAAGGTGGTATTCAAAGTATTATCCAAAGATTGGTCATAAAGACACAAGGTTGATCAAGACTAAGCAGAGACTAAATCAAGATGATCAACACACAAAGCGTACAAGATGTATCGAGAAGGATCAAGTGATCCCATGGTATGGTAAGCATTGTCCATAACGCTTTTGTGTACTAACCCATGTCTTCACGAGAGTTCTATGTGGGGTTAGGTGTGTTTCCATGGGTTTGCGTCAAGAGGAAGATCTCATTCAACCTATGAAGAATGACATCAAGTGGTGATCGTCATCAAGATAGCGGCGTGCAAGTTCAAGTGGAGCATCACAAAGATATCATGCTTCAAGCTTGTCGTCCATTGTGGTGGCAATGGACTTGTGAAGAATGTGCTGAAGAGTGGCTCACCCATAGTGAGTATGGGGGAGCAATCAAGAAAGGTCTTCCATCTTGAGGAATCCAAGATCATCATCATCTAGCTCAAGAGGACTAGGTGCAAGGTATAGGTTTGCCCTTGATAGGTTTTTCTATTGTCGGGCAGTTTGTCGTACTGTCAAGGGGGGCTCTCAAGTGAGTAGCTTGATCGTATCATTCATTGAGAGCTCAAACCATTTGCATCCTTGCATCATATCTTGGTTCTTGTTTGGTGTTTCTCCTTGTGAGTTTTAGAGCTTATGATCATCTTCATGACAAGCTCGAGTTCATTGAAAACGGAGTCCATATGCATCTTCTATGATGTTTTCGATGTTGGAAGTTTTTGCCGGTTCTTCATTCATAGAGGTCTCACATCTCTATATCATTGGCATTTTTCATAACTGCATGTTCTTAAGATTTTATGTTGTTGTTGGATAGCTCTTGTCGTTGTGAATACAACAAGCTTGAGTTTGCTGGATTTGGAGTTCGTATGCGAAAGTTATGCCAGTTTCAGTATCCAGCGGTAGTACCGCTCGTGGCAGCGGTAGTACCGCTCCGGTCGGGCTGTGAGTGGGGGTAACGGTTGGATTCTTCCCCCACTATATAAAGGAGGTCTTCTTCCACATTGGACTGAATCCATCCATTGAGCTCATGTTCTTCCCCCGTTATTGACCTTCTTAGAGCTTGCTAACTCTCAATTCCTTCAATGATTCTTGCTAGTCCTTGAGGAAAAAGAGAGGAGATCTAGATCCACACCTACACCAATCACTTTCTCCTCTATGTGAGGGGAACCCCTTGGATCTTGATCTTGGAGTTCTTTGTGAGCTCCTTGTTCTTCCTCTCAAATTCCTCCATAGCTTTTGTTGTTGTGGAGGGATTTGAGTGTGAGGGACTTGACCACTTCGTGTGTTCTTGCAATTGCATTAGTTGCATCGGTTTGAGTTCTCCACGGTGATACGTGGAAGTGAGAAGTTCAGAAGCTTATCCTTGGGTACTTGGTACCCCTAGAGATTGTTCTTCGTGGATGCTTTGGCATCCTAGAAGCTTGGTGGTGCCTCGGAGCTCAATCATTGTGGTGTAAAGCTCCGGGCAAGCATCGGGGTCTCCAATTAAGTTGTGGAGATTGCCCTGGGCATTTGTGGTCACCTCGAAGCCATATCCCATTGTGGTGAAGCTTCGTGGTGTTGTTGGGAGCCTTCAATTAAGTTGTGGAGATTGCCCCAACCTTGTTTGTACGGGTTCGGTGACCGCCCTCAAGGGTCCCTTAGTGGAATCACGACATCTTGCATTGTGCGAGGGCGTGAGGAGATCACGGTGGCCTTAGTGGCATCTTGGGGAGCATTGTGCCTCCACACCGCTCCAAACAGATATTAGCATCCGCATGGGTGTGAACTTCGGGATACATCGTCATCTTCGCATGCCTCGGTTAGCTCTGACCAATAGGCACATAGGTGAGCCTAGTTGTTTTAGGTTTTGTGCTTGACAAATTAAACAATTATTGTTGGACAATTGACAGAAAGTAGCAATTCATAAATATGTTCATTCATAGCATGATCTTGTATAGGCATCGTGTCTGTGTTCGTTTGGGTCGTCGCGGACAGAAAATAAGGCCCAACGCACCGACCCAAACATAAGCGCATCGTTTTTGTTCGCTCGTGACCCATTCCAGGCCTATATTAGGCCACATTTGCGTCGGCGCTTGCCATGGATTGACCGGATACCAGTCCTTCCAGTCTGGGCAATGGCTCGATGCCGCATGTAGGTGCTGAATCCACCTCTAGCCACCTGGATATGTACCGCCGTCGGTTTGACAGCAAAGCCACGCCCTGATCTGTACCGTCGTCGGTCCGCCGGTCCAAAATAACAATATGTGATCAAAATGGATAGCGGGCGGCAGTGAGGACCAGATTTGGGTCGGTGCCTTGGATGCACAACCGACTCATTTACAAAAGGGGTGTACATGCCGATCCAAACAAACCAAAAAAAGGACAAAACATATGTCCGTTTGATTTTGATTTTCTAAGTCAGAACATCTCTCAATTTTGCTTTGATAACTTTTGTATATTGAATTGCTATATTTACACAAAACACGCAATGACATGTGAGGATAGTTTGTCATAAACACATTGCACACTAGCATACATACACATATATATACTAGCACAACCCACGTCCACGTACACTTACACACATGCAGCACACAGGCGTACACACATGTACACACGCAGCACACACACACATACACATGTAACACACACACACGTACATCCACACACAAATACACATGCAACACACACACATACATCCACACATAAATACACATGCAACACACACATGCGTACACGTAAAAACATGTATACATACACATGCGCACAGACAGCGCACGCGCAACACACACTAATACACGGACCCACCTGTTATTGAGACAGTGAGGCTTTAGGAGGCTTGCTAAAAATTTACAAAATGACCTTTGACTTGATAAATATGCAAAGTATGAAGCAAATATAGCAAGCTTTGTAAAAAAATGGTGAAAGACAACTTATACAAAGGCTGTTGGAGAAGGTTTTTTGACCAAGATTTATAAAGCAAGTAAGTGCAAACATGCAAAGGTTGTTGGAGATGCTCTTAGTGCAGATCTCACATATGAAGAAAAAAACGGTTTACATTTTTTTTTTTGAACTGAACTGTTTACATTTTAGAAGTGATAAGATCACTTAAGGACAAGGTTCTATGGGATTGCCAATTAAGGAGAGGATTCTCTGGTCGCGATCCGTCTTTTTTGTTGTTGTCACAAATTTGACCACTTGCTTTTTCTGGGATTTCATTTGGCTCTTATTCTCGTTTGCTTTCAATTTCTTTCTCTCGATTAATTGAAGATTTTTTTTTAATTTCCTAGGAGGCAAATGAGCATGATCTTAACTAGTCAACTCTTTCTCTAAGCCCCTGTTAAAAAGATGCAAAACATTGGCTACTC
The DNA here is from genome assembly GCF_904849725.1 of Hordeum vulgare subsp. vulgare. Classification (NCBI taxonomy): domain Eukaryota; kingdom Viridiplantae; phylum Streptophyta; class Magnoliopsida; order Poales; family Poaceae; genus Hordeum; species Hordeum vulgare. The sequence continues at coordinate 381,744,915 of NC_058518.1, read as the reverse complement.
TAGAACTGATTTTGGCTTCCAAAATTCCCCAAAGTTTCTGCTAGAAACTTAACAAAAAAATAAAATAATAAAAAGCACTCCCGAAATCAGTGAAAACTTAAATAATGTAAGTTCCTGATGAACATGCCCACAAGAAATGGTGGAAACACGGTCTACACAAATGATGGTTCATACAAGCTTGAGGCAGGGCAGGAGCTCTACGTTTGTCCTTCACATGTTCAGTTGGCTGGTTTTTACAGCATCAAGAAGAACTGCAAATCTTAGCAACAGCAATACAGCAGAAAGAGCATTATAAGAACGTGTTACAAAATGTACACTTGCAGCCATTCCTCCCTACTAGTTTACACTCTAACCGGTATTGACAAGCATCAAGCAGAAATACAAATCCCAGCAACAGCCAAAAAACAATTGCAAGCTAGCACATTATCTCTCCCTGCGGAAATGCCATGCTCAATAACATAATGCCGGCCAAAACTGTACAAAAACATTTCATATCCGAGACAAACTATCTTGCAAGAAATTGCTGGTCTACTCTTTTGTCTAGCAAAGTTTCTCATTTCCCTATATTATATTATACATACCGCTCCTGATGTCTCCGATGCATGGCATGTCTGCTTCGCCTCATTGGATCATACAGTTTCTGATGCTCGCTGGAGATACGCCTCTATGATCTTCTTAGGCTTCTGCTCAGACTGCTCTTTTGGAAGACGGAGTGCCATGAATTGCAGCGAACTGCTCTGAACTTGGTAAATGTAGCATCCCCATGGGTAAGCATCTGAGGAAGCCCATACTATCTGATCCTCAAACACTGCATCCTCCGCAAATCTCTCATTCACGCAGAAGGCGCAATCAAGAGGGGGCTCTTCGAAAGCAGAAACAGCCACACATCCCAGAGCCACGTATCCCTCAGGTGGCCTTGGTTGCCATAATGATACAGGGCTCCTGTAATCCTCGGCGCAATTTCTCCAAACCTGCGTGCACGATAAAACAAAAAATGAAATCAGTATTGCATAGCCGACACATTATATACTACGGTGCAAGCTCAAAGCTGATTAGAAGTATCAGGCAGATAAGTCTAGGACATTTAGTTGACGTCCTGTCAACCTTACAGAATGTACTAGAAAATGTTTCACTGAACACTGACCAGGTCATAGCCAAGAGGAAGCGCAAAATTGCTGTTAACATTCTTGTAGATAGCAGCAAAATGTGGTGGATGGATGCCAACATGAGCGACATCTCCAATTGAGACATACCTACAAATAAGCGGTTCTATACTTTAAGCATCGGTGCAGAAAATAGGTATATATTAGATGGATACAAGTCTAATTTCATACCCACTAGGGCATAGGGGCCTCCAGATGCTAATAATCCTTCCATCGTTTGCAACCTGGAATATAAATTCATGATTGTGGTTACCCTAGTAGCATATTTAAGGAAAATTGTCTTTTTATCTCTATGAAAAATTCAGTCAACTTACCTGCTTCCCAAGTAGTTTACACCGGCTCCGAACTTCTTGTTCACTACTCCACATTTTCTGGAAGTTAACTGTGTGGTTTACAAGTCGATGCTCAACATTACTGGACGCTCCTCTTGAGCTTAGCAAAGGCCTAGCAGGACTCTGAGATTCCCTTCTATCATCATCTGATGCAAAATATACAGGGCGCTGGCCAGAAGGAACCTTCAAGGGTACAACTTTCATGCCTGTCTGGTGAGATCTCCACATTTTTCTTATTGAAGAACAAAGTAAAACAGCCTGAGCTTCCCGTTCTTCATCAACGCTGCACTTTATAAGCCTTACAAAGTTCTCAGTCCTCCTAAAATTCTTCAGATGTATGATTACATGTGAAGGCCTCTGATACCCAGCTTTTGCAAGTTCCAATGCAAGTACTTCTTCCCAAGGGACATCCCAAAGTATTTTGGAAGGTTTCCTGTCCATTTTATCTAGATCCAAGCACTAATAAAAGGACAAGTTTAGTCAAATTTAGAGGAATGTACTAAGAGAATCAGATAAAAAGAAGCATTACCTGAAGGAGTATCACCCTCTTGTTGGTTACTAAAGCAATCCTCTGGTTTGGCACAATAAAATGATCTTCGTAGTAATCAGACCATGCATACTTAGAAGGTTCTCGAAATAAGTCTGTGCATGCAAAATATCTGCTAGCTTCTGCCAGGTAAAGGGCCATCTGGAGAATGGAGTAATCAAACATTAGGGTACAACATATTAATAGCATCGTCACAAAAACATGCATGCTGGCTTGGTTAGAAACTTAATGTGAGCGCAAAACCAAAGAAAGGTAGCCTTTTATCTCAGTGAAACCAGATCTATAATGATTGACACTGTTATATTAAATTCATGTCTTCTTTTCAATTGACACATACCACCAAACACAACTATGACCATCCATCTTTAATATTATGAAAATACTTCATGGTTTGAGTTAACGTAGTTTGATTACTCGAATTACAGGACATCACCTTTTTTACTGGAGATAGTAGTATGTTTTGACAAAATTGTCAGCATTCAAGATAAACATATGCTACCTAACTGACTATATTAGTCCATTGAGTATATTTTGCTAGCTTTACATAATCAAGCATTCTTCTATTAAAACAAATCACCAAAGTAAAAATGACGAGCAAATATGAAAAAGCAATGCACCTGGCCAGCAGCTTCTAAACTGTCATACTCTCTTATCACAGCATCTCGATGAATAGCACGAGGATCTCTAATCCGCTGAGGAACAAATTTGTTATTCAGAATATTCACACACTTTATAAAGCTGGCACTAATTCCATCAACTGTCAAGGAGAAAAAATCCAGGGCACCACTCAAAGGTTGAACAATACACCCCACAAAGGCACGACCAAGACCATGTGCAATACCAATAACACCATACTGCCTGGCACTCTCAACTGGCTTTCTTAAAACACCAGAAACCCCAAAAGCCAAACCCTGAGCAAATGCTTCAGTCCCTTGAACTAGTCCATCACCAACGCCAGTGATTCTCCTTGACCAACCCTGAATCATACTCAACTTGAAATGCCTGGTGGGGTTCATAAACAAGAATATACTAAGACACGCAATTTTACCTGCTTTGATCTCAGTTGAAGAAATTGCCCATCAGTAGAGAGCTCTGCAAATCCTTTACTGAGTGATGACAAAGTTGATTTTGTCACTCCAAGAAAATCCACAGAAAATATAAGGTGCAGAGGATTGTGGATGAGGTCTCTTTTGATTCGGTTCACGATAGCAGGGACAATGGCGCTCTTCCGCATAAACCGGCTTTTGTGCATTACCTTCCTAAGATGCACCTAAAGCAAACAACACGGGGAATATTACTGTTAATGAGACCGAAATATATCACAGTTCATAATTCAGAAACAAAGCATGCTCAACAGTTTCCATAGTAATGTTTATAGAACTCCTTCAGGAGTCTGATTAAGTTATGAATCAATTCGAGATGAAAAGATCACTTATCGGTTTAAGCTCTTTTCCATGCACCTAGAGATTTATTAGTTAGGGAAGAGTTCAAAATTAAAATAGTAGTACTGAAGTACGTCGAGCTTTCCTCCGAACAGTAGTTACTCCGATGTGGACCACGGTTCATATCAACTAAGTTAGGTGAGCATTGGACAAGAAACATGATCTTGAGTATTTAAGTTAATTTTGATATGATCCCGAAATGATTTGCCAATAAATAATGTTCAGCTACCTGAATCTTGAGTGCATTGCCCACAGCCGATAGGACAGGACTCCAAATACCAAGGACACCACGTGGCCTTTGAGTAGGTGCAGTTTCTAGAGATATTTTAAGCCTTATCTCTGAAATATCAACAAGCCTGAAAATTATAAAATATTATGTCATACCCAGCTAACTTCTGTTCAAAAATATTACTCCCCCAATCCAAATTAATTGACGCGGCTCTAGTACAACTTTGTACTTGAACGAACACACAAAATACAGCAGTGTTTACTTAGAACAAAAAAAAATTACCAAATTCCAGAACACTTTCTACTGAGAGAAACCAAAATAATGGGCTAGAATGAAAACGAACAAGAGAAACGGAAATCAATAGAACAACAACACACTATTAAGCCAAATGAGATGTGAAAGAAACCAACATGGTTACATGAAAATTCCTGCAAATCTTTGTAGGATGCGCAAAATACATCATATATTTAATATCATGTATGGAAATTCCTACAAAAATCATATATGGAAGCTAAGCAACTTTTTGCATGACACAGGATTATCTACTCGTCTTAAAAACCCCATATCATACATTTCTAAGTATCCCATGACCAACAGTATCTGACAAGTGGATATGGTACATTAAGCTGGAAAAAAGTAATGTACTCCCTCCGATCCGTATTAGTTGTCGCTGAGACGGATGTATATACTTATTTCAGTGGTACATGCATCCGTTTGAGAGACAAGTACTAATATGGATCGGAGGGAGTACAATCATTCTTTGAAATACCATCTTAAATTGTGCTCTAGTACTTAAACAAAGGGGGCTGCATCTATCTGGATGAAAGTGCTAATGCTTGAAGCGGATGCAATAGCAGTAGCAGGGTATAATAGCACATTAGAACAAAGTGGGCTCTATAGATACCTGATTGCTTGAGCAATGTCAAACATGTGATCGAATTTGAACTAGTCTAGCCTGCATGCATTATTTCTATTTTGCGAATTCAAATTAATTTGCTCTCTAAAAAGTTGTAGCAACAAATTTATTAGAAACTCGGAATATATGCACATGTTATGCACTTAAGCTCATGATGTTTACTCTGCATTAGTTTGACACTAGAACATGATGATACTCACATGGTTTTTTTCTTTGCTCTTGTAAATATCTGAGTTGGTGGGGGTCCGTTTGTTCACCCTCAAAGATAGAGTTTGGTTACAACCCTCCTAGGAGAGGGTGTTCAGGAAGGGACATGAATATAAATTTAATGTACATCCCAGGTGGTTGGCAAGATGACCCTGAGGCCGGGGGCACCAGTGCGTGCCCATTGTTCGGCTTCGTCCTTGCCCTCAGAGATTAACTCTTAGGGTTTGTTCGGATACCAGGATTATAGGAAACTAGTTCTTATTGAACTTGATTTCTGGTTAGCAACCTAAAATCTTGTTTGGATTGTCTAGCTGATTCATGGATATAGCAAACCAAGTTTTACAGAAGCCCCAAACCCCATATTTTAGAAAAACGACTAATTGGCGTTTTTGCATCATCTGGTTTTCTATATACGGCTGCCACAAAGTCGTTGAAGAGAGCCGCATTGACCGCGTCGCGCCGTGATGTCCTCTCCGTGCACGAGCTCGCCGCTGGTGCTCAGACGTGACCATCGCCATATGGGCCGGAGAGGTGGGAGTGGCCATGGCAGGCAGGTCGCGCATGGCGAGCTCCGCCGGAAGCCACAAGAGCTCGACAAGGGCACCACGGGCACCTGTTGGTACAGACCTCTGTCGGCGGCGAATGAGGCCACCATGGGCACCTCAGCTGGACGGACATGAGAGCTTGACGAAGATGCCGCGGCGGAGGAACCGACGTGGCAGGCGGGAGGTCAGCCATATGATGCAGTCCATGGGTGTGGCGTCTATGCGCTGGGAGCCGAGCTGGGCCACCACCTTGTTGCAATTGACTCCTTGTGCCGCCAGGACCATGCAGGTTACCTCCCACAGGGTCACCACCTGTACCTGCTGCTTATCATCATCTATATGACTATATGTTCACTTTGACCTCTGGCTTCCATGGCCGCAAGCACAATGCAGCATTGTACTGGATTTTAAGGCTACTCCCACGGCCGAGGATGATGAACGGAAGAAGGTTCATAGAATATAATTCGGGCCATCAATTTAGTGTGTGCGGCCAGTACAAGTTAGAGACGGTGGCCTTCTACAGTTAGACGGTGGCCCTCTTATTTTTCACATCCAAACAAGGAATAGTATAAGCCTACCTTAACATAAAAACTAACAAAAGGTGGTTTCCTTAAAAGACCTCCAAAAACTGCTTTTCCAAAATCTCACGTCTAATTCTTTATCCAAACAACTACTTAAGTTGCCAAGAAATTAATTACCACAATTATAATACATTTTATGTACTCCCTCCATTCCTAAATATAAGACCTTTCAGAGATTACACTATGGACTACATACGGAACGAAATGAATGAATATATAATCTAAAATATGTCTATATACATCCGTATGTAGTTTATAGTCAAATTCTCTAGAAGGTCTTATATTTAGGAACGGAGGGAGTAGTAGATAGATGTATCACGCCATTCTGATTAGTCAATTTGACTGACATATATTTTGAGATATTTTTTATTTGCACAAAATTAGGAACTATGATAACACAAGCGTTTAAAAAAATCATGCAATAAAAACAGTTCCTATAGCAATGCACAAGTGTTTAACTTCCGTGATCAGTATTTAACTAGTTGCTCAAAATAATGAAGTTTAATCCTAATACTGTAATATACCCCGGGTGCAGGCCCACCTCCGCTCGGGCCCCTTGCGCTACTGGGCCAGGAGCCCAGCTTTGTGGCCGAGACGCCATGCACGCCGCAGCTGATCGACGACGAGCCTGCACCCGTGTCGGCTACCCCAACGCCTGGCAAGTTCGCTTCGCCTCCGGCCACGATGCGTCGCACGGGAGTGCGTAAGACGAGGCCTCGCGCGCTCACGCTGGGGGAATTCCTCACGGCCGCCACCAAACACCTCAACGCTGCTCTCCCCGCGCCCGACAGACGACCACGACATCGCCCATTGAACTTCTCCCCCACCCAGCGCCGCGGCAGATCAGCCACCAAAGCTGCACAGGCAGCCGCTCCTCCGACCGCGGAGAGAAGGGCACAGGTCCAAGTCCTGCGCACACTCGGCATCATCGGGCTAGACCAGAAGATCACGCAGGCCGAGATGCGCGCCTATGATGGGGTCTTCGCCACGCCCATCCCCTTGACTGTGCTCGCAGCCATCGTGGCTGCCTTGGTGGACCGGGAGATTCCATCTACCTTCGAGGAAGCGTCGAGTCCCTCCGACCCCATCGTCGCCACTGTCGCGACTTAGCCACGTCGCACCGCAAGGCCCGTCGATCTCGTGTCTATGGATCACGGGCTTCAGATAGTTGTGGCAAATGTGCGAGGCATGAACGCCCGCGCGCGCAGGTCGAGCATTAGGTCGCTCCTTGGCACAACGAATGCATCGGTTGTATGTCTGCAAGAAACGAAGATGGCATTGATCTGCTCGTCGACCGTCCTCGAGGCGTTGGGATCAAAGTTCGATGATTACACGTACTTACCCGCCGATGGGTCGAGAGGAGGCATCCTCCTAGCGTGGAAAAGCAAAGTGGTGTCCATCACAGACCCTTTGTTCACCACAAACGCTGTCTCCGCCAAGCTCTCTACCGCGACAGGGACGCCATGGTGGATCACCGTGGTATACGGACCACAGGACGACGCGGCAAAAATAGCGTTCATGCAAGAGCTCCGTGATGTGCGTGCAGGCTGTAATGGCCCATGGATGGTATGTGGGGATTTTAACCTCATATACAAAGACGAGGACAAGAACAATGGGAATCTTGACAGGCGCATGATGGGCCGCTTCCGACGCCTCATAAACGACCTGGCGCTCAAGGAGATCTACCTAAACGGACGGCGGTATACCTGGTCCAGCGGGCAGTCACCGCCCACCCTGGTCCACTTGGACCGTGTGCTGTGCACATCCGACTGGGAGGACATGCACGGAGAATGCCACCTACGCTGCCTTGCGTCCGTTATATCGGACCACAGCCCGCTGCTCCTGGATTGCTCGCCACTGCCAAAAGGACGCCCACGGTTCCATTTTGAAGATTTCTGGCTACGCCTCGATGGCTTCCAGGAAACGGTGCAAGCTGCACGGCACTCTGTCCACGACGACGACCCATTCCAGCGCCTTGCGCTTCACCTCCAAGCCACTGCGCGCAGCCTGACTAGCTGGAGTGCGCGCTCCGTCGGGAATGTGAAACACAAGCTTGCGATAGCCAGGGAGCTGTGCCTGCGCTTCGATGGTGCGCAAGAGACCCGGATCCTCACCCCCAGCGAGCAATGGCTGCACAAGCAGTTGAGGCTGGTCCACCTCGGCCTGGCCTCCCTGGAGCGCTCCATCGCACGCCAACGGTCGCGCATCACCATGCTCCAGGACGGGGACGCCAACACCTCGTTCTTCCATCGACAATGCACCTACCGCAGGCAGAAGAACAGAATCCATACGCTAAACGTTCATGATCGGATTCTTACGGACCAGAGGGATATGGTGGAGGCGGCCTTCGAGCACTTTGACGCGCTGTTGGGCACGCCGGTGGAGCGCGACTGCGCGCTAGACCTGGAGCAGCTCATCGAGCCTCGCGACCTGCTCGACCTCGACGCGCCCTTTGGGGCCGACGAGATCTGGAACGCCGTGAAGCGACTGCCGGCCCGGAAGGCGCCTTGCCCGGATGGATTCACTGCCGAGTTCATCCGTGCCTGCTGGGATATTATCCAGCACGACTACGTCGCCGTGTTCCAGCAGCTCTACGAGATGCGAGGGCGAGGGTTTGGCCGGCTCAACCAGGCCCTCCTCACGCTGATTCCGAAGCGACCCGACGCAAGCAGCCTGGGCGACTATCGCCCAATAAGCTTGATACACCTCGTGGCAAAAACCTTCGCCAAGGTTCTGTCCTTGCGACTCGCGCCAAAGCTGAATGACCTGGTGAGCCGCAACCAGAACGCGTTCATCCCCGGCCGCAGCCTCCACGACAACTTTGTCCTTGTGAGGCAATCAGCCCGGATGCTGCACCAGCTGGGAGCGCCACGAGTGCTGCTCAAACTCGACCTAGCGCGCGCCTTCGACTCCATAGCTTGGCCCTTCTTGTTCGAGGTGCTGCGCCGGTTCGGGTTCGGAGATAGATTCCTGGAGTGGCTAGCAATCTTGTTATCCACGTCAAGCACTAGGGTGCTCGTCAACGGAGAGCCTAGCCCTCCCATATGGCACCGGCGCGGGCTTCGCCAAGGTGACCCGCTATCGCCGCAGCTGTTCGTCCTCGCCGTCGACGTGCTGGGAAGGCTGGTCAAGCGCGCTGTCGATCTGGGTATCCTACAACAGCTACATCCACGTCGCGCCATCCCAGCGATGTCCCTCTACGCGGACGACGTAATGCTATTCTGCCACCCCGTGCGATGCGACATTACTGCAGTCAAGGAGATGCTGCTACTGTTTGGGCGAGTGTCAGGACTGCATGTCAACTTTGGTAAGAGCTCCGCAACACTCTTACGCTGCAACCAAGAAGAGGCTGGACCGATCGTTCTTCACCTGGGATGCCCAATCGTAGAACTGCCCATCACATATCTCGGCATCCCGCTCACGGTGCGACGACCCACTGCGGCGCAGCTGCAACCGGTCGTGAGCTGGACTGCCGATGCACTGCCGGCATGGAAGGCGCACCTCACAAACCGCGCCGGCCGCCTCGCGTTGGTAAAGTCAGTCCTCGCCGCGATCCCCATCCACCAGCTACTCGTGCTCGCCCCGCCCAAGCGAGTCATCAAGCAGCTCGAGAAGATACAGAGAGGATTCCTATGGGCTGAAAGAGCCGAAGCTAAGGGAGGGCACTGCCATGTCAATTGGCGACGCGTATGCCGGCCTATCTCCCTTGGAGGCTTAGGCGTACGCGACCTTGAGCGTGCTGGGCTTGCATTAAGGCTGAGATGGCTATGGTTTTCACAAACAGACATAGATCGCGCATGGGCTGGGCTCGACCTTCAGTTCTCAGCCACCGAGCGTGCGCTGTTCTTTGCCTCCACGACCATGGAGCTGGGAAACGGGCAGATGGCCCTGTTCTGGGAGGATCGCTGGATCCAGGGCCGATCAATCAGCGAGATTGCGCCACTGGTATAAGTCTGCTGCCCCAAGCGACGGCGGAAGCAGAGGACGGTGGCACAAGGTCAACAAGGAAATAGCTGGACCCGCGACATCCAGGGCATATTTGGCATACACGAGATGGGGCAGTTTCTCCAGCTCTGGCAGATGATCGCGGACACCATCCTCACCGACGAACCTGACCGCCTGATATGGAAATGGACTGCCACGGGCGCGTACTCAGCACGGTCTGCCTACCTCGCCACGTTCCATGGATCGGTAACCTGCCCTGCTTGGAAGATGATATGGAAGGCATGGACGCCGCCAAAGGTTAGGTTCTTCCTCTGGCTTGCGCAGCAGGACAGATGCTGGACTGCAAACCGCCTCGCCCGTCGCGGCCTACAGCACCATCCACGATGCCCACTATGCGACCAGGCCTTTGAGACTATCCACCACATCATCATTGCATGCCCATTCACCCAACAGATTTGGCACGAGGTCCTCGCGTGGTTTCGATTGCCAGTAGGATGCCCCAACCAGGAGGACTCGCTCCTGGACTGATGGAACCGCGCGCGACACAACACCCCCCACCCACAGCGGAAAGGGATGGCATCCATCACCCTGCTCCTACCCTGGATGGTATGGAAGCACCGCAACGATTGCGTGTTTGACAGGGCACAGCCCTCCATTGCTGCACTAATGTCAAAAATCAAGGAGGAGGCTACCTTATGGGCACGGGCTGGAGCCAAAGGGCTTCGGGTTATCCTACCGCAGACATGGGATGTACACTAAGTAGCATTAGAATGCTTGTATCCGGCCTCCTAGGAGGATTGTAACAAACTCTATCTTTTCAATATAATGAAACGCAAAGGTCCTTTGCGCTTTCTCGAAAAAAAAAATACTGTAATATGTAATGTATTGCCTGCTATAACTACAGGCTACGGGGAAACCAATCCCGTATTTAGAAATTGCCTAACTAGTCACTCAAAATAATGTAATATGTAATGTATTGCCTAATATCTAATGTAGTGCCTAATATGTAATGTAATATGTAATGTATTGCCTGCTATAACTAGTAACACAGAAACAACTCAAATACAAATGCATCCATCTCAGAAATAAGTGAAATGTTCTTAACAGCTACTGCCATAATTATGAGGCAAATTGAGTTTCAACATAGGTGCTTACTCTATTCGTATCTCAGGATCCACTTCAGTGACAGTTGAGCTGCTGGAGGTGCCGGTAAAGCGAAGATTGTTGTAGAAATCAACCAGTGCCCAAACAATAGGTTCATGAATATTTAACCTCCATGTTTGGTCAGTTACCTAAAAGAGAGAAAATTGTCCACTTTTAGCATTGCTGGTACTTTATAGATTTGTTTGTCGAAAAACTGCGCAGCAAATATTACCCGTATATAGACATGCGGGTAGACTTGAATACCATTCGAAGTTACATTGCTTACAGCAATGTTTGCTTTGAAAACAGGATGATTTGAATCAGGCATGCTCTCAGTTGCCAAAACAACAGGCATTATGGACAATGGCAATTGATTATCGAGTTGCAACTGTCCTATGATCAACTTAAATCTGAAAAAAAATGTTATTCGTCAGCAGAAAAAAACAGTGGCACAAGCAATGCTAGGATAAAATAAGGCATCAATAGAGCTAGCTTCACAGCCACATTATCTCTAACCACTCACCATTGCAAATGCCGAAAGGGCTGTGATTTGCCTAAATCAAGCAGATGGTCTAGTACAAATAGGAAATTGACAGCAAACCAAATAAACCTCCTAGATGCCCAACATTCCTGTGAGGCAATATATGCACCTTTTTAACAAGATTTCAAACATGCTACTTCAGGCTCTAGTGTAACTGTATTTGTCATTTCTTTTTGTCAAAAGACAAAAGAGCAGCTTCAACTAAGACTTATATAACGTACAAGACAAGGAAGAAAGAAATGTATCTCAGGATCCCCACAAAACGTAAATGGTTACTCTTGCTCATAAAACAATGTAGATTTTCAGCAAAAATGTGTGTGAACAAAAATTTGATCGAATAGTATATGTATGCGAAGGTATACCTGCTAGTGGTCCCAGAGTCATAACCAGTCATGTATGATACAAAAACCTTCTGCAGATTTAAGTACAAAAGCTCTCTTGGCTTATGATCAATCAAAGAGACTCCAACAACTCCCAGTTCAATAATAAGTTCTAAGGGTCCAGCTCCTGTCTCTGTCTCATTTTGCGTCAACGTAGATGCAACCAGTTCAGATTCAGGTGATCCCTCCTGTCTTCTTTGGTAATCGGTGAACTTCAATATTGTGACATCGGCAGTCTCAACTATATTGAACTTGACGCCGTGCTCCCCAAAACTGGTGGAACTTGCAACAGGGTTTTCAAGGTCAACATACTGGAAACTAGTAACATCTCCTTTTTGTATGCTAACATCAACAGCTTTCTGTCCATACGGATCATCCCAAGAATATTTTCTGGTCGAAAGTGGTTTCACTTGGATCCAAGTATCTTCGCCTAAACCAGACTGGCGAGTACCAATAGTTGCACTACTTGTCCGGTTCTCGATCCTGAAACCAATCATATCATGGTCATAATTAGAGAGATGAGGGTTTCATACCTGCAAACTATTGTAAGATCACTTCATACCTGATCGGCCCATCTGTGGGCTCCAAACGGAATACAACCAAGAATCTTGAACCCTCCTCATAACCACGTATCTCAGCTTTCACAAATTTCTGAGTACCGTCCTGCTTTCTCATTGCTATTACGATAGTATCTTCTTTTACTATATCCAGAGGCTGACACCAGTCGGTATCTCCCAATCGGACCTTCAGATAAGATAGTTCATGACTGTAAATACACCTTATAATAATTCTACCAGGAAATTATAAAATGAAGGGAAATTGTCATATCTGGAGGAAAGTAGAGCTAACGAGAATATTCAGAGCTTTTTGCAGTTACTTTCTTTCCGAAGGTAATGCGGGTGTATGTATAATACTATTTGCATTTTTAGTACAACTAATGTTTACATAAGTGAAGTAAGAAAGATCCATAAAATGGGATTCTAAGACCAAGGAGAATAGGATGCACAAGGCCAGCAGGTCCACTGTACTTTCCTTAGTTCCCTTAGATGAGCAAAACCTTGATTAAGATATGCATAGTCTGTTGTGCTAGTTATTATTATACAAGATACTCTCCACCTTCCATAAAACTTTTAATGTAAGTATTTTATTCATAACAATATATACAACGCTGAGATGCAAATGAAAATGACCAATGGAAGTTGCAAGCATCTGTTAATTCAAATATTGCGTGAACAACCAGATAGCATATAGAGAACTGACACAAAAGATGTGTTTAGTTCCGAATAACAGCTTCGTGAGCAATTCATGTATACAATTACTTTATCTGGAGCTAGCATTACGATCGATAAGTAGTACCTGCAGTTTGTCAGGTCCCACTTCAGAGTACAAAAAGGACACCCTCCTGTCGTACGCATGTAGGACCTTCGGATCATCTCCAGCACTAAGTTTTATGAACATATCTTGGCCAACCCTGTTTGTAAACGTTGTGTATGGCCGTACATAGATAACCTGTTGTAATATGACATGAGGTTAACTGATTAACAATTCTCATATGAAGTTAAAGGTTAACATTCAGTTACCTTTGTTGGAACAGCTTGATATGAGCATAGCTTTGAGCAAAGAAATACATGTGTGCACTTCCCATCATTATCATGGGCAGAAAGATCAACTGTACCATCCTAAAGAAACAAACAGATCATCTTAGGAACCGAAGATGTTAAAAAGAATATATATGTATATGAATGCATCCAAGCTAACCATATCAGCAAGAGGTGATAGTTCTTTGAGAGCTCCTAACTGTCGTCCATTTCTGGAGACACATGCTGAGAGACCTAAACCCTTAAAATTCAACCCAGATGCTATGGCGTATCCGTCAACCAATTCTTCATGTCCTATACCATAGAGCAGTTTATCACTTTTTTCTGCACGTGGGCGCGCAAGATAGCGCCTCTTGTCTCTTCTTCCAGTGATATCAATGAATTGCAAGGTGAGTGGAGGTAATCTTGCAAATGATATCCAATATGGAACATATATTCTGATAACCCTTGCCATCAGATAGTCCTTATCACTGCTTTGTTCAAGCATAATCTGCACAACTCTACAAGAGAATGAAAGATGTAAAGTGTTCTATGAAATTATCCACAAAACATTTCCATGTTTGAATCCTCACCTTCCTGACAAAGAACTTCTTAGATTAATGAATTTTGAAGGAACTTCGGTGGGATGTGATATTGGAACAGGCTCCTTGTGGTTGGAGAAAAAACATGTCAACACTCACACTTATAAAAAGCTAAGACATCAGCTATGAACAAAAACAAATTTATACATACATGTACTGATTCCCATCCCCCATGTGGAACAAGGGACAGGTACAAAGGATTTCTTGGATCAACATTTTGAACCTTCACAACCTCACCAGGATTTAGTTCACCCCGGGAGCAACTCGTCTCTTCTTCATCAAGGTGGCTGGCACTAACAGTGTAATGTGCAGGAATGGGAAGATAATATGTCAACGATAATGGGGATTTGATAACTATACTCCAATCGTATATTGGGTCAGTTCGAACATCTTTGCCTATCTCCTTGGCTTCTATACTCAAGCAAAACCATAATCCTTGACAAGTACTAGAAGACCCATCTATCTGTGAGCAGAACAGTAAGTTTTCAGATTCATACAGATCTGATACACATATATCTAGGACCTGCTCATTCCGGAACTCAGTTTGACTGCGCCTCTCCTGAACATCACTCCAGGAATGCTGAACAAGTTCCTGATGAATGGTTGGTCTTAGTTGCAATGTATAAAGCACACCAGGATGTGAGAGACCTGACAATGGGACTGGAACAGTGGAACCAGACTCCAACACACCAACTTCTATTTGATCATCTTTATCAGAATTCTCTACCTGGCCCTCTGACCCTGCACTTTGAGAATCTCTTCCTTTTAGACGCAAATCAATAGCAAAATCGGTTGTATTGGTGATTGACACAAGGGAACGTATGCCAACGTATCTGTTGCCCTCCTTGACTGTTGCTTCACTAGCAATCACACAATCCCCAAACCTCCAACATGCTGCTGGCACAGCATAGTTCAACTTCATGTTTGTCCAAGGACCATCTTTGGAAGGACTAATTTGTATATATCCAGTCTTGCTTCTGTTGGGACTGGCTCTGCTTCCTTGTTTAGCAGTAGCTCTACCAGAAACAAGCACCGCAAATCTTATTTTTCCACTTGGTTCAACAATTTCATGTTCCTGCATAATTATATTAACGCCAATCAATCTTACTAAAATACAAATCTTTCAGAAGCATATTACTTGTGCACTCTATTCCAAAAAACCAAATGACTAATCTACAGCCTTGAATATCAGTTCTCACCACTACCTTGGTTGTCATAAGATCTCCTAAAGTCAGTTCAAATTTTGCATAGTCAGAACTTGAGGGGGAAGGGAGCTTTTGCACTACTTGCTTCAGTGGAGCGGAGTAAATACCAACGGGTTGACCTGTCGGTAAGACACGATAAAATATAAACAAGTGCAAGGAACACGAAAAAAGATAGGAGTTAATAAAGCCACAAACCTCTACCAGCATCAAGGACAACAAGTTCCAGAACATAATTCTCCTGATATGTAGTCAACAGAAGATATGGATGTTAAAGCAATGACCACAGTAAGAGAATAAATGACATGGATACTCAAAGTAAGAGTGCCCAGTACACATACCTCAG
Source organism: Hordeum vulgare subsp. vulgare (assembly GCF_904849725.1). Classification (NCBI taxonomy): domain Eukaryota; kingdom Viridiplantae; phylum Streptophyta; class Magnoliopsida; order Poales; family Poaceae; genus Hordeum; species Hordeum vulgare. The sequence continues at coordinate 381,729,217 of NC_058518.1, read as the reverse complement.
AATCGACTTTGAAGAAAAACATTTCATTCCAAATCACTTTTCTTGTGATTTGCGAAGAACTTTCTCCTCCAGCAGCACAAGTACGGGCACTCTGTTGCTGAACGCCAGATATAGAACTACCTTCTGAATAGAGCCGCACTGCTGTCATATACTCACCAGTTGCTAACCCTTTACCAGCATTGATCTGTGAAGGAAAAACATGTTTAGAATGAGTAGAAATTCACCTGTTTGCTAAAATTTATTTAGCAGATACTTAATTCAAATTTCATCATTTGACATAAGAAAAAAATGATTCCATTAAGAAAGTTTAGACACTTTAAAGCGTAAATATATACTGAAAGAAGAGAAGCACAAGAGGTATTCAATATAGAAAGAGAAATCTGATGCGATGCTCCACAAACATGGTACTCATTCAGATGAGTTTCACCAACAGAGCAATAAGTGAACACGTTAGCCAAGCTAAATTTCAACTGAATCCTGGCATTTCAGATGAGCCCTGAAATGCGTACGTAACAAAATTAAGCCTATACAATTTCTGTTGGCTGCATCTCCTCATCTAATGTGATGCTGGGAATTTTCCATTCGATCTTCATATGGTAATATAAGACGCTACGACAACAGCAGCTCCCCAACCGGTGGCGCCACCCACCGCTGAGAGAAGGGCGCAGGTTCAGCTTCTGCACACTCTGGGGATTGTTGGGACGAACCAGAGGATCACCTCCGCCGAGATGAAAGCATATGACGACCTATTCGCTGCGCCCATCATCCCGCTCACGGTGATCAAGGCCATCACCGCATTGGTGAACTGGGAGATCCCTGCATGCTTGGCTATGGCAACGCCGGCCCCTGCAAGTTCTGATGCTGCACCCGTGCCATAGGCCGACCGTGCGCCACCCAGTTGATCATGTGTTCATGGATCACAGCCCTACGATCGTTGTCTGGAACGTGCGTGGCCTAAAGGCACGCGCTCGTCGCACGGCCATTCGCTCTCTGATTGCAGGCACGCGCTCGTTGCACGGCCATTCGCTCTCTGATTGCTACAACTTCCGCCTCTATTATTTGCTTTCAAGAAACAAAGATGGAGTTGATTTGTTCGTCGGTTGTGCTCGAAACCCTCGGCTCGGAGTTCGATGACTACACGTACCTTCTGGTCCAAGGCACGCGGGGCGGCATCCTGCTTGCTTGGAAGAGCAGGGCCGTGACCATCACGGACACAATGTTCACCACAAACACCCTTTCGGCCAAGGTGACCACGGGCACGGGCACGCCCTGGTGGTTGACAATTGTCTATGGCCCATAAGATGATGCCGACAAAATTGCATTCATGCAAGAACTAAGAGATGTGCGTGCAGACTGCCCTAGGCCATGGATGGTGTGTGGCGACTTCAACCTAATCCTCCGCGACGAAGACAAGAGCAGGGGCAGCCTAAACCGACGCATGATGGGCAGATTCCACCGCCTCATCAACGACCTTGCGTTGAAGGAAATATACCTAAACAGATGGCGCTTCACGTGGTCGAACGAGCAGTCTCCGCCCACGCTAGTGCACTTGGACAGAGTGCTCTGCACCTCAGACTGGGAGGATGCGCATGCGGACTGCAATCTTCGTGCCTTGCCTCCGTCGTGTCGGACCACAGCCCACTGCTGCTCGACTGCTCACCCACGCACCCGGCACGACGACGCTTTCACTTCGAAGACTACTGGCTCTGCTTAGCTAGGTTCCACGACACGATGGCCACAGCTTGGGGCTCGGTGCACGACCCGGACCCCTTCCGCCACCTGATGTTGCGGCTTCAGGCTACATCACGCAAGCTTACCAGTTGGAGTGCCAAATCCACCAGCTGCATTCAGGACAAGATGGCGATCTCCGGCGAGCTCATCTCATGTTTCGACAAGGCCCAAGAAGAACGCGTGCTCTCGACCCAAGAGGACTGGTTATGGAAGCAGCTCAAGATATCTTACTTTGGGTTGGCCTCCCTCGAGCGCACCATTGCCAGGCAGCGCTCCCGCATCACCACGCTCAAGGATGGCGACGCCAAACACGGCCTTTTTTCACAGGCAATGCTCTTACTGCCGCTAGAAAAACCAGGTGCACGCCCTCTCCGTCGACGGCCATACCATCACGGATCAGGAATAGATGGCGCAAGCAGCGTTCACGCACTCCGACCAACTCTTGGGTCGTCCTGCTGACCGCGAATGCTCGCTCAACCTGGACAACCACATCGAGCCATGCGACCTAACAAGTCTAGATGCACCATTCAGCCATGAGGAGATATGGAACGCCGTCAAACTACTCCCGGCGCGGAAAGCACCTGGGACGGACGGGTTCACGGCCGAATTCCTGAGAGCTTGCTGGAGCACTATTCGACAAGACATCCTGGACGTCTTCCGGCAGTCGTATGAGCTACGAGGCAGCGGCTTCTGCAAGCTGAACCAGCCGCTAGTGACCCTGCTGCCCAAACGCGCCGACGCTAGAAAATTTCGCGACTACCGGCCGATTTGTTTGATACATCTCATGGCAAAAATCAGTCGCGACCAGAACGCGTTCATCCCCAACCTGAGTCTCCATGACAACTTCGTCCTGGTTAGGCAATCGCTCAAGTTGCTACACCAACTTAAGGCTCCACGGATCATGCTAAAACAAGACCTCACGCGGGCCTTCGACTCCATATCATGGCCTTTCCTCTTCGAGGTTCTCGCCCGGTATGGTTTTGGAACCAGGTTCCGGGAGTGGCTGGCGATTTTACTTGCGACGTCCAGCACCCGCATCATGCTCAACGGCGAGCCTAGCCCACCCATCTGGCTTCGTTGTGGCCTGCGCCAAGGAGACCCGATGTCCCCACAGCTCTTCGTGCTCGCCGTGGACACCCTTAGCCGCCTCATTCGACGCACCCATGACCGCAGCATACTGCGCCCGCTTCACCACCGACGCGACATCCCGGCAATCTCCCTCTACGCCGACGACTTCATGGTGTTCTGCCATGCCACGCAGGACGATGTGGCTGCCATTAAGGGGATCCATACCCTGGGCTCAAAGTCAACTACGCCAAGAGCTCAGCTACCATCCTCCATGGCAACCCCGACACTACGAAGATGATCACTCAACTGGTCGAATTACCTATCACTTACCTAGGCATCCCGCTGATGCTCCGCCGCCCCACTGCCGCCCAACTACAACCCCTCGTCGATTCAGTGGCAGCGAGGCTCCCGGCATGGAAGGCATGGCTCATGAACAAAGCTGGGCGACTAGCGCTAGTAAAGTCCGTTCTGAGCTCAATCCCGATTCATCAGCTGCTCGCATTTGCCCCTTCAAAGAAGACCATAAAACAGCTCGAAAAATAGAACGTGGATTTCTTTGGGCCGGCCGCGCCACCGCCAATGGAGGGCACTGCCATGTCAACGGGCGCCACACATGTCGCCCCGTAGAATATGGTGGCCTTGGGATCCACGATCTGGAGCACACCGGTCTGGCGCTTCGGCTGCGATGGATGTGGTTTGCCCACACGAACGCCGAACGGGCATGGCAAGGATTGGACCTACAGTTCTCTAAAGAGGAGAGTGCGATGTTCTTTGCATCCACCACTATGGTCCTTGGTGATTGACTGACAGCCCTTTTCTGGGAGGACCGCTGGATACACGGACAATCAGACCGGAAACTCGCCCCCTGCTATACTAGTGCATCCCCAAGCGGCGACGCAAAACAAGAACTGTGGCAAAGGGCCTCCATGGGAACACCTGGGCCCGTGACATCCAAGGGACCCTCGGGATACACAAGATAGGTCAGTACCTGATGCTCTGGCAAGCCACCCAAAACTTCGCCCTCTTGACGGAGCCTGACAGGCTGCTTTGGAAATGGACGGCCAACGGCATATACACGGCGCAGTCTTGCTATGCCGCCTCATTCCAAGGATCCACTCGCTGTTGCCCCGCCTAGAAGCTCATCTGGAAGGGTTGGGCGCCGCCCCGCGTCAGATTCTTTCACTGGCTCGCCAACAAAGACCGATGCTGGACGGCAGCGAGACTTGCCCGACGCGGCCTGCAGCACCACCTGAAATGCCTCCTGTGTGACCACGACCCAAAGACAATCCATCACCTGCTTCTAGCGTGCCCATTTGCTAAGCAAACTTGGCGCATTATCCTGGACTGGACGCACATACCAGGTAACGAACCCACCATGCTGGATTGGTGGCAACGAGCGAAGGCACAAACCCCGCCCACACTCCACAAGGCTCTACAATCCATCACAATGCTTGTTCCTTCGATGATTTGGAAACAGAGGAACGAATGTGTCTTTGACAATGCGAGGCCCTCGATAGATTCATTATTTGATAGGATCAAAGCAGAAGCCAACTGTTGGGCACAAGCTGGGACACAGGGGCTAAGGGTTGTGCTGCCCACCTCCTGGGATGTCCATTGGGAATTGGCCTTGTAACCACCACCTCTTAGGAGGCCTGTAATCTCCCACCTTTTCAATGAAATGAAACGCAAACGCTCCTTGGATTTTCTCGAAAAAGAAAAAAACCATCATCAGCATCTCTAAACCTGCAATCACTGACTGATAAACGCATGCAACTCCATAGCTGGCTGGTCTTCTCGAAGTCTGGACACTGAATGCAATCCAAATCTGTACATGGTGTCTCCAGGTTGTGAGTGCTTCTAGCTGACTTTTCGGGTTTCCCCAAGTTGCCTATCTGCACCTGGAGACTCGACTTCACTTTTTTGTCAGACAATGTGGGCTAGAACATGTACGAAACGGTACAGCTTCCAACATTTTTTCCTGCAAACTGGTCAGCACCAGTCACGTTGCTGAGTACAACCAAAATCAATTTCAAATTATGCCCTCTTAGTTTACGGTCAGTAACCAGTTGGGAACTGGTGGAATCACTTAGTGTAAGTGGGTTGGCACTAAAATTGCACTACATGAGCATATGTTAGAGCTGTTCAAGGAACCCTGCCTGGCCAAATTCTTGACTCAGGCTGCGCAAGCAGCTCAAGGTGGCGTACCTTGGGCTGGCCTCCCTTGAGCGCACCATCGCGCGGCAGCGCGCCCGCATCTCCTTCCTGGCCGAGGGCGACGCCAACACGAGCTTCTTTCACAGGCAGTGTACGTTCAGGCGCCAGAAGAACCGCGTGCATAGCCTCCTAGTTGACGGGCATGTGCTATGCGACCATGAGGAGATGGCCCAAGCGGCATTCGCGCACTTCGACGGGCTGCTGGGCACCGCCGTGGACCGAGAGCACACACTGGATCTCGAGCAGCTCGTCACGGCCGGTGACCTTGGCAGCCTGGATGCGCCCTTCACCCCTGAGGAGATATGGGCTGCGGTGCGGCACATGCCGGCGCACAAGGCACCAGGGCCAGACGGGTTCACCGTAGAGTTCCTGCGGGCCTGTTGGGGCACTATCAGGCAGGACATCCTGGATGTCTTCGAGCAGTTATTCCTGCTTCGTGGGAGAGGGTTTGGTAAGCTCAACCAAGCCCTCCTGACCCTGCTGCCAAAGCGCGCGGATGCACAAAAGTTGGGCGACTACCGGCCTATTTGCCTGATCCACATTATGGCCAAGTTATTCGCGAAGGTTCTGTCGTTGCGCATCGTCCCCAAGCTGGATAGCCTAGTCAGCCACAACCAGAACGCATTCATTGCCGGACGCTCCCTCCACAACAACTTCATGCTCGTTCGGCAGTCCCTCCGGATGCTTCACCACTTGGGCGCCCCGTGCATCATGCTCAAGCTCGATCTCACGCGGGCTTTTGACTCCATATCTTGGCCGTTCCTCTTCGAGATGTTGCTCCAATATGGGTTCGGGGACAGGTTCAGGGAGTGGATAGCCATCCTCCTTTCCTCGTCCAGCACGCGGGTCATGCTCAATGGCGTGCCTGGCCCCTCGATTTGGCACCGCCGCGGGCTGCGTCAAGGGGACTCCACATCACCACAGCTATTTGTCCTCGCTGTCGACGCGCTGGGCCGCCTCATGCATCGGGCGCTCCAGACCGGCATACTCCGGCGGCTGCACCCCCGCCGTACTGTTCCGGCCGTCTCTTTATACGCCGACGACGTGATGCTGTTTTGCCATGCTGAGATGGATGAGGTGCTCGCGGTGAAGGGCATCCTAGGCATTTTTGAGGCCGCGTCGGGCTTGCAGGTCAACTATGGCAAGAGCTCGGACACGACCCTGCATGGCGACGAGGATAGTGCTGCCTTGCTGGAGGCGTTGGGCTGCCAGGCGGCAACTTGCCCATCACCTACCTGGGCATACCGCTCACTACCAGACGACCCACTATGGCTCAGATGCAGCCGCTTGTCGATTCTGTGGCCGGCCGCCTCCCGACATGGAAAGCATGGCTCATGAACAAAGCTGGGAGGTCGGCATTGGTCAAATCGGTCCTCAGCGCGATTCCAATCCACCAGATGCTTGCCCTTGCGCCCCCGAAGAAGACCCTGAAGCAACTAGAGAAGATCCAGCGGGGCTTCCTTTGGGCTGGCCGCGCGGCTGCACAGGGAGGACACTGTCACGTTAACTGGCGCACGGTCAGCTGGCCACTAGCGCTTGGAGGGTTGGGCATTTGAGATCTAGAGCGCACATGGCTCGCGCTCCGACTGCGGTGGCTCTGGTTATCAAGGACGGACGCCGACAAAGCCTGGCAAGGCTTGGACCTGCAGTTCTCCCGTGAGGAGATCGGCCTCTTCTACGCCTCCACCTTCATGGTGCTAGGTGATGGCCACACGGCGCTGTTCTGGGAAGACCGCTGGCTGCATGGGCAGTCGATTCGCGAGCTAGCACCCCTGCTGTACCTATGCATCCCCAAGAATAGGAGAAGGGTGCGGACGGTGGCGAAAGGCCTAGCCGGCAATGCCTGGGCCCGTGACATCCGCGGCGTCGTGGGGCTGCAAGAGATTGGCCAATACCTGACGACATGGCAGCATGTCACGCACACCACCTTGTCCGCTGAGCCAGACAAGCTTGTCTAGAAATGGACTGCTAATGGAGAATACTCGGCGCGATCCTGCTATCAGGCAACCTTCCACGGATCCCTCACTTGCCATTCCTGGCAGTTAATCTGGAAGGGATGGGCTCCGCCGAAGATCAAGTTCTTCCACTGGCTTGCGAACCTGGACCGATGCTGGACCACGGACAGACTTGCTCGCCGCGGCCTCCCACATCACGCCCGCTGCCTGCTTTGCGACCAAGAGCCAGAGACCATCCACCACCTGCTACTGGCCTGCCCCTTCGCGCGGCAAGCCTGGCATGAGGCTCTCTCCTGGCTGCGCTTACCAGCCCCCACACCGGAGCAGGATATCTCCATTCAGGATTGGTGGATTAGGGCGAGAAATGCAACACCACCATCGCTCCGCAAGGCGCTGAGGTCCACCACGCTGCTAGTTCCATGGATGATCTGGAAACATAGGAATGCGTGTGTATTTGATCATGCCACTCCGTCGCTCTCCAAGCTCTCAGATGGGATCAAAGATGAGATGAGGTGTTGGGCTAGAGCCGGGGACAAGGGGCTTAGGGTAGTCTTGCCCCCATCCTGGGATGTTCATTGAAACTGCTTGTAACCTGCTGTAATCGTCTCCTCTAAGACTGACTTCCCCTCTTTTCAATACAAAGAAACGCACATCTCTGCGTTTTCTCGAAAAAAATTCTTGACTCAGGCTAGATGTTCACCCATGAGCCTAAATAAAAAAACGATTTCATATACAGGAAAAAATACAGCTGATATTCAATTCAGGAGATGGTAATACAATGCTATATATTCAAAGAATAATAACTTCTCAGCATTTGAGATTGATTTTTTTCAGGGAGGCCAGACTTGATTCTTGCCATACAAGGCCAAGTTTTTCTGGCACAGCCCAATGTTTGGACAGGCCTAGCGTATGCATTGAGCATGACATGTGAGTAGGATGACTTGACCCATGTGGCCCATCTGGCCAAGTGTTGGCCCATGAGGGTCGTAAGTCATAAGTCTTGTGTAACAGTAATACTTTATTGCTAATGGGAGGTGCTGTTAATAGACATTCTCCCTCCGTACCTAATATACCAAATTCTCATTTTGCTTGCAGCTTTAGTTGCGCGTTACTTACATACTTTGTTTGTATTTCCTTCATCTTTCAATTTACTTGTGATGCTTAGGATTTTTGGATGTGCTTTGGTTCCTGCAGAACCTTGTAGACTTTACACAACATTTTGTTAGCCAGTATGTCCTGCCATGTTGTTCTCTAAGTGTGAGATACTAGCATAATATATTCAGGTGCTAATGGCCAAATGTAATAATGAGATAAAAAAATTAAGTAGATGAAGAGTTTACTACATCTAGTACCATTTTGCCAACAGACAAACATCACACAGACATGAAAATGTGACAGGAATGCATGAATGTTCAGCTACAACATCAAATAGTACATAACAGGACGCAAAAGAAAAGACTTGCCTCAGCATCTGCGATAATAGCAGTTATCATCAGACGATATAACCTAACAGATTTCCCTTTTAAATGAGAATCCAGTAGATCCCTTGATGCTGGAACTTTTATAGATCTATCATCCCCAGATGGCAACAGAGTAATATCTGAACTCCTATATTCAGTTGTTCTTACGTATATGTCTTGACCAAGCTTGTTTTGTGGAATAACATAATAATTCCTCCGCTGATGCACATCAAGAATTGATCCCTGAGTAGGGGAAGATGTTTCCTGGTCATGGAATTAAACAACACTTAATCAGTGGACAGATAACAAGATAAGTGAGTAAAGTTCTTAAAACATAACAGATGGCAAAATAGCAGAATACTATAAAAGATAGGCTAAAATAGCACAAAAAAGAGAAATGGCTACATAATCAGAAGAAAACAGAAACGATTTACCTTCCTGTATAATTCATCACCAAGGGTAATATTGCTCCAGCTAAGATAAGCTTGTGATAACATGTTTGTATTTGAAGCTGACACGTTCAAATTCAGATCCCGTGTTGAGGTAATACGGAGTTGGGAGGGAGAACCTGGTGTGTTCACATCATACTGGTACCTAAAAACACGAGAAAAATGAATAGCAATTACAAAACAAAAACACCATAATGAAAGCAATCCATTCTTGTTATGAGCTAGAGCAAGGCAGCTAGAACAATCTAGTCTAATGTTTGACTTCCCCTTCTATAGGGGACAGAGACCTAACAACTTGAACTCAAGATATAACGCAATCAATATAATCTTATTGAATTTGACTCATGGAACCAAAAAGAAACTAATACCATCTTTCCTTTCCATGCACCGATCCTACTGTGCATCTTACCTGCTGTTGGCATGAGCCAGCTAGCAGCATAACAGTTCTGCGTTTAGTCTGTGATTTCTGTGTCTACTTTTTAATACGGTGTGATATGGCCTGATGGAAGGTAAACCAGACTCATGGAACCAAAAAGAAACTAATAGCACCTTTCTTTTCCATGCACCGATCCTACTGTGCATCTTACCTGCTCTTGTCATGGGCCAGCTAGCAGCATAACAGTTCTGTGTTTAGTCTGCGATTTCTGTGTCTACTTTCTAATACAGTGTGATATGGCCTGATGGAAGGTAAACCAGACCAAACCTGTTTCATCCCAGGCTCAAACAGTTATGAAATACTACATCTGCCTTACATTAGTTTACAGAGGGAGTAACAAAACTTCAACAACAAAGAAAAGGTCTACAGTTTACCTTGAGCTTGAAACGCTGAGAAAATACTATAGAAAACATGTATGTTGCAAAGAAGAAAGATACCAACAAGAATTATGTGTATCTTGCAGGATTTATTTCCTGGAGGAGTTACCTAAGAAATCCATCTGTTGGTTCAATGAAGGGCTCCCACGAATTGCACTTGTCATTATAAGATCTGGCCACAAACGACAAACTCACAGTTGCATTTTGATGGTGAGGACCCCCATGATAACTAAATCCAACACCATCAAAAGATATGCCAAATAATGGAACCATCTGAAAAGAAAAGGTCAATGAATATGAGAACAAAGAGTAACAAACAACTGGTGGGAAATCAGCACCAGACAAACAACTAGCTAAAACTTTAGACAAAGGAACAAGCCACTGATCGTTGCATGCAGTTTTACATCTCAAAATTTGATAGCAATTGATTGCTGAAGTGAACTTGGACAAGACTCACCATTCCTCCATAATCATCAAAGGAAACAGCAGAGAACGTTTTTATTACAGCATCAATAATGATGTTATCTGAACTGCTAGATGTAGGGGGGCCAGCAAGCTTCAGAGCGAGTCTTCTTGGAGGTTTACGAAATTCACTTCTAACAAGAAATGTACCAGCATCCACATCCACAGTCCATAAACTAAAATTTTCAGATGTTTTAGAGCCACGTGAGTCCCACACGCTTTCCTCAGAAAATTGACCTCCCGTCACCATATCACTTCTAATACATCTTAACATACTGAAATCCTCTTTCGTTGGTGAACCTTTAGATGCAACACATCCTAAAGCAACAAAACCAGGTGGAGCTTGAGGATAATAAAATGATATACCATCTCTACCCCGGTGCTTCTTAATTTGACCAACAATCTTATAATTTTCTGGGGCTCTTAGGAAGGTATCTTCACCAGTATCACGAAGGACAACAGCTGAATTCGGAGGTTCATACCTAAATTAAGAGTTATGTTTAAATTGCATATCTCAAAAAAACATGGGAAGATGAGAAGTGGATCATATCAATTATACCCGTTAAGAGCGATGTCCCCAAAGTAAAACATTCCTTCAGACATCATCGGACGCCATACTGAGAGCTTTTTTGCCGCAGACATTCCATCGTTTGACCAAACAAGTTTGAAGCTTGCTACTGCTTCAAACAGCCGACCTGAAGTCAACGCTGATCTCTCTATCTGAGAGGCATCTTCATTCCGACTATCTTTTCCTTTAGAGCTATTCTTCGAAGATGAATCCACACTATTGAACAGCATATGGCGAAGATCGTAAGCATTTGGATGCACGCTGACATTAGCAGGATCCCCCGGTAAAAAGGTACCAAAAGCATTATCGACACGCCAAAATGACGTATTAGTATTACCCCTACAAAAATATAATGTGTGATTAGCATCTTCTATAGACGCACAACAAATATAAAAACAAAGGTATTGTTCATCTTACCTCAGTGCAATGCAATCCCTTAGACCACATGAAGAAATCAAGGAAGCAGTTAAACAAAAAACTGCAGATAAAGGTGGTTCAGCAGTTCCAGCTGAAACTACGCAACCCAAGGCAACATAGCCGGCAGGCGCTACAGGTAACCAAACAGAGCATAGCTGGTCAATCATAGAGAGACTATTTTTTGTATCTTTGTTGTTATGATGAAGCTCATTTGTTGCAGAACCAGATTGCCAGATTAGCTTATATGATAAAGGCCTTTTCACTCTTGCAACGTTTGTGTTCAAAGCAAGGACTCCTTTAGTAGGCGGGTCATTCCTAAGATGAAATAAATGATCAATTTCAATAAAGTAATCCCATCAAATGACAAATATAAGAGAAACAGAAGTACTAAACGTAATCACAGACATTGGGGTGAGGAAATCGCCGAAAATGGCATATCCAGATGGAGCACGTGGTCTCCAAAAAGAGTAAACTTCATCCTTCACATTGCCTAAAAGGAAAGTCAAATTCTATAAGACTTGATACTTGTGGACTAAACACTAGAAGTATCCAATAACAAGACTTATCAGCTTCTGGCTTACCCTGCATAGTTGTAACTTTATCGAACTGAGAACACATCATTGACATTTTCTTTGATGACATCCTGAGAAATGCTGAAATTTCTTCCTGAACAGCTAAAAATAGTCTCAGAATACTGAAGGAAAAATTCATATATATTTCAGAAACCAGCAGATGCAAATTTGTCTTTCCAGATGCATTCGAGTATTTCATGGACATGTCAAAGGGTTCTATGACTCTGATGCCATTACTTTCCATCTTTAAACCAAGTATGTGTCCACTCATATCCATACTGTCGCCCTTCATTACAAGCCTGCAGCATAGCAAATAGTTAGAATAAATATGTGTTGCAGTTCAAGTTCCGCCATTAAGATGCTGAGGAGTTAGGTAACAATCCTTGGCATATGCCGAATGCGGGGAAAAAATCTCCATAAAAAGGTGATATAGTAAATTTCTTGAAATTGACTACCAATTTATTTTCTGCTAGGATGGAAATATGATATCTATACAAAGTGCACAGTCTGGCTATTTACAACAGCATAATCCATTATCCAATTTGCAGTTGTATATTCAAATTTCTCATGTATAAAAGAAAGGAGGCAATGTACAGCTGTTGAGAACAGGCATCCATTGCTAATTTCTGACAACAATTTCTGACAAGCTTTCAGTATAAAAAAAAGTCCATACTGTGCAGTACCCAAAAAAGAACAGCTCATCTACATTAAGACCATGTACGAAAGTTTTGATATTGAAATTTTGCAGCTGTACATAATATTGTATGCAGTGTTCATGGCTATTCCTTTCGTGCATTTGGCCACTAAATTGACATAATATGGTCTCAATCTCAGTCTATTTTTACTGAATCGTTTAGATCAGTTCTAAGATTAAAAAATGAGAGATCTACATTTATCCTAGGGGCACTAGGAACTTAACCTGCAAAATGCATCTGTACGGGCATGAATAACCTTAGTCGATAGCGCCACATTTTCACCAGCATTCCTTGATGTGCTGTAGAATGTAAGCTCTGGTCCAATAGCCTGAGAAGATGAAGCTGAAGTGAGCTTACAATCGATGAATGGAGTCATGTATGAATGCTTCAAAATTCACACCCAGCTATAACCAACTGGACACCAGTTACTGGACTAGACACACAGGGTTAAAAGATTGCAGATTCAGCAATGGCTATATATGAATTTAAAATTAGGTACGAGCTATCCAGTTACATTAACATGTTGACGAACTGCAGGATTAATAGCTTAGAGAAATTTCCATGCAAAGAATGTGGAACTGCCTCAATAAGGCACAAATGGCTTTGGCAGGCCTCACTAAACACCTGGCAATCCATTGCAAAACAAGAGGGAAAATATGTGCCTAGTGGGGCATAGAAGTTCGACCTTAAACAAAAAGGAAGCAAGATACTAACTCAAAACTCCAAATATCCTGTTTGAGCAGCATTTTTTTTATTATCACCAGTAACCACCTGGAACCGCTACTGAACTACCAGAACGAAGCACTATTGTAACAAGATCCAGGATCTTGATGATGATATGTACAAAATAACAAACTATTCACAAACGATTTTGAAGAATCAAAGCACCTGATTCGAACCTACAGCATAAAATCCAAGTTTATCTCAGCCATGGCTAGATATGAAAAAAATACCTGTAGTTCAATTATGAATTCTGTTGATCTGTCGGAACTTTCATTTTCAGCAATGCCTTCCGGAATTTCCTCATTAAGAATTGACTGGAGGCCATCCTTTTCGGGCGTATTTTCTCTTACTAGGTAGACATGGTCATCTTCTGATGCTGAGTACCAGCAATCACTGCCAAGAGATACACAGGAGTCCAGATACTCACCATTCTGCAACAACATATTGCATTTTAAAATGAGACAAAAAGTATAGTGCCAACAAGAAAGTAGAAACAAAAAGGATTGAAAGCATAGAAAGTTACCACTATCTTGACATTTCGAAATTGCAATGTCTTACCACCGAGCACATGGATGAAACTTTCAGCACTAGGGCTTGAAAGAATCTCCCCCTCTCTATCCCGCAAATATAATTTACCACCATTTCCGTCATAGATAAAGTGCGCAAACTTTTCATTATCAACAATCAGAGGTTTCTGAGGTGAAAGACTAAAAGTTGAATGCTCCTGGTAATAAACTTCATCAGTGAACACGACTGGAGATATCATGTGTAGAAGGTCCTTGTCTTCGTCATTCGATAACAGGCTGCGAGCAGATGGCACAAAGAACTCGACTATTGCTAGTAAGAAGTCAAGAGCCACAAGAAACTTGGGTCGCTGAACGCATACGGAGACAGAAGACGAGGATTTTCGCAAGATAGCATCAAAAATGAGCATCGAGGGGATTGGCTCAAGGCCTAGATCCTTTTGTATTCTCTTTTCACCTGAATCAAGTTCATTAGGGTTATCATACCCATCAGCAGATGATGTGTCTCTGACTGTTGCTGATTTCCCAATGGCAAGCCTTAACTCATCTTTTGTTCCTTCGCGGTCATCAAAAACAGAAAAGCCTTTGAGTGTAGCGAAAAGGAAAGTCTCCTCCCGTGTATTTGATTTATAGAGAAGCCAAGCACCACTTGCCTGAGAACAGAATATTATATTATCATGTATACTAGTTCAATTAGGTAAAAAATGCAAGAATTTTCATGCACCATTAGCATGGCTCTGGTATCTTGTTGGAGAACACACGGAACATGCAGCAGGCCAGGTCAACACCTTAACCTTCTGAATTATACCTTTTGAGTGGTGGATATTTTTAAGTAATAGAGGCATAGAAGAAGACTACGGCAAAATCAGGTTGCTACGGTCTACAGAAGTGTCCATGATCCTCTCAGCCAGAACAAAACCCATAAATGCAAATACAAAACAGCATACAAAGCTGAAGCAGCAAACACGAAGGAAACCAAGTGCACAATAAAGTCATTCTAGGAGTCATTGACAGAACTAGTTTTGTCCGACAAAACAAGAAATAGACTGTGTCATAAGAAATCCTGGAAGGATAAAAAAGACTATGCTTCTAAGCTAACCAACAGAAGATCTCAGCAGAGGAAGAAAATACCGTAGAATGCTCCTAGCCAGAAAAAAGAACACAATTTTTTTTAAAGGATTCTTAGATAAATATACGTAGCAATACCCAGCAATATCTGAGTTCACAGCATGTTAAGATACAATCGAAATGAAACCTCATGTCAAAAATGCCTACTTCTAGAATTTGGTAAGCGTGTAACATAAAGTTCCAAAAAATATCCAATACTTTAAGTCCACACATCCAATTAAATAAGGAAACTCGTACGAGTGTACAGAATGAAGTGTGATCCTTGTTTGCTAGGGCAGGGAACTGTGCAAAGCTATCCATGAAGACAAGGAATTTCTTCTCTTGAAACTAGATCAGAAACAGTCTAAACATGTCTCTGCTGAGTGCTGAGTGCTCACTACTAGTAAGGACTGGTTCCAATTTTTGTGAATATTGCAATGAACTTCTTGGCTTTGCGCATTTACCAGACACTGAACCTTTACCGCATAAATTAAGTTGATTAGAAAAAACATTAGTCTTATTCAACTCTCAGTATGTAACTTGGTTGTCTTGAGTAAACATGCCCCATTAAGCAACTAACACTGATTAGTCATGTTGGTGCCATGTCAGGTAACACACATTACTTCCACAAATGAACATACTCGTAAATGTCCCGTATGTCACTTTGTCTCTTGAATAAACATACCGCCTCAAGCAACCATCACTGATTACTCATGTTGGTGACAGGCAAGGTAACATATTACTACTAAAATACTTGTCCAGGTTCCACTAGACGACCAAATGGGCACTGCAGTTTCAGTGATATTATTACAGGTGGTACTATATTATGCTCTCTCCGTCCCATAATATAAGAGCGTTTTTTACACTGGTATAGTATCAAAAACGCTCTTATATTATGGGACGGAAGGAGTACAAGTTTGTTCAAGCCAGGACTCAATATGGTTATGACTTATGAGACAACTCAAAGCAAGGGCTTGCACATGGAAATGAAGTGCTAGACATGTGTACCTGCACGCTAGCCAGAGGGGAATCCCTTGTCGATCCTGAGTGCAGAGAAAGTTCGACCAGGTTTATTGAAACAGAAAATTTATTGGCTATCCATGTTTCTGTATCTTGGGATAGGTCCTGAATACTTTCAGAAGAAACAGAAGATGCAGAAACATGAGATTCAGACGTGGAAGTTCCATCTCGAAGACCATCCAGAGCAGGCACAATATGTGGTTCCTCAGCAAAGTTTGATGACGCACATTCAGATATAACTTCATATTCCCGATTGGATAATGCTGCTTTCAGAACATCCACCTGACACATCGTGGATAAAAAATGACTATCACAATGGCATTCCAATTAAATGAAGAAGCAAATAGTAACTTTTCTTATGACCAAGGAATCTAACAATGGAATTTTAAGTAAAGATTCATTCTGAGAAAGTATGCTACCTTAATTGCTGCCTCCACCACTGGCAACTGGTGCATCAGATCACGCAATGATCTATGAATCTCAACGGAGAGACCTTTCACATCCTGTATTATAGTTTCACCCCGCACCATATCCATGCCAATGGTTAAATTTATGTCTTTCACCTACAAAGGAAGTGCGCAACGACAGCTATAAGAATAATTATAAGATCAACAGTAACAAGAATAGTAATCAGACTTGCAATAGCAGTGTTCAACTGTCGAACTGACACTGCTGAACGAGAAGTGCAACATGGAAGATATTGTACATATAATTCATCAATACATCAAAACAGAAGAATATAATATAGAATCGGTGAAGGTTACTACAAGGTATAGGCGCAGGGTATCATCATGCCTCCGATAAATCATAATAGGCACGACCGCATGATCAATTGTGGTTTAATGGCAATCATCGAAAGGGTGTCGAATTTTGGTAGTGAAGAAGACAGCTTCAATGAGATTTACAGGACTGTCCTCAACTTATATAAATCTTATTTTTAGAAGATAATCACCCAAACAGAATATATACCACAACAGCGCCAACACAGCTCCCTCCACTTTAACATAGACATCAGAACGGATCGGGCGCACACGCTTGACCTAGAGCAGCTTATCACGCCTGGCGACCTGGACAGCCTGGAGGCGCCATTCACCCCCGAGGAGATTTGGGCAGCGGTCAGACGCATGCCGGCGCACAAGGCACCAGGTCCGGACGGGTTTACCGCCGAATTCCTGCGTGCCTGCTGGAGTATCATCAGGCAAGACATCATGGACGTCTTTGGGCAGCTTTACACGTTGCGCGGGAGAGGATTCAGCAAGCTCAACCAAGCCCTGCTTACCCTATTGCCGAAGCGCGCGGACGCCCACCAGCTTGGCGACTACCGGCCGATCTGCCTGATACACATCGTGGCCAAGATCTTCGCGAAGGTTCTGTCGTTGCGCATCGCTCCTAAGCTTGACAGCCTGGTGAGCCGCAACCAGAACGCCTTCATTGCCGGACGCACGCTCCACGACAATTTCATCCTCGTCCGGCAGTCCCTTCGGATGCTCCATCACCTGGGCGCACCGTGCAACATGCTCAAGCTCGATCTCACGCGGGCCTTCGATTCCATATCATGGCCTTTCCTCTTTGAGGTTCTGCGCCAATATGGATTGAGGGACAGGTTCAGGGAATGGCTTGCCATTCTCCTATCTTCAGCCAGCACCCGTGTCATGCTCAATGGAGTGCCTGGTCCCCCGATCTGGCACCGTCGCGGGCTGGCGATTGACACGCTTGCCCGCCTTATGCGTCGGGCGCTCCAGACCGGCATCCTTCGGCGCCTCCATCCCCGCCGCAACGTCCCGGCCATTTCTCTACACGCCGACGATGTGATGCTGTTTTGCCACGCCGAGATGGATGAGGTTCTCGCCGTGAAGAGCATCCTAGGTATCTTTGGGACCGCGTCGGGCCTGCAGGTCAACTACGGCAAGAGTTCGGCCACGACCCTGCATGGCGACGAGTCTGGCGCTGCCTTGTTGGAGGTTCTCGGCTGCCAGACGGCGGACCTACCCATCACCTACCTAGGCATCCCGCTCACCACCCGCCGGCCCTCTGCGGCACAGATGCAGCCGCTTGTCGACGCCGTGGCTGGTCGCCTCCCGTCATGGAAAGCGTGGCTCATGAACAAGGCTAGGCGGCTAGCACTTGTAAAATCGGTGCTCAGCGCGATCCCTATACACCAGATGCTTGCTTTAGCGCCCCCAAAGAAAACTCTGAAGCAGCTCGAGAAGATCCAGCGCGGTTTCCTTTGGGCTGGCCGCGAGGTTGCGCTTGGAGGGCATTGCCACGTGAACTGGCGCACGGTCTGCCGGCCGATCGCGTATGGCGGGCTGGGAGTCCGAGACCTCGAGCGCACGGGGCTTGCTCTCAGACTCCGATGGCTTTGGCTATCGAGGACGGACGTTGACCGTGCATGGCAAGGCCTCGACCTGCAGTTCTCACCTGAGGAGTGTGGCCTCTTCTACGCCTCCACCTCCATGGTGGTTGGAGATGGCCAGACAGCCCTATTCTGGGAAGATCGCTGGCTGCACGGTCAGTCCATACGCAAGCTCGCGCCCTTGCTCTACCTATGCATCCCCAAGAACAGAAGAAGAGCGCGGACGGTGGCGGAGGGCATTGCGGCAACGCCTGGGCCCGGGACATTCGCGGAGTTGTGGGCCTGCAAGAGATTGGCCAATACCTGAGGACATGGCAGCTCGTGACGCACACTATACTGTCCACCGAGCCGGACAAGCTCATTTGGAAATGGACGGCCAATGGTGTCTACTCGGCGAGGTCCTGCTACCGGGCCACCTTCCACGGATCGTCGACATGCCGTTCCTGACAGCTCATTTGGAAGGGATGGGCTCCGCCGAAGGTAAAGTTCTTCCACTGGCTTGCCAACATGGACCACTGCTGGACCGCGAAACGGCTCGCTCGCCGAGGCCTTCCCCATCACACCCGCTGCCTACTATGCGACCAAGAGCCGGAGACCATCAGGCACTTGGAGACCATCAGGCACTTGCTGCTCACTTGCCCTTTCGCGAGGCAGGCTTGGCACGAGACCCTATCTTGGCTGCGCCTAACGGCCCCGTCGCCGGAGCACGATGCCTCACTCCAGGACTGGTGGATGAGGGCGAGGGACGCCACACCACCATCGCTTCACAAGGCGCTGAGGTCAGCCGCGCTTCTGGTGCCCTGGATGATATGGAAACATAGGAATGCGTGTGTCTTTGACCATATCTCCCCATCGCTCGATGAGCTCTTGGACAGGATCAAAGATGAGACCAGGTGTTGGGCGAGAGCCGGGGCCAAAGGGCTTAGGGTAGTCTTGCCCACATCCTGGGATGTTCACTAATCCTCTTGTAACGATGCTGTAATTGCCTCTTAGGAGGTTGTAACCCCCCCCCCCCCCCCTTTCTTTTCAATGCAATGAAACGGAAAGGCTTTTTGCGTTTTCTCGAAAAATATAGACCTCAGAAATATAAACAAATAATCTGATGGAAATCGTACTCTATCCCCTAAAGTATTCTCTCATTCCACAACTCCAAAAAAAAGGGGGTTTGCTTGAAAACAATTTGTTCTCATCAGATCTAAGAGAAGACAGCAAAACCTTTAACATGTGGTTTCATTTTCACCCTTCCATTTTATTCTTTGTCCTTTACTTTAAACTTGAGGAACAAGTATGAAACGTTGCTGAATAGTTGTATTTGATGGAGCAACTCCAAATTAGCATACATGTAAAAGTTTCTGCTCCAAGATTCTCGATGGGCAATGGCTAGGCTAATCCCTGTTTGTATATGCCTTTTTTCTGATATTATAAAATGTTTCCCCTATGGTGGCCGTCCAAATAAAAACATGTAGGTGCAGTGATCTTACTGTAACCGTTAAAATTTCCAAGTGGACAGCCCCCATCTCATTCTTGTCACCACCTATCCATTGGAACTCATTTTGGATTGTTATGTACAGGACATCAAGCTCCAAAAAGCTGCAACCATAAATACTCGTTTATTAAATGCAACAAAGATAGGTGAACATAAAACATTCATATACAGAGAGATATCCTTACTCGTGACTATTAGTATCGTGAGGCATAACAATTATAGGTCTACTGAAAGAAACATCCAACTTGAGGGCAGGCGATCCTTCCATATCAGTTTTGCTAACCCACTTCTCTGAGTTAGTTACATTGTCTTTTAACTTTACGACACCATCAGAACTTTTAGGGACGAGTCCCATGAAATAACCAGTAAGCTGCACACATAAAGAAAAGAAGAGAGGACCCTTTAGGTCATAGACCAAAAGGAGAACATAGATGAGCTTTAAATAGCATACCTCTTGAACAAAACGGTTAAGATAAACAATTCTAACTTCGGAGAGCTTCCCTACAAGACTGTAGTCATACCCACAGTAGTCTTCGTCACCAACACTGTATGAACAGAAGTCAATCTGCACAAAGTTTTACAAATTACCTTACTTCCTCAAGTCAGAAAAAATGCTTATTCAAGAATAGGAAGACATGGAGTATACTCCCTCCGTTCCTAAATATAAGTCTTTCTAGCGATTCTATTAAAAAACTACATACAAATGTATATAGACATATTTTAGAGTATAGATTCACTTATTTTGCTTCGTATGTAGTCACCTAATGGAATTTCTTAAAAGACTTATATTTAGGAACGGAGGGAGTAGAAGTTAAGAGCTATATCTAGTCAAGTAGTGACTCAAATAATACAACAAGTAACATGGTAGTACCTCCACAAAAGATCCTCCCGGATTTCGCATATCACAGACCCAAAAGTAAGGATGGTTGCTACGAAGACTATCATCACTTATTTTGAGGTTTCCAAGTGCGGCCTTTATACTGAATGAGGATGTGAACACCTTAAATAACACCAAATTACAGTTATGCAAGGTCAACTAAACCAAAATCTATCATATAAGCTAGACATGCTCATACCTTGATATCAGTTGAGAGGTTATTTTGTGACAAAGTAGCAAGTAGATCACCATTTTCATTCATCAGTAATACTTGTGCCTCTGCCATGCTTGATGTAAGATGAAAAACTACTCTGCTTTTACCTTTAGACAGCAACCTTTTTATGACAGGTTCTGACTCCAGATCAGATTTAGGCTCCTCAACCACATTATCAGACTTAATATCATCTGTGTTTCTATCTTTATCGCTATCAGGGTCATTTGCAAGATTGATAGCATTCATAAACTCCATGATTGCAAGGACAGTTGGCCGATGACAAAAGAAGGTTAGAGTAGCAACACTTACAACCACCTGGTAACAAAAGGAGAAGTCAAATATCAAAACTGTAGTTGGGAACCCACTCAGTTTACATACATGCTTGAAGCCTTAAGTACTGAATAATTTTTAGATATTAAGATATTTACCCTGGTGTCCAAGTTGTTGTACTGGAGAGACTGCTGATCATATATAACAATCTGAGCTTTCACAAAACTATCGGAAGTACCACTTCCTTCGGAAGTGAATCCAACCATTTTAATCTCACTGTCTGGTAATAAACCAGGAATTCGACTAAATGCAGGGGGTTGCAAGGAAGGGAGGCCAATAGGTAAAACATCTTGGGAACTAAAATAATCTGATATACTCCTCTCTTTTAGCATAGGCGTTCCAAATTCATCAAAATCATCTGATGCTTCAAAAAAACTTTCCTCGCTGTCACTTTTCTTTAGTGGGGTGCCTTTAGTTCCTGAACTATTCTTTCGAGCAGGAGTGGGGATTTCTTTGGTTTGCATACTGTTGATGAAGGACCTTGCCAAGTACCTTGGTACAGGACTCCCTGGGTAAAAATACTGATCTTCAATTTCCAGTGACCGCAAAATAGTTCCAATCAGTAGGTTGCCACCCTTCATTGAGAGTTCAACCTATTTGTTTCCCACAAAAATTGGGTAAGTAAAATGAATCACGTATCAAGGACTGCATGTGCATAAGAGACAGGCATACCTGACCACCAACTGCTCGAAATTCAAACAAGCTGCTCTCCTTAGCCAGTAGTACTTTTTTTAGCCTGTGGTTACTCTACACACAGTAAAAGTTACATCATTAACAGCAGCAAGATTACAAAGAAAATTGGGTAAGAAAGAAATACCTCATAGCCACACGAAAAACAGATCTTTAGTTCATCAAGAATACCAGCAAGAAACAATTTTTCTATGTTGACAACATCAGGAAGGCTGCCTTTGAAAGAGCGAGCTTCTGATGTGAAAGCAGCTTCAGGAAAATTGGAAACTGTGGCAGAACCCTGCAAGTATGCTAGTTATTATCTGGATAACATTAGAAGACAAAATGGAAACCTATGCAAAAAAAGAAGGGAAAGGGAATGGGAGTACCGATGCACGATATATAGCACCCTGCAAGCGGTTCTGCCATATTTTTCTTGTTTCCTCGCTGTCAAACAACAGTATCAAAGCACCAGTATCTTCCAGAATCTGTACAGGAAAATCAATTGAAATCATCAGTTATGTAAAAGGGATTGCAAGGAGAGCCTACGACTCTTCATTACTATAGTTGTTCGTTGTGTTAATTCTGGCATGCCATTGCTAAGTGCAGAAAACCATTCGTAACATGCCCAATTACAATCTTTTAGAAGCTAATGAACTGAATATAATAAGCTCAGCTACTACACCGTTCCTTGGGATTGACTTGACCAGAGTCGTGCAGTGCCACGATATTTTGCACACCATTTGTAAGCTCAGTAGGAACCTGATGAACTTGCTTCCCACTTAAACTGCACCGCAACACAAATAGATGATAAGTTAAACTCGAAACAAATATCCAGGCACATAACACAAATAAAAATATCACAAGTCAATTACATGAGTACTCCCTCCTTTCCGGTTTATAGGGCTCATCTCAAATATTTCAGATTTCCAATACATTAGACTTATTTTGAGTCTAAATGAGTTAAAGTGCTTCGAGTCTCACGCCATATTTAATTCATAGAGATAAGAGAAAGGAAATTAGTGGCTATGCATGCAGCTTTTTCTACATGCACCATGCAAGTCCAATGAGAGGAAGGGTGCGACATTTATTGCTTCGAAAATCGAATATTTGAGAAATATTTCATTGGCTAGTTAAAACTAGTGCCATCCACTCACAATCCACCTTGGTTGATGAGATTTCAGATTTAAGCCCTATAAACCGGAAAGGAGGGAGTACATCACTATCACTATCATAGGCATAGACAAAAAAAGGATTGAGCTCCTTTATGAAAACATCGAAGAAACTAAGCCATGTGATATCACAAGGCTGAATCACCAAGAAGTCTTGAAGCAACCAACATTGAAATCAAAATATCTAAGGATCAAGGGACCTATTACTGACGTAAAAATCTCAGCAAAAACAAAAATCACTTACGAGCTAGAAAACTCAACTTTAACAGTAGCTCTAAATCAAAATTTGCATAAGAAGTATGGGAAAGTGCACAACCTGGACCATTGCTTATATGTTGTAGACTCTGGATTTTCAAATACATAGAGAAATGGCCCCACTAGGCGCAAGTATCTTCGTTGCCAAACAGCTTCTCGGTTTCCAACACCCTAATAACAGGTCATAGAGAACTGTTAGAAATAGTAATATCATATTTATTAAGAGCGGGACAGCAGCCAGTTTAGTATCTTCTACTGTGTACTTCGAAATTGCCCTGTGGGCACCATTATTTAAAAATTGGGATTACACATGATTAAATTCTGAGCAAAGATAATGTGCACAATGAGGGTTTGCAGCTTTAGTTATTATGTTAGGGAAAAATTTGAACATAAGACACAAGTCACTGGTCGCAGGGTGCACAGTACGCCGAAGGGGTGTAGGCATTATCAATTAGATATAGAAAGCTGCCAACTGGTGACAGATGGATTCTATTTTAATCTCTTAGCGATAGAGGGAGTATACAATTCTATAGAATAGAAGGCAAACCTTCCATGTAAGAAGAGAAGACCATCCCTCAAAGTCAGCCTGATCCCACAAATGTGCAAGGTCTGAACTGGTATTCTCACTATTGGTGTCTTGAAAAATCTTCAAAATCTCCATCAATCGATGATAGCGTGCCGGAGAGAAATGAAACCCCAAGGAAGGCACCCGTACTGCCAGTCTTGTGGAAGGATATAGTGAACTTTCTACCTGGATCTGTGTAACAGAAGGATGAGTTATACGCACTGTTATTTATTCTTTCTCTCTTTTTTGGGGGCGGAGGCTAGTGTGCACCTGCTGAAGCTTTAATGCAATTCCACACTTGTCGATAACTGGCAATAAATTGACTTCTTTAGATGTGTCATTCCAGTGGTAATCACCATCCACCAGAAACGCAGATACATCATTGAGCACCAAATTGAAATTCAAATACATATCCTGCTCTTCTGAAGAGTACGAATCCCATATCTCCTGAAGTGGCAAGAAACATCAGCAACAGATAAATTCAACCACTTGTAGATATGGAAGTCTTACTTCAAAGAGTAAACATGACCTCTGTCCGGAGAATTAAGTTTCCAAGATCAAGCAAAAGCTTAGTCTCATGTACATCATCCGGGCGGAACTTGGTAGGAACAGTAATTTTAGGAGCAGCAATATCCAGATTCAGTGAAAACCTAGCAGAGATATATGTGGATTCAATAGCCATTCAGAAAAACCAATACAAAGAACATACAGCTAACCTTTTTAGAATAGTACTTAGCATTGGAAAAAATATATAAATATGGGAAGTAATTGAAATGTATATCAACAATGCCTTGATAATCCAAATCGGTTTAATTGATAGTACTGAAAAATATAATATAATCTCGTTTTGGGTATTCTTGTCTTTCAGGCTGAAGGTAGTTAAGACACTCTCCCCTTGTTGCTATGCCTCCAAATTTAATTACTAAGTTATATGGCTACTAATAATCATTTGTCATTACTCACAACGATTACTGGTAAAGCAAATAAAGAGACATCTCTATGAAAAATAGGATTCTGAGAGACCTGTCCATGAATATACAAGAATACATCTAAAAAAAGGCATCTGTATAAGATATATAACGTATCCTTACATGAGTACAAGGGATATTCTAGAACAACAGTACCCTGTTTTACAGGGCAAGGCCTCATATTGGATGAGGAAGGCACCGCGAGGAATCCAAAGTTCAACCGACTAAGGATCTCAATCCCTAGGTCGGAGGCATCTATGAGCCGAACTTGGAGATCTTGCCTTAATGTCCAAGACAAGGCACATATTTAAAGACCCAGAGAACGCTGTGAAACACTAGCTATGCTGAAGCCACAACAACCAAACCCTACCGCTCAAGGCGCACGACTGCTACATCGAACTCGAGGAGCATCATCGTCATTATTAGTTTAAATCCCATCTAGATTAGTACCTACCACTAAAATTCCTCGAGACAATAAAGAGAAGGAGGCAGGACATAAGACTTTTTATCCATAACGCTCGAGGAGGAGGGGGGGGGGGGGGGGTGAACCTGGGAATACCAAATGTCTTGTCCTAACGATTCTGTTTTAGTTGTTTGGTCCTACCATCGTTTGCTCACCCTACTTTTAATAGGGTATACCCACCTGTGCAGGATCTATGTACTAGACACCTACCGAGAAGACTGCTGAGGTCTTGTTTAGCCCACAATCCCTTAAAAATTGGTATCCTATAGTATTGTTCTGGTGCCCGCCGCAGACTAGTTCTTTCAGTAGTAAAATAATTCATACCAACCTGGACTGATCTTTTAGAACACGTGTCATTTGCTGTTGAGCAGTGCGTTTCACTTCATCTAATGTCATCTTCACAAATCAAAAGATATGGTTACTCAATAAAAGAGATGCAGAAGAATCAATCATATTATCATATAAACACATCGTGCTTCAAGTTAATTATGAGTATATACCTGTACAGCAGCAGCAGTCTCTAGTGCAAGGGTCTGGCTAACTGTAGGGCTACTCTTGAAGAAGGCAACGATTTGGTCAATGGACTCTTTCAAATACTGCCGGAACAGCAACAATGATCATCAAAGGGTAAAACAAGCATGCGCACACCAGAGGTTTTAAAAGGATAACTATAACTTACAGTTATATAACAAGGAGAAGCCCTAGCTGTAAAACTCCAGTCCAGTTGCTCATCGAACGGTTTGTAGGAAAAGACACCAACAAGAGAATCAACAACACTTGCACTCTAGTAAGACATATAATGACATCGTTTAGTCAAAAATGATTTGAATATCTAAAAGGTAAAATTAGAAGAACAAAGTAGTAAAACCTCAGCAAGCAGGCCATATGGAGATAAAAGTTTGTAGGAACCAAGCTTCAGATCAAAAACTTTTGCCTCTGGATACATTTTCAAGTTACAGCAGAAATCTTCACATGAAAGATCAGCAAGGCACTCTGAACCATCAATGATAAGCCTTGATGCATTATGTTTCATGCGTATTTCAAAATAAAACTGCATCAATTTCATATCTTGTTGAGCAGGAATATACTCCGTATTTTCTTTGTACCCGATTATCCTATTTAACCTTTCCCAATCTTCATCACTGAAACTCTTTGAGTCTCCATCATCATTTGAAGAGCCAGTCCTATACGCAGAATAAGTCATTAATACACATTGTGCAATACAGAGAATGTGAGTTTGCATAGATCAGACAGACCATCCAAATGACCACCAGGACTGCTTCTTGTTTTGTTGAGCATGCTGTCTTTCTGCTGACTGTTCTACAAACTTGTGAGCCAGCATCCTTCACAAAGGAAAAAAAGATAAATATCAAGCAACGAGCAACTCATAGGACATCCTGCAGTTGAAACAATTGGAGTGGAACTACATAGCTCAAATTCAATGGGGAAAAAAAGACATATCACGCAGTGTTCATTCGATGATTCTATGGTTCGTTCTCCTCAGTGGTTCAGAACTTATTCACTGTACATCAGAACCGTGCATGCATTGTTCAATGGTTCAGGTAAGTCTTCAAAAAAAGAAAAACTTCGGAAGGAATGAACAGCTCGTACAAAAGGAGATATTATGCAACAGTTGCATGCAAGACAGCAATATCATGTGACATAAGGTTTACATGTCAGACATTAAGTAATTTTGAGAAGGACCAATGGAACATATCAGTATCCAGATAAACCTCCTTCCACATTACTATGAACTTCTGAAACAAATCCTTAACGGTGAATATCTACAAGATAGTCTTCATAGAGGATGTCTCAAAGAACAAACGTACTACCTCCATTGCAGAATAACTTCCATATCCAGTTCACGATCCAGGCTTTTAATCTCCTCATTATCTTCAACAACCGGACGGCTCATGTCAGACTTCAGAAGGGACGCATATAAAGATACATATGTCTTTCGAAGTCTTGCATTTCTCAGTAGTTGCTCCCAAGATAGACTTCCACTGCATTAATGAGATATATCGACACGAACCCAATGAGAAAATCAGGTACAAAAAAGTACACCATGTAATATTACATCATATAGTCAGTAGGCCGAACTCCACAACAAACATATACAATTAATTATGAAGGGTGCTTCACGAAACAGAATTATCCATTGAGTAATCTAAAGGACAATACTATAATGTCGTAATACCTAAAATCAATCATCATACTGGGACTTTCATTTAAATAGAATGGAGCCAGGGAAGGATCCCTGATTTCTAAAAATATTATAAGGGTCGATTGGCAATTTGGCAACTGATGTGGCTTGGTTCCTTTGTTAATGCTCAATTTATTTCCACGTATATGTTTCACTGTGTGCACGGCAGTGCAATTTTATCAGTACGTTGATCGACTCACACTGAATGCTCATCACAATTAAAACAAAATTTCAGTAAGCATGTAGGGATTCCTGTGAAGAATACCCAAACATAAATGACCGTTCCTCCATAATAAAGACATAATCTTTTGTTATGTAGGAGAATATCATAACAATAAACTGATAAATAGAATACCTATACGGCTATACATGATAAACAATAACACATAATCCACACACAGTGGAAGCCACACAGAAGGCATGTAGAGCCCATATACCTTGCCTTCTTCATATCATGAGTCACTACTTTGTATGCGTACTTCCACCAAGACTTCGGATCAGACTTCACTGGCAAAGATGGCCGGTAATGAGCATATCTCAGCCGTTGATTAAAAGAAGAGAAGTTATCAGCCATCTTCAAGATGTCCCTGTAGCCATCCTGAATCGAAGAAACCAGTCTACCATTAGCATTGCTGCTTTGTCATTTAAAAAAAGCTGGGGTTGGTTGGCCGAGAGTAGAAACCTTCGACAAAGACAAAGTAACATCATCCAAATCAACAGCAGCATTTTGCAATGCCTGTCCGCTTCTCTTCGCTTCATCAATGTGTACCTTTGTATATTTTGCTTTGCCAGATATAGGTCTTAATATGTAAGTGTGAGCTTTTGAAGCAGTACTAGAACTATCTTGCTTTCTGAACTCAAAAACCTGAAACACATTTTGTGAACCAGTAAATATTCATCAAGCGGAAATAAAATTATTAGAAAAACCATTGAAATTGCACAAGACCCATCCTCCAATGCCTCAGTACAGCACAGTATCTGGCCCTCAAGGTTCACCATGTAGCTGTCCAGTTAGATATTGTAAAATAGACAACTGCCTACATGCAGAGTTGTACCCTCAAGGCCTTCATATATTTATTAGCAAATACAATTGTAAGCTACCTGACTCCATTCTGAAGGCAGTAAATCTTCCCAGGGTTTATCCACGCTCCAAGGACTGCTATCAGAATCAAAATACAGCGCCAGACTCTCAAGTTCAACAGACTGCAAAACCATCATATATAAGCTATCAAAATGCAAGAATCATAAGTACAACTATCAGAAGCAAAAAAGAAGGCCCAGTAAATGAATCTGAGGGAGGAATATGCAATCTTTCTGTAACTTGAAGGATGCATTCTCTGTTAACATCAACACGTTATCCCTTCTAGACGTGCAGAATTATTTGTGTAAAGAATCAACGAAGTATGAGAAAATTAGGAATTTGAATTGCTCATCTTTAACACCTAGTATTGTCCACCATAGCTTTCTATTCTGCGATTTAGAAGCCATAGAAAGTGGTTTCCAGTCCTGACCTCCCTTTAGGAAAGAATAATCCATGGGTAAAGGGAAGTCTGGATTCGCAGAAGCAAACAGTAGACTTTGTGTATTACTTTGTATACCAGTATTAATGACTGAACCAAAATGTTGTGAGTTAGGAGAATATACCTTCTTCACTCGGTCCAAATCTCCACCAGTGGCAAAAGTTTCCTTCCCATGGTCATCCACAGTAACTGCTGACAGCTTCGAAAGTACCAAACCTGCTGCGAAAGGGTGGCCTGGATTGCTACAGAAAAATCCATGGTATTCTTATATGCACCCTGAAAGATACATCCACTAAACAGAAATTTAAGTACCTCTCTATGTCTTCATATCTGATGTGAATATTGCCAATTGATAACTTGATGTTTCCAATCACAGTGCTAATGAAAGACCCAAGCCATGACGAATTCTTCAGGGATGATGAGAAGTTAAGAGTCAAAAATTAAATAAAGCATAATCATGTTAACATGGTCCGTTCCCAAGTCCCAACCCACACAGCAGCAGCAAAAACATGGCTAGATTGAATATGCAAGCCATGTAGGTAATTCATCATCACAGTACACAGATATACACACAATTATACAAAGGCCAAGTACCAACACGTACCAGTTCGGAGTTCAGTTGTTGCTGGCTCTCCAATAATTTCATTTCCATCTCCTGTTTCAATAAACAGTAGATCACTAATACACAGTTCAGGCAACAGCTGCCAAAATAACTTAACTAATGTCACAAATTGCTCACCCTAACTCTAGTTCGTTTGACCTCTTGGACAGCATCCTCACTGCAACCTTCAACATCTGTTGCTGGTTCAGCTAATATAAAAATACGATCAAGATAAACCAAAACCGGCTCTTGGCCAAGTCTGCTCCAAGGGACCTAATAATCATTTATGGAATCATCCTTTAGCATACTCGATCATATCACAAAATATCACGACATCAACGATTAAGGCAAAATGATGTGGCTAAACCGCTAAACTAAGTAGCCACTACAGACCTTGAGTTTAACTGAACCAAGGAAACCAGCTTTGACTTTCACAGGTAACTTCAATGAATTGAGTGCCTCAGGCTTCAACTGCATGTTTGTGAGTTCCACATCGCCTGAAATAGTATTGCAGAAAACATATGAGGTAGAAGATGGCCAACATCATTAACAGAACATGAACTATAGCAAGCAGAAGGAGAACACGTGTGCACGCGTAGGTGCTGAGAATGTGTATTGGCTTACAATCATTTCAACATGGCAACCACTGAAGCAAATGTTTGACCCAGCAGACACACCCATTGCCCAATTCCACTACAGCATCAGTTAATTCCACACCTTCCAACTATCACAAGATTTTTTTTCATAACTAGTAATAAGTCCTTTATATGACTTGATTGTGTACACTCCGCCTCATAAACTTTGCTACTTTTAACAAAACTGATAATAGAGGATCAATTCCATTGACTTTATGCACATAACCTACATCAGTTAAGTGAACAATCCCCTGACTCATATTTTGTCTTCCTGACTCTCTATTGTTGGTCGAGAGAGCAAGTTCCGCTAGTGGGGACCAGGAAATGCATATATCACATTCTCCTCCCAAAAATCATCTGACATGGGCATGTAGAAGGGGATGCGGTGTGCTGAAGGATGGGATCCAGGGCCTCGCCGATGTCGGTAGACAGCATGGCATGGTTCAGCGTCAGCAGCCAGCTCCGGTACCCACCCTGTAGCTCTGCCAATGATAGGATGACCCACCATAAGGGCATATTTCTCTTCTTTTCGCCCCCAGAGTCCAGATGAGTGTATCCCATCACCATGTTCCAGACAATCAGATTTGAGGATCAGCAGAATAGGACAGGCATGGTCAGAATACAGCGACTGGCTTCAAAATGAAATACAGCATCTCAGGGATATATGTTATCCGGGGTTTCAGGGTTCAGCCATATGCATTGTTATTGCAAACATGTAAGTTCAAGGGCTATCCTTGAGTGACTAATGGAGATATTTGACCAAGTGACATGAGTATATATGTTCGGGAACATCAGTGTCATATTCACACTATCTACCCATAGGCAAAGGCTCGCACTAACCATCTAGGCTCTAGCTGATGCAACCAGTGAATTACCACCAAGTAAGCTCTACAAAATACAGTAAACCATCACAACACTGTCCAATGTCTAAACACTACAACTGCAAGTACAAACACTTAGAATATGAAAACAAATGTTGGATCCTCTCTGAAGTCTGACATATATAACCAATGCCCACCCATTACGCCCATCAAATCCTAATACCCAATTGGCTTTGGCATACCACAACATAATGTATTTGATGCATGAATATTCTCTCGGCAATCAAAATATAATGTGAGAAAATAAATGAAGAATAAAGAGTTGTACGATCAGAGGGGGAACAAAGTGACTGCACCGGAGCATCCAAAAATAACTTCCACCTGCAGTAACTAGCTCAAACTCGCTACCAATGCCATCCCCATTGCAACCATTCACAGCAAGCACGCAACACCAACAGACAGTGCCCAGACGCCGCCTACCAAAACGAATCGCGACAACCAAAAACGAAGCATGCGGACCAAACTAAGCTCAGGTTCGGCCTGCCAACAGCCGTTCCATAGCAATCCACCACTGTCACTAGAAACATTACTCACAGCAACAAGCAAAGCCGCGCAGACGAAGAGAGAAACGAGCCAAATCAGCCGCGAGCGCTTCCCTGATCACCCGCGAGGAACCAATCGGACTGAAACAGCTAACCAGCAGAGCGGATTGAAGCGAGTGCGGGGACGGGGCAGGGGAACGGGAGCGGGGCGGGGGGCTCCTCACCTCTCCAGACGCTGATCTTGAGGGCCTCCTTGCTGAGCCCCCGGACGTAGTTGCCGAGGTACTTCTGCAGCAGGAAGGCGACCTGGTCCTCCAACATCTCCGCCGCCGCCGCCGGTCGCCGGCGACTGCCGACGGCGCTGCCAACGCGATGGGAGCGTGTTCCGGCTCGGGGTTCTCTCGGGGCGTGAGAGCGGGCGATTCCGCCTTCGCGTGGAGGCGAAGAAACTGCCGGACTCGTAGTAGAAGCCCACAGGTGTGGAGTCCTGCTTTTTTTTTTCTCTCCTCTCGGGGCTCTTTTTGTCTTCGAGGGGGAAGAAGAGGCACGGAGCCACGGAGGAGATCGCTAGAAGAAAGAAGGCGGTGCCGGATATGACGGATGTGCCCTCGAGTTTGAGCTTATTAACGGATGGTACCTCACTGCGAAAATAAAATATCTTAAGTGGGGCCTTGTTGCCGTTGATGCGAATTATGATTGCCTTTTTTGTCTAGCTGTTTGCGTAGTAGTATATGTTCTATTATCAGTTTGCAGCTGGCCTTTTCTTCTTTTTCGGTGGAAATGAATTTCTTTCCTAGGAAATGAATTGGAACTGTGAGATCACAGCATTGGCCAGTCAGATTTAACTTAATTTAATACTACAAAGAAGTAAAAAATAATAACCTGATTTATGTACCCTATACAGAGATATCAAGCGAACTTCGGATTTTTAGGCATGGAGTATTTTCCATGATAAATTATACTTGCTGAGGACGATTTGACATAACTACAAATCAGACGCGTTACCGTATTCCTCCTGTCAGGGAAATCAATTCTCACTTGCAATACCGCTTATAGCAAATTAATACTCGACAACTACTCCTTAATGCCAGAAAACGTTTTACGTAATGGGACGGAGGGAATAGTAAACAAGAACAGGCTATCGAGAAAAACACGCATTCTTGTGAATCAAGAAAAATAATGAAAAACACGCTTTTCGGAAACCGTCGGGACACGCGGCACGGTAGAGTTTCGCGTGGCACGTGCTGGTTCGTTAACTACTCTGTTGTTTGTAATCTCGAGACTAACCACGCCGAGCAAGGAGAAGCGTGATCAGGCCTCTGATTGTTGCACTGCTGGATGCCCAGCGCATTGACAAATATACTTGTTTAATTCGATATTACAGTAGTACAGTACGAATTCTCCATCTCATCAAGCAGATAAAAGATTGCGACGATTTGTTCGCAAAATACCGATGACACGGATAATCAAAAGCGATGGATGAATAAGGAAATCGCCAACTTGCACGCGAAGAAAGAATAGCTTAAAATCAAGCTAGGCGTCCGCCTGATTCTTCAAGGTGGAGGGAGAGTCGTTCGAGTCCGGCTGGACGGAGAAATGGCCGGGTGGCTGCGCTCGCCTTTTGGCGGCATCGTCTGTCGACGTTCGGGTCCGGCGCCGGGATGGCGGACGCGCGCTTTGTCCAGGGACACGCAAAGGCTGCGTGCGGCCACGACGCGCGCCTGCGTGTTGCAAAGGGCTCCGTCACGTGGTGCCCGTCTTTGACCCTCCGCTCCCGTGCCAGCGCCACCTGTTGGTTCGCGGTGTCGCGTTCGGTGCCACGGAGGCGTCTAGGCGATGCGATCAGTCGGCGGGGTTCGGTGAGCCGCTCGTCCGAAAAGCACGACCGCTTCTCAGGATCCTTCTGTTCCGTGTATATCTTCTTTGTATAGGTGTATGTATCCTTCTGCGTAGATTTGCATCAAAGGTTCGTTTGTAGCTCCAGAATGGGATATGCGCTGCGCAGGGCTGCCCTTTCGATGATGCTTGCAGACTTTTCTTTTCTTGTTTCCTTTGCGAGAGAATGAGAGATTCGGATGCGGTGCTGACCTTCCTGGAAGAATCACGGTTCACTGGTCACCCTCGTTCAAAAATAAAATGTTCACGTATCGAAGTGGCACCCATTGAGCACGTGCCGAGTGCCGAGTGCCGACTGTCAGATGCTACTGACGGACAGGAAAAATGGTACATCAATGAAGTATTTTGCAAAAGATGGATGGGATGGAACTACGCTTTCAGTCTCGGACTGGCAGGGGCTCTACCGTGGATGGATACCGCATGTCGGCAAGAAGGCGATGCAAAGCTTCCATCGGCCACAACTCCTTTGGGCCATACATGTTCATTTTAAGCGATTTTTTCCGTCCCTGAATCTTAAAGCATCTACAATTGAACTTTATAAATCCGACTCTTCAAATGCGTCCGGACACGTCCGTGGTTTAAAGGCGAAAGACGAAAAAAAAAGTCTCACAAAGTCTTAAGAAAAGAAATCTTTAATGTAAATCGAAAGAGTCAATACACATTACAAATGAAAAACCAAATACAATGAAAATATAGGCATGTTTTAATATATATAATAACTAATACATACCGATAATGAAGTTTTCAATGACGTCTAGAAGACCGAGGCAAAAAACTTCTTAATTTCACCAAGATCATTACTTTTGAAGATCTCTCTCTCAATATAACAAACTATCAAGTCATT
Organism: Hordeum vulgare subsp. vulgare; assembly: GCF_904849725.1. Classification (NCBI taxonomy): domain Eukaryota; kingdom Viridiplantae; phylum Streptophyta; class Magnoliopsida; order Poales; family Poaceae; genus Hordeum; species Hordeum vulgare. Next base: position 381,695,022 of record NC_058518.1, on the reverse strand, counting down.
AAGCCAACCATCAATTCTCCAATTCATCAAACGTGTTCTCATATCAAGATGTGTCTTTGTGTTGCTACTACTAAGGATAAAAAGATAAGGTTTATTCATATTGTTTGAGTTTACTTTGTCTACATCATGTCATCTTACTTCATGCATTACTTCGTTCGTCATGAACTTAATACGTAGATAGACAAGCATAGAAGCGCTCTTAAAGTGAAGTAATAGTAATAGGTGCAAGCAGGAGTCGACCTATTTGTTTATGGACGTGATGCCTATATACACATGATCATTGCCGCGAATATCGCATAACTATCCGTTTTTTTGTCAGTTGACCAACAACCATTTGTTTACCCCCACCATATGCTATTTTTCCATGAGAGATGTCATTAGGGAAATCTATGGCCCCCGTGTCTATTCACAATATATTGATAAAATCTTCATTACCTTCCTGTTATTTACTTGTTTTTATTTTATTTTGCTATCTATAATTATCTACACACCTCACTTACTTGCAAATAACAAGACAAGAGGGTCTCTCTTGTCCACGTTGGGTGCAACTTGTTTGTTCTTTTGTGTGTACCCGCTAAAGACGGTTGTGGTTGATATTCCTATTGGTTCGATAAACCTTGATTTCATAACTGAGGGAAATACTTACCCACTTTATGCTGCAATAACTTGTTCCTCTTCACGAAAAACCCAACGCAGATCACGAGTATCAGGAAGCGATGTGACAATGGATGTACAGGTCATATGATGTGACAGTGGAAGTTGCATGGCGATATATCTCGGAATGGCTATGGAAATGACATGATAGGTAGGTATGGTGGCTGTTTTGATGAAGATATAATGAGGCTTATGTGCAACAGAGCATATCATGTCCCGGGGTTTGGATGAACCGGCGAAAGTTGCACCGATCCTCGAGGTGAGAATGGGCAATGCACGGTACTGAAGAGGCTACAAAATGTGGAGTTGAGAGTGCGTATTACCATGTATTCACATTAGTCATGAAGAACTCACGTACTTACTGTAAAATTGTATTAGCTTTCTCGAAGTAAAGCACTACTCGCATGCCCCTAGGGAGGAGGTGTTGGAAATATGCCCTAGAGGCAATAGTAAGATGGTTATTATTATATTTCCTTGTTTATGATAATTGTCTATTGTTCATGCTATAATTGTATTAACCGAAAATCGTAATACATGTGTGAATACATAGACCACACCATGTCCCCAGTGAGCCTCTAATGTCAAGTATCATTTCCTTAGACCATGAGATTGTACAACTCCCGGATACCGTAGGAATGCTTTGGGTGTATCAAACATCATAATGTAACTGGGTGACTATAAAGGTGCACTACAGGTATCTCCGAAAGTGTGTTTGGGTTGGTACGAATCGAGACTGGGATTTGTCACTCCGTGTGACGGAGAGGTATCTCTGGGCCCACTCGGTAATACATCATCATAATGAGCTCAATGTGACTAAGGAGTTAGTCACGGGATCATGTGTTACGAAACGAGTAAAGAGACTTGCCGGCAACGAGATTGAATAAGGTATAGGGATACCGACGATCGAATCTCGGGCAAGTAACATACCGATAGACAAAGGGAATTGTATACAAGATTAATTGAATCCCCGACATCGTGGTTCATCCGATGAGATCATCGTGGAACATCTGGGAGCCAATATGGGTATCCAGATCCCGCTATTGGTTATTGGCCGGAGAGGTGTCTCGGTCATGTCTACACACTTAAGGTTCGGTGACGCTGGAGTTGTAATGGGAATTGTATGTGGTTATCGAAAGTTGTTCGGAGTACCGGATGAGATCCCGGACATCATGAGGAGTTCCGAAATAGTCTGGAGGAGAAGATTTATATATGGAAAAATCCAGTTCCAGTCACCAGAAAGGTTTCGGGATTTATCGGTATTGTACCGGGATCACCGAATGGGTACCGGGGGTCCACCGGTAGGGGCCACCTGTCCCGGAGAACCACGTGGGCTGAAAGTGGGTGGGAACCAGCCTCCTAGTGGGCTGGTGCGCCCTCCACCAAAGGCCCAAGGCGCCTAGAGTTGGGAACCCTAGGGCGTGGGGGGTTCCTCCCACCAACTCGGGAGGCAAGCCTCCCCCATTGGTCGCCGCCTCCCCCCTTAGATGCATCTAAGGGGGCGGCCCCCTCTCCCCTTCCCCATGTAAATAGATGGGGGTGAGAGGGCTGCGGGACACGTGAAACCCTTGCCCTGGCGCAGCCCTCCCCCCTCCTACACCTCCTCCTGCTCAGTGCTGCTTAACGAAGCTCTGCCGGAGAACCACGGGCTCCACTGCCACCACGCCGTCGTGCTGCCGGAGCTCTCCCTCAACTTATCCTCCTCCCTTTCTCGATCAAGAAGGAGGAGACGTCCCCGGGCTGTACGTGTGTTGAACGCGGAGGAGCCGTTCGTTCGACGCTTGGATCAGATCTTCCACGATTTGAATCGCCGCGAGTACGACTCCATCAACCGTGTTCCTTGCAATGCTTCTGCTTAGCGATCTTCAAGGGTATGAAGATGCACTCCCTCTCTCTCGTTGCTAGAATCTCCTAGATTGATCTTGGTGACACGTAGGAATTTTTTTGAATTATTACTACGTTCCCCAACAGTGACATCATGAGCTAGGTCTATGCATAGATTCTATGCACGAGTAGAACACAAGTAGTTGTGGGCGATGATTTGGTCAATTTGCTTACCGTTACTAGTCCTATATTGATTCGGCGGCATTATGGGATGAAGCGGCCCAGACCGATTTTACATGTACGCTTACGTGAGACTGGTTCCACCGCCTGACATGCACTTGTTGCATAAGGTGGCTAGCAGGTGTGTGTCTCTCCCACTTTAGTCGGATCGGATTCGATGAATAGGGTCCTTATGAAGGGTAAATAGCAATTGGAATATCACCGTTGTGGCTATTACGTAGGTAAGAAATGTTCTTGCTAGAAACCCATAGCAGCCACGTAAAACTTGCAACAACAATTAGAGGACGTCTAACTTGCTTTTGCAAGGTATGCTATGTGATGTGATATGGACAAAAGGATGTGATGAAATATATGTGATGTATGAGATTGATCATGTTCTTGTAATAGGAATCACGACTTGCATGTCGATGAGTATGACAACCGGTAGGAGCCATAGGAGTTGTCTTAATTTATTGTATGACCTGCGTGTAAATCAAAAACGCCATATGATTACTTTACTTTATTGCTAACCGTTAGCCATAGTAGTAGAAGTAATAGTTGGCGAGACAACTTCATGAAGACACGATGATGGAGAACATGATGATGGAGATCATGGTGTCGTGCCGGTGACAATGGTGATCATGTCGCGCCACGAATATGGAGATCAAAGGCGCAAGATTATATTGGCCATATCATGTCAATTTATGATTTGCATGTGATGTTTATCATGTTCTTACATCTTATTTGCTTAGAACGACGGTAGTAAATAAGATGATCCCTCGCTAAAATTTCAAGAAATGTATTCCCCCTAAGTGTGCACCGTTGCGAAGGATCGTTGTTTCGAAGCACCATGTGATGATCGGGTGTGATGGATTCTAATGTTCATATACAACGGGTGTAAGCCAGATTTACACACGTGAAACACTTAGGTTGACTTGACGAGCCTAGCATGTACAGACATGGCCTCGGAACATGAGAGATCGAAAGGTCGAACATGAGTCGTATAGTTGATGCGATCAACATGGAGATGTTCACTATTGATGACTAATCCGTCTCACGTGATGACCGAACACAGCCTAGTTGATATAGATCATGTATCACTTAGATGACTAGAGGGATGCCTATCTGAGTGGGAGTTCTTAAGTAATATGATTAATTGAACTCATTATCATGAACATAGTCAAAAGGTCTTTGCAAATTATGTTGTAGCTTGCACTGTAGCTCTACTATATTTAATATGTTCCTAGAGAAAATTTAGTTGAAAGATGATAGTAGCAATTATGTAGACTAGGTCCGTAAACTGAGGATTGTCCTCATTGCTACACAGAAGGCTTATGTCCTTAATACATCACTCGGTGTGCTAAACGCCGAGCATCGTCTGTAGATGTTGCGAACATCTCACATACACGTTTTTGATGACTACATGATAGTTCAGTGCATAATGCTTAAATGACTTAGAATTGTGGCGCTACAGATGTTTCGAACGTCGCGGGACAGACGAGATGTTCCAAGGGATGAAATTGGGATTTCAGGCTCGTGCCCTTGTTGAGAGGTATGAGACCTCCGATAAGATTCTTTGCCTACAAATTAAGGGAGAAAAGCTCAATCGTTAAGCATGTGCTCAGATTGTCTAAGTGCTACAATCGCTTGAATCGAGTGAGAGTTGATCTTCCATATGAGATAATGATGGTTCTCCAAAGTCACTGCCACCAAGCTACTAGAGCTTCGTGATGAACTATAACATATCAGGGATAAATGTGATGATCCTTGAGCTATTCGCGATGTTTGACACCGCGAAAGTAGAAATAAAAAAAGGAGCATCAATTGTTGATGGTTAGTAAAACCACTAGTTTCAAGAAGGGAAAGGGCAAGAAGGGATACTTCATGAAACGACATACCATTTGCTGCTCTAGTGAAGAGACCCAAGGTTGAACCCAAACCCGAGAGTAAGTGCTTCTGTAATGAGGGGAACAGTCACTGAAGAGGAACTACCCTAGATACTTGGTAGATGAGAAGGCTGACAAAGTCGACAAAAGTATATTGGATATACATGATATTGATGTGTACTTTACTAGTTCTCCTAGTAGCATGAGGGTATTAGATACCGGTTCGGTTGCTAAGTGTTAGTAACTCGAAATAAAAGCTACATAATAAATGGAGACTGGCTAAAGGCGAGGTGACGATATGTGTTGAAGTGTTTCCAAGGTTGATGTGATCAAACATCGCACGCTCCATCTACCATCGGGATTAGTGTTAAACCTGAATAATTGTTTTTTGGTGTTTGCATTGAGCATAGACATGATTAGATTGTGTTTATCGCAATACTGTTATTCATTTAAAGAGAATGATGGTTACTCTGTTTATTTGAATAATACCTTCAATGGTCTTGCACATGGTTACTCTGTTTATTTGAATAATACCTTCAATGGTCTTGCACCTAAAATGAATGGTTTATTGAATCTTGATCGTAGTGATACACATGTTCATAATATTGATGCCAAAAGATATAAAGTAGTAATGATAGTACCACTTACTTGTGGCACTGCCACTTGAGTCATATTGGTATAAAATGCATGAAGAAGCTCCATGCTGATGGATCTTTGGACTCACTCGGTTTTTGAAAAGTTTGAGACATGCGAGTCATGTCTATTGGTATAAACGCATGAAGAAACTCCATGCAGATGGGTCATTTGGACTCACTTGATTTTGAATTACTTGAGACATGCAAATCATACCACATGGGCAAGATGACTGAAGGCCTTGTTTTCAAGTGAGATGGAACAAGAAAGTAAGTTGTTGTAAGTAATACATTTCGATGTGTGCAGTCCAATGAGTGCTGAGGCACGCAGTGGATATCGTTATGTTCTTACTTCACAGATGATTTGAGTAGATACTAGTATATTTACTTGATGAAACACATGTCTGAATTATTGAAAGGTTCATGTAATTTCAGAGTGAAGTTGAAGACCGTCGTGACAAGAGGATAAAATATCTATGATATGATCATAGAGATGAATATCTGAGTTGCGAGTTTGGTACACAATTAAGAAATTGTGGGAATTGTTTCACAACTAATGCCACCCGGAACACCATAGTATGATGGTGTGTTTGAACGTCATAGCCGCGCACTATTGGATGTGGTGCATACTATGATGTCTCTTATCGAATTACCACTATAGTTTTTGGGCTAGGCATTAGAGACAACGACATTCACTTTAATTAGGGCACCACGTAATTTTGTTGAGATGACACCGTATGAACTATGGTTTTGAGAAACCTAAGCTGTCACTCCTTAAAAGTTTGGGGTTGTGATGCTTATGTGAAAAAATTTCATCCTGATAAGCTCGAACACAAAGCGGATAAATGCATCTTCATAGGACACCCAAAACAGTTGGGTATACCTCCTATCTCAGATCCGGAAGCAAAGTGTTTGTTTCTAGAAACGGGTCCTTTCTCGAGGAAACGTTTCTCTCGAAAGAATTGAGTGGGAGGATGGTGGAAACTTGATGAGGTTATTGAACCATCACTTCAACCAATGTGTAGCAGGGCGCAGGAAGTTGTTCCTGTGGCGCCTACACCAATTGAAGTGGAAGCTGATGATAGTGATCATGAAGCTTAGGATCAAGTTACTACCAAACCTCGTAGGTCGACAAGGACGCGTACTACTCCAGAATGGTACGGTAATCCTATTTTGGAGGTCACGTTGCCATACAATAATGAACCTACAAGCTATGGACAAACGATGGTGGGCCTGAATTCCGACAAATGGCTGGAGGCCATGAAATCCGAGAGAGGATCCATGTATGAAAACAAAGTGTAGACTTTTGAAGAACTACTTGATGGTCACAAGACTGTTAACTACAGATGGATCTTTAAAAGGAAGATAGACGATGATGGTGAAAAGTCACTATTAAGAAAGCTCGACTTGTCGCGAAGATGTTTCCGACAAGTTCAAAGAGTTGACTATGATCACTTTCTCACTCGTAGCGATGCTAAAAGTCTGTTGGAATTATGTTAGCAATTGTTGCATAATTTATGAAATCTTGCAGATAGGATGTCAAAACATTGTTTCCTCGACAGTTTCCTTGAGAAAAGTTGTATGTGATACAACCAGAAGGTTTTGTCGATCCTAAGGATGCTAACAAGTATACAAGCTCCAACGATCCTTCTATGGACTGGAGCAAGCATCTCGGAGTTGGAATATACGCTTTGATGAGATGATCAAAGTTTTTGGTTTTATACAATGTTTATGAGAAACTTGTATTTCCAAATAAGTGAGTGGGAGCACTATTGTAGAATTTCTGGAAAGCATAAAGGGTTTTATACAATTTTTGATGAGTATATGTGGTTGACATATTGTTGATCGGAAATAATGTAGAATTTCTGGAAAGCATAAAGGGTTGTTTGAAAGGAGTTTTTCAAAGGAAAACCTGGATTGGGCTACTTGGACATTGAGCACCAAGATCTAACGGGAAAGATCAAGACGCTTGATAAAACTTTCAATGAAAACATACCTTGACAAGATTTTTGAAGTAGTTCAAAATGGATCAGTTAAAGAAGGAGTTCTTGACTGCATTGTAAGGTGTAATTTTGAGTAAGACTCAAAATCCCGACCACGACAGAAGAAATAGAAAGGACAAAAGTCGCCCCCTATGCATTAGCCCTAGGCTCTATAGTATGTTATGTTGTGTACCGCACCCGATGTGTGCCTTTCCATTAATCTTTCAAGGGGTACAAAAGTGATCCATGAATAGATTACTGGACAACGGTCAAAAGTTATCCTTATTAACTAGTGGACTAAGGATTTTTTTTCTCGACTATGGAGGTGATAAAAGAGTTTGTCTTAAAGGGTTACGTCGATGCAAGCTTTGACCCTAATCCGGATGACTCTGAGTAGTAAACCGGATTCATATAGTAGAGCAGTCATTTGGAATAGTTCCAAATGGCGCGTGGTAGCAGCATTGATAGGATGAAATGATATTTATAAAGCACACACTGATGTGGAAGGTTAAAACCCCTTGACTAAAACCTCTCTCACAAGCAAGACATGATCAAGCCCCATAACTGTATGGGTGTTAGATTCATTACAATCACATAGTGATGTGAAATAGATTATTGACTCTAGTGCAAGTGGGAGACTGTTCGAAATATGCCCTAGAGGCAATAATAAGATGGTTATTATTATATTTCCCTGTTCATGATAGTTGTCTATTGTTCATGCTATAATTGTATTAATCGGAAACCGTAATACATGTGTGAAAATACATAGACCACACCATGTCTTGAGTGAGCCTCTAATTGACTGGCTCGTTGATCAATAGGTGGTCATGGTTTCCTGACCATGGACATTGGATGTCGTTGATGACGGGATCACATCATTAGGAGAATGATGTGATGGACAAGACCTAATCCTAAGCATAGCACAAGATCGTGTAGTTCATCTGCTAGAGCTTTTCTAATGTCAAGTATCATTTCCTTAGACCATGAGATTGTACAACTCCCGAATACCGTAGGAATGCTTTGGGTCTATCAAACATCACATTGTAACTGGGTGACTATAAAGGTGCACTATAGGTATCTTCGAAAGTGTGTGTTGGGTTGGTACAAATCGAGACTGGGATTTGTCACTCCGTGTGAGGGAGAGGTATCTGTGGACCCACTCGGTAATACATCATCGTAATGATCTCAATGTGACTAAGGAGTTAGTCACGGGATCATGTGTTATGGAACGAGTAAAGAGACTTGCCAGCAACGAGATTGAACAAGGTATAGGGATACCGACGATCGAATCTCACGCAAGTAACATACCGATAGACAAAGGGAATTGTATACGGGATTAATTAAATCCCCGACGTCGTGGTTCATCCGATGAGATCATCGTGGAACATGTGGGATCCAATATGGGTATCTAGATCCCGCTATTGGTTATTGGCCGGAGAGGTGTATCGGTCATGTCTGCATGATTCCCGAACCCGTATGGTCTACACAGTTAAGGTTCGGTGACGCTAGAGTTGTAATACGAATTATATGTGGTTACCGAAAGTTGTTCGGAGTCCCAGATGAGATCCCGGGCGTTATGAGGAGTTCCAAAATAGTCCGGATGAGAATATTTATATATGAGAAGTCCAGTTTCAGTCACTGGAAAGGTTTCGGGGTTTATCGGTATTGTACTGGATCACTGAAAGGGTACCGGGGGTCCACCTGCCCCGGAGGACCACGTGGGCTGAAAATGGGTGGTAACCAGCCTCCTAGTGGGTCGATGCACCCTCCACCAAGGGCCCAAGGCGCCTAGGGTTGGGAACCCTAGGGCGTGGGGGGTCCTCCCACCAACTTGGGAGGCAAGCCTCCCCCCTTGGCTGCCCCCCTCTAGATGCATATAAGGGGCCCGTCGTCCTCTCCCCTTCCCCTATAAATAGATGGGGGTGAGAGGGCTGCGGGACACATGAAACCCTTTCCCCTAGTGCAGCCCTCCTCCCTCCTACACCTCCTCCTCCTCCGTGGTGCTTAGCGAAGCTCTCCCTCCTCCACTCCCACCACGCCGTCGTGCTGCCGGAGCTCTCCCTCAACTTCTCCTCCCCCCTTCCTGGATCAAGAAGGATGAGACATCCCCGGTTTGTACATGTGTTGAACGCAGAGGCACCGTTTGTTCGATGCTTGGATCAGATCTTCCGCGATTTGAATCACCGCGAGTACGACTCCATCAACCGCGTTCCTTGCAACGCTTCCGCTTAGCGATATTCAAGGGTATGAAGATGCAATCCCTCTCTCTCGTTTCTAGCATCTCCTAGATTGGTCTTGCTGACACTCAGGAATTTTTTCTAATTATTATTACGTTCCCCAACCGGAGGTTGGTAGGAGTTAACCATCATATGCCTCGGACTTAAACAACTCTAGGATTTCAACGAGGAATAACTATGGTCACACATCATCGCCATGCCATAAAAATATTTGGATGAGCAGAAAGTTTACACCTCTAATTCACAATACCTATATTTAACCAATGATCATGAACTCATGTTTTTTTACATTGCCACATTAATATCATTAACCATGATTTCTCTTTCATCTTCTACAAGTGGTTTTGACTATGCACTCATTGAATACCTATTATTTTTGAACTAATCTTATAACCCATGCAAATTACCGTCGTTGTTGATTAACTCTCAAACAAATATAAGTGAAGAATGAGAGTGCATTTATTTCTGTAAAATCTCTACACCATCGTGCTCTAAAAGATATAAGTGAAGTACTAGAGCAACTGCTAAGCTCAAAAGATATAAGTGAAACACAAAGAGTATTCTAATAAATCATGGTGACCGTGTGTCTCTCTCAAGTGGGTCTATTCAAAAAACAATATTTGTGAAAAAAACTAAACCCAAAAGAGAAACTAAAGCAGACGATGTTGCAAGGAAAACTCATATCATGTGATGAATAAAAATGTAGTTCCAAGTGACATGCCGATGAATTGAGACGAAAGAGGGGATGCCTTCCGGGGCATCCCCAAGCTTAGATGCTTGAGTCTTCCTTAGAATATTACCTTGGGTGCCTTGCGAATCCCTAAGCTTAGGATCTTGCCGCTCCTTTATCCTTCGTCCATCGTGATAACACCAAAAACTTGAAAACTTCAGCACACAAAACTCAACAGAAACTTCATGAGATCTATTAGTATAATAAAAATATCAATTACTTTTGGTACTTTTATAAATTGATTCAAAATCTATTATTTAATAAGGTACTATATTTTAACTTCTCCCTGACTTATACCCCCGCAATATAATCCATATCATCATCAAAACAAGCAAACTATGCAAGCAAAAACAATTTTTTTCTAAAGTAGAACAATCTGTATTGATATAGTTAAGTACCACACTTATGTAACTCCAAAAATTCCTAAATATTAATAGGACCTCAGAAATTCGTATAGCAATACTGCGTAAAATATTCAGATGAAAAGATGTTCTAGTAAAATCAGAGAAATTCTGCAATGAACGCTAAAGTTTCTATTTTTGCACTACATCAATTCTACTATTATCCAAGCCATCCCAAAGGCTTTACTTGGCACAAACACTAATATAAACAAAAAACACAATTATTGCAGATTCAACAGTCATGTTATCTAAAAATAACATAAATTGTTGGCTTGTCTCCCAACAAGCTCTTTCTTTATAGCCATTAAGATAGGCTTGTGATGATAACGATGCTCACATGAAAGATAATAACTGAAACATAAAGAGAGCATGATGTAGCATGTGAAAAAAAACATTTAAGACTAACATACTTCCCATGCATAGGAATTTTATAAGTAAAAAAATTATCAAGACAAGAAGTATCTAGCATATGCATGTAGGAAGAATGAAGCATTAATAATTTTAACACAAATACAGGTAAGTGAGTAACATGAAAATTTATATAACCATATTTTCCTATCTCATAGTAATTACATGTAGGATCATATTAAAGTTCAACAATATAGAACTCATATAAAATATTCTCTCCATGATCCACATGCACAAAAGTTTTACAATCTTCCAAGGTAGTGGGATCAATATAACTAAAGTCATGACCTCTCCAAACCCACTTATATCAATGAAATCATAAGACTGAACACTCTCCGAATATGTGGGATTCTTATGTAAAGTTTACACTCTTACAAATCCACTTTCAATATTATTGCAGACATTATCATCCATAACATATTCATCATGAGGCTTAAATAAATTTTCAACATCAAAAGAAACACCATCACCCTAATCATGATCATTGCAATAAGTAGTGAACATAACAAAATTATCATCCCCAAGCTTGTAGCTTTGCATATCGCTAGCACAATTGGCATCAATAGAATCTATAGTAACATCACTTTAATCATGCTTTTTGGGTGCAATAGCAATAATTTCATTTTCAACATAAGGAACTATAACAAGTTCATCTTCGTACGTGTCATTAATGTTGGCATCATGGCCATAAGAATAGCAAGCATCACGTTCATCAAGAGGGGATATTTGAATTGAATCAATGGAATCATAATTTTTTTCAATGCAGTAGATATTCTCTCAATAAATTATTTAACAAAGGTAAAAGAAGCATAGTTTTCATAGAAATATTCAAGTATCGTAAAAATTAGATTTGTAGAATCTAGCATCATAGTTTTGAATCAAAAAAGCAACTTCATAAGCACCCTTAAAAGCAACAAATTATTAAATTTGTTTGATATCATAGTAACTATAAATACCCTTGGCATATGAAGATAAGATTTCATTATCATTAAACTCACAAATGTAGGGTAGGTGTTTTTTAGGGTTCTCAGACCAACAAGTAAAGTCATAAATTTCACATAGATTCGAAGCATAGCACATCAAACACTTTATTTGATGGCATAAGAGTCTCCCCTTTTAAGACAACCGATGACACATAAAATGAGCATGCTCATATAATGATTTTCGCTCAACTAAGCTAGTTGGGGTTTGCTACTGCAACAAAAGACCTTCCAACGGCGCCAGAAACAAGTGTGCTGACGGGAGACTATTCTTGTCTTGATACTCCTCAGCAACGGCACCAGGAATCCTTCTGCTACGGATACGCCTTTAGGGACTTCCTTGGAAAATATGCAAAGGATTCCCCTGTGGCCTTGGAGCCTTGCGTTGGTGTTCCCTCGAAGCGAAAAGGGTGATGTAGCACAGCGGCGATAAGTATTTCCCTCAGTTTTGAGAACCAAGGTATCGATCCAGTGAAGGATTATCACAACTACCTACACAAACACAAAGAGCTTGCACCCAACGCTATGAAGGGGTTGTCAATCCCTTATAGATTGTTTGCCAAGTGAGAACTGAAAGCAAAAAAGAAACAAAACAAAGTAAAAGCAAAAGTGGAAACGATAGGTGTGAATAGACCCGTGGGCCGTAGTGTTCACTAGTGGTTTCTCTCATGAAAGCAAGTAGACGGTGGGTGAACGAATTACTGTCGAGCAATTGATAGAATCGCGCAAATTCGTGACGTTATCTATGGCAATGATTATATCTATAGGCATCACGTCCAAAACAAGTAGACCGATACTTTCTGCATCTACTACTATTACTCCACACGTCGACCGCTATCCAGCATGCATCTAGTGTATTAAGTCCAAAAGAAAAGAGTAACGCCTTAAGCAAGATGACATGATGTAGATGGACAATCTCATATCTACGATAAAAGCCCATCTTGTTACCCTTGATGGCAACAACACGATGCGTGCCTTGCTGCCCCTTCTGTCATTGGGAAAGGTCACCACACGGTATGAACCCAAAGCCAAGCACTTCTCCCATTGCAAGAATCATAGATCTAGTTGGCCAAACAAAACCCAAGACTCGGAGATACTTACAAGGATATCAAATCATGCATCTAAGAAATCAGCAAAGACTCAAATATATATCATAGATAATCTGATCACAAATCCACAATTCATCGGATCTCGACAAACACACCGCCAAAGAGGATTACATTGGATAGATCTCCATGAAGATCATGGAGAACTTTGTATTGAAGATCCAAGAGAGAGACGAAGCCATCTAGCTACTAACTACGGACCTGTAGGTCTGAATTGAACTACTCACGAGTCATTGGAGGGGCGATGATGTTGATGAAGAAGCCCTCCAACTACAAAGTCCCCTCCGGCAGGGCATCAGGAAGGGTCTCAAGATGAGATCTCGTGGAAACGGAAGCTTGCGGCGGCGGAAAAGTGTTTTCGTGGATTCCCTGATTTTTTCTGGATTTTTAGGGAATTTATAGGCCAAAGACCTAGGGCAGGGGAGTGCCATGGGGGCCACAAGCTTGGTTGTCGCGGCCTCCCCCCTGGCCGCGGCAACAGGGCTTGTGGGCCCACTGCCTTGGCCCTCAAGCCTGCCAATCTTCTTCCGTTCTGGAAAAAATATTTCGGGGATTTTATTCCGTTTGGACTTCGTTCCAAAATCAGATCTGAAAAGAGTCAAAAACACAGAAAAAACAGGAACTAGCGCTTGGCACTGAATTAATAAGTTAGTCCCAAAAAAGATATAAAAGGTAAACAAAACATCCAAAGTTGACAAGATAACAACGTGAAACTATCAAAAATAATAATTCAAGCAAACTAGCAAGGTAAGCATGAACTTTCAAAATAACAAGGCCAAAAGAAAGTTATCCCTACAAAATCATATAGTCTGGCTATGCTCTATCATCATTGCACAACGAATTTAAATCATGCACAACCCCGGTATTGGCCAAGTAATTGTTTTCACACCTTTACTTTCTCAAACTTTTTCAACTCTCACGCAATACATGAGCGTGAGCAATGGTTTTAGCACTATAAGTGGTGTGGAGTGTGGTGGAGGTTGCAAGACAAACAAGGAGAAGATGGTCACATCAACTGGGCATATCAATGAGCTATGGAGATGCTCATCAATAGATATCAACGTGAATGAGTAGGGATGCCATACAAACGATGCACTGGAGCTAAGAGTATGTGAAAGCTCTTAAAGAAAACCAGTGGGTGTGCATCCAACTTGCTTGCTCACGAAGACCTAAGGCAAATTTGAGGAAGCCTATCATTGGAATATACAAGCCAAGTTATATAATGAAAATTTTCCCACTAGCTATATGGTGGTGACAAAACGAGAGACTCTCAATCATGAAGATCATGGTGCTTAATATGCACAAGTGTGGAAAGGTGGTAGCATTGTCCCTTCTCTCTTTGTCTCTCTTTTTTTTGGATGGGCTCTTTGGCCTCTTTTTTTTGTGGGCATCTTTGGACTCTTTTATTTCCTCACATGGGACAATGCTCCATCAATGATGATCATCACACTTACAACTCAAAACTTAGAGCAATGATGACTCTATATGGAATGCCTTCGGTAGTGTACCGTGACATTGATCTAGCATGGCATGGACATTAATGGAAACATCATGCTAGCTATCTTACGATCATGCAATGGCAATGTAGACGTGGTGGCACATGTCATGGTGGTAGTTGCATGGCAATATATCTCGGGATGACTTTGAAAAAGCCATAGTAGGTAGGTATGGTGGCTGTTTTGAGGGAGGCTAATGGTGGATTTAGTGCACCGGCGAAAGTTGCACGGCACTAAGAAGATAGTGATGGTGGAAGGTGAAAGTGCATCTAAACCATGGACTCAACATTTGTCATGAAGAACTCATATACTTGTTGCAAAAGTTTTATTAGTAATCGAAACAAAGCATTCAACGCATACTCCTAGGGGAAGGGTTGGTAGGTATAAACCATCGCGCGATCCCGACCGCCACACAAAGGATGACAATCAATAGACTAATCATGCTCAGACTTCATCACATAGCGGTTCACCATACGTGCATGCTACGTGAATAACTAACTTCAACACAATTATTTCTAGATCCACAACACCTTACTAGCATAACTTCAATATTACCACAACCACAACTCAAAACTAGTTGAGATGAATCAAACTGCTCTAACTATTCAATGCACATGAAGGTGGAAGTTTTCATATCCCTTTGGATAACTACCCCTTTTGAGACTACTTTCAAAGCATAGATCAACTACCAAGCCACGCACCACCGTGCTCTAAAAGATATAAGTGAAGCACAAAGAGAAAAAGCAACTAGCTCAAAAGATATAAGTGAAGTACATGTGAGCTGAATTGTCTAACCAAAGGATATAAGTGAAGCTCGACAAAATCGCGGTGAGTGCCTGTCTCTCTCTCTAGGTGTGCAGCAAGGATGATTGTGACACTACAAAAATAAAAGACTCCTACGATACAAGACGCTCCAAGCAAAACACATACCATGTGGTGAATAAAAATATAGCCCCAAGTAACGTTACCGATGGATAGAAGATGAAAGAGGGGGTGCCTTCCCGGGGCGTCCCCAAGCTTAGGCTTTTACGGCATCCTTGAATCATCTTAGGTGCCTTGGGCATCCCCAAGCTTGAGCTCTTGCCACTCTTTATCTTTTTTTCCATAAGAACTTCACCCAAAACTTGAAAACTTCACAACACGAAACTTAAACAGAAACTCGTGATAACATTAGTATAAGAAAGCAAACCACCACTTCCTTAGGTACTGTAGCAAACTTAAATTCTACTTATGTTGATTTTGGGTTACTGTATTTTCAATCTTCCATGGCTAATACCCCTATACTATCCATAGTTTCATCAAAATAAGCAACCAACACAACAAAAACAGAATCTGTTAACAGCAGACCAGTCTGTAGCAATCTGTATACTTTGTATACTTATGGTACTTCAAAAATTCTGAAAAATTATGACAGTCTGAAGAATTTGTGTAGAAATCAGCATAAAAAACAATAAACTCAAAATCTCTTACAGAAAAAAATGAAAATTCTTTTCATGTGCAGAAAGTTTCTGTCTTTTCCAGCATGACCAAACGATCATCCCCAAGACTAATCATAACGGTTTTGCTTGGCACAAACGCAAAAATAAGTTAAAAAAACACAATCATGACAGAATTATGAAAGTTTGGTAAACACAAAACAGAAAGAAAAAGGATAGATTCGTTGGGTTGCCTCCCAACAAGCGCTATTGTTTAACGCCCTTAGCTAGGCAAAAGGTGATGGAATCACGTATAGTCATCTTTGGTGCTCAAACCATAAGTAGCCCTCATCATAGATTCATAAGGCAATCTTATTTTATTTCTAGGAAAGTGATCCATGCCCTTCTTTAGAGGAAATTGAAATCTAATATTCCCTTCCTTCATATCGATGATAGCACCAATAGTCCTTAGGAAAGGTCTACCAAGAATAATGGGACATGAAGGATTGCAATCTATGTCAAGTAGAATGAAATCCACGGGTACATAGTTCTTATTTGCAACAATAAGAACATCATCGATCCTTCCCATGGGTTTCTTGACAGTAGAATCCGCAAGATGCAAATTAAGAGAACACTCTTCAATCTCATGAAAACCAAGAATATCACATAAAGACTTTGGAATCGCGGAAACACTAGCACCCAAATCACACAAAGCATTGCACTCATAGTTTTTGATCTTGATTTTGATAGTAGGTTCCCACTCATCATGAAGTTTTATAGGTATAGAGACTTCTAGTTCGAGCTTCTCTTCAAGCGATTTCATCATAGCATCTACGATATCCGCGGTAAAGGCTTTGCTTTGGCTATAAGCATGTGGAGAGTTTGCAATGGATTGCATCAAGGAAATGCATTCAAACAAGGAGCAACTATCATAATTGAATTCCTTGAAATCCAAAGTGGGAGTTTCATTACTACCCAAAATTTTGATTTCTTCTACTCCACTCTCCACACCTTTATCATCAAGATAGGTGGACTCTGAATCATTGGGGCGTTTTTCAACCAAAGTGGATTCATATCCAGCCCCTTCATCAATAGGTTTGACACGCAAAAACAAAGATTCAAGAGGAGTCACACCAAGAACTTTAAGATCTTCGTGATTTGCATCACTAGAACACACCCTTTTAAACCATTCATGCCTAGCGCGAATTTTGGCGGTTCTTTCTTTGCTCTCATTCATGGAGACACGCATAGCTTTCAAAGTTTCATCAAAGTTGACCTTGGGAGGAGCACATCTAACTTTCAAAGCATCAATATCACAAGACATCCTGTCAACGCTCTTAGCTAAATCGTCAATTTTGAGTAGTTTTTCCTCTATGGACGCATTGAAAATCTTTTGAGAGTTGATGAACTCTTTGATATTACTCTCTAAATCAGTGGGTAATTTGTTGCGATTTCCATAAGTGTTGTTGTAGGAATTGCCATAATTGTTAGAGGAGTTACTAGGAAAAGAACTAGGAACATAGTTTCCTCTAAAAGCATTGTTCTTGCCAAAATTGTTCCTACCAACAAAGTTAACATCCAAACTAGCGTTGCTACTCTCAATCAAGGAAGATAGTGGCATTTCATTAGGATCTAAAGGAGCGTTTCTACTAGCAACCAAATTCATCAACTCGTCCATCTTAGCACTAAGCGAGTTAAATTCTTTTATAGCGTGTACCTTTTTGCTAGCAGGTGACCTTTTAGTGTGCCACTGAGAGTAGTTGGTCATGATATTGTCTAAGAGTTTTGTAGCGTCTCCTAACGTGATTTCCATGAATGTTCCACCCGAGGAAGAGTCCAAGATATCGCGAGAGGCAAAATTCAAGCCAGCGTAAAAGATTTGTATAATCATCCACAAACTCAAGCCATGAGCGGGACAATTTCTAATCATTAACTTCATCTGTTGGAAATATGCCCTAGAGGCAATAATAAAATGGTTATTATCATATTTCCTTGTTCATGATAATCGTCTATTGTTCATGCTATAATTGTATTAACAGGAAACAGTAATACATGTGTGAATAAATAGATCACAATGTGTCCCTAGCAAGCCTCTAGTTGGCTAGCTCGTTAGTCAATAGATGATCATGGTTTCCTGGTCATGGGCATTAGATGTCATTGATAACGGGATCACATCATTGGGAGAATGATGTGATGGACAAGACCCAATCCTAAGCATAGCGCTAGATCGTATTGTTCGTATGCTAAAGCTTTTCTAATGTCAAGTGTCTTTTCCTTCGACCGTGAGATTGTGCAACTCCTGGATACCGTAGGAGTGCTTTGGGTGTATCAAACGTCACAATGTAACTGGGTGACTATAAAGGTGCACTACGGTACCTCCGAAAGTGTTTGTTGGGTTGGTACGAATCGAGATCGGGATTTGTCACTCCGTGTGACGGAGAGGTATCTCTGGGCCCACTCGGTAGAACATCATCATGAGATCAATGTGACTGAGGAGTTAGTCACACAATGGCGTGCTACGGAACGAGTAAAGAGACTTACCGGTAACGAGATTGAACAAGGTATAGGTATACCGACGATCGAATCTCGGGCAAGTTCTATACCGACAGACAAAGGGAATTGTATACGGGATTGATTGAATCCTTGACATCATGGTTCATCCGATGAGATCATGGTGGAGCAAGTGGGAGCCACCATGGGTATCCAGACCCTGCTGATGGTTATTGTCCGGAGAGGTGTCTCGGTCATGTCTGTCTGTCTCCCGAACCCGTAGGGTCTACACACTTAAGGTTCGATGACGCTAGGGTTATAGGGAATTGTTATACGAGGTTACCGAAAGTTGTTCGGAGTGCCGGATGAGATCCCGAACGTCACAAGGAGCTCCGGAATGATCCGGAGGTAAAGATTTATATATAGGATGGATGGTTTTGGACAGCGGAAATGTTTCGGGCGTCGCCGGTAATGTACCGGGACCACCGGGACCACCGGTAGTGGTCCCGGGGGTCCGCCGGGAGGGACCACCAGCCCCAAGAGGTAGAATGGGCCAAAAGAGGGAGGGCAACCAGCCCAAAGTGGGCTGGTGCGCCTCCCACAAGGTGGCCCAAGGCGCAGGTGGGGAGAGGGGGGGGGGGGAAACCCTAGGCGCTGGTTGGCCTAAGGCCCACCTAGGGGTGCGCCACCCCTTCCCCTTGCCCTGGCCGCCGCACCTCCCATCTGGGGGGGGGGGGGCTGCCGTACCACCTAGTGTGGGAACCCTAGGGGTGGCACCCCCTCCTCTCCTAATATATATAGTGGGGGTTTCGGGGCTGTTTTGCACACAATTTTCCATCTCCCTCGGCGCAGCCCTGCCCCCGTGCTTCCTCCTCTCCCACGGTGCTTGGCGAAGCCCTGCCGGGAGACCTCGTCTCTCCATCGACACCACGCCGTCGTGCTGCCAGAGATCTTCCCCAACCTCTCCCTCCTCCTTGATGGATCAAGGTGCGGGAGACGTCACCGGGCTGCACGTATGTTGAACGCGGAGGTGCTGTGGTTCGGCACTAGATCGGAATCACACCGCGATCTGAATCGCCGCGAGTACGACTCCATCAACCGCGTTCTAGCAATGCTTCTGCTTAGCGATCTTCAAAGGTATGAAGATGCACTCACCCCTCTCTCGTTGCTGGTCTCTCCATAGGAAGATCCGAATATGCGTAGGAAAATTTTGAATTTATGCTACGTTACCCAACAGTGGCATCCGAGCCAGGTTTTCTCTGCGTAGATTCTATGCATGAGTAGAACACAAATGGTTATGGGCGAAGATTTGTCAATTGCTTGCCGCTACTAGTATTATTCTTTTCCGGCAGTATTGTGGGATGAAGCGGCCCGGACCGACATTACACGTACGCTTACGTGAGACTGGTTCCACCGACAGACATGCACACCGTGCATAAAGGTGGCTAGCGGGTGTCTCTCTCTCCTACTCTAGTCAGATTGGATTTGATGAAAAGGGTCCTTATGAAGGGTAAATAGCTTTGGCATATCATCATTGTGGCTGTCACGTAGGTAAGAAAGCGTTCTTGCTAGAAACCCAAATCAGCCACGTAAAACTTGCAACAACAATTAGAGGACGTCTAACTTGTTTTTGCAGGGTTTGACATGTGATGTGATATGGCCAAAGTTGTGATGTTGCATGTATGATGTATGAGATGATCATGTTATTGTAATAGGTTTCACGACTTGCATGTCGATGAGTATGACAACCGGCAGAAGCCATAGGAGTTGTCTTAATTTATTGTATGAGATGCAACGCCATGTGCTTACTACTTTTACTTCATTGCTAACGGTTAGCTATAGTAGTAGTGATAGTAGTAGTTGGCGTGACGACTTCACGGAGACACGATGATGGAGATCATGATGATGGAGATCATGGTGTCACGCCGGTGACAATGATGATCATGCGATGCCTGAAGATGGAGATCGAAAGAGCAAAGATGATAATGGCCATATCATGTCACTATATGATTGCATTGTGATGTTTATCATGTTTTTCATCTTATTGCTTAGAATGACGGTAGCATAATAAGATGATCCCTCTTAAAATTTCGAGAACGTATTCCCCTAAGTGTGCACCCTTGCGAAGGATCGTTGTTTTGAAGCACCACGTGATGGTCGGGTGTGATAGATTCTAACGTTCGCATACAACGGGTGTAAGCCAGATTTACACACGCGAAACACCTAGGTTGACTCGACGAGCTTAGCATGTACAAACATGACCTCGAATACAAGAGACCGAAAGGTTGAATATGAGTCGTATGGTTGAATACGATCAGCATGAAGTTGCTCACCATGATGACTAGTCCGTCTCACGTGATGATCGGACACAGGTTAGTCAGCATGGATCATGTATCACTTAGATGACTGGAGGGATGTCGATTTAAGTGGGAGTTCATACTTAATTTGATTAAATGAACTTAATTGTCATGAACTTAGTCTAAAAGTTGTCTTTATAAATATTGTAGATGGCCAACGTCAACCTCAATTTCAACGCATTCCTAGAGAAAAACAAGCTGAAAGATGATGGTAGCAACTATGCGGACTGGGTTCGCAACTTGAAGCTCATCCTTGAAGCAGCTAAAAAGGCTTATGTCCTTGATGCATCGCTAGGTGACCCTCCCTCTCCCGCGGAGTGATGACTACTCTCTGGTTTGGTGTGGCATGTTATACAGTTTAGAAACGGGGCTCCAAAGGCGTTTTGAGCAACACGGTGCATATGAGATGTTCCAAGAGCTGAAGCTAGTTTTTCAAGCTCATGCCCGTGTCGAGAGATATGAAGTCTCCGACAAGTTCTTTAGATGTAAGAGGGAGGAGAACAGTTCTGTCAGTGAGCACATACTCAAAATGTCTGGGTTACACGGTCGTCTCACTTCACTTGGAGTCGAACTTCCGGATGATGCTATAATTGATAGAATCCTCCAGTCTCTCCCACCAAGCTACAAAGGTTTTGTGCTGAACTACAACATGCAAGGGATGGAGAAGACCATTCCTGAGTTGTACTCGATGCTCAAGTCTGCAGAAGTAGAAATCAAGAAAGAGCATCAAGTGTTGATGGTCAACAAGACCACTAGTTTCAAGAAGGGCAAGGGTAAGAAGAACTTCAAGAAAGACGGCAAAGCCGTTGCCGCGCCCGGTAAGCCAGATGCCGGGAAGAAGAAAAAGAATGGACCCAAGCCTGAGACTGAGTGCTTCTATTGCAAGGGAAAGGGTAACTGGAAGCGGAACTGCCCCAAATACTTAGAGGACAAGAAGGCCGACGACGTTAAAGGTATATGTGATATACATGTTATTGATGTGTACCTTACCAGTGCTCGTAGTAGCTCCTGGGTATTTGATACCGGTGTTGTTGCTCACATTTGGAACTCAAAGCAGGAACTACGGAATAAGCGGAGACTGGCCAAGGACGAGGTGACGATGCACGTCGGGAATGGCTCCAAGGTCGATGTGATCGCCGTCGGCACGCTACCTCTACATCTACCGTCAGGATTAGTTTTAAACCTTAATAATTGTTATTTAGTACCAGCTTTGAGCATGAATATTGTATCAGGGTCTTGCTTAATGCGAGACGGCTACTCATTTAAGTTAGAGAATAATGGTTGTTCTATTTATATGAGTGATATGTTCTATGGTCATGCTCCGCTGGTGAATGGTTTATTCTTGATGAATCTCGATCGTGATGTTACACATATTCATAGTGTGAGTACCAAAAGATGTAAATTTGATAATGATAGTCCCACATACTTGTGGCACTGCCGCCTTGGTCATATCGGCGTTAAGCGCATGAAGAAGCTCCATACTGATGGACTATTAGAGTCTCTTGACTTTGAATCATTTGACACATGCGAACCGTGCCTCATGGGCAAGATGACTAAGACTCCATTCTCAGGAATAATGGAGAGAGCAACCGACTTATTGGAAATAATACATACTGATGTGTGTGGTCCAATGAACGTTGAAGCTCGCGGTGGCTATCGTTATGTTCTCACTCTCACCGATGATTTGAGTAGGTATGGGTATATCTACTTGATGAAGCACAAATCTGAGACATTTGAAAAGTTCAAGGAATTTTAGAGTGAGGTCGAGAATCAACGTGACAGAAAATTTAAGTGTCCACGATCTGATCGTGGAGGAGAATACTTGAGTCATGAGTTTGGCACACACCTAAGGAAGTGTGGAATCGTTTCACAACTGACGCCGCCTGGCACACCGCAACGCAACGGAGTGTCTGAACATCATAATCACACTTTATTAGATATGGTACGATCTATGATGTCTCTTACTGACTTACCGCTATCATTTTGGGGATACACATTAGAAACTGCATCATTCACTTTAAATAGGGCACCGTCTAAATCCGTTGAGACGACACCATATGAACTATGGTTTGGCAAGAAACCTAAGTTGTCGTTTCTTAAAGTTTGGGGCTGCGATGCTTATGTGAAGAAGCTTCAACCAGAAAAGCTCGAACCCAAAGCGGGGAAATGCGTATTCACATGATACCCTAAGGAAACTATTGGGTATACCTTCTATCTTAGATCCGAAGGTAAAACCTTTGTTGCCAAGAACGGATCCTTTCTAGAGAAAGAGTTTCCCTCGAAAGAAGTAAGTGGGGGGAAGGTAGAACTTGATGAGGTAATTACACCCCCTCTCGAACAGGATAGTAGCTCAGCGCAGGAAGTTGTTCCTGTGGCGCCTACACCAACTGAAGAGGAAGTTAATGTTAATGATCATGAAGCTTCGGATCAAGTTACTACTGAGCCGCGAAGGTCCACAAGGGTACGCTCCGCACCAGAGTGGTACGGCAACCCTGTAATGGAAATCATGTTGTTAGACAACGGTGAACCTTTGAACTATGAAGAAGCGATGGCGGGCCCGGATTCCAACAAATGGCTTGAAGCTATGAAACCCGAGATAGGATCCATGTATGAGAACAAAGTATGTACTTTGGTGGATTTGCCCGATGACCGGCGAGCCATAGAAAATAAATGGATCTTCAAGAAGAAGACTGATGCAAACAGTAATGTAACGGTTTATAAAGCTCGACTTGTCGCAAAGGGTTTTAGACAAATTCAAGGAATTGACTACGAAGAGACTTTCTCTCCCGTAGCGAAGCTGAAATCAGTCCGAATCATGTTAGCAATTGCCGCCTTTTATGATTATGAAATTTGGCAAATGGACGTCAAAACAGCGTTCCTTAACGGGAACCTTAAGGAAGAGTTGTATATGATGCAACCAGAAGGTTTTGTCGACCCTAAGGGTGCTAACAAAGTGTGCAAGCTCCAGCGCTCCATCTATGGGCTGGTGCAAGCATCTCGGAGTTGGAACATTCGCTTTAATGAGGTGATTAAAGCGTTTGGGTTCATACAGGTTTATGGAGAAGCCTGTTTGTACAAGAAAGTGAGTGGGAGCTCTGTAGCTTTCCTCATACTATATGTGGATGACATATTATTGATGGGGAATAATATAGAGATGTTGGAGAGCATAAAGGCCTATTTGAACAAGAGATTTTCAATGAAGGACCTTGGAGAAGCTGCATAAATATTAGGCATCAAGATCTATAGAGATAGATCGAGACGCCTCATAGGTCTTTCGCAAAGTACATACCTTGACAAGATATTGAAGAAGTTCAACATGGAAAACTCAAAGAAAGGGTTCTTGCCAGTTTTGCAAGGTATGAGATTGAGTAAGACTCAGTCGCCGACCACGGCAGCAGATAGAGAGAAGATGAGTTCTGTCCCCTACGCTTCAGCCGTAGGCTCTCTTATATATGCCATTCTGTGTACCAGACCTGATATAAACCTTACCATAAGTTTGGTAGGGAGGTACCAAAGTGATCCCGGTATGGAACACTGGACATTGGTCAAGAATATCCTTAAGTACCTGAAAAGGACTAAGGAAATGTTTCTCGTTTATGGAGGTGACGAAGAGCTCGTCGTAAAGGGTTACGTTGACGCTAGCTTCGACACAGATCCGGATGACTCTAAATCACAGACCGAATACGTATATGTTTTGAATGGTGGGGCCGTGAGCTGGTGCAGCAGCAAGCAAGAAGTCGTGGCAGCATCTACATGTGAAGCGGAGTACATAGCTGCTTCAGAAGCAGCTCATGAAGGAATTTGGATGAAGGAGCTCATCACCGCCCTTGGAGTGGTTCCAAGCACGTCGGGTCCAATGACACTCTTCTATGATAACACTGAGGCCATTGCCATAGCCAAGGAGCCCAGGTTTCACCGGAAGATGAAGCACATCAAACGCCGCTACAACTCCATCCAGGACCATGTCGAGAGTGGAGTAATAGAGATTTGTAAAGTACACACGGATCTGAATGTTGCAGATCCGTTGACTAAACCTCTTCCACGAGCAAAACATGATCAACACCATAATGCTATGGGTGTTTGATACACCACAATGTAACTAGATTATTGACTCTAGTGCAAGTGGGAGACTGTTGGAAGTATGCCCTAGAGGCAATAATAAAATGGTTATTATCATATTTCCTTGTTCATGATGATCGTCTATTGTTCATGCTATAATTGTATTAACAGGAAACAATAATACATGTGTGAATAAATACATCACAATGTGTCCCTAGCAAGACTCTAGTTGGCTAGCTCATTAGTCAATGGATGATCATGGTTTCCTGGTCATGGGCATTAGATGTCATTGATAACGGGATCACATCATTGGGAGAATGATGTGATGGACAAGACCCAATCCTAAGCATAGCGCTAGATCGTATTGTTCGTATGCTAAAGCATTTCTAATGTCAAGTGTCTTTTCCTTCGACCGTGAGATTTTGCAACTCCCGGATACCGCAGGAGTGCTTTGGGTGTATCAAACGTCACAACGTAACTGAGTGACTATAAAGGTGCACTCGGGTACCTTCGAAAGTGTGTGTTGGGTTGGTACGAATCGAGATCGGGATTTGTCACTCCGTGTGATGGAGAGGTATCTCTGGGCCCACTCGGTAGAACATCATCATCAGCTCAATGTGAGTAAGGAGATAGTCACACGATGGCGTGCTATGGAACGAGTAAAGAGACTTACAGGTAACGAGATTGAACAAGGTATAGGTATACCGACGATCGAATCTCGGGCAAGTTCTATACTGACAGACAAAGGGAATTGTATACGGGATTGATTGAATCCTTGACATCGTGGTTCATCCGATGAGATCATCGTGGAGCAAGTGGGAGCCACCATGGGTATCCAGACCCCGCTGATGGTTATTGGCTGGAGAGGTGTCTCGGTCATGTCTGCCTGTCTCCCGAACCCGTAGGGTCTACACACTTAAGGTTCAATGATGCTAGGGTTATAGGGAATTGTTATACGAGGTTACCGAAAGTTGTTCGAAGTCCCGGATGAGATCCCGGACGTCACGTGGAGCTCCAGAATGGTCCGGAGGTAAAGATTTATATATAAGATGGATGGTTTTGGACACCGGAAATGTTTCGGGCGTCACCGGTAATGTACCGGGACCACCGGTAGTGGTCCCGGGGGTCCACCGGGAGGGGCCACCAGCCCCAAGAGGTAGCATGGGCCAAAAGAGGGAGGGAAACCAGCCCAAAGTGGGCTGGTGCGCCTCCCACAAGGAGGCCCAAGGCGCAGGAGGGGAGAGGGGGGGGGGAACCCTAGGCGCTGGTGGGCCTAAGGCCCACCTAGGGGTGCGCCACCCCTCCCCCTTGCCCTGGCCGCCGCACCTCCCATCTGGGGGGGCTACCGCACCACCTAGGGTGGGAACCCTAGGGGTGGCACCCCCCTCCCCTCCTCCTATATATAGTGGGGGTTTCGGGGCTGTTTTGCACACAATTTTCCATCTCCCTCGGCGCAACCTGCCCCCCTTCTTCCTCCTCTCCCACGGTGCTTGGCGAAGCCCTGCTGGGAGACCTCGTCTCTCCATCGACACCACGCCGTCCTGCTGCCGGAGATCTTCCCCAACCTCTCCCTCCTCCTTGCTGGATCAAGGTGCGGGAGACGTCACCGGGCTGCACGTGTGTTGAACGTGGAGGTGCCGTGGTTCAGCACTAGATCGAATCACACCATGATCTGAATCGCCACGAGTACGACTCCATCAACTGCGTTCTAGCAACGCTTCCGCTTAGCGATCTTCAAAGGTATGAAGATGCACTCACCCCTCTCTCGTTGCTGGTCTCTCCATAGGAAGATCTGAATATGCGTAGGAAAATTTTGAATTTTTGCTACGTTACCCAACATCATCCTCTCCCAAGATTGTGCAACGTGTTCATGATCAAGTTGCTTGAAATTCATGATATCATTACGTAAGGAGATAATCTTAGCCGACGGAAAATGCTTGGATAAGTAAGCATATTTGCACTTATCCCAAGAATCGATACTATTTTTAGGCAAAGAAGAAAACCAAGTTTTTGCGCGATCTCGCAACGAGAAAGGAAAAAGCTTCAAGTTAATCACATCATTATCCACATCTCTTTTCTTTTGCATATCGCAAAGCTCGATGAAGGTATTGAGATGGGATGCGGCATCTTCACTAGGAAGGCCAGAGAATTGCTCTTTCATAACAAGATTCAGCAAAGCTGCGTTGATTTCATACGATTCCGCACTAGTGGCGGGAGCAATCGGAGTACTAATAAAATCATTATTATTGGTACTCGAGAAGTCGCAAAGTTTGGTGTTTTCAGCAATGATGACTTCAACAAACAAACAAGCACACAAGCGAGCAAGGAAAACGGCAAAGGAAAACGGCAAAAAGGCAAAAGGCAAAAGAAAATGGCAAAGAAGAAAGGCAAATGAAAGCGACAAATGTGAAGTGGGGGAGAGGAAAACGAGAGGCAACTGGCAAAAAAAGTAAACCCAAGAGATGAGTTTGTGAGACCTAATTGGATAGATCTCTCCTTCCCTGGCAACGACGCCAAAAATACTTCTGCTACTCCAACAAAAGACCTTCCAACGGCGCCAGAAACAAGCGTGCTGACGGGAGACTATTCTTGTCTTGATACTCCTCAGCAACGGCACCAGGAATCCTTCTGCTACGGCTACACCTTTAGGGACTTCCTTGGAAAATATGCAAAGGATTCCCCCGTGGCCTTGGAGCCTTGTGTTGGTGTTCCCTCGAAGCGGAAAGGGCGATGTAGCACAGCGGCGGTAAGTATTTCCCTCAGTTTTGAGAACCAAGGTATCGATCCAGTGAAGGATTATCACAACTACCTGCACAAACACAAAGAGCTTGCACCCAACGCTATGAAGGGGTTGTCAATCCCTTATATATTGTTTCCCAAGTGAGAACTGAAAGCAAAAATAAACAAAGCAAAGTAAAAAGCAAAAGTGGAAACGATAGGTGTGAATAGACCCAGGGGCCATAGTGTTCACTAGTGGCTTCTATCATGAAAGCAAGTAGACGTTGGGTGAACGAATTACTGTCGAGCAATTGATAGAACCGCGCAAAGTCGTGACGTTATCTATGGCAATGATTATATCTATAGTCATCACGTCCAAAACAAGTAGACCGATACTTTCTGCATCTACTACTATTACTCCACACGTCAACCGCTATCCAGCATGCATCTAGTGTATTAAGTCCAAAAGAACAGAGTAACGCCCTAAGCAAGATGACATGATGTAGATGGACAATCTCATATCTACGATAAAATCCCATCTTGTTACCCTTGATGGCAACAACATGATGTATGCCTTGCTGCCCCTTCTGTCACTGGGAAAGGTCACCACACGTTATGAACCCAAAACCAAGCACTTCTCCCATTGCAAGAATCATAGATCTAGTTGGCCAAACAAAACCCAAGACTCGGAGAGACTTACAAGGATATGAAATCATGCATATAAGAAATCAACAAAGACTCAAATATATATCATAGATAATCTGATCACAAATCCACAATTCATCGGATCTCAACAAACACACCGCAAAAAAGGATTACATCGGACAGATCTCCATGAAGATCATGGAGAACTTTGTATTGAACATCCAAGAGAGAGAAGAAGCCATCTAGCTACTAACTACGAACCCGTAGGTCTGAAGTGAACTACTCACGAGTCATTGGAGGGGCGATGATGTTGATGAAGAAGCCCTCCAACTCCAAAGTCCCCTCCGTCAGGTCTCCGGGAAGGGTCTCCAGATGAGATCTCGCGGAAACGGAAGCTTGCGGCGGCAGAAAAGTGTTTTCGTGGATTCCTTAATTTTTTCTGGATTTTTAGGGAATTTATAGGCCAAATACCTAGGGCAGGGGAGTGCCAGGGGGGCCACAAGCTTGGTTGCCGCGGCCTCCCCCTGGCCACGGCAACAGGGCTTGTGGGCCCCCTGTGGGCCCACTGCCTTGGCCCTCAAGCCTCCCGATCTTCTTCCGTCCTGGAAAAAATTATTTTGGGGATTTTATTCCGTTTGGACTCTGTTCCAAAATCAGATCTGAAAAGAGTCAAAAACACAGAAAAAACAGGATCTGGCGCTTGGCACTGAATTAATAAGTTAGTCCCAAAAAAGATATAAAAGGTAAACAAAACATCCAAAGTTGACAAGATAACATCGTGAAACTATCAAAAATTATAGATACGTTTGAGACGTATCAGGGTTTCAACACGAGCAGAAATGAATAGAAGATTATCCAAGTAGAAAACTTTAACTAGATCCATAAGTCTTTGGCTTCTGTTTTTGTGTGATAACATGATTATTGCAAGCAAACACGTAAACTAGAAAAGGTAAATATTTTTTTATTTTTGTATTTATGAAGCAAACAAAATATAATAGCAAATAAAAACAAGAATAAGTGAATGATACTTTTTGTGAAGTTACTTGATAGTAGGCTAATGATACTCCCCAACAACGGTGCCAAATATCCTTCCTGATACGTGTGATCTTTGTTGGGTTTTTCATGAAGAGGAATGGGTGATGTAGCAGAATATAGGTAAGTATTTCCCTCAGTAGAGAACCAAGGTTTGTCGAACCAATAGGAGTAACAACCTACCCCTGTCTTCAGCAACTACACCCAAGAGACACAAACACTTGCACCCAACGCGGGCAAGAGGGTTGTCAATCCCCTTGTCTCATTATTTGCAACCAAGTAAGTAGTGTGACTGGAAGTTGCAAAGTGAAAAGTAAATAAAAAGTAAATGGAGGTAGCAAGGGAAGTGTAGAATTTGTAAACTTATAAGTGAATAGACCCCGGGGCCATAGTTTTCCCTAGTGGCAAATCTCATGAAATCAAGCTTACGGTGGTAGACTAATTACTGTTGAGCAATTGATAGAAAAGCGCATAATTATGAGATATTCATGACAATGATCATGTGTATAAAGGCATCACGTCCATAAGCAAATAGGCCGACTCCTTCCTGCACCTATTACTATTACTCCATCCATCGACCGCTATCCTGTTGGAAATATGCCCTAGAGGCAATAATAAATTAGTTATTATTATATTTCCTTGTTCATAATAGTCGTTTATTATCCATGCTAGAATTGTATGGATTGGAAACTCAAATACATGTGTGGATACATAGACAACACACTGTCCCTAGTGAGCCTCTAGTTGACTAGTTCGTTGATCAAAGATGGTTAAGGTTTCCTGACCATAGGCAAGTATTGTCAGTTGATAACGGGATCACATCATTAGGAGAATCATGTGATGGACAAGACCCAAACTATGAACATAGCATATTGATCGTGTCGTTTTATTGCTATTGTTTTCTGTGTGTCAAGTATTTGTTCCTATGACCATGAGATCATATAACTCACTCGCACCGGAGGAATACCTTGTGTGTATCAAACGTCACAACGTAACTGGGTGACTATAAAGGTGCTCTACAGGTATCTCCAAAGGTGTCCATTGAGTTAGTATGGATCAAGACTGGGATTTGTCACTCCGTGTGACAGAGAGGTATCTCGGGGCCCACTCGGTAATACAACATCACACACAAGCCTTGCAAGCAATGTGACTAAGTGTAAGTCACGAGATCTTGTATTAAAGAACGAGTAAAGAGACTTGTCGGTAACGAGATTGAAATAGCTATGCGGATACCGACGATCGAATCTCGGGCAAGTAACATACCTAAGGACAAAGGGAATGACATACGGGATTATATGAATCCTTGACACTGAGGTTCAACCGATTAGATCTTCGGAGAATATGTAGGATCCAATATGGGCATCCAGGTCCTGCTATTGGATATTGACCGAGGAGTACCTCAGGGCATTTCTACATAGTTCTCGAACCCGTAGGGTCTGCACACTTAAGGTTTGGCGATGTTTTAGTATAGTTGAGTTATATACGTGGTTATCGAATGTTGTTCGGAGTCCCGAATGAGATCACATACATCACGAGGGTTTCAGTAATGGTCCGAAGACGAAGATTGATATATAGGATGACTTCATTTGGTTACCGAAAAGTTTTCGGGCATTACCGGGAATGTACCGGGAGTGACGAATGGGTTCCGGAAGTTCACCGGGAGGGGGGCAACCCTCCCGTGGGAAGCCCAAAGGACTTATGGGTGGCGCACCAGCCCTTAGTGGGCTGGTGGGACAGTCCAATAAGGCCTATGCGCCATAAGATAAAAACCAAAGAAAAAAAAAAGAAAAGGTGGGAAGGAAGGGAAGGACTCCACTTTCCAATCCTAGTTGGACTAGGATTGTAGTAGGACTCCTCCTCCTCCTCTTGGCCGGCGCACCTTGGGGCTTGGCCCTCAAGGCAAGCCCCTCCCCTCCCTCCTATATATACTGGTGCTTTAGGGCTGATTTGAGACAACTTTTGCCACGTGCAACTCAGATCTATACACCATAGTTCTTCCTCTAGATCGTATTTCTGCGGAGCTCGGGCGGAGCCCTGCAGGAGTAGATCCTTCACCACCACCGGAGCGCCATCACGCATCCGAAGAACTCATCTATTTCTCCGTCTTGCTTGCTGGATCAAGAAGGCCGAGATCATCGTCGAGCTGTACGTGTGCTGAACGCGGAGGTGTTGTCCGTTCGGCACTAGATCGGAACGGACCGTGGGACGGATCGCGGGACAGTTCACGGGGCGGATCGAGGGACGTGAGGACGTTCCACTACATCAACCGCGTTTCTTAACGCTTCCTCCTCTGTGATCTACAAGGGTACGTAGATCCAAGTCTCCTCTCGTAGATGGACATCACCATGATAGGTCTTCGTGTGCGTAGGAATTTTTTTTGTTTCCCATGCAAAGTTCCCCAACAGTGGCGTTATGAGCTAGGTTCATGCGTATATGTTATCTCGAGTAGAACACAAAGGGTTTTGTGGACGGTGATGTTCGATTTGCTGCCCTCCTTAGTCTTTTCTCGATTCAGCGACATTGTTGGATTGAAGCGGCCGAGACTGACATTATTCGTACGCTTACGAAAGACTGGTTTCATCGATTGACATGCAACCTCATTGCATAAAGATGACTGGAGGGTGTCGATTTATTCAACTTTAGTTCAATTGGTTTTGACTGAGGCGGTCCTTGGAGAGGTTAAATACAAATTTGCACATCTCCATTGTGGTTTTTAAGTAAGTAAGTTGCAATCTACTAGATACCCATAGTAGCCACGTAAAACATGCAACAACAATTAGAGGACGTCTAACTTGTTTTTGCAGGGTATGCTTGTGATATGATATGGCCAATGACGTGATGTGCTATATTGGATGTATCAGATGATCATGTTGTAATAGTTAATATCGACTTGCACGTCGATGGTACGGCAACCGGCAGGAGCCATAGGGTTGTCTTTAAACTAACGTTTGTGTTTGCAGATGCGTTTACTATATTGCTAGGATATCACTTTAGTAGTAATAGCATAAGTAGCACGACAACCATGATGGCGACACGTTGATGGAGATCATGATGATGGATATCATGGTGTGGCGCCGGTAACAAGAAGATCCTGCCGGTGCTTTGGTGATGGAGATCAAGAAGCACATGATGATGGCCATATCATGTCACTTATGAATTGCATGTGATGTTAATCCTTTTATGCACCTTATTTTGCTTAGAACGACGGTAGCATTATGAGGTGATCTCTCACTAAAATTTCAAGACGAAACTGTGTTCTCCCCGACTATGCACCGTTGCTACAGTTCGTCGTTTCGGGACACCACGTGATGATTGGGTGTGATAGACTCAACGTTCACATACAACGGGTGCAAAACAGTTGCACACGCGGAACACTCGGGTTAAACTTGACGAGCCTAGCATGTGCAGACATGGCCTCGGAACACAAGAGACCGAAAGGTCGAGCATGAATCATATAGTTGATATGATTAGCATAGAGATGCTTACCACTGAAGTTATACTCAACTCACGTGATGATCGGACTTGAGTTAGTGGATTTGGATCATGTACCACTCAAATGACTAGAGAGATGTACTTTTTGAGTGGGAGTTCTTAAGTAATATGATTAATTGAACTAATTATCATGAACATAATCTAATGGGCTTTGCGAATTATGTTATTAGTTGCTACATTATTTATATTGCACATAGGATGTCAAAACATTGTTTCCTCGACGGTTTCCTTGAGGAAAGGTTGTTTGTGATACAACCAGAAGGTTTTGTCGATCCTAACGATACTAACAAGTATGTAAGCTCCAACGATCCTTCAATGGACTGATGCAAGCATCTCGGAGTTGGAATATACACTTTGATGATCAAAGCTTTTGGGTTTGTACAAGGTTTATGAGAAACTTGTATTTCCAAAGAAGTGAGTGGGAGGACTATAGTATTTCTGATAAAGTATATGTGGTTTACATATTGTTGATTGGAAGTAATGTAGAATTTATGTAAAGCATAAAGGTTGTTTGAAAGGGGTTTTTCAAAGGAAGACCTGGATAGAGCTACTTGAACTTTGAGCATCAAGATCTATGGAGATAGATCAAAATGCTAAACAGAACTTTGAAATGAAATGCATGCCTTGACAAGTTTTTGAAGGAGTTCAAAATAGATCAGCAAAGAAAGAATTCTTGGCTGTGTTGTAAGGTGTGAATATGAGTAAGACTCAAAAGCCTGACCACAGCAGAAGAAAGAGAAAGGACGAAGGTCGTCCCCTATGCCTTAGTCGTAGACTCTACACTATGCCATGTTGTGTACCGCACCTGATGTGTGCCTTGCCACAAGTCTGTTAAGAGGTACAGAGAGTGATCCAGGATTGAATCACTGAACAACGGTCAAAGTTATCCTTAGTAACTAATGGACTAAGGAATTTTTCTCGATTATGGAGGTGGTTAAAGAGTTCGTCGTAAAGGGTTACGTCGATGCAAGCTTTGACACTAATCCGAATTACTATGAGTAGTAAAACGGATTCGTCTAGTAGAGTAGATATTTGGAGTATTTCCGAATAGCACGTAGTAGCAGCATCTATTAGATGACATAAAGAATCACCTGGAGGGACGAAGCCAGGAGCTCACAAGCCCACCAGGCCCGCCTCCCTGGCCGGGCCTGGCAGGCTGGTGAGCCCCTCGGGGCTCCGCCGCCTCCAACTCCAGCTCTATTTAGTCTCTTTCGACCGGAAAAAATCAAGGAGAAGAGTTCATCATGTTTTACGATGCGGAGCCGCCGCCACCACCTGTTCTTCCTCTTGAGGGCAGATCTGGAGCCCGTTCTGGGCTCCGGAGAGGGGGAATCGACGCCTTCATCATCACCAACCATCCTTCATCGCCAATTCCATGGTGCTCTTCATCGTTCATGAGTAATCTCATTGTAGGCTTGCTGGACGGTGATGGGTTGGATGAGATCTATCATGTAATCGAGTTAGTTTTGATGGGGATTGATCCCTAGTATCCATTATGTTCTGAGATTGATGTTGCTACTACTTTGCCATGCTTAATGCTTGTCACTAGGGCCCGAGTGCCATGATTTCAGATCTGAACCTATTATGTTTCCATCAATATATGTGTGTTCTTGATCCTATCTTGCAAGTTGTAGTCACCTACTATGTGTTATGACCCGACAACCCCGGAGTGACAATAGCCGGAACCACTCCCGGAGATGACCATAGTATGAGGAGTTCATGTATTCACTAAGTGCTAATGCTTTGTTCCGGTTCTCTATTAAAAGGAGAACCTTAATATCCCTTAGTTTCCATTAGAACCCCGCTGCCACGGGAGGGATGGACAATAGATGTCATGCAAGTTCTTTTCCATAAGCACGTATGACTATATACGGAATACATGCCTACATTACATTGACGAACCAGAGCTAGTTACATATCTCCCCATATTATAACTGTTACATGATCAATGTCATCCGGCATAATTATCCATCACTGATCCAATACCTACGAGTCTTTTCCTACTGGTCCTTGCTACGTTACTTTGCTGCTGCTACTGTTACCGCTACTGCTGTCACTACTGCTACTGTTACCATTGCTACCAGTGCTATCATGCTACTTTGCTACTGAAACTTTGCTGCAGATACTAAGTCTTTCAGGTGTGGTTGAATTGACAACTCAACTGCTAATACTCGAGAAAATTCTTTTGCTTGCCCTTGTGTCGAATCAACAAATTTGGGTTGAATACTCTACCCTCAAAAACTGTTGCGATCCCCTATACTTGTGGGTTATCAAGACCATTTTCTGGCGCCGTTGCTGGGGAGGCCTAGCACTATTCTCTGAGTCACTTGGGATTTACGTCTGTTGATCACTATGAGGAATCCGAAAGATCCAAAAACTAAAGTCTTGCCCTCAACTACGAGGACAGGTAAGGAACTGCCATCTAGCTCTGCACTTGATTCACCTTCAGTTATGAGTAAGTTTGCGACACCACCGCCTACTAGAAACTCTGATATGTCGCCTAATACGTCTCCATCGTATCTATAATTTTTGATTATTTCATGCCAATATTCTACAACTTTCATATACTTTTGGCAACTTTTTATACTATTTTTGGGACTAACATATTGATCCAGTGCCCAGTGCCAGTTCCTGTTTGTTGCATGTTTTTTGTTTCGCAGAATATCCATACCAAACGAAGTCCAAACGTAATAAAAACTTACGAAGATTTTTTCTGGAATATTTATGATTTTTGAGAAGAAGAATCAACGCGAGGCGATGCACGGAGTGCCCACAAGCCCTGTCGCCGCGGCCAGGGGGTGGTCCCCCGGTAGGCAGGCTTGTGGACACTCCTTAAGGCGGTTGGTGCCCTTGTTTCTCCGCAAGAAAGATAATATCCGGAAGAAAATCTTGTTAAAATTTCAGCCTCATCGAAGTTACGGATCTCCGGGAATTTAAGAAATGGTGAAACACAGAATCTGGGAAGGCAGAAACAGAAGGACACAGAGAGAGAGAGAGAGATCCAATCTTGGAGGGGCTCTCGCCCCTCCGCCGCCATCGAGACCATGGACCAGAGGGGAAACCCTTCTCCCATCAAGGGAGGAGGTCAAGGAAGAAGAATAAGGAGGGGGGCTCTCTCCCCCTCTCTCCCGGCGGCGTCGGAACGCCGCCCGGGACATCATCGTGTGACGACAATCTACACCAACACCTCCATCATCTTCACCAACATCTCCATCATCATCCCCCATCTATATTCAGCGGTTCACTCTCCCGCAACCCGCTGTACCCTCTACTTGAACATGGTGCTTTATGCTACATATTATTATCTAGTGATGTGTTGCTATCCTATGATGTCTGAGTAGATTATCGTTGTCCTATCGGTGATTGATGAATTGCTATGATTGGTTTAATTTGCTTGTGGTTATGTTGCTGTCCTTTGGTGCCCATCATATGATCGCACGCGTGGATCACACTATAGGGTTAGTTGTATGGTGATAGGACTATGTATTGGCAGGGTAGAGTGACAGAAGCTTCAAACCTAGCATAGAAATTGATGCATATGGGATTGAAGGGGGACCAATATATCTTATTGCTATGGTTGGGTTTTACCTTAATGAACGTTAGTAGTTGCGGATGCTTGCTAATAGTTCCAATCATAAGTGCATAGAATTC
Source organism: Hordeum vulgare subsp. vulgare (assembly GCF_904849725.1). Lineage (NCBI taxonomy): Eukaryota > Viridiplantae > Streptophyta > Magnoliopsida > Poales > Poaceae > Hordeum > Hordeum vulgare. The sequence goes on along the minus strand of NC_058518.1, from coordinate 381,658,611 downwards.
CAAGTAAGGGATGACATGCTAGCAGAGGCCTCTCCCACATGATACTTGTTATCGATCTAGTAACGTAGTCAATTGCTTAGGGACAATTCCGCAACTCCTACCACCACTTTTCCACACTCGTTAGACACTCGTAGTTGTTTATTTATCTAACCAGCCCCTAGTTTTATTTACGTATTCTTTACTTTCTTGCAAGCCTATCCTATCACTCCTACAAAGTACTTCTAGTTTCATACTTGTTCTAGGTAAAGCGAACGTAAAGTGTGCGTAGAGTTGTATCGGTGGTCGATAGAACTTGAGGGAATATTTGTCCTACCTTTAGCTCCTCGTTGGGTTCGACACTCTTACTTATCAAGAAAGGCTACAATTGATCCCCTATACTTGTGGGTTATCAAGACCTTTTTCTGGCGCCGTTGCCGGGGAGCAATAGCGTGGGGTGAATATCCTCGTGTGTGCTTGTTTGCTTTATCACTAAGTAGATTTATTTGCTGTTCTAAGTTGTTCTCTATCTTTAGTTATGGATATGGAACACGAAATACCAAAAAAAGTAGGTGTACTTGCTACTCATGGAGATGGGGAACCTCCTAAAACCCTCGAGGCTCGTTATGTGGAAAATATTATGCACTTCTTTAATAATCCCGAGAAAGCCCCATTCAATTATATAATGGGATACACGTTGGATCAACGTGAATACTTTAGGGATTATCGCTTGACTCAAAAAGGGAAACTTTTATGGGATCAAATCCATTTGTTGAAATGGTATGCTTGGGAACTATGCAAGAGATATGGTGTTACTTGTTGCTCTAGGATGAAGGCTCCACACCTTCCCTTTTCTTGTGAATTTAATGATCATAGAACCTTGGCTTCTTATGCTAATGGTATATATGATTACTATGATGTGGATCAAATAGAAGAGTTTGTTGCTTTTATGGGTGCTTATGAAATTGAGGCTCTGTTTAAAAGGTGTGATGATAATGATGATGCTCCTCACCGATCTGAAAATTTGGCTATGCTTCGTTATTGTTATACTAATTATGAATATAATGCTCATATTGAACGATTTAAGGAGAAATACTATGATGCCTAATAAGAGACTATTATTTTGCAGGAAACTATGGAAGAAGAAAATGCTGAAATTGTGAGCTCATTAGATGAAAAAGATGACGAGGAGAGCGAAGAACAAAAGGAGGAAGAACGGACTAGCTACCCGTGTCCACCTTCTAATTAGAGTAACTGTTCTACTCATACATTATTTCATTTCCCTTCGTTCTTACCAAAGGATGAATGCTATGATCCCTTGGATTCGTTTGAAATATCCCTTTTTGATGAACTTGATGCTTGCTATGCTTGTGGTCATGATGCCAATATGAATGATGCTTATGAAGATGAGATAGCTATAGTTCCTTATGTTACACATGATGATTTTGATGAATATAATATGCATGTGCTTGCTGCTCCTACTTGCAGTTATTATGAGAAATGAACTACATCTCCACCTCTCTATGTTTCCAATACGATAAAATTGCAAGAAACTGCTTATGCTATGCATTGTCCTTTACTTCGTGTGCATGAATTGTTATTTTATGACATGGCAATGCATAGGAAGAGAGTTAGACTTCGTCATTGCTTGATATATGTTACCTTGTGCTCACTACTAAATTTCAAATCATTGCTAATTAAAATTGGCTTTGATATACCTTGGGATCCGGGTGGATCCATTACTTGAGCACTTTATGCCTAGCTTAATGGCTTTAAAGAAAGCGCTGCCTAGGAGAAAACCCAGAAGTTTTAGAGAGTCATTTATTTATGTTGAGTGCTTTTATTTAGTTTAAAAACAAAAAAGATATAGAGGGGAACTTAAAACTTTTTCAAAAAGAGAAGCGATTGAAAGGTGATGCATTGCGGAAGTGAGGGTCGACCTTGAACACTTGTGTTCATACTCATGGAAACAATGTAGAATTTTTTTATGGAAGTTTCTCACAAAAATAATTATCCCCTTGTACAATTCCTTTGTGGTTTTAAAAATAATGTGCCAAGTAAAGCCTTTACGATTAGTTTGGGTGATAGTTGTTTGATCACGCTGAGAAAAGACAGAAACTTTCTGCTCACGAAATTAATTTTCATTTTTATTCTGGAAGAGATTTTGAGTTGATTCTTTTTTATTCTTATTTATATGCAAATTTTCCAGACGTTCGTAGTTTTTCAGATTTTTTGAGATATCATAAGTATACGGAATATATAGATTCCTACAGACTGTTCTGTTTTGACAGGTTCTGTTTTCTATGCATTGTTCTCTTATTTTGATGAATCTATGGGTAGTATCGAGGGGTATGAACCATGGTGAAGTTGGATTACAGTAGATATAATGATAATATGAATTTATAATTAGTTCACAACAGTACTTGAAGTGGTGATTTATTTTATTATACTAATGGATCTCACAAAGTGTTGTTGAGTTTTGTGTGATTGAAGTTTTCAAGTTTTGGGTGAGAGCACGATGGATGAAGGAATAAGGAGAGACAAGAGCCTAAGCTTGGGGATGCCCGAGGCACCCCAAGGTAATATTCAAGGAAGACTCAAGCGTCTAAGCTTGGGGATGCCCCGGAAGGCATCCCCTCTTTCGTCTACAATCTATCGATAATTTTACTAGGAGCTATATTTTAATTCGTCACATGATATGTGCAAATGCTTGGAGCGTCTTTTGTGTTTATTTTTCCTTTTTATTTTATGCACCATGCTGGTATGAGATAGTTCTTGGTTGGCTTTATAGAATGCTTCTTGTGCTTCACTTATATCTTTTGAAGTTTGGATTGCTTGTTTCCCTACACATAGAAAGCCGTCATTTGTAGAATGCTATTTTGCTTCACTTATATTTGTTAGAGTGGGACATATCTTTTGTAGAAAGAATTAAACTCTCATGCTTCACTTATACCTATTTAGAGAGTTAACAGGAGTTGGTCATTCACATGGTTAGTCATAAAATCCTACATAAAACTTGCAGATCAATGAATATGATATGTTTGTTTCCTTGCAACAGTTTTGCGACATGAATATGTGATATTAGAGTCATGCTAGTGAGTAATTGCGTATTTTTAGAAATACTTGTGTTAAGGTTTGTGATTCCCGTAGCATGCATGTATGGTGAACCGTTATGTGATGAAGTCGGAGCATGATTTATTTATTGATTGTCATCCTTTGTGTGGAGGTTGGGATCGCGCGATGGTTAACTCCTACCAACCTTTCCCCTAGGAGCATGCGTGTAGTACCTTGTTTCGATGACTAATAGACTTTTGCAATAAGTATGTGAGTTCTTTATGACTAATGTTGAGTCCATGGATTATACCCACTCTCACCCTTCCACCATTGCTAGCCTCTCTAGTACCGCACAACTTTCGCCGGTGCATTACACCCACCATATAGCCTCCTCAAAACAGCCACCATACCTACCTATTATGGCATTTTCATAGCCATTCCGAGATATATTGCCATGCAACTACCACCGTTCCGTATCATGACATGTGCTACCACTTCCATATTGCCATTGCATGATCGTAATATAGCTAGCATGATGTTTCCATGGCTTGTCCGTTTTTTGATGTCATTGCTATGCTAGATCATTGTCACGGTACACTACCGAAGGCATTTAATATAGAGTCATCCTTTCTCTAAGTATTGAGTTCTAAGTGTGATGATCACTATTAATAGAGCATTGTCCCATGTGAGGAAATAAAAGAGGCCAGCGAAGCCCATTTACAAAAAAGAGGCCAAAGATGCCCACCAAAATAATAATAAAATATATATAAAAAAAGAGGCCAAAGAGCCCACAAAAAATGAGAGAAAAGAGAGAAGGGACAATTGCTACTATCCTCTTTCCACACTTGTGCTTCAAATAGCACTATGATCTTCATGACAGAGAGTCTCCTATGTTGTCACTTCCATATACTAGTGGGAAATTTTCATTATACAACTTGGCTTGTATATTCCAATGATGGGCTTCCTCAAAATTGCCCTAGGTCTTCGTGAGCAAGCAAGTTGGGTGCACACCCACTAGTTTCTTTTGTGAGCTTTCATACACTTATAAGCTCTAGTGCATCCGTTGCGTGGCAATCCCTACTCACTCACATTGATATCTATTGATGGGCATCTCCATAGCCCGTTGATACGCCTAGTTGATGTGAGACTATCTCCTCCTTTTTTGTCTTCTCCACGACCACCATATTCTATTCCACCTATAGTGCTATGTCCATGGCTCACGCTCATGTATTGCGTGAAAGTTGAAAAGGTTTGAGAACTCTAAAGTATGAAACAATTTCTTGGCTAAAACCGGGGTTGTGCATGATTTAAATACGTTGTGTGGGGAAGATGGAGCATAGTCAGACTATATGATTTTGTAGAGATAACTTTCTTTGGCCATGATATTTTGAGAAGACATGATTGCTTTATTAGTATGCTTGAAATGTTATTGTCTTTATGTCAAATGATAGACTATTGCTTCGAATCACTCGTGTTTTAGTATTCATGCCATGATTAGATTATATGATCAAGATTATGCTAGGTAGCATTCCACATCAAAAATTATCTTTTTTATCATTTACCTACTCGAGGACGAGCATGAATTAAGCTTGGGGATGCTGATACATCTCCATCGTATCTATAATTTTTGATTGCTTCGTGCCAATATTCTACAACCTTCATATACTTTTGGCAACTTTTTATACTATTTTTGGGACTAACATATTGATCCAGTGCCCAGTGCCAGTTCGTGTTTGTTGCATGTTTTTTGTTACGCAGAATATCCATACCAAACGAAGTCCAAACGTAAGAAAAACTTACGGGGATTTGTTTTTGAATATTTATGATTTTTGGGAAGAAGAATCAATGCGAGGTGATGCACGGAGTGCCCACAAGCCCTGTCGCTGCGGCCAGGGGGTGGGCCCGTGGCAGGCAGGTTTGTGGCCACTCCTTAAGGCGGTTGGTGCCCTTATTTCACCACAAGAAATATAATATCCGGAAGAAAATCGTGTTAAAATTTCAGCCCAATCGGAGTTATGGATCTCCGGGAATTTAAAAAACGGTGAAACGCAAAATCTGGGAGGGCAGAAACAGAAGGACACACAGAGAGAGATCCAATCTCGGAGGAGCAATCGCCCCTCCGCCGCCATGGAGACCATGGACCAGAGGGTAAACCCTTATCCCATCTAGGGAGGTGGTCAAGGAAGAAGAAGAAGGAGGGGCTCTCTCCCCCTCTCTCTCGGCGGCACCGGAACGCCGCCCGAGACATCATCGTGTGACGGCGATCTACACCAACACCTCCGTCATCTTCACCAACATCTCCATCATCTTCCCCCATCTATATTCAGCGGTTCACTCTCCCTCAACCCGCTGTACCCTCTACTTGAACATGGTGCTTTATGCTACATATTATTATCCAATGATGTGTTGCTATCCTATGATGTCTGAGTAGATTATCATTGTCCTATCAGTGATTGATGAATTGCTTTGATTGGTTTAATTTGCTTGTGGTTATGTTGCTGTCCTTTGGTGCCCATCATATGATCGCACGCGTGGATCACACCATAGGGTTAGTTGTATGGTGATAGGACTATGTATTGGCAGGGTAGAGTGACAGAAGCTTCAAACCTAGCATAGAAATTGATGCATATGGGATTGAAGGGGGACCAATATATCTTATTGCTATGGTTGGGTTTTACCTTAATGAACGTTAGTAGTTGCGGATGCTTGCTAATAGTTCCAATCATAAGTGCATAGAATTCCAAGTAAGGGATGACATGCTAGCAGAGGCCTCTCCCACATGATACTTGTTATCGATCTAGTAACGTAGTCAATTGCTTAGGGACAATTCCGCAACTCCTACCACCACTTTTCCACACTCGTTAGACACTCGTAGTTGTTTCTTTATCTAACCAGCCCCTAGTTTTATTTACGCATTCTTTACTTTCTTGCAAGCCTATCCTATCACTCCTACAAAGTACTTCTAGTTTCATACTTGTTCTAGGTAAAGCGAACGTAAAGTGTGCCTAGAGTTGTATCGGTGGTCGATAGAACTTGAGGGAATATTTGTCCTACCTTTAGCTCCTTGTTGGGTTTGACACTCTTACTTATTGAGAAAGGCTACAATTGATCCCCTATACTTGTGGGTTATCATCGCCTGTGCTTGATGATGGTACTGCTGCTATCCATGATGCTTATGATGATGCTTTGCTTGATACCGCTTTGCCACTAGATGCATTTCTTGATGCACAAATTGCTAGAGTTTCTGCTGAATGTGATGATACTTCTGAAACTGCTGAAATTATTGAAGTAGAACCTGCTGTTTCACCTGTTAGAACTAGCTCTCCTAGATATGAATTTCCTGATATACATGAGGGTTATGTTATGGAGGGAGAGGTAGCTGAGGAGTTTCTTGCTTGTAAGGATAGCTATGATCTTGAGAATTTATTGCGCAAGTGGAAAGAAAATTCTCTGAACGGTAGAATGAAATACGATCCTAAGTTTGCTACTTCACCCATCTTTGTGACCGGTAAGGATTATGAATTCTCTGTCGATCCTGAGTTAATCACTTTGGTCGAATCTGATCCTTTTCATGGTTATGAGTCTGAAACGGTTGGAGCACATCTTACTAAGCTGCACGATATAGCCACCCTATTCACGGGTGAGGAAAAGATCTGCCACTACTATACCCTTAAGCTGTTTCCTTTCTCGCTAAAGGATGACGCTAAGACTTGGTTCTCTTCTCTTGCTCCTGGTTGTGTGCGTAGTCCCTAGGATATGATCTACTACTTCTCTCAGAAATATTTTCCTGCCCATAAGAAACAAGCTGCCTTGCAGGATATATATAACTTTGTGCAAGTTGAAGAAGAGAGTCTTCCACAAGCTTGGGGGAGGCTTGTCCAGTTACTCAATGCTTTGCGTGATCACCCTCTTGAGAAAAATGGAATACTTGATATCTTCTATAATGGACTAACCGATGCTTCTAGGGACCACCTAGATAGTTGTGCTGGTTGTGTTTTCAGGGAACGAACTGTGGAACAAGCTAAGATTCTATTGAATAATATCTTGTGCAATGAGAATGCTTGGACTATTCCCGAACCACCTCCGAAGCCAACTTCGAAGAAAAAAAGGTATCCTATTCCTCAGTCCTGAAGATATGCAATAAGCTAAGAAATCTATGCAAGAGAAAGGAATTAATTCTGAAGATGTCAAGAATCTAGCACCTATCGAAGTAATACATGGCCTTGATAACCGGACACAGGTAGTAGAGGTAAATTCTCTTCGTAGATTCAATGAGAGTGATATTCCTTTTGATAAACCTGCTAGCTTATGCCTAGATGAATTTGATAACTTTGTTGTTAATCAACAAAGTTTCAATGATTATGTTAGCAGACAATTGGAACAGAATGCTCGTATGCTTAGTCATTTAAGTGCTTGTGTGGATAGAAATGTCAATGATCTTAAGATTTTGAGTAAACATGCCTCTATGGTCACCACTCAAGTAGAACAAGTACTTAAGGCTCAAAATGATTTGCTCAATGAGTTGAATGACAATTCCATTAGAGTCGTCACTAGAGGTGGTAGAATGACCCAGGAACCTTTGTATCTTGAGGGTCATCCTAAGAGAATTGAACAAGATTCTCAAGGAGTTAGCACCGAGGTACCTAGTCATCCTAGGAAGAAAAGAAAGATGAGAGGAACTTGCATGCTAACAACCCTGTTGCTGTTACACTCGAGAATCCAAACGATGTCTGTGTTTCTGATGCCGAAACACAATCTGGTGATGAACATGAGCCTAGTGATAATATCAATAGTGGTGTTCATGTTGATGCTCAACCTAGCAATGATAAGGATGTGGAGATTGAACATGTTGATCTTGATAACCCACAGCCTAAGAATAGGAGATACGATAAGAACGACTTCATTGCTAGGAAGCATGGTAAAGAAAGGGAACCATGGGTTCAGATACCCATGCCCTTTCCTCCCAAACCATCCAAGAAAAAAGATGATGAGGATTTTGAGCGCTTTGTTGAAATGATTAGACCTGTCTTTCTGCAAATGCGTTTGACGGATATGCTCAAAATGTCTCCTTATGCTAAGTACATGAAAGATATTGTGACCAATAAAAGGAAGATACCTGAGGTTGAGATTTCCACCATGCTTTCCAACTACACCTTCAAGGGTGGAACTCCTAAGAAACTAGGTGATCCCGGAGTGCCCACTATACCTTGCTCCATTAAAGGAAACTATGTTAGAACCGCTTTATGCAATCTTGGAGCTGGTGTTAGTGTTATGCCTCTCTCTCTCTTTATCGTAGACTTGAATTGGATAAGTTGACACCCACTGAAATCTCCTTGCAAATGGCCGACAAATCAACTGCTTTTCCTATCGGCATTTGCGAGGATGTGCCTGTTGTGGTTGCTAACGTTACTATCTTAACAGAATTTGTTATTCTGGATATTCCCGAGGATGATGCCATGGCGGTCATCCTTGGAAGACCCTTTTTAAGCATTGCAGGGCTGTGATTGATTGCAACAAAGGCAATGTCACTTTCCGTGTTAACGGTAATGAGCATATGGTGCACTTTTCAAAGAAACAATATCGAGTACATTGCATCAATGCTATTGAAAAAACTTCATCAATTCTTATTGGGAGCTTTAAATGCCCTATACCTACTGTCAAGATGAAGTATGATTTACTTGTTGGGGATATGCACATCCCCGTTGAGGTAACCTAGTGATTATTCAAAAATTCTCCGGTTCTATGTGATTCGAAAAAAGTTTGTCAAGAAGACTTGATCAACCTCATTGATGGATTTATTTCGATGACCATGAGATGGATGAATCTAGGATTCACAACTCTCTATTCCAAACTTCTACTTTCTGTTGTTTAGAAGAAAAATGATAGATTTAGCTTTAGTTTTTCCTGTTTTCTGCTTTCTCCGTCCCTTAGAAAAGTGTCCCGAAAATAAAAGTTCTTCAAATGCCCTAAAATTCAAATATGATTTTTTTTCCGGAATTTTTGAAAAATTCTGAGATAAAGAGCTAGTCAGGGGGATGCACCAGTGGGCCACAAGCCCAGGAGGCCCGGCCACCCCCCCTGGCCAGTCCTGGCAGGCTTATGGGGCCCACGTGCCCCCCTCCACTTATTCCAGCTCCCATCTCCTTCTCCTACCTCCAGAAAAATCATTCCACAACTCAAACCCGTGTTCTTGCTCCTCTTGCTGCATTTTTCGATCTCCTTGTGCAAAGCCCCATTCACCAAACTGTTTTGGGGAAATTGTTCCTTGGTATGTGACTCCTCCATTGGTCTAATTTGTTTTTGCTCTAGTGCCTTATTCGTTGCGTATTTTTGCTGCCTTGGTGACCCTGTTCTTGAGCTTTACATGTTCATTTTAGTTGGTCCCAAGTAGTTTTGATGCATGATATTGCCTCTAGGCACTTGAAGGGGTAGTGGCTATGAGTTTTGTTGAGACTTGTTCACTTTTCTTTTGAGTCACTAAAAATTTCAGAAAAAAGAAGATGTTCAGGAGAAACTATCATGGTGGTTCCTCAAGCAAAAGGGGTCCCCGTCTCTCGATTCGGGAACCCGATCCTTATCAGCCGAGGAACGCACAAGTTCAGATTTTCAGTTGGCCGTGACTCATCTATACTGTTTGATATTTATGACAAATCGTATACCATGGATTTAGAGGATTTTAATAGAATTTGCAAGATACCTGATTGGGGTAGTCCCAATGATCCTCCTAAGTCTTCGATGCATTAACAACAAGATTGATCATTGTCACCTCTGCGCACTTGACCTTAGTATTGCGTAATAACGGGTGATAGAAGTTTCAATATGGGAGCTATAATCGCGAGGAGGCTAAATAATAATGCTAATGAAGGGGAATTCTTTGGTGGGATCTATGCCACTCACATAACAAATTTTCTTGGAGTATCCATCCGCGAAGGAGATCCACCGCTCCATACAACTTTCCTTGATCGCGCCGCTATGACACATTATCATTTCCTTGAGAGGGATAATGAATCCCTCCTGTACCGGTTAATATTTAACCGACAACGTGTTTCCATATTACCCTTCCTGCTCCTGCCTTTTTTGACTTCGAGGTAAAACGAAGATATTACATAACCAGAGGAGAGGCAGAGGAGTATGAGAGGGAGGTGAAGGCTGCTCGCCTCTGTGAGGCAGCTATTCAGGCGGTAGCTGCCGCGATCCCGTACAACCCCCATCATGATTTTGGATATTGCCCGGACCAGCCGTGGGAGTAGACCAACTTAGGCCAAAAACCTAAGCTTGGGGGAGTACGTGTTTCTTACCGACTTTATATTCATGCTTACACTTTCACTTTGATAGTCGGTGTTCACACCTTGCCACTGTATCATCCATGCTAGTTTATTTCTTTTTCTTGCTTTCTTCTCGTGTGTTTGTTTGATTTGAGAAAAAAAAGTTGTAAGTTTGCTTTCTAGCTTGCTTAGTGGTTTCTAAAAAAAGGAAAGCCCAAAAAGATTTCCAGTTCTTCTTTTGTTTGTTGGGAGCTTTCCTGTGTAAATAGTTTTCTTTTTCTTTGGGTCAAGGTAGAAGACCATGGTTAAAATGTTTAGTGGCTCACACTTGCATATTTGTTTATGCGTCAAAGAGCCATATTACTTTGTCTTCTCCTCTGTGTTTGCTTGCAGATTCCAGCTTAGTCCAATGCACGGGCACACTCATTATGATTCACATCATTCGGTCGTGCAACTGAAAGGCAATAATGACGATATATGATGAAGTGACTGAGCCTGGAAAAGCTGGTATGAACTTGACCTATTTTGTTTTTGTAAATATGACTAGATCATCGTTCCTAATTCAGCTTTGTTATGAGAGAAACATGTTTGCAATGACAACTTAGAGATCATAGTTTCTGATGCCATGCTTAATTAGCTAGGAGCTTATAATGGTTTGTCTTGGATGCCAACATGAATTTCAAGATGATTGTGATGTAGTATGATAGGATGGTATCCTCCTTTGAGTGATTCAAGTGGCTTGACTTGGCACATGTTCACGCATGTAGTTGAAACAAAATCAACATAGCCTCTATGATATTCATGTTCATGGTGATTTATATCCTACTCATGCTTGCACTCAATGTTGGTTAATTTCAATGCATTTTGATGACTGTTGTCGCTCTCTAGTTGGTCGCTTCCGAGTCTTTTGCTATGCTTCACTTGTACTAAGCGGGAGTACTGCTTGTGAATCCACTTCCATAAACCCAAATTTGTTCCATATGAGTCCACCATACCTACCTATATGCGGTATCTACCTGCCGTTCCAAGTAAATTTGCATGTGCCACTCTCTAAATCTTCAAGTAATAATCTGTTTTGTATGCCTGAACCGCTCATGTGGCGTCAAGGGGCGATCAGTATCTTCCATGCTAGGCGTGTTATCCTTGATACATGTTTGTTCACTATCACTCACGATAAAGGGGCCGGTAATTGGAATGCCCTATTCCATGCTCAAATCGAAAAGATAATTGCAAACAAAACTCCCTTGGATTGTTGTTGGTATGGACGACACCTGAGGATTCGGCTAGTCGTGGAGTGTGATTGATCGGTGGTGGGGGAGTTAAAACTTTACTTTTCTGTTTGGGAACCGCCTATAGTATGTGTAGCATGGAAGATGGTGAAAACTCTTGGTCATTGCATTGAAAATTAAAGCATACCACCCAAAATTATTTATCTCTGTTTTAAAAGCTTGAGATCTGGTACCTCTGCAAATCAATGCTTCCCTCTGCGAAGGGCCTATCTATTTACGTTTCTGTTGAGTCATCCTCTTCTTATAAAAGGCACCAATTAGAGAGCACCTCTGTCATTTTTATGCTTTGCTATTAATTTATATTGAGTATGACTGTGACTGGATCTTCTTTGCCATGAATTACAATGTTCAGTCAGCCCTTGGTCTTTGAAGGTGCTCTGCATTTTTGTTTTGCGGTCTCAGAAAGGGCTAGCGAGATACCATATGTTCATATTGCTTCATGATTGTTTTGATTGAAGTGTTGACGTTTGAAACTTATTATTATTGCTCGCTAGTTGATTATGCCATTGATATGAGTACATCACGAGACCTAAATGTCACTGCTTATGTGGTTAGCTTATGATCTTGCTGAAAATCTGAATACGAGTTAGACATAATTACAACAACAAGATCAAACAGAGTTCGTAAAAGTTTTTCTTTTGTCTCTTTCAGTTTGTCAACTGAATTTCTTGAGGACAAGCAAGGCTTTAAGCTTGGGGGAGTTGATACATCTCCATCGTATCTACTTTTCCAAACTCTTTTGCCCTTGTTTTGGTCTCTAATTTGCATGATTTGAATGGAACTAACCCGGACTGATGCTATTTTCAGCAGAATTGCCATGGTGTTGTTTTTGCGCAGAAATAAAAGTTCTCAGAACGACCTAGAAATTTACGAGTAATTTTTGTGGAATATATAAAAAATACTAGCGCAAGAATCACCTGGAGGGATGGAGCCAGGAGCTCACAAGCCCGCAAGCCCGGCCCCCTGGCCGGGCTTGGCAGGCTTGTGAGCCCCTCGGGGCTCCGCCGCCTCCAACTCCAGCTCTATTTAGTCTCTTTCGACCGAAAAAAATCAAGGAGAAGAGTTCATCACGTTTTATGATACGAAGCCGCTGCCACCACCTGTTCTTCCTCTGGAGGGCAGATCCGGAGTCCGTTCTGGGCTCCGGAGAGGGGGAATCGACGCCTTCGTCATTACCAACCATCCTTCATCGCCAATTCCATGATGCTCTTTGTCGTTCGTGAGTAATCTCATCGTAGGCTAGCTAGACGGTGATGGGTTGGATGAGATCTATCATGTAATTGAGTTAGTTTTGATGGGGATTGATCCCTAGTATCCACTATGTTCTGAGATTGATGTTGCTACTACTTTGCCATGCTTAATGCTTGTCACTAGGGCTCGAGTGCCATGATTTCAGATCTGAACCTATTATGTTTCCATCAATATATGTGTGTTCTTGATCCTATCTTGCAAGTTGTAGTCACCTACTATGTGTTATGACCCGGCAACCCTGGAGTGACAATAGCCGGAACCACTCCCGGAGATGACCATAGTATGAGGAGTTCATGTATTCACTAAGTGCTAATGCTTTGTTCCGGTTCTCTATTAAAAGGAGAACCTTAATATCCCTTAGTTTCCATTAGAACCCCGCTGCCACAGGAGGTATGGACAATAGATGTCATGCAAGTTCTTTTCCATAAGCACGTATGACTATATACGGAATACGTGCCTACATTACATTGACGAATCGGAGCTAGTTACATATCTCCCCATGTTATAGCTGTTACATGATCAATGTCATCCGGCATAATTATCCATCACCGATCCAATGCCTACGAGTCTTTTCCTATAGGTCATTGCTACGTTACTTTGCTGCTGCTACTGTTAACGCTACTGCTGTCACGGTTGCTAGTGTTACCATTGCTATCACGCTACTTTGCTACTGAAACTTTGCCGCAAATACTAAGTCTTTAAGGTGTGGTTGAATTGACAACTCAACTACTAATACTCGAGAATATTCTTTTGCTTCCCTTTGTGTCGAATCAACAAATTTGGGTTGAATACTCTACCCTCCAAAACTGTTGCGATCCCCTATACTTGTGGGTTATCAAGACTATTTTCTGTGTGGTGAACGTGGAGGTGTCGTCCGTTCGGCACTAGATCGGAACGACTCGTCGGACGGTTGGTGGGACGGTTCGCGGGGCGGATCGAGGGACGTGAGGACGTTCCACAACATCAACCGCCTTTCTTAATGCTTCGTGTTGTGCGATCTACAAGGGTACGTAGATCCAAGTCTCCTCTCGTAGATGGACATCACCATGATAGGTCTTCGTATGCGTAGGAAAATTTGTGTTTCCCATGCAAAGTTCCCCAACATATCCACCATGTATATAGATTATTAAGTAAAATAGAGTAATGCTTGGAGAACTATGACATGATGTAGACAAGAGAATTCAATTAATATGAGCAAACCCCAATGTTTTATCCTTAATGGCAATAATACAAAGATGTGTCTTGTCCCCTTTTTGTCACCGGGATATAGAAATCTGTCAGATTGAACCCACTACAATGCACCCCTCTCGCTTAAGAAAGATCAATCTACTTGGCCAACGCAAATCAATAGATCGGAGAGATTTATGAAGCTATAATGATCATGCACACAAGAATCATGTGTTAAATTCAGAGAAGACTAAAATATTTGCCATGAATAACATGAACATAAACCCACAATTCATCGGACCCCAACAAACACACCCCACAAACGAATTACATCGGATAGATCAAAGCGAAGATGCAATGATCATTGTATTGAAGATCAAGAGATAGAGAGAGAGATCCATCTAGGTACTAAATATGGACCCATAGGTATTTGGTGAACTACTCACACACCACCATGGGAGCAGCAAAGGATTGTGTAGAGGCCGTCCATAACCGATTCCCCCTCCGACACGTGATACTTATGATCTGTGCTGGGCTTTCCGTGAAGAGGAACGGGTTGTCGTAGCATAATGTGGATAAGTATTTGATACTCATGATCTATGTTGGGTTTTCTATGAAGAGGAACGAGTTATCACAACACAAAATAGGTAAGTATTTTCCCTCAGTCATGAAATCAAGGTTTATCGAACCAATAGGAATATAAACCACAACCGTCTTCAGCGGTGGCACACAAAGGAACAAACAACTTGCACCCAATGCAGGCAAGAGGGTTGTCAATCTTCTTGTCTTGTTATTTGCTAGCAAGTGAGGTGTGTAGATAATTTTAGATAGCAAGATATAATAAAAACAAGTAAATGTCATCAAGGTAATGAAGGTTTTACCAATACATTGTGAATTGACCCACGGGCCATAGCTTTCCCTAATGGCATCTCTCGTGAAAAATAGCATACGGTGGGTGAACAAATTTCTATTGTGCAATTGACAGAAAAGCGGATAGTTATGCAATATTCACGGCTGTGATCATGTGTATATAGGCATCACGTCCATAAACAAATAGGCCGACTCGTGCCTGCACCTATTACTATTACTCCACACATTGACGGCTATTCAGCATGCATCTAGAGTATTAAGTAAAACAGAGTAATGCATGGAGAACAATGACATGATGTAGACAAAGTAAACTCAAGCAATATGAATAAAACGCATCGTTTTATCCTTAGTAGCAGCAACACAAATACGCATCTTGTCCCCTTTGGTGACTGGGATATAGAAATTCGCCAGGTTGAACCTAGCACAATGCACCTCTCGCACCGAAGAAAATATCGATCTAGTTGGCCAACCTATTTCAATAGATCGGAGAGAATTACAAAGCTATAATAATCATGCACATAAGAATCATATAACTATTTAGAGGAGACTCAAATATTTATCATGAATAATATGAACATAAACCCAGAATTCATCGGATCCCAACAAACACACCGCACAAAAGGAATTACATCATGTGGATCAAAGCGAAAATGTGATGATCATTGTAT
Source organism: Hordeum vulgare subsp. vulgare (assembly GCF_904849725.1). Taxonomy (NCBI): domain Eukaryota; kingdom Viridiplantae; phylum Streptophyta; class Magnoliopsida; order Poales; family Poaceae; genus Hordeum; species Hordeum vulgare. Next base: position 381,643,071 of record NC_058518.1, on the reverse strand, counting down.
TGAAGATCAAAGAGAGAGAGGTTCCATCTAGGTACTCGCTATGGACCCATAGGTATGGAATGAACTATTCACACATCGTCATGAGGGTAGAAAGGTTGATGATGAGGCCCTCCGTGATTCATACCCCCTCCGACACGGTAACGAAACGAAGTTCTAGATAGCCTTCCGTCTTAACAGAGACTTGCGGCAGCGTAAAAGGTGTTTCGGGACTCGCTGTGATGTTTTTAGGGTAGATGAGAATTTATAAGCCAGAGAACAGAGTCGGGAGGGCTACAAGGGAGGCACGAGCCATTAGGGCGCGCCCCCAGGCCGCTTCCTATTGGTTTGTGGTCCCCTCGTGTGGCCTCCAACTTTCTTCTGATGCTCCTCGGTTTTCTTTTGGTCCAGAAAAAATCACCAAAAAGTTTCACGTCAATCGGGCTTCGTTTGGTTTGGAAAACCTAAAAAGTGAAAAACATGCAAAAAACAACAACTTGCACTGGGCACTAGGTTAATAGGTTAGTGCTAAAAAAATATAAATTGGTAAATAAATACCCCAAAAGTAATCTAAAAGAATAAAATATCAGCATGGAACAATCAAATAATATTTATACATTGGAGACATATCAACACGACACCGGAAAAATGCTCCAGATGGGCACATGTTGGAACAAAGACTTGTGGCGGCAAAAAAATCATTCAGGTGGCCCTCTAGGTTTTTTTTGAATACATGTGAATTTATAGGACTAAGAGGTACTCCAGGAGGCAACCGAGGGGAGCACGAGGCAACAGGGCGCGCCCTAGGCCCTGGTTGTGCTCTGTTAGCTCGTACTTCCCTCATGAGGCTTATGGCCTCCCCTCGAAGCTTCGTGGTCTTCTTTCGGTCGATAAAAAATTCACCAAAAATTATCTTGGTAATTGGACTTCGTTTGGTATTGTAAATCTGAAAAGCTAAGAACACGCAGAAAACGGGAACTAGAACTAGGCGCTAGATCAATATGTTAGTGCTAAAATATAATATTAATTGGTAAATAAACTCCCCAAAAGTATCCTAGAAGGATAATATAATAGTATGGAACAATAGAAAATAATAGATACGTTGGACACGTATCAGTACAGAAGAGGCTAGCAAATATGAAAGGGTGAGAGTGCGTACATCCATTGATTCACATTAGTCATAACGAACTCACATACTTATTGCAAAGCTTTATTAGCTCTCTTGAAGCAAAGTACTGCTCGCATGCCCCTAAGTGGGAGGTTGGGAGAAGTTAACCATCACGCGCCCCTGACCTAAACAACACCGGGATTTCAACAAGGAATAAGGATGCCCACACATCATCACCATGTCATAACGAATATTTAGATTAACAACAAATTAACAATCTATATTTATACTAATCAACAACCATGCACTCATGCCCTTTCATATTACCACATCAATATCTTTAACCCACAATTTCTCTTTTATGTGTTACATGAAGGTTTTGATTATGCACTCCTTGAATACCTGTTATTTTTGGACTACTCTTATAAGTCATGCAAATTACCGTTGCTATTTATTAAACTCTCAAACAAATATAAGTGAAGAATGAGAGTGCAATTATTTCTATAAAATCTATATGCCACCATGCTCTAACTTACATAAGTCAAGCACTAGAGCAACTGCTCAGCTCAAAAGACATTAGTGAAGCACATAGAGTATTCTAACAATTCATGGTGAACATGTGTCTATCTCAAGTGGGTGTGTCCAACAAATAATGATTGTGGAAAACTAAAAATAAAGCAAACTATAATGCACGATTCTCCAAGCAAAACACATCATGTGATGAAGAAAAATGTACCTCCAAGTGACATACTGATGGATTGAGACGAAAGAGGGGATGCCTTCGGGGCATCCCAAAGATTAAAAGCTTGAGTCTTCCTAGAATTTGACCTTGGGTGCCTTGGGCATCCCCAATCTTGGGCTCTTTGTCGCTCCTTATTCCTTCATCCATCGTGATAATAACCAAAACTTGAAAACTTCAGCACACAAAACTCAACTGAAAAATCATGAGATCCGTGAGTAGGATAGACGCACCATAAAATTTAGGTATTGTTATAAATTGATTCATATTTTATTATTGCATAATGTACTGTATTCTAACTTCTCCATGACTTATACCCCCCCGATATAATCCATATCATCATTAAAACAAGCAAATTATGCAAACAAAAATAGAATTTGTTCAAAACAAGACATTCTGTTGTGATCAAGGCTTACACCATACTTCTGTAACTCCAAAAATTCTAAAAAATAGTACACGTGAGGAATTTATATACCAATACTTTGCAAAATATTCAGAACAAAAAGATGTTCGAGTAAAATCAGAGAAATTCTACACTCGACTTAAAAGTTTCTGATTTTGCAATGTAACAATTCTACTTATCATTAAAATCATCCGAAAGGATTTACTTGGCACACACACTAATTTAGACATAAAACACAATCATTACAGTAGCAATAATCATGTTAAATCACACAAACAAAAAGTATTGGATGTCTCCCAACAAGCTCTTTTTAGAGCCATGAAGATAGGCTTGAGATAATGATGATCCTCACATAATAGATAAAAAATGGAGAACAAAGAGAGCATCATAAAACATGTGACAATCACATTTAAGACTAACATACTTCCTATGCATATGCATTTTATAGGAAAAAAGATCCTCAAGACAAGTGAAATCTAGCATATGCAAAGAAAAATAGTGAAGCATTGATAATTTCAACACAAAGAGAGGTAATTGAGTGACATGCAAATACCTATAACCATATTTGCCTCTCTCATAATAATTACATGTAGGATAATAATCAAACTCTGTAATATAACTATCATGTAAAACATTATCTTCATGATCCACATGCATGAAAGTTTTCTAACCTTCCAAGATGGTGGGATTAACATCAACTAAACTCATGACCTCTCCAAATCCACTTTTACCAAAAATTTCATAAGATTGATCATTCTCCAAAGCAGTGTGATCATTATTGCCTAAAGTTGATGCTCTTTCGAACCCACTTTTCGTAGTATTGCAAATATGATAATAAATAATAGATTCATCGTGAGGCTTAGAAATATCAATATCACAAGAAACATCAAGATTATCACCCCAATCATGATCATTGGCACAATTGATATTCATAGAATTTATACTCACAAAAGTACAGTCATGCTTTTCATTCAAGGAGCTATCATGAATCACTTTATAAATTTCTTTTAACACTTCATCACAATTTTGAGATTAACGATTTTCAAGCAAGACCTCATAAAGATAATCTAGTGCACTCAACTCACCAACAATTGGTTCAACATAATCAGGTCTTTTGAAAAGATTAGCAAGTGGATGAGGATCCGTTTATCTTAAACTTTTTATTTTAGTTTCTCTTTTTGTGTGACAAAGATAAAGATAACATTGCTAGGCAAGTAGAGTGTAGAACAAGTGAATGTCAATTTGTGTGTAGGTACTTGATAGGAAATTGGTGATACTCCTCGGCAACGACGCCAGAAATCCTTCCTGATACTTGTAATTTGCGTTAGCTTTTTCCCCGAAGAGGAGGGGGTGATGCATCACACTGGAGGTAAGTATTTCCCTCAGTGGGAACCAAGCTTATCAAACCAATATGAGAAACACACAATTTCCCGTCTTCAACGCCTACACACAAACGAGCACACACTTACACCCAATGCGGGTAATAGGGTTGCCAATCCCCTTGAACTCGTTACTTTTAAGAGATAAGTAGTGATAGATAAATAGTTTGATAAATATAAATATAAAATAAATAAATAACAAATAATGTCAGCAGGGTATTTGGAGTTTTTGTAAATGTATTTGTGACTAGACCCCGTGGTCGTACTTTTCGCTAGAGGCTCTCTCTCATCGAAAGCATATGGTGGGTAACCAAATTACTGATTGACAATTGATAGAAAAGTGCATAGTTATGCAATATTTATTCATGGTAGTGATCATTACATATAGGCTTCATGTCAGTAAGCTAGTAGACCGACTCTTTCCTGCATCTGATACTATTACTCCACCCTTCGACTGCTATCCAACATGCATCTAGAGTATTAAGTAAAAACATAGTAATGCTTGGAGGATAATGAAATGATGTAGACAAAGTAAATCCAATTACTATGAATGAACCCCATCCTTTTACCATTATTGGCAACAATACAATATGCGTCATGTCCCTTTCTATCAGTGGGATTGAGAACCGCAAGATTGAACCCACTACAACGCACCTCTCCAGCAGAAGATAAACCAATCTAGTTGGCCAAACCAAATCTATAAATCGGAGAGAATTACAAAGCTATCACCATCATGCTTATATATGAAAGACCAGCAAGGAACTCAATATAATCTCATGAATAATCTGAACATAAACTCACAATTCATTGGATCCATACAAACGCACCGCACAAGGGTGATTACTAAGATAGATCACCGCAGGAATCGTGGTGACCATGGGAACAAAGAACAAAGAGAGAGAGAGAGATAGCCATCTAGGTACTAATTACGAACCTATAGATCTGTGGTGAACTACTCACACATCATCATGGGAGCGACAAGGTTGATGTAGAGGCCCTCCATGATCGGTCCCCCTCCAGTAGGGCACCGAAACATGGCTCTAGATGCTCACAGGCGGAACAGAAGCTTGCAGTGGTGGAGGAAGTGTTTCGGGAGGCTCTCTAAGGTTTTTGGAATATGTGTGAATTTATAGGCCAGAGAATGAGGTTGGAGGATCTGGGAGGTGGCAACGCCCTAGGCGCGCCTTGTTGGCTTGGGGGCACCCTGTGTGCCCTCTGGTCTTCCTTTGAAGTTTCCAGGTCTTTATTTGGTCAAGAAAAAATCATCAAAAAAATCAGGGTATTTGGACTTTGTTTTGTACAATATTCCTAAAAAGCCGAAAACATGGAGAAAATAGCAACTGGCACTGGATTAATAGGTTAGTGCCCAAAAATAATATAAACCAGCAAGTAAATGCCTAAAAAGCATCCTAGAATGATAATATAATAGCATGGAACAATAAAAAATTATAGATACGTTGGAGACGTATCTGGCACCACTAGTGGAATCACAACATCTTGCATTGTGAAAGGGTGTGAGGAGAATGCGGTGGCCCTCATGGCTTCTTGGGGAGCATTCTGCCTCCACACTGCTCCAATGGAGATGTAATTCCCCTCAAATGGAAGGTACTTCGGTAATACTTCTAATACTTCTTACCTTTACTTTGTGCAAGAAACTACTATGTTATATCCTTTGCTTGCTTGTGTTATTGTTGTTGTTAGCATCATATAGGTTGTTTACCTAGTTGCATATATAGACAACCTATTTGTTGCTAACCCTAATTTTTTTAAAATAGCTAAATTTGGTAGTTGCCTATTCACCCCCCTCTATTCAGCCATATCGGTCCTTTCAATTGGTATCAGAGCTACGTCTGTTTTAAGGGCTTAACCACCTAAAGAGTATGGTTGGTGATGGGGTTAGGAATGGAGAGAATTCCACGGCCGTGACCAAGACCGTGGTCACCCATGGTGATTTGAATGAGGCCATCACCTCTCAAATCATCTATGGTGGATGAGGTCAAGGACACACTAAATAAATTCCTTGAGAGTATCAAACCTCCTACCGATCCCAAGGAATTGGTTAACCCCGTTTCTTACCGATTCCACCATGGAATTGGCTAGTGTTGCAATCCCTAAACCATCTCAAGGAAAGAATGGATCGGGCATCCATGTCGCGGTTGCCCCTACCCAGTCCTATGGTGGACCGGTCTCTTCACCTCATATGAACTATTATGGGCCTCCACCCAAACTTGATTTGACTAACTTTCCTAATTTGGTTTCTTGTATGAAGTCTCATTTGAATCACAGCTCAACGCAATTATGGAGGGTGATCGAGCAAGGCTTCCATTCTCATGATCCCTACAACATGACCCCAATCAAGGAAGTGGACAACCAACTAAATGCATTTGCATTGTTCATTCTTCAAGCGGCCATGCCTCCCAAAGAGCTTGCACACTTGCGTCCCTTAACTATTGCCAAAGATGCATGGGTGCACATCAACTCCTTATACAAAGGAAGCTCAAGCATTCAACGCTCCAACTTTGAGGTTGTGCTTGACAAAGTCGATGAGTTTGTGATGAATGAAGATGAAGTTCCCCTTGAGCTCTACTCGAGTTTGACTACTCTCATCGTCTCACTCTGAGACCATGAGAGCAAGGACATGGATGAAAATTGAGTCAAATTCAAGTTTCTCGAGGCCATCATGACATTCAATAAGTGCATGTCCTCCCTGGTTCATCAAAGACTAGTCTTCCAAGACTTGTCTTCAAGTGAAGTGTTGGATGAATACGTTGTTGTGAACATATTGAACAAGGCCACCGACAATGCAATTGCTTGTGTCCAACGGTCAAATAATCCCAACCTTGCCTTGAAGGCCAAGGCAATGCCGAAATAGGAAGAAGAAGAGAGTTTCCCCGAAGACAACAACTATGCTTATCACGAGCACATGTCTCTTGAGTCAAGGTAATTTTGGGGTAATGATACGTCCATTTTGCATCATGCTTTCATGTTGATATTTATCGCTTTTTGGGCTGTTATTACACTTCATGGTACAATACTTATGCCTTTTCTCTCTTATTTTGCAAGGTTTACATGAAAAGGGAGAATGCCGGCACCTGGAATTCTGGCCTAAAAAAGGAGCAAGTTTGAGATACCTATACTGCGCAACTCCAAAAGCCGTGAAAATCAACGTGGATTTTTTTTGGGATTTATAAAAAATACTGGGCCGAAGAAGTGCCAGAGGGGCGTCAGCAGGAGGCCACAAGCCTGCTAGGCGCGACCTACCCCCTGGCTTCGCCTAGGGGGCTTGTGAGCTCCCTGCTGGCCCACTGGCCCCCTCTTTTGCTACAAGAAGGGTTTAGGTCTGGAAAAAATCAAGAGGAGGCTTTTCGGAGGATTCGCTGCTGCCATGAGGTGGAACTTGAGCAGAACCAATCTAGAGCTCCGGCACGACGATCTTGCCGGGGAAACTTCCCTCCCGGAGGGGGAAATCGTCGCCATCGTCATCACCAACACTCCTCTCATCAGAGGGGACTCGTCACCATCAACATCTTCATCAGCACCATCTCATCTCCAAACCCAAGTTCATCTCTTGTAACCAATCTCCTTCTCGCGACTCCGATTGGTACTTGTAAGGTTGCTAGTAGTGTTAATTACTCCTTGTAGTTGATGCTTGTTGGATTACTTGGTGGAAGATTATATGTTTAGAGCTTTGATGCTACTCATTACCTCTCTGGTCATGAATATGATTATTCTTTGTGAGTAGTTACTTTTTTTCCTGAGGACATGGGATAAGTCTTGCTATAAGTAGTCATGTGAATTTGGTATTTGTTCGATAATTTGATGTGTTGTATGTTGTTTTTCCTCTAGTGGTGTTATGTGAACGTCGACTACATAACACTTCACCATTATTTGGGCCTAGAGGAAGTCATTGGGAAGTAATAAGTAGATGATAGGTTGCTAGAGTGATAGAATCTTAAACCCTAGTTTATGCGTTGCTTCGTAAGGGTCTGATTTGGATCCACTAGTTTAATGCTATGGTTAGACTTTGTCTTAATTCTTCTTTCGTAGTTGCGGATGCTTGCGAGAGGGGTTAATCATAAGTGGGATTCTTGTCCAAGTAAGGTCAATACCCAAGCGCCGGTCCACCCACATATCAAACTATCAAAGTAACGAACGCGAATCATATGAACATGATGAAAACTAGCTTGACAGAAATTCCCACGTGTCCTCGGGAGCGTTTTACCTCCTATAAGAGTTTGTCCAGGCTTGTCCCTTGCTACAAAAGGGATTGGGACACTTTGCTGCACCGTTGTTTCTATTGTTACTTGCTATTTGCTACGAATCATCTCACCACCCAACTACTTGCTACCGATAATTTCAGTGCTTGCAGATATTACCTTGGTGAAAACCACTTGTCAGATCCTTCTGCTCCTCGTTGCGTTTGACATTCTTACTGATCGAAAGGACTACGATAGATCCCCTATACTTGTGGGTTATCAAGACTCTTTTCTGGCGCCGTTGCCGGGGAGTGAAGCGCCTTTGGTAAGTGGAACTTGGTAAGGAAACATTTATATAGTGTGCTGAAATTTATTGTCACTTGTCACTATGGAAACTAATCCATTGAGGGGCTTGTTCGGGGTATCTTCACCTCGAACGGAAGCACAAAGAGTTTCTCCTCAACCTTCTGCACCTACTGAAAATATTTGCTATGAATTTCTTTCGGGTATGCTTGAGAAACTGCTGGCTAATCCTTTTACAGGAGATGGAACATCACATCCAGACTTGCATCTAATCTATGTAGATGAAGTTTGTGGTTTATTTAAGATTGCAGGTTTGCCCGAGGATGAGCTCAAGAAGAAGGTATTTCCCTTATCTTTGAGGGATAAGGCGTTTACATGGTATAGGCTATGTGATGATACTGGATCATGGAACTACAATCAGTTGGAATTGGAATTTCATCAAAAGTTTTATCCTATGCATTTAGTACATCGTGATCAGAATTATATTTATAATTTTTTGCCTCGTGACAAAGAAAGCATCGCTCAATCTTTGGGGAGGATTAAATCAATGTTATATTCATGCCCCAACCAGGAGCTCTCGAGAGAAATTATCATTCAGAACTTCTATGCTCGTCTTTCTCATGATGATCGCACCATGCTTGACACTTCTTGTACCGGTTCTTTTATGAAGAGAGATATTGACTTCAAATGGAATTTATTGGAGAGAATTAAACGCAACTCTGAAGATTGGGAGCTTGATGAAGGTAAGGAGTCAGTTATGAATTTCAAGTTTGATTGCATTAAATCCTTTGTTGAAACAAATACCTTTTGTGATTTGAGTGCTAAGTATGGATTTGACTCTGAGATAGTAGCTTCATTGTGTGAATCATTTGCTGCTCATATTGATCTCCCTAAAGATAAGTGGTTTTAATATCATCCTCCCTTAGAAGTCAATGTAGTTAAACCCAATCTAGTTGAAGAGAGAGTCATTGCCTATAATGATCCTGTTGTTCCCAGTGCTTACATTGAGAAACCACCTTTCCCTGTTAGGATAAAGGATCATTCTAAAGCTTCAACTGTGATACATAGAGGCTACATTAGAAAACCTACACCCCCTGAGCAAATTAGAGTTGAACCTAGAATTGCTATTATCAAAGATCTCCTGTCCGACAATGTTGATGGCCATGATATTCACTTCTGTGAAGATGCTGCTAGAATTGCTAAACCACACGCTAGAGACAAACATAGGCCTGTTGTTGGCACGCCTGTTGTTTCTGTTAAGATAGGAAATCATTGTTATCATGGTTTATGTGACGTGGGTGCTAGTGTTAGTGCAATACCTCAATCCTTATATGATGAAATTAAAGACGAGATTGCACCTATTGAGATGGAGCCTATTGATGTCACTATTCAGCTTGCCAATAGAGATACTATCTGCCCTGTGGGAATTGTTAGGGATGTTGAAGTCTTGTGTGGTAAAACGAAGTATCCTGCTGATTTCCTCGTTCTTGCTACCACACAAGATAGCTTTTGTCCCATCATATTTGGTAGACCTTTTCTCAATACTGTCAATGCTCATATTGACCGTGAGAAGCAAACTTTCACTGTTGGCTTTGAAGGTGTGTCACACGATTTCAATTTCTCCAAGTTTGGTAGACAACCTCATGAAAAAGAGTTGCCTAGTAAGGACGAAACTATTGCCTTAGCTTCTATTGCCATGCCTCCTACTGATCCCTTAGAGCAATACTTGCTTGAGCATGAAAATGATATGCATATGGATGAAAGGGATGAGATAGATAGAGTTGTCTTGGAACAATATCCTATCCTTAAGAATAACTTGCCTGTTGAACTGCTTGGGGATCCACCCCCACCAAAAGGTGATCCTGTGTTCGAGCTTAAACAGTTGACTGATACTCTTAAGTATGCTTATCTTGATGAAAAAGAGATATATCCTGTTATTATTAGTGCTAGCCTCTCAGAGCATGAAGAAAAGAAGTTACTAAAAACTCCGAGGAAGCACCGTGCTGTTATTGGATATACTCTTGATGATCTTAAGGGCATTAGTCCCACTCTATGCCAGCACAAGATTAAAACCGATCCTGATTCCAAACCAGTTGCTGATCATCAACGGAGATTAAATCCTAAGATGAAAGAGGTAGTATGAAAAGAATTATAAAGCTCCTGGAAGCAGGTATTATCTATCCTGTCGCTCATAGTGATTGGGTAAGTCCGGTGCATTGCGTCCCGAAGAAGGGAGGTATTACCATTGTCCCCAATGATAAGGATGTATTGATCCCAAATAGGATTATTACTGGCTATAGGATGGTGATCGATTTTAGGAAATTGAATAAGGCCACTAGGAAAGATCGTTACCCTTTGCCTTTTATCGACCAAATGCTAGAAAGACTTTCTAAACACACATACTTTTGCTTTCTAGACGGTTATTCTGGTTTCTCCCAAATACCAGTTGCAAAAGCTGATCAGGAGAAAACCACTTTCACCTGCCCTTTCGGTACCTTTGATTATAGACGTATGCCTTTTGGCTTATGTAATGCACCTGCCACCTTTCAAAGATGTATGATGGCTATATTCTCTGACTTTTGTGAAAAGATTGTTGAGGTTTTCATGGATGACTTCTCCGTTTATGGGTCTTCCTTTGATGATTGCCTCAGCAACCTTGATCGATTCTTGCAGAGATGTAAAGACACCAATCTTGTCTTGAATTGGGAGAAGTGCCACTTTATGGTTAATGAAGGCATCGTCTTAGGACATAAAATTTCTGAAAGAGGTATTGAAGTTGATAAGGCTAAGGTTGATGCAATCGAGAAAATGCCATACCCCACAGATATCAAAGGTATAAGAAGTTTCCTTAGTCATGCTGGTTTCTATAGGAGGTTTATTAAAGACTTCTCTAAGATTTATAGGCCTCTTACCAATCTCTTGCAAAAGGATATTCCTTTTGTCTTTGATGATGATTGTGAAGAAGCCTTAGAAATACTTAAGAAGGCCTTGATAACTGCACCGATTGTTCAACCACCTGATTGGAACTTACCTTTTGAAATCATGTGTGATGCTAGTGATTGTGCTGTTGGTGTTGTTCTAGGACAAATAATTGATAACAAGTTGAAAGTTATTCACTATGCTACTAAAACTCTAGACAGTGCCCAAAGAAACTATGCTACTACGGAAACGGAATTTTTAGCAGTCGTGTTTGCATGTGAAAAGTTCAGGTCTTACATAGTTGATTCCAAAGTCACTATACACACTGATCACGCTGCTATTATGTACCTCATGGAGAAGAAAGACGCTAAACCTAGACTTATCAGATGGGTTCTCTTGCTACAAGAATTTGATTTGCATGTTGTCGACAGGAAGGGTCCTGATAACCCCGTAGCACATAACTTGTCTAGGTTGGAGAACGTTCTTGATGACCCACAACCTATTGACGATAGCTTTCCCGGTGAGCAACTGAGTGTCATCAATACTTCACGTAGTGCACCGTGGTATGCTGATTATGCAAACTATATCGTTGCCAAATATACACCACCTAGTTTCACATACCATCAAAAGAAGAAATTCTTCTTTGACTTGAGACATTACTTTTGGGATGATCCTCACCTTTATAAGGAAGGATTAGATGGTGTTATTAGACGTTGTGTACCTGAACATGAACATGGACATATCCTACAAAAGTGTCACTCCGAGGCCTACGGAGGACACCATGCGGGAGATAGAACTGCACACAAGGTATTGCAATCAGGTTTCTATTGGCCCACTCTCTTCAAGGATGCCCGTAAGTTTGTGTTGTCTTGTGACGAATGTCAAAGAATAGGTAATATCAGTAAACGTCAGGAAATGCCTATGAACTATTCACTTGTCATTGAACCATTTGATGTTTGGGGCTTTGATTATATGGGACCTTTTCCAAAATCCAACGGGTATACTCATATCCTAGTTGCTGTTGATTACGTCACTAAGTGGGTAGAAGCTATCCCAACTAGTAGTGCTGATCACAACACCTCTATCAGGATGCTTAAAGAAGTTATTTTCCCTAGATTTGGAGTCCCTAGATATCTAATGACCGACGGTGGTTCACATTTCATTCATGGTGCTTTCCATAAAACACTTCCTAAGTACGATGTCAACCATAGAATTGCGTCTCACTATCACCCTTAGTCCAGTGGTCAAGTAGAGCTAAGCAATAGAGAGATTAAACTAATTCTGCAAAAGACTGCCAATAGGTCTAGAAAGAATTGGTCTAAGAAGCTCGATGATGCACTGTGGGCTTACAGAACTGCCTATAAGAATCCCATGGGCATGTGTCCGTACAAAATGGTGTAGGGTAAAGCATGTGATTTACCTCTTGAGCTAGAGCATAAAGCTTATTGGGCAATCAAAGAGCTCAACTTTGATTTCAAACTTGCTGGTGAGAAGAGGTTATTTGATATTAGCTCACCTGATGAATGGAGAACTCAGGCATATGAGAATGCCAACTTGTTCAAAGAAAAGGTTAAGAGGTGGCACGATAAAAGGATACAAAAGCGTGAGTTCAATGTAGGTGATTATGTCTTGCTATATAATTCTCGTTTAAGATTTTTTTGCAGGCAAGCTTCTCTCTAAATGGGAAGGTCCCTATATTGTTGAGAAAATATATCGTTCCGGTGCTATCAAGATCAACAACATGGAAGGTAATTGTCCGAGAGTGGTAAATGGGCAGAGAATCAAGCATTATATCTCAGGTACTCCCATAAATGTTGAAAGCAATATTATCAATACCATAACTCCGGAGGAGTACCTAAGGGATATTTATCAGCCTGTTTCAGACTTCGAAAACGAAGAGGTATGTGATTCGGTAAGTAAACAGACTCCAAAACTTTTCCAGTAGGAATTTTTCTCCGTTTTGGAATATTTAGAAAAATAGAAAATTTGGAACTAGTCCGGAAAGTGCACGAGGAGGCGACAAGCCTGCCAGGTGCGGGCCACCCCCTGGCCGTGCCTGGGGGGCTTGTGGCCACCTCGTGTGCCTCCCGGACTCCGTTTTCTTGCGGAGTACTCCTTCTGGTCAGAAAAAATCATTATATATTATCCCGTAAGGTGTGACCCTCGTATCACACAGATTTCCTTTGTTTTCGTTTCGAGCCTGTTTTCTGCCGCAGATTTAGAGCAAGGATGCCGTCTTAGGAATCTGTCGGGGAGAATAATTTCCCTCAAGTCTATGAAGAAGTAGATGCTGATCTGAAAAGAGTGGAAGTAACGGAAGGCAAGGGCAGAACTAAGGAGAGGAATCAGGCGTGGGACGAAGTACGATCTGTGTTCAACAAGGAAGAAGTTGAAGAAGTGGATTTCCTCCAACCCTACCTCCACCTACTGTCTCCATCCTTGATTGAACTCTTGAGGTTTTGTGAAACAACTCGTGCTCGCAATACTTATCTCACTCGTGAAGTTGTTTTGCTGGAGAAACATATCACAGATTTCCAAGGTATAAATGAAAGACTGATGGCCCTCTTGGAATCAAAGGACAAAACAACGCCATCACCATCACCTACAAAGGAAGACAACTAAGCATGGGTATGGGCAATCCCCTTGGCTTGTGCCAATCTTGGGGGAGTTGCCCCGTTATCGTATCTCCATCACATCTTTTGCCTTTACCTTTGTTTTTGTTTGTTCCTTTTCAGTTTTCTCTTTCTCTAGTAGATTAAAGGTCTTAGTGTTTTAGGCTTTAGTTTTGTTTTGTGTTACCCCCGATGTATTCTAGCTCGTGAGCCATATAATAACGAGTGTCTTAGTTAAGGGCCTTGCCTCATGCCATGATCAAAAGGATGAGAAAAGAACAAAAGCATAAAAGATCATGCAATGATCTTATGGGAAGTGATGGCTTCACATATAAAAAGAATGATGATTGAAACTTGTTGAGGGTAGACAAACGTAGACCTTGGTCATTGTTGCAATTAATAGGAAGTGATAAAGAAGGAGAGGTTCACATATAAATATATCATCTTTGACACCATCTATGATTGTGAACACTCACTAAACTATTTCATGCTTAGAAGTAGATGTTGGACAAGGAATACAACGTAATGAATTGTGTTTGCTTGGTTCCGAACAATGTTATATGACTAGAGATCCCTTAGCATGTGATGATTGCTTCCACCTCATATTAGCCAAAACTCCTGCACCAAGTAGAGATACTACTTGTGCATCCATAAACCTTCAACCCAATTTTGCCATGAGAGTCCACCATACCTACCTATGGATTGAATAAGATCCCTCAAGTAAGTTGTGATCGGTGCAAGCAATAAAAATTTCTCCCTAATATGTATGATCTATTAGTGTGTGGAAAATAAGCTTTGTACGAACCTGTGATGAGGAAGACATAAAAGCGACAGAATGCATAATAAAGTTCTTTATCACAAGAGGCAATATAAAGTGACGTTCCTCCACACTAAGAGGACACACATCCAAACCTCAAAAGCGCATGACAACCTCTACTTCCCTCTGCGAAGGGCCTATCTTGTACCTTTACTTTTTGCCCTTGAAAGAGTCATGGTGATCTTCACCAATTCCTTATCTCGCTTTTATCTTGGCTAACGTCATATGCTTGGGAATGATCTATATTCATATGTCAACTTGGAAGTAAGTATTCATGAATTATTATTGTTGACATTACCCTTGAGGTAAATGGTTGGGAGGCGAAACTGTAAGCCCCTATCTTTCTCTGTGTCCAGCTGAAACTTTGATCTCATGAGTACCACGTGAGTTGTAGCAATTGTAGAGAACGAAAAGATGATTGAGTATGTGGATTTGCTTTACAAGCTCTTATTCGACCCTTTCCGATGTTATGATAAATTGCAATTGCTTCATTGACTAAAGGCTATCGGTTGTTAATTCTCGGTAAGGTTCTTGATCCATACTTTACTTTGTGAAGGAATTGTCACTTTAGCATAAGAGTTGATATGATGGTATTGCTGTTCTGATCATGATCATGATGCCTGCATGTTCGTATCTTGTTTTGTCGACACCTCTCTCCCTAAACATGTGGGCATGTTTATTGCTCTCGGCTTTCGCTTGAGGACAAGCGAGGTCTAAGCTTGGGGGAGTTGATACGTCCATTTTGCATCATGCTTTCACATTGATATTTATTGCTTTTTGGGCTGTTATTACACTTCACGTTACAATACTTATGCCTTTTCTCTCTTATTTTGCAAGGTTTACATGAAGAGGGAGAATGCCGACAGCTGGAATTCTGGCATGAAAAAGGAGCAAGTTTGAGATACCTATTCTGCGCAACTCCAAAAGCCGTGAAAATCAACGTGGATTTTTTTGGGATTTATAAAAAATACTGAGCCGAAGAAGTGCCACAGGGGCGCTAGCAGGAGGCCACAAGCCTGCTAGGCGCGACCTACCCCCCTGGTCGCGCCTAGGGGGCTTGTGAGCTCCCTGCTGGCCCACTGGCCCCCTTTTTTGCTACAAGAAGGGTTTCGGTCTAGAAAAAAAATCAAGAGGAGGCTTTTTGGAGGATTCGCCGCCGCCACAAGGTGGAAGTTGAGCAGAACCAATCTAGAACTCCGGCAGGACGATCCTGCCGGGGAAACTTCCCTCCCGGAGGGGGAAATCGTCGCCATCATCATCACCAACACTCCTCTCATCGGAGGGGACTCGTCACCATCAACATCTTCATCAGCACCATCTCATCTCCAAACCCTAGTTCATCTCTTGTAACCAATCTCCGTCTCGCGACTCCGATTGGTACTTGTAAGGTTGCTAGTAGTGTTAATTACTCTTTGTAGTTGATGCTTGTTGGATTACTTGGTGGAAGATTATATGTTCAGATCTTTGATGATACTCATTACCTCTCTGGTCATGAATATGATTATGCTTTGTGAGTAGTTACTTTTGTTCCCGAGGACATGGGAGAAGTCTTGCTATAAGTAGTCATGTGAATTTGGTATTCGTTCGATAATTTGATGTGTTGTATGTTGTTTTTCCTCTAGTGGTGTTATGTGAACGTCAACTACATAACACTTCACCATTATTTGGGCCTAGAGGAAGGCATTGGGAAGTAGTAAGTAGATGATGGGTTGCTAGAGTGACAGAAGCTTAAACCCTAGTTTATGCGTTGCTTCGTAAGGGGCTGATTTGGATCCACTTGTTTAATGCTATGGTTAGACTTTGCCTTAATTCTTCTTTCATAGTTGCGGATGCTTGCGAGAGGGGTTAGTCATAAGTGGGATGCTTGTCCAAGTAAGGGCAGTACCCAAGCGCCGGTCCACCCACATATCAAACTATCAAAGTAACGAACGCGAATCATATGAACATGATGAAAACTAGCTTGACTGAAATTCCCACGTGTCCTCGGGAGCGTTTTACCTCCTATAAGAGTTTCTCCAGGCTTGTCCCTTGCTACAAAAGGGATTGGGCCACTTTGTTACACCGTTGTTACTATTGTCACCTGCTACTTGCTACGAATCATCTCACAACACAACTACTTGTTACCGATAATTTCAGTGCTTGCAGATATTACCTTGGTGAAAACCACTTGTCAGATCCTTCTGCTCCTCGTTGGGTTCGACACTCTTACTTATCAAAAGGAATACAATAGAGCCCCTATACTCGTGGGTCATCAGGTAACAAGAGAAACTCCAAACCCAATTTCTCCAAGAACAACTCAAGTGGCTCCAAGGGTAAGCAACGAGTGAGGACGTGCTACAGTTGTGGCAATGTAAGTCATTTTGTTGTAGATTTCCCGTATGAGAAGCGTGAAGACAGTGGAGGCAAGCTCATTTGCAAGGACAAGTCCAAGTCCTTCCCAACAAGAACAAGTTCACGAAGAGGGTGCCGCAAAATGGGCCGATGGTGCAAGAAGAGTACAAGTCCGATGATGATGATGATGGTAGTGGTCAAGGGATTTCAATGGCTTCCGTGGCCATTGTTACCTCTTACTAAACCATGGTTTCACTCTTCGACTCCCCTGACGAGGAGCTCATCCCCATCGCCAAGTGCCTAATGTCCAAGTCCACCAACATGGTAACCTCTAACCCTAAAACTACTATCACCAATGCGCCCTTGTTGACGGATTGTGTGGATGAAAAAGAGCAGGTAAAGGTGGATGAAAGTTCCTTTGACAAGTTAATGGGCAAGCTCAAATGTGAGACCAAGAAGCATTTCATGGCTATCTTGGAGCAACTAGGTGAGGCCGCCAATGATACCATTAAGTCTCACGAAGATACCATCACCAAGATGGAAGGGCATAGATGTGACTATGCCCATGAGATAGAGGATATTTACCATGCTCTTGAGGAAGATCAAGGTCTTTGTTTGACTCTTGAGGAGTCATACAATGTTGATCTTGATGGGTTAAAGAAATATCATGATCATGCTCATGTTCTTGTTCGTGTGCTGAAGTCTAAAAATGTTGAGCTTGGGGTTGGCCATGATAGACTCAGATAGGAGTTTGAGTTACTTGGCAAGGCTTTGAAAAGTGCTCATGCCACACTCAAGTTATTTCATGATCAACTCCAAGTGAAGCTAACTAAGGACATAGCCATGTGTCCTCCTTTCTTATTAATTGATAATGGTCATGCCTCTAACACTTTTTGTGAGCATACACACCTTGTGGAGGAGAATACCAAATGAAAGAGCAACTTTAGAAGGGAATTATGACTTGTATACAAGGCAAGAAGAATCTCAATGAACTTTTGAGAAATCAAAAGGAATTTCTCGCAAAGAAGGGACTTGGGTTCACACAAAAGTCTAAGACACTATAGGAATAAAAGAATTTGCCATCAGTCTATTCTGTGTCGTCTACTAGTGGATGACACAGGAGGTGTTTAACATCCATTTGCAAAAAGCAAACGACAAAGCAAGGACTCATGGCAAAGATCGGTTTTGCTGACAGTCCTTTCCTTGCCGTCGACTAGCGGATGACAAATATCCTAGAAACGGATGACAAAGGCAGGCGGACGTCGTAGAGACAAAACGCGGACGACAAAGTGCCCATCTGGGCCCCACTAGAGCGCGACACTGTTAGGTCAAACGTACATGTGCGGTTCGCTAGCGGATGGTAAAGACTGAAAGAAGACGTCAAAGATTTCCCTAATCCCGCAAACAAAACGTTTGAGGCCTGCCGCGATCGTGTCGCCTCGCCAGATCTTTCCCACAAAACAAACATCCCCGCTCCTTAGCTGCCGATGCGACCGTGCCACCCCGCCCCATGTGCTCCTCTGCACCGCCCCGTCCGTTCCTCCGCCCCATCCACTCCTCCGCCCTGGCCGCTCCTCCGCCCATCTCGTTCACTCGTCCACCCCGACTGCTCCTCCACCCCGGCCGCTCCTCCGCTACACCCATGCCACCGGACGCCACCACGCTGGAGTTTGCTCAAGTGAGCTCTCATGTCCTCTCTGTCTTCTCTCCCCTATTTCTTTGTTCATAGTTCACATAAGAAACTAGATTATGCCCCGACACGTTGCTGCGGGAAACTTACAATAAAATCTTGAAAGTTGCTACAAAACATCTATAGCTTATGGGAAGCGAACGTAAGCTTACTAATGAAAATGAAATATAAAGAGTATAAAAAGAGAAAAAAACAGTAAAACGGATGTCATTTTCAACAAAAATGTGAATGTGAACTACATATGTATGGTACATGCGACCAACACATATATTGTTAATACAAAATCTAATGCAAAAGGTAACTTAAAAATAACATGCATGAATTAATGATGTGGTGCTTGCATGCATAGATAAATGAAAAAAACAATGTAATTTACAACTTACATGCATGAGCTGCTCATGTGGCATACTTGCATGTCTAGGAAAAATAGCTAGTGGGTTGTAGCTATTTAGAAATAGAAGATTGATGGATGGGTGGATTGTTAAAGGGATGGATGGATTGGTGAATGGATGCATAGATGGATGTATTCTCTGTATATTTGTCATGTCATTCAATCTTTGTACATAGAAAAATCAACAAAGGATATATGGATGCATTTTTCTGTACAATGAACAATGGATGGATACATGGATGTATTCCTATGTACATTCTACACTGCTTTGGTATGAGTATTTAGGTAGATAATTTGCTAAAAAGTATTTTTGCTCCTGCTATGTGCTAATGGATGGACTTCGTAGATGGAGAAAGTTCGAAACATCTAAGTGTTAGCAATTCAACATCCAATTTTTGTTTAGGGGCGTAACCGACATTTCAGCATACAACGTGTCCCATAATCTTAGACCACAATCTCAGAAAAGAACTGGACGCCGTTTATAACCGTGATTCTTTCGTATTTATCGGGTGTATTTAAATGTGCAGTTGTTTCGTTGCTGCGAGGGTCGGGTGTTCGATGACATCCCTATGCGTTCGACGAGCTCCCCTGCGTTCGTGGGTGAGCACAAATGACATCTCCTCCCCCTTCATTTGCTGTGTTCCAGTCTTTGTGTCGATGATACTTGCTAGCTATATGTAGATTTAATCATCAGTATGCGTGACCAGTATGCGTCTCCCGTTCGAAAGGGTTACAGTTATAAATAGGAAATTGCTTAAATTCAGCCAGATGATTTTTGTAACAAATTTACCACCTCCAATAGACGACACGTGTCCAGCAGACCCTACTTAACTCTCCACCTTATCTGATCGGGATGGTCATCTTCCCCAACGCCCTGGTTCTCTCATTTCTCTCTCTCTCTCTCTCTCTCTCTCTCTCTCTCTCAGATCCCTCTCTCAATCCAGATCAGCAAGGAGATGTTGACGCCGGCTGTCGCCACTTCTACAACATTGCTCCCTCTCTCCTCCTCAACCTGTCGCCCACCACCGATGCTTGGATTTCGCTCGAACGATGGAGATCGTGGTGCTGCAAATTTTGTCGGAGCTGCTGGTTTCGTGTTGGAGCTCCGCCGGGAGTTGTAATGGGGCTTCGCCGGAGTTTCATTGGAGCTCCGTCGGAGCTGCCATTGCTGCGTTGGAGCTCCGCCGGGGGTTGAAATGGGGCTTCGCCAGAGTTCCATTGGAGCTCTGCTGGAGCCACCGTTGCTGCATTGGAGCTCCGCCGGGGGTTGTAATGGGGCTTCGTCGGTGTTCCATTAGAGGTCCGTCGGATCCACTGTTGCTGCATTGGAGCTCCACCCGAGGTTGTAGTGGGGCTTCGTCGGAGTTCCATTGGAGCTCCGTCGGAGCCGTCGTTGCTGTGTTGGAGCTCCGCCAAGGGTTGCAATGGGGCTTCGCTGTTGCTGCGTTGGAGCTCCGTCGGGGGCTCATCGGACGCGTCGATGCTGCCATGAGCATTGAGGGAGAGAGGGCATGGAGGTGCTACGGTGGAGGACATAGAGGGTCGGGCAGGGCTGTCCTCGTGGAGGTCTAGCAAGAGGAGGAAGACGGGTTGCGAACATAGTATATGAACATAATTAAAATGATAAATTAGTATATATACTACCGCATGGTAGTATATTGAACATGTGGGGTAACTACCCCTCGGTGGTAGGATGTATTTTTCCTATATATATATATATATATATATATATATATATATATATATATATTTCTTGTGTGTTTAGTAGCTAGCCAAGATGAGTGGTCGTGCGTGGATGTACACGGGTCGCACTAGTCAGAAGGACATGACCAATGAATGGTTAACAAAAACCAAGGGGTTTGTGAAAGCCGCATTTGTAAATGGCCAGCGAAAAACCTGGTGCCCCTGTCGTAGGTGTGACAACTTTTCACAGATGACAAAGGATGAAATGGGTAAACACCTACAAAAGAGGGGTTTTACGCGTGATTATAGGGTGTGGACATTTCATGGTGGATCTGCCCAACATACCAGAGGTGAGGTGGTTCGTCGTTGCACCGACGAGCATAGAATCGGGATCAAAGACATGGTGGAAGATTTTGATGATGCTCGGTATTCATATGATAAGATGGATGAATCAGCAAAGGACTTCTATGAAATGTTGGAGTCTTCAAAACGTCCTCTCCACGATGCTACTTCTTGAGCTTGCGTTAGTTTTTTTCTTGAAGAGGAAAGGATGATGCAGCAAGTAGAGATAAGTATTTCCCTCAGTTTGAGAACCAAGGTATCAATCCAGTAGGAGTATCAAGATGAGGCACCAATGAACCTGCGCAAAAGAAAACAAACTTGCACCCAACGCGATAAAGGGGTTATCAATCCCTTCACGATTACTTGCAAGGTGAGATCTGAAGGTGATAAAAGGTAAAAAGAAATAAAAGTGCAGCAAGGTATTTTTGTATGTAGATCTGAATATATGATGTGTAAAATAGACCCGGGGCCATAGTGTTCACTAGAGGCTTCTCTCATGATAGCAAGTATTACGGTGGGTGAACGAATTACTGTCAAGCAATTGATAGAATCGCGCAAAGTCATGACGATATCTAAGGCAATGATCATACATATAGGCATCATGTCTGAGACAAGTAGACCGATACTTTCTGCATCTACTACTATTACTCCACACATCAATCGCTATCCAACATGCATCTAGTGTATTAAGTTCATCACAAATGGAGTAACGCCTTAGGTAAGATGACATGATGTAGAGGGATAAATTCATGCAATATGATATAAACCCCATATTTTTACCCTTGATGGCAACAACATGATGCGTGCCTCGCTACCCCTTCTGTCACTAGGTGAGGACACCGCACGGTATGAACCCAAAACCAAGCACTTCTTCCATTGCAAGAATTATAGATCAAGTTGGCCAAACGAAACCCATAACTCGAAGAGAATTACAAGGATACGAAATCATGCATATAAGAAATCAGAGGAGACTCAAATAATATTCATAGATAATCTGATCATAAATCCACAATTCATCAGATCTCGACAAACAAACCACAAAAGAAAGTTACATCGGATAAATCTGCATGAAGATCATGGAGAACTTTGTATTGAAGATCCAAGAGAGAGAAGAAGCCATCTAGCTACTAGCTATGGACCCGAAGGTCAGTGGTGAATTACTCACGCATCATCAGAGAGGCAATGGTGTTGATTAAGAAGCCCTCCGTGTCCGAATCCCCCTCCGGCAGGGCACCAGAACGGTCCCCAGATGGGATCTTGCAAAGACAGAAGCTTGCGGTGGCGGCAAAGTATTTTCGTGGCTCTCTTCTTTGGTTTCGGGATTTTTGGGAATTTATAGGCGAAAGAGGTAGGGCAGAGGAGCCACAGGGGGCCAACGAGCCTGCTAGGGCCCCCCTAGGGCGTGCCTAGGGGGCTCGTGACCTCCCACGAGACCTCCTGCCTTGGTTCTCAAGTACTCTGCGTATCTTCTGTTATGGCAAAAATCACCCCGCAGGTTTTATTCTGTTTGGACTCCGTTTAATATTCTTTTCTGAAAAAGGTCAAAAAACACGGAAAAAATAGAAACTGGCACTAGGCACTGAGTTAATAGGTTAGTCCCAAAAATGATATAAAATGGCATATAAATGCATATAAGACATCCCAAGTTGATAATATAATAGCATGGAACAATAAAAAATTATAGATACGTTGGAGACGTATCAAGCATCCCCAAGCTTAACTCCTGCTCGTCCTCGAGTAGGGAAGTGATAAAGACCGATTTTTTGATGTGGAATGCTACCTAACATATTTGTTCTTTGTAACTTCTTTATTGTGGCATGAATGTTCAGATCCGTAAGATTCAAAACAATAGTTTAATATTGACATGAAAACAATAATACTTCAACCATACTAGCAAAGTAATCATGTCACATCCCTGGAACCCTAAACAAGGTTTAGCATTGTGCTCATATTTTCTTTGCATTGCATCCAAGAAAATTGCAACAAGATCAAAGTAAGTGGTGAAGGAAAACTCAAAAACCCTAGCCACTTCTCAAATTCAAAGGAATTATAAACTTATTCAAATCAATGAACCCAAAATGGCCTCAAGAAAAGTTCAACTTTTCTGATAACTCTTGAAAACAAATAAGCAATGAAGGAAACCATTTCCTTAATAATTTTGGCATTTTAAATAAATGCAAAAGACTACTGGTTTCAAGTTTTAAATTTGAATTCAAAGATATATAGCTTTCAAAAATGCTGAAAACTTTATGGGTGATTGTAAATATTCCAACTAAACACCCCAACATTTTTCAAACTATTTACAGTTTGATTGTGAAGCCAAAATAAATGGAAAACAATGTCAATAGATAAAACAGAAACAAAATAGAAGAAATAAGAGAAAATAAAGACTTACCTGCTATCTGTCGCCGGCCCAGCCCACGAGGGGCTCCCCGGTCATCTTCCTCCTCCTGCCAGTAGGCAGAGGGGAAGATGAGCACGACGGCCAGCCCCGGCCACCTCCTGCCTGCCTGCTCGCCGCTGGAGGCCTCCAGGAGCGCCAGCGCGACGCCCTGCGCCTTCTTCTCCTCCTCCCCTCGGCCTTATCTCCTCCTCTCTTCCTCTTGTTCCCCTCCCCCTCTCAGATCTCTCTCTCCCCGAAGCTCCGGTCGCCGCCGATTCGTCGCCTCCCGGTCCTCCCCGACCCTGCCGTCAGCCTCAGAAGAACCGCCGTGAGCTCCTC
The DNA here is from genome assembly GCF_904849725.1 of Hordeum vulgare subsp. vulgare. Taxonomy (NCBI): domain Eukaryota; kingdom Viridiplantae; phylum Streptophyta; class Magnoliopsida; order Poales; family Poaceae; genus Hordeum; species Hordeum vulgare. Next base: position 381,619,460 of record NC_058518.1, on the reverse strand, counting down.
TTCCCATTACCCCTCTTCCTGATGCCATTCCCCTTCTCTAACCCTGTTAGCCGCCGGAGTTCGAAGGTCCTCGTCGCCGGCCATGTCGTTGCCGTCGTTGTGGTACCCCGTTCGCGAGACCGAGCTCAGAAATGAGCTCCTGGAGCTCTGTAGACACCGTAGAGCCCCTCTCCCAGCTCGCTAGTGTCCCCCAACGGCACTCTCGACGATGCCCGAGCCGCAGCCACCGCTGAGCTCGTCGCTGGCGTGGATTCTGGTGACCACTTGGTCCAGCTCCTTCCCCTTTGGACGCGGTGCTTTGCTAGCTAGCCGTAGAACTAAACCACGCCCAAAACCGATGCCTGTAACGCGAGTTTGATCAAATCCGGTAAGTCCTCCGCCGCGCCCGTGGTCGCCGCTGGCCATATTCCGGTGGGGGCCGACGTGGTCAGCCTAATTAACCACTAAACACCCCCCTAGCCACTGACAGTGGGCCCTAGGGTGGGTCAAACCCCAGTTAGGGGCTGGTCAACTCGGGGATTAGCCCCTGGTATCTGACCAGTGGACCCCACTGGTCAGGTTTGACCTGGCCCAGCCCCTGTTGACCAGAGACGTCATTGTGATGCAATAAAGGATTTTCTAATATAAAAATAATTCCAGAAATGTCTAAAACTTCTAAAAATCATAGATAATAATTTGTAAGTCCAATGAAAATAACTTATATATGAAAAAGTATCAGAAAAATTCAAGGAATCTGAACATGCCATTTCCAAACATGCTTGAAAATGTTACTGAACCCAAACATATAGATTAATGAATAAGTTAACTCTTATAAATACTTTGGGGATGGAATTTGGAAATTATTTAAATTCCACTTCAAATGATATGATCAAACACTGTCCAAATCACAAACCAGCAACCTAACATGTAATTTCCATGCATGTTAAAAGCAAAATTGATCTGAGCATCAGGTCGAATCAATTAAAATGGTATCCGAGAATACCTCGTTTGAAGTGATATTTGAATTTGATTCAAATCAACTTCAAACCTAATAAATGTTAGCTATAATAGTATACCACTTTGCATCCTCATGCCATGCTTATGCATCATCTTGTTGCATATGCTTGTTATTGATTGTTGTCACTCTTTTCGGTAGGCTCCGCTCCTCCGGATTCCACCGAATATCCGACTGACGGATATTGTCCCTCCTCTGAGCAACAAGGCAAACAACCATTTTGATCATCCCGATAAATCCCATGTTCTCGCCCCTGCACTTACTTATTGCATTAGGATCAAATGCTTCAAATGCTTTTGCCACGTTAGTTGAACCCACTTCCTTTGCATGACCTATCCTTGTCACAGTAAATAGCTGAACCTTGCAACCTAGCATACCTGGTAGTTGCTTGAGCCATGATGTGCCTTATCCTGCTATGCATGCTATGCTTAGAGTTGTGTATGGTCTGTCATCTGGGAGATGAACAGAATTGTGAGAATGTGTTCAGTAAGTAAAGGTTGTGTGTTGAACCTGATTTGGTAAAGGTACCAGTGAAAGGCTGTGTAGGAGTACATGGCGGGTTGTTTCATTGGAACCGTCCTTAGGAACTGAGTTCCGTGTATGTAATCCAAGACGAGATACTACCACATGCTGGGCCCTGAAATATGACCCCGCTCGACTTATTAATCGCTTAGAACTCGGTCCAGGAGTTGCAAGTAGTTTCTGGTGTTTATAGTCATGCTGGAGGCCGTGCATAGTGCTGACCTGAGAGGTGGGCTGTGATGCGGTAGGCAGTGGCACGGTGTACCAAGTGGCACCCGGATGGTGGGCTTGGGAACCCTGCGCACATCGTTTGGGGCCGTGGCGGAAACCTCGGCCGAACTTCCGTGCGGGTTACCCTCAGATAGGCGATAGACCTGGACTAGGTACTAGTGTGGTTAACGGTCGTGGCCGACTCCCTCGTTGGGCTTCCGCTTGAAGGTTGCCGAGGTGCATGACGTGCACATGGCGATAAGTGGCGAGAGCGTGTGTGACGAAGTACACCCCTGCAGGGTTATGATCTATTCGAATAGCCGCGTCCGCGGATATGGACTACTTGAAGACATATGTTGTTCATAGATAACTTCAATGGCTACTCATAAAATTGTCAAGATAAGCGTGAGTGTCATGGACGACATTTCCGTATGGGGACGGAATGATTCCACGATGGAGTATTGTTGTGGTGTTAGTGGACTCGTGTGCGAGAAATCAGATTGTCAAAAATTGTTTTAAAATGTAAGTTGTCTAGCCACGAGTCAAATGATGGCTTTCCGCATGGAACCCCACAATTCCTTATTGATACATTGCATGAGTAGATAGTTATCCTAAAGTCTTGCTGAGTACCTCCGTACTCATGTTTGTTTAATAATTGTTGCAGAGGTTCTTAATGACCCTAATGGAGGGTTCTTCCTAGACATCGACGACGATGATCTGGCCCTAGGATGGGTCTGTAGTATAGTCAGGCCATGTGCCTTCTAGTTTCACCTGTCTGTACTCAGACAGTTTTAAACACTTCCGCTGGCTTGTAACTGAATGACTGTTATGATGGGTCGTGAGACCCTTACTGTGTAATATTATGTGTGTGGCTCTTCCGAGCCTTTTAAATAAAGCTTGTATGTTTATGGTTATGTTGTGATGCCATCGATGTATCTATACATATCGGTATGCCATGCGTACGTGTGTCGTACTTGATATGTATGGGGTTCGATTACCTAGCCGTAAACTTTAGTAGCACTCCTTACAGGGAAATGCCCCTTTGTGATCCAACGAGCCATGGTAGTTCGCTACTGCTCCGGACACATTGGTTGACCGGCGTGTGTCCTTCTTAGCTGCCGTGTCTGTCCCCTCTGGGGAAATGTCACGCGATGTAATGGAGTCCTTGTAGCTTGCTACGAATCGTCTACATTCGCTGGTGACCGACACCTGCTTTGCTGGGTCATGTATGCCTGTCCCTGTGCGGAACTACCACTTTTGTTTTATGACCAGACATGTCGATCTGGGTTCTTTGTCATTGGATTGCTAGCGACACAATTGCATACATGAGTCAAAAGGCGCAAACGGTCCCGGATAAGGTAAGGCTGCAGCCGTGGGGTTAACCGTGCGTGAAACCGCAAAGGGATGCGATGTGTTACATGCTAGATTCTTATGGCTTAGGGTCGGGGTCCCGACAGCGTTGGTATCAGAGCCTGACTGACTGTACGACTACTAAGCCAAACTGGTCGAAGTTGAGTCTAGAATTTCTTTAGTTATATATAAGGGAATTGTTTGTGGAAGGGAACGTAAGACTCTTGTTCTCTTCTCAAGTTATTCTATTTTGGTCATCCTCGTCTTTTCTGCGGGAATTAAGGACTAGGTTACTCATCTTCTTCTAGGCTCGTATTTCTGATCGGTAGATTATAAGACTACGGGTCAAGAGTTATACTGGGTTTCTTTTATCCCTAGGAAAAAGAAAGTAAGTTTGATGATCAGAGAAATGAATTTGATAGTTGAGTGGTTACGCCATCCTATTTTTGGGGTTGTCTCAAAATTGTTTTTGAGCATTTACAGCCGTTATGCTGCCCAATTTTGCATTCAGAGCTCTAATGCTTTTGCATTACTCTCTATTTTCAGATGCCTAGCCATCCTTCTCGTCAGGTGGTACGTCTGACCAGGTGCATTGATGTGTCGGGTCATACGGCCATGCTGGTCAGGGTGTTGTCGGTGTGCGGTTACCGCTGGTACCCCGAGTACACAGTGGAGGAACAGTACCGAGACTTCAACCAGAGCCAGTATATCTGGACTGTTAGGGTATTTCCAGACTACCGTGGAGCTGAGGAGCCAATCCATTGGTCCTATGGGTTGGGAGTCACTGTTGACATGGCAATACAAGATGCTGCCTATTCAATGCTGACCATTATGAGAGCGAGACATGCACTGCTGCAGAATTCAAAGTTCTGCTATGTTCCTGCCTCTCACCCTGGTGAAGAGGGATACCTCAGCGGAGTCTATTTTGATTCCTCTATGGAGGATCCGCTACTGCAGTCCAGTGCTGAGATGCTAGAGAACAGAGACAGGGATGCTCGTGCTCTCCGCATGGAGTTTTATGCCACACGTGCCCGTCTGTGGACGGCTTTGACGCAGCTGGCACCGGTAGTCCAGACAGGGTACGGAGATATGGAGATGCTGAACCCTGTTAGGAACCATCTTCCGGCCCACGTTGACTGGCCAGCTATAGGAGGAGTCACCCCTCTTCGGGGACCCCTACTACCACTAGTCAGGGGACCAAGGCCACATCCGTGTCCTTATGGATCCCAGGGATCTCAGGCCAGAGTGTTTCCTGATCCGCAGGTTGAGCTTCCCGGCCATGGAGGTAATCTCTATGAGATGTTCTATGCGGATGCCTGAGCTGTGAGTGGAAGGATAGTATGGTATCAGTCGTACGTTCACAGTCCTGCGTGACTTGTGAAGTATGCTTGTGATGTGAAATGAATTCCGGAGGCCTAGATAAATAATGTATAGGAAGCTTGTAAGCGTCTGATGAGTAGTTTCATAATTTCAGTAGTTTGCTCTTCGATTAAGGTTGTACTGAACTATGTAAGGGTGTGTATGAACCATGGTGTATATATAGCAGTTGCTTGTTACCATGTTGTTCGGACATTCATTTCCGCATTCCGTGTGTTCAGTACATTCTTAATCCATAGCTAGTATTGATATGATATTGGTCTAAGCTGTGAGTTTGTTTGTCAGGATGGTCTTCACCAGGTTGAACTGTGCCCCTGCTCATGAGCAAGGCGAGGGTAGTCAAGCGTCGTAGGAAGACCTGCCTCACCCGCCCTCTCTGGCGGAAGTTATGCTTGAGGCAGAGAGGAACAAAAAAAAAAACCAACCGACTGTTAGAGCGTATTGAGCAGAATACGGCTCGTCAGCCTAGGAATGCTGCAGTGTCCCTCAATGACTTTGTGAAGCTGAATCCTCCAAAGTTCCATCACTCTGTCCATCCCCTCGATGCCGATGACTGGCTGTGTAGCATCTCACGCAAGATTTGCTCTGCGAATGTTTCTGAGGCCGACAAGGTGACCTTTGCGGCGTATTTTCTGGAAGGACCCGCCAATCTGTGGTGGGAGAACTTTGAAGCTATGCGTCCTGCTAAACCAGCAGCCACATGGGCAGACTTCAGTGTAGCCTTCCGTCTGCACCATATTCCAAAGGGCCTGATGGACAGAAGGAGAGAGGAGTTCTGTGCATTCACCCAGGGGAAGTTGACCGTGGATGCCTATAGCCGCGAGTTCGGTAACCTCGCCCGCTATGCAATAGAGGAGGTGTCTACTGACGCCAAGAAGCAAGCAAGATTCCGTAAGGGTCTGAGCCCTGAGCTTCGTCGTGATCTGTGCATCCACGAGTGTGCAAGTTTCCAAGCCCTAGTCAACAAGGCGATCAGTGCCGAGACTGGCCATACCGACTTCGAAGCCACAAGGAAGCACTCCCGTTACTTTGGCTCGTCATCTGGTTCCGCCTTTCCAAAACGTAGGCTGTGGGTTCCGAACAGTTCTCTGCCGCCAAGGTACACTCCGAGGCCATCCTACGTGGCGCCTCGGACGAATCAGACCAACCCTCCAGCAAAAACTTATGGTGGTCCAGCTAGCAATGCTGCACCACGTGCCAACCAAGTGATATGCTACAAGTGTGGAAAACCAGGGCACTATTCCCGTGAGTGTCCTCAAAATGTGGGTGCCAAGCAACCCGGAAAGTCCGTCGGGCAAGGCAAGTCGGGCAAAGCTTACTATGTGAAGCCAACTCCTGCACGTGGTCGTGTGAACTATGTCAAAGCAGAAGAAGCTGCACAGGATCCCGACGTCATACTGGGTACGCTTCTTGTTAATCATCACCCAACGTCTGTTCTCTTTGACACCGGGTCTTCTCATTCCTTCATTTCAGAAAGTTATGCACAGTTGCATAACATTTCTTTTTGTGATATGTCAATTCCATTGGTTGTCCAAACTCCCGGTAGTAAATGGCAAACCTCTAGGATAACCTATGACAATGAAATTCTAGTAGACAGGCTAGTTTTTCTAGCCTCATTGATAGCCCTGAAATCTTCGGATATTAATATCATCTTGGGTATGGACTGGATGTTAGCTCACTATGCCAAGATTGATACTCATTCTAGAAATGTTCAGCTTACCCATCCCTCGGGTGAGATAGTCAATGTCTCTACTCGAGTTGCCAAATGCCAACTCTATTCCCTAAATGTCAACCCTCTTCCGGAACTTGAAGACATCCCGATTGTTCGTGACTTCCCGGATGTTTTTCCAGAGGAACTGCCAGGAATTCCACCTGACAGAGATGTAGAGTTCGTGATAGATCTTGTTCCGGGAACTGTTCCAATAGCCAGAAGACAATATAAGATGGCACCCCTGGAGCTAGACGAACTTAAGAAGCAACTAGATGAGGCCTTGAATAAAGGTTTCATTCGTCCTAGCTCTTCTCCTTGGGCTTGCCCCATCCTGTTCGTCAAGAAGAAAGATGGAACGGATCAGATGGTTGTAGATTACCGACCAGTTAATCTGGTCACCATAAAGAACAAGTATCCGCTCCCCAGGATCAACTATCTGTACGATCAGCTCGCTGGATCCTCAGTCTTCTCCAAAATGGATTTGAGGTTGGGATACCATCAAATCAAGATCAAGAACGGGGACATTCTAAGAACGGCTTTTGTTACTCGTTATGGACAATACGAGTACACCATCATGTCCTTCGGTTTAACCAATGCCCCAGCCACCTTCTCTCGTCTGATGAATTCAATCTTCATGGAGTATTTGGATAAATTCGTCGTGGTATACCTCGATGATATTCTCATATACTCGAAGAATGAACAAGACCATGCCGAGCATCTAAGGCTGGTATTGATGAAACTTCGAGAGCATCGCCTGTATGCCATGTTTTCAAAATGTGAATTTTGGTTACGAGAAGTGACCTATCTAGGTCACGTAATCTCTGGTAAGGGTATTGCTGTCAATCCCGAGAGAGTTCAAGCTGTCCTTGATTGGACTCAACCTGAATTGGTTAAGCAAGTTAGGAGTTTTCTTGGTCTAGCGAGCTATTGTCGCCGCTTTGTCGAGAATTTCTCCAAGGTTGCAAAGCCTCTAACTGAACTCCTCAAGAAGGCAGTTAATTCTTAAGGAGGCCCATGATTCTCCTCTCACCATTCATCCCGGTAGTACTAAGATTTATCAGGACCTACGCCAGAGGTTCTGGTGGACTAGGATGAAGAGAGAAATTGATGAGTTCGTTGCTAACTGCGACGTTTGTCGTCGAGTTAAGGCGGAACATCAAAGGCCTGCTGGCACCCCCAACCTTTAGCTATTCCTGAATGGAAATGGGATAAAGTTAGTATGGATTTCATTATCGGATTTCCCAAGACGAAGAAAGGAAATAAAGCTATCTTTGTGGTCATTGATCGACTCTCCAAAGTAGCTCATTTTCTTCCCGTTCATGAGAGTATAACAGCTAGCCAGCTAGCAGAGTTATATATCTCTCGAATAGTGTCTCTTCATGGTGTTCCCCTGGAGATTAACTCGGACCGTGGGAGTATCTTTACTTCTCGCTTCTGGGAAAGTTTTCAGAATGCCATGGGGACTCACTTATCTTTTAGCACTGCTTTCCATCCTCAATCAAGTGGTCAAGTAGAAAGAGTAAATCAAATCCTAGAGGATATGCTCCAAGCTTGCGTTATATCCTTCGGTATGAATTGGGAGAAGTGCCTTCCATTCGCCGAATTTGCTTATAACAATAGTTATCAATCAAGCTTGGGCAAAGCCCCTTTTGAAGTTCTCTATGGACGAAGATGTCGAACACCTATTAATTGGTCAGAAACTGGAGAGAGGCAACTCTTTGGCCCGAATATGATCCAGGATGCAGAAGAGCAGGTTCGCATTATTCTTGAAAAGTTGAAAACAACCCAGTCTTGTCAAAAGAGCCATTATGATCGTCATCATAAGGATATGACCTTTGAAGTTGACGAGAAAGCTTACCTTCGGGTTACACCTTTGAAGGGTACCCATCGATTCGGTATCAAGGGCAAGTTGGCTCCTCGTTACATTGGTCCTTTTCGCATTCTGCCAAACGAGGAGAAGTTGCCTACCGGCTGGAACTTCCTCCGCATCTTTCCAAGGTTCATGATGTATTCCACGTCTCGCAACCTAGGCGTTGCTTTTCGGATACTATCCGTGAAGTGGACCACGAAATGCTTGATCTCCAAGATAACCTTTCTTATCGAGAATACCCTGTTCGTATTCTCGACCAAGCTGAGCGTACTACTAGACGTCGGAACATTAAGTTTCTTAAAGTTCAATGGTCAAATCATTCTGAGAAAGAGGAAACATGGGAAAGAGAGGATCGTCTTCGACAAGCGTATCCCGCGCTATTCCCGACGACTTCTAAATCTTGGGACGAGATTCTTTTGAGTGGGGGTGAGTTGTCACATCCCTGGAACCCTAACCAAGGTTTAGCATTGTGCTCATATTTTCTTTGCATTGCATCCAAGAAAATTGCAACAAGATCAAAGTAAGTGGTGAAGGAAAACTCAAAAACCCTAGCCACTTCTCAAATTCAAAGGAATTATAAACTTATTCAAATCAATGAACCCAAAATGGCCTCGAGAAAAGTTCAACTTTTCTGATAACTCTTGAAAACAAATAAGCAATGAAGGAAACCATTTCCTTAATAATTTTGGCATTTTAAATAAATGCAAAAGACTACTGGTTTCAAGTTTTAAATTTGAATTCAAAGATATATAGCTTTCAAAAATGTTGAAAACTTTATGGGTGATTGGAAATATTCCAACTAAACACCCCAGCATTTTGCAAACTATTTATAGTTTGATTGTGAAGCCAAAATAAATGGAAAACAATGTCAATAGATAAAACAGAACAAAAATAGAAGAAATAAGAGAAAAGAAAGACTTACCTGCTATCTGTCGCCAGCCCAGCCCACGAGGGGCTCCCCGGTCATCTTCCTCCTCCTGCCAGTAGGCAGAGGGGAAGATGAGCACGGCGGCCAGCCCCGGCCACCTCCTGCCTGCCTGCTCGTCGTTGGAGGCCTCCAGGAGCGCCAACGCGATGCCCTGTGCCTTCTTCTCCTCCTCCCCTCGGCCTTATCTCCTCCTCTCTTCCTCTCGTTCCCCTCCCCCTCTCGGATCTCTCTCTCCCTGAAGCTCCGATCGCCGCCGATTCGTCGCCTCCCGGTCCTCCCCGACCCTGCCGTCAGCCTCAGAATAACCGCCGTGAGCTCCTCTTCCCATTCCCCCTCTTCCCGATGCCATTCCCCTTCTCTAACCCCGTTAGCCGCCGGAGCCCGAAGGTCCTCGTCGCCGGCCATGCCGTTGCCGTCGTTGTGGTACCCTGTTCGCGAGACCGAGCTCAGAAATGAGCTCCTAGAGCTCTGTAGACGCCGTATAGCCCCTCTCCCAGCTCGCTAGTGTCCCGCAACGCCACTCCCGACGATGCCCGAGCCGCAGCCGCCGCTGACCTCGTCGTCGACGTGGATTCCGGTGACCACTTGGTCTAGCTCCTTCACCTTTGGATGCGGTGCTTCGCAAGCTAGCCGTAGAACTAAACCACGCCCAAAACTGATGCCTCTAACGCGAGTTTGATCAACTTCGGCGAGTCCTCCGCCACGCCCGTGGTCGCCGCCGGCCATATTCCGGTGGGGGCCGACGTGGTCAGCCTAATTAACCACTAAACACCCCCTAGCCACTGACACTGGGCCCCAGGGTGGGTCAAACCCCAGTTAGGGCTGATCAACTCGGGGATTAGCCCCTGGTCACTGACCAGTGGACCCCACTGGTCAGGTTTGACCTCGCCCAACCTCTGTTGACCAGAGACGTCACTGTGATGCAATAAAGGATTTTCTAATATAAAAATAATTCCAGAAATGTCTAAAACTTCTAAAAATCATAGAGAATAATCTGTAAGTTCAATGAAAATAATTTATTTATGAAAAAGTATCAGAAAAATTCAAGGAATCTGAATATGTCATTTTCAAACATGTTTGAAAATGTTAGTGAACCCAAACATATAGATTAATGAATAAGTTAACTCTTATAAATACTTTGGGGATGGAATTTGGAAATTATTTAAATTCCACTTCAAATGATATGATCAAACTGTTGGAAATATGCCCTAGAGGCAATAATAAATTAGTTATTATTATATTTCTTTGTTCATGATAATCGTTTATTATCCATGTTATAATTGTATTGATTGGAAACACAATACTTGTGTGGATACATAGAAAAAACACTGTCCCTAGTAAGCCTCTAGTTGACTAGCTCGTTGATCAAAGATAGTCAAGGTTTCCTGGCCATAGGCAAGTGTTGTCACTTGATAACGGGATCACATCATTAGGAGAATCATGTGATGGACTAGACCCAAACTAATAGACGTAGCATGTTGATCGTGTCATTTTGTTGCTACTGTTTTCTGCGTGTCAAGTATTTGTTCCTATGACCATGAGATCATATAACTCACTAACACCGGAGGAATACTTTGTGTGTATCAAACGTCGCAACGTAACTGGGTGACTATAAAGATGCTCTACAGGTATCTCCGAAGGTGTTCGTTGAGTTAGTATGGATCGAGACTGGGATTTGTCACTCCGTGTGATGGAGAGGTATCTCGGGGCCCACTCGGTAATACAACATCACACACAAGCCTTGCAAGCAATGTGAATTAGTGTAAGTTGCGGGATCTTGTATTACGGAACGAGTAAAGAGACTTGCCGGTAAACGAGATTGAAATAGGTATACGGATACTGACGATAGAATCTCGGGAAAGTAACATACCGAAGGACAAAGGGAATAACATGCGGGATTATATGAATCCTTGGCGCTGAGGTTCAAACGATAAGATCTTCGTAGAATATGTAGGATCCAATATGGGCATCCAGGTCCCGCTATTGGATATTGACCGAGGAGTCTCTCGGGTCATGTCTACATAGTTCTCGAACGCGCAGGGTCTGCACACTTAAGGTTTGACGTTGTTTTATGCGTATTTGAGTTATATGGTTGGTTACCGAATGTTGTTCGGAGTCCCGGATGACGAATGGGTTCTGGAAGTTCACCGGGGGGGGGGGGCAACCCACCCCGGGGAAGCCCATAGGCATTGGGGGTGGCGCACCAGCCCTTAGTTGTCTAGTGGGACATCCCAAGAGAGCCCTATGCGCCATAGGAAGAAAAATCAAAGAGAAAAAAAAGAGGAGGTGGGAAAAGGGGGAAGGACTCCTCCTTCCAAACCTAGTTGGACTCGGTTTGGAAGGGGAGGTTCCCCCCTTAGGTTCGGCCGACCCCCTTGGGAGTCCTTGGACCCCAAGGCAAGGCTTCCCCCTCCTCCCCCTATATATACAGATGTTTTAGGGCAGGACACAACTTTGCCACGGCAGCCCGACCACATATCTCCACGGTTTTACCTCTAGATCGCGTTTCTGCGGAGCTCGGGCGGAGCCCTGCTGAGATAAGATCACCACCAACCTCCGGAGCACCGTCATGCAGCCAGAGAACTCATCTACCTCTCCGTGTCTCTTGCTGGATCAAGAAGGCCGAGATCATCGTCGAGCTGTACGTGTGCTGAACGCGGAGGTGCCGTCCGTTCGACACTAGATCGTGGGACTAATCGCGGGACGGTTCGCGGGGCGGATCGAGGGACGTGAGGACGTTCCACTACATCAACCGCGTTCACTAACGCTTCTGCTGTACGGTCTACAAGGGTACGTAGATCACACATCCCCTCTCGTAGATGGACATCACCATGATAGGTCTTCGTGCGCGTATGAAATTTTTTGTTTCCCATGCGACGTTCCCCAATAGTGGCATCATGAGCTAAGTTCATGCGTAGATGTCTTCTCGAGTAGAACACAAAAGTTTTTGTGGGCGGTGATGTGCGTTTTGCTGCCCTCCTTAGTCTTTTCTTGATTCCGCGGTATTGTTGGATCGAAGCAGCTCGGACCGACATTACTCGTACGCTTACGAGAGACTAGTTTCATCGCTACGAGTAACTCTGTTGCTCAAAGATGACTGGCGGGTGTCAGTTTCTCCAACTTTAGTTGAATCAGAATTGACCGAGGAGGTCCTTGGATGAGGTTAAATAGCAATTCATATATCTCCGTTGTGGTGTTTGCGTAAGTAAGATGCGATCCTACTAGATACCCATGGTCACCATGTAAAACATGCAACAACAAAATTAGAGGACGTCTAACTTGTTTTTGCAGGGTATGCTTGTGATGTGATATGGCCAACGATGTGATGTGACATATTGGATGTATGAGATGATCATGTTGTAATAGATAACATCGACTTGCACGTCGATGGTACGGCAACCGACATGAGCCATATGGTTGTCTTTAAACTAACGTTTGTGCTTGCAGATGTGTTTACTATTTTGCTAGGTTGTAGCTTTAGTAGTAATAGCATGAGTAGCACGACAACCCCGATGGCGACACGTTGATGGAGATCATGGTGTGACGCCGGTGACAAGAAGATCGTGCCGGTGCTTTGGTGATGGAGATCAAGGAGCATGTGATGATGGCCATATCATGTCACTTATGAATTGCATGTGATGTTAATCCTTTTTGCACCTTATCTTTCTTAGAACGACGGTAGCATTATGAGGTGATCTCTCACTAAAAATTTCAAGACAAAATTGTGTTCTCCCCGACTGTGCACCGTTGCGACAGTTCTTCATTTCGAGACACCACATGATGATCGGGTGTGATAGACTCAACGTTCACATACAACGGGTGCAAAACAGTTGCACACGCGGAACACTCGGGTTAAGCTTGACGAGCCTAGCATGTGCAGACATGGCCTCAGAACACATGAGACCGAAAGGTCAAGCATGAATCGTATAGTTGATATGATTAGCATAGAGATGCTTACCACTGAAACTATTCTCGACTCAAGTGATGATCGGACTTGAGATAGTGGATTTGGATCATGTACCACTCAAATGACTAGAGAGATGTACTTTTGAGTGGGAGTTCTTAAGTAATATGATTAATTGAACTAATTGTCATGAACATAGTCTAATGGTCTTTGCGAATTACGATGTAGCTTGCGCTATAGCTCTACTGTTTTTTATATGTTCCTAGAGAAAATTTAGTTGAAAGTTGATAGTAGCAAACTTTGCAGGCTAAGTCTGTAAAACCGAGGATTGTCCTCGTTGCTGCGCAGAAGGCTTATGTCCTTAATGCATCACTCGGTGTGCTACACCTCGAGCATCGTCTGTGGATGCCGTGAACATCCGACATACACATTTCTGATGACTACACGATAGTTCAGTGCAAAGTACTTAATGGCTTAGAAGCAAGGCGCCGAAAACGTTTTGAAACATCACGGAACATAAGTGATGTTCTAAAGAGATGAAATTGTGATTTCATGCTTGTGCCCTTGTTAAGAGGTACGAGACCTCCAACAAGATTCTTTGTCCACAAAGTAAAGGAGAAAAGCTCAATCGTTGAGCGTGTGCTCAGATTGTCTGAGTACGACAATCGCTTGAATCAAGTGGGAGTTAATCTTCCAGATGAGATAGTGATAGTTCTCCAAAGTCACTGCCACCAAGCAGTGAGAGCTTTGTGATGAACTATAACATATCAAGGATAGATACAATTATCCTTGAAGCGATTCGTGATGTTTGACACTGCGAAAGTAGAAATCAAGAAGGAGCATCAATAGTTGATGGTTTGTAGAACCACTAAGTTTCAAGAAAGGCAGGGGCTAGAAGGGATACTTCGTGAAATGGTAAAACAGTTGCTACACTAATGAAGAGACCCAAGATTAAATCCAAACCTAAGACTGAGTGCTTCTGTAATGAGGGGAACAGTCACTGAGATGGAGCAACTCTAGATACTTGGTAGATAAGAAGGCTGGCAAAAGTCGAAAGAAGTATATTTTATATACATGATGTTGATGTGTACTTTACTAGTACTCCTAGTAGCACGAGGGTATTGGATACCGGTTTGGTTGCTAAGTGATTAGTAACGCGAAATGAAAGCTGCGTCATAAACGGAGACTAGCTAAAGGCGAGGTGACGATACGTGTTGGAAATGTTTCCAAGGTTGATATGATCAAACGTCGCACGCTCCCTCTACCATCGGGATTGGTGTTAAACCTAAATAATTGTTATTTGGTGCTTGCGTTAAGCATGAACATGATTGGATCGTGTTTATTGCAATACGATTATTCATTTAAACAGAATAATGGTTACTCTATTTTCTTGAATAAACACCTTCCATGGTTTATTGAATCTCGGTCGTAGTGTTACACATGTTCATGATATTGGTGCCAAAAGATACGAGTTAATGATGATAGTACCACTTACTTGTGGCACTGCCGCTTGAGTCATGTTGGTATAAATTGCATGAAGAGGCTCCATGCTGATGGATCTTTGTACTCACCTGATTTCGAATCACTAGTGACATGCAAATCATACCACATGAGCAAGGCCTTGTTTTCATTGAGATGAAATAAGATAGTGACTTGTTGGAAGTGATACATTTTGATGTATGCAGTCCAATGGGTGCTGAGGCACGCAGTGGATATCTTTATGTTCTTACTTCAATGACGATTTGAGTAGATACTAGAGTATTTACTTAATGAATCACAAGTCTGAAATGTTGAAAAGTTCAATTCCGTTTCAGAGTGAAGTTCGTCATAACAAGAGGATAAACTGTCTACGGTATGATCATGGAAATGAATATCTGAGTTATGAGTTTTGGTACGCAGTTAAGACAATGTGGAAATTGTTTCGCAGTTCATGCCACCTGGAACATCATAGTGTGATGATGTGTCTGAACGTCATAGCCACGCACTATTTGGTATGGTGCATACTATGATGTCTCTTATCGAATTACCACTATCGTTTATGGGTTATGCATTAGAGACAACCGTATTCACTTTAAATAGGGCACCGCGTATTTCCATTGAGATGACACAGTATAGACTGAGGTTTAGAGAAATCTAAACTGTCGTTTCTTGAAAGTTTGGGGCTTCGACACTTATGTGAAAAAGTTTCAGTCTGATAAGCTCGAACCCAAAGCGGATAAATGCATCTTCATAGGATATCCAAAACAGTTGGGTACATCTCCTATCTCAGATCCGAAAGCAAAGTGTTTGTTTCTAGAAACGGATCCTTTCTCGAGGAAATGTTTCTCTCGAAAGAATTGAGTGGGAGGGTAGTAGAACTTGATGAGGTTATTGAACCATCACTTCAACCAGTGTGTAGCAGGGCGCAGGAAGTTGTTCCTGTGGCGCCTACACCAATTGAAGTGAAAGCTGATGATGGTGATCATCAAGCATCGGATCAAGTTACTACAAGCCTCGTAGGTTCACAAGGTCGCGTACTACTACATAGTGGTACGGTAACCCTGTCTTGGAGGTCATGTTGTTGAGCAAGAGTGAACCTACGAGTTATGGAGAAAGCAATGGTGGGCCCGGATTCCGACAAATGGCTGGAAGCCATGAAATCCGAGAGAGGATCCATGTATGAAAACAAAGTGTAGACTTTGGAAGGACTATTTGATGGTCATAAGACTATTGAGTAAAGATGGATCTTTGAAAGGAAGACAGATGATGATGGTGATAAGTCACTATTAAGAAAAGCTCGACTTGTCGCAAAGATGTTTCCGACAAGATCAAACTGTTGACTATGATGAGTCTTTCTCACTCGTAGCGATGCTAAAGGTCTGTTAGAATTATGTTAGTTGTTGATGCATTATTTATGAAATATTGCACATAGGATGTCAAAACATTGTTTTCTCAACGGTTTCCTTGAGCAAACATTGTATGTGATACAACCAGAAGGTTTTGTCGATCCTAAAGATAGTAGGAAGTATGCAAGTTCCAGTGATCCTTCAATGGACTAGTGCAAGCATCTCGGAGTTGGAATATACACTTTGATGAGATGATCAAAGATTTTGGGTTTGTACAAGGTTTATGAGAAACTTGTATTTCCAAAGAAGTGAGTGGGAGCACTATAGAATTTCTGATAAGTGTATGTGGTAGACATATTGTTGATCAGAAGTAATGTAGAATTTCTGTAAAGCATATAAGGTTGTTTGAAAGGAGTTTTCAAACAAATACCTAGATTGCGCTACTTGAACGTTGAGCATCAAAGATCTATGGAGATAGATCAAAAGCGCTTAATGAAAGTTTCAATAAGATGCATGCCTTGACAAGTTTTTGAAGGAGTTCAAAATAGATCAGCAAAGAAGGAGTTCTTGGTTGCGTTGTGAGGTGTGAATTTGTGTAAGACTCAAAACCCGACCACGGGAGAATAAAGAGAATAGACGAAGGTCGTCTTCTATGCCTTAGCCGTAGACTCTAAAGTATGCCATGCTGAGTACCGCACCTGATGTGTGCCTTGACTCAAAGTCTGTTGAGAGGTACAGAAAGTGATCCATGATTGAATCACTGTTCAGCGGTCAAAGTTATCCTTAGTAACTAAATAGACTAAGGAATTTTTCTCGATTATAGAGGTGGTTAAAGAGTTCGTCGTAAAGGGTTACGTCGATGCAAGCTTCGACACTAATCCGAATAACTATGAGTAGTGAAACGGATTCGTATAGTAGAGTAGATATTTGGAGCATTTCCGAATAGCACGTAGTGGCAGCATCTATAAGATGACATAAAGATTTGTAAAGAACGCACAGATCTGAAAGTTTCAAAACCGTTGACTAAAACCTCTCTCACGAGCAACACGTGATCAGACCCCAGAACTATATGGGTGTTGGATTCGTTGAAATCACATGGTGATGTGAACAAGATTATTGACTCTAGTGCAAGTGGGAGACTGTTGGAAATATGCCCTAGAGGCAATAATAAATTACTTATTATTATATTTCTTAGTTCATGATAATCGTTTATTATCCATGCTATAATTGTATTGATTGGAAACACAATACTTGTGTGGATACATAGACAAAACACTGTCCCTAGTAAGCCTCTAGTTGACTAGCTCGTTGATCAAAGATGGTCAAGGTTTCCTGGCCATGGGCAAGTGTTGTCACTTGATAACGGGATCACATCATTAGGAGAATCATGTGATGGACTAGACCCAAACTAATAGACGTAGCATGTTGATCGTGTCATTTTGTTGCTACTGTTTACTGCGTGTCAAGTATTTGTTCCTATGACCATGAGATCATATAACTCACTAACACCAGAGGAATGCTTTGTGTGTATCAAACGTCACAATGTAACTGGGTGACTATAAAGATGCTCTATAGGTATCTCCGAAGGTGTTCGTTGAGTTAGTATGGATCGAGACTGGGATTTGTCACTCCGTGTGACGGAGAGGTATCTCGGGGCCCACTCGGTAATACAACATCACACACAAGCCTTGCAAGCAATGTGACTTAGTGTAAGTTGCGGGATCTTGTATTATGGAACGAGTAAAGAGACTTGCCGGTAAACGAGATTGAAATAGGTATGCGGATACTGACGATCGAATCTCGGGCAAGTAACATACCGAAGGACAAAGGGAATGACATACATGATTATATGAATCTTTGGCACTGAGGTTCAAACAATAAGATCTTCGTAGAATATGTAGGATCCAATATGGGCATCCAGGTCCCGCTATTGGATATTGACCGAGGAGTCTCTCGGGTCATGTCTACATAGTTCTCGAACCCGCATGGTCTGCACACTTAAGGTTCGACGTTGTTTTATGCGTATTTGAGTTATATGGTTGGTTACCGAATGTTGTTCGGAGTCCCGGATGATATCACGGACGTCACGAGGTGTTCCGGAATGGTTCGGAAACGAAGATTGATATATAGGATGACCTCATTTGATTACCGGAAGGTTTTCGGAGTTACCGGGAATGTACCGGGAATGACGAATGGGTTCCGGGTGTTCACCGGGGGGGCAACCCACCCCGGGGAAGCCCATAGGCCTTGGGGGTGGTGCACCAGCCCTTAGTGGGCTGGTGGGACAGCCCAAAAGAGCCCTATGCACATTGGAAGAAAAATCAAAGAGAAAAGGAAAAAAAAGAAGGAGGTGGGAAAGGGAAGAAGAACTCCACCTTCCAAACCAAGTAGATTTCGGTTTGGGAGGGGGAGACCTTCCCCCTTAGGCTCGTCCGACCCCTTGGGAGTCCTTGGACCACAAGGCAAGGCTCCCCCCTCTCTCTCCTATATATAGTGGGGTTTTAGGGCTGATTTGAGACAACTTTGCCACGGCAGCCCGACCACATATCTCCACGGTTTTACCTCTAGATCGCGTTTCTGCGGAGCTCGGGCGGAGCCCTGCTGAGATAAGATCACCACCAACCTCCGGAGCACCATCATGCAGCCAGAGAACTCATCTACCTCTCCGTGTCTCTTGCTGGATCAAGAAGGCCGAGATCATCGTCGAGCTGTACGTGTGCTGAACGCGGAGGTGCCGTCCATTCGACACTAGATCGTGGGACTAATCGCGGGACGGTTCGCGGGGCGGATCGAGGGACGTGAGGACGTTCCACTACATCAACCGCGTTCACTAACGCTTCTTCTGTACGGTCTACAAGGGTACGTAGATCACACATCCCCTCTCGTAGATGGACATCACCATGATAGGTCTTCGTGCGCGTAGGAAAATTTTTGTTTCCCATGCGACATTCCCAACAAAATGTACACATCATCCATCATGATGTATATGTGCACGTGAGAGTTAGAACAAGATAAATAATGCTCAAAGAAATTTGAGGCATGGTATAGGAATACGTCATCCATCATGCAATGATAGTTGTTATGCTAAACATGAGTTGGATGCAAATTATAGCAAATATGTGGCACAAGCATATCATTCATGGGAGTATATTGTGCACACAAGTTTGGGTATCATGCAATGGATGGGATGGAACAAAATCTCCTAACATGTATGAGGGGACTATGGGGGTCTCCTCATGTGCAATAGTGGAAGCATAATTCAGAGAATATGGACAACATCCAGAACAATGCATATCTGAAGCATGGTAATCATGGCATGGCATATGTGAATAATTGTGCAAATTATGAAAAGGAAGCATTTCAATATCATCACAAGAGAAGAAAATGCCAATAACCATGGCGTGTCATATATGAGATATGTGCAAATTGGGATTATTATAATGGCATATGCATAGTTAGTACGATGAGATTACAAATATGCAATATGGATGATCGCATGCATAGCATATAAAAAGTCAAGCAGATTGTCAAACATAATGTGACCCATAGATTTCTTACAAGATATCCTATGTAACATGGCATCAGAACTAATAGACTCCACATGAGAATTGACAAACTCATCATACATGGGTAATTCATCACATATGGAAGTTGCATAATCATGAAGCATGGCAATAGAGTTATCATCATCATGCAAGAAATCAATCTCAAGATAGTCCACTAGCGGAACAAGAGCATCACCTTCACCTATTTTAACTTTCTCATTCCACTCATGTGGTGTAGGTTAGGTGGCAAGGACCAAATCATGGTCATCTTCATCGTGATGGAGCCATGTGGGGGTGCATCATATTCCACCATGGCCATCGTCTTGTCCAAAGGAGGGACAAAGTAGTCGAGGATCGGCACGTCATCATATATGGGACCTAGCACCAAATGATAAGACACAATAGAGTTAGAGGTTAAGTTGTTAGAAATCAAAATGGCCTCGCATGCCGTATCAACGACCTCACTCACTCTATGTGGTGGTGGCTCACTCACTCCCTCTAGGTAGTTGCACTCATTCTCACATATGGTGGAGTCACTCATCTCACTCAAGTGGTGGAGGTTGTGGCTCGCCTCACATGGGAATTTGAGCAAATCAACATATATGGGGTGAGTGTTGAAGTCACTCTCACTCTCAATATGGTGGCAAAAGTCTCTCAACTCATCTCCATACGTTGTCATGGTCAAAGGGGAAATTCCAAGCTCAACCATGTCATCGCCGTCCTCGTGGGTGAAGGCCGAAGATGGCACATCATCACTCTCGCCTCCAAATATAGAAGCATCATCCTTGCTCGCCACCTTGTCGCTCGCCTCCAAAGCATGTTCCTTGATTGGCTCTGAAGTCGTGATCATCGATGCGTCGTCTTCAAAAAGAGTCATGGAAAACATGGCATAGTCAATGTCACAAAGAGGGATGGCGGTGAAGTCGGACTTGGGAGAATCGTCTTGGAGCTCGTCGGGCTTGTACATCTTGGTGGTACCATCCTCATGCTCGTACTCGTGTAGCTTGGTTGTCATGAAGTGTGCGCGGGGTCGAGTAGCCTTGACACTGAGTTCTTGTTCCGCCTTGAGAGCACCAAAGTAGAGGTCATCGAGAGACTTGTAGGTGTTGGTGACGATAGTCTTGGTGATGTCGTTGTTCAATCCCATCATGAAGTGGAACTTCATCCAAATGGGGTCGGAAACTCTGGCTCGTCGCAACGCTTTCTTCATCTCCATGAAGTACTCGCCTAGGGACTTGGATCCTTGTATGGTGTTCTCAAATTGGCATTGAAGATGTTACACGTATGTAAAAGACACAAACTCTTGCCACATAGCTTTTTCTATTTTGGACCAACTCATCTCAAATATCTTCGAAGGTGTGTGAATCCACCATGTCGACACGTAGTCATGGAAGTTTCTTGTGGCACACTTCACTTGATCTTTGGAAGGGACTTGAAGTATCTTGAGGTAGGTGTCCATCTTGATCTCCCACTCGAGGTACTCTTCGGGGTCTTGAGTACCATAGAATGGACTCTCGAAGTCGGTGGGGAAGTCATATTAGCTCATGGAAGTCGAGGACTTGAGTTTGGAAAGCTTGTCTTAAGGTGCTTGTCGGTGAAGATGCCACATATCCAAAGGCAAAGATGCCTTGAAGTTGCTTGGCGAAGATGACAAGGTAGGTGGTGAACTCATCGAGCGATGGTTGGTGTCGATCTCATGGCCTTCACACTTGTGCGTCGTTCGGTGCCATGATGTTGGCATCATTATTTTGTCATGTCGGTGATGGTGTCGATGCCAGTTTGATCTTGTCAGGGATGGTAGCTTGGAATCATGTGCACTTGAGCGTCTTCTTGAAGATGATGAAGATCTCGTGCGATTGTCGATGAGGGCTTTGAGCTCCTCCATTTGAGAATCCATCATTGATGGTTTTGTTCATGGCATTGAACTCGTCGTTGTGGTTGTGGATCAAAGGGGATGTGCTTTGCCTATCCATCACAAGACTCGAGTAAATGTGAGTGGGAAATTAGATAAACAATACCAAGATACAATTTCCCAAAGTTGAGGATGTACCATGTTTCACCCAATGTGAAAGGAGAGAACAGTGGAATTGGTACGGGACTTGTTCACTCACACCTACAAAGTAAAGCTTATCGAGTGGCTCGGTTAGGACAAGTGGCATAAAATTCAAGCAAAATGTAAGTCAAGATATCGAAAATGTTGAGGAAGATTCACAAAATTGCAATGCAAAGCAAATAGATCAATATCTATGGTCACACTAGGCACGCACACATGAATAGATAAGTGGGATCTACGCAACCAAGAAATGAGCACAAAATATGCGAGACCTGGAAAAATCTCTTGTTGCACGGATACTAGATAGACAATAGCTTGATTGCTCAAATGGTCTAGATACGCGCTTGTGCACCAACCTATAAGAGTAAATGTGTCATCTTCAATCCCAAGTGTGCTATGTATGTATGATCCAAGATGACCAAGTATGATATGATATGGTATCAATACGATATCAGTTTGTATATGCTATAGTTATTGCTTATAAGCTCTTTTGTATCTCCTCTTTTTCTTAAGAGCTTTTTCTTATTTTGCTTTATTTTTGTTCGATAGTCAATGCTTGATGCTTGAACCAATATATATGAGACAAGTATGATGGATATGCACGGGATAGACTTGTGGCCCAATGTAGATAGTAAGATATTTGCACGCTAAAACTAGCTATGCAACATAAGAGTATCACTACAGTGCACAAGTAACATGGCCCAGTAATTATAAACTCCCTAGTCTCGATAGGTAAGGTACGCAATAGGCTCAGAGCGATCAAAGCAATGGAAAGGAAATAGACAATAATGTCATCAAGGTTATCGTCCTTGCATACCGTTGTGGTGCCAAAAGGCGAAGTGGACGATGTCGATGTCGAGGCTGTGGCAATGATGAGTAGCAGAGTTGTTGATGTAGAATCATCCCTAATTAGCCAAAACACCTTAGGAAATGGGATTCGCAACTCAAATTCTCAAACAAAATTGGGTTTTATTGGCACAAAAGTATGGTGGGAAGGCTATGCGAAAGTTATGGTGGAGGCCTTGGGAAAGATGCCAAAATGCAAAACAAATTATGGAGTCAAATGGTTTTGGAAGTATTTTTGCAGGATGGGGTAAGTTAATGGCTATCCAACGAGCTAAAGAACATCGAAACCGGACTCCCGATGAATTAGTTATGGACGAAACGGTGAAAAAGCGCAATGCTGAAATTTTGGGCTATGACTCTGGTTAGGCCAGAAGTTTCGGGTTGGGGACGGAAGTTCCGAGCGAGGCCAGAAGTTCCGGGTGTCACGAAAATACTTCCGGAACAAACCCTAGTTTCCAGATCTGAGAACGGCGGCGGAAAAACTTGATTTCGTGGGTCAAGATTAATGGGGAAAAAGAAAATTGGGGGGAGTTTCGTGGAGGGGAAGCTAGATCGACGTGCAAAACACGAACTCCATGGATCAAAATCAACAAATTCTCAAAATAACCAACAATTCCAAGAAATTTTGGTATGGCTACTTTTGGTGGGGATTTTCGAATTAGGACAAAATCACACAAAATTAAGGCTAGGAAACGAAAAAAAGGACTCCAATTTAGTGAGAAATGTGGCTCTTGATACCAACCTGATACGGGGCAGACCCGTGGGTGTCGATCTTTCACGAATCGGAGGGGATTTCTCAAGAACATGAAGAACGCGGGGATGAACGGGGAGAAATCACAAGAGAAAACACTCAAGAGCAAGACCAATCACACATCCACTAGACTCACCACACACAAGATCCACAAGGGTACATGAACAACAAAGGGAAATAAGATACATGGTAGAGGTCATCCCAAATCCCTTAGGGAGATGAGGCCTTGAATCGACTAGGGGGTCTTCCCTCGCAAGGGGCCTTGACATCCACTATGTGGTCTTCTCACATGGAGGAATCTCCATTGGACGAGGTAGAGGAAGGAGCAATGCTCAACAAAAGATTTCTATGCATAGCTAACCCTAAAATGGAGGTGGGAGACAAGTATTTATAGTGTAGGGTGAGATAGCAGGGTGAGAGGGGTACATGGGCCTCAGCCCCGAGTGGTTGCACACATGCAGGCTCGAAGTTCTGGGTTGGGCCGGAAGTTTCAGGGCAGGTCCGGAGAGGTTTCGGGGTTTCCCGAGAGTTGGCGCACTTCGGTGCGCTGCGGCCGAAAGTTCCGGGCGGGTCGGAAGGTCCGTGGTCCGGAGGTTCCAGGTAGGTCGGAAGGTCCGAGGTCCGGTGGTTCCGGGAGAGGTCCAGGAAGGGCCCACGCTATCGAAAGAGTTGGTACGCGTGGGAGCTTCTCTGGTCACCAGAGTCCAGAAGGTCCGGGCCTTCCAAAAGCTATCCTTGCATCTTATTCCTTCTCTTCCAAGCTTCCCTCGTGGATGGTGTAGTTGTTCCTTGGCGCTTGCACTCCTCCTCGTCATCCGTGAAGCTCCGATAATACATATGTATGCACATGACAGGAGTGTCAAGTAGTATGCCATCCTCGAAAGGGTCAAGTGAACACGTGTAAAGGTGATGATTCACCTTTAAGTACGTGGAGTTGATGTCGCACGTGTCACTTTCCAAACGAACTCTTGTCATTGTGATGTCCATAGGATGCTCCACATTAATTCCCTTAGGCCCAAAGATGGTGAAGTGTCATGTAGTTGATGTTCAGGCAACAACACTAAGGGAACCACATCAATCATACCATCTAAATTTAAAATGAATATTAACTTCACATGACTATTTGCAACATGACTTCTCTTGTGGCCTCAAGAACAAAAGTAACTAATCACAAGTGATGAACATGTTCATGTTTAGTAGGGTATTAAATAGCATATTGGATCTGAACATATGATCTTCCACCAAATAAACCATAAAGCATCAACTACAAGATGTAATCCACACTACTAGTCACCCCTTGGGTACCAATATGAGGTTTCGGTACAAGATTGAGCACAAGAGATGAACTAGGGTTTTGAGAGGAGATGGTGTTGTCGAAGATGTTGATGAAGATTAGCCTCCCCAAGATGAGAGGGTTGTTGTTGATGACGATGGCCTCGATTTCCCCCTCCGGGAGGGAAGTTCCTCCAGTGGAATTGCTCCGTTGGAGGGCAAACGTGCTCCTGTCCAAGTTCCGTCTCAAGAAGGTGGCGCTCCATCCTGAAAGTCCTCTCCTTATTTTTTTTCTATGTTAAAACTTAATATATACACGAAGATGGTCGCGAGAAGTGGGTCGGGTGGCCCACTACCCACCAGGGCGCGCCCTCGTGGCTAGTGGGCACCTGGCAGCCCTCCTCTAGTACTTATTTCTTCTAGTATTTTTTATTTATTCCAAAAATAGTCTCAGTGAAGTTTCAACCCATTTGGATATGTGCAGAATAGGTATCTCTGACATAGCATTTTCAGGTCCAGAATTCCATCTCTAGGCATTCTCCCTCTTTGTGTAAACCTTGCATATTATGAGAGAAAAGACATTAGAATTACACCATAAATTGATATAATGCATAAAAACACTATAAACGATAGTAGAAAAACATGATGCAAAATGGACAAGGAAAATAGCATGACCAAGGAAACTACGAATACCTTTAATATGTTTAGGACATGGCATCTTCTAAATTGCATCAACTTTAGCTTTGTCCACCCCAATACCTCGCTCAAAATTTTATGACCCAAGACAATACCATCATTTACCATAAAGTGGCAATTCTCCC
The DNA here is from genome assembly GCF_904849725.1 of Hordeum vulgare subsp. vulgare. Taxonomy (NCBI): domain Eukaryota; kingdom Viridiplantae; phylum Streptophyta; class Magnoliopsida; order Poales; family Poaceae; genus Hordeum; species Hordeum vulgare. The sequence continues at coordinate 381,594,481 of NC_058518.1, read as the reverse complement.
AATTCAAGACAAGATTAGCTTGCTCACATCTCTAAAAAATAGATCAAGGTTGCTTAAGAAATCATCAAAAGAAGTTCCATAAACGAAGAAGTCATCCATGAAAAACTAAACAATATTTTCACAAAAATCGGAGAATATAGCAGTCATACATCTTTGAAAGGTAGCAGGTGCATTGCATAAACCAAAAGCCATACGGCTATTAGCATAGGTTGCAAAGGTCAAGTAAAAGTGGTTTTCTCTTGATGAGGTTGTGAGACAGGTATTTGAGAAAAACCAAAATATCCATCTAGAAAGCAAAAGTGTGTGTGCTTCGATAGCATTTCTAGCATTTGATCAATTCTAGTAGCTTTATTTAATTTTTAAAAATCAATTACCATTCTATAGCCGGTCACAATTCTTTGTGGAATGAGTTCACTTTTATCATTAGGAACAACAGTAATACCCCCTTTCTTAGTATCACACTGAACATGACTTACCCATCTACTATCAGCTATAGGATAAATTATACCTGCTTCTAGAAGCTTTAATATTTTATTTCTTGCCACTTCTTTTATTTTGGGATTCAGTTTTCGTTGGTGATGAACAACTAGTTTAGCATCTGGTTCGATATTAATCTTGTGTTGACACAGAGTGGGACTAATGCCCCTAAGATCATCAAGAGTATACCCAATAGCTGTTCGGTGCTTCCTTAGAGATTTTAACAATCTCTTTTCTTCATGCTCTGTAAGGTTAGCACTTATAATAAAAGGATATATCTTCTTTTCAGCAAGATAAGCATATTTTAAAGTGTGAGATCATTGCTTTAATTCAAACACAGGATCACCCTTTAGTGGAGGAGGACCTCCTAGAGTTTCAACATGCAAGTTGTGTTTAACGATAGGTTGTTGTTCAAAGAACATTTTATCTATTTCATTTCTTTCACACATATGCATATCATTTTCATGTTCTAGCAAATATTGTTCTAATGGATCAGTAGGAGGACCGGCAATAGAAGCAAGACAAATTATTTCATCTTTACTAGGCAATTCTTTATCATGGGTTGCTTACTAAACTTAGAGAAATTAGACTCATGAGACATACCACCAAAATTAACACCAGAAGTTTCCCTTTTGCAATCTACTTTAGCATTGACAGTGTTCAAGAAGAGCCTACCAAATATTATGGGACAAAAATCATCTTGTGGTGAACTAAGAACTAGAAAATCAGAAGGGTATTTTACCTTTCCACACAAGTCCATACTTAGTGCAAAAATCGTTGAAAGCATAGGTATTCATAAAATATTTAACACAATCAAAATCATGTTTTATACCAAACCTCTTTACTTTCATCGATTTTCCCAATCTTCAGGGTTGTGTTAATTTGTGTCCAAAAGATCCCACCTGAATTCAGTAGTCTTCTTCATAAAAGAACCAGAACAAGAAATATCGAGCATGGTTTGATCATTACGAGAAAGTCAAGCATAAAAATTCCGAATAATAATTTCTCTCAAAAGCTCATGATTGGGGCATGAATATTACATTGACTTAAGCCTCCCCCAAGCTAGAGCAATACTTTCTACTTCACAAGGCCAAAAATTATAGATATAATTCCAATCACGATGAACAAGATGCAGATGATAAATATTTTGGTGAAACTCCAATTTAAATTGATTCCAGTTTGAAGATCCTGTATCATCACATAGCCTATACCATGTAAATTATTTCCCCCAAAGATAAAGGGAAAACCGTCTTATTGACTTCATCTCCGGATAAACCTGCAATCTTAAATAATCCACAAACTTCATCCACATAGATTAGGTGCATATAGAGATGCGTTGTTCCATCTCGTGCATAAGGATTAGCTAGCAGTTTCTCTACCATACCCGAAGGAATTTCATAATAAATATATTCAGTAGGTTCAGTAGGTTGAGGGACAACTCTTCGTGTTTCCGGTCGAGGTGAAGATACCCCTAACAAACCCCTCAAAGTATTAATTTTCATAGTGACAAGTGAAAGTAAATTTCAGCATGTAATATAAATTTTCCATTACCAAATTCCGCTTACCGAAGGCGCTTCACTCCCCGGCAACGGCGCTGCTACCTCTAGAGCTTGCGTTGGTTTTCCCTTGAATAGGAAAGGGTGATGCAGCAAAGTAGGTAAGTATTTCCCTCAGTTTGTTGAGAACCAAGGTATCACTCCAGTAGGAGGAACAAGCAAGGCCCCAATCGTAGTACCTACACAAATAATCGAACTCTTGCACCCAACGCTAAAAAGGGGTTGGCAATCCCTTCAGAGTTATTTGCAAGGATGAGACCTGATAGAGACAGATACAAAAGATTGCGGAAACAAAAGTAAATAAATTGCAGCAAGATATTTTTGGTTTATAGATCTAAAAGTATAATATGAAAAATTGACCCGGGGGCCATAGGTTTCACTAGAGGCTTCTCTCATAAAGGAAAATACGGTGGGTGACCAAATAACTGTCGAGCAATTAATAGAAAAGTGAATAATTATGAAGATATCTCAGGCAATGATTATGCATATAGGCAACCCGTCTGTGTCAAGTAGACCGAAACGATTATGCATCTACTACTATTAGTCCACACATCGACCGACACCTGCCTGCATCTAGATTATTAAGTTCATGAAGAACATAGTAACGCATTAAGTAAGATGACATGATGTAGAGGGATAAACTCAAGCAATATGATGAAACCCCATCTTTTTATCCCTGATTGCAACAATACAATATGTGCGTCGCTACCCCTACTATGTCACTGGGTGACGATACCGCAAGATTGAACCCAAAACTAAGCACTTCTCCCATTGCAAGAATTACCAATCTAGTTGGCCAAAGCAAACCAATAACTCGAAGAGACTTGCTTAGATATGAAATCATGCATATAAGAATTCAGAAGAGATTCAAATAATATTCATAGATAATATGAACATAAACTCACAATTCATCTGATCTCGACAAACACACCGCAAAAGAGTATTACATTGGATAGATCTCCATGAAGATCATGAAGAACATGTTATTGAAGATCAAAGAGAGAGAAGAAGCCATCTAGCTACTAGCTATGGACTCGTAGGTCTGTGGTGAACTACTCACGCATCATCGGAGGGGCAATGGAGTTGATGTAGATGCCCTCCGTGATCAATTCCCTCTCCAGCAGATTACCGGAAAAGACTCCCAGATTGGATCTCACGGGAACAGAGGCTCCCGGCGGTGGAAAAGTATTTTCGTGGCTCTTTCTTGCAATGGGGGATATTTGGGAATTTATAGGCCGAAGAATAGGATTAGGAGACCTGCAAGGGACCCATAAGCCAGGGGCGCCCCCTAGGGCGTGCCCTGCAGGCTTGTGGCCTCCCGGCAGGTGCCCTGCCCCCTACTCCTAGTCTTCTAGGTTTCTTGTGGTCTAAGAAAAATCATTCGAGAGATTTTATTCCGTTTGAACTCCGTTTAATATTCCTTATCTGCAATACTCAAAAACATGGAAAAAAAGAAACTAGTACTAGGCTCTAGATTAATAGGTTAGTCCCAAAAATAATATAAGACAGCATATTAATGCATATAAAACATCCAAAACAGATAATATAATAGCATGGGACAATAAAAAATTATAGATACGTGAGAGACGTATCAAGCATCCCCAAGCTTAATTCCTGCCCGTCCTCGAGTAGGTAAATGATAAAAACGAAATTTTTGATGTGGAATGCTACCTGACATATTTATCCATGTAATATTCTCTATTGTGGCATGATTATTCAGATCCATAAGATTCAAAACAAAAGTCTAATATTGACATAAAAACAATAATACTTCAAGTATACTAATACGGCAATTGCTTCCTTTCGAAATAACATGGTCTTAGAAAGTTATCCCTACAAAATCAGATGATCTGGCTATGCTCCATCTTTACCACATAAAATATCTCAATCATGCACAACCCCGATGAAAATCAAGCAATTGTTTCACACTTTTTATGTTCTCAAACCTTTTCAACTCTCATGCAATACATGAGCGTGAGCCATGGATATAACACTATAGGTGGAATAGAGTATGGTGGAGGTTGCAAAAAAGAAGAAGATAGTCTCAGATCAACTAGGCATATCAACAGGCTATGGAGATGCCCATCAATAGATATCAATGTGAGTGAGTAGGGATGTCACGCCCAAGATGCGACCATATCCTCAATTTGGCACGAGGGCCACGTCAGGGATAGAAGCGCATCTCGTCGTGTCGCAAGAATGGATATCGTTACAAGTACATGTACTGAAAAGAAGAGATATATATAGAGTTGGCTTACACTTGCCACAAGCTACATCAGACTCACATCAGTACATTTCATATCATCAAGAGTAAGAGCAGGGTCCGACTACGGACGAAAACAAACGAGAAAAGAAGAACGATGTCCATCCTTGCTATCCCAGGCTGCCGGCCTGGAACCCATCCTAGATCGATGATGATGAAGAAGAAGAAGCAAATCCAAATGAACAATCAACGCGCTCGCGTCAAATAACCTTTACATGTACCTGCAACTGGTGTTGTAGTAATCTGTGAGCCACAGGGGACTCAGCAATCTCATTTCCAAAGGTATCAAGACTAGCAAAGCTTAATGGGTGAGGCATGGTTAAGTGGTGAGGTTGCAATAGTGACTAAGCATATATTTGGTGGCTAACTTACGAGTACCAGAAATAAGAGGGGGAAGATCTACGCATAGCGGACGTGAATTACTGATGATCAAATGAATGATCCTGAACACCTACCTACGTCAGACATAACCCCACCATGTCCTCGATCAGAGAAGGAACTCACAAAAGAGACAATCACGGTTACGCACATAGTTGGCAAGTTTTAATTAAATTAATTTCAAGTTATATAGAACCAGTGTTAAACAAAGTTTCCACGTTGCCACA